>NC_135273.1:23330934-24580934 GCF_051311805.1 Agelaius phoeniceus
AATGCTCCCAGCTGCTTTTAGTTCTTGTTTCACATTTTTGCTTACTTTTAAAAAGCTTTCCTTAAAAGTACCGCACTTCTCTTTCTTCATCCAGAACTCTGATTTATACCAATACCTGCCGAATAGTGATGATTATTTCCCATTATATTAATTCCTTTGAATTCTTGTATCAGCATTTCTCAAGTACAGCCTGTGGAAGAAAACAGTTTGTGTTGTGAGCTGGTCATGTTGCCTTGTATTGCAGTGAATATAAGCCATCAATGCAACCCAAACCCATGTGTCTTGGAATTAAGTTTGAATTCTAATGATGTAGAGGTTAGTTTTTTCCCATATGGATTTCTTATTTAACGAAGGAAGAGAAAAGATATTTTACTTCAGGAGACATGAGATGGTAGCTTTGGAGGTCTGAGGAGTAGCTGGACCAATACTTTGTGATCAAAATGATTGATGCTAACTTTGATTTTTTTAATGTGAATAAAGCACATTTTCTTGGCATGTGCTCCTTTTTGACACAGTTTTGAGGGGAGGGAAGAGAGGGAGGCTGGAAAACCTGCTCTATTATTTTTCATCCTATTCATTGATGTTTTTTCTTAATTTGTTTTTTTGTTTTGATAATTAAGAAATCACTGTTTTTACAGGCTAAATTCAAATGTCTTTACAGCAACTGAGTGAAACATTAAGAGCTGAGTGTGAAATTACCGCTTTTTTGAGGGAGAGCATGGTTTTGGGGACACTATTTAAGTAGTCTTTGTCCGATGTTTATTAACACCACTTTGAGAAATTAAAACTGAACTATTTATTTAATCTTTGTCTTGTATATTTCTTCATGAACTTTTTTGTTTGTTCAACATTTAATTTTGTGTGACATTTGACCTAACACAATTCTGTAAGAAATGTGATAGAAAATTCCACGTTCAGTAGCTGCTTCTTCAAGTCAGAATATGTTGTCCATGTCTGGTTTGGGAGAAGAAGCCAACCAGAAAGCTCAGTGAAAACATTAGTTTCTCTTCTCCTGCCAGCTACAGCAGTCAGATCAATTTGAAAAAAAAAAAAAGAAAACTGGGAAAACCTATTGAGTAATAGATGAGATGAAACCTTTTTCTCACATGGTGATGTGCGCATTCCTGTTTGGCATGGTCTGACCCTCTGATAGAAAGCTGCCCGTGGCTCTGAAGAGTGTGGCTTAAAGCAACAAGCAGATTTTTGGTATCTGTTCATCAGCAGGGTTTTGTAGCACATCGACTGTGTGCCAGACCAAGTGTTGCTTGGGTTCTGCAGTGACTCCCAGAGAGGATCTAATCTGTGACCACCAACCTCCTTTCAGTTAATAAATTAAAATCAAACTGACTTTTTATTGTTTTAGTGGTCAAAAGAATAAGTGGTTACCACTGTTAGTAACTCAGCTCTGCAATTTTATGAGGTGTGTGAATGAAGGTGAATTACAGCCGTGGCCTTTCAAAGAACAAGCCCCAGAGCAACCTTGACCAATGTGGTGCAGACATTACATTACACATAACCAGGGTACTGCCGGGGATTTCTTACTGCTCTGCTCTCAGTTATTTTCCACAGTGCAACATGGGCAAGAAACATTGACTTAACCTCGAGCTATTTTCTTTCTGAGGGCTCAGGGATCTAGGAAAATTGTGGTTAGCATTTAAAAAAAGGTTTTTTCTGATCTACTTCATTTGTTGTTAAATGTTGATGTCACAGAACAGTTTTTTATTTTTAATCATCAGTGTGTTGATTCGTCAGGGTTACTGGCAGAAGCCAGGTTAGGAGATAGGTAGACTAAGCTGTCCTGGAGTGTTGTTTTTTTGCCAGGCCCCTTGCCAGCGAGCTGCCCACCAGCTGACGGGCGACCTGACAGGCGTTGTGGCTTTCCAGGGACTGTCCTGCAGACTGCTGGGCAGCGAGGCTCCCCAGCTGCCCACTTGATTGCTTGCCAGGCTTCCTAAGCCGAGTCTCTGCAGGTGCAAATCCTGCTGTTCCATCAAGAAAATAATTTGTTTCTATAAGCAAAGCACTGCAGCCCCAGGCAATTAGTAAGGCACTAAGTTTGGCAACAGGGATCGAAAATCTGACAAAACATGGAGATTCCTAGGGGCTTGTGGTCTTAGTTCCTAATAGAAAACCAATTTGGGTGACTTGAAACTTGTGTACTGAGAAAGGAAGGAAAAGTCTTAGAAATAGAAAAGGCTTTCCATTTGATGAAATGGTCATATGGAAAAAACAACTTCAGTTTTGTTCTTAGGTAGAAAAGTTCAGTTTTCAACTTTGTTTCAGTGATTTTAAAGATATTTTAGGAAGTTTCTGACATCTTTATATTCATATTTTAGGGAGTTCTCAGCTGTGCAGATCTAAGTTTGCTTTGGAGGTCAGTTCTAAGCCCAGTCATATTTCATGGAGTTTTCAGGCTTTTCTGTACTGGAAAGTCAAAACTACATGGTGCAAAGGAACCATTAGAAACAAATGTTATGTGTTTTCGTTCTTCCCCACCTGCCAGGATGTTTCCTTGATGGCTGCAGCCAAGAAAACCATTACAGATGAAGATCAGATTAAAATAGATTGATTTAGAGTCTGCAGCATACTGCCTTTGGGGAGACTTCTCTCTATAAAAAAGATTTATGTGTGTTCTTATGTATCTGTATGTTTTATACATACACATGACATAGAGTGCAACAGGATGCAGAAAGAGATAAATCAGATAGGTCTGCAGCTGTGGAGGGAGGTCTGGATTTAGAAGAGGGGCTCTAAGAAGGCCTGCAGGCTTGCAGTGTGTGTAGCTATTTTATTGATGGGTCTGGTTTTTGTTTTCAAAATGCTTCAGTCTTATCTTCTTTACCTATCAGTAATTTGAAAAATGCAGGGCACTGAGCTTGCATGTTACGGAAGTTAGAATCTGAAGGTATGTGTGCTAGAGTGAAGGACATTCTGGCAGCCCAGCCTATGGAATTCAATTTCTGCACTGTCAGGAGAGCAGAACTGTGGATGTACACATGAAAGGCAACTCTGGTAAAGTCTTTTTCATATAGTTACTATTTTCAAAATGTGAAGCAAATTATCTCATGCAAGACACTGTTTGGTAGTGATACACATTTTGCTCAGTGAACTTCCTTGAAATTCTGGCTTTCCTTCATGGATCTCTAATACAGAGAGCCAACACAGGGTTTTAAGATTGTCTCCAGCCCCTTACCTTTTCATTTGGAGCTTGAGACTCTAGTTCCATGTTCTTTGATGCTGGACCTACAATCTGCTGAATTTGTCACAGAAATTTGACTTCAGCCTGGCAAGTCAGAAGGATTGAATTTCTTTTGAATTAACCAAAATGCTGGCTAGATGCTGTCTACCTTGAGGGATGAGCTGACAATACAAAGCTTCAAAACCTTGAAAACCTGTTAAACCAACAGAACAAGTTTGTATAACTGATTAGGTCATGTGTTGGATCAACACTTAAGTCTGCTTTAGAGAATTGGCTTTAATTAGTAATCCTTTATGGCATTTTCTATTGAAGCTACAATATAGAGCCAATCATACTGATGGCCTGCTGAAGTAAGACCTTTCCATCAAGAAGGGTTATATACTACAGATAGTAGTTAAACACTATTTATTTTGTGCCATAAGCCTCTTTGAATTTTGCCAGACCATTCAAACAGACAAAATCACATCCACTGCAATAAAAATATCATCTACAAACACATGTCATCAAATGGAGAGTCTGAAATAAAGAATGGGAAAGAAAGGGTGATAAATACAGAGGCAATATGAATTCAAGGTAAATCTCTTGGTACCAATAAAGGGTAAAAATCAGTGTGAAGCTATGAACTGTTGTTAAAATCTTGAACAGAGGCTCTTGCCCTTGCTGTCACTTTCAGAATTACAGCTTCGTCCCTAATTTCTTTTGTGTCTGTCTTCTAAAAATGTGGTAACAGATGAGGAGAAAAGCACAGTTCATAATCTTGTCTGCCTCTGATTTTTTGCCATGTAGTACATGTAGTAGCCATCCTTATACAGCCATCCTGTTGAACTGATTGTCCCAGTTCCATCTGCATTTTCATCCAGTAGTTGGATTTTTCACATTATAGTAACCTGGGGCAACATCCTCCTGGCTGATACTGCAAACTTCCTTCCTCTGGGCCACCAAAAAGAAAACAGGTAGCACAAGTTTTTGCACAGCTCAAAAGAAAGATCTGGTGCCTTTAGGTTGAAAGGGTTTATGACTTCATATTCATGTCTGGATCATGCATCTTTTTGCTAATGTAATTTTTGATTCATTGATCCAGGTTGAGAAAATGCCCTGTAGTAGTGGCCTCTTTCTTAACTTTACAACTTTTTTGTCTAAACAATATAGTGGTACCTCAGCACTCACCCTGCACTGCTAGGTAGGGCTGGGTAAAATATATAAATTATGTGCATCTTTGTACAGTTTAGACTACTACTGATCTAAGAGTTCTTCCTGCATAAAGCAGGTTAAATAAAGCAGGAAGACACCAGTAAATAGTTCGCTTCTAATTATCCTGTACATAAAGAACATTTGGAGGTTTGAACTGCTTCTAATAAAAGTTGTTTTCAGCCTTTCAATGTAGGGTTAGTATAGGAAAGCTATTTCCATGATTGAAGTGCTGAGAAGCAGCTTGTAGCAGACAGCCAGACATAACTCATATTCTATGGAACTTTAGATACTATTTAGAAAAGAGAGGCCTTTTTTGTGTTTTTAGACACAGCTTTGAGCTTTATGGCTTAAATATTTCCAATATTTCCGTTTTTTTTTTTAATTCAGCTACATATTGTTGAAATAGCACGGCATAAACAACCAGATGAAGACAATCTAATGATCCTTCTAATGTAGAATCAGTCAGGTTTAGCCTAAAAAAACAAGGTTTTTATTTAGCCTCCTTTTAATCTGCATATTGATGCTGCCTTTCTCTCTGTGCTTTTTATTAATATGAAAATCACGGAGTCACAGGATGGGTCAGATAGGAAGGGACCACAGTGGGTCATCTGGCCAATCTCCCGACCTCCCTGTTTAAGTGGAGTCATTCCAGAGCCTCTTCATATAGATTTAGGTTGTTGCTCATATTGAATGTCTTCAGTTCTGCTGTTGTGTGTTAAATAACAAAACTCTGCTTTTAAGACATGGGGGGTCTATGTACTACTGTTATATGCAAAGAGCTTGACATCCAGTTAAATTCCAATGAATAAATAACTGCTAGGTGTGATAGAGCTTTGAAAAGGAAGGGCATTATGCATATGAGAGTATTATTTAAAGATGTTGCACAGGATTGCTTTACTCAGTCTACAATAAGACAGAAATTTCCTGACATTATCATTAGCCAACAAACAGGGTGCTAATAAAGAACAGCTGCTGAAATAGCTGTATTTTGAGGCCCTGATTTGATATTGCAAAACCTTTTATTGCCAGCAGTGATATGAGCAGCACATACATGAAATTAAGTTGCAGATTTCTGCTTGTGTTGGTGACAGTTACTGTGTGATGGAAGAGTTTGTACACTGGACATATTGGTCTAGAGTAGACCAAGTGAGTCCTACAAAGTCATTTTCAAAGAAGCAGAATTGGACTGTGAAGACAATTAAAAATTAGGTGTTATGGAGCAAACCTCATCCTTTATAGACCTGCCATTATTTTACCATGACATGCCAAATAGTGATGCCAGTTTTTATGCCAGTATTGCTGGCCATCCTGTGGGTTTGGACTGCTGTAAGTCAAGGTGGCACTTGGCCTGTAGACTACATGGAGAGAGGACAGAGTTGCTGTGTCTATCCTTAACACAGGAATGAAAATTATTTTGATGTACTTTACAAAATGCACAAGAGTCAGATATGTCCACTACCAAGAGGATTGTCCTAATGACATTGTGTAGTGTTATATGTTCCTGTGTTCATTTATCAGTTTTGGAATTATTTCCACTGTAATGATATCTTTCCTGGCTTGCTAGACCTGACCATAAGGGCTTACTTGAGTTTTGGCTGAGGTATGTTAACATCTGTTCCTTTTATTTTGATGTATTAAAGAAAGAGAAATACAAGAAGCATTTGAAAAAGAAAAACCAACCTAACAACTATTGAGAGATCTGCTTCTGAGAACAATTTCAGTCTGTCCAAAAGTTATATTTATAAGTTAGGAATACTTTCCTGGCTATATAAGAATTTTGTTGTGTTTCTGTACAAAATGGCAAAGTCAAAAAGCTTATTCTGGAGGAGGATACAAGACAAGAGCAAGTGAATTTCTTCTATGTTTACTATGATTCATTCAAAAAGGTTAAGTTTTACTTGCATCGTTTTGGCAAGAATATAGGATCTGGAGCAAGGATATTTCTCCTTTGCTCATTTGCTAACACCAATAATGAGAAAATCCCATATGAAAATAGAAAAAATTGTGTGGGACTCCTGGTTTTTTTCACTATAAGCATTTTTTAAATAGTGAGAAAGTATTGTCATGCACTAGAACTTTGAAAGCTTGGTAACAAACACCTGACAAGCTATTTTTTTCTTTTAGACTCTTGAATATAAAGAACTCACTTTAAAAGTTTGCTGATGTTACTTTAGAACATATTTATTCCAGCTTCACTGGCCTGCAGGCTGCCTCCAGGAGCTCAGGAATGTGAGTCAGAAATACTGCAGTGCAGTTCTCAAGTCTTTAGGATAAGAGGTTAAATCACATGGAAGAGCTAGGAAGACCACTGCTTTTCATATATCAGATGTCATATGCAATTTTAATACTTCTTTTTTTCTTATTTGCAACATTAGCAGCAGAAAAGTGTTGGTCTATAGTTCCAGGAATTTCTGTCAGCTGATACCCTTTAATTCCTTGTTCTTTGCAGATAGGAGTGAATGATTGCATGTGCTGAGAGGTAGGTAGCCAGTACCACACAGAGAGGAAAATGCTGCAAGAAGCAACAGAGAAGTCTCAGCCTGCCCATTTCTCTTCTCCTGAAGAGCTTGGGGCAATAGCTCTGCATTCCAGACACCATAGCTAAACCAAACTTGCAGCTGCATTTTGTTTTCATTGGCTGAAAGAGGCCACCTCTGAGGGTCCTGATCTCAGTCCTAAAGAATTGTTTTACTTTGGAGGCCAGATAGGCCTCCAGGAATTGTGGATTATTTCAACAGGTAAATGAGAACTGACCAGAGAGTGTTACTGCAAAGCCTATTAGAGTTTGTATATGCCCAAACCTTTGGAGGTCTGGAGGCCCTACAGAGTTCCAGCACTCCCAGGATACTGTTAGGTTGCCCTACATTTGGGTTTTTCCATGCTATCCTGAGGATTGTCTTTCTTCCCAAAGTCAACTTCATGTTAGTGGGTCATCTTAGAGCTTTGGGGTTATTTGGAAGTCATGTTTCTACAATTCAGTGCTAATGCTGCCTTTGGAAGAATAGTGTTGCATCTCTAAAGTGAGTTTTAAAACATCTTAAAATGTGCTCTATGAGTATCTTTTCCTGTCTGTCCAGAAGAGGAGTATCCCTGATGCTAATATGAAGTCCTTTAACAAATGTGTGCATGTAAAGTATACACTTGTGTGTTTATTCATGTGCATGATAATGATGGGCAGTAGCATGTCATTCACAAATAAAATGACATAAAAAAGCAAACCCAGAATTAGCTTCAGAAGCTTTGACAGAACAATTGTTATTGCCAGGAAGACAATTGGAATGTGAATTTTGTCAGCCTGCAAACAAAAATTAGCTTAATTCTTGCTACATAGAATGTACTTAGGCCCTGAGAAAGCAAAGAAAAATACTTTATGTATTTAAGAAAAGAACCCAAACAACCTTCAGACTCAATGTTTTGATTAAAGCAGTAAGAAGCCCAAGTGTGCAGCAAAGCATAGAGACTGATGATATGTCTGAAATGTCTAGTTGCAATTCTTCTGCAAGTCATCAGTAAGGTTTATTAAGGAAATTAGAGACTTTTAACTTATTCTTGAATATCTTTTAATGTGTTTTCAATATCAAAATTATAGCACCATAGGTTCCATATTCCTAGCTGAAAGTCAGTGTCATTTTTATATATTGAACTGCTTGTGCTGAATTACTAAAGCATGTTCTTCCAAAGCAACTTCAATATTATGGACAAAACTCATTACAAATCTTTGTTTCCTTTCATTATTTTCTAACTAGAGAAGTGGCTCAGACCAGAATTTAGGCCCTACACACAACTCAGACACATGGATGTTCCTAGGCAAGTTCTGCTCAAAACCTAAGTACAGCCAAATAAAAGGATAGGCATTTTCCTCCAAGACAAAAGACACCTGAGGCTCACCCTGAGGCTGACCACAAGCCCTGCAGGCTCTCTGTGTGGCTGTACATGAAGCAGTTCTGGACTCCTTAGTGATGGTATTTCCCTTGGTGTCTTGTATCACTTCATTCCAAAGCCTTCAGTAATTCAAATATTGAATGCTAGGGTGGTAGTATTCCCCCCTTCTCAGCCTCCAGAAACAATTGACTTCTTGGTGTCCTTGGAGGCTTGGAGAAATAAAACTATGCTTTTGGCACAAAGGACTTGAAGTGTCCCTCAAGCAGCCAGAAGAAAGGACTCAGCAAGTTTGCTCTGTTGTTTTGATAGTTATATGCATTTATTTAGGCTATAAACTTATCTGGTGATAGTGCTTTAAAAAGGGGTTGCAAAGACACATGTTACTTAATGATATGCCCAATTTAACACTACCTTGTAGTGCAAAACATGCTTCCCAAGGTTGTGCAAGGAGAAAAAACCACAAGTAGTTGTACATAACTTAGTTTTCCAGTGGAAGTTCAGGCTGTGCCTCTTACATATGGGGCATTGATTTTCAAAAAAGACAGCTAGCACCTGCTCAAGGTACTTAAACTGACTAGGAAAACCTGTGGAAACCAAATGTCTTCAACCAGATGTTGCTAGTATTCAATTCACATTGCTGTTTGTACTAGATGTTTTCAAGGGCTGTGGCTTGCTTATGGTTATGTATTACAGCTGCATTTTTTTCTTTAAAAAATAGTTTGATTCTAGAATAATCCATATGCAACTGTCTCTAGCAAAATTTTCATTTAACCAAATGTTTCTACTTCCTACTATAAATATCAAAGCAAGTATTTTGCTCAGCTTTGCAATTTTTTCAGATGTCAAGTATGTGTTCTGGTTATTGTGACTTATGCCTTGAATTAAAATTAGTGTCATATTCCATTACCTGGAAGCATTGTCATGGAGAAAGCTTGCACTGGTTTGCTGTGTTCCCTACATCTTCCTCACTTCACTTCAGGACATATGTTTTTATTGATGATGATGGAGACAAGAAAGTGAAAAAACCCCAATAAACAATCACCCTTAGGAGCTAAAAGTGCTTCTACTCTCTCATCTCCCTTCACTTGTTATGTATAATAGTTCTTACTTTCCCCATGTTCCACTCCCTGTGCTCACTTTGTCTACAAATCTAAAGTTAGAGAAATAAACACCGTGATCTGCAGAGAAATAGATTACACAGAGTGATTTCCCTTCTGGGGAATAATCAGATGTGCTGGTGGGAGCTAGCAGAGAGTTGACCCTGATAGCACTTTGCCATCCATCATATCCTTGATCAAGTTGTTAGACTTCTCTGAGCTTGTAAGACCTGGGAAACAATGCCACAGGACTTGATGCTTTGTGTCTTAGTTCAGAATTCATTCTACTTGTTGTCCCTAATGAGCTGTTGCTGACTTGACCGACATCAATGGTATTTGTTCAGTTACATGTGCATTTTTACCAGTTGCACAGATGTCATTCACTCAAGCAGTAGTCTAATTTGCATTCTCAGGGCAGAATCCAAGAGCTAAATCAATGTGTGAGACTGAAATACTCCCTTTCTGCTTGTAATTGTTACTCCAGGCCAACATCAGACCTACAGATGAGGCACAAAAGACAGATCTCTGGTATTAATGCATTGAGAAGATATCTTTTTATAGGCCTGTTGGTGCAGATCATATTTTCTTTCTTAAAATAATTCAAATCAACTGTACTTCTTTGAGGCCAATAATTATCTGAAATTCATTCTGCAGTAGCATGCACATAACTTATTTGGTAAGTCATAGAAAGAAGCTGGCAGGCAAGATTCAGTGGAGTCTGCCAAAATATGGGTTTGGTGATGTTAATATGTAAAATTTTCTAGCATGAAAAATGAAGTGAAGAATGATTGTGGTGAGCAATGATCTCCTCATTACCTCACAAATGGTTATTTTATCTGTTTGTCATCACAGTAGGTTGGGAATGAATCTTACAAATCTCTGTCCACTGACCTGAGAACCTGTGAGTGTTGATTGAACCTCAGAAGGTGGATTTGCCAAAACCTCAGCTGGTATACATTGATACTGTTGCCTCTGGACCAAGGAAGTTGCATTTGTTTACACCAGTCAACCATCTGGGCTTGTATTTTAGGAACTGAATTTGATTTTCGAGGATCTGGAATTCACTCAGTTTTTATATTACTTTTAACTTTATGCTGAAGGAATTTAAGTAGTCCTTTGTTCTCCATTCAAGCTCCCCTCTCAGTTTTCTCATTCCTGCCTTTCTTTCCATTCCCACAGCTAGTTTTTTTGTGCGCAAATTTGATTTTTCCTCCCTCTAGTTTTGATAGAACTTTCATTTGCTTTTCACAGCTAAGTGATCCCAGATACATTCTGTTCTTTGGAGGTGCAGGAGTTAGTCACTTGCTGCTTCTTTCCTTTTAAATCCAAATTCTGACTGCTAATGATTTTATTTATAATCAGCAGTGGGGACACCTGCTCTTGACATGTGAGAACATTCTGGTGACGTAACCAGATGCCAATAATAGAAACAGCACTTTGGGCCTTCATTATAAACAGTGTGATGCTTCCACTGCATTGCCAAGTCAAACATCATAATTCCACCCACTGAGAAATCATTATTCCCCGTAGCAAGCAAATAAGTGAGAGAGGGAGAAATATTTCTGTTGGTTTTGTGAACTGCATGACTTCTGAATATCCCTGAGTGGTGCACTTGGCTTTGGTGTCAGGTCTTTCTCCTGTATTGATGTTCAGATCCAAGACTAATAAGAATTTTTGTGTGATCTTCCTTGGTTGAAACAGAGCAGTTTATATCCTGAAAGTTTTAGAGTTGTAAAAATAATGGGAATGGCAACAGAACTAGGTTCTAGTCTGTTAGTTATTGGAATACTTTGGGCATGACTTCATTTTTATTCGGTGACAGCAGTGAGATTGTTGACTTACATAGAAACCACCATTGCAATTAATATTCCTACAAAGGCCTCTGTGCCAAATTGACCCTTACAGGCCCTGCAGTCATTCAGCAATCTGTGCTGAGAGATATCAGGTGTGTGCAGGGTATTGAATTCCTAACACAAACAGTGCTCTGCTGTCCTGAAATCCGTACCGAGGCATCCAGATCTACTGGTTTGTTATCTCATGCTAACCTGATGCTACCAATGCCTGTGTCACCTCTGTACATCTGCACCCTGGCTAGAGATAGTTCCTGATAAAGCCATGAAGCAATCTTTGAATTTCTTTTCCTTTTTTTTTGCTCTATTGCTATTTTTATATCCATTAAGACCTGTCTGATTTCAGAAGATCTTCATTAAGATGAAACATCCGGTTTTCTCTCCTTGAATAACAACCATGAAAGCAATCTTCCAAGCTGCCATCATGGCTCATCAGAAAGTGGTTGTCTGACTTACATTTGGGTTATAAAATGCATAAATCTCACCAGAATTTGTCCTGCCCTCTAGCTTATCAGGTCTTGGGCAGATCTGTTTTCTACATAAAAATATCAGTTACTATGTTGCTTTCTGCAGGCATGATTTTCTCACCTAGATGTTATAGTTTCACAACTAAATGCATTTCCAGTTTTTTGGAAAGTATACAACATCCTGAACACATTTGATTTACATACCAGGTGGCAGATACAGAAAGTTTCTGCATTCCACAGCAGGGGAGAGTGAGAAAAATGGGGTTACAAGTGCATAAAGATGGAAAAAGTCTGAGAAGAGTGTTCTTTGAAAAGATCCTTGAGTTCTTTTTCTCTCTTCCGCTATTGCAAATTTGCTAATTTTAATTTGTTATTCAGAATCTCTCAGCAATGTTTCAAATGAGTAAAAGCCTCTGGACTGTACATAAATGATGTTCTCTCCATGTCTTTGCTATTTGTTGTTGCCATCACTATATGTTGCCATGGCAATATTTTTGTGCTATGACTGGTTAAGTGTGGCTAACAAAGAGGGGGGAGAATAAGATCGATTTATTATGCTTTTGACACAGTGTGGTGAGCTTATGAATATGTTGGGTGTTTTTTCCCTTTGAAAAGAAGAAATATGACAGAATTATGTAAGTTCTAAGAGTTTGAAGTAGGCAGGTGCTAGCACCAAAACCAAGTTTAGTTCCTCATGGAATGAATGCTGGTGTGAGCCTCAAATGCATGTCCTTTGTCATCATTGAAATCAGATATTGTTCATACAGAGATAAATAAATGCAGGGCAAGTAAATGCTGAATCCAAAATATTTTTCTGACTCACACACAGTTGTGCTTCTATGGTCTTGCCACCTTTCATCTAGCTAGAAACGTTGTCTTTCTCTAAAGCACGCCTTCACTGAGATGAATCACATAACTCTGAGAAACATGGGAAAGCAGTAAATAAGATTTTGAGAGGTTCTCACACTGTTTTTTTTGCAGCAAACAAAACTGCTGATCAAAAGGTTTAGTCCTTCTAGTTTATATCTGTCACTGGATTTCAGCTGGTGCCTATTCTATTTTCTCTCCCTCATCTTCTGCTGAATGCACAGGTTTATTCCATATACAACAATTCAAGCTGGTATCTTTCTAAACACAGTACCAGTAGGTGTTGCTGCTGCTTGGGGTGTGGCGTAACATTGTGATATCTTGAGCGTAACATCACTATATCTTCCCACAAGTAGGAAATAAAACTAACATTTTCTCAAAAGATACTGTTCAACCTGCATATACCAGATCTGAATTTGATCAAAAAACATTCAAGGATGGATGATAAATTTTCTTTTTACATAGAAAATTAAAAAGGTAACATTCAGTACTCTGCATTGTAGCCTATTCACACTAAGATTCAGGTCTGAAGTGTCTTCCTGTTACTGATGTAGCTACAGCAGCAAGAAAAAAATTTAGGGAAAAATCTCTTGAACTGTTCTAATGAAATTACCATAGCAGATTTCTGTTAGGAACCATTCAACCACTGAAGTACAGCATTCTTGTTGTACCCTAATCCAGAACTCTTTCTCATTCCTTTACGACAGGTTCTTTTCCCTGGGAAAGCACTATGAACAGGACTAGAATGTTACTGGGTTTCAGGCTAGATGTCATTTGCATATCAAATCAGAACTACTAACTACTACTACTAACTACTAAATCATTATACTAGCTTCAAAGGGGACCTTAAATACCAGAGGTAGCTTGTGCACTGCTGTTGAGAAAAAGTACATCTGTGTTTTGGTTAGGGATTCTGCCTGCCTGTATAATTTGTGTGAAAAATACCAGGTGTCTTAAACACCTGCACAAAGTTGTACGAAATTTACTTGGCTGAAATAAGGGAGTCTAAATAGGACCTATATTTAAATACAGCCAATGCAAATACAGCCTCATAGAGAACCCTCTGATTTCTCTTAATGGAGAGGAAAAGTCATCTCATCCAAAGCCAACTATAGCAATATTTTCTAGAAAGATCCAACAAAAGATATTTTGGGATGTCTTTGTTACAAGTGGTGAGGATGGCAGCACTACTGGTAAAAGATTCAACAAGTATGCAAAAACATGCTGTGGTCAGAACAGAAGTCATTAGAAAGCAGCAGCATGGCAAGGGGAGAAAGAGACACTGTTGAGAGACAGGTCAAGCTCCTCTGAGGAAAAATAACCTTTGTAAATGAAAACTTTGGCATGATACAGGAGCCTGTTCTTGAATGGTCGCTTAGTATCTCAGCATTACATTCCTTCTCCACTGTATCATAAGTTCATTGTTAGATTTTTGTAAATAGCTTGGTGTTTATATTAAAATATTCCATGGCACAGAAACTGTCATAATTTTGCCAGTAGTCTCATTTGACTGGTAGCTTCTTTTTTGTTCCATTATTATCATTTGACAAAAAATTCTTTGACAGTTAAACTTCTGCCTTGGCATTAAACAGAATGTCACCAAATTTTTGAGTTCTTTTGGTTTGTTTTCTGTTACTTTTTCATTTCATTAAGACTTGACTCTTACTATGGAACAGAATGCACTTTGTCAGCTTTCTCTATGTGTTTGTAGGTGTTTGTAAATTACCTGTTCTGGTTTGAAATTGGTTATATTTTTCGAAGTGAAAATTCATTCCAAACAGAGATATAAATGAAAACCATTTTGCTAGGGTAATAAAATAAGGAAATGGCAATGTCAACAGTTTGTTGTCTAAAAACTATCTGAATTATAACCAAGTTGGAATATGCAACTGATTTCTAGAGCTGTACCTATGGAATGGTTTCCTTGTGGTCAGTTTAATGGACCAGTAAAGGATGTCCTGAACATGTTCCAGTTATTAAATGCCAGAGCAGTCCCTCCCAGCACCACTTCTCTACCCTCTCATGCTCAGAGCAGGGGCAGACCAGATTTTTCCTGATTGTTGAGTAAGCTTCAGCTGCTGGAACAGCCCTTTAAGGCCAGGAATAAGGAAGCCCTCATACTACTGCCCTTTTGATGGGGTCTTAGCAACTGGGTAAGTCAAGGTGGGAAACAAAGTTTGGAGCTCCTTTGTGAGTGTTTTGGTGATCTCAGCATACTCTTACCCTGAGAACTGAGTACAGTGCAATGATACCTTTGCATTTGCTACTTATGCTCAGAAGCTGCATTTTAGTATATCTGTGGAGTCATTCAATTTGTAATAAATAAGTTCAGCTCCCAATTACCCAGCAGACTGTTTGTTTTTATTTAACTACATCATTTTCATTGTGCTGCAGGGTGTATTTTGCAAATTATGTCACTTCCAGTTACTCTCTTGAGTCTGATTGATGTTAGAGCACTGACCTGAGATGGAAAGTCAAATACTAAAAAGCAAAATAACATTTGGTTCATCACTGTGAGACTCAAAAAAGATATTTGCAACTGTTCTATTAGTCCTGAGCCTAGAGGGCTTTGGGGACATGTGGTATCATGCCAAATATTAGGCAGAACTACAGAAAGCCTAAAGATTGGTTGTTGTGTTTGGTTGATTTTTGTCACAGCTCTGATGAAATTCCTTCAAAAACTTGTAAGGGCCTACTGTTATTAAGTATCTCAGTGGAATTTTTAAAAGTAAAAGAAATATTAGTCATTTAGTCTTTTTATTTTTTGTGCCAAAAGCATATTTTTGCAGACTGTAGGGAAGAAGTGCCTGACAAGCTAGAGCATCACGTGCACTAGGAAGTGCATGAGGACTGCAAATGTGCAATTAGTGAGACAACTGTAAGCAGATTGCAGCTGCTGCAGGGGTCTAAAAGAAAGTTTTGCTTCCTGTGTAATTATCTGAGGTATTTGGTGTATGATGAGGTGTTTGGCCACTGCAGGAGATGATCTTCTAGACTTGATGGACAGAGGAAAGGACAGACTGACAAATGCTGTGTGGGCACAGTGTCCTGTGCAAGAACAATTATTATAACCCATTTGTCCACTGGTAAATTATAAAATCCATTAACAGATCCAGGGTAAGCAGGTGAATGATAAGGATCCCCACCAATCAGTCAGAATTTTTTAATCTCCATGTACAGTGGAGTCATCACACACAAATAAAGATAGAGAAGTGTCTTTCCACTGAACAGTTTTGTAAATCATTGTGTAATAGGAGCAATATAAAGCTGACAATGCCGTAAGGCACAGAGTCAATGCATCAGCTACCATTGCAGAGACTGGAGATGAAAGGCCGTGTTTTTTTAATTTGAAGACTAAGGGCTATGTGGTTTACAAGGGGAAGGGGAGATCAAAGAAGACCATGTCAGGTGGCCCCAGAGAAATTTTAAGTTGTAGCAGCGACTGGAGTAATTTGTGAGATGCTTTTCATTTCCTGTGCTACTAGAGGAAGAGAGTTTTTGAATTTGCTTTTCAGAATTGTTGAAGAAGTAGCTGATAGTTATGTGGTGAAAAGGAGATGCTGGATAAGTGGCTAATTTTTACAGGATCTCATCAAGCTCTTGCATGAATCTCAAGGTTCGTGAAGGTATATTTCAGGTGTATGTGCCAAGTGCTTCAGGATTCTTTGAGATGAAAGACTACCTGTGTAAATACAAGATATTAATTATTGCACTTCATGGATTTAATTTTTGACCACTGGGTTTGTCACAGTTCATAATGCGACCACTTTTGGATTTCCCTCCAAGATTTAAGAGTACAGCAGTCAGATGTTATATTTTTCATTCAAGGGTACATAAAAAAGGCATCTGTTTTCATTTTAATTGACTTTATAAACATGTATTTAGTAGTTTTAAAAAAGTGTTATATACACATAGAATTTAAAGTAATCTATATCATCAATATATTTGTTGCAAACTATTAAAACAATTTTCTTTTGAAAATAGTAAGAGCAGCCTAGATATTCTGCCAGTTATTTTCTGGAATTAGTTTGTTGAAATATTAAGCCAGCTGGTGATAGAAACATTGCCTTCCCCATGTGTGTGAATATTTTAGTGTTCCGGGTTTTTTTTCAGGTAGTTTATAATTAATTAATTGCAAAATTAAAATCCAGTTGGGAGAATAGAAAAAGCAACAACTATTCCCCTGCATCTTAAAGTCTGTGTCCTAAAGTCCTGGAAGAATGAAGTAATATGTTTAAATCACTAAATGGAGAAAAATACTCATATTACTTAAATTGAATTTACACTGAAAATTAGTTTATTAATACTTCAAGTATCTAAGGAACCAGATATATTTAAAACAACTTTATTTAACAAATAAAATTTCAAATTTCTTGTTTTGTTTATCTTAAGCAGATTCCACTTTCTATCAAAATATTATTGATACATATAAACTTTAAAAACCCCATCCTTATACAAACTCGAAAAGTTATTTTCTAAGCTAATTTCTCTAATATAGCTAAACATTAGAAATAAAGTAAACATAAAGTCATCAGGTAAAACCACAGAGTTAATTATAGGCAGCAGAGGAAATAAACAAAATAAATGCATCAGAGTAAAATATCAAATCATGCCCAAAAAGTGTCAGCTTTTCTTTTGGAAAAGTTATTAAAATGTACAAATAAAAATCAAATTAAATTTTTTTATATAAATTGAATGTTTTGTGATTAATATAATTACAATTAAAACCAGTGATTTTTGTTGCTTCCATTTCAGTCATTGCTGTAGATGTAAGTCAGGAGCCAGTTTGGTTTCACATAAAATTGTCAACATTTTGTGTCTGATGTTAGAGTAAATATGTAGGGAAAATCACTTCAGCTTGTCATATTTCAATATAAAATATTCTGATAAACAGCCAATGTGCCATTATTGGAAGCATTGCTACCTGTGTTTTCAAGGCAAGTTCATTAAGAAATAATTTGTGGTCTTGGAAATTTACAGCTCATTCTGTTTATGTAAACACCACATAGGAAAAAAGTTGTCTCTCTAGGCCTACCAAGAATGCACAACCCATTGCTCTGAAGAGAATAGCTGCTAGGAGGATCGATGGAAATGGAGTTTCTTCTCTCAGTAGAAAACTCCTGAACAGAGTTCAGCCCAAGTTCAAAGATTTTGTTGTATGGAAATAGAATATGGTTACACTGTGCTACACTCTGAGGTTATAGATTCATCACCTTAGGTTGAAAATGCATAAATACTTGGCTGACAAGCATAAAAACATGTTGGCTTGACTCCCTTTATCTGGTTTTTAGGATTTCTGTATTTCCTCACTCAGGGCAGAGCCTGAGCACTCCTGGTCATGGCATCTCCACCTTTTTATTTCTCTTTTATGATTTTGCCAGAAATAGATAATGAATGAAATCAGTTGAAAGAGAATTTCTTGTTTAGCTATATATCATAATAAGCTAGCTTAGAATTTAAGACCTTTATTTTTTCTGATCCAGACAAGTTCTCTTTGAAACACTTAGACCTTTTTTTCCTCAGCAGAGTCCACAGCTATTTTCAATGAAAGTAATGGGAGTTAGACGAGCATGACACTGATGCCAAATTTTCATGAGCAATATCAGATGCACGGATAGATGTGTACTAAGAGATCCTGACTGAAACCATCAATAAGCTTACATTATATAGATGTTAATTTTGTTTTCTATGGGAATGTTTATGTATCCATACTGCCTGTGTCTGCCTGTGATCTACTGCTAATTTTTAATGCCCTTTTCTACTTTCAAATGTAATCTGAAAGAGGAATAACAATCTCTAAGACAAATAATTTGCTCGAAGTTCTGAAATGTGGGGGCCAGTAAAGGCAGAGAACTCTGTTCTCCAAACAAAGTAAAAGCTTCCAGGTGGGCTGAGGAAACCTAGAGAGGCAGGTGATGCCCAGAAATGCCCCAGGAGTAGATGGGACAGCTGAAGTTCATACATACCCCTGCAAGTGTGCACATCCACCAGCACATGGCTCTCTGCTCTGCAATGAGCTTAAATGCTCAACCCAGCCATTCCTCTAGCAATCAAAATCAATTTTCAGAAAGGCCCAACTTGGTGATCTTGGAGGTCTTTTCCAATGATTCTGTGATTGATGTGGTTCCATGAGCAGGGTTTGGAAATTCCTGTTTAGAGGGGGTCTTTGCATCAGCTTTCTAAGATACAATTTTTCTGAATGCATCTGCCATTAAAGACTCTTAAAAATTAGTTTGAAAATGTGAGCAGGAGGGTTCAATCACTCAGGGGAAATGTTGCAAATTTCTGGAATTTAAACTATAATTTTAATGTTTGATGTGACACTGGAAGAAAGGACATGTTTCTGGCTAATATATTTGATCACATAATTACTGATGATATAATTCCCACTCTAATCAAGAAATGTAGAGCAAACATGATACGGTCAGGTTCCAAGGGAAGAAATTTCCAACCTAGTGTTGGACGTGTTACCAGCCAGATAATGAAAAAGAAAACATCCCTAGAGGTAAAAATAGAATAAAATAGGTTTTTGAAAATAATTAAATGGAAAAGAGTTGATTTTATGTGTTAAATCTAAATACTTGAGCACAGAAGCAAGTGGACTAAACACAAAATAAAGGAGTTAGATTGTGTGGAAAATGATCCTTAGAGGTAAATGGTGCCCTGTTATCATTTATTCAAATGTTCAATGGTTCATTTGTTCAAATGGGTTTCATATGAACTTCATGAATAGTTTTTTAACAAAAGCAATTGATGTTTAAACTTTGCATTAGTTAGGTATTAGAGGTACAAAAACATCATTAAAGGAAGATAAAATTTTTCTTTTATTTTATAACTTTTCATTTAAGTGTTATTTTTGTTAGAAATTGATAGCAGGCACAAGTGGAGGAGAAGCAGACCTGTTTAAAAAACAAAGTCTGTTTTGAATCCTATGGCTCCTGACTGATTCAAGTAAGTGAGGTAAAAGAAATAAAAATGCAAGTGGCATAGTGCATTGTCATTACATACCAGCCAAATGAAAGGAATTTTTATACAACAAAAACAACAACAATTGTTAATAATTGCCTTGCATTTTAGAGGAAGCTTAATGGGTTGGAGCACTTTAGCTTCAATGAGTTGAATGTATCATCAGATTGAGGCTTCATTCAAATCAAGTGATTACAAGATACCTGTAGACTGTATGGGGAAGGCAGGGTAACCCCTTAATTTGTGTATTTTGACAATATTCCACTTCAGGTAGCTGTGTCAAAATGTTACTGAATCATTAAGGACTCCACCTGGAGCTGTAGCCTTTGTGGTATTTGATGTTTTGTTCTACACTAGTACCAGAAGTATTTAGGGGGAAAATGTAATTGTGTCTATGTTTACAAAAACAAAATTACAAATCATTATTAATCATTTGATTATCTGATAAAAATGATGGCATCTTTATTCAGATTTCAGTAGTTGTTTGTGCACTGTTGAGTAGTTTGATGAGAAGAGCTAAATGAGTCTTAGAGTGTTTATTTGCCTGGTTATTGTTTTCAGGTTTTTAAGTAGGAAGAATAAGTTGTAACTTCTCTCAATAAGATTATCCAAATCTGGTTGCATATCTGGAGGCTACACTGTGTATACTTTTTAACAGTAATAATAGTTCTTACTATTCATCTGTTTTTTTCAGCTGTATTTTTGAATTATGTAGATCATGCATGTGGGATAGCTGAAAAAACCTCGAAACAAAATTGAAGTTTATTTCAATACAACTTCTAAACCCATGTTTTTTAGTTGTCAAAATGTTTAAAAATTCAGTCTTAAATATTTATCTGAAAATTAAAACTACTATAGATCTAGATTTCTGAAAAACGCTCCAGTTTTCCAAGTCCCATGAAGAACTGGGATTTGTAACCTCTCTGATAAACTTGGGTTGTTATTGCTGAGATCCTTGAAGTTTGTTTCAAATCAAGCTGATGACTGCTATGAGCAGTGTTTTATGGGGAAAAAAAGTTTAACTTTTCTATCTTTTTAAGTCTTCTGTTAATTATTACACACTTCAGTAGACACTTAGCCTGACTGGAAATTACCCTTCTACCCAAAATAAATACGAATATTTACCTAGAGGCTCAGCATTTTGCTTCACTGAAAGCAACATATTTGTGTCATGTCAGTTCTGGGAAGGAAGCCAGATTAGACATTCCCACCTCCCTCTGCCCCCAGACATTCATTTCAGTGCAGGAGTTCATTGCCTTTTCAATTGCACTGCTACAACAGCTTTTGAGATTAAACTGCAAACCAGTCAACTAAAAGGTTTCTGGTTTTAGAAAAACAGATAAGCAAAAACCTCAACCCTCTACAAAAATAAACAGTGGCTCTGACCTTAAATAAAGAAATCATTTCTACCTTGCACTGAAACTGTACAAACACCAGTATGGTCAGAACAGAGCAGCAGTGATCAGTAATGGAGGAAGGGTTCATTAGTTGCAGCTACTAAGACCAAAAAGGGCATTTTTCTGCACTTTGGGGGTTTCTCCTCCAAGTTTGTTGCATTATCAAAATCTGTGACCTTCCATGTTGATGAAGAAGGGAATTTAAACTTTGTGGCAAAATAATTAGGAATTTCATATAAACACAAGGAAAAGCTAAATGTTCATAAATGTAGCAGTAGGGGCAGTGGAAGAAGCTGAAAGCAGTTTCTGGTACTTAAATGACGGAAATGGAATTTGTTTACTCCCACATTAGGTGAAATCTCTTGTAAAGGCTGCTTATGTAACCCTTGGACATTAAAAGATATTTTACTAAATTTTATTTCCCAAATGGAATTGATTTTTATTCACCTGAAAGTTGAAAGCTTCAGAACTGTAGTGTTTGTTAGGACAAATCTGAGGAGTTTAAAATTGCTGAATTGTTAGGACAAAACCCTAGACTTTTAAATCTTCAGAACTAGAGTGTTAGGGAGAAAAAAAGGCATTCTAAAATAGTTATGTCACAAATCTAGAGTCATGTGATAGTAAGTGAAATAGAAACCCTTCAGAAATGCAAGGAGTTGTTGTTGTTGTTGTAGCAGCATTGCTGGCATTTAAAACACATTCATTTTATGTGACTCTTCATTACATGGTCATCACAGTTCTGACTAAAATGAAGCCAGCTGACACAGAAGGGTTCCTTGGATCAAATTTATGTCCTTGGTAGAATGCAGAGCTGAGTGAAGGTCAACAAACAGGCTATCAGTGCAATTAGTTCTTTTGAAGAAAAAGTTAGTTGTTGTGACTTTTTAAATTCTGGCCACAGATTTCTACTTAGAAGAGAACTTTTGGATGGTGTTTATTGCTGTTTTATTCATCTCTATCCTATCTAAAAGGTCAGTTTAAAAGCATCCTGACTATTGTAGCTCATGTCCAAAGCTGTTATCATTTCACAGCTGCTTTTGTTGTTTTTATAGCCACATGCCACTTAAAGCTTACTTGATCTCCTTAAATGACCTTATTGTGACTCTCATGCAATCCTATTTTAAAGAGATTTAGGTGCCTACAGCTGGAAACAGGCTTGAACTGGGATTTTCAGAACCATCTAGTAGTCTGACCTGCACCAAAATCACTGATTGCCAGGCTGCTGGTAAATCCCTCTAGATTCTTGTCTATCCTTTTAGACACCTCAGTGACCTTGAGGACACCACAGGCCCTCATGTTATCCCAGTGAAAGTGAGAACTCCCACGGGGTGAAAGGAGAACTCCCAGCCTGTGGTGTGATACTGGTGAAGTGGGAATGGCTGCAAAGCTGAACTTCACAGCTTGATCCAAAGATCAGATGGAATGGAATCTTCAAATAGCAAGTGTTCCAAATCTGACTGTGAAAATTATTAGCTATTTTATTTTAATTTATATTTTATTTTATTTTTTATTTTATTTTAATTAATTTCTATTTTATTTTGTTTTATTTTATTATTTTATATTTTATATTTTATATTTATTTTTTTATTTTTATATTTTTATTTTATTTTAATTTTATTTTAGTTTTCCTACTGGGGCTGCTTCAGTTCAGGCTCAAGTCTTAACAATAGTTGCATCCTTCAAGTACTCCTCGAGAGGGGACAGAATCTGTTGTGTCCTGGTATGGTCTGTGCCATGACAGTCAGGGAGACTCACATAATTCTGCACTGAAAGTTAAAAACTGCACAGGAATGTTACTGAGGGCACACCTGAGATCTTTCTCATCTTGCAATGATGACTTGAGGCATTTTAAAACAGAGCATTTTTACACTCCAATGTGCTTTGACTTGAGTACAGCAGCAATTAAGGAGTTAATTGAAAGCAAGGAGGCAAGGATGAGAGCTGAGACAGTAGCTCATGGCTGGAAGTCTGATCCCAACTCGAAGTAGCAAGCTCTACAAAAGTACTCCTCTGGTAGTTAAAAGTGAGCCTCTGTGCAACAGAATGAAGCACCTTGTAACTGACAAGCAAGGCTGTTATGTAGCTCGAGTTAAACAACTTGTGCTCCTTTTGGTGACAGCCCTGGAGCTTTAAACTTGACGAGCAGAGTTGAAGGGAAATGCTCTCTCACCGGCAGAATTTTGCTTCTTTCAGGCTGCTTGAAGCTACTTTGGCAAACTGTAATTCACTCATGTTTTGCTTTGCAGCAGCTTCTTGCAGAATGTTATTACTTTCCCAGACATATGCTTCTCACTTGTTTTTTCCTTCTTTTACTTCTTCCTTGGTTTTTTTTTTTTTTTTTTTATTTGATTCACTTTCAAGCTCACTGCAGTATTTCTCTACTGCAAAATAGTTTTATCTTCTGCCTTTTATGACACTACGTTGTTGCTTTGCTGTGCACTTCGGGTAGATCTGAAAAGCATAAGACATAGAGTTCAGGATTCAAAAAAGGGATTCACATACTTCAGTTTCACCTGAGCTGCAGTTTAGGAGTCTCAGATCAAAACCAATTTGCATATAAATTGTTCCTCATTGCTTAAGTGCTTGTTAATCCATAGGTACCTGGTTGACTTGCCTGTAAAATTGCTTTAGTCTGTGTTCATTGTGCAATGCAATGCAGTGCAGAACCCCAGGTCTGTATGAAATCACAGTACAAACCTTGCAGAAGCACAAGTATGAGCCCAGAGCAATCTGCCTGCATTAGCATGGCCCTGAAACAGGGTTTTTGTAAGGTTTCATCAGAGTAAAATATCTGGAATTGTGGGTGCTGTTCAGCCCATATGTATTTTCTTATAACTGGTATCAGTTTTCAGGAGAGTAATTTCTAGGTTTTGTCTAGGATTCTTGTAAACCCGTAACACATCTGTAGGTGTGGCCATTATATCTATTAGCTCAATTCTGTTTTTAAGTTTCTTTGGGGATGAGTGATCCCCAAATGCAATAACATATGAAGTTTGTAGTGCATGTAGTGCAATAATGTTTTATATTGTAAGGATTCCCATTTCCTATTCCCCAAGCTCTAATTCCTCTGTGAGTGAAATATATAACAGCTACAAGGAACAGTTCATTGACAAACTTGAGAATATGCTTAATTTTAAGCATTCTGAAATACAGGTTGTCTAAGTCTGCATTTTTATTCTAGCTGCATCCAATGCCATGAATTATAAATGCTCTAAAACTAAGTGTTTTCCATTTACAAACTGTAAATGTTACATCAGAAGAGGAACTAAATTTTTTGTGTTTATATAGAACTCTAAAATACAACAGTGTAAGGAAGTTGAGAAAATCAAAATGTGTGCACAAAAAGGTCAAATAACAAGAGATGCCCGAGCTTCCCAATTCTTGGAATAAAAGAAGCTCTAAAACACCTAGGAAAAGTTTTTTAATTACTGTTGTTATTATTATGACAAAAATGTCACCACCATTTATCCTAATCTTGTTGAAATAAATAGTTACTTCTTTAGATGCTACTTCTGCCACTGGAAGAAATTTTTAGATGACTGACCAGATCTGTATGTGGTAGAAAATTTGCTGTCAGCAGAGCTCCGCTGACTTGGTTCTGAACTTCTGTTTCCATTCTGTTTATATGGTTAGCTCCTGGTTACTGGCAGTGTCTATTCTTTTGTAGCTCTCAGCTCAGTCATGAAAACAAAATATTCATCTGCTAGCAGTCCTACAGAGAACTTTATTCAAAAGTAAAAGTTATAAGTATACAGACTTGAAAAGTTCTTGTCCTGTGTTCTTATCTACCATTATGAGCAGGGAGTTAATACAACACATTTTGAAAATTGTTTCTAGTTCATGTCACAAATGTTTTTTTATCAGATCTGAATATAACCAACAAATAGATTCCACATAATCCTACATATCTTTGAATATTTATAGACCTTTGAACTTTACACCAAATAGGATATGATCATAAAAAATTCATAGCATAATTTTCACTCCTACATTTTGCAGTTGAGACTTTGAAAGATGATGGCACTTTGTTCTGGAAGAGGAAAGCTAATATATGTCTAAAAAGCTATGAGATCATGAATGGAGGCAGTAATAACAAAATGTATATATTTTTTTTATATGGGAAAGCTAGTAATATGTAAATATACTTGTTGAGAACTACTCATGTTGAGAAGTTTTCATGAATTCCTTTAGGGTTGGTCAACCTCGTCAGTTTATTTGTAGCCAAACACTGGAATAGATCATACTACCCAGACATCTGCTGAATAAACTGAGCCATCTGCTTGAAATCTGATGGCACAATATAGAACACAATGTTTATAATCTCTACAATTTCATCACAACTAGTTTCTTATTTCTAAAAAAATGGAATTAGAGCAAGTGTGTTCTCATTGCAAGCCTGCTTTCCACCCTTCAGCAAGCTTAGCACTCCTGGTGGAGAAGGAAACAAAGCAGACTTACCCCTACCAATTGGGCCTGAAGATCTAAGTGGGTGATGGAGAAGAAACTGGGCTGGAGAGAATGGTCCTCCTCTCTCTCTGGTACAGTTCTGCAATGAGCCCAAGGTGTACTGGGTGGAATTTTGAGGGGAAAAAAATTATTAAAGAGTATATGCAATATTATACTTGACTAGGTATTCATTTTTCTCTTTCTTTAGCAAATAGTTATGAAGGAGTAGTAAATAAATACTCAGCTACTAAGTCCACTATCAGAAAATCAATCTATACTAAACTGACTTTCTTCTGATGAAAATGATTTCACATTCAAAGGGAATTTATATGATATTTGGCAAAGATGCATTTCAAGTTTCCTATAACAACTATTGTGATTTGGACCAGATCATGTTCATCAGTGAGATGAAGTATGGGTTGTTAATGTATTTCACCTTTTTTAAACTTTTTTTTCTCTCTTTGAACCTGCAATCTACCCATGATGTAGATTTTAAGCATTATGGATGGACTGCTAAGTACAACTGCCCTTACTGCCTTAGACAGGCACCATCCTTGCTCACCTCTACCACGAAAAGCCCTTTTCCTCTCCAACCTGTTACCACAGTACCTTTGTGAAAATACAAATTCTTCTCTGTTTGGGAAGTGTTTTTCCAAGGTGGATTGTGTGTCTGCATGGGTGGTATGCTGTAAATTTTGGTCCTGCCTCTCTGTTTTTCAGAGTGTTTGATAGATGGATCCCAGGCCAGCTTTGTAGTAAAACATATCAATGTCTCCCTTGAGAATGATGCTTAGGATAAGTGTTGCCAAAGTGTAGATTACTCTTGCAGAGCCTTTCCAGCATATCCTGACCTTACCTTCAGGGAGAGTATACTCTTGGATATGGTAAATCTCTAGACAGCTGGGGGACGAGTCTTCCTGGGTATGGAATTCCTCTCTGCAACTGTGAGGCAAATGACCCAACAGATTCTTAATATTTTCATATTTTTGATCATTGGTTTCAATTAATTCAGTGGGCAAAATTACCTAAGCAGAGAGAGACCTGGCTGTCAGCCTTTATCCAGACTTTGTTAGGGCAGTGTGGACCATGGGGCAACTTTAGCCCATCAGTGTGTTAGCACTTTTTAAACACATGGAACATTATTTCAAAACTCCCCTTATTACAGTTTCACTCCTCTCTAGTATATCTAATTAAATTTGGTCAGGAGGCTCCATGAGAGATGATTCCAAATAATATAGGATGACTTAGAAGAGAGATTTTTTTACAGGCCCAAAATTTAGACTGTGTGATAAGATCATGCTTTCTTCTTCTATCAGTGTAGTTGTTCATACGAGATTTTTTGTTAATTAAAATTTCTTTCCTTTAAAACAAATTATGTAATATCCTATCCTGATGCCTGGTGTAATTACGAAGTAAGAATAAAGCTTTGCACCCTCTCTAAGATATAATCAAATACCTGAGGACCAAGCTGCTCAAAATTAAGCATCTGTACTGCTACTGCAGTTACAGTTCTTTGCCTTCTAGCCATTACTTGACTTCAACAATGGAGACTCTGCACAAATTTTCTGGGAGATTTATTGGCAGAGAGGGAATGAGACAGTAATGTTGTGTTATAATTCATTGAATCAGCAGACAAAAATCTGGTTTTCATGATCTTAAATTCTTTATGAATAATAAGCAAGAAACAATACAGAAAGGATCTTGAGCTGACAGGAACAAATTTTAAGCTCCACAGTATGAATTTCCTTGAAGTATATTCTAATAGCCACTGAAACCATTGATGGCTATCAATGATGTATGAGTGCTCTGAAAATCAAAAATTATGTCCAGCTCTGAAAATTAAAAATTAAGTCCAGCAACAGCTAATCCGTAGAGTTTTGTGCTGTCCTTAGCAATTTATAGAGTTTTTTTCAACCTGAAACCTTTTTAAACCTTCTCAAGATATGAGGAATCTGTGGTATGTAAAAACGATAAACTGAGAAAAACAAATCTGTAGCAATAGGCTTGTATTTTCTATGGAGCATCCAAAAAAGTCTCAACAGTTCCTGGCATTGAGGGCTGAAGAAGCATAAGAGCAATTGGGACAATTTGGTTGATACGTTTTAAATGCTGTACTAAAGTAAGCAATTGCTGTTTCCAAAGAAAGAGCAGTGAGTTAGGGAGGAAGATGAAAAAAATGTAGAAGCAGAAAATAGTTACCACTTGAATAAAATGGAAATAGTGACCTGAAGTTGTGTTTAAAAATTATTGTTCCAGAGGGATGCAGAAGAAGATTGGACACTATCTTTTGAACAGGTATAACCTAGCTTATAATCACTTTCATAAAAAAATTAGCTTGACACATTGAAAGGTGTCTGTCAGTCTTCCTAGTTGATCAAGAATAAACATGGATGAGAGGAGAGTATAAAGTGCTTATGAAGGTGGGTTTATTCTGTTTGTCAGTTAGAGAAATCTCTTAATGCCAATTGTGTGCTGGGTTTTGGTGCCCATTTATATTTCAATATAAATGATGTTTCAAAATTAGGGTGAAAGAATTTAAAACTGTGGTTGTGAACACCACATTTTCCTCACTTTAAAATATCAGTGTCATCTCAAATCCTTTTGCTGTTTATAGTTTTCATATTATTGTTTTTCACTCAAACAGTGAACATTATCTCTCTTAGATACTGAATGAACACATCTGTCTGGAGAGTTTTGTTTTCTTTCTCTCCACTTGCAAACTGTTCTGCATGCCTAGGACAATCTTTTCTAACTTTCCATCGTGCAGATGTCACAGGCTTCACAATTCCAAAATTCCATGAGGGATCCCTGGCTTTTAAATAAGTGGCAAGTGTGGGTGAGGTTAAAATATGTCTAATGTGGAGCTCAGTCCTCAAGTGCTAGCCAACCAGCTGGCATTTAGGCTGACATTGATCAAAAGGCACTACTCCTGATTCTGTGAAGTCTGCCAAGATGAAAATATTTCTTTCAATCTGGCTCTGACATTAAGGTGGTTCTCCACATTATTTAGTGCTAGGGTTAAGCCAGATCTCTTTCATGTTACATTCAAGCCAGAGAAAACAGGCTCGCTAAAGCCATCAGAATAATGGGGTGATTTTAAAATTTCCCCTGTGTTTAATAAAATGTAGTAGTTTGGGTGAAATTTTCCTGATAGGCCTTTCTGTTAATGCTTATCTAGATAATGCATCTTCCAAATGTTCTGACCAGAGTGTTTCTGATATTAAGAAGACTTTATCCTGCAGTTCCACAGACGTTTTTCTGCACCTTTTTTTATTATGAGTAGGGTTTAGAATTTCACAGTAAGCTGAAGGGCATTTTGTATACTGTGTGCACCTAGCTATGGTTATATTGAATTCCCCAGAGGAATAGAGGAGAATAGATTTTTAAAAGACAAGCTTGTTGAAATGAATGCAATTGTTACTGCTGAATGCCGACTGAGTTATAATGGTACAACTGCTTCTTATTCTCTTGAATATGGTGCCTCATGAACAACATATGTGTTGAATGCCTGATGGTCGATGCAATACAGAACAAGTTACTATCAAAGGAAGTGGTGTATCAGAGAAGTACAGATGTGGATGTAGTGTGTATTGTCAATAGATTCGGCATCTTTGAGAAGCAGAGAAAAAATATTTTCTGAAGATGTAGCTAAGCATAATTTCATAGGTTTTTAGGTGACAGCTTAAATATTGCAAACATCTCAGGGCCTGGCACTCCAGTCAAAGGCTAACTATTAAAGCAGACTGTAGATTCTCTCCAAGATGGAATTTGGCTTGTTTTTTCCAATTTTGAGTTCATCTGGGAACAGACATGAACAGCTTTTTTTTTAATGTAGCCTATTATTTAAACACCAGCACAAAATGTTGGTGGGCAAAATTAAAAGAGAGAAAAAAACAAGGTAAATGTTCTGATAATCATCTCTGTTGTTCTAGTAAAGATTTGGGTCAGTACCTCAGTTTAAAATTCTACAGGCTCTTTCATATTAGTGTAATTACTTGAACTACAGTGAAACATTTCTTTTGATAAATGTGGCCATTTTTTAAAAACAAAAACAAGCTGCAAATAAAATGATGGCTTGTCCTTCCAAGACCTTCTGGCAAAAAATATGTGACCCTTAATGGAGACACCTGACTTAATACACCAATCATTAATTTGGTTTCCTTTATTCAGGAAGATTTGTGAGTGGAGTGGCAGTAAAGTACTGCACATTGCTGGTCACAGAGCAATACAGTGCAGCCTGGCTGTCCAGAGAGTAGGACGCAAGCAACCTCAGCTACTCCTCTCTTAATGTAACATGCAAAGCCCCATACTCTTCAGTAGTGTTTAGCTTCCTGGCTACCTACCCAGCCCATCTACCTACATAAAAATGTAGAGTCCTTGCTGGTCACATCATGTGTGTTTTGATCTTCTCCTACCTAGAGCTTTCTGGCTTTGAGCTGGCTACAAGGTATGGGGTGATCATCACACCATGCTTGTTCCTGCTCTCTTGTGTTTCTTGGTTTTGTACCTCTAGCAAAATCTGCAGTGTCTAGGCCAATTTTCATAACTTCCCAGTTCACACTTAGACTTGTTTGTAGTCAAGTAGGTGTAAGTCAAGAATCAGAATCAGTAGGTGTGTTGGATGTGTCATGTGATTATGTTCTATTCTATTTGCTAGTTTAGAGATTTGGAAACACTTTCAGATATTGATTGCATTTCAGTGAAAAGCATATCAAACAGACCTACCTTCTCTTGTATTTGCAGTTCCATGAACTGTTACTCTTCCCATTTTCTGAGTATAAAATGAGCTTAACTATTTCAAGAGAAAAGGAAGATACTACAAAAGCATTGGAAAATTCATGTGTACAGATGTATATACATTTATGCACATCTACATAAGCTCTTTGTCTGCAGAAGTTAAATTAGAGGTTCCAACAAGTAGCGATGTTTCATTCAAAATTATTTTTTTCAAGATACACCCAGGTACAGCTAAATTAAAGTCAAACAAATTGAAAAGCTCTCCAATTTCCATCTATTTCTACATATTAGGAGATCAAAAGTTCACTTCCAAGCTGCTTGCTCTCTTGGCATCCACAGAAGATGTTGTAGCCATCAGGCATCCCTGTAATTCTCTTCAGTATCCATCTGATTCATTCTCCACACTGGTTGCTTACATTGAGGGAGGGGTGTAGTCAGAGGCTGTGTAACAACCACTGTCTTCACTTTAGGCCACATGTGGATAGAGACTGACAAAATATATCAGAACTATCCCATTGCAGGAGAGCTTCTGTGACCTTATGGACAAAGTCAGAATTATTTGTGGATGTACACAGGGAACATCTTCTATGTCCCCTGTAGTTTATAACTAAGCAAAGGAAATTCTGTAACCATAGGGGTATGTATATATATCTTAAGTGTATAGATACTGAACATATTTCCATTTCAACCTTTGAGCATCTTACCCCAGGCTAAAATTCTCAAAAGAAATATATCACTGTTTAATTTGTGATTGTTCAATCTGTTCTTGCAAACATCTACAGCAAAAAATGTCCCCCATAGTGAATATTTTAATAGTGGTGCGTTGCCTCCAGAAAAACAAACAAAAAACTCGCCAAAAAAGCAACAAGATGTGGGGTCATGAATCTGAAATTACTTTCAAGTTTTGCTCTCCTCATAAATAGGTTTTAAAAACAGAGATACCAGCACCTATAGTAACTGGACCATGTATTAAATATGAACTTTAGTTTCACAGTAGATGTGTTGCTATTTCCCTGTGCTCTGTAAGCGGCTCTCCCAAAGAGCTGCCTTACAACTGTGTCTGTTCCCCCCGCCCCTGTTGTCAAAATGATAACAAGAAATGCAGCTGAATGACCTGATTTCTTAGGACAAGCTGACCTGTTTCATTGTTCAATCTTTAGCCATAAGCTTCAAGTGCCAGTTCTCTGGGGATCTTTTTGGAAATATGTAGAAACCACATTCTATAGATGCAATCAATGTAAGGAGAAGAAATGCTGCTGAATTGCAGGGTTTTTAATTTAGTCCTAAAGAATAAAGGGGTTCTGCTCCTTGTAGCATTCTCTTCAGCATGGGAGGAGACTTTTACAGTTATGAAAAAAAATTAAACTGGGACGGATCTGCTGATAGAGTTTGCCTAATTATCTTTTTGGCTGTGTCATAACTAAAAAATAATGGGAAAACCAAAACAAAACACTTTAATATGACATGACCTGGAACCTCAAAGTGAAGAAAATTCCATTTGAAAAAAAGTCATTAAATTGGGTAAATATCATTGACTTAATGAGAACTAGGCATTGAACTTCCAAAGCAGTAATTTTATACAGGTAAATTTTGGTTTTGGGATGTCCTTTACTCTAGGATATTGAAAAGGTACCAGAGAAATCATTGGGAAAGTTTACATGTGTTCCTTTATTGAATATTCTGATTTTTTAATTGTTCTTTCCATCCTTGAATAGTCCATGTTCTGCTGTACAAATGCTCCTTATCCTGTCAACTTTGGTATGCTAATGGTTTCTGAAGCTGTTAGAGATGAACATGTATGAAAATGTTTCCATCACATCATGAAACATCTTTCTAGTCAGTGTGAACCTTTTTTGCCATTACAGGACATATGATATTGCTGGTAACTGCTCAGGAGAACAACACAGAAGGAGAACAGCGACAAAATTCAGTTAAAAATACATAAGAAGATAATTTTTTTTCAAAATATTGGCCAATATTACTATATTGGCCAAATATTACTATAAAACCTTGATCCATTATTATGAATGGTTTTCTATGGTTTTCTACAGAGAATACATTGATTATTATGTTCAGTAAGGACTTTTTGTAGCAGGGCTACAGGAAGGATAATTAACATTTAAACCCAACAAGTGATATTTTGGTTTTGTGTCCTTTCTTCAGATTCTTGTTAAATACGTTTCCTCACAGAGAATTCTGCCTACTCCCTCCAAGAGAGATCTCTGCTTTTATAATTTCAGATTATTGTGTATATTAATTTAGGTGATCCTGTTAGAGATGAGAGCAATGACAGTATTGGGCTGTATAATCAAATTCTTTCTATAAGTAATAAACACACATTCAAGTATTTTGTTTCACAATAGATTCACAATAAGCTGTGAAGTCAAACATCAAGCAAATCCCTTTGAGCCAACTACCTTTATTAATGTTTACATCTGTGCTGATGGTGGTATTCTCAGTCTACTTTGTGCTCTTGGATTCATAGGCTGCAAAACCTTTCCTTACACATACAGCAAGGTTAACTCATTTGGCAAACAAAGTCCTTTGATTTTTGGTCTTGAAAAATGTTGTCATCTTACATTTAAAGCATTGAAATACAAAATATCAGAAGCATATTGTTTAAATTTCTGTGATGCATAATCATATAATTTCTGGAGAATTGCTTCAGTCTGTGTCTTGGATCTGGGTCCAGGTGCTAACTGGTGCCTTTTGGACACTGTTATACACACACACTATGCTTAGAGTTAACGCTGTCTCCTTATTCAATAATACAACAAAGCTGTGTTTGTATGGATCCAAACATCCTTAGCAGAGTGAATGTTTTAACTTGTAGAAGAGCAAAAGCTGAAAACAACATGGGCCTGATTTTCAGCATCTCTAAACCGAAACTTTTAAAAATGATGTAACTTTGTTCCACAGAGATCAGTGGCAACACTAGCAGGATGGTGTTGTGGAGACCTCCTGCCAAAAATTAACGTACTTAGCTGTCCTGCACCTGCTGGCAGTGCAGAAATTGTAGTGTAGCATATCACCAAATCAGAACTCTGCAGGTTGTGTTCTACCATGTCCAGAGAATGATCAAGTATCATCTGCCATGTAAGAGGGGAATTAGTCTTTTAAAGCAGCTAATGCAGTCATTGGCTCTTTTAAAAGACTAATTCCTCTCTTACATGCATGTTTTACATGTTTTGCAATTGGCTGAACAAAGCAAAAGCCTGCACTGGATATCAATTCATAACTTGGAAAGTTGCACTCAGTCAATTAGTAAGTGCCTTGCTATTTTTTTTTTCTTTTTTATTGGTGAAAATTTAAGTTTGGGAAATGTAGGGGAAGAGATAACTTATTATCTGGTCAGCAGACCCTAGGTCATTCCTGGCCTGGGTGAAAATAAAAAGTAGTTGGTAGCACCCACTTAGCAGCTTTCAGCATCATACATACCTGCAGGTAGCACTACTTCCATTGCTCTAAGGCAATTTAAATATTTATATGATAATAGTTTCTGTCCTCCGTAGAAAACTGAGAAATGTGCTCAGGGTGAATTGCCAAAGTCTGGGAATGGAGAGGAGTGCAGAACATGAGGCAGTGGGGGGAAAGCAGGGGGCAGAGACATGAAAGATTTTGGTGCAGCTTCTGAGCACCCCCTGAACTCAGCCAGCACAAAACCCCCACATTTCTGTCTTGATCTCTGCCTTGTTAGAAGTAGCTAAAAGTGTGTGGTAGATGTATATGAAAAACAGAAGTAATTTTTGCAACAGAGCAGATGGCTAATGCCTTTCTCAGACAGTTCTTAATTTGTTGTGCAACATTTCAGTATTAATAAGTACTTTGGAGAAGAGGTGAAGTACAAATCCTGACCCCATAAGTTTCCACAGTGGTTTTTGCAAAATTAAGGATGTTAGTCCAAGTGGAAAAGCTTTACTAAATGTGAATGAAACAAAAATAATATGTTATGATAATATGTTATGCTACTTTCAGCATGACTGTTTCATAATATGTGTGTAAATATGAAGTTTTACTGTCTCTCAGAATTAAAATTATATAATTCCCAATATCTAGAGGCTTTTTTTCCCCCAGAGCAGGCTCTCAAAATCTGAAAGTCTTTAATCTTCTATATAGCTAAATCCCTACATTTTAAATTTTATTTTTGGGTAGGTTTTTTTGCTGTTTCTGTTACTTGTAAGGGAATTCTAGATTTACCTATGCATTCCCAAGGTGTTAATCCAGTTTCTTAAAATACTATTGTACTACTACATTGACTGAGTTTCCTGACTAGGAGTTATGTCAATCAACTTGAAATGTGCATTACAAATTAGTAAATGAATGCAAATCCATTTACTGTCAGATGTTTCTTGTCAGATTAACTTGTGCACCTCCTCAGTTGCAGTGGTTCATGAGAGTTGCACCTCTTATGCTTTGTTCCTTGGGTTTGTTAGTGCTTCTTATGGTTCTGTAATGTGCAAGATATCTTTGATACCTGAGTCCTGTTACTTGGTAAGTAATGAAGGAAATTTTTAAGTCAGTGCATTTTCAAAAAAGTAAGGGTTTAAGCATGACACTGCCTTCTATCTAAGAACATTACTTGACTAGTCCTCTACTTCAATCTCACTGCCCATGTAAGCATACACACAGCTTTACACTTCCCAAGGGGAGAGTCCTTATCCAGACTGAAGGTCACAACCACTTAATCTATTTAGGCTCCTACAGAAAACTATCAGCATACACCAAATTTTAATGAAGTTTTATGAAATTCCTAGTGATACCACAATCACAAAAAAAAAAAAAAAAGACTGTATAATACTATTTTCAAAATAAGTTCAGTAGATATTTTGTCTCTTCCTATATAATTCTTTAATTTGCTTCTGAGTGACATGTTTTATCTTTCCCTTTATCACTTACCTAGACAAATATTTCATGTAAGCAATAAATTTGTTATATATTTTATGATATTTCTAATATATACTGATAATATAATGGATCCCCTCTGAATTGCCTGCTATCCAGTGAACCAATTAGATATTACATCCTTTAAGCAGATAGGAGTCCCCAGGTCATTTAGTATTAATCATCTGCATTTTCAGAGGCAACTTGTTAAATTTTAAAGCAGTCCACTGCTTTAAGGTATAAAACGACTCTTTTCTATATACCTGCTTGACCTCTGCATATCATGTGATTTCATTTTCTCTTATGTAGCTATCCATGAACTTAGTAACTACTGTATTGCTGTATAACACTTTGTTGTGTTTAAATTTTCCTGTCCCTGTCCCTTTTGTATGCCAAAGTGAGAGAGAGCAAGGGTCTGGGGGTGGTACCAAGATGGTGAAATATTGGATCTTGTGGGGATCGTCACAAATTCACCCACTCTATTTCTACCTGGATTTCGATATATCTCTTTTACCTGACATTTCTACCTGGATTTTACTGAGCCAGGGGTTTTTTGAGAACATTTGTGGAATTCATGAACTCAGATTTTAAATTTGTCTTTCACCAAAATTTAAGCCTGACATCTTGGTTCAGGCCTGTCGCTCTTGGAAAGTTAAATCCTGCTTTGAGCTTAAAGGCCAATTTTGATGTTTGGAAATACAGAGTCAGTAATAACTTGATAGAGTAGGAAATAGTCTTCTTAGCAGTGTCTTGTTCTAGCAAACCACACTCCAGTGATCTAACGTTAGGCCAGCTGTTAATAATTTTACAAGCAGAGCGTGAAATATTAGCTTGATACCTGACTAAGGGGGAGCTACAGCACTGCACATGAACATTTAAATGTAGTACCCACAGTGAGCAGATATTAATGCTATTTCAAGGAGTGTCAGTGAAGAGTCTTTGATATTGTGATTGGGATACTTGCTATTACATCCATAGTGACAGCTCCAATTGACAGGATTAAAAAGGAAAAATTAAAAAAGGAATTATTTCATGCCCTCAAGTACAGATAAGAATGGTTACATCTCTGCTACGTGTCTTGGCTTGACAGTGGATTTTTTTTTCCTGACTTTTCACACCCTGCACAATTCTTAAATTCTCTATGTCATTTTACTCTCTTATATTCTCTACCTCCCTGCCGCAACTTTTTATTCTCCTTACCCTACCCCTCAAAACCTCCATTGTTTCTAAATGTCTCTTTTGTAACTTTTAAGTATTTTATAGTTTAGAATTATTTTTTGTCCTCGTGAATTCTTTCTGTAGTAGCTTTTCTTATTCTTGTCCCATACTTTAAGGCATTCATCTATCAGATTAAAGTGAGAGATGGTGACAGATTTTGGCCTTGCCATCACTTTAGTTCCTGCCATTCACCTCCAGACTTTTGCCTGCTTCTTTTGGCCAGAAAATGACTCCAGCAGAGGACATTAGAGCATGTTGACCTTTCTGATCTTGGATTTGCTTCAGGTAGTAGTAGGTACCCGAAGATTGCCATGAAGGTCATTTTTAAACTGATGATTGTAAAACATGTGACTGAAGATTTTTTGATGATATTAAGAGCCCTAAGACACTGAAATTCCTGTTACAAAAGGAATTTTTGTCCTTCCAGGGCCTTGCAGTCACAACCTCAATTCCCACAGATGTCCAATTTGGATCATCTTTGCCATGAAGAAGTGCTAGAGGGAGTTGTAAGGATGTTTTTTGTGAAGAGATCTAACTCTCTGTACCTGACTACTCCATTGGTACCAAATGGCCTGAATCTGGTCATGCATCAGTCTGTAGAAAAAGCCTGCAAGATGCATCCTAGGGGATGGACCTTACAGGTAGATGGCTCTTGGAGTTATTTTCTGTGGCCTGATTAGTTTTATGGTGCTGGTATTTTATTTAATTTAATTGCAGTTATGGGGTAAGTAATTTTGCTGGAGAGATTTGTGGATCCCAGAAGAGACATTTATTATTTTGTATCACAATAGATTATTTTACATTTCTTATTATTTCTAGTTGTAAGGAAATCAGTAAACTGATTTTATTACAAATAGAAGCAAATAATTGATAATTATTTGATAACAATCAATAATAAAATATAAAGATAGCGAATTTTTGCATTCCTGTTGGTTTATGGTGTAAAGATTAAAATAAACTTGAAAAATCTGTGCATGACTTCATAACTGGTAATATGTAATTACCTTTGTGGATCAGTTTTTGGCTGAATTTTTGTGAAACTTGCAGATTGAAATTGGTGTTGTTAGCATCAATGATTTTTTTCAGATTAGCCAAAACTTTACCAGTGTTTATATCATTAAATAAGCAGTATGGTACATATTTTAAAATAATAATCTGTCCTCTATTTCTGGCATACAAATGTCAGGTTAGAATGAGTCACATGACAAAAATTATGGGATGTAAATACATCTAGGAAGCACAACATAAGTTTTGAAGATTCTTCAAGCAGTGAAAATCTAGTGTAGAGAGAATTCAGTTTTTTTACATTTTTTTCCCTGATTAAGGTGGGAATTTTTTCAGACTAGATTATAAAACAAAGATGGTTTCTGCCCAATCTGTAAATGGAGTAACAAGGAGGAGTTCAGTGCACAGTGACATTTCACCTTGCCATAATTGCTTGCAATTGCTATTGGAGGTTTGACCAACAGGTCAGGTCCTATAATATCCTACTTCCTTATTCATGAATAAAGCAAAAGGTAAAATATGTAAAACGATGACAGCTTTTGCATGTGTGACCTGAAGTGAGATTTTAAACTAGTCACAAAATAATTACCCCTTGATGTAATAGAATATATAATGTTCTGCTTAAACCTTGGCACATTTTCTCACCAAATATGGTTTCATGTGGAAAAAAATGAGAAAATGTGAGTCAAGTTCAAATTTGCATTCTAAAAAGTTGGAGGAATTTTCTAAAGTGTTTCAAAACTTTGGAATACTTGAAACCATGCTTAACTATCTTGAAATTACTGAAATACTCATTTCAAAATATCCAAAGTTAATTTTTATCAAACCTAATGCATTATGTGGGAAACAAATCCAAGTATTTGAGTGGGATTTTGGGTTTGATGGAACTAAATTTTGTGCCCAAATATATTAACTAGTATTTTTAAAATACTCTTTTATGGTATGTATTATAAATACAAGTTTAATTTTGAAACTTTTCGTGAAGCAAGAAATTCTATGTAATAAATTTTAAATACTGCTAAGCGCAACCATTTGCTAATGGCCAGGGAAGATGGTCACAGAACTGGCACCATACAAAGGTTATCAACTTTCTTTTTCATCTTTCTTCCAGTGTTCACATCACTGTAAAAGTGAAGTAATATGAGACAAGAGGAAAGCATATTTACTGAGTCCCCAGAAACTGTGGCATAATTCAGTTTCTGTGTTTTATTCTGTGAGTCACAGTTCTCAGCAAGCATGTGACACCTTGATGAGTTTAGGAGGGTACCAGTGTGTGAGGAGGTCTCCTTGCACTGTGCTGTGCAAAGCAGCTACCAAGGACTGGGGTTGTGTCCTTGCAGCATCTCCATGCCTGTCCACATGCAATCCACATGGCATCTCTGCACCTCTCTGTAGCCTCAGGAGGAGCACTCGGGTGGAATTGCTGCCCTTTGCCATCTAATTGCAGTCCTCTACTCAATTTCATTTCTGTATTAGTGTGAAGGAATTTACACCATTTCGGCTTTCCTGCAATTGTAGAGTGATTTTTAGTGCTCAGAGCTTTCATTCCAGCATCTTATGGCCACTCAGGTTTAGGAGGAAATGTGGAACAGTGGAGCTGTCCCCAGGAACCCTTGTGAGCTGAACTAACCACGTGCATACCTAGTGACTGAATGAAATTAGCTGGGTAACAATAGAGAGAATGGGCTGCAAAGATCTTAAATTGTCAAAGGGGTCTGTGAGGAAACATGATAATTTATTTACAGAAGGTTTATTATAATATATTGGTCTCCACTAGGCTTCAACTTCTTTTCAGTTGAAATTTTTCTAAATGCAATTTGAATAGATTTTCTTCTTTATATGTTTTTATCTTATTAAATTATTTTTTTCAGTTCATGATTTGGTTTGGGTGGGTTTTGGAGAGATCTTTTTAGATACTGTACTCTTTATGTTAGCCTCGCTTTGGGAAAATGTTTCTGCATCGTAGACTTGCTCATTTGCAAGCATTAGCTCTGCTGCATGTCTGTGTTTTACTTTATGCATTATTAAAGATTTCAGTTCAAGAGTCTATGTAATTGGCTTATTTATGCCAAGTCTTCTCTGATTTCTTTAGTTTTATTTATACTCGTTGCTTGTTCCCAAGCATACCTACTCTCTTCTACATAAATATTCTCTATTTTGGAAGTAAAAAAAAACGCTTCGGAGTACTGCAATGAATTAAGTCTACGGGAATTTAGTTTATACATTAATATGTAAAAAAGATCTTAATCTCCTTTTATTATTTCCCTATGGCATGCAGCATATTCTGCATGACTTAATGCTGGGAATACCTTTGAAATGATGGACAAAATAAGCTGGCTTGTCACCTGCTTGTCACCTGCTTGTCACCAGGATATGCATATGACCAGGACTGCATCTGCAAATAGATAGATGCAAGCATAAACACCAGCCTTAGCATGACAAAAGATCTAGAATGCTGCTCCACTAGCAATTATCATGGAATGGTTTGGGTCACAGGGGACCTTCACAGTCATCTATTTCCAACTCTCCTGCTATGGGCAGGGTCATCTTCCAACCTGCCCTTGAGCACTTCTGAGGATGGGGCATCTGTGACTTTTCTGGGCAACCTGTTCCGATGCCTCACCACCCTCATGATGAAGATTTTCTTCACAATATCTAATCTAAGCATGTCCTCTGCCAGTTTAAAAGCCTTCCCCCTTTTCCTGTCACTACATGGCTTTCTCAAAAGTTCCTCTTCAGCCTTCCTGTAGGCCCCCTTTAGTACTAGAAGGCTGCTATAAGATCTTCCTGGAGCCTTCTCTTTCCAGATCTGAGTACCTAAACTCTCTCAGTCTGTCTTCATAGGAGAGGATGCTGCAACCCCCTGATCATCTTTGTGACCTCATCTGGGCTCACTCCAACAGATCTGTGTGTTTCTTATGTTGGAAACCCCAGAGCTGATGCAGTGCTCCAGGTAGGATCTCATGAATGGAGTAGAGAAGGGGAACCCTTCCCTCCATGCTGGCCACATGGCTTTTGATGCAGCCCAGGATATGATTGGCTTTCTGGGCTGCAAGTGAAAACTGCCAGGTCATCTCCAGCCTCTCATCCACCAGTACTTCAAGTCCTCCCCTAGGGCTTTTCCCACTGCTCAGCCTGTGCTCAGAATTGCTCCAACCCAGGTGCAGGACCTTGTACTTGGGCTCATTGAACCCATGAGGTTTGGATTGGCCCATTTCTTCAGCCAGGGTCCCTCTGGAAAGTATTGCATCCCTCAGGTGTGCCAGCTGCACCAATCAGCCTGGTGTTGTACTCAAGCTTCCTCACTCTGGGTGTGACCATCCAGCCAATTCCTTATCTCCTGGGTAGTCCATCCATCAATGTATCTCCTGGGTAGTCCATCCTCTCCAATGTAGGGACAAGGATGTCATGTAGTATACTGCCAAATACCTTGCACAAGTCCAGGTACATATCAGTTACTCTTTTATCATCCATCATGACTGTAACCGAGTCATAAAAAGCCAAATTTGTCAGGCACAATTTACTCTTAGTGAAGCCATGCTGACTTTCATCAATGACCTCCTTACTTTATATATGCCTTAGCACAGTTTCCAGGTGGAAACTACGACATGCACCACGATTTTTCCAGGTGCTGAGGTGAGACTGACTGGGCTGTAGTTCCCTGCATATTGCTTATTTGCCTTTTTACACATGGGGAGTTATGTTTCTCATTTTCTAGTCAGTAGGAAATATTAACCTTGTTGTTATTAATGTTTGTGTGGGACATTATTTCCAGTTGCAATTGCTTTCCAAATTGCAAGTGCATTCAAAGAATGACATTCAGATGACCAACCAGTGGTCAAGTAAACCTTGAAATCTGGCTATACATTTTTGTTTTGTCAGAACACAAAAGGCTTGTAAATTCAGAAAAGCCCAAATTTTACTATACTTTAAAAGGGGCTTCTTAACACCAAGAAAACCTTGAAATGGGCATGTGAGACAGAATACAGGGTTTATATAGTAATCTCATCAAGACTATGTACATGTGTCTTTACTTCCTGGCTTGGTTTCCATCACCTCAAGCTACATCCATGTAAAAGGTACTGTTGGGCAACAGGGGTGTTTTTGTAGAGTGATATATTTGATGGTGAGACAGTGAAATCCATCCACATACCTATCAAGACTGAATTCCCCTTAGGTAAGATGTGCCCAAAGCACACAAGGTTTGCTCCTGTAAAACTATTTTCAGTGTAATTTCACTCAGAAGGAATCCATATTTTTTGTTCCAGAAGAGTTTTGTGATGTATGGATGAGTGTGAAATAGTGAAGAATTGAGAAATTTCCTTTTAAAAACTGCACTTTTGAGCTATTAAAATGCTTCTGTAGATACACTGTGGTGACTTTCTGAAAAGCAACACACATTCCAATTACCCCTGGAAACTGCTGTCCTCTGATGGATCACTATCTGCTCCTTGGGACTTCCAGCGAACTCTCTGCTTCTGCATGGCAGTATCAGGATCCCTGTGCTTTGTAATGATCCTGTGCTTTTTTCTGTGCTACCTCCCACATGCTGTTTTGGCTTTCCAAGCACACTGCTCTTTTCCAGGAAAAGAGCAGTCTCCCTCTCCAGTGTTTCACCTGACCCTATTACTCTTTTTAAAGTACATACACAGTTTGAGAATAAGCAAATAAAGCAAGTGTTTGTGATAATCTTACAGACAAAGTCTTATCTGAAGACTCAGGCTATTTACCTGTATAGGTGTAACTTGTAAGTATGCTATAAATAGCATTAGAAGTGGCATTATCACAGCAGAGGCAGGAGGGCCCATAGTAATTTTCCGAGTTCCAAATCTGTGATGTTGGACCACAAATATTAATGAAAGAACTACAAAGATTTTTCACATGTTTATCTTTTTTTCCTGTTGATAAATTGTCTGTCGACTGGATGTGTTTCAACAAATTTGTTGATTGCAATTACTCAGCAAATGTTTGTTGTTAAGATAATTCAGGCAGTGAACTGCTGACAACGTGTTTTCTGTCAGTGGTCCTTTGAGTGCTTGCTATTCATTGTTTATATTTGCAATTTGAATTGTATTGACTGCACACACAATCCCCTGATTGAATATAGTTGTTCATAAGAGCAGCTTTCCACATTGGCTCTTTCAAATTTCATCTTTTGTGAAACTATTAACTTCATTCACAGCCATCATTCCCTTTAAACTGAACAACTTGACTGAAGTTCACACAGAAGTGAATGCTCAACCAAACATATTTAACTACAGCTTAGTCCCTATAGGCAAGCGTTTTGTTTGCTTAGCTCTTCTTTCAGTGATGTGAGCAAGCAGCTCCTATGAAATTTATGTTGTGAGTTTCTTTGAAGAGGTTAATAAGTCATATCGCATTTTTTTCTTAACCAAAGGCTGTTTTATTAATTTTGATGAAATGTAGAGTTTGTTAATGGCCTGTTCTAATTTAGTCTCTATTTTTGTTCAGATTAAGACTTTTTACTTGTCTAAAGTGGGAATATGGAAACATGGACTCTACACTACAGTCAGAATGGGAAGAATGCACATGCTAAATGACTATTTAAATACTGTACGAATGTGCATATTTTCTACCAAATGTATAGGGGCTTTTTTTAACCAGTCTTTGAGTTCTCAGTGACTTGTGGGTAATGAGTTCACAAACAGTTTAAATTCATTGAACTAAGCTACTTTTTGGAACATAATAATTTTGTTTTAAAGCAAGAAGCACTCATTACTGTTGCAGTATACGTAAGAATTATTCTTCTAGAATTTACTTTAAAAAGTTCAATTTTGAGAAAAATGGGCATTCAAATATGAAGAAACCTTTGTACCAAAATTTGTGCAATTTTTTTTAATATCTTCACAAGACTGTTACCATTAAGTGTTTTTTTTTAAAATTTGATTTTGCTGTTTGAGCTCTCAAATTTGAATAGTCAAGCCACACTCTTGATGTCCTGCCTTGCAAAGAGAGATAGAAATGTGCTCAGATTTCAGTGTAAAATGAGGTTCCCATGTAACTGCTTAATATCAGATGTTGGGAATTGATGGAGCTGAAAACCCTGTGTATCACTTGTGAGGTCTACTTCCAGCTTTAGAAAGAATAGAAATGTTTCACAGCAACTTCTTTTCATGCTTTTATCAGGGTTTCAACTGATAAATATCGAAAAACATTCTGCATTCTTTCTGGTTTCTTCTTTCTTCACTGGACAAATCCATAATTCTTTCTGTCCCATAACTAATAATTAAGTGGAAATATAGTATTTCCCACTTCCTCAGTTTTACAGATGTATCTTCCTTTATTTTGTTTATAAGTCATCAAGAATTACCATTCTTCACACAAAACAATGAACTCTAAAAATCCCCTGATCTGAATAGAAAATAAGAGGACTTAGGACATAGAGATAGGGTCTTCTTTAAGGAAAAAGATGTTATTTGGTTTTGGCTTTTTCTTTTTTTTTTAAACCAAAGCTAATTTTTCTTGTACCTTATGTTAATTTTTATTTCAGAGATTTTTTGGAAAATACTGTGTGTATAATTCTGCATGTTTTCAGTAAATAGCCTATAAACTAATTTATAAGAGAGCTGTAATCCTAAATTTACAAACATATTTACTAAATTTCTCAGCTTTTTGGCTGGCAGATAAATGTGTTAGGTAAAGAAAATGCTGTATTGAGTGATGTCCTATATCTGTAGAGGATATAAGAAATCGATAGCAAAACAGACTGCATATTAAGTAATGTGGTTAAGCACAGCTGAATGATGCCATTTTAAAAGTTGATTAGAAGTAAATATGCCAATTGCTGTGGATCCTATGTCTGTTATAGAAGGTGGTTGTTGAATTTGGCTGTGAGACGGAGCCTGGCTCCAGAGCTGCAGTGTGCTGTGCATGGCTTGCCAAGAGGGATGGAAGAGAGGGCCACTAATGACACACAAGCTGGAGTTAGGCACTGCAATGAGATACTGCATGCAAACTCAGAGAAACAATGCTAAGAGAATCAAGTTCCCCACTATTCAGATCAACTGGGCTAAAGGTGAATAAGGAAACACTGCTAAGATGTTAAGTGGATGATCAGAGAGGATTACTTGATTCTGCTGAGAGTAAGCTACTTAAACTACTAACCCAAGGTGATCAGCCAACAAAGAAATGAAGTGACTGTTGTGGACTATCCAACACAGTTTTGTTTGAAGTACTTAATTTTCATAAACTCCCAGAAATATTTGCAAGATAGGAGCAACTTGTATTTGACACAGAAAACACTTTCTAATTAGCAAGAATTTGGCATGCAAGTAACAGGTCATGATGAAGGTTTGGCTGGGTTGTGGGGCTTTTGGTTTGTTTGCTTAGGGTTTTTTTCTTTAAAGGCTCTATTGTCTAAAATTTACAACCATAACAATCTTGCTTATGACTTCTGCAGTCAGCAGAATTACTTATAATTAAAAAATATACATATTCAGAGTAGGAGGAAGAATTAATCTGATCCACCAGGTACAGCTAATAGTTAAACACTTTCTCTGATGGTGGTTTCAGATAACTAGATGTTTATTTTTATTAGAATAACCCTCTTCCTTAAAGGATTGAACACTTCTTCTTCTTTGGCCTCACTGCCAGTTTACTTTCAGAGAGTGCATGCCCTCCCTCATTCTTTACAGTTGAAAGAACAGGAGTATTAGATTAAGCCCTACTTTGATTTACGAATGTGAAATAGGCGAGAGAAGAGATTCTCACTCTTTTGCAGCTCCTGTTTACATCTGTCAATGAACAAGAGAGATAAAATGTCAATATGCCCTTAAGGAAACTTGTCCTGATTTCCATTGCATAATGATTAATTTAATTCTCTGCATGAGTCTAAATACACTGGAGTTAAATGAAAAGACCAATCCTGGAAATGTGCTGAGACACCAGTATTATTGTGATAATACTAATTTTGCCCTCCTTTTTTTTCTAATTTGTCTAGAAGTTTTCTTCTAGGACTCTGAAACACAGAGAAACATTTTAAGAAAAGTGCCTTTTAAGAAAAGTGTCCTAACTACATTGAACTTGATAATATTTTTAAGGTTCTGAAGTGAGCTATCCTTTACTTGTACCTTGCTTACCCAGATTAAGGTCTTGATGAAAATCAGTATCATATATATGGCAGGTTTATCTCACACTCTTACATTTCAGACATAATCCAGTACTAATATGAGTATCTTTATCTCTGTCTGAATTTCCACTGAGTCATGCATTAATTTTTGTAGCTGTTTTCTGTGCATGTCATACCACTGGCATGATTAAAGTACCTATTTTGAGTCAATACCTTCAACTGAAAGAAACTGATGTTCTTTGCTGCAATAGGACAGTTTCTCACTTGGATTTTGACTACTTATTTCTCTTGAGTAAAAGCAAAAATTAAAAGGAAATAATGTAATTTTTGCTTTATAAAGTATCTTGAATTTTCAAATTTTTATTTATTTCTTATACTTCACTGTATTTCCTATACTTCAAAAACCGAAACCCTTACAATCTATGAGTAGCAATAAAACCTTTGAGAAATGTTTCTAATAAAAGAACAGTAGCCTGTGAAATGTGCTGCTGTGGTGTGCAGTAAGTACAGTGGTTCACCTTGAACACTTCTTTTATTGAATACTTTGGGGCAAGGATGTCTGATTGTGTGTAAAAGCTTCTCATGTGTGGTATGGAGACCTTGTGTGCTCTTTCCTTCCTGCCCTTTTCCTCCTCCTCTTTTTATTCAAGGATGCAGCTGCCAGACATAGAGCCATGCTCCCGTACAGCCTTCCCAGGAGGCCTTGTGAAATCAAGTTGCTCACTGAGTGCCAGCATGCCTTTTGTTCATTCGAAGGCAGAGCTAGGAGCCTGCTTCCTCTGCCAAGAATGCAGGCAGGCTACATTGGAAAAAAAAAAAATCCCTCAATTTTATTCACTGCACTGTTTCATCTTTTTAAGTAGCTGGCATCTGCAGCTGGTTGTGGCAGGGAAAACCTACAAACATCGCGCTTGATGTTAATAAATGTGTTTGCCATTAAGTGGCTGTTGTAATGCTTTGCTTGTTTGCCTTTCTGTGTGCACTTTCATCCTTCACTGTAACACTACTGCTGCCTTGTAATTTGTCTCAGACATTTACATTGCTGGTTGCAGGTATACAAACCTCTTAGATCAAGTAACTGCTCAGACACTTGATAAAAGGATCTGTTTAGCGTCTTTCCTATTCTGTCTGCCAAACACAAGCATAGCCTTGATGCATGGAATACAAACTGCCTTATAGTCACAGACCACATTTCACTTCTCCTTGACTCCTGACTGAATGGTACAAACCATTAAGGAGTTTATGTGAGATCTTTAGTGCAGCCGCTGATTTTAGCAGAGTCTAACAATGTCTCCTGTGACAGCTTTCTATCTCTCCAGAACAGCTGGAGCAGCTATTCCTAGAATCCTCTGAGTGAAGTCCATATTTCAAATAACTGAAAGAGGATCATATAACAGCACTCTCGGTGGGATGGCAGCCATTATCTCCTCTGGAGCATGCCTGCTGTAGAGAGAGCAGGCATCTCAAAACAACACATCTGCAGTTCTGTCAGCTGTTGGGGAGATGTTTGCATGCACAGGGAAGGAACAGCTCTCCTTCCCTCTCAAAACTACCCTCTCTTCTTTCCCCTCTCTGCAAAATCTGACAACTTGATAAAAGCAGGCTTGTCTTAGAGACTGACTAATGAAAGTGCTTGCAACATTTTGGAGGCAATCTGTCCATGAAGAGCACACAGGCAGGTCTCTGGCAATCTGCTTTGCAGCAGAGCATACAAACATATTGTTAACTCTCGGGGACTTCAGTGGCACTTAAGCATGTATTTGATAAGATTAAGTGCTATAGTGAGCTGGGATGACTTGAGTGTGCAGGGGCCTGAGTACAATAATATGAACAAGACAAGGGGAGAGGAAATGAGGGGGTAGTGCTGCTCTCTTCCCATTACACCTGGGCACAGGTTGTTTGCTATGAACTGCTAAAAGGAAAGATGGGAAGTTGTGGGTCCTGTAAAGCAATGTTTCACCTTGCATGTAGTTAGAAGGTATCAGAGCAAGCAAGCAAAATTGGAATATTCTTTCTCATAAAATATTCTTTCTCATAAAAATGTCCTGCTTTTAGTTAACAAAACACGGAACAGTAAGGTTCAGCAGTTGCTTTGGCTGCCATCAGTAATGGTAAGCTCACTGTTTTTGAACTGCACTACAGCACTACACAGCAGCAAGATTATAAGAAAAAAGAGCAGTTTAATGGCTGCAAAGCAACATAACCAGGATAACTGAAATTTAATTCCCCACACTCAAGAGTTTCTTGCATTCCAGCCCGTGAACTGTCTTAACTTCCAGTGTTATGATAACCTCACTAACATGTACTATTCTGGGCTGAAAGAGGACGTGCTGTTTGCAAAAGAATAAGCAGATTTGCATTGCCCCCGTGTGCATTCTACTATGGCAGTCTTATTTCAGCTGAAGTCTTTTTTTCAGGCTGGCCTCCAAGACAGGGAACAGAGAGAGACTTTCTGTGCCTTTTAATTCTGCAATAGCAAAGAAGCTTTTCATAGTGGAGCACGTTTCAGTTATATGCTAAAGAATGAGTGAGCTAAAATATTTCTTCAAGAATTAATAAAATTAACTTAATCACTTATAGATTAATAGTTTAGCTTTGGAGACATAAAACAATCAGGAAATTAAATTTGTGAGACCCATTAAAACAGAAGTTTAAAAGGAGAAAGTAAGGCAGAGGCCACATTGTATTTTTAGGGTCTGGGAACAGATGTACAACCCAAGGGGAAATCAGGAAGCAAGGTAAGAAAACCCACCGCAAAATTCTGTGGGTCCAGGTTTGCCTTACATCTAGTTTCTTAGAAAGCATCTGAAGACTGATTCCTCAAATCTGCTTTTCTCCTTGGCACCAGAGGACAAACCAACAGCAAGGGCCCTCTCTAACAGCTGCAGGAATGGCTCAGAGAGAGAGAGACCTGTTTGTCTCTCCCCACCTTTAGGACCCCTTATAGAGAAATCCTATGCCTTCTGGGATAAGATAGAGGGCACAGCTGTCTCTAGGCAGTGGCAGTGTGGAAGGGGCAAGGGGAGCTGGCATTTAGGGGTACATAATGGGTGCAGAAGACCAGTATCCCCAAGAGAAAGGGATTGTTAGGTTCTCTTGCTTTGACTTCTCATCAAGGCAAGCTGAAGCTGAGCTCTAGGTTGCTGTTATATTCATTTGCACTGATGTGTTCTTCCAGATGTTACAGGCAGTTGAGCTTTACTGTCTGTCACCTTTTGTGTCTTGGTGGCAGGGCACAGAGATTTGCTTTTCTTTGGGCTTATCCAAAGATCTGTAGATTGCAGCTTAATAACTAGAACTGTTCTTACATGTTCTGAGAGAAGGAAAAGAAGAGTTTTGGGCAGCGGTCTCAGATCTTCTCTGAGCTTTGCCATTGGAGATTTTCTGACTGAGAATTTCACTGTTCTGATTCAGTATTTCAAGACATGTGAGTGGTAGGAAGGATATGTTTTGTAAGGTATAATTATCTCTTTTTAGCAGTGAGCTCCTCAATGCTGCTTTGATTGTGATACCTCCACATGGCCTGATTAAATCAAAGCCAGGTTAGAGCATTAGGATTAAGGACGTAAATTAATTGTAATTACATCAGAGCCAGCCAAATTAGCGAGTCATCAGTAATATAAGCAATGCTAAATGGCATCTAATTCTGTATAATAATTAATTGGGTTCTTCCACTAAATAAGACCCGACACATTGGTCCTTTATCAATCCACTAAAGGCTGGTTAGCCTTGGGCACTTTTGACATGAAACAATTACAAAGGTTCCAAGAAACCAACATGTTTGTCCCTGTTTTCATTTTAAGCTCTGACACTCAGCATTTACATGCTTCTCCTAGTTTATTAATTAGGTCCTTATACTCCGGGATTACTCTTATTTGCTGTGCCTGTCATCCTGGACAGCTCATTGCTAAAATTATGCTGCCCAGAGCTTGGAAAGAAAGAAAGAAATTAACAGGCTGCAAAGGGCAACCAGAAAATGTCCAGTGGTGGTCATTTGACCAGAATGAGTACTGAGAGGACTGCTGTTTTCTGATGCAGTATTAAATCTGGGTAAAGAAAGATGAAAAGGAAACTTTATCTAGGTAGGTAAACACAAAAAAAAATATTTAGAGGGACATTCAGATACAGTCCAAGGAACTCAAAAAAGTCTGGGTAACAAACAATCTCACCCTCTTCACCTCCTCTTGACAGGGAGTTATGTGAAAATTGGAATAAAACTTAACAGGAAAGTGGTGGGATCACCAATATGTGGTCTTCTGAAACCAGTCTAGAAAATAAACAATAACAGATATCCTGTAGAGTACAGTCTTAAATTTGCAGGTAGCTGGACTAGCAGATCAATAAGTCCTTTTCGTTTCTAGCAGTGGCAGCTCTGTTCCACATGTGTTCTAGAGATGCTGCTGCTGGCTTCTTACTACTAAAAGTGATTTGTTTCTTGTTTGTGACAGAGGAAATGCACTACTTTTCTCTCAGACCTGCATGGTTACCCTCCTGCTGCTCAAAATGCTTTCAAATTACAGATCCTGCACAAAGAAAAACACATTAGCTGTTCTGAGACCTTCAGTGTAGTCTGACTAACCTTTGTTCAGGGCAGGACTTCAAAGGAGGCAAAGCAAACCCCAAACCACCTTTGTATTCCTTGGGTCTGTTGACTTGCCAGGAAGCAGCTTGGCATTGCTCCCAACAGTCACAGAGTGCTTGAACAGTGTTTCATCCTGGGTGCTATTCTAATATAAATATCACATACCACATATCTTTCTAATTGCTTTCTAGTTATATCACAGAGAAGTTCAATTCATGTGTTGCATTTTGGATTGCAACTTTTGGTATCAGTAGCACATTTAGTATTGGTGTTCTAGAAAACAGTTTTGGATCTTAGAGCCAGAACTTCATTCTTGGGTGGTTTTGCTCAGAAGTTTAAAGGAACTATCAAAACTGAGGGACAGAATTGTTACCTGTTCAGTTTTTCACTCTCTCCATTTACAAACCATTTATAAATACAGCAAGAGCTGTACAAGTCCAGGTTTGCATACAGTTTACTTTGAACAATGCATCACTTTTTGTTATGAGTGTATCTGGGTTTGGAGATAGCCAGGGCCATGGTGTTACATGGTGAACTCAGAACTCTGGAATGGGCTTCCTGTCCCATTGCTGTCACTGTGGATGTGGTGATGCTCATAGCTGCTTGCTTGTAGAATTGTTTATCTCTGCCAGAGGTGGTGCTTGAAAGGAAACTACACCAATAATACAGAAATTTGAGTAAATTAGGAGGAGGACCTATAATCACCTACCATGTGGAGAACAGTGTCTATAAACCACATTTAGAGGGCACGTGTTGTTATTCCTGAGATCAACACACTGAGCAGATTTGTGACAAATGCTGTGGCTGCAGCACATTCTTCATCAGCCCTGCAAAGGCATAGCTTTTAGACAGATAATCATTTTACAAACAAGGGGAATGGTAAAAATCATTGTCTCTAACCTACAGCTTGCTTTTGTCTATCAGTCACTTGAGGTGAATTTATCCTTTGTGTCTGATGCAGGGAATCAAATTAGGTTGCACTTGCACATTTTTTTCTTCCAGTGAAGCAGCAAAAGGAAAAAAATATTTAAACTGAGAAGAAATCAGATCAGCAGATTCAGCTCCAGAGAAGCACACTGAATGTGCTCTTATGTGCATTTTTGAATGAGATTCTCTGTCAAGACGCTTAACACAGTGTGCAAAGTTAACTGTCCATATGATTTTATGGGTCGGAGGCTTGGTGTTTTGCAGATGTTAAAACTAAAGGCCAATATGCTTCTGCATGGCTCCTCATTATCATATGTGTGTCTAAGAATGCCACCTCTAAAGATAAAAATGGTGCCTCTGTCTTTTAATGTTATACAGCTGACTATCACTATATCTCCTGATTTTCCACAGAATTTTTCCTTACCTTTCAAAATAATTAATTAAGGTTTGTTGGGAAAATTAATTAAAACTGAAAAACGTATTTCCTATAATAATTTGTCTCCTGTCCAGCATTTGACATTTTCTATTCAATGTCTGTTTAAAGCAAGAATTCAGCAGATTTTATTTTAAAATACTTCTGATGCATTTTATTATTTTCTCTTTTGGGTTGGTTGTTGTTTTTTTTTTAACATAGGTCAGTGTTGTAGTTTTATATAATATTCATATAGGAAAGACCTCCTCATGTTCACTTATGTTGTAGCAAAACAGGGAACCTTCATAATGCATTTGCCTAATTGTCAGATATTCTGAATTCAGAAGAAGTGGTAGCCAGGGTGACACCTGCTCCTATTTGTTCTCCATGATTTTCTGCAGGGACTGCTTGCTTCTGAATTCACCTAAGAGTATCCTACTTTTAAAAACTGCCAGTACTAATTCTGCACAAAGTAGAGCTAATGTCATGGGATTTTTATAACTAAAATCCAGTGACATTCATAGCCCTGTAATCAATTACTTGGCCACTTGGCCAAAGATCTGTTGTAGTGTAAATGTTTATACACTCAGAGTGCCTCAAGGCCTGCATAATCATTTGGCATACACCATTTGGTCCACAAGTGTAGCGTGGCCTTGCTTACAAAACATGCTCAGGATGGCAATTGGTAACAGGAAACTGCAGCATTCACAGGCTAATGGAAACAGTAAATCTAGTCCTGGTGTGCCAGAATAGGTGACTAATCTGAGACTCTTTTAACCAAAATGTTTTCTACTGAAATTAATGTTCCTTAGGGAACATAGAGATGAATAGATACAGAAATAAATGTAGGCACAGACTCTTCTGCCCGAGAAAGTAGGTTTTTATGCATTTTATAAAAAAAAATCTAAAAGGGTTGATCATATTATCTGAAATCCTGAATGCCCTGTTTTAAAAGATGAGATATTTTAGCACACCTGTTCAAGAAACATAGTAAGACACAAAATGTTCAGTTGTGCTGTGGAGCACCAGGGTGAGAAGAAAATAAAAAAAAAAAATCAATAGAGAAGATTCTGCATCTAAGTTGGATTTGTTAGTGCTCCTTCAGCTTGCTATCTGCCTCTTAATTTCAAGTGTTGTTCTGCCAGGAGTGCTGTCTGACAACTGCTTGCAAATGAATGAAAGGTTTGTTGTGTTCAAATTAATTCCATGCAGCAAGTTCTCAAAATTTTCTGTCACATAAAGCTCAAAAATTGAAAGCAATTACTGTTTAAAACTTTTGCTTTTTAGAACTCACTGCTTGATGTTTTGTTACTTAACTAATATTTATTGACATGTAGGGTTACCATTATTGCTCTCAAAAGAAGCAGCCCAAACAAGATATCAGCTAGAAAATGGAAAGAAAATTAATGCATAAAATATACAGTTTTCCTTGCCTGATGTAGAAAGATGAAAATCTAAATGATTTCTCTGGGGATGAATCAGTAAGGTAGCCTTAGATAGATTGATCAGAAAAGCTTATAAGTGTTCACACAGTGAGAAATTATTCTCACTGAAACCAATTGCAAATTATTATTGTGATTATTAGTGATTCTGGCTTTGGTTTGACAGAGCAAAAACAGATCTGGGTCCCTGTGTTATGGTGAGTCTGTGGGTGTCACTGCAGCTGTGTTTGTAATGGTTACTCCTCATAGCTGGTGGAGTCTATACTCAAGGCTGGTGATGCTTAGGAAGAGGGTGCTTAGGGCGAGATGTCTGTACCAAGCATGATCCCTTACATCTGAGAAACTTCCATGCTTTTTAGGTGAGGTCTTATGCTTTCCAGAAATTGGTTTAAGAGAGTAGGTCAACATCCTATTGTGTCAGACTCAGAAAAAAGAAAAGGTCTCAAAACAATTTGTTTTATACAGATGAGAATTGGAAATTCTAACACCTTATTGAATTATCTGTGTCATCTTGGGAATGCTTTGCCTTCAACTGGGGTTTTCATGCAATTCATCTATTGATTTTTGTAGAAAGCAGACAAGTATGTGCTTACATCCTTTGAGAACAACACCTAGAACCTCTAGAAACCTGTCCTTCAGAATGCCAAGATGGCTTTGGTAAATCAGATTCCTGGAATTTACAGCACATAACACATTCTGCTTTACCTTTGCTCATCACATTATTCCTCCATTGGTACTTTCTTTTTGTACTGTGCACAAGCACTAGGATTTGGTTATGAATAATTTTACTGTACAGGAAAAGAATACCTGTTTGTCATAAGTTGGAGAACCTGAAGAAATCATCTATAACTTAATGATTCTACAAATAATGTAAAACAACTTTAGCTGGTAAAAAAAAAAAAAGTACAATATGTGTTCAAGTTTCATGATAATTCCAATATAAGGCAGTAGAGCATCAAAACTAGAGGTTACTGTGGTTCAGTGTATTTTATTCCAGCATTAAATACCTGCCCTCTTGGCAGTAGAAGCCTGTTTTTTGACATCAAACTGTGCCCAGACTAGCACAAACAACAAGTACTGGGAGGAATAACAGTAGTATCTTCTGATTCAACCTTAGGAGACCTGGGCTAATTGCCACAGATTACATTTTAGCAATGCAGGTGATAAAAATAATGTTTTTTCAGGTCTGCTGTTTCTGAACTTTAGCAGTTATTGTCCTGCTCTTAACAGTGAAATGGAAAAAGCTTGTTATTCTTAACACTTTGATTTCAGATGCCTTTCTTTTCATTGCTATGGAAATTACAGCTGTGAGCAGTGCCATTGGGAAAAAAAGGTAATGCATATTTCTGAGTTTCAAATGGCTCTTAAATTATCCTAATTCAAGAAATTTCTCTTTGGACACACATTTATTTTAAATATGCAAAGAGAGATACTACATTAATGTAAATAACTACCTATACTTAGTTAACACTCCCTTGCACTTATGCTTACATTAAATAATTGTCCATATGCTGTCTTAAAATGTTTTGAAATCCTAAGTACATTTCATATCACCTCAGATATTTAGGACACACTTTACAGAAGCTCAGTTGAAGTGACTTGTTCTAGTCATTAAAATCTTTACTTCATGGCAATTTTATTTCACAAGTCAGTATATATGTGAAAACTTGAAATTCTAAGTTTTCCAAATGAATTAACAAAATTGTACTTAACAGCTGTGGTGTTGGAAGGGATGACTCATGGTGTGCAGACACTGAATTGCTGAAGTTTTTCCCCTCATTACTAATGTCCTCATGGGAAAGGTTTGCCTCATGAATATTCAGATGTGCCTCAGAGAATCATAGAATCATTAGAGTTGGGAAATACCATTCAGATCTTCAAGTCCAGCCATAAACCTAACCCTTCTAAGACCACCACTAAACCTTTTCTTTAAGTGATACATCTACATATCTTTTAAATACCTCTGGGGAGGGTGACACCACCATTTCCCTGGGCAGCCTGCTCCAATTCTTGGCAACCCTTTCAGAATACCCAATCTAAGCCTCCCCAGCACACTGTGAGGCTGGTTTCTCTCTATCACTGTTATGTGGAAGAAGAGACTAATACCCACTTCGGTATACCCGCCTTTCTGGTAATTTTAGAGTCAGATCAACGTTCCCACCCCACTCACTGTTGTCTGCAAACTCAATCCCCTCGTCCAGATCACAGATATAGATATTAAATAGGAATGGCACTGGTACTGAGCCTTGGGGAACGAGAGTGATGACCAGCCATGAGCTGGATGTAACTCCATTCCCTCCACTCTCTGGGCCCAGCCACACAGGCAGTTTTTTATCCTGGGAACAGAACATCTGTCCAAGCCAGTTTCTTCAGGAAAAAGCTGTGGGAGAAGCTATCAAAAGCCTTACTTATGTTCAGGTAGGCAATACTCATAGCTTTGCCCTCATCCACAGAGTGAATTATTTTGTGCCAGAAGGAGATGAGGCTGATCAAGAGGGACCTGTCTTTTATGAACTCTTGCTGGCTGGACCTGATCCCCTGGTTGCTGAGTACATGCTGTGTGATGGGAATCAGGATGATCTGCTCCCAAATCCCGTATCTTCATTCAATTTAAACTACAGTTTTTCTTCTCTTCTTTCTGCACCATACTATCTTAGTACATAGCTGTGTGGAGCAACAACTTTTAAAATTGTTTCTGGCAAATTGGGGTTATAAACAGAAGTAAAAGTTGGGGGCACATCCTGTATATTGGGTCAATCTTTCACTTCTAGGTGGAGCATCTCTCCTAAAGGTAGTAGAACCTAGTCCTGTGAGAGTCTTTTGTTCCCTGCTGGAAAAGGAATTTGAAGTGTTGTCTTTTACTATGTGCTACATGCCTTTAACAAGATGAAATGTAAGAAAAAGGCAATCCCACAAAAAATCCTGTGGGATGTATTTTTGTTTCATGAACTGTTGAAGTGAATGAGATGGCAGATGAAGCTTTCAGATTTGGCGAAAGACATTGATGTAGTGAAAGAGTAGGGATAGATTTCAGGAAATTTGCCATCCCTTTCTGCTTCCTGTTGCTGTAAACTTGAGAAAGTAACCTCATCTTTATGCCTCTTCTGCTAGCATGTGAAATGGAGATAACCGCTTCTTTTGTCTGTCTTACCTGTTTTATGTCTAAACTTACTAGGAAAGAGACACTCATGTTAGACATTTTCTGAGGGGAGACTTCAGTAGGATCCTAATCCCATTTGGGCTAAGTGTCTCTGGTTGTCACAAAAATAATAAAAAATCTCAACATTTCTACAGAACTACACACTGTGTTTCGTAGCTGACTGTGTTGTACTGTTAGCAGGGCAGAAACAGAGTATGGTTATATTTGGATGCTGTATAAGAATCCTGACACATTAGGTGCCTAATTTCTTTGCCTTGTGGGTTTGAAGACTTTCCACTGTTTATGAAAACTACATTGAAATGGAGAACTACATCCTAAGTGCATACACTCAACATCATTTTGCTTCCCAGCCAGATTTTCCCCAGGTTAGGTACTTTTACAGATCTCCCTGCTTCTCCTTGTGATAAGGTGCATAGCCAACATTAACATTAATGAGAGCTGCATGTGCACTCGAAGAGAGAATCCAGGCCCCTGGGCATATTTAATTGCTATCAGACCAAGACTACTTCTGCATAACATGGGGTATGCATAGAACATGGTAATGAAACTGAGAGCAAAGGGCTTGCTTAGGAAGGCGTGTATGGTACTCTGTGGGGAAGCTCTGCACAACTTGGGAAACTCTGCCATCATGGAGAGAAACATAGATGGCATGCAGGAAGAAATGTCATATTTGGGGAGCATACAGGCTGTAGTGTGGCTGTAACTGATAGTTTGGATTACCTTTGTAGTGTATCAAGACATGCTGCTGGGAACGATTAACTGTAGAAGCAAGATGCTAAATTTTTTCTTTAAATCTCTCTTCTTTCCTGCATGAAACTTGGACTTGCTGTGTTGTCTCTGACTTTCCAGTGACCTTGCTTTAGGTTGCAGTGAAGAGGAATAAACCTAGTGTAGGGAAGATTAAAAGGCGTATCATTATATTTGAGGGAGTGGAAATTGAATGCTCGGAAAGAGCAGAAGGGTCTAGTGCCTGTACTCCAGTCCTATCTCTGACTTCCTTTGTGAGTAGTTTGATTCGTATTAGATTCTACTATTCAGAATAAAGCAAAAATTTAGATTTTTTTATCCCAGAGAATACTGATTAAGTTTCCCCAAATAATGACGGAATGTAATGTTCAAATAGCAACAAAAATTCAAGCTGCTTATTGAGTTCAAGTATTGAGGGAGACAGTTTCTCTGGGAATATTAATTTGTCTAAAAGATACATTTTTAAAATAAATTCCAGGGAATAGAGCTAAAGAGTTAGGGACAGTTCTGGATGGCTGCATTATAAGGCCTGTGTTCTAAGGATGCATGTACCCTGAGGGGATTGTGCCATAGCATGTTTCTCCTAAAGCCATCTGAAGTTAAGCACTTCTCTAGATCAAAGGATTGAATGTTATACAGTAAAATTGAACACAGCAAAATTGTTATAATTTGATCTAAAGCACATGAAAGGCTTCTCACTCTGATTAGAAAGGTTGGGCCACCTCTTATGTTACAGGTACAAAACTAACAGTAGCATATCTATCTGTAAAGACAGGGACCTTTCAGCTGTAACTGAGGGTTTTAGTCCCAGGATACAGCCTCGAGGTCTCTGCATGAGTAGGAAGAGGAAGACACAACTGTGGTCTCCCCACACAGTTGCAACTTGTAGTGACTCTGAAAGCCAATGGCCATTGATTCTACTTAGAGAAACCTTTTGGAAGACGTAATTTATACCATTTATGTTCAATGCACAGTTAATCTATGAAGTGAAGGAAAACGAAGGCAATTTAGATTCATCCATCCATAAAATAGGTCACCAAAGAGCTGGTTTAATATGGCACTAGTAAGACCATAGTCATGACGAGGTAATGGTAATGCTGGGCTGGGATCAAATGAATTGATATAGTTTCATGTAAACAATGGAAGCCGCTTTTAGTGGAATTTCATAAAGAATGACATTGGATCCATGAGCGAGTTTCTGTAGCATTTAATGAAGACTCTATATAATATTTGGAATGGAAGTCTGCATATGCCTGTAGCTGATTTGTAATTAAAGAATAGAAGGTTCAGCTGCAGAGCAGTACTAAGAAACGTGCATTCAAAGAATTAGGAGTAGCCTACCCATTTAGTGATGCATTATTACACTTCTTTCTCTTGGATATCTCTTTAGTTCTCTGAAGTTAAATATGATACATATGGGAAATAGATTGAAGTACATTAATTGCCTTATTCATCATGTCATTAAAATTATAGGTCTTGCTGCAGACTAGCTGCAATGTCTTATTGTGTTTCTGGCACACATCATTAACAGAAACAGTCCTGCTAGTGGTATGCAAAATGTACTTTCTAAATAACTGTACGGTGATTTGGGGCTCACTTATGCAACATATTGCTACAAACTATTGTAATACCCCTGGCACTTGCTTAAACTCATTGGGCTAGTGATGGAATTAATGAGGCTGGTGCTGCTGCAGTATGCTGAGCACGCTCAGCTCCTTCGATGCTCTTTGTCTGCAGCGAGGCTCTTGTCTTTCAGAGCTGGCTGCCGTTCTGTCTCCAGGGCTGAGCCTGGGATCAGATAATGAACAGCATATCAGTGCAGCAAAGGGGGTAGGGGGTGATGGGAGAAGACTTATTATTCCTTCACTCTCAAACAAAACAAAATCATTGAACTGTCAGGGTCATTAAGGACCCTGGGGTTGTCATGGAAACGACCTTTGGGGGTTTATGGCTGTTAATGCATGAGTGACTGTCTGTATTATATGTGTGTGGAAGGGGTCACCGTTTTCTTGGTGGCTTCTAAAAAAAGCTGGATTGGATGGCTAATGTTCAGAAAGGAATTTCTGTGCTCTGTGGTGTGACTAACTATTTTGAATGTAGCAGACTTTGAAGGGGAGGCAGAATAAAAAGCTTTACTGACAAATATTTAGACAGAAACATAATTACTCTTGAATTTTGTTTCAGTAGGAATGCAACTTTATTTCCAAGTGTCAGAAAATAAAGTCAGACTCAGTAATCTTTTTAGGATACTTTAAAAAAACTCTGAAAGCAAATAATTTTGCTTCAGATGATTTCAGGCTAGCAATACAGGGCATTACCTAGGGAAACGACAATAAATTTTAGAGCTGTCATAGCTAGAGAGAAAAAATGTTAATGTACAGAGCTAATAAAATCTTCCTCATCCTCACACAGACTTTCTGTATGACCTTGGGCACATCATTTAACTATTGTCCTGTTCAAGCCAATGCAAACCATCAATTGACTTCAGATTTGTAATAATGCTTGTTAAAAAGGAAGGACATTTGATTTTAAGAATGTGGGTTTAGGACTCTGAGTATCCAGAAAGAGAAGTCATGGTAAGAGTACATCAAAGATCAATTTTACCTAATTTTTTACACTCTCAAGTGGAAGTCATCATGGCATTTTGCTTTATCAGCCACTCTCTACTGGCTGGTTAAAAATTAGATTGTTATACTTTAGTTTTCAGTAGAGACTACAGCGCTTGTCTCCATATAGAGAAAAGGAGGGGGAGGGGGAGACAAAGAGGCAGCAAAGCAGGGATAATATTAATGATTCCCTTTATGACAGTCAGGAAATACCACCAGAAGGCAAGAATTCTAAAGGTGAGGAATAGTGGTAGCAATTATTTCAATATTGTATGGAACTTAGTATCTATTCAGTTTGATTCTTCAGCTATTTATTTCAGCAAAAAGTTCTGTGTTTATAGTATATTGAGAAAGGAGCTGGGTTGTTCTCCCTCCCACACACTAAGATAAATGAATGTGATTGCCAGGTTAAAAATTGGAGGCAGAATTTTACTTATTTCCTGTTGTGGAGGAGGAAGCCTAAATTTGGCCATGCTCAATTAAGTATCCATGATTTTGCATACTTTTATTTTTTTAAGTTGTCTGAGGAAAATCATATCATCTTTCTTGACTCTCACCTTTCTTCTGTAAAGGAGGAATAGTCACACTTTTTTATTTCATACATTCCTTGCAATAAGGATCATAATAAACTCAGGTAATCCATCAGAAGGGCTGCATAAATATCCCTGACAGCAGGGTCAATAGCAGGATGTGATTTCATGGCTTAAAGCCCATCTTCACTCCTACTTGTGCAGCTTTAGAAGTTTCTTAGAGTGATCAGGGGCAGCAAACACAATAACAAAATTGCTGAAAATCACTGTCTTATCAGTTGTATTGATGTGCTTGATGTATTTCAAAAATTCCTTCTCATAATTGTACTGGTTACAGCACGTCTTTGTTAAATAGATTAAGAAGATTAAAATGTCATTATATCACTGAATCTGAGCTATGGTCAGGTTGGAGGAGTTAAAAAAAAAGAATTGTATTTGTATATGTTGATGGTAGTGTTATTTAATTAATCTAAGAGAAACATATTTGGAGATTCTTAATAGACTTTCATTCATCTGACTTTTTAGGCATGTCTCTATTTGAGACTTTCTATGCAAAACTTGTTTCATTGTTGTCTTGCACTTTTATGTCTCCTGGTATTGAAGAAAAATTAATCATGAAAGCTCAAGTTTGAATTTAGTCAAGCTCAGTGTCAAATTTGTTTAAATGAGAAGTTTTGCATTAGCCCAAATTCTGGCAAAAATTCAGATTGAAAATCTGTAGGCTTTAAGAACCATTGATTTGGTGTGCAATCTGCCTGTGCTACCAGTCAGAGTATCTTCTGGGTATCTTGTCTCCCACCCTTGCTTTTTGTCTTCTTGCTCTACTTCTGCTTTTTCAGCTCCTCCAAGCATTTCTTGTCACTGCTTCACTAGGATCTCCTCAGCCCTGGAAACACACCCCACCCCTATCTGCAGATGTAGAGTGGAAGAAGTTTCAGAAGTAATTTTTTCTGTGCTAGGTACACTGAAAAATTTTGATGCGCATAAGTCTTATTGTATTTTTTTACATTTGTTGAGAGTTAGTTTCCAAGAACATTAGAAATTACTTAGAATCCAGACTCCCTCCTAGAATATTTTATTTATTCTCTTATAAGCCTGATTCCAGAAACAAACATAACAAGTTAGAGAAATATTCATAAAATTACAGAGATTGAAGGAGAAAGTCAGGAGTACCATGGGTCATTTGGCCCAACCTCTCTGCGCAGGTGGGGTCATTCTAGAACAGATTGCACAGGATTTCACCCAGACAATTTGACTTCACACCCTCTCTATACAGTCAGTTCCAGTGCACAGTCATTAACACAGTAAAGTTCTTTCTCATATTCTGGTGGAACTTCCTATGCATCAGTTTCTCAACATTGCCTCTCGTCTTACTCCTTTGTCCACTGTTCTACAAATTGCCCTATATTTAAATGCATCCATTAACTGCCCCTGTTCCTCTTATTTTGGATAAATGTTGAATCTTTAAACAGTTGAATAATTCAGAGCATAGTACATTGCAGACTTTTTTTTGCCTTTTTTTTCAGTAATATTTTCCAATCAGATTCTAGTTCAGTTAGAGTTTCAGTGGATAAGTCACCAAGGATAAAGCTGAGGAGAAATTGCAGCCACAGGTATCACTGGTGTCAGCTGGGCTAGATCACTTCATTTCTCCTGTCCTGTGCTCATTTACCCCAGTTTAGGATCTTCCTTGCTATTGCACTGTGGTGGGCTGACCTTGGCTGGATGCCAGGCATACACCAAGCCTCTCTATCACTCATCCTCACCAGAAGCAAATGAAAACAAAACATTTATCCCCTATTTCCCATAAGTAGACAATGTACAACCCCTTTCCAGGAAGCAGTTTCAGTATGCATAGTGGTTTCTCTGGAAAATAAATGTAAAAACAAATGCTCCTCACCTCCTTCTTTCTCCTAGCTTTTATTGCACTTTATAATTTTGGGTCAGCTCTCCTGGCTTTGTCTCTCCCCAGATCCTGCCCACTCCCAGCCTATTGGTAAGGGGTAATTCTTGGAGAGACAGCCCTGATGCTGTGCCAGCTCAGCAGGGGCCAAAACGCTGTGTGTTAGAAACACCTTTCTAGCCACCAGTGGAGTACAGCCCTGCTAGGGCTGCAGTGGGGAAAATGAATTCCATCTCAGCCAGACCCAATCCATGCACTTTTGTGGCAGCCCAAGGGGAACGTAGCACAGGAGTACCACACAAACCGACCAGGATGAAAAAAGATGATATTCATTTTCTTTCTCAGTCTAAAGGGATTACTTTTGTAATTACACCAAGTTCTGAAATGCCCTCAGATTTGTTCAGTGCCAGGGAATCTGAATTTACATCAAATGCTGCATAATTCATATGGCACGGACAGCAATTATGAGTTAATTGAGGGGGTAATTTTAAAAAAAGGCACATTATGAAGAACATCAGGAATGTCGGAAGGAAGAAAGGCTCTTCAACCCATTGAGGCTCATTTTTTTAAATGTTATTTTATTTAACATGATAGTGGTTGTCCTTTGAATGATGCAGGAGAGCCCTCTGGTCCCTGCCCCTGCACTATTTTTTGTTTAGACAGCATCTGATACATTATTTTTTTCTGGAATAAGTAATTCCAATGTCAGGTATGAAATTATTCCTGCTCTAAATCACACTGTTCTAAAATGTGTGCTTGATTATCTCTCAGCAGCAACCATAACCTTAAAATCAGATATAGTTCAGTTAATACAGTCCTCTTGATCCTTTCTCACCTTTCAGATTATAGGGATTAAGCACTATAAACTACCTATACTGTCGCTGCCTTTGTTCCTACAGTCAACAGAGTCATCACTTTTCTCTGTACCTTCTTACATGTTATAATACCTACTTTTGTACAGCTAGCTTGAATGGTTCACTGGTAATCTGAACAGTTTCTGGCCTGTTTCCATGCCTTTGAATAATGAGGACATTTAGCGCTGTTAAGAAAATGTTTGTGTTTTGCATTTCAAGTGCTACTGTGCCAACACGAACTATAGAGGAAATCCACCTCACCTACACAAAGCCAATGTCATCAGGCTTTCAAAGACACTCTTAGTGGAGGCAGGGAAATGAAATTCAAATATCCCAATCTATAGGCAGGCCACAACAGGACTACAACAAAGGATCTTGACATCTGTTATTTCATTCTTGAGGCCAGAAAAAAAGATTGGGGCCACTCTGTGTTACGGGGCTGGTCCTTAGGATTCCTTCCTTGAGTTGCCTTCCTGTTGCCCCTGCCATGCCAATTTACTCAGATCTTAAATGAAGTTCCCACTTGTAGCATGCAGGATACATCAATTCACATTATCTGCAGGTCATAATATCCTATGCTGCTCTATTGTCTGCACAAGCTGATAGGAAAGGCTTTATTTTCATATTAATCCTCTGAACCTGCTATTTGAAAAGAAAAATCACTCTTAGCAGTTAAAAACATGCCACATTTCTTTTTAAACTTGAGTATGTGGCTGAGTCAGTTTTTGTGTGGACTTGAAGTGGACTGAGTCCAATTTAAAAATAACCTATTACTTCTCAAAGAGAATTTAGATTTTAAATTTAAATTTTATTTTGCATTTAAAATGTTGACTGAAACGTACTGCAACAGAAGTGTCAATTCAAACATTTTTTGGTTGCTTTTGGCTTTTGTTTTTTTTCCAGAAGTCAATTTTAAAGCCTGTGATGTAGCAACTCATGTCATACTTGACAAAGAACTTATCCATTCAGCAATAGCATATACAAGTGTAAGAATTTGCTCTGATAATTTAAATGACTTTTAATCTAAAACATATGAGATCAAGTCCACACTGAAAACCAAGGGTAATTTCTCCAATACTTGTGCAAATAAATCAGTGGCAAGAAAAAAGCTGTGGCTAAGTTGCATGTTTGAATTATCTGGGATTCAAACCATACTGACACTGTATGTGTGCGTCAGTCTGTGAGGCTGTGCTTCTGTCAGAAGATTTGTTGGATACACTTGGAAGACTCAGGAGCTGAGGAGCAAAGGAGAGAAGAGGCACCTCAATTAGCTTAATTTAGTAGTATAACCATGTCACACACATGGATAATTACTTCATCACTATTAGTGATCCTTGCATCAAAAAAGGCCAGTGCTGCTGCCTGAAACTCAAGTGACTCAACTCTCACTTGTCATAAGACTGCAGCACAATTACCCAGGACTGTTCATGGGGAGTTTCTCTCTCAGCTTATTTCTCTACACCTCAAAATCCTCTTCACTTATCCTGAAAAAAAAATTCATTTAGGAGCCAACATTCTTACTGTACTCTTTCTTTTCAAAGTAATTCCAAGAAATTCTAAATGGCACCTATTTTGTTCAAAGACCAAAAGCATCCTGATGTCTACATTTTTTTCTCCCTGACATTAGTGCTTCCTTTCCTGATATTCCCTTTGGTGCAGGGCGTATTTCTTACTGGGATTTTAATCAAAATTCAATCCTTGTTTCCCAGATTTGTCTAACAGCTAGTTTGAAGGCAAGGGAAATGTTCTAATCCTTCTGGCCTTCAGTACAGCATTTGATGCCACCTGGGAAATTATTGGTGAAGGCAGGTGAGATGGGGATTAGAGCAAGGACTGTGAAGTGGATAAGGCACTGGCTGAAAAGAAGAGAGAGAGGGTTATGCTGAAAGGGGAAGGAGGGTCACAGTCAGTTAGTCCTTTAAGGATTCTTAAGTCCACTCTTAGGACTAATATTAATTTTTTTTAATGACCCGGACACAGAAAATAAACACAAGCTAATGACACTTGATGAGAAGTGGATAAGAGATTCCTAGAAGCAGGAAGTTAAGAATGTCACAAGATAACTGGATTATGGTCTGTAAAGGTGGGATTAATTGTTCAAATTGCAAAGCAGCAGTTCATATTATAATCTAGAAGAAATACAAATGGAAACAATGGGGAAGGAAAAATTCTGGGCCTCTTAGTTGATCACAGTGGAGTTATGGATCACCAGTGAACACAGCTGTGGAAAAGGTGTGGTCTGAGGGTATGTCTAAAAAATTATTTATGTAGGGAACACTGATAGTGTTGAAGATTTCTTTTGGAATGATCATCACATTGTTCTCTTAGGAAAGAGAGATGATTCCAAGGTGTAACAGAAAAAGTTGACTGGAATGAACAGGAAAACTTATATACTGTTCCACAAGAGAAGGAAAAAGCACCTTGATTTATTCAGCCTAATACAATGCTCTTTCTACTAGGAGGAAAGACTGGAAAAGAAAAAGGACTATTTGCCTTTAGAGAGGATACTGATAAAAATAGAGCTGAGCATCATATGTTTTAGAAATTAAAAGGACTCTTCTGAAGCAGTAGTCCTAGTATTGTAAAGGAGTTAGGAAAGTTTGGTGGCTTTTAACTGGGACTGGAAGCCTTGATTGCTTTATGGTTGCTTGCCTCTGAAGAAAAGTCCCTCCCTGCTTAAGTTTAGTAACATGAGATCATCCTACTAGCATGGAGACTAATTGATGAAGTTGTCAGGGGCATCAGCAAACTAAAACTTGGAGTTTCTGTGTAGCTATAGTTTGCTTTACTAGATAGGACATAAGTTCAAAGGGAGTAAGAAACATAATTTATATCTATAGTGAAGGCATGGCTCACATCCATATTCTGACTTACATACCCTGTTATCCTGATAAAAAGGCAAAAGGGAATGAGAGAAGAAGGGAAGGTTAGACTTTAAAAAAATAATTTAGAATAAATATTTTAATTAGTGTGATAAATTTATATTGTTTATTGAGGCATTTTTGTCACTGTTGTTTTTATTGTGTGACACCATGCCAGTCATACATCATGCATGTGTACAGAAAAAAAAAAAAAACCAAACAAAAAAACCCAAAAAAACCCCAAAACAAAAGCACCACAAATCAAAAAAAAACCCCAAAAACCTAGGGAATTAATCAGTAAATATGAGAAAGTGTAAATTGTTTTCTTGTAATAAATATAATAGAGAAGTAATCAAGATTTTAAAATTGTATCTATTTTTTCTAAATAGAGGTTTATTTGTTAAGCTTCAGCTTCCAGCTCTTGTCAGATCCTCTCTGAGCCCTTTTTCTCTGGAGCTGATGTTTTGATGCTTTCAGTCTCGTCTGTTACTGGAGGTTGGGTGAGCCTGAATAGCCTGACTTGTTTCATAACCATATTTGTACAGCATCAGCCTATGGTTCTTGCATTGTAGATATTTTCAGTGAGGCAATTTGAACAGCTCTCATTAATTTTCTATTTATAGGCTTTAATAAAGACTAGAGATGGTGTTGAGTTGGTAAGACAAACATAGATTAGTGACAAGAGGTTGCTAATCGTCTCTCCTAAGTTAGTAACTACCAAAATGATTTGGGAGATCTTGAGGAGTAGCAAGAATGGGTAAGTGCCTTGACAGTCTTCAGCAAGGAAGGACTGACACAGGAAGAAATAATGTCAATGGACACTGATTTAGAGCTGTAAAAGCAGCAGTTTTTTATGAGTTTTGTATGTTGTTTTCACTTACACTAAGCCAGTTTATATGTCTTCCACTCTTTTGCTTTCCCTCTAAAATTTCTTTTATCTTTCATCTTTCAACTTTGTTGCCACAATGCCATTGACTAAATATGAGGGGAAATGCTAATGAAGTATTTGAATTGGTATCATTACCTAGAAATCTGCTTGCATTGAGTACATCTCTATATTCTGTTGGACAGAAAAGGGATTGTCCAAGAGAATAGGGAGTAAAGGCTGAGTTCCATGATTAAACCCTTCCTGCTCCCCATGAGGATGACAGATAGACTGTTTCCTTCAGGCTCCCTTGCTGTTTGAACCTAGGCAGCAGGGCTTTCCCTCTGTGAAGGTAGCAGCAGCAGGGAAGGAGGGCACCCCTTACCTCACACAGGCAGGGCAGAGCCCCAAGCAGCTGTGCTGCGCTTGGCAAAGCACAGAACACCCTGTGCCCTGGCCTCGGGAGGAGAACAGAAATGAGATCACCTTCTTCACCAGTACCTTATCTGAGCACAGGCAGTACAAGGGGACTGAAAAGGCAGAACTCTGTGAAAGGAAGAGACTAGAGAAACAAGCTCTTCATCAGGGAGATAAATGTAGAATCTCATTAGCATTCCTGAGCTTGTGTCTCCCCCTCAGGCCTATGCGAGGCTGCTCACAAGAGAGGAAATGGATCAACTAACCTATATAATCCCTTCTTCTGAATAGTTCAGAGAAAACTGCCTAGCCTAGGTGAGAAATAACAGGCTTTTGGAAGGGTGTCTCTAGTCACGGTGCTTGATCAGACTAGTCACTTAATGCTGAGTGCAACTGAGCAAATAGAAATAGTAGTAATTTGATTAGAGTAACTTTCCATTAAAATAATTTTAGCTGCTATATTAGCTTAGAAAAAAGTAGATCAGGGTGTTATGTATTACTGGAACAGTATGCTAGTATGGTTATATTCTTTCTGGTACGCAGGCTAATTCACAGCCAGCTCAGTTTATTTGGCACAACACTGCAACATAATTTACTGTAGCGTCTAAAGGATCAGACCAGCCTTGGACTATATAAACAGTGACTTTAGTGTTCCTAAAATTCAGTAATAAATTCCTATTCATATAACTTTATTAGTTGAATCATGTGAAAGACATGCCTTTGAGCCAGGGCAGGTGTCTGTTTTAGTTCTGCAGCACTATGCCATCAATATAAAACACAGCACAGTAAATTCAAAACTTCCCTGAGGATCATATCCAGCACCAGTGATTCATTAACTCAGGCCTTATACTGGATGGGAACAGATTAATACAGTAAGAACAAAGGTGCCAGATGTGTAGTTTCTTGGCCATGTTTTAAAGTCTATGTGTCAAAGTCCAGAAATAAAGGAAATGTTTGACCTTTATTTCTTAAGTCTCAGAAAAAGGTCTTCTGGCTAGTTTTCTTTACGTATGGTAATGTTAAAAATGTCTCATGCAATTAAAAGCATTTTAGATGAAAAAAATACAATTACTTTATAAGGACTGAATGTTGCTCTCTTGTGGCAGATAAAATAGATTTCAAGGCCTGCAGAGACTAGGCATAGGCTTACCTTTACATATGTGGGCAGGTACTGAGAACAAACAGAAACAGCAAACTTCTCTGGTGAATGACACGTCTTCAGGACAGAAGCCAAGACCTGGCAATCCTCAATGAAAGAATAAACTTCCTCTACTGGATCAAAGGCTAAACTTTCTATTAGGTGTGGAGCCATGGCTTGTGGCCTTGCTTTATTAATGGAGCTTCTGCAGATAACTTGGAGTCGGGCAAGTTTGTATGCAGAACAAGTTCTGTTGTCTAGCCACAGAGTTGAACTCTGTTATCAAGACTCTTCACTGAGATCAGTATTTCCTATTTTCAGGATAGTTCAAATAATGAGAGATTCAAATAACTAGTAAATATAGCTTATAAGTAGGAATAAAGCAAATGGCTTGACACAAGTCAATATATTGCTTTAATTAAAATATATGGTAAATAAGTACCAAAACTATGGTGATAATTTTTTTGGTTTAGAGATGTATTTTAAAAGACATTGGCTTCTCTGTACCTGCAAAGGCTGGTTGTAGGAAATCTGGTGCTTCCATATAGGTCACTGTTAGGAGAGCTATAACAAATGGGCAGTTTGTGTATACAAGACAACTACAGGCTGGAATGTTGGTGGTACATGGATGCTGAAATGTACATTTCTCCAAGCTTCTGCACTGCTCCTGAGCTCAGGTGTGGCTTGAAACTGAGAACACTGCTGTGACTTTATGAGGTCACTAGAATGTTAAAATAATCCAGTAGCAGACAGACTGCGAAAGACCACAGTGCCAGCAAACAGGTGACAGGTTCATCTGTGATTTACATAAAGTATAAATTGATTAACCCTGAGAGCCCTGTGGGGGATTGCTCTGCTGATGAGTAATTTCTCATGCTGATATGTAGGCTCTTCCTTTCCTCTGGGTCACTTCCAAGTGCCTTGAGCATTATTCCTTTGATGTTCTTCCTACAGCCTAAAGACATCTCAGTCCACTCTTGATTTTGCACTGCTGGTGACCCTCAAAGTCCAGGCTGACTGTGGGCTTGCTCCTTGAGAGGCCAGCTGGAGGTGGAAGCCAGTGGTGCTGTTGTCAAGAGCCAAAGCTGTGGCCTGGCCACAAATCCTCCCACCATGGGGTCTCCTACCTGTGTGTGAAAGAATTTGCAGGAGAGATAGGGAGTAGGCCTGGTTGGATTCTCGTGACAAGTAGTAGACCACTCTGAAGATAGTATGAATAGCCTGTTCTCATAAGCAGTCTGAAGACTTCTATGAATCAATGCTATTTCATTGCACCAGCTGCTTTCAGGCTTGCTCTGGTACCTGTCTTTTCTCTCTTTCAAAACATGAGTTGCAATTTAGATCTTGCCCACAAAATTCAAACAATCCATTGCAAGTGGATTGCTTTTCAAGTTCCTCAGAACAAAGTTTACCAAAAGGTTTGCTGTCATTGCAAGGCGTCCCTGAACTGGTAATAATTAGCATTGACTCCATGATTCACTGAAGGCTGATCAATCTCTTTGTTATGTTATTATCATTATTAAGAAACCCTTTGCTTTTATAGACAGTTATGATACAAGTTGACCTAACTGGTCCTTTAATTAAAACACCATCACCACTGGCTAATTAAGAAAGCACCCTTTTGTAAACAAATCTCCATAACACATTGCACATGTTCACAATACCAGGTGCAGTAAGTTAGGATAAGAATTGTTTCTCATTCTTTTCTCTGATCTTCTCACAGCCTTCCCCAGAAAGGCCTGGGAAAGTTGTCTGTTGCTCTCTGTGGCCAGAGAGCTGCTGCCACAGTTTGCCACTTAGTATTTCTTATTTCACAGCTTGATTTAAAATGTCTTATATGACAAAATGAGAAAACATTTGGAAAAAAGAAGGTATTACAATAGAAATAAAGACTGATTATTTTTCTTTGGGTAATATTTCCTTTAATTTCCTTGGGTATGCTGGATTGTGTTTATATAACCAGACATTCAATATATTCCAGATCTCATTATTATAACTCTAATGACTTGTCCCAATAATTTGCTGCCAGTGTGTAATAGTGCTTATATATAGGGTTGGGTTAGAACTAATTGCCACACAGCCCTTTTTATTAGGGCTACACAGATTAGTAGCCCACCCAAGTTTATGAAAAATATACACATTTACAAGCATGTTGATCTGATTAAGGCTGAGAACAAGTCTTTCTGAACATAAATACGTGGAAATCTGCAAATAAATACACATTTTTTTAAAAAGTGACTTTTAAAGGAATGCCTTTCTTTATTTTATTGTGTGAAAAGGCAGATGTTTTTCAGTTGATAGTTTTACTGAGTTGCTTGAATTTAATTTTTTTATTTAGATTTTCAGTTCCTGATGAAAAAGCATTACTGTCCTTGTAACATTGCACAGTGTATCTTCAGTTTTGTTTCTTAAAGTATTATACCTTTCTGAACCTCGATTTACTTTTTCAGACATGTTTTGGATGCTTGGATACAGAGTAAAAATGATTTCTTGACTGAAAAATTGTATATCAGTCCTTCACTAATTTTCTACTCTTTGGAGCCTTCACTGATTTCTGTGGGTGCTGATCTGAGCTGTATATTATGTCTACCATAGAGGCTGCTAGCTACTGACAAGGTACAAAGTCAGTTTTGTCAAAAAAATATTAACTGCCACGACACATGCAAAGTTTGGCTGGACATTAAGCAGTAGGAACTTCTGGAAGGTCTCCTGGGTCAGCTGTGGGAAGGAGTGTCTATTAAATATGCCTCAGAGTGCCCAATGCAATTTCTTCTTCTTAAGGATTTAGGCTTCAGGGCCTGAAAGTTTCTTGTCTAGCTTCTGAAGCTACAGTGATTGACTCTCCTGAGACTGTCTGAAAATTCAGACAGATACTGCCCCGTGATGATCTCACATTGTCAGGCTGTATTTCTCACTGAGTCCCAGAGTGACAGCAGACTGTGAAAGTAGCTGAGATTCCCATATCCTGGGACCAGAGATGGGACTGTCCAGCACTTAGTTGTTGATTTACACAAGATTATGACTGTGAGAATATATCTAAGGCAAGAAGAGACCAGAAAATCCTGCTGAGATTCAGTGGAGCAGGAGGTGTAATAAGCCAGGGGAGAGAAGATGGCTTTAGCAAAAGGGCCAGTTGTGTTTCTTACATTGCAAAATATAACTGTCCCTGCAGGGAGGAGGAACTGAGTATATGTGCTTGAGGCACTGCATTGATACGAGGAGTTTCAGGTATTTTTAAATATCTAGATTCAGTTGTATAATTATTTGATTTATCTGTGCATGTTCTCACCAGAGAAAGTTGTTGTTAGTTGTTGTTGCCCAGAAATGGTTGTTGTTAGTAATATTAATCTTATTTGGATAAATCCTCAGGAGCCCTGAACAACTGCATCTTTCTTGGAGAAGCACCTGAGTCTGCAGGTGTTCAGCACAGTAGGCTTCTGGATAACTTAGACTGCATCCTAGACTTCATGCTTTTATATTGTCAGGATTTGAAGGCACAGTTTTCCCCCACATCCCATCTTGCATGTGGCGTACACTGACACTTAAGTTCTCAGGACAATGTGCTGCACATGTTAAAACCACTTACTGCTTACAGAATCACCAGGTATCTTTCGTCTCTCTATGTCACCAGATAAGGACAGGATCCTGACACTTCATATCCAGGAGTGGTTTTTTTCCCTCAGGAGGGCATTTAAGATGGTCAGAAGAGCCTTATCAGAGGAAGAAGCAAATGACATTGAACAGAATTTCTTGATTAGTCATATTAGGTATTTAAATAGAGGCAGCCTGTGTTTTTATAACTGTTTTGAAAAGCTGCACTGTGAGTAGAAGCCAGTAATTGGGCATATGTGCAAACAAAACATATATACAACTTGACTTATTTGTATGGCAGCAGTAGAAAGATTATCATCATAACATCCTTCATATAATATTTCATATCGGGCAGCCTTCCACAGCTGTAGTTCTCAATCTTTATTAGATCTATTATGCAAACACACAAGGCTTCTTGAGTCAGCAAAAACTCAGCAAGCTGATATGTGTTGTTCATGCTCCTTGCAAATCACTTGCCCTAATCACCTAAGAGTTGATTAAAGTGGAGGTTGATTGGTTAATTTGCTCTCAACCTTGGAGAACCCATGACATTGATTATTACAGTAGTTATTTAAAATATGTGGTGTGTCATTCTTAGGGTTTAGCCATATTCTAAATACAAACATGAATTTATGTATCATTATTAAAAAAGAAGAAGAAAATAAAAAGAGAACAAGAACTTCCCTGCTAGGCAATTGTCTATGTTGCTTTTAAGTCAAAGACATTTTCACTAATATCCCTACTTGTACACCTCATGATAGGTTCCTCTGATTCATGGACATCATGGGAACTGTGAGCATGAAGAGACTAAAGAAAAAAAAACAACTATTCTCTCTCTCTCTCTCATGTACCTCAGTTTACCTTTCTAACATTTTCCCCATGTAGAGCGTCAAAAGCAACTGACTGTTGGGAAAATCTCCCTCAGAGTAATAGCAAGGATAATCTAGAAAATACCTGAAGTTTCAAGGGAAATTATGGGAAAGCTATTATTTGGGTGGAGTACTGCTAGCCTGGTTCCAACATTCTAGAAAAAATTTAGAGTTCCCAGCCCTGCCCTGGTGATGAAAAGGGAGAAAAGAGGCTGAGTATTTTCCCAGCACTGCACTGGAAATGTCTATGAATGCTAACAGGGCTTTGTGGTCTCTCGCAATATACAGATGTTTCTTCTAGCCAAAGGTGGGAGTAGCTGTAATGAAAAGAGGTTAATAATGCTTGAAAGATCAAGCATTTGGTAAAGGAAAAATATTTATAGTCTGGCATGTTGTTTCATTATCTGCTGTATATACTTTAAATGAGTCAATAAATAATGCTTTAGAAGGCAGCTTTAAAAAAAATAAATACTGAGGTATTGAAAGTTTCCCGAGGAAAAAAGCTTTACAGTTATGAACACAGATGAGCTTATGAGCCAGAGATGCAGCCCAAAGATCTGTTCTGAGAAGTTCTGGAGCACCATTGAGGAAAAAGGTCAAGGTAGAGCTGACATGGATAAGGAAGGTGTTGAAAGCACAGGTTGCCCTGTCACATCTGTTTCTTTCTCTTCTTCTTTGCAGAAAGGGAAACATTTTGTATAGAGATTAGCTCTCCACATGGAAAATTACCCTGGTTTATTCTTGGCCAAGATGTCTTAGTAGAAGTTATCAGAATTTGCACTCCACTTTCACAGGCAGATATCAGTATTCATATGGGGTAGACCTAGTACATGGTATGAATGGCTGGTTGACTCCTTTGGGTTTCATCACATCCTCACCAGCTTTGACATGACTGGGGCCAGAGGGTTGTGGTCAGCCCCCAGCTTCCCACAGCACCACCTCATGTCTGAATGAAAGTTATTGACTGGGTCTTTGCCCTTTCTTCCTTGCTTCCTCACCTGCATGGCTGCAGTCTAATCACAGCTGGTTTTATCTTTGTTTTAGCTTTTTTTTCTCTTTATCAGCTATATAAACGCAAATCCTCATTTCTGACCACTGGCTGGCTGTTCTCTGCTGGCTGCTGCAGTGTCTCCTGCACAGCTTCGCTTACCTTCACTGGTTTCCTGGGTGCATTTATTGAGGAAACTTTTTGTTATCTGGCTGCATTCACTGGAGTTGCTGAAAGCCACAAAATGTAAGAATTGCCTGTGTGTGCCTTCTTTTTATAGTTCCTGTCTGTATGTTTCTTTCTGCATACAGTTGATTAATTCTTCTGTACAATGCCTTGAGGAATTACTGTGTCAAGTATCACATCTGATAGATCTGCTAAATGCATTTATGAAGACATCTTCAGGCAACAGTATTGTCATACACTACATTTATAGAGGGGATGTCTTGGGCCCTGTCCTTACTGGTAAACAGTCATGTCTGTGTATTTCCTGGTGACTAATTTCTGCCTGGGAAGAGATGTTTGTGGGAGACTGCCAACAACTGTTGTGCTAAAATTGTACACCAAAAAATGTTTGCATATTTACATCTTCTGCTCTTTTCCTTGTCAGACAAACAGGGTGTTATACAGAGGTGTTTATTTTTTATTTTCATGAATTATTCAAAAGAATAGTATGGGGGTGGGGGGACAGCACCGTTGCATGCAAATCTTTGGTCATTTTAATCATCTTCTTGTAAACACTCTCACCTTCCAAGAGCTGCAAATTCTCAGAACCCCAGTTTTCCAAAGATCAAATCCAAACTGACTAACATGTAAGGAGTGTTGCCTATAGCTTTAAGCAAATAGAGCAGTACATTTTTATTCTGAACAGGTACCACATTCACTCCTGTGTACAGCATTCTCCAGCTGGGGTCCACACTACCAGCTGATTAGAGGCTTTTCATGCTGCTGAAGGACAGGGGAATTGCTGTAGATCAAATGCTACCAATAAAGGTGGACGACCTCCACTACTTAGTGGGAGGAATCTGGAAGAAGAAAATCATATATATTCCACAAACTGCCACATTCAACTGTCACTGAAAAAAATACAAATGTGTAATCCTGTTTCAAAATGATATTTCTAAGCAGATATTTTTAATTACCTATTTCTAAGCAGATGGCTTTTTTCGTCCACTAGAACACACTAGCACAATCCAGACTTTTTATTTATACCCTGTTACCTGAATCTCAATTAATACAGCTAAAAGAGTGGGAGGAAAATAGACAGGAGTTTAAAACACCTATATCTTGGCATAAGTGGGGTCTTGTGATTCTGTATGTGAATTTATTTTTTGTTATCCCTGACCAAATATGGAAACAAGCTCCAATTTTTCAAAGTTTTCTGCAAACTCCCAATTTGTAGGAATTTCCCAATGGAAGGATGACCTTTGTGCTGACAACTGAAGCTTGATGAATTGCATATTTTCTTTGTGTACCTTCATCGGATTACCTGAGATAATTTTGAGTCCAGAGGTTGAAACTTCTTGAGTCCCCAGTTTTGCCAATATTTGGGCTCTGGAAGCAGGGCTTCTGCAAAACCCCTTAGCCTTTCTGATGCTATGCAGAGGCTGCAGGATAAGGGCTCACTCTAGAAGGTGGATTTTGAGGAAATTTTCAACAGCTACTTTTAGAGCCTTCATTCTGTCAAAGTAATATTATCATAACTGAGAAGCCGACCCATAGTGCATGCATAGTAAGCCAGCTAAAGAACAGGAAGAAACTAATACCAAAGGGGTAGAACTTTGCTGTGTTTCATCACTTAACACACAGCAGTGGCTTTGCCTTAAAAAAACTGTACTGGAGCTCCAGCTTGATTTAAAGATTTTCACAGTTGCTGATAGTGAGTGGGACCTGATGGTGCTAGGCACTGCATTGAGAGAAGCAGAGGGACACAGCTCTCACTGGTAAAATAAGTTGATGACAATATACAAAAGAAGATACATAGCCAGCAAGCAGTGCACAGGTCAGGGCAGACAAGTCTCAGGTGAAATCTGTGATCTAAGGCTCAGTTTAGTGTTTGAGAAAGAGTAAGACAAATGGAAAGCTAAGTGGATAGAAAGTTTAAAAGGGGAGAAGGTAATTCTAGGTTTTCAGTCCCTGCAAGTGGAAAGAGAAATACACGAGAAGTAATTCAGTTATGTTTCATTCTATGCTGTGTGTTCTGGGTTACTGCTTCAGCTTCAGAGCATGTGCACAATTACCATCTGCTCAAGTGCAATGCCCAGTACCTATGGATGATGCTAACTAACTCTCTGCCAATTGTATATACACACTAATTAACATGTATCATTCTAATAATTGTTTTCAAAATGAGTAGGTTAAATTATCAGAGTAGTTATCACAAAAAAAAAAAAAAAAGGAAGTCATCCTGTTTTATTTTTATTCATGTATGAAACAGAAAGTTGCTTATGTAATTGTTTAAAGTTTCACAATCAGCGATGTTTGTATCATGCTTTGAGGATGAGATGAATGAATTCTGCTTACAATTTTTTGGATACTCTATTACTACACAGAGCTCTAAAGAATGATTTACAGAGGGTCATCTTAAAGCCCCATATCAGAAGTACCTCAAGACCAAGACACATATTCTTACCTTGGAACCTGCTGCTGTTGGAGTAGAATAACATCCAGAGATGATTTAGTTGCTACCACTTTTCATCTTCATATGGAGAGCACTTGCAGGTCTTGGAGTAATACCCAGGCCCTGTTATGGTGTTTATTAAGATTTTTAAACTATAGGTAATCAGGATGAATTTATCTATCTTAAACATGTTTTAAGAAAACTAAATGCAGAGAAAGAGCTTTAGGGGGGAAAAAAAGTTCAATATTTCATCAATTCCATGCATTTTTATTATCATTTTATTCACATTATTTAATAACACCTTGAGATATTTGTGTTCTGAGATTTTTTTAACTTTGTCCAAAAAAAGTTTATTCAATGCAGTCTGCAGTGAAGAACTGTTTCAGTGACATTTTTCCACTTTTCAGACACTGATAATTTGTAGCCTATTGTCACATTATTTAACAACTGGCCAGCTTTTACTGTCTCTAAACTCTCTAATATGTTTATGTGAAATGCAGATTTATCTCAGCTGGAAATACTATTCTCCACATTTTACAGAGCCAGTCCCTCTTGATTATCAACCTTTGAGGTATTTCTTAATGCATAATGTTTTCTCAAATCAATATCCAGAATGAAATTATCCATGATATCACACAGAGATTAGCTGGTCAAAAATTTTCTGATGTAGTAAATTTTTGTATACGAAAATGTCAACTCATTTAAACATTTTGCTGAAGCACATTGATTTTGATGCTATTTCTTTAAAAGCTGGAAAACATCCTACTAAAAGTGTTTCATTTAGGCTCTTCAAAAGCACATTTCACTTTGAAATTAGTGTTTCAATCATTTATGTTTAGACTAAGACAAATAATTTTATCAAGTTTTTCAACACAAGTACTTGTCTTCTGTCTCTAAAGTCTATATATGACAACATTTCCTATGAAATGGAGTACCAATAAATGATTGTAGGGACTCTAAGCAAAATTTCTCATGAAATAGAAAATGAAGATTTCACAGAGTTCTGCTGGTGAGTTATGTAGGCCAGGCTGCATGAGGCTGTGTGCTTAGAGAGCAATAATCAGCTTCACAGACATGCACCAGAGAACAGCTTCTTGTGGGGCAATTTTGTACAGAAGGATGCCTTCTAACAGAGCTTAAGTGAATAAGAATCAGCATTATGTCCATTTCCTTTACTGGAAAATTGCAGATCCTGCATTGGAAAGTAAAAGAGAAGCATCTCTTGTAAAATACATGAAATAAACCTTGCCTTTCACACTGTGCCAGTAAAGGCTGGCACCACAACTCTGGGAATGGGTGGAGTACTTAGAGCAGCTCCAGATGTAAACCAGGAGACAAGTCTTGAAAGAGTGAAGGATTAGGCTGTGATGCCTGTTGAAGACCAAATTAAGGCAGTGTTCTGGTATTCAAATGTTATTTTAAAAGAGAAAGAGAATTTTTTACTCAGTGAGTAATTCGTTTTACTATCTAGAATGAGAAGTAATGACCCTAAATTAAAGCAACAGAGTTTTAGGCTGTAACTATGTTAGCAGGTAATTAGGCACAATAGGAGTTTGGCAGTAGATCTAAACAGTTGGTACTAAAGCCTTTATGTTTACCCTAACTCACTGTGGTGTTTTCCTCTAGACTAAATTTAGTCTGGTCCCCTGGAGTGAGCACCCAGCTATCCATGAAGTCTGAAACTGTAGGAAGGATGAAATGATTCAAACCCATATATTCCCAAAGGTGTTGGTGCACATTTGATGTGCACCTGTGACAGATCTTTCAGATTAGCTATCTCCAACTGGATTCTAATTTATGAACACCAAAACACTCTGAGAACAGAAATAACATGATATTGACTTGAAAACTGTTCTGCTGCTCTGGACCAACCACTGATGTACACAGCTCATGCTATGCTGTACACACAGCACAAACTTCCTGCTCCTGCTAAAGGCCTTGAATCAGTGAAGGACATTGATGCCTTGTAATTTAGATGTAATTGTCAGGTATTACACAAATATAGCTCCTTTTCCACCACTGTTTTCTATAGACATGTTTTCTACCCAAAAAAGGGAAGCTGGAATAGATAAACACTATAATTGAAATTTGGAAAGGGTCACTGGCCTGAGTGAAAAATGAGATATATATCTTGGAGATGTGCATAAATTAAACTTTCTGTGGATTTTACAGAACTGGTGAGCTGTTAATATTTCTAAGCCACTTTCAAGACTTTTTCTTTTCAGTAGCTCTCATTTTAAAAGTTTGGAGTTTTTTACTTTTTTTATTCATAACACCAAAATGGATTTCTTAGTAAAACAAAATTTAAAAAATCAACAAACCAACCTAACTCAAAAATTGCAAAAATTTCAGCCTACAGCAAGTATTTCTGATAGCTTTGTAAAACTATAAAAATGGTCTGCTGGTTTCTAAACTCATAATTTAATTGAGTGACATGAACTTTAATTAATTAAATGGTTGCTTCTATTTTGGACTGAATTAGGATATTAAATCTGTGTTTCCTTTTTCAAGAAAATGAAACCAACTGGGGCACTATAAAACACTAAAATCAATATATTATTATACTCACATTGCTTTTGATTTTTGGAAAGTTTCCAGTTATTATTAAAGGCTGAAGGAGTAAATAGGTTCAGGCTGATAACAGGTGCACTGCAACATGTGAGACATAGCTTGAGGAATATTCTGTGTTTATCCTTGCTGCTCCCAAATTATATCATTCTCACCTGTAGGCTGGGAATATTCTCTTGGATTTACATGGTACTTTGTTTTTGAAATATTAAATCCCACAAATTTTAGTGGCATGTACTTCTCAGGGTTTGCCATCTTCCTTCTATACATTTCTCTGCTTTAATTTCCCCATTCCCCACTCCTACACACCTCGACCAAGTTGCTTTTCAAATGAAGGTGACATGCTGAAAAAAATTGTTCATATACTTTAATCAATTAGCTATGATTAATTTAACTCTATTAACCATTACTTAATCTCCTTTAATGATATTATGACTATATAATCATTTTGTATGAAAATTTTCTTAGCTGAGCATATTTGCACTCAAATTAGTTGAAGCCTTCCCAGTGGTGCCAGGACATCTTTTTGAAACTGAGGAAATTACTGGTAGTGATTGTGAGATGCATAGTCAAAGAAGCAAAATGCCATTAGGTTTAGTTGTTTTACTTCTCTTTCCACTGTCTTTCTAGAAGCAGGATGGTAAACTTTTTGTGTCTCCAGGTTGGTGTTGCTTTTATTGTTTTTTGGTTTCTGATTTTTGCTATCAATACCTCTTGGAGGGGAGCTGCAGCTCTGTGTACCAGTTCCCTGTATTCTCCTTTCCAGCTGTACAGAGCACAGACTCATTTTTAATCTCCAGTGGGTTATAGCCATCTGATTTCAAGCTAATGTCTACTTACAATACAAATGTCAGTAATATATGCATCTGTGCTGACCTAACATGACCTCACCACAGTCAGAACAGTTTTTAATGGCCAATGGGACCTTCCAGGTTATGTTTCTGGCTGCACTGGTATGTAAAAGAAAGTCTTATCATGATTTTTCATTGCTGTGCAGCTGGTTACATTTTTCTGCAATAAGTGCCATTTGGGGTAAGTATTATCAATTATATGCCCTGAGGCATATGAAAAAGACTCATTTCTCAGTTAGCTGTGGATTTTTTAAAAAATTGATTCTTGTAGAGGTTTCTAGAAGTATGAAAGAAGTATTACTGACCACATTTCTAGGCACTGGAATAACGATCAAATGTGATCTAGTTAACACGTTACAGGACATCAGCAGTGGAAATGTCAGTTTGTGTTAAATACTGGGTTCTCATTTTCCTACTGTGGGAATGAAACTGAACCAAAGTAGCCTTGTTTTTCAACTAAACTCTCAGTTGAGAGAGCTATGTGTCAAATTGGTACAAAGCTGGGCTGTATGTCCTCTTACACACCCATTTTCCATAATTTTCCCCAAAATCTTCACAAATCACCATAAACCTGATGTCACCACAGCTTTTGAGTAATGGCAGGATTTATTGATGCAGCTTTTAAAATTTATTTGAGTTTCTCCCCAAGCTAAAGAAAACCAAACTCTGTTCATTAAAAGGTATTAAAACTTTTTCTCTGAATGAAGTAGTTATACGCAAGCTTGGATACAAAGAGACAATTTCACTTTTTAAATTATCAAAGTATTATTCTAAAATTGAGCTAATGCTGAATTGAAAAAGCTGCCTAAGACTCATGCAACAAAGACCAGGGGGAAAACAATACATATAAAGATGATATTTTTTAAAAAATTCTCCTAAACTGGTAAGTTGCTAATTTCAACCAAAGCATTATTTACTTGGATTACTTTCAGCCTGTATTCCAGATGACTGACATGCAGCTGCTACAGAAGGTGCATAAAGAACAGCTACGGTAGATTTTTTATAGTAGTAGCATCAAACTGGACTGTGAATACAATTCATGATCTGGAGCAAGAGATAAAAATAATTTTGGGTTTACTTTTGTCACAGTGGAAAAACTGTGTCCCCTATATTTAAGAAAATGTTGAAAAAAAAAAATTAGCTGTTCCTTTGATCCACCACTTCAGGCTAACAGTGTTTTTAATCATCTATTTCCAGCCTATGTACACCTGGTTAGCAACCAGCTCCCCATCACTTTCTGTCATATCCAATAACACTCATCTCTTTTCAGGTGCCATGGGCAACTTTTGAGGCTCTTTTTGTTGCTGCTTCTTGTCAGAAGTGTAATGGTTTATGCCCAGAGACTGCTTTTCTCCCAGGACATAATGCCTGAAAATATTAGCACCCAAAATAGTCCTTGAAGGTTTTGAGGAGACATATTTCTTTTCCTGGGAGACCTGAGCTTATTTTTGGATTGTTGGTTTAGGTGAAGGGCTGCTTGCATATACTGCTCAATAGAGGTTCACCCCTTTCAGAGAAACAGCAACAATTCAAATGCATTTGCTCCATGCACCCACAATTTTCATAATTGATAAGCTTAAAGGGGAAAAAATATATTCCAGCAAGCTATTATTTTGTCTATTATATTAGAAAAAAACTACAGAAAAAAAAAAGGCAAAATCATTTTAGGTGCAAATCTGACCCCAAATTCTGTCAGTAAAGATCTCTGACACATATCACAACAATCCAAGCTGACAGAAGGACTGAGGTGCTCTTCATTTCCAGGATGCTGCTTCTCACAGTACACTTGGTCTTACCTCTCCATTTATATGAAGAGAGCTTTTACCAACACAGAGTGGATGTGATTTTAAAAGCACATCATGACAAACCTACATTTCCTTCCTAATTAGTAGGGTCCTGTGATACAGCAAATTTAATTTCTCTTTTGAGACCATGAAAAATGAATGGAATTATTGTTCAGTTTATATGGATGAAAATATTATTTCTAAAATATAATACTCCTTTTTTTTGTATCTCATGTTTACTTTTTGATGGGGAAATCAGAGCAGAGTATCTCTACTCTTCCATAAAACACTCCTGGGACTCATGTTTCACAAATCATGTAACAAAATTGGTTTTGTAAAGCGCACGTATTACCCATTAATAAAGCAGATGTTGGGACTGAGGCACAGGTGCAGCTCTCCTCCTATACATAAACACACAGGCACACACCCTTACTGCATGCTTTCAGTGTTACCATGTCACTGCACATTATCCCTGGCTTTGGTTATCCAGTCTGTTGAGTTCATTTGTGCTTCAGCTGCTTCACGGGAATGCACCAGACTATGTTAGGAAGGCTGTCAATTATTCTCCCATCAAAACAGTGTGGAGTCCCTTCCAGTGCTCCCCAAGTACTGGCTTAATGATGAGGATCAGCAGCAGTAAGAGGACGCAGCAAGGCACTCTTCCACCTTGGGTCAGAAATGTACTTATTGCTATCTCTTAGGGACTTTCACCTGTTCCCTCACTTTCCACTGGAGAGATTGTAGTCCTTTAGAGACCTCAGGAGAATTCCCAGTGCTCAGCACTTCTCAGGGGGTATAACTTGTAACATCTTTACCATTCTTTCAGTTTAAGGATGGAAAGGGATTCAGCTGCCACCCATGAAAGCTGGATCTGGCAATGGGCAAAGGCCAATGCAGAAAACAGTGTTTCATGTCACATCTTCCACACCCTAAGCTGCAGACTGCCCCTTTCAGCAACGCAGTTAAACACGTGCTTACATACTATTGACTTTCTAGCACTTCAGCTTAACAGCTTGGCTGAATTGGGGTAGACTTAAGCAAATGGTTAAGTGCTTTTCAGTATCAGGTGTCAATGGAAGGGGAAATAGTTGTCTTCTCTGCTTTTAATCTTCAGTCTTACTGTTGTGAAGTTTACATAGCCAGTTCTGGGCCAGGCAAAATCTCTGTGAAATTCTGTATCCTCTTACAGGTGTGTGTATGTTTTTGTCTGGTTAACCAGTGTGGGGTATAGTGCACAAGGTGGACTGCTTCTTGTTTTCTTCCTTCTAGCACATTTCTCAGGTCACTTCCATTGAGTTACTTTTTAATATATTGATTCTGGGGAAAAAAGTATTGACTGCTTGCTTCAATACTGCCCAGCATAGCTAGATGTAGCAATTTAGCTCTCTTAAGGCAGAAATGAGCAAACTCCCACTGAGACAGCCATCCATTGATTAACATCAAATACTTACAGCCTTTAATGTCATTCTGTACCTAGACTCCTATATTATTAGGCAGTGCCTGGTTCAGAAAACACAGGGATATAAATCCAATTCCATTTTTACCCCCTCCCAAGAGAAGGAGATTCAGAGGTAAAACACAGTCCACCTGAAGCATAAATCTGTAACTTATTGTTAGATGCACAGTATCAGACAATGATTTTCCAGTGTATGCTGTTGAATTGCTTTCCACAGATCTCTCGTTTCTCCATCATCATGCACATGGATAACTATTGGGTAATAGATATCTGAATAAAAGCTTGATACACTCTGCTTTGTCTCATAGTGAGTACCACAATCCCAAGAGCATTTCCTCTCATGAGCCTACCACCAACCTAACTGGAAGGCCTTTAGGAGAGGACTAACCTTTGATATATTTTAGAACAGTAAAAGACAGTTTGGCGGTCGTGATCTGCTCTGAACTCATTTACCAGTATTAATCAACAGAAAAAGCCCCTAATGAACTAGTGGCAGATTCCCTAGCACTAAAGCAGGTATTGCACAGCAGGGTTTCTGCTGCCAGTTAGTGAAATACCCCTGCATGTTTCTAAATAACACAAATTTTCATTGTGGCTGAGAGCTGATTTACTTTTGTTCTTTCTCAAATATTTGATTAATCGGCCATTTCCTGAACAATGTCTCACTGCTGTCTTTACCAGTGAAAGATGAAGTTTTTCAGAAAAGGTCTATATACGTGTGATTATTTTTAGCAAGAATGTCTTGGTAACTTCAAATTTCACATGACTTTGACACAGACAAGTAGCTACAGTTGGCAGCCCATGAGGCTGGGTTGTGTTAACCTTAAAAACTGTGGGAACTCTTCTCATGTGTGTATTTTATTCAAAGCCAAGAGTCAACACAATGAATAAAAATATAGATTTGAAGCCTTTTTTAGAAAGACTTGGGTTTAGTCTATTCTTTTCCACTGGGGTAACCAGATTACATTATGTAATTAATTCATAGGAATAAACTTCATTGAGAGAAAAGAGCTAAATTAAGCTTGCTGTGAATTAAAATAGGTTGGAAAATTACTGAGCCTTTTACTACCTAAGGGAGAGGTCTTGGAATAGCTGTGTAGATGGAATGAAGCAGATTAGATGTCTAATAAACCTTATCAGAAGTTGTTAATTTTATGAAAAGGGCCATAGAAATGGGTGCTAGTACTCCAGAGAAACAGGATTTGATGGCCTTTTCTTAAGCCTTTTTCATGAACTTCACGCACAGCATACATGGTATTGAAGTGATACTCAGAGCAGCTTGCAGTTGTTGTTGGCTATAGAGACAGTTAAAATATCAATAATTTGATTGAGAGGTGCTGATTTGATATACACTGTATTTTAATTATCCATGAAATAAGTGTATCTACAAAACACCCATTGCATACCTATACCTTCATCTCCCTCCATCTCACATGGCTGTATACAGGCACAGGAGCTTTGTGTGGATGTAGTAAATGACACCATCTCAATCTACAGCTGCTTGCTCCTAACTGAGAGTAGGTTCTGTAACTGTGCCAGCAGGAGCAGTGGGCCCGGTGGCCTGGTATGGTTCCTGCAGCATGGCTAATGCATGTAGTGTGTTGTGGCCAGCATATCTGAGTGCTCTGGCCTGTTATCCAGCCCTGAATGGCCCAGGGAGCCCATGGGAATGAACACAGAGATTGCCCTGGACCAGCACTGTGGGAAGTACCTACAGAATGCAGTGCATGGAGGAAAAATGCTCTTGGGGTGTTTGCAGCCAGCCTGGGCACACAGCAAGATGTGAAGAGGGAGAGGCATTCCTTGTATTGAATTTGTGCCATCACCAAATGTGTAAATGAGACAGCTCTCCTTCAAACACCTCAGCTCAGCTGCTGGCTTCCCAATCTGACTTTGTTTTTCAAACTATTAAATAGGCTAGACTGCTTAATTGGTATGTAACCCCACACAGTTAGAAACTTTAATGGAGTAATGGATCTAGGCAACTTTAGCCCCTAGGTAGCTAATTTGATTCAATATCACTTTGTCATTAACTCCTCTGAGTTTTGTGGATTTAAATAGTATTTTCTCCAAATGTGAGTAGTACAGATACTTTAGTATTACATCTTTGACTAATTTATTAATCAGCATGGCTGAATTTCAGCTAAATACCATCTGAGTGCAAAATAGTACAAACCAGTCTCAGAAAATGTTAACTTTGGGGGAGAAAAAATTTGAGACACTTTCTTTGAGGAAGATTTCTAGTGACATAGATTGAAGAAATACTTCGCTAACAGGCTATTTACAAAAAACTTCAGCATTTCATCATGTGCACAGCTCAATCTTGCTTTACAAGCAGATACTGTGCATAGATTTTGCTGGAGCAGGTTCTGGAAAGAGTTAACACTCCCCCTGACTAGGGGGGAAGTCCACAGCTGCATCCCCTAAGCACAGGGATTTCCAGTCTCTGGGCTGACCCAGCTGTCAAGAATTAAGTAGTTCTTCAGCACACTGTAAAAAGGAGGTGCTCAGAGGGGTCAATTTGGCTCCTATTAGGGGTTAGATGTTTTCTGAGGGACAGCAGGGGAAAACAAGAGTTAAAAAAAATACATTCCTTTTCTTGCTTTTTCTCTCCCTTTACTAGCTTCAAACTTTGCAGAAAATGCTTTCATATTTTCCCTTTGAGCTGCTATACCTGGGCAGATAGGGTGTATGTTTGAGTTAGCCTGTTAGCACTATTAAGCAAAGAGTCTCTTTCTCAATTCTTGCTTCTATTAGGGAGTAAAGGGTTCTCAGGCAATTGTCCTCTTAAAAGCTGGGGAAGTTAGTCAGAAGTTTCCTTTTGGTGACCATGATTTGTCATGAATCATTGAGCTAGGTTGGTATAAGATTGAGTGCTCTTTCCATCAAGCAAAGTTGTTGTTGTTCTTTTTCTTTAGGTCTAAAAGGTGTCTAGTGTAATTTCCAAAAACTTGATTAGGGAGAAAGCTGCTCTTTATGCAATGCTCCATTAGACACTCTAAGTTATCTAAGAAACTACAAGAAAGGCTGAGGAGGGGAAAACTTGGTATTCATTTGAAAGATTAAATCTGATGAATTAAAAGCAGCTCTCAGACTACAAAGAGAGGTTGTATAGTTTATAATGAACTGTAGTAGCAGAGAAGCTTTATTATGATTTGATGAAGGGTATTTTGAAGAACAGCATTAGAAAGTAGTCCTGTTAGCTCCTATTGTGCTCTGGCATTGTTTGGCTGTGGTATTTGTACATGTTACCTGAATAAATAGCTTCAGCTGGCTGAGTCTGGATCTTCCCAAATGGGCAATCACAAAACTCAGTCTTACAAAAGTAAGAATTTATTGAGGGCAACAGATTTGTATCAACTCTGTGAGTTTAATTATTTTATGTGAAATAGGAGGCCACCATATGCTAGCAATAGCACGGACACCCTCCAGCAACTCTGTTTACACAACTCTTGTAATGTCAGGTCTTTTTTCACCATAGGAAGAATTGCATCTCAAATGCTTGTTTTGAGACAAGACTTCTACTTTGTGGCAAAAAAAGAACTTCTCTCCAGCTCCCCTTCTTACAGCTTAAAGTATATATTCACATTGCTATTATGTGTTTCTAGATGATTATGGACACTTTTTCTTGGATTCAGTCTGTTTCCTATTTTTTCCTGTGTAGCACAGACATCATGACCCCAGAGCTCTAACTTCACTCCCTTTTACTGGGTAAAAGAAGCCTACTTTGACTGTCCAGCAGGCTCAGGAGGAAAAAAGCATCTAACAATACTTTTTACAAAAAAATTGAATAAGCAGACAGAAGGGTCAAGGGAAGCCATACAAACAACAGAAGTTACTAAGCCACTAATGTACAGGAGGTGGCTCCTCCTTGCACAGCCCAAGTGGAAGCTATTGATTGCCTAAGAGCATTTGCAGTTGCCTGCAACTTGCTAGCTGGTCCTTGTTCATATCAGCATCTCCTTACTGAACTTTGTAGAGCAGTAAGGGAATGGCAGTGTTTCCAGGGGACAGAATCTACTTATGAAAGCCAGGAAGCACGTGGGAGCATTTTGTCTCTCTTGCTTTTGATGAGTCTATTTTTTTATTCTTGCAGTATAAAGATTTATCTTTCCATGCTTTAAGGATACAAAAAAAACAGGTTTGTGGGGTTTTTTTTTTTTGTTTGTTTGGGTTTTTTTTTTCTGTGTGTGTGGTTTTGTTTTGTTTTTTTTTTATTTCTTTCTAAGGCGTAAAGGGGACTTTTATTGAAAAGAACCATAGAGCACCCTGGAAAGTGACAGGGCCTAGCTTTAGAAAGCCAAACTAAGATTAATCTCGTGTTACTAGGACATAACAGACACTGAGTCTCTGGTAGGTAGAAGGCCCAGTAGACTTTACTGGACTAGTCTTTTTAAATGTTAGGTCCACTAGAGCTGTTAATTACGAGCTTAACTGCCACATTTTGTGGTTTTAATTAGTAAAGAATGACAATTTCTTTCTTCACCATAGGATAGTGATGTATATTTTATAAGGCAAACAGCAGCTGCAGGGTGTGGGCATGGTTATTACAAAATAATCGTGGCCGCAGGGGTCAGGGAGGCATTTGGTTCTGCCTCGTGCCTCTTAAGAACCGTAGGGTACAATTGCTGTGTGATGGTAGCCTCCCTGTCATTTTGTATTATTTAACAAATTCCACTACATTGTCTTCAAGCTCTGCCTTGAGGTTATTGTGAAGAAACTAAAATATCTGCCATGTTGACTGCATCAGCAGTTCAACTCCTATTTGAGTCTATTGCAGCTATCAAACCGGGATGGGTCTGTTTGTGAGTGGGATGGGGGAGAGACATTACAGAGTTATGCAACTTAATGCCCAGATCCTGTTATAAGGAGAGTCCTGCACTTAAAGAGGCGCATAGATTGGGCAGGTCATAGACGAATTTATTAGCACCCTTATCTGTCAGTTATCTGATTGCCACAATACCTGTTTTACACAAGAAGTGATTACAGTGCTCCCTTCTAGTATTACTTTAGAATTTCACCTTTCGTATTTCACATACTGTTGTGCTTTACATGTTCCAGCATAGTCAGTTAAGTAATTCATTTATTTTAACCTGTACTTGTTCAAGAAAGGCTTCCTGTCTTCATTTGAACATATCAAATGAGTCTTTTTTGGGTATTTTGTTCCAGAGGTAAATCTTCACCCATGGTCTGTGTTTTTGACATTTAACCAACTAAATATTTGAACCTCCATATTCTAACTCACTCTCTACTGCCATTTCTTTGCTTTTAGAAAGCCTTTGCAATGAGTCCACTCTTCAGTCATCTTTTGAAACTGCTAATTATATGGAGCCTAATGCTTCCCCTGCTCCCCCACCTTGAATCACTTTGTTGTCCTTTTCATGTCTTTGTCCTTAGACCTATTATTCTCATTACAAGTTAATTATTTCATTTTGTTTTTATAGCATCTGTCAAACACTCTAGGCATTTTCCATAAATTAAATCTGCAAGCTTCAACTGAAAGCTTAACAAACAATATGGAACAATTCCATCAAATAATAATCACTCTCAAAAATATGTACCACTGTTTCTTGCCTCAGTATACCAGCTAGTGTAATGGAACTTATGTTAATAGCTCTCTACTTGTGGTTAAAAAAAAACAGAAATAAAAACAAAAAAGGAAAAGAGCATTAATAAAAGCCCTTCCTTGTATTATTCTGAATCTTATGGAGTTTTGGAGTCTTCCTATTGACTTCAGTCATTTTTATGTTAGACAAAATCCTTACAAACCTATTTGAGAGTAAAATTTTGACTATTAGTAGTGATGCTGAGGGTTTTGTGAAATAATGAGTATTCTAGAAATTGTATCTCATGTATATCTTCCCAAGGTGATGACGTACTGACAAAGAAAACTCCATATTATGTTACAAATTTTTCTTAACCTTATTAAATAGCAATTTAGGAAAATACTTATACTGCCATAATGAGTTTAGTGAATATCTACATATTGGTAGATCATTCAGAATTAGGAAATCTGTCTGAATTAAACAAAGTGCCTAATAAATAGTGTAAGCAGTTTTCTGTATTGCTGAGTTATTGCAAACCTGGTTTTTTGATTTAATGAGATAGGATATGATTATAGCAGTCAACATGGAAGGATTTGAACACTTCTCAAATGTTGGTGACTGTTTTACTAGGAGAAAGCAGAACATTAGCCTGATTTCAGGACTTGAGATGATTTTACAGAAAAATTGCATCATTGGCAGGAACAGAACTTCTGGATCATCAAATCCACTTTTTCACTAGAACAGTAGCAGCATAAACCCCCATCCAACTCCATCTTTAAACCAGCTTTTTTGCTGCATTAGAAATCTTAATTTCTCTAGTGGCTGAAACATCTTTCTGTTCAAATTTTTCTGTCTAGTTTGCTCTCTTTGTTCTTATGCCAGCTGTGAACCAAAGCATTGAAAGCTCAGCTCTCGATCAAGTTGGTGTCTTTGATGGCCCCTAATCCATAAGTATGTTAATTTTCAAATAAAGAAATAATCTCAGCTCTCTTCAACTTCCTGGGAAGGCTCTTCTCATGTCACTTCCCAGTCATGCTAAAACCTTTCTGCACACCTTTTGCATACTTTCTTGAACATGGATGGTGCAGCAAGGCAGAGTAATTTCTCCCTACACTTTATACTTTGCACAATGCAATTTATATTTCCCCAGTTCTTCTGGAAAGACTAAAACTAACTTATCCCAGACATATTTACCTTTTTCATAAGAGTGTTGCATCAAGTAATTCCCAGGTACTGTGAGACCTATTTAAAATATGCAACATCTACTTTTCATGTTCTGGTCCAGAAAATTCCAGCTTATAATGGTAATCAATACTAATCCTTAAATATGTGAGCTTGTGACTTGTTTATTTTCACCTGTGAATGATATGACAGAGCTTGGAATATGACCTTGAACTCTATAACTTGCATCTTGTACTATGACCACAGGATTCACCCTCCACTTAGTGCAATCTATAAATGAGATATTTTGCCTGTGGTCAAGAAAAATTTTACATCTGAAATGATAGCCGATAGAAGTACTCCATTTCTTAAATAGTAAAAGTCATTCTGTATTATCATTTTCTGACTGCAAATGTGCATTATGTAAACTTATTAGGAAATGGATTTTGCCCCAAAAGAAATGTTCACTGCACAAAAATTACAATGAGCTAAAATAAACCCCAAAGCTAAGAAAGTAGGTTTTAATTTTCAAAGGATTTATTTTTATGCTGTTTACACTAACATTTAGTCCAGTTTTACTTGATTTGTTACTTTGTAGTCACTTTCTGTCATATTTTAATCCATGTTTTACACATTGAAGTAATGAACTTTCATTGGTACATAATAATAGATCATAGCTATGATCAGAGACTCATTTGTGGTACAGAGACTGCCATTAAAATGCAGATTTAAGCGTAGAACATTTATTTACTTTCTCCAAGCTAGAGTAGTCCTTAAAAAAAAAGAAAAAAAAAATTACAATGTGTCTCTTTCAAAAAAAAAAATTAAAAGAGAGAAAAAAAGTAGATATGAGGAGAAAACTGCATTCCAGACTTGATCTCAGGTCTACAGTACAGACCTACTGACTACCTATTTCTAACAACTGTATTTGTAACTTCTTGTTAAATTGAAATATTTCAAGTCCTATTTCTTTCACTGCTGATTTTCATTGGTTGCTTGCCTTGGACAACTTTTAACTCTCAAGATCTGTTTAGTTGTCTTTATGGGAGATCCCATGCAGAGATCATCATAAGAGGGAAAAGATCTGTACTGGATGGTCCAGCATCTGCTAAGAAATAAAAAATACATTGTGAAAAAGGAAGGGAAACTTTGCCTTCTGAAGGAAAGTAAAGATCCTGAAATATTAGATGAGAAGAGACTTGAGAATAAACCTGATGGAAAAGAGGGTACAGAAATCATGCACTGGTTTTCTTTTAAAGATAACAATAGATTTAAATAATTGTTTCTATCTCCAAGGATTGTGTGTTACTGCTGACCTTTCTGGGGAAGTCTCTGGTCTCTGAAGTGCTGCCATCTGTTTAAGATTGTGCTGTAGCATTAAATTATCAAGTAGGAAAGAAAACCAAGTAAAACACCAACTGCATCTGGAACAGGGAGAAAATATTAATTTGCAGAATTAATGAAGGATTGGGAATTCTAGTCTGTTTACCATGGTATAGATTTAAATTTATTAAATTAGAGAGGCTAAAATTTGAAGAAAGATCTCAGTTCTCATGCTACATCAGAGAGACATATGGTCCAACTACTGTCCAGTCGTGCATACTCTCTAGAGATTCCCATATTTCTACTTAGTTTTACCACTTAGTTTTACACTTGAGTGCCTCAGTAGGTACTCTTAGCACAGCACCCTCGGTGACGAAGGAGCAGAGTACAAACCCCCTTCTGTGCTTTCTTCCCTGCCATATTTTCAGCCTGCTCTGTAAGAAACCCCGTAGGGCTTCTTACCTCAAACACAGCAACACACCAGGTAAATCTCCTGTTTTGCTACAAAGGGAAACAAAGATTTTGTAATTAGGGCATTGAATGAGACTCAGGAGACTGGGCTCAATTGGTGTATGACCTTGGCCAGTCCTTTAGCCTCTCTGTGCCTTGGTTTCTAAACTTAGAATCTAGTATTACCTATCCACTCACTGTGGAATTTGAAGCATAGTGGCAGGGCATGGCTACCACTAAAGAGTAAAATACCATGGTCCAAAGTATTTGACTGATAGTTTAACATGTACCACTGCACCCTGAACACTGAAGATGATAAAGATGAAAGCTTTAACTCTGAAAATTTTTGTCTCATGTTAGAAAAGTTGTTTGCTTGGGGTAAGTCAAATCTTTCTCCCCTCAGTATTTTCCAAGGCAGAACTTCCATTTCCTTGGGCTGGTCTGCAGTAAAAATAATTGCTACTTGTCTGACAGTTTGTTTCCAACTGCTGCAAGCATGTCATTAAAAGCATCTTCCTGAACCACACATCAGTTTTCTTGACATCTGTCATACAGCTTAGATCGTCTTTCTGCCTTATGAGAAAGAGTCATAGTCTTACTGTAAACATTCTTTCATTACTTTTAGTTTCATGTCAAAAAGAATCATATAGTTATTTTCAGCATGTCCAGCTTACTAATGTTACTAATGGTAACCACAGATGTACAAACACACACCCTGATAATCCTTTCTTTGCATCACTTTTCTAGTTTCTGACAAGCTTCAGAAAGACAGATGTAGGCTTTGCATGAAATCAGGTGTACATATTGCTAACAGATTGCTGGACAATCCAATAATGAAGCCAGTTCTTACCACTCTATTTCTGTTCTTTGCTCCCACTGATAGGTGGGACTCTTAAAATGTTCATATCTAGGCTTTTCAAACTGCTGCTATTTATTCTTTATTATATTTCTCTTCTTTTTCTTGCAGACTCTCCAGTTAAGTAATTAACTGCACTATTCTCTTTTGGTTCTCCTCACCTCTGAGGCTGTTCCTGTATTGTAAATAGCCGTGTCTGTCTTCCACTTTTACATGTGCACATTCATGTTATCAACTAAAATCTGGCATCACGCTTGACTGTAATTCAGATGTCAGTTTGGATTGAAGCCATACCTGGGAGGATGTGCATTTGAAGTGGCAGGGAGTAAGTGACTGATAATGAAAATAAGCATTTATTTTGTCATAACCTCAGCAGATCATTTATTGGAGAGCATATTCTAATGAGTGCCACCCACACCAGATGTGTCATTGGGGATTAGATCAGATCCCTCATAAGTATGTTGATAGACATCCAAAGAAACTTGAGGAAAGGAAAGGAGATCTATGGTATCCATATTAAAACTTTTGACTGTGTCTCTATATACAGAATGTAATCAGTAGAATGTCATGATCTGATTGAGAGATATGGGTTATATCTTTTAAAAACCTTGGCCCCTAGGATTCCTGCTCACTTTTCATTTCTGTATTCCTCAATAGCCTAAACATGTATTTTCCTAAAGCTCCAAATGTGGAGATAGCCTTGTCTTCAGTCTGTATGTGTGTCTGGGATTTGCACAGGTTTCCTGTCCAAATTATGTTAATAAATATAGGCAGACACTATAAAATAAAGTGCTTTTATGCTTTTTCTTTCCTCATTTACTCACTGGTGATTATTATTATTATTATTATTATTATTATTATTATTTTTTTATTTTTTTTTTTTTTATTATTTTATTATTATTACAAATGTTAGAAATTTTGGGGAATTCAAGACTTCCTCCTCTCTACTTTCTCACTTCCAGAACCTGGAATTTCTTCCTGCTGCCATTTTTCCTGTTCTCTTCTCCTTACTGCAATAATGAGAACATCTTTTATAACTGTGAATATTCCCCATCCAGAAACCTGCTGAACACTATTTTCTCCCTAGTGCTTTCCAGCTATGGAAAAAAACTTGATCTTAGATGAATGGGGTTTTTTTCTGTCATATATGGTACTATCATAATTCTCTACTCTTAGCCTTTTAACTTTCAGAAACCAAGCCTGACTTGGAAGTAAAATACCAAGAAAAATATATTCTGAATGAATTCAGGATTCAAAAATAAACAGTGTGAGTGCATTGTTGCCAAGTGGAATCCAGAATAATTGCATAAAATATTTCATGTTAAACTTGAATCCGAAATAGCAATAGAGCCTCTCTTAGATTATTATAAAAATTTAGAAATTACAAATATTTATGGCTTAATAAAAGTTCGTTTTGGTTCTTTTTTTTCTTTATTCTGTTTTTTACTGTGAATTGGGAATTTCAGGAAACTAATGATAAAGAGCTCAGAATTTTCATTATATCCTATGTTGAATAATACAGAAACTTAATTCTTCATTATTTTGAGTCAATAGACTGTTTTGCAACCAGTTGTCTAAAAGCTCAGTTGGGTTTTTAAACTTTCATGTATTTCATAAAAAAACAGTAAATTTTCCAGTGAAATCAGTGAGAAATTCAAGCCAGGACTGAAACTTTGGACGCCTGTTGCCGTTTTTCTTATTTTGTATTTCCATAATAGAAAGGCATAAGATACAAATTAGATTAGATGTCCCCATTGCTCTGTACACTGGGACAGTCAAGCATCCTCTGGAATCCTGTCACAATTCCTAGTTGTGGGGTTCTTCAGCTTGCCATTCATGGCAACAAAAGACTCCTAATCCCTGGTTTTACTCAAATGTACAGCATGCAACACCAAGCAGGTGTGTCATGACTTTTCTGATAATGAGAAAACAAAAGCCAAAACTGAGTAAAAGGTTAACCTTGATTGTGATGGGTTCAGGTCTTTAGGAGTCAAACATGTAAGAATGTCTAGAAGAGCTGAATTTTAGAAATTACAGTATTGCCAAATATCCCCTAGTGAAAAATGTCAGCCACACCAGACTGATCATCTTGTTTTCACATTGGGTCCACCCTCTAAATTCTTAATCAAATTTGTATGTTTAGGTTGGAAGCATTTTGAGACTGACTCCAGACTCTTTCCTAGCCTGTGAGGCACCTAATGCACTTCAGGCTCCCAGAAAAACAATAAAAATGAGATTCAATAGCATTGTCTTTATATTTTCAGAAAAAGTTGAGCCAGAATTAGAAATCTGAGCCTATCAAAATTTATAGGCTGGCTTTTGGATCAGGATTTTTGAACACTTGACAAATAATTCCATTAAAACCCACATTATTCTGACAAAATTCTATTCAGTTAATATTGTCATTATTAACACCTGGTAAAAAAATAGTAAGAGCTGTACCTTAGTTGTATTTGGGTTTACATATTTTCATGAATTGTATACAGATAATTTATGCATTTATATTAATTATTTCCATGTATCAGAGTTACTGGCACTTTTGCCACTATCCTTTGTGAAATGCTGTACATCCATAATGTGTTCCACATTTTACTTAAAATCTTTAAAAAGAGAAACAGAGGAAAAAAAACAGAAATATTCTTTTGTTGAAGGTAAAAATGTGTGAATGGAATACTGTCTTCATTCACAGTTTCTCTGGTTTTGAAAAGGTTTTAGGAGATTTAGAGAGGTGGAGATGTGTGAAAGGGCACATGAAAGGTTTGGAAGAACTTTACAAAAAAAAAAAAAAAAAGATTAAATAGACTAGGGTTCTTCAGTTTGGAAAATAAACCAGTGAGGGGGAATGTGACAGAGGTCTATTGAATCCCAAACCAGCCAGCAAAAGTGATTGGAAAATTATCCTTTTGTGTAACTTCTGAGAGAAGAACTAATTGGCCTTGAGTAATGGCAGGGTCAAAAGAGCAGAAGGCAATGCATGGCAGAGAGGCTTCACCATAGGAGACTTTGGACATGAAAAGTTTACACCATTTTAAAAAGTCATGTAGAGATACTACTGGAAAGAAACTCTGTTTTGTGTTATTCAAACACAGAAATATTTCCTCTAGCTGGGAAAGTCTCTAAACTGCAAAAAATTTCTGAGTGCCAAAAGATTGTATCAGAGAGAGATAGACTGTGTGTCTAGCCTGCAAAGGCATGTTTGGCATTTTGGGTGCTGTGGCAGGCAGGGCAGTGGGCTCAGTGCATGGCAGGGTACATCTCAGAGACTGGATGGAGTGACAGGGCTGCAATCCTGCCCCTCTCACTTGAACTGCTGTAATGGAACAGAGTCAGTGAAACCATGAAGAGGTAAAGGCTGTGTGAGAGGAAGCATGAGCCTCATAAGAGATTGACTCTGAAAAACAGCACAGAAGTCAATGATCATCCTTCCAGGCAAAACAAAAAGTATCGTAGGGAAGGGCTCTGCTTATGACTTGTATTGGGCTTTTTATAAAAGACAAATGTGTGTGTCAGTTTATTCTGTCTAAATATCTTTATTCTGTCTAAATCTAAGTGAAACTCCTCATTGACCAACAGTTTTATTTTCTGCAGTGATCCTCTTCACCAATGCCTACTTAAAAAAATTGGATTAGATGGTCCTTGCTTCACATTTATCTTTCTGTGCATTTTATGGTTATAACAGTCAAGGGTAGAAGCACCAGGGACTGTGTAATATTTTGAGGAAGTGGAGAGAAAAGCAGAAAATATATTAGGGTTTGGACTGGAGCTCCTGCAGAGAGCAATGACTAAGATCCCATAAATATTTCCTGTTGGTCCAGCAGCTGCAGAAATTAGTAAGGTTTTCCCCACCCATTTATTTTAAGCCTTCACAGTGCCACCCCTTCTCCATGAACTGTATTTAAAATGTAAATAAAAAGAAGGCTTTTAGGAGATTTAACTATTTCCCTTGGTATTTAAATTATTCAATTATAACTAAAGCTATTAAAATACAGTTAATTAAAATGGTTAGATTGTTTTTCTTTGCACTGATCACAGCATTGCCCTACTTCTCCCTCTAGCTGTTTAATTCCTATTAAAAATGATATTGCTTTGCTTTATTCATTAATGCAGTAACCTTACGTACATTCTTCAAGTGATCTCTTTGGTACAAACTGTGCTGGATTTCTTCTTTCCTAGCAGTGAAGCAGAAATTTTCCTGTCGTCTTTGGAGGTTTAATCAGCAATAAGAGGACTTAGAATTTAAACATTAGCACTACCAAGTAATGAGAAATAGCACAGCTCCCAGTAAAAAGCTTTGGCTTAATTTTGATGCTGTATAATGTCATCGGGGACAATAGGAGAACCCTGGAGTTTAATAAAAGGTAGAACCTAAATAAAGGTTTCATACCTGAGAATAGAAAAAATGCCAATTCTATACTTTAAAGTATTTCATCTGAATAGTTTCACAACACTCTGTTGGGAATAGTAATCCAGATGAAGGCTGAGGGTAAGTGCCTTAAAATATGTAAGAGATGCAAAGGCAAGTTCATCTCATCTAATCTTTATCTTCACAGATAAGGAAGTAAATCTACCCCTGTGGTTTTTGGCATTTAGATTAGTACATTAAAATTATCCTTTCTCCCTCAAGATCAAGGGCTTTCCTTATGAGGCCCTTGTCTCTTTTGGAGGCAAAGTTATAGTCCAAAAGAAGCTTCTTTCAGCTATTTGCATGGTTCCATGCAGTACAAGACAAATGTCTGCAAAGGCACAAAGAATGCCATGCAGCTCCTGTGACAGTAATGACACCAACTCGAGGGAGTACCACGGCCCAGGAGGATCAGAGTTTGATGTATCTTTGATCACTGAGGGATTATATCTATAAGGCCACATGCACAACACTGATTTCTTCCCTCCCTCGTTGGGCAAGACTCACAGGGAGGGATGTGCCTATGTTTGGTAAAAAAGGAAGAGCCCTGAGTGATTCGGTGTTGTTTTGCCTCCACCATGAGTGTCTGCACAGAGGGAGAGCATATGGCCTGGGAATATTACAGTTTGTGAGATTTACACTCATAGGCTCTTGCTGAAATCCAGCTCCACTGAAGCAGATAGCAGAACTCCTTTGGATTTCAAATAGCTCACTCATACTTATTTTCATGTAATATCAGTTTCACAAGAAGATAGTCTCTCTTCCACGTTTCTCAAGGGCATTTAAGGCTTTAGATATTGTTGCAGCCCACAAGCCTACTAAACATCATTTGCCAAATACAGGATTGCCTGAAATAAGGCTGCTGTTGGGGACCTATGCAACAGTTCAGTCTGTCTCCTGCTGTTTGACAGAGAACATGTAAGCATGGGGTAGTGGTAATGAGAGAGCTGCAGGCTGCTCAGCATCTGTATGAATGGGACGGGAGGGCTAAAAGTCTAATTTGAAGCTTCCTGATGTAGCACAGGGGGATGGAAAAGGTGCAAATACTGTAAGTTTAATTTCAGCTCTGACACAAACTTAGGACCAGCTCTGTTTATAGTTATAATTGTTGGAAGAGTGATGAAAATACAGGTGTTCTTGCTGATTATTTTAGACCTGTTATCTGCAGTAGGTATTGCTGATTATGAAACCATAACCATTGACTGTCACAGGAGTGTAAGTGGAGAAATAGGTTCTGTCTGCAGTAACCCAGAGAACTGCAAACACAAGGCCTGTCCAGAATTTGAAAACCTCTGGTACTTCAGTCCATGTTAAACCTGTACCTTTTAGCCTAAGAAAGACATGTTTGTTTCCTATAATCCTACCTGTCTGTGAGTTATATGACTTTCATTGAAACCATTGAGATCTCAGTGCAATATAGCACAAATGGGAGTATTTACTTAGCCTAACTCTGCATCTCTCTTACCATAAAACTTAGATTTTCACACATTGAAATCCATATGCCCTCTGCATGAAAGTTTCAGAAATATTTTCCAAGGGTTTGCATGGGTCTTAATCTTTGGGAGTCTTAAAAACCAGCCATCAGTGGGACAACTTCCTGGACTTATTTCATGTTTCCAAGACTTGGGGGTTTCTATCATCTCAAATGAAATTCATTGATTACAGCTTTAAAGGAATTGTTTTTCTTAGTTGAAAATTGATTTGTCAGTGAAAGATTGTTGATGCTTTTATACTCTCTAATGTTACATTATACTTAAACAGTTTAATAGCTATCTCAAGTTCTGTTTACATTTTGTTCTTGTAATTGAAGTTCTCATCCAAGGACTTTAAATTAGTCTGAGGGGATCAGTCAGTACTATCAAACAAACAAGTGATTTAGAAATATAAAACAGACTATGGATGTTCGCTTGTTTGCTCAGTGGAGGCTTCTGCAGAGACATCTGCTTCCTAACTTGTGATGAGGCTGTGTGGATGGAAAGGTAGATGCTGCTTTTAAAGTGCTTTCTTTTCATTCACACAAACCTTTCCTGAGAGACTTTGCAAGGAATTCCCTCTCCTTCCTTCCTAAGCCATCAAAGTTGCAGTTGTTATCAGCACTCCAAGTTTTCTGTTCCCTGATTTGGTCAGCAGGGCTGATTCGGCTGATTCAGAGAAGCTTAGCTCTTTCTTGTATTACATATTACATGTCACATCTCCTTTACCAAAAGGAATAGTAGAAGCAATTTAAATGTTTTGTTTTCAGAGGAGAAATTATAATTGTTATGCTAAGGGTATAACACAAAACTTTGTTTATGATCTTATTAAATGATTACAATTTCATTTGCCAAGTAGGAGGTTGAGTTGATGCAGTCCTTGAAAAATCTTTTTTGCACTGGCATAAATCCACGTATTTAAAATAGCAAATTCCTGTTTTGTACAAGATTTGGTCTCCTTACAGTTCTCCATTTGTTCTTACTATTATATGTCTATTACTAGATGTGGGAAAGAGTCTACATGGAATATAAATATGGAAATTTTAGTTGACACTTTATATTTTGAGCTGTTTAAATGGAAAAAGTAAATCAAGTCTCACTTTTCTTGCAAAGTTAAAAAGTCCATAATTCCCTTGTGAAATGCAACATTAAATTTAAAAACTCGGACTGACATGAAATAGTAGAAGTACTAGACTAAGACAAGTCTTAAGCTTCATGTGCACACCTTCTGTGGTTTCTTAAGCACTGCTTCTACAAGCAGCCAGTTCTCTGCTCCTGTATTGCCACTGTCTGTTCTTATTTGTTCCTACTGTGAATGACTAAAGTTTTCTCCAACAAGAAATCTGAGTGGTAATGCGGGTTAAATCACTGGCCAATCAAATATCTGGCCATTTAATTTTGAAGTTCTTGATCAGCTTGATATTTACAGGGGTAAATGCAAGAGAGAGCTTCAAATTCTACCTTGAAATTGAGTCTACATTAATCCTAATCTCATCCACAAGTTTTATATTTGGAGTGTGTTTAGAAAATGCTGTAATTTTGCATAAATGATAAAACAATCCTAATTTGTGAAAGATTTTCAAGCATTTTTCATTATATAGAAAAAAATTCTGGGACCTTATCTATATAATTACTTCTTATGTTGCCAAATTTATCAGCTTTTTGGGGTTTTTTTTTAGAATGTAAGGTGCCTTGCAGGTGCAGAATAACTACTTCCTGGAGATGGCAATATTTTATTGCAGGTGACTGATTCCCTGATACATTGGTGTTCTGTGGCAAAAACAATCAAAGTAAATCAATCAAAAAAAAAGAAACAAATTTATAATCTGAAAAACCTTTCAACTGGTTTTCCCCCATTTGAAAGTACATACAGTAAGAGCACCAGTGCTAAATTGCTTGAAAGGAGAAGATGAGAGAATGAGTTCAAATGTGTGCTGCAGTGACTGAGCACACCCTGCAACTCGTCTCACTTAATCCCAGGAAGCATAAGGACTGCACATCAGTTTTAAGTGCAGCTTATCCTGACTCTTAGGATGCATTCATCCCATGTATGTTCTGTGACATCTGTCATATGGTTATGTAAAAGTTTCCAATGACACGCCTGACTGCTAATCTTGGATCAGGGTCAATTCCAGTCATCGTTCCATGCAGCAAGGGGAGGGCTGCTCTTACCTTTGAGCCTCACCAAGCCCAGTATTATTCATGTATGCAGCACCACCATTCTCTTCCTGAATACTACCCTGTAATATCTCCCTTTTTTTTTTGTCTTGCGTGGCATACATATTTATTTATATCATTCTTTTCTCATGTAGCTCTGTGACCTTGTTATTGGTAGTAAAAATCAAATAAAGTCTATGATAAGATATCCAAAGAGAATGAGCCATTAGAAACTCTTTGCAAGTAAAAAAAAAAAAGATCAAAAATCTAAAAGCTATCAGTAATCATCCCAAATTTTTCAAAATTCAGCATGTCATATAAAATTTTGTGACACACTATTTAATGTTTGTCACATATCAGATATTTTCATTATTCCAACATTTTTGTTTCTAAATCTTTTTTCATATAGGAAAACCCACGCAGAATCTGACATTATTTGTATGCAACAAAAATTAGAATTCTGAACTCTAGACAAATGCTTATAAGCACAGGAGTGGTATGAACACACTGTGGTAGGAATACTTCATTTTTTTTCTTGGCTGCTTGTTTCAATATTAGAAACCAACTTTCAAGGATTTTCCAGTATTCACTTTCTAGAACAAGCGCTTTTATTATTTCTACAGTTTTGAAAGAGGTATCACGGAAGATAGAGGGTGAATTCCTAATTCAGAATCATATTTATTCTGAGTAGCTGATGCTTACTGACATGGTTACTTAATCAAGGATGCTTGTGACCCATATGTCAAGTCAAAATGAACGGTGGCTGAGCTACCAGGAATTGTTCACAGAAACTACATAATGCATAATTAACACAGTCTAGAATATGGAAATCTGTACAAAAGCAATTTGGTGATAGAAATAGCAGAGAAAAAAGCCTGACCCACACATCATACCACATTTTTAGAAAGCCTTGATGGTGCCATATTAAGAAAAGGCAGTAGGTTTACCAGCTGTTCACTCTCATTCCAAAATCCAAATTAGAGGCATGAACCAGGTGTCACTTTCCTCCTCCCTTGCTACAAGTGCAGATCTAATCCCTGGCACTTGACATGAATTCAGACCAGAATTATGGATATATGCATGAGCTGAGCTGAACCAGCCAGCACGCTTTGCGGGGAGTGCCACAAAACTCACATTCGAGTGGATGTCACTCCTGTATGTCAGTGACTGCACAATTAAGTTACTGGGACATTCTTCAATAAATAGAAGTGTAAAGCCAACCAAAATATCAGCATTTTATTCTACAAGAAATAGCACCCTTTTAAAGTTTCAATTTAGATAAACAAATACAATTTAGATAAACAAATTCAATTTAGATAAACAAATAAATATTCAGGAAAATATAAATTATCATAAAAATATAATTTGACATTAAATATTTTAATATTGATTTTTACTTTATAATACAAGTTAAACTTATTATTAAGGAAATGCTGAACTAATTAAAAAAAACAAAACAACAAAACCCTTGAGTCTGGAAAAAGTATAACTGTTTCAGTATGAAATACCAATTTTCCAAATCTTCCTTCATTGTAGCAGCAGTTATAAAGCATTTTGTGACATTACTATATTGTGGAATGACATTAAAAGAGCAACAAAATATAAAGAAGATAAAAAAATGTGAGACCTATTTGCTTTGTCCATTAAAATGAACATAATCTCATCATATTTTTATGAAAGTAGGGTTCAAAAAAGTTTTCAGTGTTGAAGTGAGGAGCAGCTGAGAATGGTAAATGGCTACAGTGCTGATGTCACTGAATAATTTGGTGTCTCCTCCCAGGGTCTCTTTGGTGGTGGTGTATCTGACTGGCTTGTGATAGTGCAGGGGACATCTGAACACAAAATAAAATGAATGTATAAGAAAGTATTTATTTCATCCACTTGAGCCTGGCATACACACAGCTGTACCTCTTCTGCACAGATATGCCCAAAGAGGATAGCGAGGTGCAGGCCTGAACCCCCTTGTAGGCAGGCACCAGTCAGAGTTAATATCCCAGTGAGCTGATCCAGGCTGGAGAGAACAGCCATGCTGGAGTCCCAGAAAAGCCTGGAGAGAGAGGGAGGCACATTGTCCTTGTGTCTGACAGGCTGCAGTGTCAAGCAGTGACACATTACAAGCATATCCCCCAGGGCTGTAACAAGCTGCTGCTAAACAGGCTGTTCCAGAGGTCCACGAGTGTTTTCCTGGAGCCCACATGGCTGCCACTGGGCTATTCTACTGCTTTTTTACCCCCCTCCTTCTCCTCTTTAGTGTTATTAAATCTCCATAAGGTTGTCCCCATCCAACTTTGAGATTTTGCATTGTCTTTCCATTCCAACAGCGTGCAATAAAAGCTTTCTTTTAGCTTCTGGCTACACTGTCTTTCCTTCAGTATGAGAGTTACTTTCCAGTCTCACTTCTTTTGGGCCAGTATGCAAATCCAGGCTGTGTAACTGCTCCCTCATCACTCTCCCACTTGTAAAATCTCCCTTTGTGTGGGCCCTGCTGGCTCTCAGTTTACTGTCTCTGCTGCACTGCCACATTCTTGTGCCTCTCTCTGGGTAGCCCTTGTGTTGGCAGGCATGATTTTTCTCAGTGAACAAGTGACACCTTTAATCAGAGCAGCCATTGCCATTTCCAAGGCCTAGAGTGCAGCCAGCATGCAAGGTAGTGTCTGTGATTGCATCCTGTTTTAGTCAGTCTGATTTTCCAGCCTTGATAGCTAAACCAGACCTCTTTATATTTACATTTCCTTCCTTAAACAGTGTTTACTTGTCAAAGCTGTAAAATGACAGACACAAAGAAAACAAAAGCCTTGTTATGTTGATTTCATTGTGGAATGCATCAGTCAAGTGTGAGGCTGAGAGAATTTGTTCCTTTTATACCCGTTAATAGAATTTTTTAATGTTTGTTTATTGAAATAATTCTTTTTTATTTCAGTAGAGTAAATCTGAAGTCTGTTTATTAGAAACTCAGTAATTACACAGTAATCATATCACTTGTGATAGGTTAGTGCTTGCTCTTTGCCTCTGGATTATCATTACAAGTGAAATAAAAACACAAGAACCTGTGTTTATTTGCCATGCAGACAGTGAGTCCTTGAGGAAAGGTGTAAAAATCAAGTGGACATTACAGCCACAGTGTGTTTGAATGTTGCTGCCTGCCACTGCTGTGGATATGCAACAACTACTCTTTTTGGAAAATACTACTTGTCACAGATTTCCTTTTTAAAAGAAACCCTAGAATAAGAGGCATTAGAGTGAGGTTGGTTAGAGGGAAAAAGGTGTTCTGTATTAACTTCTCTGTGTGATTATTCAGGAAGAGGGCTTAAATTTGTGTATTTGGTTTCATGAATTCAGCTGTGGAATCCTTTGATTTTTTTGTTAAATTTTGTATAAACAATAATGATATTTCAAAATGGAGTATGGGCATTCACTATTTATTGCTATTTGAAGGAAATCAGGAAGTAATAAAATACATTCTTGATATTGGACTAAGTAAACAAAGTTTTTAGAGTAGGAGAAATTTTGGACATGGTGAATTTCTCAGCAATGAGAGGGAGAGGTTTGGTCTGAGGAAGTAAAATTAGTTTAAAGAACTAAGATGAGATATTTAAAGGTATATAAGAACTTTAATAATCCAATTTAGTCTGTGGAAATTATTGTTGATTAGAGAATATGAAATATGGGACTTCAGCATTAGTAAGGGCAAATAATGTTTTAGCAGACCTATTTAATGTATTTTCCAGGCATCTGTGTCTGGGCCAAGACAATTAATTGTGAAGTGTTTATCTTGCATTGGGCTGAACTCAGCCGACTGTGATTAAAGTTTCACTCTTTCTGTTAGGTTGAAAACTGTCTCTGAAACCTAATGATACAGAGGACATGTTCATACAAGTTACAAATGATGCTTTTGTGTTCATCAAGTATGTAAATCGGTATCACTGTTAACAAGGGGTTAATTTAAATCATCACTATGTGTTTTTTCTGCTACAACAGTGCATTATTTTAAATTCTTTGCCTCTCAATGAATTTTGACTTAACCAAGGGGTTATATTAGTTTCTTCAGTCCTCTGATTTTAATGAAAACCAAAAGCATTAATGCCACTGCACTTTCCTCTAATGCTATTCTGGCACATTGCATTTTATTCATATTTTTTCTTTAGAATTAACCAAAACATGGGATTTGGTCAGTGAAAGTTATAAGAGATAGGTTGGTTCTTCGCCCTGTTTCCTTTTATCCTTTTAGATCCTGAAGATTAGCTGTGGGGATATACACAGTTAGCACTTGCATGGTGAGAAGTACTGACTTTTAAAGGTGATAGACATTAATACCACGTGAAGATCTTCCCTAAAGTCGGATTTTGCCATTGTTTTCATTATCAATGTAGCAGCAAGGTAAAAATCACCAACTGACAGCAATGAGACCAAAGTTAGCAGCAGGGAAGTCTGAAAACCAGTTGCAAGAGGGTAGAGGGGAATAACATTGAAAAACCAGAGTGAATTGGCAGCCACCATCTCAGCAGGATTGTTTATCCCGTGTCTTTAGAATGTGGAAGAATTTTACAAATTCTTTATTTTCCTTTTGTTGTATTGTGTAGTTAAAAGCTTTACTCCTTGCTCCTCTCAGGGATTAAAGAGTCATCAAAGAGTGTGGTGGGCTTTGAAAGTGATGGATAAGATTTCTGGAAATAGCCACTTAAAGTTACACACATATGGGTGAAAATTAAATAATTTCAAAATGTAAATGTCTAGTTCTTATCTCTCACTAAAAATTAGTTCACACACCTTTTCAGATAATCTTGTGTGCATAAATATATTCTAAATTTTAACTGTATTAGTATGACTGGCTATAAACGAGTTATAATTATCCATCTGCATTTTAAAAAGTTAGTGGTTTTAGAAGCATCCTTTCTGTGAATACTGAGGCACTCAAACTTATTTTGACACCTCTTGAAATATGAGCTGCTCCTAATGGCTGACTATGCAGTTACAGTGGTTTACACAGTTACAGCCCCTGTACCAGGAACCTCTCCAGATTAGAAGACTCTTCCCATAACACCAAAAAGAAATGGATATAAGGTTTTGAATCTGTTTCACATTTGTCATTTGAATGACTTATGATTAAGATGTTTTACTCCGATTTTTTTCCTCCCTATTGAGATCCTAGAATGAATCATTATAACAGTCTATGAGATTTGGTTATTAAGATGCTTGAAATCAGAGTTATTACTACCATCCTTTTTGTGATCATCAATTGAAAACTCCAACACTGATAATTTTCTTACCACAGGCATATATTCTAGTAAGAACTAGGGTATCACATTCTAAGACTGAAGTTTAACAAGAAATAGAAATTAGTTTCATCAGCAATTCTCCAGTTTTGCCTATTATAATTATCCTATTTTGACACAACACCCCAAAGGCTAAACTGTCACTGAATTTTTTGAGTTAGGTCTGTTTTCTATTTATAATATGAATGTTCTCTCTCAAATTTAATACAAATTAGCCTTCAGGGAGCTATAGCAGATTACATTTGAGTCTATCCAAACTTGAATAACTGGTTAGGCATATGCTTAAGTTTGTCCATCTTTGTCAAAGTGCTTCAGCCCAGGCCAGCATAGCTCACCAAAAACTTCAGGAGTGGGAGCCCAAAAGAGTTGCAAACTGCCAGTATTATACCCCGAGAATGAGAGATATTAACATTATGTTCATTTCTTTTCTCTGAGGTAGTGTCAAGGCTTAGAAAGCCCTTATGAAACTTGTGTCAGTAATTTATGTTAATGATGTTTTAAAGCCAAATTTATTAGTAGTAAAATGTCATGCAGCTCCTTTTCCTTTGGTGTTTTTTTATTGTACGAACAGACATTATGGCCCATGATGTTCTTGAAGCATCCTAAAATGACTGTTCATGAGTAATTCAAAACCAGTTACTGGATCCAAAAATTCAGGCTTACTTTTCTTGCCCTGGAGACTGACAACTCATTATTGCCCTAATCAGAGCATGTGTAACTCAAAACTTGATTTAGATTCAGAGGTAGCCTTTGTTTAGAGCCTCCCACACCTCTAATGTCTGTTCTGATTTTCCATCTGGATTCTGAGAGCTCAGTCAGCCACTGTCTCTGGACCTTCTCCAGACAAAAGCTGCCAGCAGCACAGTGCCCACCTCTCTGCACCTGTCCCCTGCTTCAGCCCAAAGTGGGCAGAGGACAAGGCAGTGCCTGCTGCAGCAGAGCAGGACATGGGCCCCAGGCCAGGCTGAGGTTTGCAGTGCCCTGCACTAGCAGGAATTTGCCAGGAGTGAGATGTGTCTTACATCATCATTGCTAACAGACCCAGCTGGTGATAAATCCCTGCACAAGTTGTGGTCCAGTTTCTCTTCTGATCCATATTATGATGTTGATAACCCCTATACATTACAGTACACTATCATGATTATTTTGGCAGTGCTATCTTCACAGCCTATTTGGAAAACAGGGGTTAAAACAAGATAAGATAAAACCATCTTGGAGGCAAAATACACTTGCTTCAGACAGTGTAATTGGAAACCTCTGAAAGAGCAGCTGAGAGCAGGTAGTTTTTAAAAATATTGTGAATAAAATCTGGTAACTGCTGTCAGTTGGACCAGTGACCTAAGAGTTTGCAAAACATGAATGAATTTTCCCTGTACTAGTGCCCTTGCACTCTCATCTTCCCTGAATTATTCACTTACATGATGCTAGTGTTTGAAAGCCCAGCCCACGAGCAGGTCTCTGTTGTGCTGGCTACTGTACAAACACAATGTAGGGAGAAAACAGGGGTTTGGAGTGACCACTAATGTCAGCATGTAAAATACATAGAATATGGTTAATGTCCTAGAACTGGTTTAGTAGGTAAATCTGTGCAAATTCTTTAAGAACTGAATAATAAGTAAATTTGCAGCAACAATTTGATGCTAATTCATTAGCTTTCGAGTTCCTAATCCCTTTTTTGCATTGTGCCCTTTATATTCCCTTTGCAGCAGCTCATCTCTCATTTTAAAATTCTCCCCTGGGAGATAATGTTAAATATGTTCATAAAAAGTTCTACATAATGCTGCTAATGATTACTTTTATATCATGCTTTTTACTCACTTGTCAAATGCCTGAAATCTTAGCCTGGATAGGAACATAAACTATGCAAAGTGTTGGACGTGTTTTCTCACTACTTTTTTGCTATACAAAATTGTTGAGCTCTCAGAAATGAGTGCTGGTGCCATTGTGTACTAGAAATGCACATAACTTCTCTGGGTCCAGATAAGTTTGCTTCCTGTAGATGCACTTTTTCTTTGTAACTAAAATGGTGTGCTATTGCATCTGAAGAAAAATAAAGACAAAAATTATAAAGCACATAGAGAACATATCAGCCTGAGTCTCTCTGATCTCTATGAAAATGAGAGAGAATATAAAATAGACATGAGGGGTTCTAATCTGAATCTAATATCATTTACCTTGGTTTAAAGGATTCACCAAAGCCTATGGCAACAGTGGGTTGTTCCAACTGTGTTTGTTTAGAAACCTGTTTGAGAACAAAACAGGATGATTTGTGAGGTTTTGAGGGTTAGGAAAGAGAAATTCTAAATTTTGCTCTAATACCTTGAGTGTAAGGTAATTCAAAGACTGATTAATTTATGTAGTTAAAAACAATTTCTGTTTTTAATTAATGCCACTGTTCAGACTCTTGGCAGAAATCTTTTGGAGTGGGCAAAAATGTTCTTTATAGATGTACTTAATTTTCTTTTTTTTTCAAGTTACTTCATTATACCAAGTGTGCTATTCCCTGTTTCCATGCCCTCTCTTTTTAAACAATATATGGCAGAATAGTCTAGAAAATGAGTATTACTACTAGGCTACAGTAACCTCTAGTGGCCTGAGGCAACTGGTTGTATGCTGCTGGCACCCATGACTTTATTTTTTTAGCGGCACATGCATTAAATGTATATTTGTATTTGCATTAAATGTATATCTGAAGCTTTTGGGGTAGTGCTTGGTGTGGGGCCAGTGTAACGCAAGAGAAAAGAAAATTTAGGTGCATTTTCTGCAGGAAAACAAGTCTGTTTATCATGCTGCATCAGCTACAAGGCCAATTGTGAAGATGTAATCAGCACATGGGAATGGATGTGAATTCCGTGGGAATCCATGCTTGCTCAGGGCTTTCAGGCCAACCTGCTTATAACTAGATGGACTCTGAAAGATCCCTGAAACACACTGCTGATCAAAGAAACACAGACTCCCTTTTATGCATTATACTAAAAGTATTTTTAAAATTAACACTTAGAAAATGCTGTCACATGTGATAGGCTACTGTTCATAACCACAAAATTAACATTTTCTAAAATTATGCAAATCAGACTGTGAAGAAATCAATGAACTGGTCTCAATACTAGTTTAGAACTCAATATTGGTGTATATTTATGAGAATATTTCACAAATGCTTGTCTGACGTCGTCCTTGTGTAAATATTACAGGATCATAGAGATTCATGTACATACAATACACTTTCACAGTCTATAATCAAAGGATAAATGCCTTTTCCATCTTTCAGCTAATTAAAAACACAAGACAAAAAAAAAAAGGGGAGAGTAACAGCAACTTTCATGATTGTAACCTCAAGATTCCTCATGATCTAGAACAATATCAAGAAGCCAGAAAATACTGGTGCAGCACTCTTGGTGGTCTTCTTTGGATAGAGAGACCTCGGTAGAAGACTAGGGAAGAACCCTCCTTGACAAAATGATTACTTTGTTCAAAGGTGATTTGGTCTTGGATTTCTGAAAATTCCATTTTCCTTTATAGAGCTTGTGGAATTGAAAAGCAAAGCTTCTCCTCCTTATCCTTAATTCCTATGATTTACGGGTTTCACTCTCTCTGTCTTATTGCATTTCCACCCAGTCTCTTCAAACAAATCAAGTGTGAAACCTGGGACTATATAACTCACTCCAATAAGGTCTAAGATACATCATTCATTCTTTTTATTAACATGATAAATTCAAGCTTTATTTTTTTTCCCTTTAAGTCAAGTATTGCTCTGCAGAGTCACAAGTGAAAAGGAGATTTCTCTGGTCATTTACAGTACCCTCATTAAGCTTTGACTTGAGCTCCAGAGAAGCTACTGTCTCTCTAGTGCATATATATAGGATCCAGATAATAATTTCTTACTTCCTCACCTGAGTTAGGAGCCTAAAGTAAAGTGCTATAAATGTTCCCTGTCTGGCCTAATTTTCCAGGCATGGCACTTCAAGTTTTGTTTAGCTGACAGACTATGAAGCCCTGACAGCAGCCAGTCACTCAGTAAGTGTCCCTTGCTAAATGAAGTTATTGGCATTATGTAACCCAGCTGTCATCATTCGTCTTGCCAACATTAAATGACTTATATTTTGGACCTAATGTATAAATCAAACTTTGAATTTTATAAAAATTCATCTTGGTAGCAAAAAGTTTTGACTCATGGGGAAAAGCAAAAAGTCACCTGAATACTATGCTCCTATGTAAATTGTTTGTTTTATAACTTTTATAATTTTTATAATATTTTATGTTATAATTTCAAAAGAAAGACATATCTTAAGGAAAGAAAAAAAGAGAAATTATGCCAGGGTGCGCTGTCATCATTACTTTCAACTGATACAAATTCACACAGATACTAAATGGGATATCCCCACTTTTATTGCACTTGCAATATCTTTTATTCTGCCAGCATGCATCTTAGAGAACTTTGTGCACAGGAAGATCAGATATTGATCCTGATGAAAAATATCCCTTTTCAGACTTGGATTAATTTTCTTCTTTCCATTGGATCCCTGGGCAATCATACAAACACAAATATTTACAAGAGAAAAGTAGTAGGCATATGCAACTGAAGGATGAGAAGGGACCATCCCTTTTGACAGAAGCATGGACTCAGAACAATTTTAGTTGAGAATGAAACTGTTCCCTTGGATAAAAGAAGCATAAATAGGATTAATCATCTGAAGAGAATCCATTAGTGTCCATGTTTACATGAGGAAACATAGCAGTTTAGCTACTGGAGAATAACTGTTCTGGAAGAGTTAACTGTGCAGCCTTCCTGTTCCAAAGTCAGCATCACTGTCATCTTTGAAGAGTTACTCCAGAATATGATAAATTTTTAATATAGCATCTCCATGTAAAATTATTCCAAACAATTGTGTTAACTACTTTCCTCTGAAGACAAGAGATAAAAATATTGTTTGGTTCATAAGGATATAAGAAATGTACTCAGCCTTGATTTCCTTCTTGGATGGCTTGCAAAAATCAGGTTGTTTACATGGTGTAGGCAGAGTGTACAGGCATTTTCTTGCTTAACACCTGCTGATTCCCCTTTGCTCTTTTCTGTTCTGCTGCACTGTAGATTCTTGGGCTAATTGTTTGAGAAGGGAATCAAATGCAGTCTGATACTTAAGAATGGCAGGAACAGGTCTAGTGATTTAGTATTACATATAAACCCATTAATGCAGCTCCACACCTCGGTAGAGCTGTAGTTCCCAATCCGTAATCCTTCTTAAAACTGGAATAGACTAACCCAAATGATAGCACACCTCACTGCTCAGATTTTCATGTTACTCTGTGACTCATTAGCATTATGTGAAGGAAAGGGCAAAGCAGTCTGGATTGTATAAAACACACACTTCACCACTGGAACTTTGCCCAGTCTTTCAATCAAAATCAGTTAATTGGAGTTAAAAATAGTTCAGCTTCTTTTCCTTTTTTGTATTCTCCTTTGAACCAAAAATAAAAATGATGAAAATGCTAGGATGGGTCTTGATGGCATACAGAAATTTGTGGAAATTACATTAACTTTCATTGACTCAAGAAATACTGTAATGTGTGGTCCCTGGATTTCCTTGGAGTTGGGCATAATTCAAATTTATTTACCTGCTAGGCAGAATGTCTGGTTTAACCGGGAAGGAAATTTTATGTTCAGAAATGGTAAAAAATACAGTATTTTCACCTCCTTTGGTTTTCTAGCAAGTCTTGAGGCTGGTGGTTTTTTCAGAAGTAATTTAGCTTTCATTTAAAAACTTGCAAAGCAAGGTTCTAACTCCTATACTTGGAAGATGTGGTTGAAAAGCTTGGAAAATGAGATTATTCATTGATAAAAACTAATAGGTTTTTAAGGTGGTTCAAAAAGAAAAACTGAAGTAAAAAAAATTGAGGCCTGGCTCATATTTTTTATTATTTTGAGTTGGGATTGGCAGACCTACAAAGATCCCACACAAAGAGAATGGGATTATATATATATCCCAGGTGTCTTCAGCCCTGAATTTTTGATGACTTTATCTAAATATATGTCTGATATTCACAAGTAGTGACAGGATGATCCTGTTGTAAAAGCACAACTATATCCCATAGCTCTGGGAAACTGGAGCACTGGATTTTACTCTGCATTCCTTATCTTAAAAATAAACCCAGGCATTTTCCTCAGTGTATACGAAGTATGAGCTGCAGGTGAAGGCAAAGATCTCCCAGGAAAATGTGGTCCTTTATCTTTGCATGTCTCAGTTCATATACATAAAGGAGATACAATTTTTCTTAGTTCTGGATTGGTACAGACTGTTGTGTGTATATCTTATACCAAATGAGGCAGTGAGCCTTTAAGTAGGATTTTGAATTTATTTCACAAAAAACAAAGTATCATGGAGCTCTTCTGTGACAAATAAATATATTGAATTGTTATAAGGAGGAGTAATGAACTGTGTAGCTCAAATTGACTTGTACAACTCATGGTACAGAACCTTAACTTTAGTTAGCATTTTTATAAGGTCTGTAACTTCAAATTTTGTCATCTTTGTTTTATAATTGTGGAAGTAGAGTGTTCTGAGAAATGACAGCTGGTCAGCACTGGAACCAAGAAATCCATATATAGTGTGTGAAAAGTTCATACAAGATTAGTGAGTGTTTTATTAAATAATTATAGGTTGTTTATAGGAGGGTCAAATGTGACTCGTAACCGTCCATCACTTTCTACTGATGTACATGGAACATTTGCAACCATGTATAATGACCAAAAAAGCTACAAGAGCTTACAATATGTGTTAAATATCTATTAACCATATATTTACCCTCTATAAACCATTTCAAATGGATTTTTAACCTAAAGTGTGACCAACTTGTGTTTCAAGTTCTGATTTTAAGCTCTGGCCTGTGGACTGTCTTCTGCTGATGGTGTATCTCTAAGACCAGTGTCACCCTAGATATAGAGCTGTGACTCTTTGTGATTTTGTGCCTTAATATCATTGTTTTTATGTACTTTTTGTCTTCCCCACTTCCAGCTGTATGGGGATTAACACTTCAACAAATAATGGACAACATGCACAGCAGAGAGCTTTGTGGTTTTGTTACAGGGCCTTGGTTATATCTTTAAAATACCAAAACAGTGGTTTACTGACAGTTCCTTCAAAACAACTGTTTTGCACTAAATGCAATAAGTGAAAAATTAAGTGAAAAATGAACAGTTCAACATCAGATTGCCCACTTTTACGTTGGTTGCTGACAGCTCATTGTATATAATCATGTGCTGGTCAGATATTTTGTGTTAAATGCCTGCTAGCTCTTCATTTCTGCTTTGAGAATTTCTCCCTCATTGGCATGTTTGCATCCCAGTAAGTGCAGTGGCACTCGTGGCAGTCTAGAGCTCAACACCAGCCAAGTGCTACAGTGTGAAAAGTCTGTATGTGAACAGTGGGAGCAGTGAGAAATCCCTGGACCAGCATATTTTGTGCCAAATTTACCCTGGGAGGAGAAGCTTCTGAATGAATGATGAGCTCAAATACAGGGTTAAGCAACTGTGCTGCAACTCCTTAACAGAGACTTTTGAATCTCAGGCAGTTTGTCTCAGATTGAAACAAACACCCAGAAATATTCAAACTCTGAGGAATGCAGAGTTGGCTCAGGACTCCGTACTGGTGCTGTTGGGATCAGTCTGGTGGTCAGCTGTAATTCAGGATAAGTTATGGGTTGTTGGATCACTCTGGTGATTACTCCTGGGCAGACTAGTTTCAAACCAATGGATCCTGCAAGCAGGGCTTTGTGGGACCATTGCTGTAATTCAACTAAACCTCTGTTATCTTAGGGAGGGCTATGTGTTAGGAGTTTGAACTCCAGAGTTATCTGAGGGAGGCATTTTTTGAGAGCTCTGCATTTCCTCAGTGCTGTTGGTCCACACTGACTTCACTGAGCTGCAATGGTTTAGGTGCCAGCCCTGAACTCTCTGGTCTCCTTTGCCCCTGGGGGAAGCACTGAAAATTAGATATTTGTGGTTTTCTCAGTGTAATACTTATTTCATTCCTCAAAAGCTTGTGCTTTTACTCCACTATCTATAGACTGAGGATTTTATTTCAATTATTTTAAATTCTCTCATTCATAATGTATTTCAGTGGAAGCTGGAGGGGTAAAAATTGAGTTATTTGAAAATCTCTAGCATAGTAAGGGTTATCATGACTGAATCAGCTTCTCTGTGTTTACATATGTGAAATGAGTTGATATGTTGATTAAATTCCTGCTATACAGATATCAATATTATAAAATTGTGATGGTGACTGACAGCAGCTAATGTGTTTTTGATTGTCAGCTGTTAGAATGAAGTGGTTGTGTGGAAAAATTTTATACTTTGCATTTTCTTTTTAGTTCAGATTTGCAGTATGCAAGAGTAGAGAAGTTTACAAGAGCATTTGTTATACACACAGGACTTTTTCACCACAACATTCAGGTGTAGATACATGGTTGATGTTAGAGAGACTGCTTGACCCTAAATTTCTTTTACCAGCAGGAAAAGGAAGTCCACTGTATTGAGATGCTTCTTTTGCCCCTGTTGCCTGTAGAACTCTTTCACTGTGGTGAAATCTACCAGCTGTGTTAGTATTACTGATGTTTTTATTATGCTACTGTCATGGGTTATTTTTATATTCTGTTTCTACTACACAAATGTCAAAGTCAGTTTTGACTGACTTGTGCATTAATACAGTTACAGCTTACAGTTCCACTGTTGTTGTTGTACTGCTGTTACACCCTCAAGCCACTTAAAATTACTAATGGTACTGGTACAATATACTTCCCCTGATTCTTCCATCTGGGTGCAAATTTGAAAAGATCATGTGAATTTTAGAGCATTCTACAAATTTAGAGCTAAAATTGCTTCCATGTGGAATTATAACTAACTAGACATGGTTTTAAACCAGAGAATTCTTTCACTGCTGTGCAAAACACCTACCTCAGCCACTTGAAAACAGTGAATGCCCACTATTACAAAAAATGTGCCTGCTTTTCTGACATGCTGAGCACCTTCCCCTTTCATCATCTTTTAGAAAATTAGTAGAGGCAAGATTCACTGAATGTGAGTGGGACTTGAATGACAAGATGGTCTCTGCAGTCTCTCTGCACAGGTATGAATTTTGACCAAAATGCTGAGAATTTCCTCAAATTGCTTTGCAGTTAGTTGGAATCTACTTAAAGGAGAATGAAATTTTTTTGTATGCACAGGTATTGTATGCACAGGTATTAAAGTGAGATAATTTTGCTTTTAAAACGATAGTCACAGCTTACATATTTGAGGTAACAGATGCAGTTCTGCCCTGCAGCAATGCCTTATTCTGCATATCATGTGCTTTTTCAAGAATTTGTCCTGTTTAAAATTAGAAATGCCTTCTGCTCCAATTTTAGTAGTAAAGAATAAAAGTCATTATTAATAGGCATGTTTATCACACAATTTTCAGTCGATTAAGTTTCACTAATCAAATCCACATGACTTGAACCTGCATACCACACCTCCATTAGCAGAGGGTATTAGCATATTTGAAGAACCAAAAATCATAGTGTGTATTTGCACTGGGTTTGCTCAGGAATGTAATGGAAACTCAGTGAAAGAGACTGCTTCAAAGGATGCTGGCTTAAACATCCATATGGAACTTCTGAGAAAGGAAAAGTTCTATTCTCACTATCCTGGCAAAACCACATTTGGGTGATTCATGTCCTACCTGTTTAAATTTCTCTTGAAAAGGATCTCAGAAGGGAATGTATGCTTAGTCATATCACTTTCATGAAAACATGACAAATTCTGGGAAATGTCCAAAATTTTCAGAAAATTAATTTCAGAAAAGTAATTTTCAGTCTGAATAATCTTTGCTGAGCTATGAGTGGTGTCCTTCAGGGTTCTATATCGTGACCAGTGTGATTTATTACCTTCCTCAATGGCACAGACAGAGGCATCAAGTGCACCCTCAGCAAATTTTCAGATGACACCAAGCTGAGTGGTGCTCTTGCCACACCTGAAAGACAGGTGTCATCCAGAGGGACCTGGACAAGCTCAGGCATTGGGCCCTTGGAAAATTCATGTGCTTTAACAAGAGCAAGTGCAGGGTTGGGGCCGGCTGCAGTATCAGTCCAGGGAGTGAACAGATCCAGAGCAGCCCTGCTGGGAGGATTTGGGGTGCTGGTGGATGGAAGGACATGGACCTGTTGGAGTCAGTCCAGAGGAGACACTAAGATAGTTTGAGAGATGGAGCACCTCTCCTATGAGAAAAAGCTAAGAGAATTTGGATTTTTCAGTCTGGAGAAGAGAAGGTTTCTGGATGGCCTAGTTGTGGCCTTCCAGTACCCACAAGTACCCACATGGGGCCTACAAGAAGGATGGAGAGACTATTTACAGGAGCATGTAGTGACAACACAAGGGGGCATGGGTTTAAACTGAGAGTAGCTCTAGATTAGATTAGATTAGATTAGATTAGATTAGAGAATAGGAAGGAATTCTTCCCTGTGAGGGTGGTGAGGCACTGGAACAGGTTGTCCAGAGAAGTTGTAGCTGCCTCATTCCTGGATATGTCCAAGGCCAGGTTGGACGGGGCTCTGAGCAACCTAATCTAGTGGATCTGCCACGAGCAGAGATCTAAGGCTCTCTGCTCATGGCAAGGACTTTGGAACTACATCATCTTTAGGGTCCCTTCCAATCCAAGCCATTTTATTATTTCATGACTGATTCTGTGACATCTGTTCATTGCAAAGGCAATCCTAGCACAAAAAGAACTGGCATTGAAACAAAAATGACATTGTGGTCTGAGAAACAGAAGGCTCTGTGCCATTTTGAAACAGCCAGTGGTTGCACTACTGATTGCACTATCAGTTGCAGGATTTCAGCACAGTGCCTGCCCTGGTGGTATTGACATGATTTTACACCTCTGAAGCAACATGAAGAGGTGTGATTTTCCTTCCCTGGTTCTTCTTGACTCAGTATCAAATGAAATCTCTTGTCTCACCCAGATCATTTCGTTCTCTCACCCCATTTTATTTCACTGCTAGAGCTTGAAAGTCAATAGAAAGCCCTTAAGCAGATTACAGAGAGATCCAAAGTTGCTGAATACAGAATCATTTCCAAGCTGAAAAGAAAACCCAAACTAAACATTGAAATCTGCTTCTTAGAGGGGGAAACAAAATAGGAAAATATATTCATTTCCACTAATTTTTAGACCACTAACTGTTCTATAAAATACTTGTGACTTTATGACAGACACTTTTGGTTCAGTAAAAGATATTGGTTGCTGCTGCTATTGCTACAGAAAATTTTTAAATACTGTAAATTTATTTTAAATCTAAGAACAGAAAAAAAAACCCCTGCACATATCACCTCTCTTACATTTTTAAACTTAGCTTGTTGTTCTGCAAATATTTTAGTGCTATAATTGAACAGAGCTCAAAGGATTTTGGGTGAGACAAATGAAATCTGAGGAGAAGGCCACAGCAAACACTCATAGCAGGTGTGGTTGCAATTCGTGTGCAATCTGACCAACTTCTGTTCTCTGATGATAACACAGGATGACAGAGAGGCCAACAGGGAACATGTCCTTTCTAAGATTTCTTAGCAGCACTCCACCAGCTAAACAGGTCACTACAGACTAAGTAAAACCAGGGTAATTAGACATAACTGTACTTGCTCTTCTTTCAATGTCCTTTGCTAACATAAATTCAATTTATTTTTTCAACTGATACTGTAACATGCTACCAAAATCTATGCTGAGCTACTGGAAGTTTCCAATCAAGTGATTCAAAAACCTAGGAATTACTACCACGAGAGCCTTGCTTTCTTACTTTTGCTTTCTTCCTTTTTACCATTTTACATCCCTCGTCATAGCAAAGCTCTGACTGAGCACGATAACTGAAACAATGTACGATGTGGGATTTATTCTCCAGCTCCTGGCCCTTCATTCTTCCTGAAATGGGCTTTGGCCAGGAGCACTGCTGAAACTCCAGGCCATTGCAGGTGGACAGCAGGCAGCAAAAATGACCAGTGTTAGGATATAGGAGCAAGAGAAAGGCAGATGGAACAAGCCTAAGCTTGTTGGCCCTAAGGCTGCTCAGTTTAGCATCTGATCTAAAACCTACCTGCATCACAGAACTCTTACAATGGGATTTGAGGCAGGTTCAGGACAGTAAGTACAACAGGCCCAGCAGTTGTTGGGAGAGGGTTATGTCAGGGTCTAATTTTCCAGCTCTTTTCTGTTAAGTAGCTAAAAATGGAAGTTGTTCAGCTGAACTGAATTTGCCCACTGAAAATTCCCTGCTTGGCTTTTCAATGGCAAGCACAAATCTTCTGTAGGTGGCAGAAAAGCAAAGAGATTTATTTGTTTACAATCTTCACTTCTCTAGCAAACGGTAGCTACAACAAATTTGTCAATCCAGGATATAATAAAACCTGGTAATTTTTTAAGCAAAAGCCTGTTCTTTTTTTCCTGCAGTTAAAGTCTGGCATGCAGTGCTCATTGCTTAACAAAGGAAAATATCCAGCTCTTCTTTTTGCTTTTGTGTGGTCTGTCATATCCTTATATGAAGAAAAGTGAATTGCAACTTACTGCTTAGCCACAACATGGCCATAATGCACCCCTTGGGAGGGATTATATATATTCAAACCAGAGAGAATCTCCTGCATTGCTTTTTCCCCTCCCATGTGACAGCTCTACTTTCTAAATACAAGACACTGTTCGAAGCAGGCTGGCTGTGGAGGCTGCTTTGATGTCCTGCCATCACACTGAGCTGTGGAAAGCCTTCTTGTTGTCTTATGTAGGGAGCAGTTGAGGATATCAAAGGGAAGATGGGATGTTAAATTTTTATTGATGAATGTTTAATAGTCTGGGTTGTAAGCTGTCATGAGTAATGCAGTAAAAGGATTCATTCTGAATCTTGCTGTTTGCCATACAGTGCCTGAAAGTGATTAGTCTTTAAAGAGTACAAATCTTTATTTTTTTTCTTCAGCAATTTATTTTCTGCAGCAGATTAAAAGAAATCTATCATGATACTTAGGAGAGAGTCAAGTGGGCACATTAGGTTAATTCAGCAGCCTCTCAGCTTGAGACCTGAGTTAGAATCAGGTTTACAGGAAAAAAAGCAATGAATTTAGCACTGTTTTCTGAAAGCCCACTAACATGACAAGTCTGGCCACATCTCACTGGGCTTATTAAGGCCATGCATCCCATGGGGTGGAACTTTATGCCTCCTAAAACATGAAATATGTTAATTGAGTGTTGTGCAGATATACTAGGCACAGTCCCCAAGGATACAACAGAAGTAAACTGTGTGATCTGTTCCCTTTCCCATTCCTCCAACAAAAAAACAAACAAATGATGCTATTTTCCTACCTCCTCGAACACCAAAGTTTTAAAACAAGTATAAAGGAAAATATTTTAAGACCACACTCCCCAGTAAAAAATGTGCTGAATATAACAATTAAAACACATGGTTTAAAAAGAAACTGATTTGGTGGAATTCTGCAGAACAGCATTCATACTGTTACAGGTTAGTACTGTAACTAAATTATTCTAGAGCTACAGAGCAAACCAGGCATGTTCCTGAAGGAGCAGAGTTCAGGAGGGCTGAGGGAAAGGGAGAAGGAGCAAGGAGATCACTGCAGAGGATTTCATGGCTGGTATGTGTTTCATCACCCCACCAGGTGATGATGAACAGAGAGTGTGGGACTGGCAAGTCTGAGTGATGACACTGCTGCAGGAAACAAAAATTTTCCTTCTCTTATACTAAATCTGTTTCAGGAACAAGGTTTGGTTAAAAATGAGCTCCAACCAGATATGGTTTAAGACACATAAATTTACCAGGTTTTACTGAAGTACAAAAGCAGCTGTGACACAGATACCAGACACAACAGCCTTAGGTGCAGGCCCACGTTTTCTTGAACTCTATGGACATATAAAGAAGCCACCATCATCCTTTAAGTTCTGCTCTATTCTGTAGAAAGTGTTTTTTTAGATGAGGAAAAAAGATGAATATCCTTTATGATTTCTAATCAGCCCTTGATCACAGCTAATTTAGTGACTTTTGACAGCATGAGAAGCATTTGCATACTGTGAATCCATATTTATGCACTAAGAAATAAATCGAGGTACTCCATTCATGCCCTCTTAGATTTCTGAACAACTACCTGATCTATAATGATTTTTGTTTTCTACTATCTGAGCTGGTGATCAAAAGGTTTCTCAGATTGAGGTCATGTTAGTAGAGGTTAACCTTATAACTATTGTCACTGTCAATGGCCTTTTAAAAGATCCTTTTTTTCCCTCAGTCATCCTAAAAAAAGAACATGAAACAATTTTCTAATTTTTTTTGTTTGTTTTATGAGATACCCCTGAATAAGTCTGACTTAAACAAAAAAATTCTAATGGCTGTGCAAACCTGTGGACACAAACTGGTGAGGAAGGGCAATTCTGCATGTGTCTGTCATTTATGGGGATGGGCATAAACTTATGCACAGGGATCTGTATTAGCCTGTGTCTTACACACCCACGTTCTCTGGCTTACACATCTGTGCAAAAGCATATGTCTGAAAATCTGCACTGTCTCTTTGTCAACCATGTACTGATTAAAGGCAGATGGAGTTTCCCTTGCTTGGAATAAATAGTTCTGCTTGCTTTCTGTTTTTTTCAATTTTTAAGACAGATCTTGTTTGCATAAAGAAATCTTCAGCACAGCATGATTTAGCAGTCTACTCTTCAAGAAACAGTGAGCTTTACATAGGCACCTTGAAAGGCAGACTTGAAGGGTGATAAATACTTAGGTGGACCCAAAGATTAACTGAATCCTGTTCTCAGTCTCAATTATAGAAGGCTGTAGTAGGAAGAGATGACAGGATTTTCCAAAAATATTGTTTGGGATTAGAAGACCCGTGGGGATTTTGCCTTGGATGACAGGCTGTTAAAGACTACTTAGAAAGTGTAAAAATTTCATTACTTTCTGAAATACATGCTTCACTACATTTCTGATTTTTTTCATTCTCTGCAGATTCATGACAAAATGTCTTACAGTTCAGTGGTGAATCAAGGGGAAACAAAGAGCTAATTAAATTATCATGAATAATTGTCTGTAAATTATATATGTTGTTTCATTTCTTTGGTGTAGGCATACAGTCTTATCTCAATATGTTTATCTAAAGTCAATCAACATGAACAATGGGAATATTTATTTTTAAAAATAATGTTTTCATAACAATGCTTTTCAAATCTCTCTCTCAATAATGAGGGCAAGCACTGCCAAGTGGCTCTCTGATTTTTGAGAAGACAACTAGAAATTGGAAAAAGGCCTGCAGAACATTATCTCATTGGGATCTTTCTCAGGCAGTACAAGTAAGCTTCAAACAGAATACTTCTTGATAGAATAATCAAGATTTTCCAATGTATATCAGATAAAAATGCTACATTTTTTTTTAATTTCAAAAATTATTTAGCATTGCAAATTATTTCAACAAATATTCCAGGAAAAAAAAAAAGGTCTAATTTCACACAAAAATCTATCCATCCTTCAAAAAAAAAGGATATTTCTAGCTTGTTTTCCTTATTTTGCTATTCTTCTCTCTGGGTTGGACTGTCTGACTGAAATGTATCACCCATGAATGCTCAAGTCTGCCTGAGACTGACAGTGGTGATGCAGCCCAGGGGCTGAGCAAGAGTGGAACCTGTCAGTGTTGTGACTGCTGCTGGCACAGAGGCAAGACTTTTCTTCCACAATGCCTCATTTCTGTGATTCTTATATTTGCTTTGATTTAAGGCTTGTCTTTTAATTTTCTGGTGCACAGAACTTCAAAAATGCTCAAAACTTTTTAGCTGCATTCCAAATTACTGGGAAATGGCATCCACTGAATTTTCTGAATAAGAGCTAGGCTTTTGGGATGTCTTTACCATCCTGGCTTTGTCTAAAACAATGGTGTTATGATCTGTTAATCAGTATATTCCAGTATATTCACTAATGTGGAGCACTCAGTGAATATTTTATGATGCACTCAGTTGCCTTAGGCCTTTAAAACATATTTAGAACATATTTGCTAATACATGTAAATCCCATTCCTTTTCTTAGTCTTTAAGCAATGCTGTTTGTGGTCATGAAATGAAAGGGAGTAGGTACTGAAGTAATCTCAGAGTCTGGTCCCAGATGTTTTTATATGCTGCAGATCAGCTACAACTGTCTTCACAGTTTATATTGAATTTATTACACTTCACTACAATCAATTTTAAAAATATAAGCATACCTTATTTCTCAAGAATTTTTCAGCGACATATTAGAATGTAAATGGTTGGATCTAGGTCTGTTATTATTTGCTGCTTATTCTTTTTCTTTGTCATAACTATATATTAAAAATTATGCAGGATCATATAAAGTAAGCCTTAGCTAACTCTGATGGACAAAAAGAGTGCCCTTGCAAGCACATCCCAGAATGATCAGTTTCCTCTGGAACTCCTCTTGTTTTAATGATAGTGTTTTTCTCACTCACAAGAACTCTGTGTGTTGATGGTGTCAACAATAAAGTCTTCATAAAAGAATTACTGCAGCTTCAAAGTGCAACTCCTTGGCCCCTGCCTTGCAGGAAAATTGTTCCCTTCCTTTCTTCATTTTAACTCTGACCTTGAGATTAGATTCTTGGTTTCAAGGGTCCACAGAAAAGCACTGCCCCTTAATGCCTGATTGGCAGTGCCTTATTAGTGCGTGAGTGTTCTTGATGCCTGCAGATCTCCATGGGAGTTACTGAAAATACTCAGCTGCTTAGGAACTAAACAAGCAGAAGTCAGGCCCCAGATCTCTATCCAGTTCTGTCATGAGATAACATTTCTCTCATTCCAGAGAAATCCTGTCCTGTTTCACAGAGCTACAGTTATGGCACAACAGCAGAGAAGTGTTTTTCTGGGCACAAGTAGAAGAGAGTACAATTTTGCTTTTTCCTGATTTTTGTATATTCATTTGCAGACACCAAGACTCCTCTTCAGGGTGGTCATTTAAATCTCTCTTCATCTTTAAGGAGAGATGTAAACTTAGTGAGCAAAACTGAAAGATTTCTGCTGAACAGGACTGAGTGGTTTATATCACAGCCCTTGTTGTCCAAACTAACTCTCACACCTAGAGGCAGTACTCCTGTAGAGAAATTAGTCACAAAAGTAAATATTTTTTAGGATTAGCAGCTACATAAATAGTCCTCTCAATGGGATGGTTCACCCACTGGAAAAAAAGAAAAAGGAGAAAAAACATGTCACAGAAGATAATAATTAGAGGGAAAACAGTGTTTCTCTATTATTTAGCTGGTTTGCTAATGAAAGGCTACATTTAAAGACAGCAGTAAGTCATGAGCATCATTGAAACTTTTTTTTTCTGTGTTTGTGCTGTACACATCTACAGCACATCTTAGATCCATAACAGGTGACAGTGTGATTTGGGCCTCCTAACTACTCACAGTCATTTAATGCATATATAAAAGTAAAACTTAAGGAAGAGAAATGTCTGTGTTTTGAAGTAAGGATTTCTGCTGACACTACAGATTTTGAAAGCAGAATGTGCTCAATGAAAGTACTTGAACCCTGAAATAGAAATACAGACCTCTTAATTAATCTCTCTGTTATTCTATAAAGTGCAAAGAAAACTAATACAGAGAATTTTCCTGTTAATTACAAATGGAATTTGTGTGTGAGTGTGTGACGGGGAGGAGACTGTTGGACCAGGGCAGCACAGTATTACACTTCCTACATAATTATGTAGGAGGGGTAGCTTTATTAGGCTGCAGAAAGCCATTTTTTATGTGGATGGAATCTTTATTAGAAAACTACCTTTTAACATTGCTCTTGTTCAAGTTGCAGCTCAATATTTCATCTAAATCTGCTCTTTCATGAATGTATACATAGGCTTGAGTTATCTTCCTTAAGGACAAATTGACCATACAAAAAAGGGGGTATGCACTTTCTTTAATCTTTGCTGCTACGGATTTAGTTGTTCTGGGTCATTTTTCAATTGCTCTAAGCATTAAAATTGCTTCCTTTTAAGGTGCTATTGTTAAGGCTGGGAAATACATTTAAGGGCATCTCCTTTGTTTTGTTGGTCAACCTATGAAGGCATTGTTCACTTTCTTTATTTTCATGTTGCCTACTGAGCCTTGAAGCAGAAAAGGAAGATTTTCTTACTGGCCTCAAACAACGTCTCATCTCCAAGGTAAAGTGACAGGTCAGTGAAAAAGGTCTGCTGGCTATCTCAAGTTTTTGGGTCATCATTTAGTGCTAATGGTTTTGCTGACACTGGAAGGGGGTCTCCACCAGTGATATTGCCTGAGCTGCACATTGCAAATTCAGACTTTAAGGACAACTACTTAACCAAAATGAATCATATCTCCATATCACATGGTTAGACAAACCTTCAAAGAGTTCAGAAGTTGTTCTTTAAGCTTCCTGAGCAAAGTCCTTCTGGTATTTGCCTGCACCTCACTGATCTGCCCAATACTCTCTCTGTGCCATCTAAAAGTCCCTGCCCACTTTTAGCCTTCATTTTCTGCACTGTTTTAGCCTCCTGAAAAGGGCACTCAAGCAGATGTTTTTCAGGAACATCTGGGTGCCCTGTACTACTGTCACAATCTATTCTCTCCCTGAATGATAACTTCCATGACCCTGCTGCAGTCAACCCAGACCTTGGCAGTGTCTGAAAAGATGTGATTAAATTAAAAGATGTGACAATATAGTAATCAATAACCATGACAAAGGCTTCATCAAGTGAAAATATTTTGCCCTGTGCCAAGAGTCTGGATAATGGATGATCCTGAAGTTTGGACCCAAATACAGAGGTCTCTCACCCTACCTGCATTCCTGTAATAAAGATTTCGTTCAATGCATAACCCCACTTCTAATCTTTCCCTTTTTGTGAGCAGAATAACCCAGAAAATTCACTGACATCCTGCATTACACCATATTTGTCACTAAGGTTTATCCAAGAAGATGGAAGGAGCTTTCCACTAGGGAAATATTACTCAGAGAAGATACACCAAAAAAGTCTTAATCAAGACTTCCAGCTTAGAGCAGCCAGCTGTCACTCAGACTCAAGACAGGTGGGCATCTTCTGAGATGACCTATTTCCATCACTGGAGTCATGGTCATTAGATGGAGCAGAGAAACACTGATGAAGGGGCCCATTGGCCAAGTACACAGCACTAAATAACAACTCTTACTGGAATGAGGTTTGTGATCAGCCTCAGCAGACACAGATGCACAGCAGAGACTCCCTGAACCGTTCATGGGCCAGGCCATCAAAAACTTACTTTGGGCTGGAGGCCATTCTTTGGCTGGAGAAGGCCCACAGGCAAAAAATCTGTAAGCCAGATTTTTCTTCCCTGCAAGTATTAGGGAGAAAATACTGAATCCCTGCCTTCCTCTTTTGGGATAATGTATGAACTCAACAGCAGCTTCCCTGCCAAGTATCTATAGTGGTTGCTCATTCTTGAGACAGGAATGCATCTAAATCTAAGTAGGAGTGACTGTCACAGTCTTATTTTCAATTTTACTCTGTTTATAACTCTGATACAAAATTTCTTTTCATCTAAGACACTAAACCAAGTTGATCTGTGAATGAAAGTGCTGCTTCAGAAAAGTCTTTCAAAATATCTTAGGGGTAATGCACAATGTTGAAGAGGAGTACCTACACCACCTCCCACTTCCAAACTGTCCCCTATCCCTTGGACAAGAAGCTGACAGTGGATCTAGATGCTGATGTGAGGGTCAGGTGTGTGGAAAGGATACATGTTCTGCCTGTGCTGTAGAGCCATTGAGGAGACACGGTGTGCTTTGGAGTGACAGGACTTTTTGTGAGGCCTGGTGTGGAGGGTTCTGCCACGATGCCCTGTGGGACACAAACTGGTTGATTCAGGCAACCTTCACCAGGGACACTTTGGGATAATGGTTCATCCAAGCCCTGGAACATTGTTCAAAGGCCCTGGGTTACACTTCCTGAACTTCCAGCAAGGAAATACAAGAGCCCTGAAGAGCTAGGTATGGTTAGGGCAGACTAGGTATGATTAGGGCATTTGGCTTTGAGGATACCCTCACGAGTGCCCTAAGGGGTTGGCTGGGGCACAGCCAGAGTCTGGGTCCCCAGCTCACTTTAGTGAGCAGTGTCAGAACTCCCAAGTGACCAGCTAAAGGTCACAGAGCTGTAAGGCCTGTGTAACTGCTTCAAGAGTACACATCCTGGGCAAGCCAGCCCTTTTTTATCATCTAGAAGTACATGTCTGTCCCTCTTCCCCATCCTCTCAGCAGTGCTTTGTTCCAAATTACATTGCACAGTTTTGCACTGCATCTGATTTCTTGTCTTATCAGAATGTCTCGTAGTCACAAATTCTATGATCTGTGTCTATTCCTCAGGATAACAATATAAAACAATCAAGGAGGCGAAAAATGGGTAAATGTAATGTGCCTTGTGAATGAAGTATAGGCAGAATGGGATGTGTGAATATTGCTTTTCTTCTGCCCCACAGGGGAGAAACTGGATTAATTCATCATTTTGGTTAAGCAGAGGACGAGGGCACCATTAAATAAAGCTTAGAGGAAGGAGAATTAAAATGATAGGACACAATCATTTTAATCACTTGGTCTCAGCTTCATAAAAAGAGGTGAAATTCCTTTTCATGGGTCTTCAGAGTGCCTGGATCTCATGCACGATTCTTCATCGACTTGTCTGTAGTACGTAATTAAAAAATGTGATTTTTTTAATATGCGCTATATAACTCAGTGAATGCTGTATTAAGAAAGATTTGCAGTGTTTGAGTATTTTTCTTCTATCATTTCTTCACTGTTACCCTCCAAGAAAGCAACAATTATTGAGGTAAGTACATAGATGCCAGAGTAAGACAACCTCCTGTGCAACAATACCAGCTGTTCCTGACCTGACAAACAGATCTGCTAGAATCAAGAAACACATTATTAAATAGAAGGGAGTGAGAAGTGAAAAGCACACAGAGTTCCAATGAAAAAAAAAGGGGAAAAAAATGTGGGTTGTTAGTAGCAAATGAACAGTAATGGAAGGAGCGGAGGCAGATTTCTTTAAACAGGCAATCCCTGTGCCCTGTCAGAAGAGGTGCAGTAGAACTCAGCCATTTCTAGTCCTCTGCCCTTCTCTTGAAACAAAGTGACAGCTACTGCTTTGTGACATTGCTTTACCAGGCACTAAACTGGGACATGGAAATAAAAGGATTAGTTATGCAGATGACATAGTTACACAGAAGCTGGCACGGCGGATGCTCCTTATGTGGGATATAATGTCAGAATGAATATGTGAGCATCAGACCCTGAGTATGGGTTACTGCTGGCCTTTGTCTTTTGTTATTTGCCATCATGAATCTTCCTTTGGTTCTACACTGTCCTAAGGAAGTCTCTGAAAAGGAATTCTCAGTAAGAGGGCTGAACTGTACACAGTAACCACAACTGGGAAAAGACAGACTACCTTGGTGTCCCTCCAGAAGAGGGGTGGGGAGCAGCAGGCTCTCAAAATCATTATCAGCCTCACTTGCCTTCACACAAGTGAAAACTGAGCCAGAAGTTGCTTTATACATAAAGCTACCTGTATGAAGGCATTAAATATACTAGCAAGTAGGTAAGTGTTTGTGAAATCTAGACATTATTATGTTGTAAACAAAACAATGAGCAAAACAAACAAAAAACAAAACCAAACATAAAAAGCAAAAGAAAGTCCCTCTGGTATTTGAAAGCACAATGAGAAGAGGGCCTGGTTAATCATGAAGGACCAAAAATCTGTCTAGGGCTTAGTGAGGCACCCAGCAATGATTAAGTGACTCCTTTTGCTACTTTAGCAAGAATTAATGTCTAAACTCACATATAAACATAACATATTAACATGTAAACATGAACTAGGCAGAGAAAACCACTGGGAGGAGGATTAAAATTCCTTCCACCTGAGTTAAGGTGGGTCAGTGAGGTAAAGGAAGCCTAGGGGCCCCCAAGCAGACTTCGATCAAGCCCTGCACAGTTACTCAAGGTCTTTCTTGTCATTGCACCCACAAGGACAGAGAGCCAGTACTGAAAACCTGGGTGAGGAGGTCAGTTGGATATAACATTTGACAGAAAGGTCTCAAGGATTTCATCTCAGGGTAGGGTTTTTCTGTGGGTTTTTCTCTTTCGTATAATGTATGTCAAACAAGTAAATGTTTCCATTATTTTAAGGTAAATAAAGGCTTATCTTTTCTTTAACCTTAATCTGATTCATCTCACTGCAAACTGAGGGTGAGGTGAGAAACCAAGGCACTAAGGTCTTGATCCCAAAATCCATCATTGTCAATAGGAGTCTTCTCATTCATGTAGAATGATTTGTAATCAGGCCCTGAGCTGTTGTGTCTCTGTATGCAAACACATTTCTGTATCTGTGTGAATATGTGCTAATGTGTGGCTGTGTATAATGCTTTGTGTATGGGTGCATATATGTGTGTATTTACATACACATTCTCACTAACACAAATATATATTTAAGATTTACAGTTCTGGAAAACCTAGTGAATAATGTAAATGATTAAAGCAGATGCCTCACAGAAAATATTGTTCAGACCCCCTCATTTAAATTCAGCCTCTTATTCACACTTGGTAATACATTCTGCCATATGAATTATGGATTCCTGTTTTTATCTCTCACACTACACATGAATGTTTGATAAAGATTGTTTCCAATATTATATTTTAACAAAATGCTCATCTAAAATTCAGTCAGAAATTCTTTCCAGTAATTATGCACTGACTTAGCACTACAAAAATAAAAAAAGGAAAAAAAAAAAGGCAAGCCAAATTATATTATCATTGTTTTTCCTGAATATTTGTCCTAAATAAGACTAAGAGACTGACAGGATTTGCAGCCAAAATCTTTGTTTATACTCCATCCAAATGGAGCCAAGGCAGTTACAGTATGTTTTTCACACTGCTCTACAAATGCTTCAGTCTCTGTGCTTTGTCATGTGAGGAAAAAAGGCTGCTTTTATGCTAAATTATTCCTAATGACTTTGTGAAGTGGATTAATATCCAGAAGGGGTCTGGATTCTCACTGGAGAAATATCAAATTTACCTCCTTGGGGAATTAAGATAGTCTTATTATAAGGTTCCCAGGAAAGCACAAAAAATGTTACTGTCCACAGCAATTCAGTAATTTTTGCATTTCTTTTCTTTTCTGTGTGCAAAATTGCAGTTCCTGAAGAAAGGTCAAATTACAGAAAAACAAGATGTACTTTCCCATTTTGGCTGGTAATCTGTGTCATGACTTAATATGCTGCCCAATCTTCCCCTTTGTTTGTGCAGGGTTCTCTTCAATTTTGTCAGGCTGTGCATGTGTCAGTTGTCCAGAAGGGAATTTCTTTAGCTATATCTTTATTCACAAGGAGGGCAGCACAACAGAAGTGCATCTGAAGCTTGAAAAAGTGGCTGCTAAGGCACCTACAGGGTGTGTGTTTGGGAATGGAGGGTTACTTGAGTTCTAGTCTGCCTTCATGGACTGACCTCCTACCACGAGCTGGCATGCATAGGGATGATCCTGGAGTGCATTTCCCATTTAGTTTCATTTAAACAGAATCCAGTGCTCTCCAAAAGCAAACCAAAGCCCAGTAAGTGGGGAAAAGTGGAGGATTTTTTTCTAGGACAAGCCTTGTCTCATCCAAAACACAAACATGAATACAGACATAGAATGCAGCAGATTTGGGATCAGTCCTCAGATAAGGCTATCAGTTGTCCTTTTCTTTTTGAGACTATTGAGTTAGGAGAGACTGAGGTACCCAGCAGGTGAAGTTACTCGTGTGTATTTTCTGAGGAGGAAGTATAATTATCAAGTGTACAGTGACTGGTCTTGTTGCAAGTTACTCTTGGTTGGGAGAAAATGTCTGGGAAATGGTTCATACTGGTAGCACAGGAATTTTGATTCTCTCTCTGTTTGTGCAGTGCAACAAGTCCAAAACTACTCTGTATCTTCTGAAGAACTAGGGGAGCCCTGCACAAGGAAAGCTGTCTTTCCTCTCTTAAAATTAGCAGTAATAATGTATTCATTTTTATCTTTCTATCTGCTTTTCCTTCCTGCACATTTATCTGGGGAATAGCTTGCCCTTCTCAGCATATGGCCTGTGAGGAGATAAAAGACAGTCTTCTTTACAGAAAGACCCACTTCCTTTTCCAAGTGCAATTCCCATTCTTTCATTTCTGTTGGCATGCAGATTCTCTGTGTTATTTCTTTCATGATTGTGTTGAAAGCCTAAAATGCAATGATAAGGAAAAGATTGATCCGTAATGGACCAGTGCCGTGTTGACAAATTTCAAACACATTTTATATAATATATCACATAAAGCATGCCAATATTAATCTGTCTTAGATACATATGTTCTCCATATTACCAAAGATTTTGCCATCTCACAATCTTTCTTCACAATCAGTTCATCATGCTACTGCTGTAAGTGCTTTTGCCCTACACAGTTGGTGGGAAAATACCACACAAGGACTGGCTTCCCATATGTAGACCACCCTCAAAATAGTGCCTGATATGGTGGAATCAAGAAATTAGTAACTGAAAATGTTTACAGCCTATTATTACACATGACTTTTCCTGAAGAAGACAAAGAGAAGGGCACAAGTGCTCTATCTCTTGGCCAGTACTTTGCAGTATGGTACATGTATAGCTGTCAAACAAACAAACAAATATTTGTATCAAGCTGTCAAGCTGATGGTGATTTTTTGTTTCTGATTCTTTTTTTTCTTTTGAATTAATCTGTAGAGTCAGTAAAGCCATATACATCTGCCACAGTAGAAAGGGAGTAGTCTTTTACACTGTGATGAAGTGTGAAAAATTATTCTAAATCTAAGAGGAACATGTTTTGTGCCTGATAAGGACTGCTTCCTTAAGAAGAAGGGACATCTTCTAGTTGTAGATTTCTCTACTTGGGTATCTCTATCTTATTCACCAGTCCTTCCACTACTTCTTTCCAAGGCACAAATCTCAGTGGAAGCCAGCTGCTTAGTCAGACTTTCCCTCTTGTTTCCCTTGACTTTACACCTGAGAAACTCCCTGCTGCAAGGCTCCTTTGGGATAAGCAGAGCTGCAAAGATAGCCCAATCACTCTTTCTTCAGCATCTGCTGCAGTGGGAAGCTCAGAGATGTCTAAGACAGGAACATGTGGTGAGGCAGTGCGAGAGTCCTACTGACTCTCTGGATGCCACTGCTCCGTGCTGAACTCTTTTCCTGTAGCATTTCATTCAAAGCTCAGTTATGGAAGCCATTAGCACCTTTCTGTATCACAGTATGATGACAGGATTTCTGCCTGTGGTTTCCAGAGGCATGTCCTTCAGGGAGTGCCACAGCTATCATAATGTTAGCAGATCTGTGTGTGAGTGTACACGTGTCTATCCATCTATTTAATAAACGCTACACATCAGTTACTCCAGCTAAGGGATTTATTCTGCCCCATACAGACATCACTATGACAAATTTCAAGACAAAATATTGGATTTTTCTTGGCCAGTCCTTTAAAAAAGACACTGTTTGTATTCGTTTTTTATATCCATGGGTGTGAGCCCAGATGCCCTCAGCATCTCTTAAGAAATAATTAAAGTATGAAATACTTACAGAAGTTGGTACTTTCACCTTGCAACCAGGAGAAATCATCACCTCTTCTTCTTAAGCCAGATCTACCCTTGTGTTCTTATGGGAAATCTTCACATTTAATGACTCCTATGTTTGCTGAAGGCATTATTGGCATTAATCAGATGTATGCCAACAAATGCATATCATGCCTAGGATGACAACATCTTAAGGTCAGTAAATACTTCAGTGACAACATAGTTGTATGTGGGTTTATGTATCTGAGTGGATGATTTGAATATACTCCGAAGCAGAGTTCACTGACAGGATAAAAAGGTCAGAACATTCTGTCTCTTGCATCTACTCTTTGTTGCATCACTGTATGTTTTCCTCTATTATTTTGGAAATTAGTAAAATATTTTTGGTATCAAGACAGATCCACAGTGGAACTCTTCCATACCATTCCAAATAGCAGTAAAATAGAATTATGGAATATTACACCAAAAAAATCTTGCCCTACACATCAGTAATTTATCTGCTATATTTTTTGCATCAGTAACCATAAGAAATTGTTATTGGTTCCTCTTCTACTGCATATTTGTTCTGTGGTTAAAGATGAGTTACTGCACAGTTTGGGTTAATGGAGGCATTCTCCCCTGAGACAGAAGTACACACTGGCTTTAAGATGGGGATGGGTACTTTATTATGGTCTATGACTGATTTCAATGCTGCTTTATCATCTGCCAGCATGCACACACAAACTAATAAGCTATTCACTGCTTTTTGCCCCTGAGGGCACCTTTCAATAAGGCAAGTCATTGATTTTTACCATCAGACACACAGGCCATAAGCCATTCCCTGTATCATTCTCTCCCCAGTGGTGCATTCTGCAGGGGAAACTGGTCGTTTTAGTCACACACATTCACACATGCACACACAGTAGCCAGCCATAATCTAGCTCAGATGCCCAGATATTCACTTTGTCTCCATTAGAAGAGCTGTTTATATTAACCTCTTCTGCAATTCTGTCAGCGTAATTTGTTTTAAAAATACTTCTACATAATGTTGAGGCCTCATACAATAGGCAATAAACATATAGTATTTTAATATATATTAAAAATAGGTTTTTTTAAATCCTTGACAGCATGTTTCTGGTACATAAATCAGTAACTGATCATCATTGCCACTCCTTTAAGCCCAAAGACTCAATTGCAGTAATAGATATAATCATGAGCAGTGCCTTTTAGATTACTTGTATTTCTCCCAAGTCTGAGAGGGCTGTTCTGTGGAATTCTGTAGTGCTGCCCTAAAACTTTTTTCTGTTTTATAGACCAAAGGTTCTTAAACTTTATGACTTTGCTCACCCTATCTAAAATATGAGGTACAATGTGGATCATTGTGGTTTTAATCACTGCCACTGTCTTCTACTCTTGCTCTGATAATGTCTTTTAGATCCATCAGTCAAGCTTCCTACAGCTACCCAGACCAAAGGAACATGGGTGCTCAGCTGGCATCCTCAGAGTAATTCAGATTTCACTAGGAGCAGTCTCATGTCCTGAAGCTGAGTGTCTGGCCATCTTGTAGGTATTTCCCACTTCATTTACCCCCCTCTTTAGCAAACTGTCCTTAGGGAAATTACTGACACTCCAGCCAAAGTCTCCTCCCCAGCTGCCAAGATGTAAGGAAGGGAGCCAGTGCAGCACCTCATTTGCCCTCTCCTCCCTTCTCCAGCCAGAGCAGCCAAGGCAAGGCAGGGCTGGTGCAGTACCTGGAATACTCCACATGATGCTCCAGACCTTGAAAGCACCCTGGCCTAGCCAGGAAAGTGACCTGTAATGGCCTTAAGCTATCTTAACTCCATCTGAAATCCTAGTGACAATTCCCTCCGGGCCACTTAGGCACAGAATACTGTGCTATCCCAGAGGCTCCACTTCCAGTGAAATAAAGCAGTTTTTAACAGCTTTAGTAGTACATGGAAAAAAGGCCTTAAAGCTATATCGTTTGGATTATACATTTTTATCTGCTCTATATATGATATTTCACAGCATCTGTAGCAGATGTAAACTTTAAATAATCAGAAATATCATAGTTTAAAATATTTTAGTCAGTTTTCACAGCAGAAAATAATAAAAGATGAAGTTTTCTATGAGAAAAAATCTATTATATTTCTGATGAAAATATAGAAACTAAATGTTGCAATGAGGTAATTCAAAACATCTCATTAAGATCTTTCTAGAATTGTCTTAAAACATTTCTTAACACCCTTTCATATTATTTGTGCTAAAAAGCCCACTACAGAAAATAATTCTGAATGTCAAAATTACTGCAGGAAATAAGCTAGCCCTTATTTTTCAACTATCTCTAAGCATTAATTAGGTAGCTTGATGAATTACAATTTCATAGTATGCACAGTCTTATTTAAAATTCAAAATGTAGCCTGTATTAAAATCTACAGTATTCAACTGAGATCTATACTGCCAGCTCTCCCTCGATAACACCAAATGCATTAAAATAAAGCAACTGCATCCAGTCTGGATATACTGTGAATTCTGATACCTATTCTTCCACAGGGGGAGGGGAGGGCTTTATGTATTAAAATTAAGGATTCAAAATAGAAAAATCATTACATAATGAAAACTGGTTTTTCCAACTGAGGGAAAAGTGCTTTAAAGTGTATCAGGTTCATAGTCTATTAGGAAATCGAGGTAGAAAATGCCTGTGCAGTTAATTGGCACATGCAGGTGATCTCAAGCATCTAAGCAACTGACTGATGCTGTGGGGCTACACAAACTATCTCTGCTCACTGCCATGTCAGTTTGCAACATATTTTTTATACAGACCTGACTGTGAATGTCTCATCCAACATTCTATTATCAGACCAAATGGTCATCCTTCATCTCAAGAATTTAATAATTTTGCTGTTTAAGTAATGAAAATTTCAAGTCCTGCTTATCCAAGGTTAGAAAAGGAATACCTGCCTGGATGACAACTAGAAAATGGACATATTTATGATAGTGGTGTTGAGAATAGAGAAAGGAAAAATAATCAGAACTATCCCAGTTCATCAAACATCAGCAGAAATCAACTTCTCCAAATTTAATATCAAAGGATCACTATTACTTCTGACAGTGTCTCTGAGCAAAGCAGACAAGCCTCTGATTGCTAATTAAACCATTGCAAAAAGCCCTTAAATGAAGCACCCCCATGCCTGACTAACAACTCAAATCTCAAAGGCTTTCATAATTGAAAGTGGAAGAGATTAAATTAAGAAAATATTAGAGAGTTAATGAATGACAAAAAATGTTATTTGTTCTGTTTACAATGAAACAAAAATCAAGGGGTTGTCTCCCCTAGCTGTGGGAGGGCATACATTGAAATACTATCAGAACAAACATTGTAAAGGAACAATTGCACAGCCTCACACCCATTGTCCAGCCAAACATGTGTCCTGGATCCTGCAAGGACCAGCCTGGCTTTATTTTCTTCTTATTTCGTCTGAATTTATAGAAGAGCTGTTTAAATCTATACCAAGCTGTCCTTTAAGATCTGTCTGCAGGGATCTAGGAAAGGAAGCAGTTGAAATTCATACATTCGGTCCTTCAGTTATGGATGGTACTCCAGCTCCCCATCCTGCTCATAGGAGACAGGCTGAAAATGTGCAGCAGGCTGACAATGCCTCCTGTGGCTCTGACTGAGGTGTTCCATCCCTCCAGGCAGGTGTGCCACCTGCAGCTCCTGACTGAGAGCTGCTCCAGAGAGCTCAGTGCTGGGGAAAAGTCCACGTTCAGACATCTCTTCTGAGGGAAATCTTTAATCCACTGCTGCAATATGAGTACCATTCATCAGTAGTACCAGTTCTAGTTGAGGTGATAAATGAGTGGCCAATAAACAGATTTTACTCCACAAGCTCTGCTGTTAGAAAAGTACAATGTAAAGACTGGCAGGTGTCAGTCTCCTTTCTTCCATAGTCAAGAGGAAACAAAGTGATGCAAATACAATTTACCCAAATACATTAATATATTGTAACAGTATAACCATGGTCTCATTTTTTTCCTTTGTCTTTCATAAATGGCAATTTTGTCTCCTGTAAGCAAGCATCATCAGATCTTGCTAATGGAAACCATTTGTGTGGATTTAGGAAGGCCTTTGCTGCTATGACAGCACCCTTCACAATGAACATTTGTCAGCACAGTGCTGTTATTTCCTAAATATTTCCACCTCTCTGGATGGTTGTGTGTGTATGTGTTTGGAGTTGTGGGGAATGTGGGAGCTTTAATGAAATGCCATGGCTGAAACATTGGACTGAGCTGTCAAGCATGTGCCTAGGCAGGGAAGTGGTGACTGTTCCAGTCTCCTGTCTCACTTCTCACAGTCCAGACAAGGCAGGGGTTTAAGATCATGGGTCCTGCCCTTGCTGATAACATACTACTCCCTCCCATGCTGGAGCAAACCAAGTGACAGAGAGAAATGAGCCTCCCACTCAGATTTAATCCTCCTGGGTTGCATTTTGTACACAATTCCTTGGCCAGGGGGCTTTGTGAGAAAATGGTAGCCCCCACTAGATAAGCTCCTTTGACTGAAATTGCAATCAGTTTCTGAGGTCTACAGAAAAGGCATTTGGATTGAGCTGGAGAAAGACTGGGTTTCATTCCTTTTCTTTCTTCCTTTCCCCTTCAAAGAGCAACTGAGTACTCAGTGCAGTGGGTTTAACTTCAGTGAGGATAAAACTGCTGGAGAAAATGGTCTCACCTGAACCATTTACCATCAGTGAGCTTTCGGATCTCAGAGAAAACCTTTCCCTGCAGGTTGCAAAAGATGAAGGCAAACTCTTTAAGGATTACTCACTTATGAGGTTTCTGATGTCTGAGCCTGGAAAATGTGATCTATGACCAGTGGAAAAGGGGCAGAAGATTTTTATGGGAGTTCCAGGACTGCCTTTGCTGTAGACTATAATTGCCCTGTAATGAGTATCCTAATATCAACTCCTTTTGCAGAGCTGACTATTCTCTTAAAAAAAAATGCAACTTACAGATGAAATACTTGAAATGGGAAGGAGTAGGTTTTTTTCTGAAAACTGCTTTGCATTTAAAACAAGGGATGTTTAAACATGCCTCCTCATCCATAAAGTAACAGATTGTGTTCTTCCTTCCACTGCTGGCATGGAATTGTCATAGGCATCAGGTCTCTTGCACTGTCACAGAGATATTTTAGCAAGAAATAACCACTTAGTCCTATGATATATTTGAGTTTTCTATTATCAGTTTGGAAATTTTCATGTCACATTATTGCAGAGTCAAAATCCCTATGAGACTTCAATGGAGGTGTTTTGTAGGGAGACATTAAACCTCACAGAAATTCAATGTCAAGTTGTCAGATGTAATGCAGGATTGCTCTCCTAATTCAGAGAAGAGATACTGATAAGAAGTTGGCCCCAGACCTAGAAAAAAGCTGGTTTGTCCTATCTAGCTGCTGGTACAGAACTCCTTCAGAAATGTACATCTGAATGATGTGTCAAATTATTTATTTTTTTATTCCATTTTTCTTGTGACAAAACTTCATCTGTTTTCCTGGATGATTATTACACAGTTGAACAAGTCTCACCAGTCCTGGTGACACTGGTGAGAGCATCAAAATATTAAACTGAAATTTCCCCTTTATCAATTCCATCAAATTATGTCTAGTGATATCTCTCTCAGCTGCTTGAAGAATTCTACACTTGTCTTGCTGAACATCACCCTGCAAACCCCACAGCCTCGCCCTGGCAATTTGGCTCAGTTGTGAGACTTGGCTAGTCCAGAAGAGCTCCCAGCCTGGCCTATGAGCGGGAGGTGCCCCCGCACAGCCCGGGTGACAGCCCTGTCCCTGTGCCCTGGCATGGCATGGTGCTGGCTTTGGCTGGCATGGCTAATTCTCTTCTAGTAGATGGCATGGGCTGTGTTTTGGGTATATGCTTTGGGTATGAAGCAGTGCTGATAATTCAGGGATGTTTTCCTTACTGCTGAGCAGCATTAAACAGAGCCAAGGCCTTTTTCTGCTCCTCACACACCAGGGAAGAGGCTGGGAGTGCAGAAGGAGTTGGGTGGAGACAAGGTCAGGACAGCTGGCCCCAGGTGACCTAAGGGATAGTCCAGACCATGTGACATTGTGCTCAGCATATAAAGCTGTGCAAAGAAGGGGGAAGGCTCAGAGTGCTGGCATTGTCTTCCCAAGTCACTGTTATGTGTGATGGAGCCTGCTCTCCTGGGGATGGCTGAACACCTGCCTGCCCATGGGAAATGGAGAATAAATTCCTTGCTCTGCTTTCCCTATTAAACTGTCTTTATTTCAACACACAGATTTTCTCACTTTTGCCCTTCTGATTCCCTCCCTCCCACCAGGGGGGAGTGATTGAACAGCTGCCTGGAGCTGAGTTGCTGGCTGGGGTTAAACCACAACACTGTGTTTGTTGCACTTTCTCTCTATATAATAATGTTTGCTGTGTGGGAAATGTACTTGCAGGTAATCTTTGGAAGTAGCCCCACTTAATTAAACAATATAAAATGATAAAGACAAATCAATTTAAAGGCATTTCTAGCCTTTGCTTCAAACACATGACTTCACCCAAATACTCTTAGCTTTCTGCTTGGAGAAATGCAGTTAAGAGATCAAAAATGCTTGAAAATTAAATGAATCCAGGCTTTTCTGGGCAGGCGATAGAAGTCTGTGTTCCTGACTGAGAACTCAAACATCTGCTTTGAGCAAACAAACTTTTGTGTTTCAGATTTAAGAACAGCATTAAAAAAAATTGAGCCCATGAAATGGTGCATTTGGAGAGGGCTGCATGACACATCCAAGCTGTGGTTTTTAGAGCAGTGGGATACATTTTTGCTAGAAACTTCATGTCAGTGCAGTAGTAAAGCTTAGAACAGTTTGGGTACCTGTGGCACAGAGTGCATGCCTACTCTTACTAATGGATCCCAAATATAAGAGAGATCCATGCATCAGCAATAGGACTTTGTGATATATGGAGGCTGAGGTAGGCACTATCTGAATTTTCATATAGTTTTGTATAATTTTACTATCCCTCCCCTATAGTTCATGAAGAAAAGCTTTTTATCTCCCCTGGACAATAATTTAAAACTAGTTTTCAAGTGTAACAGCAAGCAGACACCTAGGGCAAGAACAGATCCCAAATCCTTCCCTTAACTGGGACGCTAGAAAGAAATTTGAAGCATTTTCAAGAAAAGGAAAAAGTGCATTTCCCAACAACTAATTGCTCTGGTTTTTGGGTTTTTTTCCCTGCTTATAATATCTCCAGTGGCTTTGATTTTTTGACTTGGTCCACTCCGTGGGCTCTACATTTCTTTTTAAAAATGGGACTGTTCATGGGACAGATTTTCCCAAAAATTTGCAGCTCTGCTTAGTAATCAGTTACCCTCAGATGGATATTTTTAATTAGATCATCTGGCTAAATCAACAGCTTATGCAAAAGGCAAATTAGGTCGTCTTGTGCAAGTCACTGGCAAACGTTATATTGTTCACTCCAGGATATTTTCCAGCACTTTGTCCTATCCTTCCTAAATTAGGAAATCATAGTAGATTCCTTTACTTCTCTTAAGAAATTGTCTTATAGGCTAGGAAATCCTGCTGTTGGGGTGTTTTTCCCCTAATATTCCTGAACCCAAACAATATCTTAAGTAATTTGAAAAGTTTGAAAATTGTTTTCCTATTCCAAGTCTGTGATGCTCTAGAGATGCAGCGCTTCCTTCTAGGATAGTGATTCTTATTGCAATATCACAATATTAAGGTACTACTTCCAACCCACCTGTACTAACTTTTGTCACTTTTCATGGTGTTAGATCAACTTAATGGAGATTTTGAAATCCAATTAGTAATCCTAGAGCCCCCTATACTGTGGTTCTCCAAAAGTCCTCCCTCAGTCTTGATTTATTTTCGGGTTTTTTTTCCCCTCACAGATTTCACAGAATATTCTGAGTATTACAGTTTCCATTTTAGAAGGCTGAAAAATTTAATCCTGCTGGAAGTTTTGATTGATGTTAGTGAGAAAGGACTTAATGCACATAGTGGGTACTTTTGGAAATACTCCCTATCCCTTTCCTGATTGTGGAAAATGAGTGCTTTTTTTCTCTGATTCGTGGTACCACTGTTCTCAACAGAATAATCCCTCTGGGCAGGGTTCTCCTTGTCATTTAGTTCAAGAGATTCTCTGACTGGTACCATAAGCACTTTTTATCTTTGCCTCTGCGTGATTTATTTGTTTTTTTAATTCTCACAAAGGAAAAGCCTTTTGCTTTTTCTTCATTTGCTTGTGATGTCATATTTCTTTTGTTTGTCAACAGAAAGAATAGGAGAGTTCAAAATACTTTACTGGCTTGATAAAAATACTGATAGTTTTGATCAAAACCAAAAGATCAAGCTTTTTGTGAAAGATGCATTTCAGAGCAGCTTTTTACAGTTAGTGACTCTAGCTGTCATTAATTCCAGCGGTTTCTGTCATAGACATTAAATTTTCAGTGTAAAATAAAAAGAAAAGGAGAAAGGAAGTATGCATTTACAAGGGATTTTGTCTCCTGAGAAGGTGAAGCCTGGCCCAGAAGGAAGGTAGGTTCTTTCTCCTAACCTAATGCCTCAGCCTATTTTTTTACATAATTACAGGATTGTTTTACTTTCCCTAATGTTTTCTCTGTTTTTAGAGTCCCACTTTTTTTATTTTTTCATCTTTGCATGAAAATCAGTGCACACATTTTAGTTTATCTCCTGAACTGCAAAACCCAAGCGAGTTTGGAATGACACAAAAAAAATAGTTTCTAATTAAGAGAAGGGAAATAAATGATAGGAGCATGTAAATCTGTGTAGCTTCATGAAAGGAGATGAGGCTGTTGTGCATTCTCTTTTTAAAAATCTTTATTCTAATTTGAGGCTAGGTAGATGTTCACCCTGAATTCATCCTCAAATTAAATCCTATGGATTTATACAAAGAGCAGATTTCAGTCTTTGTATTTTTAGAGTATATTGGTTTATCACTTTAGTCATGAGGAACATTCCTTCCTTTTCCCCTTTACTTTCCCTGCTCTGAATTCTAGGGGAACAATTCACTTGCCATCACAAGAAGTGTTTGACAGAACAAGATATAGTTGTGCCAAGCTGTTGATGATACAGCACTGTGCCAGATCATAGACACTGTTTCTATCTGTGGCCACATCTGGCATGTTCTCTTCCTGGTTCTGTTGGGAGACTTGTCAGCTCTGGTTCATCTTCTGTGACTATCATTAGGGCAGGATACACCATTCCTTTCTCCCTCTTGAAAGCTTCATGCCTAGAAAATTTGGAAAGTTTTTTAATTAGAGGATGCTAAAAAGAAGTTAATTTTCCAATAGTTTGAAATATGATTGATTTAATTTTGACCTTATCAGAAAACCAGATCAACAATTTTTCAGTCCTCATTTTTTAATTAATAGCTATACCACAGTTTGGATCAGGTCTTCCTGGAAAAAATCTGACTTACACCACTGAACACTGTACCAAAACCTGAGTGTTTTCCCATTATACAAACCTTTGTGTATAAATGTCAGTCTTTCCAAACAAGTGCCCATGCTCTTTCTTCTGAAACTCAGTAACTTAACTTCTACAAGTCTTACTGGTGAGAGCACAAAAAATATATTCAATGCATTAATGAAACACAGGCCTTTTCTGTATTTTTTAAATTATTTTAATTGGAGGAGTTGAGCTTCTAAAATGTAATAAGAATGGGGTCATAAGTAAGCCGACAAGCACTTGATTTTATCTTCAAATTTATTCCCTTATTTTGTTTGTTTCTTTCTTTTTGGAGCTGAATAATTGCCTCTACCTTTTGGCTTACAGAAGCTCTATGGCTTCTTAACCTGCTTATTTCCTGAAAAGATTTATCCATTTGTTTCATACTGAATTCAGAACCTAAAGAGTCAATGAATCTCCACAAAATTAAGGAAGTCATTGCACAGAAAGACCAAATAGAATTTTTTAAATGCAAGTGATTTTTTCTGTATTAATATGGGTAAGAGCCACCATTATTAAAAAGGAGTAGCTTTCACATAATTTAAAAGGATATGAATATTGTGTAGATCAAAACCTTAAATTAGTCTTTCATGGATGAATAACAGGGTATAAATTGTCATGCATTTCTTTGTGCATTATCTGTTAAAACGGGGTCTGGTATCTTTGGGTTTCCTGGGAATACAATCACGCATGTGTGTGCCATTTACAGACATTGCTATAAATGTATTGATATAAATGACTACAAAAGGTGCAAGACAATGGGGAATGACATGCTACATGTCACAAACCATTCCAATCTTCTTGTGCTATTTAAGTAATTTTAGTCTGGCTGTGTCCCTTGTGACATGGGGACAGTTTTTTCCTCCTGGATTAACTCTGCAGGGACAGTTAGTGAATGCAGAATTTGATATGTGGTGTTTGAAGTGTTTCCATAAAATTTTAAATATTAATAGATTAATAATTTGCATTGATTTACAGTCTGATTACCTTGAAGGTCTTCTGAATTATGTTGGTTCTGGAATAATTAAAATAGCACACAAAAGAGTGAATACAATAAGTGCCAATAAAATTAAGTAACCACCTTGCTGCTCCTCTCAAATGGAAGAAGTATGAAAACAATCTTAATTGCATAACTTCTTGATAAATGTCTTACAGAATTTGGACCACTCAAGACTAACCCTGAATACTGCAAAAGCTCCTTTACAGTCTGTGACAGCACTGGACAGCCTTATTCTAGAAATCATGAGAAAGAGTTAATTTACCATAAATCTAAGCTTTCAAAATAATTTAAGTATAATCAGGAGTCCATAATGTAGAAATCATTGAGGGTCATTTGTCATTATGTTAAAAGGAGACTAGGCAGAGATCAGAAGCACTGGTTGTCCCAGTGCCCTCCCTTTCACCCCAGCATCAAGCTCTTTTGCACATTAAGCTTCTTACAAGTCTTCTGATTTTTCAGCTGTCGGTCCTGTTATAAATATATCTCTGCTTTGTAACGTCACTGTTTGCTCTGCGCGCTGAGCCTACGGACTCAGGAAAGAGCAAGGAAAAGCTCCAGTTAATGGCTGTGGGTGAAACATTGACTGAAAGCACATTAGTTGTAATTATTAGTGCTCTCATTATTTTTATATATCAATAGAGACTATATATTTTTATATAGATTTAGGAAATCCCCTGTAAATTGAGTATCTGAGACACCTTCCTTACCGGTTAAAAAATATTATTCGGTATTGTTACTGTATGAAATAGCTAATAGAATTAAGATTTGAAAATAGTTAAAGACTAAATAGGCCCTTTAATAGTTCAATCATTCCTGCCACTATAAAAATCCATGAAATATCCTTATAGAAGGTAATGAGGGAAGTGGAGCAATGGTCATGAGCAATCGAGATTCATGTTTCTCTTTGATTAGGCATTGAAATATAAACAATATGAAACTACAGACTCCTGTTTTTATAAGCATGTTAAGTGTAGATATTTTTGAAAAATTCACTATTAAATAAAGTGCCAGCAGATGGCATTGAAGAATACATGTCATCATTCCAGTTTCTTGTAGAATAAGGCTTCCTGTACCACAGATTTCTTCCTCCATGCATCTCCTAAACACTGTGTGGAATTCACTAAAGCACACATTTTACAGGAGCTGCAGACCTGTTCTTAAGTGTAAGGAAACTTAAAAGGGTCTAAGCTCTGAGCTCTTTATATGCTGAAGTTTTTATTTATCCTCTCCTGGGGAGGCAGGCTGAGAGAATTGGAGCTGTTCAACCCAGAGAACAGAAGGTTCCAGCTGAGCTTCTAACACCTTTGAGTGCCTAAAGGGATCCTACAGGGAACCTGGACAGGTACTTTAGACAGAGTAACAGCACAAAGGGTAATGGCTCCAAACTGAAAGAGTGTAGATTTAGATTAGGTACTAGGAAGAAAATCTTTACTGTGAGGGTAGTGAGGCATTGTCCAGGTGAAAAGGTTTGTACAGCTCGACTTTGAAAACAATAGTAAGAGCTTTGAATATTCATCTCTCAGTAGGTGGTGAAGGTCTTACCAAACACTGCAGATGAATCAAAGGCTATTTGGTTGTGTTTACTGCTGTAATAAAATGAAAATATCTGCTGGGTATTCATATGGTTTAATACTGTTGGGTGATTTCTTCCTCCTTGTCTTGAATCTGACTGGTTTTGAAATGCCAAATCAAACACCCATCCAGAGAATATGCAAGGACGTGTCTGTCGCAGAAGCAGCTGCTTGCAGATTGCTTTACTTAAAATGCTTTGAGAGGCGTGGTTGCCCAATGGGGAAACAGGCTACAGACTAATTAAGAAATGTCATCTTTCTTCTTCCTTGCCTTAAAATTCTCCGTAGAATTTTTTCATTATTAAGCACTTCATAAGATCCCAAGCCTACTGAACTTTGAAAACTTGCAAAAAAGCTTTCTACTACAAGTTTTAATTAGAATATTTCCCATCCCAGCTCATGAAAAAACAAATATTTGACGTCTGATTGGTCCTCATAATCATCTACCTATCTCAAATTAAGGTTGTGGGGTTCGTTTTAAATTGGTACAAAGAAGCTCTGATCTTTTTTTCTATTTTCCCTTATAGTATTTTATAATAAAGTGAAGGAAATCCATGTAGTTATACAACATTCATCAAGCAAAGGTGTGAAGTGTTGGATTTATTGTGGCTTTTCATATTCACAGAAAACCAAGCTGGCATCTTTAATGCATTCACAGATGTCAGACATCTTGTGAAGGGAACCAACATACTGTAGAAGGATTTAGTTGGCAACAGAGTACAGCAAAAAAAGGGAAAATTGTTTGGCTGTAGGATAGACAGTGGCTCTGGATGTACCACCTAGCCAAACAGTCACACTGCAAGGATTGTGTTATCACAAATTCATCTTTCTCCCATTGTCCTCCATTCCATCTCACACTGACTCCTTGTGTTCAGCACAGTAACCCAGTGACCTTTCTGACCAATCCTGTAGTGTCAGCAGGGGTGAAATATTATGTTTTCACTGATTAAGCAAAAGGTTAATTAGAACACCCACTTTTTTTTTTTTTGACCATATGTTGAGAGGGTGAGAAGAATTAAAGAAAAAAAAACATGAAAGCTTGAATAACATTAGCTACATTTCCACTTATGGAAATATTAAGAAATAGTAGAGTTTACTCACTTTGAAGTCCCTCAGTAAGAAGAGGAATAGAGCATAATCATCTATAATATTAATCTTCTTTAATTCATATTAAAAACTGTTTTCTATACAGACATTTGGTTCTGCGGTTTAATTGCTCGTCCTTCTAGCCCAAAGCACACTTCTGTACGCAGACAGCATTTCTGTTCAATCTCAGAGCCTCTGTTTGTGTTTCATGTGAGACTGGAGCAGCTCAGCACCCTGGCTGCAGACCAGCGGGACCGAGCCCACGGGAAGGATGGGCCACAGCACTGGGCTGAGCTGAAGGCAGCACTGCACCAGGGCCAAGGGATTCCTCTCCAGTCAGCAAACCAGAACAAATAGAACCCATCAGTGCTGACTCTGGGGGAGCAAATGAATTCCTAGGCTGAAACCTCAGACCTGAGAGGAGCCATGCTGAGAAACAATATGAGCCAGAACTAGGTGGGATTTACAGGTGTCTCCCACAACACCATTAGCACCCACAGAAGTTCCTAAGAACAGAACAGGAAAATTTTGTCCACAGACTTTCACAGCCTTCAGCAATTTGCAGTTCAGTCTTTCTGAAATTAAATGTATTACTTTCCCATTCAATAGCCCTTTGTGGATTTTTCTGCTATGAGTTTATCAGTTGTTGAACAAATGTAAATTGTAGCACCTTTAATGCCCTGTTATGACTTCCACAACTATGCTGCAAAGCACAGTAATAGCTTTTCTTCTAAAATTTCTACCTGCTAGTTTCATTTGACGCACTGTAGCCCTTGTTTTGGAAAAAAACAATGAATACTGATTCTGTATTTACTGTCTTCATTCCACTCATGTTCTAAACATCTCTATCATACACCCACTCAGCTGTCTTCCCTCCAGGTTTAAGAGCTGTAGTCATTATATATATGAAAACCATTCCACCCCTTAAACAATCTTTGTCTCTTTTTCAGTTCTGCTCTGTGTCTGGTGTTGAGATGAGGAACTGAGAATTTGAAAGGTTAGAAAGAGTGACTTGGTGACTTATTTTACATGCATGGTAATATAGTACATACAAACCATAACACAATGCATGGTAATACATTACATATAAAACCATAACGATATGAAATCAGGCATGAGGGTTGCAGTAGGCATTGGTAAACTGGTGTTATGACTCCTGGAGTAAACCCACAGAGTGTTACATCTTGGACTTGTTAATTTGTTTTTTCATGCTGTGCTATTTATGTAATTTTATGCTGTTTAAACTAAGCCTTTTTCTACCCTCTAATATCTCATATCTTATTCTAATTACTTTAGTGGTTTTTTTTTTTTACTATTTCTATATATATTTTCCACTCATTTTATCCTACAGGCAGAGCTCCAGAGTGCCTCCAGCACTGACAGCTTTGTCTCCTTTTTTTCCTTTCAAAAGTAGTAAATATCTCATCAGTCCAAAAAGATCCCGCCACCCCAGAGCATTTCACTGTTTGTCCCTACTCTTACCACCTTCTCTACAAAGAAACCTGTATGATTCAATTTGCTGGAATAAGTCAGTTGCCACTGACAGATTTTCCTTTAGGAAATACTGTGAGACAATTCTGATCTCACAAAACAATGTACTAGAAGCAACCTTTCTTCCTCATACTCTAAAAGGAGTCAAAAATATAAAGCAAAGGGGTTTTTAACAGTATCTAGGGAATTTAGGAGCAGAAATCCGACTAAGACATCAAAGAGGTTTGTCCCTAACTCCCTGGATGTTTCTGAAACTCCCATCCTCAAAGCTTGTCCTAGAAGGATTGTAAGCACACCCCAGCAGTAGGAATGTGTTGTTCTGTTTAGCAATTGAGGAGAAGAGAACTGTGTTTGAACAATCTCCCTTGAATCACTGCCTGCATCAAAAGATTGGCTCAAGCCTCTTCTTCCTCCTCCCTGTTCCTTCCCAAACTGGCCACGTCACAAGGGAGTATTTCTGGATACTTTGAAGGAGGACAGACCTAAAGAAGGTTTTCACCGTCTGCTTCACATGCACAGATGCAACTGGAATTATTTTACATTATGCAACTAAGCATTGTGACTGCACCATCCCCACCCACAAAAGGAGCTAACCTGGTGAAACAGAGTCTGCAGTCTCAGGGGGCTTTTTGGAGATGGGAAATTCAGACACCGTGTGATTTAAGCCATTCTCCCAGGGACAGAGAAAAGGAACAATGGGCATTAGCCTGAGCCTTGCCAATTAGCTCAGGGCCTTGTCAGATGTTTCTGAAAGTCCCTGTTGTGCCTTAAATAGATAATTATATTTTTTCACAGCAGCATGAGGTAACTGTATAAAATGTTTAGAAGTGCTCTAAACTGTTGTTCTGGCACACAGCTAGGGGGAGAACAAGAGGAGTCCGACCAGAAAGTTCCTGACTTGTGGATGATTACCCTAACAAGTTAGTTATCCCTCTTCCCTCTCTCACTGTAATTACTGGTTGTGACCCATTGCATATGATGGAATTACTGTGTTATTGACATAGAGCTTAAGCTCAGGCACTTTCTTGGGGTGAACTTGACGTTTGAAAAGGCTTTCCTCCATCTTCCTCTTCTTGATAGGAAAATGAGAGTGTAGGGAATGGAAATGCTGAGCTCTCATGCAGTGGGACTTCTGCTGTCTCAAAAAATGCTGTCTTTATAAGCTGATTAAAAGACTTCAATAAAGAAAACCATACAAAAGATCTAATAGTTCTTGGCTGTATAGAGGAAAGGAGAGCAGGGGAATGTGAAGGAAAAATAATAATAATAATGCAATCTTCCATTTTCTAACATAGACAGTTGGCAATACTGTGCTTTTCCAATTAAGATGATAGCATCTGGACTACTGTAATCCTTAAGGTTGTAAACTGTGTCATGTTGCCCAGAGTGGATTCATCAGTCAGCTGGCAATAATTTATATGATTAAAAAGAAAGGCATTGCCCATAATTTTACTGTAGGGTTGTTATGTTGTCTTTTAGGTTTGTTTTTTGTTGTTTTTTTTTTTTTTTCCTGTGGAAAATAATTTGTCAAAAGCATTGTACTGGAAGAAAAAAAAAAACCTGCAACAAAATTAGCAAAACATCTTCCTTTGTCTTCTCTTCCCTGTTCAAAAATATCTAATATAAATAACTAAGATGAGGCTTTAATGATTTTAAGATTCATTTTTTACCCACGAGATGAGATTATTTATTATGCTGGAGTTTATTCCTACAGTGCTGCTCAGGCTAGCTGGTGAGTGGGGAGAGAAGCATGCAGCTTTGGAAGGGAAGGCTGGTATGGCAGGTAGGGCTGTGGGACAGCTGCCACCAAGACAGGCAGGGCAGGGGATAGCAGAGGGTAAAAAGAATCAACAGACCCAGGGGCTAGGGAATCCTCAGCAGTGAGAAGGAGTTCAGAAGGTTCAACTTAAAGAGAGAGAAACTGACACCATTTTCACTGAGTTGTTTTCCTTAGTCCTTTCTCTGGCATCCAGCTCAATGTTTGGATTAGTAATGCTGTTATCCTGCAAGTGCATAATAGTAGCTGCAAAGAAAGAACTGCTCTTTTAGGAGGAGATAATTTGGTGTTTCTTGTTTGAAAAAATTAGAATGAATCTGTCAGTAATTTCAACACTTGTGTGTGATGATGAAGTTTCTTTTCATTTCCTCCACATTATTTGTATCATGAGTTCAGAACTAGGGTTCTAGTCTGAGCAACTTGCCCGCTGAATCAGGTTCTTTGAGCTATATTGGGACTGCTTAAATGCAAAGACCTGCTAGAAAGAAATTGAGGGCTCTCCTGAAGCCAACAAACCATCCCTCACACAAGTTCCTTGTTTGAGCCTTGTGTAAGGATTCACACCTGTGCTGAAATGGGAATGCTGAACACCTGTGCTGAGCAGGTTGCAATGGGAATGATGAACAGCTGAGCTGAGCAAGTTTAAATGGGAATGCTCAGCACCTGTGCTGAGCACGTTTAAATGGGAATGTTCAACACCTGTGCTGAGCACGTTTAAATGGGAATGCTGAACACCTGAGCTGAGCAGGTTGAAATGGGAATGCTGAACACCTGAGCTGAGCACGTTTAAATGGGAATGCTCAACACCTGTGCTGAGCACGTTTAAATGGGAATGCTCAACACCTGAGCTGAGCAGTTAGAAGAGGCTATAAAAGCAGGCAAAAGGGTAAATGAGCTGCTCATAGCTTCAGAACTCAGGTAAGCAGCAGCCTCTGAGAAGTTTTTTTTTTTTAGCTCTTTGGCTTGTTTCTTTTTGTTCTGGGGGGTTTTTTATTGGTTAGTTGGCTTATTTGTAACATGGATTCAAGTTCTAAACATTTTTCATATATTTTCTCATGCTGTTGCCTTGTATTGATTCCAGATTGTTCCTTGCTTTCCTTAGTGAGACCTGGTACTTGGTTTGTGTAGCTCCCTTCTTTCATGACTGGAAGTAGGAGTAATCACAAAGGAGGAAAAATGGTGATTTTCATGATATGCTGGAAGTGTCAGCTGGTGTATTGACCAAAGCTGCTCTGGCAATTTCTGTCTTGCCCATTCCTACATATCCAAGAAAGGCCAGTTTGCACCCAGCATATTTTCTCTAATACATTTAGTACTGATGGCAAGCTGACTGTGTGTTAAACTTAACAGATTTCTATAAGGAAGGTTATATATGTCTGTAAAGAAAAAGTGATTTGAATGCACAAGATGAGTTATCATCACAACCACTGTTCAAATGACTGCATTTCTGAGTAGCTTCTCTGTAACAGTAGCATGAGAGGGAGGTGGAATTGACCAGGTGGTGAAGCTGGGGGAAGTGAGGAGTTTTTTCTTTAATTGTGAGAAACACAATCACATCTGAACTTTGGCTTAGTTCACAGAGTGTCTTGAGATCCTGTGACCTTATGTGAGCCAAAAATCAACAAATAACACGTCTTCCTTTCAAGCCTATTTCCTTGAAGCTACTAAGGGTTGCAATATTCACTTTAAAAAAATGACTGAAAAATGCCGTAAACTCTTAACTTCATCCTTAGAAGCAGCCTAAACAAGTTAGATAAAATCATGATTTAATATCCTTTGATGCAAAAAACATATTTAATGGAAGGGCACAGTCAGCCTTCCCTCCAGTAAGGCAACACCAGATGCTGTGAATCACCCCCAGCCTTTAGAAGAAGGGTTTTCTGATGGAAGAGGTTGATATTCTCCTCATTGTGTCATAGAGGCACAGTAGACTTGCCATGAACTTCGTAGATGTGGGTGGTGCTTCACTAGAATAGAGCTGAAGCTTCTTTTTCAGTTTGATTCCCACCTCCAAAAGCCATCACCAGGAGACCTGTGCAGCATCCATGAGGTTTTGTGCTGGTTTTGCATGAGTGAACTGCAAGTAGCTCTATGCCCTTGGTTTCATCACAGTTCTTTTAAAGATGTGAGTTGACAGCATCAAAGTGACTTGTATTGATCTTTGCTACTCACCAGCTACTCCAGCTTCATCTTTAATCTCAGTATATTCACTATTTGAGTTAGTTTACTATTAGAAGATGAACCAAGACCACTACCAAACCCCTCCTAATGTCCCCCCTCCCTTGTCTCCCTGCTACTGAAAGCAATCCATTTACTGTTTTAGATGATTTTTAGCTAACAACATGCGAAGTTTCCTTTTGGTGTAGCTGGGAATATATAAATAGATGGGGATTACCTGCAAATGCTGCTAATTAATTAGTATATGTAATGCTCAAAGAAGCTTAGGCACACAATCAAGGAGGTCTGTAGAAAACATCCATAGGCTGTTGAAGAGCAGGGAGCAGTCTGTGCTTACCAAGTCACACCATGCAGACTTAGTGGCAGGAGTATTTACCCTGCCAGTAGTAACTGCAAATTCCCAGGCAAGCTTCTCTAGCAGGGCAGGTGTGGGGCACAGTCTGCTGTGGGAAGCATGTCCTGGGCACAAAAAGCACTGAGTCACTTTGCTGAAGGGCTGCATTGCTCTGGAGAACTGAGCCAGTCCTGCATAGGGGCATAGCCTTGCAATTGCCTTCTCCTTGACCTTGGAGAAGAGGAACTGATGCTTAAGTAGAGAAAACCACAGACTCACACCAAATATTCTGAATTGGAAGGGACCCACAAGGGTTATGGACTCTGACTCTTAAGTGAATGGCCTGCACATGGGTCACACTCTCAACCTTGGCACTATTAGCACCAGGCTCTGACCACTGGGCTAATACAGAGCCTAGTTATCCCTCTGCTGTGTGATGGGAAAAAGGAGGCAAGGCTCCTTGTGATATTTTATTGCTGTGGGAGCATTTAAGTACCTTTTTTCCCAGGGAAATAAATGGCTTCAGCTACAATGCCTTGCGTTGGGTGGAGAATCTGCTGCTTCTGAACATGGAAGAGAGGTAGAAGCTCTAGGAATTGGCTGGGTAACCTCTGCTTTGTAAGGCAGAGCTAAAACCTGCAGGGGCATATTAGACAGGACTATAAAGTCTTACTGCTGAGACATGATTCTTGTTATTAATCAATGATTAAATAACAATTTAGCCATATAAATTCCTCCCACTTTTGAGGCACAAAAGAGCTGTGCTCATTTACTCCAGCCAAGAATTTGATATAATAATTTTGGGAAGATTTCCTGTTTCTTTCATGTTCACAAGAGTTCTGTGTTATGCAAAGAGATTGTGGCATGAATGTTACCTGGCCCAATTTCTGTGTGTGGTTAATTGACTTAGCTTTTTTCTCTGCATGCAATTCCACACACAAAAGGATGTTTTAAATCACAGCCAATTGCTGAGAACACTTTCAGGGAGTCTTTTATTTAAAAAAAAGTCCTAAATAGTCTGTATTCTTTTATTCTCCCATTATACAATTGTAAAGTTTTCGAGCAAGCAATATGGTATTTTTCTACTGAGCCTTCTAGTCCCAAGCTTTCTGTTTGTTCCAGAAATATCAGACATTCTATGACATTTGTTCTATAAGAATCTAATCCTGTATACTTGACTAAAACTTGTTGGGATATTTTTGTCCAACAAACACAGGCCAGAGACATCTACATAGGGACAGTTCATAAAAATAAAAGAACACTTAGGGATGACAGGAACTTTTTAGAGTGCATAAATATTGTGTGTAGGTCTCTAAATGGTACTTGGCACAGCCTTCAATAGAATATCTAGGATACCTCTCCTGGAATGACAGTGTCATGAAGTCATTTGAGTAGTAATTTGTTTGGAGCAATACCCGCGACTTCTAACGTGTGCTGGAAATTTTAATTCAGGCTCACATATGTTGAGAATAAACACTTGAAATCACTAGGCAGGTAAAACATATAAGCTACATTTTATGACCTTGAGTTGAGTGATGTTGTAGTATCAGCAGAAGTGTGTTTTGAGTTGTGATAAAAATGGTCTCTTTAGAGAAAGTCTCGGTTTGTGCAGAGAGGAAATTTGCTGGGAATTCTTTTCAAAATGATGATTGGAAGACAAGAGGGGCCTTCATCAAAGGGGAAAACTTGAAGAGAAAAGAAAAATAAGAAGGGCAAGTGTTTGAGTTTTGAAGGCTAGACACTGGATTGAGGAAAGAGAAGGATAGAGGAAGGATATAAAAACAATGTGCATTGGGGAAAGGAAAATGAGGCAGAAAACAGCATATCAAAAAATGGAGAGTAAGATTAAGAAAAAGAGCATTGAAGCAGTGCTGGAATTAGGTCAGTGCTGGACTGTGGCAGTTCACAAAAGGACCCTGACAGTTCTTGTAATGAGGGACAGGCTAATTGAAATTTATCCCTCTCCAATTCTGATGGGTAAATTCCAGAACTGGTGAGAGAAACACACAGGAAAATGCAGAATGAGGAAGAGCTCTCCAGCATGACTAGGAACACACTTGTAATACCAAATATAAAAGGAAAATAATATAATTTTTCGAACTATTGTTTTTTCTTTGCAGCACACAGTGAATTATCACTGACATGGAACACAAAGGGAATTCAGTCAAGTTCCAACTTTAAGCACTGGGTCTGAGGAGACTTCTTAAATGTAAGTCATTTGGATATTAATATATACATTATTAAAGTTTTTCTGCATACAAAAATTAAATGTTATGATTTGGGGGCAAATGAACTGAATTTTTTGTGTTACTAAATAGCTGTATATACATTTTAAATAGGAAGCTTAGTGCAGGCTGTACCAAAGGATCATGGCTGATTCTTCTTTACAGGATCTCCTGTATTAACATTATCAATTATATAAAAGAGGAAGGTATTTATTATGTAAGGTCTGCAGCTAACTATCTATACTAGGAGATCTGATCTTTCTGGTCTATTTTATCCATCATTAGATCATGGAAGAAAATAGTTGAGGCAAAAGGATCCTTGGCTTTTCCCAAAGAAGAGTCTTCTTTTGTGTGAATTAGCTTAATACTGTTTTAAGAGCAAAATACAGTTTTAAATATAAGGCTAGAAAAAGTTGTTTAAATAACCATTTTTTACATAAACCTGATGTATTGGGAAAGTAATCATATGGAGTAAAATATATGTGAAGTATTTTTATATCATGTGGGAAATACTTCTCAACACCCAAAATGATGGGACATATTTCACTTGTACCAATTTAAGGGAGAGGCAACTGCTGAGGCAATGCTGATGCAAAATCCACTGAAGGTCTGCCCAAGTGGTGAGGGGTGTGGTTCAGCCAAGTGTGCAAACACATGCTAAAATTTATTCCCACTCCCAGCATATGGTTACATGTGCTATTGCTCCACCCTCACACAGTTTATGTCAGCTATAGCATAGTCCCAAAGCTATAATATCCATAATTTCAGAAGGAATTCAGAGCTGTAGGCTGTGGGAGTAAGTGTGTTCTCATCAGCTTCTGGGCCCTGCACGTGGGATGCAGTGCTGCTCGTGTCCTCACTCGGCCACAGGCACAGCCTCAGAGCCTTTCCCAGCACCAAGAAGGGCTTTCTGTTCCTGGATAAGGTGTTTTCATCTTGAGTTCTTGTGGAGTCTCTTTTTGTATTTAGTAAAATCCAGCCATTCTGTTAATCTGTTGAGATAATGTAGTGATTGGCACCTTAGAAATACTGTAGAAAGACAGATAAAAGGATTCCAAATGCATCCTTTGTGAATTTTTAATAAAAGATTTTGCATTGTCCAGTGATGAAAACAAATCATCTGTGGAAAGACAAAACTGTTTTCCATTAGTATCATTCACTGAGCATGTTTGTGTATGTTTGGTGTCTGATATCATCTTAAACTTAATCATTTAACCATTTCTAGTGATGAGATATGTCACTTGACAAGCACTTGTGCTTTGTATCTGCCTCTTTTTCTTTCTTTTTTTTCCCTGAATTTCAAGGTCTGTGCTGTATTTTTCACACAATGATGCAATTGATGAGCAGCTGAAGATTTCTGTCTGAAAATTGTTTCTTTACAAAAAATACAAATACAAACATTCTGGATTTATTTCAAATTCCAGAGAAACCAGAAAAACTGGTAAATTTTTTTCCTTCAGGGTTTTTCAACCAAGGTTAGACCAAAGAAACCTCTGTATCACAGATCTCTTGGGGATCCAGTACCAACCGTCACTCTGACTGGACTTGACCTTGCTTTGATTTCCTTTTTCCTGCACTGACATGCCTTCTCTTTCCAAAATTATCAATTACTGAACTATTCACAGAATAGTTTAGGTTGGATGGGATCTTCAATATCATGCTGTTATCCTAATACTAGGGTGAGAAGGAGTTTTTTTAAGTGTTCATTGTATGGTGACAAATAGTATATTTTATAAATTAATTTCAAGTTAATGCTAAATTATAGACTCACGTACTACATACACTTTACTACTAAAAGAGTTCATCATGTTTAATGTTATTACAGTGAACACCAAAGGATTTAATAATGATTTGCACTTCTTATAGAGTGGTACCAGTGTAGTAAAAAGAAGGTTAGCCTAATTAAATTCCACAAACCACTTTAGGGCTCTGCCGTATTGTGGAGACTGTTTTTTATGTTAATTAATTCTGAATGAATGGTTTCTGAAGTGTTTTAATATTGTTCAAAGAGGCACCTGGAAGTATTTCAGGGTTTTTTTTCAAGTCCAGGATACTTTGACCAAGTAAGCATCTCCCTTTCCATGAGTTCCTGCATGCTGTATAAATTAGTAAATAATAATGAACTGAGTATTCTATATTTTATTGAGAGATAGAGCTAAAGTTGGGTGAGGCTATTGCTGTGTTCTGACAAGAGACAATTTGGGGAGCAAAACCTCAGGCTGAGAAATCCAGTTCACTTTGTTGCAGTGCACAGCATTGTTGGACAATGCATTGTGGATTTACCTCCCCTTTTGAATTGTTCCAGTCCTAATTCCTAGTGTTCCACAAAAATAAATGCTACACCATGTTTGGCTTAGATTCTAGTTTGCACAAATCTGACTTTTTGGTGATCTAGGCTGTAGTTCCAGCGGTGAAAGGGTACATTTTTGCATGTTATTTGCTTTCTGGTTCTTTTGAATTGTCATAAAGCAGAGAGGTAGAAGACACTCTTGGTAGCATTTTGGTCACTTGCCTAGTTCCTTTTCAGCTTCCCTTAACTGTTGTTTAGTAATACAAATATTTCAGACTGGGATTTGCACCAAAAAAAATAGCTGTTAAAAAACAAATGTGAAAATTTGCATTGCCTCTCCTTCTACTGAAATTCTTGGGAATGTTTTTGCTTTTAGCCTTCTAATAGACCTGTTTGGAAATGGGATTCAAGCTGGATGTTTTAAACCCCAATTCCCTTAAGCACATGCTTCACGTGTTAGGCATGTGTTTAAATTCTCTTGATTTAGTGTCATATTCTTAAGGGCATTGCTAAATAAAGAAGGGCATGAGCATGTACTTAAATGCTTTGCTGATCAAAGGAGCAAACCTTTTGATTTGATCTACGTTTAATGCAAGTTAGATCACCTATCCAGTAGTCAAAAATTTACTGAAAGTCTCTACTAAAGACAGCTTGTGATTAAGCTGTGTTCTTCTGGCTATGGAAATGGGAAGGGCTGCATAATACAGCACATTTCTTAATTTATTTTCATGACATTGGTTGTAAATTACACTTTCAAGTGCTATAGTCTCACTGCAAATAAAAGAAGGGATCAAGACAGTAAAAATGAAAAGAGAAAAGAGGGGTTTGGTTGTTAAAGACATATATTCCATCGAAAACCAGAGTGATTCAAGATGGTTTATGTTCTTAATATTTTTTCTTTCTATATAAAGTACAGTATGTAACACATCTCTTCCTCCTTACACTAAAAATTTATATTCAGGATACTCTAATGAAGTACATCTTGAGTCTCCTTTTCATGGCTAATGAGGAGACAACAAGAATTTGACTAATACTAGTACAATTACTGGAGCAGTGAAGCATGCATCTCTGATTAGATGTGATAATTTGCAAGGCTGGGCTCTTCACATTAAGTTTGCAAACAGTTTAAAAATCACTTCCTCTATTTATCCAGCTAATCTCTGTTTAATGACTCCAGACCTGACAAAAGAAAGAGAAAACGTCTCTTAAAACCCTATACTTCATTTATGAAGCTTGTATGTAGAGGAGAGGCATAATTGATAGCAAATTTTTTCCAGAACACTTTAAGATGGAAGCTCTGCAGCTGATTCTTTACTATGCAGTGGTATTTTTATTATTCCTGTAGTACTCAGTCTCCTTTCCATAGAGCTTTGTTGTCTTTGTCTGGGTTTAGACATGTTTCCACTGATTTTGGACTCTTCTGATTTGTTCCTGATTTGTCTTTTGAATTAAATACTTGATAATCTGTAGAGTATGAATATTTTTGTTGGATTTGCTTATTTTTTTCAGAAAAGGTTGGTAGAGTGACTAGTGATGGTGCTGTTAGGGAATGTTTTATCAGTCATCAGCATCTTGGACAGGCAGGTTTTAAATGGAATCAGGCACGTACCATTCCAGATTTTTGAACTATTCCTTCATCTTTGAGGCCTCTGTTCACCATTTGGACTTGAAGCAAAGCTGGCTAAAACAACAGGAGCTATGGTTAGAGGTCTTGATGAATTTAGTTAAGCAAACAGAAGCAGCTCTTGCTGTCAGTAGGTGGCACTTGTCCTGAGGCAGGAATGAGATGATATTTAAAAAGGACAGCCAGCGGTTTCAGTCAGGCATAAAAATGGATGCCTTCATGCAAAACTCTGTCCCAGCACACATCACTTACAGCAATAAAATATTCTAGGTGTGACTGCAGAAAAAGAACTTCCATTAGGGGATTTAAATAAGTTTGCCAAGTCACTTGATACACTCATCGCTGGACCAAGTGCCACTGTATTGTCTCCTCGTTCCACAGTCGCATCATTTGATTGCAATTTCTTTTAGGATCCTCTAAAACTGAGTAAAAACAGACTCAAAACCAATATACTGTCATAGGAAGGTAGAAAGGATTCAAGACTGTGATTCACACAGATATTTTCTGGAGTTTTGCCTAAAATGTATAAAAGCAGAAGTATGGAAAGAGGCTAAAATGCTCAGCCTGTTGTTTTGTACCTGTTTATTTGCTTATACAGCTTCCAGAGAGCATGATCAGCTTTGTGTAAAGTGTCCTGTTGAAGATGGGCTCGGGGATTTCCCTGTCTATTTTAGTAAGTGATACCTCCTGCCCTTTTGTTTCCATTGAAAAGCAGCAGTTGTTACAAGGGTTGTTTGCAACAGACAGAAAATGTGCATCAACTTCCTTCTGGACCTATGGAAGTTATTTGTGTCAGAGAGGGGGGAATCCTTAGAGGAGTTTTGGCAGACTGCATGGAAAGGCATCTTTAAATACTGAAGGCATCTGAATCTCTCTTCTTCCAGACAAAAAAGAGATAAACACAATGTTGTGGGGTTTAGTTCTTGGGGATGGCAACTTCTAAAACTGATCTGAATTCTCAGTGGCAGAGCATCCTCTCTGAGGAGTAGGATAGGGTGGAGGCAGTGCAAAATGACATCACCTCTTGCTGTTACTAATGTGATGGAAAATGGCCAATGTGACTTCAGAAATGGGAAAAGCAGGTAAAGGATTTTCTTCTTTTTAGCTCTGCAGTCTCCCATGGTGGTCCTTATAGGGCCAACTGCCTGATTTCACTCTTTCCCATTACAGAGTAATGCATTTAAGGACCTGGAAGTGGTATTTGAATGTGCTATCTCTTCATAAAAATTATATTTTTTTTTAAAAACTGATTCATTCTGCCTAGAACTCAAACCTAAGAAAGCCCTTTTTCAATGAGAAACATTGAGTAGAAATTACAATATGATCAGAGCTGCACTAAGTGTTCCTTGTTCCCTATGCTATTTAGAGCTCTTGTTCTTGAACCTGTGCAAGTGCTCCATAAAATTGATATTACATTGTAATAAGTTTCTTGCTTTTAATCACAACAGCAGCACTGGGAAACAAAGGACTGCCTTTGCTCTTGCTCAGTGCCCTGGAAAGCAGCTTAATCCCCATGAGTGGAGGTGAGGGGCTGCAGTGTTTCCATGCAGTTGGGTTGTACTTGTGATGAGTGAAATGTTTCCTCACCATCACCCAGTGAGGAGTTCCAAGCAGACACCCAATATTGTCTCTAGTCTCCAAAGCAGCCTGTTAAGCTTTGGACTCAGGAGAGTCAGCTCAGAGTCAACTCAGGAGAGTCACCAAATTACTTTCTCTTCTTCCCTGTGCCTTAAGGCAGGATGCAAAGCATTTGAAGGGTGGAGGTAGTCAGTGTCCAGCTGCCTGTTGTCTTTGGGGTGCTCTGTGCTGGGATAGAGCATTTAGGAGCCATTGAGCCACCATACATTTTTAGGACACGTTTGCTTGCAAACAGGTTAACGTTAATACACTTAGGTGATAAAAAGAGAGAAGCAACAAAATCAGTCATTAACTTTAAATTTAAATTTAGAGGTTGTTGGTTCCAGCTTATGGCATTGGCTAATGCTACTGTTTTTTCTAGAGCTCATACCTTGGAAAGTTCCTAGGGCTACATAATTCCCACTCGTTTTGAAAAGATAATTAGTGGAGGCACCCTGAGTTAATTCTGCCTTTTTTCCTTTCTGAATAGGGTAACACCTTCCTTTTTCTTTTCTGTTTACACATTCTCTGACTGTGTTAAAGGCAGGACAGGAGACTTTTCTCTTTTTTCTAGTGTTTAGTTCATTTTTTATTTGTATTCTCTAGTGTAAATAGTAAAGTACAGTTTGCCTGGTAGCCAAGTAGGGTCTAATTTGGTTCCCTGTTAAATAAATGCAAGCCTTTCAGTAGGCTTTGTAGTTTCATAGTAGATTTATCACTTGTACTCATTTTAAAAGAAACAAAATCACTTGTAAGTTGGACAAAAAACCAAACCCAAGTATAACAGAAATGCTATGTGGCCAGGAATTGGTTCTAAGAGGGGTTTTTACTTGAAGAGAAGGGCAGCAGTTAGAAACATGCTCTCATTTATCTCAAAACCAACTCATTTTCTGAAATAGATCCCAGTAGTTGCCACATTTAAAAAAAAAAAAAAAACATTACTACTCTTCTGAATATGCCCATAGTAAAGCCTTAAGTTAATTTTGTTGACAGTTCCATAAATTAAAATGTGAATATAGCAAATTTTTCCTTCCGTGGTTTTTCCCTGTCATTATCAATGTAGTGGAGCACTGTTTCAAGCATGCAAGGAGTGTCTGAGCCTTTTATCTGTCACCCAATATTCCTGATTCTCTGTAGCAGTGTCTTTGCTTAGTCTCTCTATTTTGTTGCACTCCATAATGAGAAAAATGTGGAACCTAATGAGACAGCCTAAGTTCCCTTTTATAAATTACATCCAGAATCAGCAGTGCTGGGTTTGCTGGCAGCCTGCCTGGTACCATGTCCCACTGCATAGATCTCTCCTTTCCCACTGAGATTACTCATATGGAAGAGTTTGTGTGTCCCTGAGTATGCTCAGGAGCATAAGCAGGTCTGTGCTCAAGGCCTTGGAATGGCAGTGTGGAAATCCAAACTCTGAGATTCAGCTACATGTCCCTGAACATGCAGAGAAATCAATATCATAAATTGCAATGGCATTCGGTTTGCCTGTTTGTAAAACAGCAAAACTGTTCCCTCCTTTCTTTGCATGGATCACGGGATCCTTCAGGAGTAGATGGAGGTCTGGTGATCACAGAAGTGCTAGGGTTTTCCCAGGACATTTGTTCTTCCACCATGAGGAATGTTGACTAAGATTGACTAATTAACAGGGAAACCACTATGAATTCCTAGTTTACCCAGTCCCCCAGGTTGTTTCCCCCTCTCTGCATCTCTGATTCATTTGAATCTTCATTTCCTAAGGAAATGAAATTCATGAAAACATCTTTACCTATCTTCCATTTTCAATCAGACATATTTGTGAATAAAGTTCTTAATCATTACGATTAAATTCCTAATAAGTAAACAAACACCTCTCCTGGAAAGCAAATATCTTTTAATATGTCCACTGGAAAGGGCAAAAAATAAGAATCACTAAAATTCGTACTGAAGCAAAAAAACCTACACAGAATAGTATATAATTGATGCTTAGCAGCTTGAAAAAAAGCAGCTTTTGGAGTGTTTTCTGTTCCAGACATTAAAGAATCCCCTCCTCAATGAAAGTTTCTTTCCTGTGTGCATTACCAGTTTTCAAACACAAAGCAACAGAAAACGATTTATTTTTTCTATCTAATACCTACTGGATCTTTAGTTAGAGTGACCTCACACATTCAGTTAAAAGTTAATCAAGAAGAAGTCGCTCGTCCAGTGGAAACCAGATGTAGTTAGCTCCACTGCTCATGGAACAATTTCTCTGCTGATCCTTGTAATTTCTTCCCCAGATGTGAGCTGTCCCCTCTAATCATTGTGCTGTTTCAAACAACTTGTTCACACACTCCCCAGACTTCAGGGCAACTCTTGTACAAAGCAAATCCTCCTCAAGTTTGGAATAAATAAGGATTGAGCTATTTCTTAAATTGCTATGTAGAAAAGGGCCTTGAGGTGTAGCATTGCTTTCCAGTTGTTGTTGCTAGTCTAAGGCTGGTGTGGTGCTGTTTGTTAGAAGATTCTCATGTTACAGACAGAAAGTGGTGCACAGGAAGTTCCATCTGAAGATGAGGAAGAACTTGTTTACTTTGGGGGTGACCAAGCACTGGAACAGGTTGTCCAGAGATGTTGTGGAGTCTCCCTCTCTGGAGATATACCGAAATTGTCTGGACACAATCCTGTGCTGTGTGATTGAGATGGGCCTGCTTGAGCAGGCACATTGGTCTCTTGCAACCTTATCCATTTTGGGTTATCTTTCAGCACTCCTTGGTTTTGCTACCTTTAGGAGAAACTTGTGCTATTTCAACACAAATGGGACTCTGCCTCCAGGATTTTTTGCAGTAGATTTTATTGTGATTTTGTTTGTTGCCTCAGAGACTTTTATTTGTGTAGGTACTTACCTCAATGTGGTCACCTTTTCAGGAGTCTGAGCTCCTTGCTTAATTAAGTCTGGAATTCCAAGAGCTGTGGAAATTCCATTCCACCTAGAAATTCCTTGAGAGCTGAAACTTCAGCTCAGTTTCACAGAAATTTCTGGTGTGGTTTTTAAAATAGACAGTACAATTGTTGCAAGACCATAATGCTTCTATAATTATCAGGCTTTTTCTTTTTCACAAGCTCTTTACATGTGGGTGTAGCATAGGCAAACAGAATGTGAATTCCACTGTGCTACTGATGCCTCCAGAGGCTACCTGGAACAGAGGCTAGACAGTGTTAAATGAATAAAGCTGGTATTTATTAAAAAGCCTTCAAAGGATACACCTTGGGCAGCACCAGAGCCTGGCCCTGGCTCCACCCAAAATGGATGAGGGCTCCTGAGTTTTCACACTTTTGTAAGTTTTGGTCCATTTACATGTTGGGGTTAATTGTCTAATTACAGCTTCAGGTTATGAAGTCCCATCCTCTAGATTGCTCTCCCCAATTCCCTGTTGTTTCTGTTTTTGGGGCCTGAAGCTACAGTGGTGTCCTTGGTTCTCAGGGTGGAAAAGGATTGTTTTGTCTAGCTAAACTGTGTGGAGAACTTGCTAACACTTTATATGAAGTTCAGAGTTACACACCAATGCAGTACAGAATCTGGAAAATAAGAAAGCTAAAACTTAAGGCATCACTATCAGCAAGCTTTTAGCTAAGATAGTTCACTACCCTAAAAGTAGATTTTGTGCTTAAGGATTGCTTTTGAGTTGCAAAGTTCCAGATCACAGCTGTTGGCATTTGGATGTGCATCTCTGTTGAAAATGTGCAAAATGTTTGGTATTGTCAGAAAAGGAAGTCCAGCTACCCCAAAAACACTGGTTTCATGTGGGAGCACCTATATGCAACAGCACACCAAGGATTCCTAGAAGGAATCTGCTGCCCTCCTGATGTGTGAGGGTACTTGTTTTTGTGTGTATTTTCCATTAACCCTGAAACAAGAGTTCCTTGCCTTAGAAATCTTAAGGTAGAGGTTTGGTATTTTGGTCATGAAAGTTAAAACAATTACCTCATTCATAAGGCAGGAATTTTAATTGAGATCACCAAGGTTGAAAAACAAGTGACTTATTCACAAGTAGAATTATATGTTTTTCCTAGCCTTTTCCTCTAAATATTTGATCATAGAAGGCCTTGTTTTAGACCAACTGCAGCAGAAGAAACCATTACTCTTAAATTTTATATTATGTGAGTCACTGGAAGTTGGTAACACACAGCTATATTTATCTTGTCCTGTCATTTCAGATGTACCTTACCCCACTCTATGGAATCATTTCTTATAGAAGCTGGCAGCAGTCCTTGCCATCTCATACCTGAGATTTTTTTTTTTAAGCTATACTTGTTTATTTTAGTCAGGTTGCTTCATACCCTGTTCAGAAATGAAATGTTTTCTCTGTGTATGGAATTTGACAGAAATGAAGAAAAATCTCATCCATTTTCCTCAGTTGTCCTTACCTCATATGAAGGAAAACATTCACAGCTGTCTCTAGTGTCCTGCAATGCAATAATTTTTCTCAGAGGTAGACTAATACCCGAAACCTGCTGACAAGGCCACTTACCTTCTGTACTTGGTACTGTAATGTCTGGACACTGGGAGTACAAGTATGATCACTTTAAGTTTCTATTAAGCCCATTACCCCTTTAAACAAAGTTTGCTATTTAGGCTAACAGAAAAGGTACAAGGTTTTTAACTGACACTGAAATGAATAATTTGCAAAACACTCCAGGGAGCCATGCACAAAGATCTTAGTGAAAATCAACAACATTTGTACTCAGAAAATTTTCTCCTTGGAAAATTACTGCAGACACATTATTAGGAATTACAGTCAAAGAAATCTTCAACATCAGATGAGTTGATTTCTTTCTTTCTTCATCATAGGGCTCATCTTTCTTTCATATGAGTGTGGTGGACAGTGCTGCACTGTTGAGGCAATGTGTGAAGCTGCCTTGAGCTGGGTTGAATGCCAATTATTGCTCTAATAAGCATTTTTAAGAAGGCAGCATGAAATTAATATGCTACAATCTGCACAAAAGGAAGATAAAGCAAATGTAAACTTAGATCAGATAATTAACATGCCATTGTGCATAGTGCTTGTAACAAGTCCCAAGGAAGGATTCCATGTTATTTTAAAGCAAGTAGGTTAAACACAGAAAGGTGATGAGGTTCTTCTTTCACTCTTTGAAATGACCTAGATGAAATGGGGATTTTTTGTTTAAGGTCAAGAAAATGCAAATGATGGAGGATATAGAACAATTCAACATCAAACCAATCATTCTAACTTTACAAACTGAAAAAAATATGGATCTTTCCTGTGGTTATCTAAACAGAAAGGTTTAGACACTTCTTTTAGAGATGGTAAAAAAATGAATTGTAATAATGCTGGAGCAGAATAAGACCTTTGTTAACAGAAAAGAGCAGAAAATGTATTTTTGGAGGATACCTAGGGGTGCATTCTTGTTTTTTTTTTAATTCTTGATTCTTGGTTTTTGTTTTGTTTTGGAAAAAGACTTAACTAAATTATACCACTGAGTCAGGTAATTTACCTGAATATCTGAATGTCAATCACTGCATGAATAGCAGCAAACACCTGGAATATGCAAGGGAAAAAGTCATTTTCTGAGTAACCTGCTACAGAGAAAAGAGTGATCCCAGTGCAGTTCCACAATCCATGGCTAATGCTGTAGTAGCATCTGCAGTATGTCACTGCAGTCTTGCACAGCAAAGGCAGGTGTGTATGAAGGAAGAAGGCCTTTACAAGCCAAGTTTTGTGAGATGAAGTCAGAAGTGGCTACACCCTAAGAAGGCTGGAATTAGACTTTAAGAACTCATTCAATTTTGCTAAATTGTAGTACATAACTGTTATCCTGATGGTAAAAAATTTTATTCTTTCCTGTGTATCTAGGGTTTTATCCCATTACATGCTGACCTTGCTTATATAATTGACAAAAGGGTATTCCATTAAAAGTAAAAGCTTTTTTATTTCATTTTGTCCATATGGTTCAATTTTTAATGTCCATCCTCTTAGTGACCAAACATTTACCAGGCTCACTAACTTTCTGTAGATGACTGTATATTATGGCTCAGTTGCTCTGAGGTCAATCCACTATTTTCCTATTTATTTACTTAAAAAAATAAACAACCTTGCTTGTCCAGACTGGCCAATTTCTAAGATAGTACACAGTATAAGCCACAACTTTCAGGCACTGGAACTAATGGTGCATTTTGCATATAGGTATGCATTTTGGATATATGCCTACATTCTCAAACCAAACCGCATCAGGCTTTTCTCTGACCATTTTATTCTTATTTAGATAGAAAATGACGAGTGCATCATAGTCTATATTGCTAAGCTGAATTTAAATCCATTTTTAACTGCTGTCTATGCTGGAAATCTGTCAAACTACTAAGTTGCACCACTAGCTGATGGTTTAGCTAGTTTGATAGTTAAAGAGAGGCAGATCTAGAACTACTGTTTCTGTCCTAGAGGTTTCAAGCTAGGGAAAACTAAAATATCTAGTCAAAATTATAAATTGAAGTGTAAAACTGTGAGGGTTTAGGTATGGCAGAAGAGCTAGCAATTAAATGGATTTTTGCAGTGGAAAGACAATGGATTAGATTGTCTAGGTGCTTTACACAAAAAAAAAAGGATAGATTGAATCTTCTGAGATATTCAGTGCTCTTCACTCCTTCACAGCTGTATGCTGTTAGAAGGCAGGCAAATCCTTCCAGCAATGCTGTTAAAGCAGTTGTTTAAACTACGTGCAAGTGGGGTGTGCCATCAGCCTCAGCACTGGGCTATTTCATGTTTCCACTCTGTGCTCTCCACTCCCTTGCAGAGACTGAGAACTATCTGTGGCTATATTATGGGTTCTGGGTTATAAAATTCTGAAAAAAAGAACATTTATTGCAAAAATTAATTGAAAATAAATTGAGAGGAATAATTTTACTTCTTTTGCTTTCCCTTTTTTTTTTTTTGTTTTAATTTTGTGGTATTTTACATTTTAAAGAAGCTAAGCTAATTTATTTAAAAAATAAACTAAGAACAAACTCAGGCTTTTTGTGACAAGGGGAGCTTCTAGTCACACAGTACCTATCAGAATCATTGCAAGTTTTTTGCAGTGTACTATGGAAAATAGTTGTGCAGTTGTGGGGTGTCCTGGTCACTTCAGGAAAGCAGTGCTACTTTGAAGGCTTCCAGTGTTTTTCATGCGTGTTTCATCTTTGTTTAGTTAGAGAATATCTCTGTTGTCTGTGAAAAAGCATGATGGCACTGCAATAGCTTCATTAAAGCCTTTATAGCCTATAGAAGTTTTGTGCTTGGATTTATTCAAGGAATGGAATATCGCAGTGAGATAGAAGTTAAGGTTTCCCCTTTGGAAAATTCATCATGGCTTTTGGTGTCAACTAAATAAGGAAAAAGCATCAGAGATGAAATTTTGACAAACAACAGGTTTCTGTACTTTGAAATTACTAGCTACAATACATACTACATTTTGCACAGGACCAAATATCTTTTTGGAAAAAATAATTCAGCATTTCACATTACTTTTTCTTCGTTCAAGTATTTTGTTATTACTGAACACTTTCCTTTTCCTTCTGATTCCATTTCCCCATCTGTTCCTGGCAAAGCATTTCATACATGTATGAACTTTCCAATGCTTTGCTTTTATGGCTTTGCTACTAACACACAAGAGTACTGTCACAAACTTGTATATGTAAAGTGGAGATAGCATCTCATGGCATATTTATTAACTGGCTTTCAGAGACCTGTTAGATAGGACATATTTTGGGAGAAAGAGGCATTTATATTCATAAATTAGGTTGCTGGTCTGTAGTTGTATTTGTGTGGAAGGTACAACCTGCTTATCTGATCAGGTCTTAATTAAATCTTGGGAGCAGTAGATGTCTCATGAATTCATTTCATGAAATGAAAGAAATTTAATATAAATGCAGTACAATACATAAGTAAAAGACTAAACAATTGTACTAGAACTAATGGAATAGATCTTAAATTAGTTGCATGTAGTTTTTGTTTGGGACCCATCAGTTGACAAGGAGTGTAGGTAAGGCTTTAGCTTGTGAATACCTGGCCCATGAAGGAAGATAAAGCTAAAGGTCTTTCAGGCAAATGAATTTTCTTATATGTAAAAATGCCAAAAGGCAGTTTGTGGAAACTTAAAAACGCCTCATGTTCACAAAGGTTGCCCAATTGTTTCTGCATCTAACAAAATATTTCCAAAGTAAGGACCACAAAAGCTGAGGCACCCTATCTGGATTATCCAGGACCAGCAACCTTGAAAGGACTTGATACTTAGCTTGGGAAAACTGGCTGTCCTGAGATTTTCCCCAGAAGTGAAGGGAAGTGTGGAGCCTAAGCGAGTCACCCCAGAGCTGGGCACAGTCCTGCAAAATTTGTCTCTGAGGTTGTGGCAGAAGCTGCAAGCTGTGTCCTGAGGAGGGAGCCCCCACAGCAGCCCCAGCAGGGTGGCCCTGCAGCAGCATCTGTGGCACATCCAGCTGGAGCCCTGGCTCTGCCCCCTGCCGCTTCCTGCTGTGAAGCATGGCTGAAGAATTAGGTGAAAACATGGGATTAGTTGTCCTGTGACTTCAGGGCTGGACTCCCAGCAGGTCTGCCCAGAATCCATCAGTTTTGAGAATTGTAAGGCTCACAGAAAATGAGTCAGTCAGTGCAGATGCAGGGTCCTGAGAACTTATTTTCTATGGAAAAAATGTGGGTTTGACAATGTCTTGCTGTCAACTCAAATTTGTCCAACCCTGAGCTCTTGAGCAGGCATAGTTCCTGGGAATTGTAAAGTACTTTTTGACTAGTTTCCCTTACAGCTATAACCATGATTTTTTAAAATAATTTTTTCTCTGTAATTTTTGCTGTCCTTCTTTGCTTTTCCACCTCAGCATGCTATTTTTTTCCCCAGAACTGAAGTCTCTTTAGAACAGAGTCCCCTTTGAACAAGTATAGAGAGGAATATTTCCAGGAGACAAAAAACCAGTACGAGAGTAAAATACCCTTAAGAGCTTCTTAACACACAGAGAATGAAACCCACATTTCTTTATAGGGCTTTTTTTTTTTTCTGGAGTAGCGGGTGAGAAGATGGGGAAAGTCATTCATCTACCTTGTTATAGACTTGCCTTCCACATGGGACCTCTCTGTTTTAGCCAGCTGAAGGTTTTGCACACATTCCTTTAACGTACACAGTTGGGGTGTATCTAAATCCTGTGATGCACAGAAGGGATTTAGTCCAATGTCAGTTGATGGAATCCTTGCCACTGATTCCTAAGAAATCTAGATTGGTCCTTAGGTAGGCACAAATACCAGCTGTAATATTTTTAAGAGTGCCTCAGGTTGGTTATGGTGAAAAAGGGTAACATGAGTTGTCACACAGAATGCTTTCCAATTCGTTGGGTTACTGGCCAGCTTCTGAAATTTCTCACGCTTAATCTAACAGGGAGTGTGCCTGAGCAAAGGAAGCTGTGAGCACCAAGAAAGGAGTGAAGGCAAGGTTTAAACACAGAAAAGCTGCTTTGCAGTTACTAATGTGTCTTCCCTAATACAATGACGTAGCTGCCAGCATTTCATATTTTTCTCACACAAGTACTACCCGCATGGCGAGATCCAGAGATGTCCCATGTCCCTTCAGATAAACCATGCACATTTGGTAGCAATTGAACTGGAGAGAGGGAGGGGTTTCTGTTGGCTTCTGCTGATATTGTCTGGTTTATATTAGGTTGGAATTTCTGAGATTGGGAATGTATTACTCTAACAAACAGTGGTTGCTATAGAAAATGTAGTATCATCTGAGCTATCCTACATATATGAAATAGGCCTGAATACTGACAGCTTCCTGGAACTGGAGTGTTGGGTCACTTGTGTTGTTATTACTTGTGATTTCATGTCTTGTATTTGTCACATTTACTCTTGCCATTTTAATAATTATGTGTCGTCTTTGGGAATCTGTGTGGGCTGTCACCAGCATGGCATTTTGTGTTTTCCATCTTCAGTTCCATCTAGGACAAGATGATGCTTGGGACCAGCCAGAATAGATTGACAAAAGCAAACTGTGCCTGAACAATCTGCAGGCTTGCTTAGGATGAAATAAGTGGTTCTGTGGACTAGTAGAGAAGTGGATGTCTCCTATCCTGACTTTAATAGAAGTCCCCTTGATAGAAGGGGGAAAAAAATCTGCACAGATGTGAAATCAGCATAACTGAATATTTGAAATCTGGTTTGTTCAGAAAATAACACGGGGAACCTCTGTAGTGGTAATCTGCAGTCTCTGTTATTGTCTGCAGTTCAGTTTTCCCCAACCTTTACTTGGATGTCAGGTGGCAGAAAAGTCTTGCTGGGGGAAGGCAATGTGGCCACCCTGCTTCCAGTTCTTCCTGTACCATTGAGATTGCCCGTAACTGTGTGGTAGTTTCAGCTTCCTGATATCAGACAACAATTGCCATCCTGTTCCCCAAAGATCAGCAGATTTGAGGGATTTGGCTTCAGCATCTTTCAAGTTCCATATCTCAACAGCATGCGCTGCATGCCAAGTGCATTCACAAATAAATTTGATAATATTGTCTTTTGAAGGAATCTGTGTCACTGAGCCAGCACATACTGACTGCACACACAGCGATGATCTGTATTTGCCTAGCTCTGTGATATAATGACAGAAGGGGCGGGGGGGAAAAACAGACATAGAAGTCTAAAGAAACCAGAGAGCCTAGACTCAGGGCACTTGTTAATGATACTGTGCAGAAAAACTGAAAATATGTTAGTACAGATAGAGCCTGGGAGTATACAGCATTTGAATTTTGATTAGCTTTTCATACATGCAGCTCTCAAAGTAGCAAGCATATTTATGAGGTTCAGACTAGATTCACTGTCACAGACATTGTTTCATGGTGGTGTGGTTTAACCCCAGCTGGCAACTAAGGACCATGCAGCCACTTGCTCATGCACCAGGGAGGCGGGGAAGAGAATAGGAAAAAAGGTAAAACCTGTGGGTTGAGATAGAAACAATTTAATAATTGAAATAAAATAATCATAGTGGAAATTGAGGGAATAAAAACAGAAATAAATAAAAGGCAAGAAAGGCAATGCACAACGAAACTGCTCATGACTCAGAGCAGTGTTCAACCCAATCCCAGGCAATGACTGGCACCTTTTAAACCACTGTCCCAGTTTATATACTGGGCATGAGGCTCTGTAGTATGGAATCCCTTTGGCCAGTTCAGCTCATCTGTCCTGGCTCTGCTGCCTCCCAGCCTCTGGAGTACCTCCTCACTGGCAAGGCAGGGGAAACTGGAAAGTTCTTGACTGAGGGTCAGTGCCAAGTAGTGCCAACTTAAAAAAAAAAAAAATGCTATGTTATTAGCATTCTCCTGCTGAATCCAAAACACAACACTGTACAGGCTACTAGGAAGAAATTTAACTCTGTCCCAGCCAAACCCAGGACTCCATCCCTTCCCTACTGCTATGCAAAATCAGCTTCCTCTAAGCCTCCAAGCAGGGCTCAGAGACTCTAAGCCCAGCTTTTCCATGCTGTCTGCACCCAAAGGCAACTGAAACTGTGACTGAAAGGAGGAGGATGTTTGAAGTGGAGGTGGTGGTGCTGTGCTTCCACTAACATCTGGTCATTAATTTCAGCTTTGGGGACTTCCAAAATGTTGGCAAACACAGCTCCAGCTGGCCTGGGGCCTGTGGCTTCTCCATCAGCAGGTAAATAGGCCAGATGGTCTCTAATTTTACCACTGTTTCTAGTATGGATGATGTGCCTTGGTCCCTACAGGGCAATGTGCCTTCTAAACGCTGGATGTTTTTATCCACCTTTTGACCACATAGAAACAATGTAATTATTAGAAGAGTAGTAAAATTTTTAGAGCTGTGGCTGCAAAGAAAGTCTGAATGTGAGAGGCTGAGAAAAAGCAGCAAAGATCACCTAGCTTTCCTCTTTCCATTTCAGAATGGTAAAGTCTAGAAATCCTTTTTGAACAGCTGCACTTCCATTTGTGTTTGCTATAAAACAAAACTGTTTCACTTGTAGGAAGAAACTGGGGAAAACTGTTTTGTCTTTGCCATTTCTGTTCCTTTCAGCAAACAACAACAGACAAAAAAATCAGACACAGAATCAAATGAAAAAATCCTCCAAATCTCGTCAAGCCTTCTCTAGAGCTGTAGAGTTAAGATGTGCATTAGAAAGCTGAAAGAATCCAATTTTAAGTGCTTGATCTTCATACTTACTGGAGGGAATTTTTGTCATTGGTGCATGCAGCATAAAAACTTGTAACAGGGTGGGAGGATGAGGTTTTGGAGAATCTGGAGCTGGAACCTAAGGCAATATTCAGGCAGTGATTATGCAATTGTTGCGTAATATGGAGAGTGCTTGCATGAATAATCCTGTTAACATCAGAGTTTCACAATCAAGCAATTGAACGCTGCACTGTTTAAAATCATCTGCATTTATGATGGAAAAGTCAACAAAATCGCCATTATAAGAATAGTGGTCTCATAAATATAGACTTTCTCAGTGGGGGTGGAGTGTAACAGTGTCGGAGGAAAGAATAGAGGAAAGCGTTTTCTCAGTTTACATATAGCAGAAAGGATTGGGTTCAAGGGTTTCCCTTGAGAAATGGAAAAGGCATAGACGATTATTATGGATTGACATGAATTTATTTGTTATGCTTAAGAAGCACTTTGAACACTAGGATTGACAAAATTGAAAGGAAAAGGGGGGAAATGCAGCAGTCACCTGAACAATGAGCAGTTATTTTATTTGTATCTAGCCAGTGCCAGAGCCAGCATAGGCGGCAGGCTTCGTTCCCGAACACTGGAGGATTCTTTGCGCTAATGAGGCAGGAGCTGTGCCGCAGGTGCCGCCGCTCTGCTCCCCGCCCCCGCAGCGAGGGCCGGCTCCGCTGCGGGGCTCTCGGGGCGCTGCGGGCCGGGCGCTGCCGGCAGCAGCAGCCAATGTACCCAGTGTCAGCTCCGCGGCTGGAAAAGCCGCAGCGGCCCTGCGAGCTGCCTCTGCGCTCCTGGCGGGGAACACACACGCTGAGCCTGCGCTCATGCCAAGGGCGGGCCCGGCTGGGCTGCCCTGGAGAGCCGTGTGCCACCTCCCGCAACCCCGCCAGCACAAAGCAGCCGAGCCTCTGCGCTAACACAGGCGGCACAGCTGCTGCCAGCAACGCTGGGGAAAACAAGCCGTTCAATAGCTGATAGATGAAGCTTAAGCTACATGCCAAAGCAGAAGTAAACCTCTGTTAGACTGCCTGTTTTGTTTGGTTGTTTTGGGTTGGTTCTTTTTTTCCAGAAGGTTTAAGGCTATGGAAAATGAGTGCGTCTATAGAGATGTCTCTAGGTATCAGGAATGAGGCAGGATGACAGCTGAAATTTAACCAGAGTTCACGTTGCCAGAAGAATTTGAATGTTTAGGTGCTGATAGCTGAAGAATGTGTACAGTCATCTGTGCAAAAAAACCTGAGAAAATCTGTAGCTGATGGAGGAAAGTAATCTGCTTTTATCTCATGCCACACCGTTTGAAAAAGCAAATCCAATGCCCTAAATGCCAATAGCTGCAGAACACTGGAGCTAGTGTGCTTCTAGGTGGATTTATTCATTAGCTTTGACATGCCAAAAAGTGCAACCATTTTCAGACCAAATGGAACTGGTGTAAGATAATGTTTTTATGGTTGTCCCTATGTGACAATCCATATCAGGAGGAAAACTGTGAGGCAATCCTCCCTATTCTGGTTTCTCCTGTACTCTGTATAAAAATAGCCATCTAGTAGACTTCCATGCTTGTTGATTTCTTGGATATATGTAATACATTTGGATGTTGTAATAATCTTAAAGTTTTATTTCTATGGGAAAATACATCTGGAGAATGTACTGAAGGCATAGTTCATTTCTCTTTGTTAGCCAGTATGCTATTCTGGTGCTTTCCAGAGTGCAAATAATGTTCCCAAAGTGTTCTAGGAAATGAATTGCAAAGACCTACTAAAGGTATACTCCTTTGCTTTAAAAACTGTGTTTTAGAGTATGGCAGTTTGCATTTCATTTTTGGGGAGATAATGAATAATTGGTATGAACAGGAAAATCTCCACTAACATCAGTGCAGCTGCATTCATTTAGATCAGTTGAGGATCTGAGGATCTGATTCACTGTATGACAAAATGTCTCAACTAATATAATTAGCTAAAGCTGCAATCAAAGCCCAGCAGGGATGTGGGTTGTTGCAGCAATGTGAAATAGAAAAAAAAGCAGCAAAGCTGAAAGTTTCCAATATACATGAACATGTTCAGCTACAACTACTGTTCCATTTTTTTGTGTTTATGGATGTGATAAGTTGGGGTACCATGCCAGGATGAGAGGAGGCAGCTAGCTGAATTGGGAGAGTTTGCCTCATAATTATGAAAACTTCTTTTTCCTTTGCCTGCATTCAAGTATTGAGCAATGTAGATCTGTGGCTGCTGGCTGAGAAGCAGAGAGAGCTGCTACCAGGGCTTATATTGTCCATTTTCTTATTTACTCCTTGCAAGGCTCTGTGTTTGGCTCACCATAGGCATGTGGCTGTCTTCCTCTGTGCTTCAGCACTCTCATTCCCACACCTGCCTGCTCAGATCTCTGAGGCTGAGCTTGCTCTCACCCTGTGCCTCCTGCAGGGAACTAGTGCTCAAGTAGCTGATCGTTTCTGTCCTCTCCAGCAGCACCAAGTAGAGTCACTTCAGTCATCACCAGAAATAAACACTTACTGGAATAACCAAAATGTACAAACTATTAAGAATTGCAAGCTTGACAAGGGCAGAAGTGTCCAACATAGCCTTTGACTCAGTTTAATTAAGTGGACCTCTGCCTCCTATGGTCATTTTTTTCCAGGTTAGTGAAATATCCGGGGGTCTCAGCCTTTTTTTGGCTTCTGGTCTAAGCAGGAAGACAGGAAAGAAGCATGAAATTCTTTAGCACTGCCATTGTAAACAGTTTGAGTATTTGCTGTGGAAATGTGTTTCTATGGGGGGGTCAGGCTGTAATGCCTTGTACCTTGTCAGCAGAAACACTTCAGTGCTACAGGCTCCCACTAACAGGACATTATATTTTTATACATCTAGTCCTCAAGAGAGAGTACAGTCCTTTTTGTTTTCAGTGGTGTGGTGGGCACAAAGAGAAAGCCACTTCTGGTAATATGTGGACATAAAATACAAACCACCATTCAAAACAATGTGTTGCATCTTTGTGTCAGTGGACCCTCGCCAAAACCGCATAGTATCATATCATGTTAATGCCAAACGGGACAGGAGAAGAGATAAATAATGAATGACAGTTTCTTTTTGGTGTTGTTCATTCTTGCTCTAGCAACAGAAAGGAGCTATGCAATAAGAGAAACCCCAGAACAGAGGAATGAAAAACCAGAACCCACAGTGCCATGAGGCAGGAGACAAATTCTACTGCCAGAGTGCAGGTCCTCCTCTCTTCTTCCAGGGTTCAGATTTCCTGATAATGGACGGAAATCCATAGCTCATGACAATAATGGTGCATAGGAAAAGCTACTTTGCTTAAGTTGAACTTTAGTAACTAGAAGACTGAAAATAAAAATATCAGAGCTAGGAATTTCAAGAAAGAGTATACCTTGAAATGCTATCATAAAAAAAATCCTGCTTGCAGTAAATTTCTGTCCAAGAAATTCTGGTTGGGAGAATAGTTTTAATTTCTCTGTAAGTCTGTAAGACCACTACATTATTAGTAGTGGTGTTTCTAACATTTTTTCCGTACTTCTCAGGTTTCCTTTGTTTGAAATGCCTTAATTCTTTAATACCGGGCTTCATAGGAAGCAACATTTGCTAATTTCTTCTCAGTTTCACATTTATTATTATTTTTGAGGATGGTTATTGATTTTTCAGGTATCATATAGGTAGTAAATGGTGGTGTACATTGCTCAGAACTAGCTCTAATATGTTCACTAGGCTATTAAGGAAGAGAATCTGACACATTGGGAATTACAGGGTTACTGTTCTGTTTTCACACTGCAGTGCTTTAGAACTGTGTGGCTGTTTTCTATTCATCACTTACTTGCAGCCTGGGTGGAACTGGAGTTTCTGCTTCTTACTTGCTCAAAAGAATGTGAATTTGGTCAGATTTTTGTAAAATTAAGCAGTAGTTGTTGCAATTACTGCTGTCTGCTAACATCAGCTGACGGGAAGTTTTTTAGATCAGGTTTTTCATTTCATAATTGTAGTAGCAACTTAGTCACAGTAAAAAAAAAAATCATCTGAATAAACTGCACTGAATTGCAGTTGATAATTTAGTAAAAATTAATTCCTTATGGCTAAGTTGTATAAAGTATGGATTGTTTATAATTTATTTTTTTAAATAAAATCATTTTAGTTCTTTACAGTGTCTCACTCCATGAAAGACGTTTCTATTGTCTTCAAACTGCAGGTAGTGACACTTAAATAGCTATGTAACGATAGTTTTATTTTTTAAGAGCCTGAATAATATGCTTGCAGAACAAACTTTTGCACATGTGTGTCAGATTTTCTGGTTTATTTTAAAGTATTTTGGTAAGCAAATACCTCACTTCCTGTCTGTGAGCTCGTCAGAGCACACTCTTGTGCATGTACAGAAAAACAGGACTGCTTGTGTTAGAGACAAATCAAGCATATGCATTTTTCTACCAAATATCTGAAGATTAGACCACTTAAAAATATTTTTTAAAAATTTCCAAATTAAAGGGGAAAAAGGATTGCAAATTTTTGAAATACCTTATATGGATTGTTCATCAACTATCTGTTGGTCTGCCTAGGATTTTATCTTTGCACCCATTAACTTGGATTTGAGAAAAGGCTAAATCTTATGTTTGGATGTTGAAAATTTTTTGAGGTGTTAGCTGACAAAGAGCAGCAAAGACAAATGCTAATAAAAATAAAAGCTGGCAAACCAAGGGAAAGTTTCCCAATCTAAGTTGTATTGTTGAAGTAACCAAGCTTTCTGCTTCAAAGAAAAGCAAACAGTCTCCAGTTGTATCCCTCTGAGATGCAATCCACTATTGAGAAATTTTTACATTCCAGACATACTTCTGGGTCTAAGTCTGAAAACATCTGCAAAGAACAGATGTCTTTAGGTGAATATACCTGTATTATAGGTCAGGGAATTTAGAAACTTTTTGAAAGAAAATAGTTGTCTTGAGACACTCAGACGGTCTTCAGTGCAAGCATCTGTCTTGGAAGTCCCAGTGGATTTTGAGTTCTCTATCAACACATTAAGAATAGGATTGAGAAGTGCTATAGTGTGATTCATATCACTATTGACTACAGAAAATTGAAGCAATAAAGCCTCACTGAGGTTTGAGGACTCCTTTCCTAGTTTACCTTTGCACAGTATTTGCCCCAGAAACAGAGATCACTGAACATTTGAGATTGTCAGGGACCTTCTGAGATCTAGTTTTTGGTCCAGCCCCCCAGTTCAAGGAGGGTCACGTAATTATAGCACTTTGCCACAGCAGGGACTGTGACCAGTCAGGTTTTGAGTATCTCCAGGGATGAAGACTCTGCAACCTCTCTAGACAACCTGTTCTATACTCAAGTTGTGATTTTGGGTTTTTTATTGAGATGGAAATTCATGTCTCAAGTTGTGCCCATTGCCTCTTGTGTCTGTGAGCACCACTGACAGTTGACTATCTGTCATTGACTATCAGCTCACATTATGCAAAAATAACAGTTGGCCTCACTGGAAATTATTTCCCATTGCAACTCCAATAGCTATGAACTGGCTCAAGAAAGACAGGCAACAAGATCAGTTTTCCTGGTGATCAGTTTTCCCTGCTGACATTTGGTGAACCAGACGTTGCAGAAAAATATATAAATCTAAAGCAGGAAATCTGTCATTTTAAGACTAACTGTATTTGTGTAGAACCCAAAGTGTTTTCCAGATAAAATGAGGTAATGCAAAACTGTGGTCATGCCCAAAGCCAAGGAGCAGCTGACTAGAGCTGAGAACAGATTTTGCATTAGACCTCCAACCCAAACAAGCGCAGGATCAAGGGCTGGTGTGTTTTGTGTAGTTTCAGCCATCCCAGTGGAAACATTGCAGACGTGAGCCTGCACTTAGGTACTTGAGTTGGTGTTTTTTGCCCTTTCCCTTTGGCCAGGTTAGGATTTTCTTCAAGCAGTGTAAATCTGCCTGAGCCTACAAGGTCTCTACATGAGTTTTAAACAAATTCCACACTCCACCATGAATATTGAGCTCTTCATTCTCTGGTTGGATTTCTGTGATGGAATACTGAAAGCCAGAGACAGAAAACTCAGAGTGCTGAATTGATGACTAACACTGAAATCAAGTTAAAGACAAGCTCTTACCTTGGAAAACAGATTTTTATAGGAAGACATTTCTTCTCTATAAGAGTGAGCATTAGGGTCAGGTCTGTGCTTGCTTTGCGGTGCTGAGTCGGCCCATGCGATGGCAGACTGGAACATGACAAAAGGGCAAGAGCCTCCCAGCTCTGGAAACCACTTTTACTGTTTCATGATGGAGATATTCCCTCATAAAGAGGGTGTATCCATGTCTTCTTAAACACAGTCAAACTTTCTGTATTTCTGAGGGAAAGATGAGTGAGAGAACTATTGCATTTCAACGGCTTTTCTAAGAGTCACTATTTTGGGCTGTCTTCTCTCTTCTTAAAACCCAAGCTCTCTAATCAGAATCCCATGCTGAACTTGCATGCCAGGTGAGCTGTGTCTGTAGTGTGCTGACAGCTGTGTGAAGCTGGTAGTGCTGATCCAGGAGTGTGGAAAGGGCAGTGCAGCACATGCAGGTGAGGCACTGCTTGGAGCCAGCTCACCTGCAACAAGCAGCCCGAGGCTGGGCCACAGCAGGGCAGGCAGGGCTCATTGGTCCCTGCAGAGCACAGGCAGGGCTTCCTCAGGCAGCTGCTTGCTAAGTCTCCAGGATGTGTGTACGTCCTGGAAAGCTCACTTGGAAGAGAGCAGCAGGGTATATTTGTATTAGAAAGTTCAGATTTGATGTGACCAACCTACCAAACAAAAATTGAATTGTGGGTAAATAATAATGTATATAACATTGAGAAACAGATCAAGAAGAAAATAGCCAAGTGCCTACATGAACTCAGAGATGAATTTCCACTAGAATAATAATTTTAAAGGCATCTATTCTCCTTACAATCGTAAGTGAATCACATAATATATTTATGGAAGGCATTACAAACATGGAAAATAGCTTTAGTTTTGCAGACTGTCAAACAAACTGATAAACCATGCCAGTAAGTTCATGAAGCCTGTCCTAGTTAAAATGCTGTTTCATTGACATATGGTACTCACTGTTACCTTCACCTAAAAACTCCAATTCTGGATGTATGATCACCTAACATTTATTAAGCACTGTGACTGCTTGCAGATGCTGGTAGGCACAATGAGAGACTATTTACTGCAGTATGTCATTGTGAACAAGGGTTGAACTGCTAGTGCGGCTATTTATCAAACAGCATTAAATGTAAAAATTTTGAGACCAGAGGAAAGATAATATTTATGTTTGTTTAGGTTTGTTACCATAGTACTTAGATTAGTTACCATGGGAATGGAAACAGATTGGTAAATTACTATTACCCACTAGTATCACTACTATAGGAGTTTTGTTTTTAAAAGCCACTAACCTCGGCTTCATTGATTTGCTCTGAACCTTTTTTCCTTGTTTTACTTCCTCCTCAATGTTGAAAAGGAGAAAGGAAAAAATCCCTGGTGGATCTATCATTTGAAGTTGTATCTGGATGAAAAGACAGAAGGTGACTATAAGATAAAAAGGAAATAGGCTCACAGTGATCGATCCAGGCAAAAGAAAATAGAAATTTAGTAACATTCACCATCTAGGTTGTTCAGGGTGAGGGGTGTGGCTGGCATGTTCCTCAAGGACAAGGCCTTCCTGTTCTTTTGTTGTCTCACATGTGCCCACAAACATGTTCAATAGGGCAAGCTCTATTCTAAGCCAGTTTTCCATATGCAGACTGCCTGTCCTGCACTTAGTGCAGAATTGCAGTGGGATTGTGACAATTCAGGTTTCAGAGGATGACCACAAATGCTAAAGATGCACTATAAAATGTAAACATGTCAAGCACAATGAAATTCAGGACATTACCAAAAGTAAAAATATGAGGCCTGATAAATGTGCATTGTACTGTCTTTGTGCTTCTTCATTATTACAAGGTACAAAAGAAAATATTATTTATTATTTGCATTTATTTTGCTTCTCAGTGGTTCCAAATAAATCAGTTACTTAACTGATTTCAAGCCTACTTAGAGGTGACCAGGGTGAGAAATGTTCTTCTAAATTTGTAGCTTTTGAAAGCTTGTGACTGTCTGAAAATCTCAACAAGTTTTATTCGACAGTACGCACCCAAACTACCCAAGTAATTCTGGGAGGGGATGTCTTCTAACAGGCTCAAAGGAGGGAGAAAACAGAGGGTTTCATAATTACATTATAGACTATTTATATTATTACTCATGAAGGTATAGGATATTTCTCTTATGAGCTTTACTACAGTCCAGAGCCATAAATGTCCAGCTGGGAACAGTCATAACCAGATTAAATTGTGTTCAACTGTGTTTGGTAATTGGTTGGGGGGTTTTTGGTTTGTTTTGTTGGTTTGTTTGTGTTTTCTGGATGTTTTCTAACTCTTTGGTACAAACTTCAAACTTTTTTGTTAGTGCTCCACATAGGTTTGCAGAACTGCCAGCTTTAGAGACCTTTATCAACAGCCAGTGGTACTTAAACTAAAACAATGCCCTCCAGAAAGGCTCCTCCAGCACTGCCAGCACCCCCAGGCCTTGCTTTACAGTAGAAGCTCACTTCTCATGCAGGGCTGGCTGCTAATTGCACACATGCTGTGCCTAATCCTGGGGACAGGAAACAAATCTAGTGCTGAGAATCAGGCCCACGTTCTCTACTTCCTCAACCAGAGAGAGAAAAACTCAAACACATGTTGTAATTTAAACCTAAATTCTCTAATATCACAAAAAAGTAAAGTTTCAAAATTCATTATTTGAGAATGAATGTGATTTTTTTTTTAGTTTTTATTTTTTAAGCATCTAGGTCTAATTTGGGATTTTTGACTGCATCGGTTTAACCATGTATTGAAATTTTATTAATAAGCCATCATGGTTTTCCCAAGACGCATTCAGCAATAAAACTGTTAGTTTTATTCTGCTTAAAATGTGCTTATTGAAGAAAGTTAATTGCTGCTTCACAGTCTTTATCTTTTCAAAGTAGAATGGGTCTGCAAAACAGAGCAAACATCAGAGCCTGTGCTGCAATGAAAACAATCCTGGGGAGAGCACCATTCAAATCCTTGTGCTTGATTCCAGTGGTCTCCAGCAGTGTTTGGGAGGGTTACCTGGTGACCAGCTGCACAAACACTGTACCTGGCCCTTCCCAGCAAAACTCGGCCTTTGCAAAGCCTTCTGTGTAAATAAACATCACAAATAAATACCAGAGCAGGACTATCCCAATTAAACAGCTGTAAAAATAAAAAATAAAAATTAAAAAGGTTTGCCTTATGACCAAGCTGTGAAACCACAAAGAAAGCATCTGCAAGCAGCAGTTAGAACAAATAATACTTTCCATTTAGCTGTACAGGCAGAGTCACTTGCAGGCCCGTCTCTAGGATGCTAGTTTATACATTTAATAGCTACTGGCAAAAAAAGTAAAGTCAAGCTGTCTTTTGGGCCCACTTAGAAACAGACTATCTAAAACATCATTGAGAATATTTATCTTTGTGGTAAGAAGCCTAATTAATTAGTTCAGAACCATAACAGATTGCAAGGTGAAACCATGATATATATTCCTGTTTTAATTCCAAGCATTACATCCTACGAGAGGCGGGGTTGTCTTTTTAATTACTGCAGTGAGTATACAAATAACATGCTAGAGGTGAATTTTATGTAGCTCCATGTCTTGTTGCTCCTAGCCTTAGGTCTGGCAGTACACTTTTAGAGATCTTGCCAATGAACTTTAAGGTCTATTGACCTCTGTTTTATAGTCTGCCTCTCTACCCGATACTTCCCCTTCCTTTCAGCAGAAGGAATTTAGTGCTTGTACTTTAACTCTTTAATGGGAAGTTCAGGGCCTTAGCTGAAAGTGCTGGCTTGAGGCAGGCTAATGCTGAGGAGCTGCTGAGTTTTGCAGTGGCACATGGGCAGTCACATGTTCTGCTTCCTTTCCTCCTGCTGCAGCCCTGCCTGGAAAATATCATGAAAATGCACTGAGCATTTTCAACAATTCCAAACAACTGGAGCCAGATGCAAGGCTCCTCTGCCCCTACCTCTGCCAGCAGCCAGAGCCAGCCCAGTTGACTGGCATTTCAGGAGAAACTTCTGAACAGTGGGAAGAATTAATTACAATTTTGCCCACTCAAGTCTGATTCTTCAGGTTTTTTCAGAAGTATAAAGCAGCAAAAAGCATCTCTCCTTCAGTTAGTTGTTCTGCTGGAAGTGGGTGTAGACAGTGGTAGGCAGAACCCAAAGGCCAGTACTAAAACTGCCCTATTCTAGGGCATTCATTGGGGTTATGTTCCTCTCTAACCTGTCAGCCCTTTACCCTTCCTTTCTGCTCCAGTAAAACCCTTGGTGGTATGAAAGCAAGCTGTTGCCTACAGTTTTAAGTGATCTTATCCCAGTGGTTCCGTGTCAAGCGCATGGCACAGTTCACAGTCACGTTATTATTCATATTAGTTCTCATTAGTTTTATATTCTACTACCTTTTTTCCACTGAATGACACATTTCTTAATTCTTCAGGCTGGACAGTGTCATCCACTTAAAATAGAGTAGTTGATTTCTTGAAATCTCAACTTGAAAAATCATTCTCCCTGGCACCTAGTGTCCTGAGGCCCTTCCTTGCTGCTTCCATGCAACTGCAGCATTTGTCTGCCCCAGGCTTTGCATGAGCTCTATTGCCCATGGCGGTGGTGATCTGAGGATGCCTTTTTTCCACTTACACTGCAGAAGTACAAATTGATTTCAGCCTGCTGGATGTTTTAGCGTACCATGTATTTTCTCATTTAGAAACCAATAAGTGACTGTAAGTTTTCTTTGCTAACTGCAAAGGCGTCCTTTAGATGAGGCTGTGAGGTAATTTTGAATTGCCATCATGTTCAAGATTATTTGGGCTTTCCTGCAGTAAAATCATCGTGAGATAAAGGGTTGTGGAGGGGGTGAGACACAGACTCTGCAGAATCTCTCTGAGGGCACTGTTCCTTCCAAGGGAAATGGGGTCAATGAATGGAAGGAGGTGCATCTCTCCCTCCTTGTACAGCATCTGGGGGAATTTGTTTGGAAGGCTAACCGTCCACTCATTGATGGATTTGAGGAACAGCCCAGGTCTCCAGAGCAAGAGCAAATGAAACAACATAGACTCAGCTTCTGGGCAGCTGCTATCTTGTTGTCTCTAGTGTGTCCAGTGTGTGTACACACACCCACACACAAACACGCATCTCTGGCACCTAAAATGTTTGAAAGCATCTGCCACACGTACCACTGAACTTCGGTGGTTCTTCAACACCTTGGGCCAGCTGGCCCCCACAGTGCCTGAACCAGCTCCTGCAGTCCAGAGCAGTGACAGGGCTTTGTGGTTCAGACCTGGGTCCCTCCCTTGCTTTCTTGGTCATAGATTAGGACACTGCAAAAGATAAACTCAGAGGTTTGTCCTGTGCAGGAACAATAAGAAATAAAGGTCACATCAATCTATCTCAACCTCATAAAAACTTTTTTTTTTAAGAGGTCAGAATACAAAATGCAAGTATGTTCAAAATAGTAAAAGATTTGTTGTAACTGAATTGCAAAAGAAGGAAACTTGAAAACTCATTCTTTTTGAACTTTCATTTAAAATTGCCTGTATTTTGAGCTGTTATCTTCTCTGATCCTTTTGACACATTATTGCATCACTTTCTTGCTTTTAAAGTCTTGTAGAAATATGAGGACAGGCTACAAGGTCATCCCATGAAAACTGGGGATTTACTTATTCCAGCCTTGCTCGCTTCCAGGAACAGGTCTCAAAGTCATGGAATATATCTGGTAAATCTCTCTAAAGTAATTCCTCTAGGATCTACCTGGGAATCGTGTTGGTGAATAATTCAACAACAGCTGGACTTAGCTGGCAGCAACACCCTAAAAACATGGAGATCCTCCTGTTAGCGACATAAACATTGAAAAAATGCAGAGGTCCTCCAGTTAGTTCCATAAATGACCGCTGTTCAGAAGTCTGGACAAAATTCTTTCTTTTCTTAAGAAAACAGTTTCTTAAAAAGTATTCAACAGACCATTCCAAAGATGTTCTTTTGAGACTATTAAGTAAATGATTATGATTTGTTCAGAAAAAGACAAATGTGCATGTTTCTGAAGGTTCGGTTTTATGAAGAAAACTGGATATCTTACCTGCCCAGATCTGGAGGTAGTGTAGAGGATAAGGTATCAAAATAGGGCTGGATACTCCTTTTAATGCAGGGAAGAAAAATCAGATTAAGAACTGTAGCACATATGAGCAACCACTTATTTAGGGCAGCATCACGATCACATCAGCCAAGTGCTATTGGGAACTTTGCATAACAATATAGACTGAGGCTGGCATGGCCAAATACTTGAATGGAGTAGCTTCAAAAGTGCTTTTCTAAAGGCTGGCAACAGAAAATTGAAGATCACCGTGTTTGATTTTGCTTTTCATTGTGACAGTTAGTAGCTTTTTAGCAGATTTTAAAATAAACTGCATTCCATCATTTTGCAATATACATTTTATATCTATTCTAGCTCCTGAAGATAACATAAAATGTCTTCTTTAAGGAGCAATTGGGTCTATGAAGAGTCCTGTGAAAAGATAGCATTTTCCACAGAAATTGCCTCATGCTATTCACAATGTATTAAACATGTAAAGCATAAAGACCCATAAAAACAGTCTGAAGAAGAAAGCCACATTACACCTGATTTAGGCTGGGATTATATATAAAATTCTTCGACCTCTTAGAAATATTCTGAGACAAAGCTTGGTTAATCTGGTGTGAAAGGCAGACAAGTATAAGATTATCTTAATACAGCAGGTAATAGTATTCCAAGATAGATGCCACTTTATATGTGAGAATGTGCTACACAGGCTTCTGGATTCCCTCAAGATCTCTTTATTAGCAGGTACATAAAAATTGCATATGTAGTGGCATTATAAATATTGTGCACAGCCTTGCTTAACAAAAATAAGTTGTCTTATTTGCTAGTGAAATTTGATGTGCTGTCTAATAAATAAGCAATTGGGAATAACTTGCTGGGTTTTTTCCTTATATAATTATATCTAATTCCTGGTAGTGCAGTGACACATCTCAAGAAAATCAGGTTATGTTGATAGAGCAATAAAAAATAACAGTAAAAAATTATGATTACACTTGAAGTTTTACTTGTGATAATAGGCAATTGTACAAGAATAAACATTCCAGCTTCTGTTCAATAATTAACTATGAAGAGCAACAAATATATTTTTCTATTTTTCTAAACCTGGACTGCTCAAGAATTTACATAATAAACAAATTGCATGGATCAGACTCTTAGCTTAAACATATATATGGGTAACATGTCATGAAAACTTGTTAGCACTTGGAAACTTTTGTCTCAATCCATTACAAAACCGTATCTGCTACTAATCAGAAGCAGGAAAGTTTTTCTGTGTGTCCTGAGTGTTGGCTGGTAGAATAATGTAATTGGCTTATGCACTCTGAGATGAAAGATAGTGTATTAGAATATCAGCCTTCAGGAAAAAGTTATCAGATGTTGGTCTGACATTAGCACCGTGGGAATGTCTGGAAAACAATTTTAAGAAATCTGGGAAGGGAGTATAAACCAAGACTAACTCTAATCCAAGAAAAAAAGTAATGGAAATCTGTCTCTTTTTTTCGTAAGGATTCCAGTCAGTCAGCTATTTCCTAAAGAAATATTTCTTTACACAGAACTTGCTCTTAGACATCATTAGAAGAGCAGGGGGAAATCTCTCATTTCCTGTGCTCAGGCCTATTAATACACATGGTCTTCATTAAGCACTATCAGTTGTTATGAAGACGTGTGCCTTTGTCCTATCAGCTATTCTATGTGGGAATCCTGTGTGGGTCTGAGCCCAGAAACAGAGCTGTGGTTGCTTTATTCCTCTGAGCAGGTCCATTGTATTCCCTGGGATTGCTCTCTTGAGTAAAATTTCCAATGAGTTCATCCTGACATGACTGAGTGCCTTATCTACACTAGCCTAGTAGACCTTAAACCTTATGTCTTTCTCTTTGTTTCCCAGCATCAGTAAATACCCAGGCTACAGACCCAGAGTATCCAGCTCTGTTAATAACTCTGCGTGGAGTGGGGGTTTTCCCCCTCCTCCTACTGAGCACAATGTCCCTGCCCACTCCTCAAAAGTCCATAAATACAGTATGAAATAAAGACCTTTTCAGAGTTGGAAGCAATTTTAGTCCACAAATCAATCCAAAACCTATGTTTTTGTTGCATTCCTGAAATGCTCAGTAAGAGACTCTGATTTGGAGGAGATGCAGAGTGAAATAAAGAACAGCTTTGGCTCAAGCTCCAGGCAGGGAGATTATTACTGATCCCTATGGACATGGACTACTTGCAACAACTCTGAATGATTTCCCAACTCTTTCTCTTGCTACTGTTGTATGAAAAATATACATAAACAAATGTTCTACCACAGAGTATTTCAGGATATGTGAGGTTTTTTTTAATTGAAAATTGATTAAGTTTTAAGGGATAGTTACAAGGTCTGTAGACACAACACATTGATAAGAACATAGTGAAAAGTTGCTTTTTTTCCCTGTCTCCTTTTTTCAGCTTGCCTAATTTATCCATAACATTGGCTATAATTTATATTTTAAGTGTTGTATAGCAGGGAAGAAATTAAATAGATGTCAAATTGCAAGGATTTTCCTTCTCAGTTATTTTTATTATGGAAACTTGATGGAAATGAAGAAATGAAAGGATTACTTTTTTTCTCCATTCTAACTATGACCTGAGAAGAGAATTCGTTGTTTTGCACCGAAGCTAATAAAAACAATAGTGCAGACAAATCATCACTGGAAAGGTAGTGAGTGGTGTAATAAAGAGTAAAAGCAGGGCAACCTTTCATCACCACTGCAGTTCTGCTGCCAGAGCTTGATAGTGTTTTTCATTCCATTCTACTGACAAATCAATGGCTGCAGAGACTAGAAGATATAAAATTAAAATATTTGCTATTTTCCAGAGAAATTAAATACAGTTGCTGAAAAAATGAGAATCACACAGCCTCTGATTGATTTCAGTCCACTGTATAGACAGCTATGGCCTCAGGCCATGCACAGAAGGAAACCTTTTAGGCTCATACATATAAAAATATATCTATATATGTGTGTGTGTACAATGTGGGACAGAAAAGTTTGAACTTTCTGTGGGGTGAAAAGGTTGGGGGGTTATAAATATGAAATTTTAATAGTAAGTGTAACAAAACTATAAATTATTTCAACATATGGGATTAACATTTTCTAAAGTTAAGGAAAGACTGCTCTTTTTCTAAAAAGCAGCCCTTGCTCACATTGGAAAGAAGACTGGCTAGCAGGGGATAAGTCTTGTAGGCTAGACACAATCTCCACTGAACTCAGTAGGAACTTCATTGGTTTTGCACTGAAAGCTACAGAGCACACCTCACTGATTTTTTTCAAAATCATCTGGTTTTAGCATTAAGCAGTTTAAATACCAAAGTGGGGTTTTTTTCCCCAAAAGAATGCAATATAAAAATACAAAGTTTTTAATTGGAATAATAGAAGTAAATGTCTTGAAGCCTATTTAAAAATGATTTTGAGTACAGATCTCACTGGTTTTACAGTGGCCATGTCAGGAGCAAAAGGGAATGAGTGAGGAGCCATGGCCAATCCTGGCCCTGCAAGGGACTGGGAACATAGGGAGCCTCTGCCTGCCCGCTCCCTGTGCAGCCCAAAGACCCCACTGTGCCCAGCCTGGGTGTGCAGGGAAGGTGGGAGCTGCTGCACTGGAGTGTTCCAACCCCATCAAGGCATTCCAAAATGTGTGGCAAGGCTCTGCAGGCCTGGCCATCCTCTGGGGTACAACATCATGCTGGGTTACTCTTGCTTAAGGAGATGATTTTAACATGTGCTCTAATGGAACTTCAGGTTTTAAAAGAATAATTTGGACAGTGTAATAGTATGGGAACAGCATAATGCTCTTTATTTGAATTAAAGGATAAAGGAATTGATCTGAGGTAACAGGAACATGTGAGCTGGAAATAGTAAAGTGGAAATATTGGAAATAGCATTTTTCTTATTTTCTTTAACTTCCATTATTTTACATATTTAATCAATTTTGTTGCTCTGGCAATGAGGAAGCTACAGGGACTACTCATATGAAATCTATTTGCTTTGTACTTGCATATTTAAAGAGTGGTTACTAGCTCTCTCTCAAATTATCAAATGAATTATCTGTTTGGATTTTTTGACTGGCTCCATTCAATGCATAAAATGGGAAACAGTTCCTATAAAAGAGGACACTCTATACCCAAAAAAGGAGCTAGTTTATTTTGTTTAAGGTTTTTTGGCTCTACTGTGATAAGAAAGCAGCATTTCTCAGATGTTTCTTGTTAGTCTCAGTGCTAGCTACGTTCCAGATAAATGTGAACTTTCCAGAAAATGACAAAAGCAGTATCATGAATCTGAGGCTTCAGAAATAGATCCCCTACTGGGAATTAAAAAAAAAAAAAAATCCAAAAAGCAGGGCTTGCACTTGCCAAAAAAGGCAAGTACTCAGAAAATTCTTTCAGAATCTATTAAACTTTTAGTATACTCTGTGGTGAAACATTGTCTTTACTCAAGGAAAGGAAAACTGACACTGGCTTCAAGATGAGAGACATTCCACCTTAATTTCACCTTCACCTTACTCCTGTGCTTAATTGCTGAGATGAACATAGGGCTGAAGTAGCTGAGGTGAGGACTAATACTCTATGTCAGGTCTCACTTGGATGCTTTTCAGTACTGAATTCCCATTCTCTGGCCAGTTGTCCCCAGTCAGAAGAGCACTTTGTGCAGCACATGTAGCATCCTGTGACATCCTGGAAGGATCTGGGTTGTGGCACATTTTATTGGAGAGGTCTCAAGGTCACTTGTTTAGGTGAGAAGCTGCTTGTCCAGGCTGTACCAAAAAGAAGGGAATATATTCAAACAAAGAGCCTTATTCCTAAATTATGTTGACTGATTAATAACATGCTGGTGTAAGAATACCAACTACTCACAGTGCCTTAGACACAGGGTAATTGTTCATGCCCTGGTTCAAGGCAATCAATGTATAGACAAAGCAATGCATATCCAAAATGTACCAAGAAGCATCACTCCATTGAATTTTTCTACTTTAGATTGTCTTATTTCTCTGTATAAAGATATTTACTAACTTACTGGAGGTTAGATGGCTGTCTTTTCTCCTCAAAACTGACACAGGCTAACAACCACCTGTTATAAAATTTACTATTCACAAGGGATGCTATAGAAACAATAAGTACAACTGAGTAAAAAATAATCTTTAAAAATAGGCTTCATTTTCTATTTTCTTTAGGATGAGGGGAGAACTTTTGAATTTTATTTCTTTTCAGGTATTTTTGGAGGACATCAAATCTTTCCATAAGACAGGTTGGATTTTTATAGTATTAGACTGAATGTGCGGGAAGGGAGTCAGCACTGAATAAATCTACCTAAATGAGGCCACAAAGTGGTTTTACATCTAAACTCTAAAAGCATTATGTGTGCTTTTTTCTCAAGTTGTGTTATCTTCACTGCACATAAAATATTTTCCTGTCCATATCAAAACACATCCAAAAACACCCGGATTTCAGTGACACTCAGCTGAGGAATGCCCTGCACAGTTTTGGTCTAGATCCTGATGTGGAGTAAATTAGCCTGGCTTCATCAGCTTCAGTAAAGGTTCAGTAAATCAATAGCTATTTACACCAGCTCAAGATCTGATGTGTATTCCTTTCTCTCCCCTTTTTTCTATAATCTCTTACTTGAAATCAGTAGAAATTACAATGTGGATAAACAATGCAGAAGCACTTTTAATAAAAACAATTGCATGTTTAGGTTTGTGGATATTGAGAGCAAAGTTGAGTGAAACAATGCATACAAATCACTGAAGGATTTCTGGCATCTTCCAAGTCTCAGTCTCAAAGCATTTCAGTATTAGCCCTTGCACTTACCATGAGGAATGAATACCACAAGCTAAGCTACAGCTAAACTTTGAAGTCTTGATATCTGACCTCCAAGAGGCTGTGAGAAGGGACAGATAACCAGATGAGGGCAGCAGAAAAAGAATGCATAGATGTGTTTTATTTGGAATTTAGCTTTGAGCCAAAAACACGTGGAATTAGAGGAGATTGGATATGCTGGAAAATGCAGGGATAGGGAGTTGTGTGGTATGGTGAGGATTCGAGGATTCTGAAAATTAGTAATTATATACCTTGCCACATTTTTTCTGATTTTCCTCTCTTAGAAAATAGCATGAGAAGAGTCCATGTTTGTACAACTGAAGGTGTTCTTTACTGAAGAAACCAACTGCATCCATCTTTCTGGGGCTTTCCACATACCCTGAATTCTTGGCAGAGACACTCCAGTCTTGCTTTCCTTGAAAGATGAATTCCTCTTTCATATTCCATATGGGGTGTTTCTCCATGTCCCTTGTTTTTTACTTTTTATCCCACCAACTTTGTAAGGGATAGAGATCTCATTCCTTCACAAAATGAGTGAGTTAAACTGCTTCTGCAGAACTAGTCCCATCACAGTTCAACTTTGCAGAAGTAGAGAAACATCTCAAGAGAAAAGTTTAGTCAAGGAAGAGGAAAGAAAAATAAATTTTCAAAGAGCAAAAAATGCAAGCAAGCAGGATTTCTGCAAGCTAGGAAAGAGAAAGGAAAGATTAATAGGGTCAGCCAGTCCTTGGTTGAAGCAAAGAGTAAAGTTTTACATGAGAACTAGCCCAGTGGTCTGGAATAGGAAGGGGAGAAGGTGTTTTGCAGATAAGTGGGGGAAAAAAAAGGGTGAGATCAATAACCACTATTCATGGGAGTCCTATAAAAGCAAAGAAATTGCAGGTCAATATTAAAATGTGGAGTTTAAGTGTTACAAGACTGGGAAGAATACATAGAGATACTTCAAGATGAGTTTTGAAATCCAGGGACAATAATTACACTGTGGATAAATTGGCAATACATTGAAGTACATTTACTCTATTCAGGAGTAAAACTCTGTGTGAAAGTTGTCATGTCACCATTCCCTTAAGAGGGAGAGCTGGGAACCTCAGGGCAGCTCAGTGGGCCTTTGGGCTAGAATGGAGCAGGAGCAGCTCAGGTTCCCTGCAGGCCTCTGTGTAGTTGGTTTGCACATTCCTTGTCTGCTCTGTGCCTTGCCCAACTCATTATTATGAGTTTATCTCTTTCAGGAGCAAGGCCTTCTTACAGAGCACAGACCATGTAAGAAAAAAAAAAGCTAAGGCTTATCTGTGATCGAAAGCACACACATTTTTGCTAAGGCCTCCCTCTCCAGGCCCCTCAGACACTATAATTCTGTCAGCAGCCTAAGTCCCTGCCTATTGCAGGTTGCACTTTAAATGAGTTTCAACAGTACCTGATGTTCCTTTCATTTAGGCTTTTTTCGCCTCCCCCATCTGAAGGGATACATTCAAACAAAGAAGGCAAAAGTGCTGAGATTAAACTGAACTTAAACCAGACACCTTCTGCACTCAGATAGCTGTGTCCTTTGTTCAGAAGTCACTTACAGCCCTCCCCCTACGCTGAGCTGTATTTTTCATTCTCAGCAAATCACAGGACCAGATGCTCCTTCTGACATGTGGAGACAAGTCACAGATTTGGAGGCTTTCTCAATTTGTGTTAGCTAATGTAACAGTTATTATAGCTACATTCTCAATATTGGAGAAACATGCTTCCCTGACTTGATTTGATTTCTTGTCAAAGTAGCTTACAGAAAACACAAGTAGCTATTACCTGGCTTACTCTCTGTTCTGTTAAGTTTATTTTAAAAGTGGCATGAAATTAATTTTTCCACTTTGGGTTATTTCTTTTTTATGAGTTTTTAGTGTGAAATGGTTGAATCTGACTTCTTTCTTTAAAACTGAGAATCCGGCCATAGTGAATGTACAGCTGAGATGGAAAGCTGATGCACTGACAGTTCCAGAGGCCAGTGTTTATGATCAGTACTGTGGTGCAGGTACAGTTTCTGCAGCACATTGTAGTCTCAGCCATCGGGGAGGACCCCACTGTAGCCTGTGTGCTGAGCAAACAAGAAGTAAGAACGGAGAGTGGCGAGGTAACCTTTGGTAGTAAGGGTCTTGTTTCAGCTCCATGTTTGGCCAGTGTGCAGCTCAGCTGCCACAGAGTCAGTGCAGAGCTGATGAAGAGGTGCTGTTTGGGTGTTTTCAGATATTCTCCTGAACAGGATAGTTCGTGAACACCCAAATATCTGGATCTAGATAAAATTCAAATAAAACGCCCTGTGAGCATGTTCACTTCTGCTGAAACTCTATGATTGTCGTTGTGGCAGGGAGCTTGTCATAAAATCTTTTTTTTTTCATATTTGACTTCAGCATTATACTGTTACTTTGAGTAAAGGAAGAAAAGAGGATAATTTTATGTGTGTACCATAGCAGGGGTGAATTGTCAGTCATCTAAAAATCTGTTCACACAAAATGATGCTTAGCACTGATATTAATAGTGTTCTTTCATTTTTCAGTGCAAAATGTATGCTCATTCATATTGTAATCTGCATTAGAGGTCTTTTTGTAATAAATATGTATATATTTTATCTATCTGTAATATACTTTATCAGCTGGATGTAGGTAAACACAAAAATCTGTGTTATGCAGGTTGCTACAAAGCACTAGGGGGTGTGAAAATGTGAGCAGGTTCCTCAGATTCTTTCAAATCTGTGTAGAACAAATAGGCTTTCATTTTTAAAGGCCAGGGCCAGATGTGGTAACTGCATGGCACTTAATTTTTCTTCCTTGGAACGATGAAGGGCTGAGATGACCTTGTAACTTCAAGGAGTCTACAGCAGTGATTTCAAATCTGACACTTAGATCAATCACTAAATCATTCCCCTTAGCTGAACTGACTCATTGCCTATTTGCCCACCATGAAAAAAGCAAAAAGCACAGTCCTTTTAATGTCCCTCTTGTGTTTGAAAGCCACTCCTGTGTAAGGCCTGTCCTAAACAATATGCTATCCAGGCATAGAGCAGCAACCTTTCTAGTGAAGAAGCTGCAGGTAATTTAATAAATGATTCCAGAAGCAGCAGGTTTAATTAACCTACATCTCCTCCACTCAGTAAGCCAGCCCTGCCCACAGTATCTGCAGGTCTCCCCCACAAACCCAGTGCCCCATTTCCTCCCCCTCTCCCAAAGATGCTTACAATCTGCCCCTGTCCCCCCCACCATTTCCTAAATCCCTGTCCGTACCCCTCCTCCATCCCTTGTTCCTAAAGCACTCCCTATTGCAAAGTCGCACGTTTTCTGCTTGGCTCCCTGCAGTTCTGTGCCACTCCCACCCTCTCCCTGCCCTCCCTCTATTTACATTCTGGCTTTCTGCTCTGCAAACCCGGAGCACGGATATTTGTGCTGACTGGCGAGCTGTGCTGATCAGGCAGTCCACACAACATGCGGCTGCCCAGCTAGCTGCTGCCAAGTGAATAAAGAAAGCCTCCTTTCTCCGTGTCTTTTCCTTAGAGAAAGGAATAATACAGCCATTTTCTCTCCTCTACCAATGCCCCATTTTCATTAAGCTCCTAGGAGAGGAAGATTTTTGAGACCTGTGTCCTGAAGGCATTGTCAGATGTGGCTGAAATTGGCTGGCATGTTCAAGATCATTAGGGTCAGGGCTGACAGACAGGCTGGTAGCATGATTTCATTATTCTTTTCCTTAGAAACCAGGCTGAAAAGAATGGGTTTGACAGTATAGTTAACACTGGGTGTTGTAAGCAAATAAGTTATGCCAACAAAAGTGCCTTTAATTTGATATTTGTTTTTCTGCAGTTAGACTTTTGCTAGTATTTCTTACATCTCTTAAAGGATCATGTCCTTGCTACCAGCAAAAATGCACTCATGGCCAAATTTTAATTAGCAGATAAAATGCCTCCCTAGCAGTAACAGACCATGCTGTAAGGAACAAATAAGAGCAATGACTTCATTAGAAATTCTCTGACAGTAAACTTAGTTGTGTTAGTTGTTTCCAGTGCAGCCCAGCACACAAAGCACCTAGTGTTCTTTGAAATTTCCTGTTTCCATAACAGTGGTCAGGAAATGCTGAGTATATGATATTTAGACTTGTGTAGCAAGCACACTTGGTGACATTCCTCTGCTCATCAGGGGCAATGCACGTACCCTCAGCTGGGCGTGGGTGACAGAGGGGCATAGGAAAGAGCAGTGAGTAACTGGCATTCATTGCAGAGGGGAGAAAAAGAAAATTGTGTGAGGTTAGAACTTTTACCTGCAGAAATGCAGTGCTGTGTGAGAAACTGCATAGACAGACGAGTGACTTCCTGAGCAACTTTAATCCCTGGTCCAGCAAAAATTTACTGTTTTCCTTTGGAAGTACTGTTCAACTCATTATACCTCGGTTATCCTTTCATGAAGCATTCACAGTCTTTACCTGCTTCACATGGCTGTTGTGAAGTTTCACTAATTAACATGTGAAGATTCTTAAGTCAGAAAGTACCAAGAAACTGCAATGTATTCCTTTTATTACTTCCACATAAGCTATTTTGATCAGACTCTTCATCTGCACAGCTGTCAGGAGATCTCATAGCAGACAACTATGGAGGTAATTTTTTCTTTACTGAATTGAGCCCCTAGGAATTAATGATTGACTGCTAATAGGTTTATTCCATTAAATATGGGGAGAAGGGAGCTTTTGCCTGAAGTGAAACAGACAAAGAAGGAAAATATCCAAAGAAAAGTGAGCTCTGTAGAATATAAGTGACCATCTTATGGTATGTGTTGGAAGAAGATCTCAGGAATGGGAGAAGGTTTATAATATTTTACACGGTCTGAAGGTTTGCAGTGAAGTTTGGGCTGCACATTGCCTGCTTACACTTCATGATTTAAGAAAGGAACCTCTGTAATAACAAGCAATGAAATCTATCCTCTTGCTAGTAGAGAAGTTTTGCAAAGTAAATGTTTATAAGCCTTTCATATGAAGTTAATGATGCTTATTAAAACGTTAAAAGCAGTCATTCACAACGACTCCCATTTTTAAGAGCAATTTTATTATCACACTCTGCTCTCCGAATTAATGGGCAGCTTAGTTACTTATTTGGTTTACGGTAAATGTTGGCCAGATTATACAATTTAACTCATGAAATATTCGGAGATTTTTGAAATTAAAACAATTTATGAAGTCTATAGTGTCTAAAATATCTGTGATATTGTGATGTTAGGCCTTGAAATAATTTCTAATGCTGAAATCCCTTTCTGTACTCCTAGGATTCCATCTTTTCTTAGAGAAATTATAATTGTATAGCTTTTTGCTTCATCTGAAATATATCCACTTCTAGGTTTATCAAACTTGCTATTTTATGGCAAATCACAGAGGAGTACATGACTGAAAGCAGGAACATGCCATTCAAAGCTTCATGAATATGTGACCAAACACTTTATGCTTACATTTTCTGGTTACTTTGAAAAAACATCCCTAATTTTATTGTCTATGTAGTATAACTGTAATTCCACAGGAAGCACAGCTTTATTGATATCATTAGGACCCACATATGGACCTACATTTCACCATATATCTGTACAGTATAAGAAGAGACTTTTGAATCAGATATATAAAAAGTGAACAGATAATTTTTGGGAAAAAAGTATTTTTAAAACGCTAGTAAACACTTCTGGCAGTGTTTCTTTGTCATGAATTTTGGTTTTACTTTGGGTTGGTTTTGAAAGGAAGAAGGGGGTATTTTTCTTTCCAATTTGCAGTGTCAGTCCATCTTCCTTTAATTTGCACAATGCAGTGTCAGTCCTTCCTGCCTTTCCTCCCCCTTCCACTCTACTATCTAGAAATCTTTTTTGTATAAAACTGTCCACTAACCTATGCACACCTGTACTCTACTCATTGGGCAAAGAAATTCTGGCACTTTAACTGCCTTTTAATGAGGGACACTGTAACACTTAGAAACATTTTAACATTCAGACTAAAGTTTCAGTTATCAAGGGTATATTTCCAGGAGAAAAAGTATGAGAAGTTAAAATAATTTTCCTTTAAGTAGAAGTCCAGAAATTTCCATGGGGATTTTTTGCAAGTGGGAATGGGAATAGAAACTCTCTTCTTCAATCTTTAATGAAGTTTCTAGCTTGCTGTTAAAAAAGAGATTCCTTACAATTGCTGCATGACAAATTTTCCACCTTTTCTACCTTCCATGTTCAGTCAGTGAGTGTACTGCATCTGGTTCAAGGTGGGGACAGGAGGAGCACAGAGGAAAAAATTGGTTTCAAAGAAAGAAAAAAATATGGTTGCAGTACAAAAACATGTCAAGGAATTCTAGGGCAAATGCATCAGCTGAAACTATTTTATTAGTAGTAGATAACTGGACTTGAAACTTGTAATGTTTTAAATTTCCTATTGTGCTCTTACTTCAGTGCAAAAGCAACAACAATCTACAATTTTCTGTTCTACACCATCTACACCTGACTTCTAGTTTACCTTTCTTGTAACTGTCTCTCAGCCACAGACAAGTGGTGTTGTATCACTAAAATAGGAATTGCAGAGTCTTTTGCTTCATGAGTTGCTACGTCCTGTCACACAAGTCATTAGTGTAAATATATATCATTATATAGATATTGAACCATTTGCCATTTCATATTTATTTACACTGTGAATTTCTACAGGACCAGAGAGAACCAGACAAGAAAATTGAAATACACTCTTATAATCCAGTAGTTTGTGAGGGACCAGTGTGTTCATTTTAGACTACCTAAGAAAACAAACCAAAATAACCTCTGAGTAATCTGGCAAGCTTATGGGAGACTGGGAAAGAGTAAACATGGAATCTTCCTTTGAAAAATAAAAAAATGGAAAAATGAAGATTTGAGTGATATAGGCCAATCAAACTCCACAAATATTCTAGAAATATCTACTTAGAAGGAACTATTTTCTTCTTGGAAGACAATAGTATTATTAAAATATAGGTGGATATATCTGTGGGAAATAAATCACATCAAAGCAATACAAATCCCTTCTTTATCAGATTGCGATAAGTGATGCAGAGGAAAATGGTAGATAGGATATATCGTTCATAAAGAATCTGGTGTTGTCTAACATTGCTTTCTCAAGCGGTATTGGAAAAGGGCAGTTCTGATGTGATGATTGTAATGGGAATGCACAGCTTGTTAAAAGATTCTCTCAAATACTAGGAAATTTCAAGTGGATATCTACAGGGACCAGTTCTACACTCAGCTCTTATATTATTTTCACTGGTATCTTGTACAATGAAATAGAGAATACAGTTACATGACTTGGGGGTGACACCGAAAGGGTTTGACCGTGAGCGCTTTGAGAGACAAAACTGTAATTCAAAGACATCTTGATAAATTGAAGCAATGGTTTGGTGTCAACAAGAGTAAAATCAATAGGTGCAGTCAGAAACAGAGCAGGTAGAAAGTTCAAGTTATAAGCAGAGAATGGTATAGCAAAAAAAAAGAACTTTTTTGGGGGTGTACTAACAGAAATGTCACATTAGAAATAAGAGCTATCTGTATTGCTGTGATAAGCATGCTGAGGCTTCAGCTGGTAAATAATTTTGGACGCCACACCCTACAGAAGATGTCTACATATAGAAAAATTATAAGATGTCTATAAGGCATAGCATATGAGAAAGTTTGAGTAACACTACTTAATTATCCCAGAAAGCAAAAGATTTATAGGAAAAATCAAACTTTCAAGTACAAGCCAGATATTTTTAATTTGTGAATATTTACGCTCAGTGGCCTACAATGATATCAAAAATAAATGTGCTTAACTTCTGAATTCTGCGTGTTCAGAAATTGCAGTGGTTTACACAGAGACATTCTAGTAAACTCCTTAACCAGCAATTTTAAGAACAGTTTAACTATGGTAAGGATGATTTGAGTGTTCTTGACTATTCCTTCATGCAGTGAGTTTGACTAAGTGCTCCCTTGAGATCCCTTCTGTCCTGTGTTTCTGTGATTTTTATTTATATGGAACTCTAAAAAAATCTGGGTTATTTTATTAATTTTTTATACATTAAACAAAAATGTTAGAGAGGTGAATAACTCTATGAACTAGGATACAAATATTTTTGGAAGCTTGTCTTGCCGTAATCATGTAGTCTAAGAAATACCACCTCAAGACACATTATCTAGTTCAACTAAAATTAAAAAATAATCAAGGAAAATATTGAAAACCTACTCTCACTTCTTAAAGTCCAGGTTCTAAGAATTATATTTCAGTTGGATGCTGTGAAATAAGTTATTTCTTTCTCTTAATCAAAATCCCTGGCAGTTGTCAGTTCTCCGAGTTGTGTGCTGTAGGTTCACTAGATGATATCTGCTCCAAATAAGATGGTAGGACAATGGTGAATCCAGCTTCACATCTCTCAGGAAAATTCTACTTCCTCGTTATACCTTTTACACTCCAGCATGAAAGTCTCTTCAGTTCTTACAGGAGACTGACTTGACCTGGGTGTCCTTTAGTTTAGTTTTTGAGGGTTTCCTTTAGTCAGAAACAGTTTTCTTGTTTCTTCTTGTCATCCACGTGAGTAAGACTCAGGCCAGCTGCTTTCTACACAAGTGCTGACACTGGAGTTGTTCCTGTTTGTACAAAAAAAATGGTGGTTTTGAATTTATTCTTTGATTGTGAATGCAGATGGGCAATCACATGCACAGGCTGCATGTATCTAGTTTGGGAGAGCACTTGGAAACTGCACACAAGAATGAACCTGCCCATTGGCCCATCCATCTTTTCAAAGTTACAGACAAGACTGTAGTGTTTGGTTCTTGCACCCAAACTTTCTGCTGGTGGAAATCAGCATGAATTTCACATGAGGAAAGGTAATTTATACTTAATTAGGTCCAGGATCATTAGGAAAATGTTATTTGCCCTTACAGATGTATAAATCACAGGAAGAAAAACTGAATTTGAATCTTTAAAACCACTCAGTGAAACAGTTAAATCTGTATGTAGTCCTAGACTTCTGTTTAGGAATGACTGGGATGATTAAAACACGCTAAAAAGCAGCCACTATTGGGTTTTTTCAAGTCTGTATGCTTATTAAAACCAGAAAGCATGTGAAACAATGATATAGTCCCTTAACTAACAGTTTATCTAGCATGAAGGAAAATACCATTATATCAGTCTTGATGAAACCTAATTGCAATTTGGTTGTGATTACATTAACTGCTTTGTGCTCCTAGAGCTGCACATTAAAGGTGAATTCCTGAGTGCATTAATAAACGTAATATCAGAGTCTTGTTGAGAAGAAATATTTTGTGAGTTGTGTTGATCAAGCAGAATTTTGATCACTTGGTATTAGACCTGATTAAATTCTGTAGAAGTCATCCTTCTGACAACAACCTTTTTTTCTGCTCTCACTCACAAAAAAAGAAATCCCTGGATCCCAACTGTGCCTGTAATGAAGGTGAATTGTGTTTAATGACTTAAAGAGTGCCATTTTGTGCTTAACAGTTTACATATTGTAAATTACCCTGTAAATACTCTGTTCCTAGATCAAATTAAGTGTATAACAAGTTGTACTGAGAGGTAGAGAATTTTCTTAGCTCTCAGAGTCTGGAAGCTTAAAATGGTTTTCTTTAAATCCTATGCAAAAGCTTTCTCTTAGCCCCATATGAGTACTTGAACACAGACATGGAATTCATGATGGATGCAAATGTTGTAGCTCGATATTTAAAACATAAAGTTGTTATGACCTTTATTGGACTTTGACTTGCTTGTCTCTGTTAGTAAACCAGTGTACTCAAAATTGTTCAACTTCACATTTTATGCACATAGCTCATTAATTTAAGCTGGACAAATTGAGATCAGCTGTAATTACTATGGGCTTACATAGAGGTGGAGAACCTCATAGCTCTCTAGAACTACCTGAAAAGGAGGTTGTAGCCAGGTGAGGGTCAGCCCCTTCCCCCAGGTAAGAAGTCGCAAGGCAAGAGGAAATGGCCTTGAGTTGCAGCAGGGGAGGTTTGGACTGGATATTAGGGAAAGTTTCTGTATGGAAATATTTATCAAGCATTGAAATAGGCTGCTTGGGAAAGTCACTGAGGCACTGTCCCTGGAAGTATTTTTTAAATACTTAAAAATGTAGATGTGGCACTTAGAGACATATGTTAGTGGCGCACTTGGCGATGTCGGGTTAATGGTTGGACTCAGTCATCTTAAAGGTCTCTTTCAATCTAAAAGCTTTTATGATTTGATGATTTTATCTGATAGCAGAGCTTATTTCCTCCTTTCCCCGTTACCCAGAAGACATTTTCCTGAAAGCCTTTACTGTCTGTCTGAGATGAACAAAGACTAAAGGCAGAGATGAAAACATAGTTGTAGTACTTAAATGATCTTTCAGGAAAAGCTCCAGGCCACTGATTTTGGATCAATTTAAAACCACATAAGTCACTGATGAGTAAAGCCAGTCTTCATGTTCAGCGATAGGGAGGTGAGCCAGGTTCATAGAGGACATGAAAATATTTCATTTGGAAAATATCCCAGAAACCTCTGCAATCTCCTACCTTACCAGCAATTTTTGTGTTCAGCTGGTGCTCTGATTTTCACTGTGCTGCTTCTGGAAGAGACCCATTTATCGAGGGCTCTGTCAAACACAAATATAGGACTTGTTACTCAGATCTGTCTATTCAGGGAGCAGAGCCCTTGGTGCTGCCTGGACACGTGTCAGCAGCCTTAGCACCTACTGCTGTGTTTATAGGCTCTGTCATGTGGCTTCAGGCCCCTGTGTCTTTCTCCAAATGGGTTCTGCATTCCTCAGAGGATCTGGAGTGGGGCCCATTGTTTAAGGGGGTAAGGACAGTGTCAGCCATCCATCGAGGCCTGGGAGTTTATTACTGCTGGCTGATGCAAATGTTCTTTATAAAAGAATTTGGCTGCTTCTTTAAAGGAAAACAAAATCATTCATGCTGCATCCTGGGCTCACTGTGTGTGGCTTCCCAGTTTCATAAAATGGGTCTCCTTTCCTGCTCTGTAGCTGAGCCTCAGCCTCCGCTCCTCACCCTAGGTGATAATGAAGCATTGTTTCATTATTGCCCTTGTCACACAAGCAGGGAAGTGGAGATGCAGGGCTAGGGGAGGCCACAAGGCTATTGATCTTCTTCAAAACTTGAAAATCCATGTACTCAGGCTGGTGTTAACTCACCTGAGATGTGGCAGACCGGAAAGCTTTTATTTGCTTGTGACCCTTCCTCTGCCCAGTAACAGCAGGTAATGGAAAATCAGATGCATCCTCACTTCCAGTAATAAATTTCTGCTCTTAAACAATCCAGACTATCTCCAGGAGCAAACAAAAAGTTCACCTCTAAACTCTTCTGTGTCTGAACTGCAAGATCTTTTGACTACATCCAGGGCTCTCTGAAACACCAATATCTGATTTTTTCTTTTTCTCTCCTTCCCATGACTTTAAGTGTCTTCTATGGACTTTATGAAAGAGACAAAAATAATAATCAAAAGTAAGGGTTGTATTTCTAATCATAAAACTTAACTATTTTATGGCATCATGCTAAAACATGGTAGGGTTTGATGGCCTTTGGGTTTTTTTGCTTTGGTTGTTGAGATTTGCTTGTTTGGGTTTTTTGGTTTGTTTTTTTTTTCTTCTGGGGGAGATGGGGGAGCTGTTCGGTTTTTTTAAAGCAGCAATTGCTACTGCTAATCAAGTTACAAACAAAACTAAAATGGCAATTGGAGAAATTCAACTTTCATTTTAACTGATATGAAAATTAGTTTTACTGCACATTAATTATTTAGTAATCCATGTTCTTCCACTCTTTGTCCCTTTTACAGTTTTAATATTTTCTATCCTCACTGGTTGCATAGGAATTTATATTATACTTATGTTTTCCTTGTTTTGTGTTATTATGTTCTGCAGCTGTGGATTGCTGCCTCATTGCACCTTACATTTATGATTTTTAAAATGTATCCATCTCCACCACTATCTTCTATGATTATCCCTGAGAAAGAGAAAGCAAATGGAAATAATCAGTGCGTTTCCCATTCCTCCATTTTCTCATCTTGCTTCTGTGTAACTGTGGTCTTAGCAAGGTTCCTGTCAGCTTCCCTGGCGTGCTGTGCCCTCTACGTTTAACTTTTGGATTAGCTGTACCTCGAAAGGAAATATGGATTTCTCCTACATGGGACCTGCTTTTGAAAATGACAAGAACCAAACCAAAACCAACAGTTCCCATACATTTAAGATAATAAAAATGGCCTGCTCTTGCAGATGTTAGTTTTAAATTCTGTAGAGTTTCTTGTAGTTATTACAACTTTGTTCAGAGGCAAGATGCATTGTGCTTCTGCCTCTGAAGTCATTCAGTAGCATATAAAAATCTGCAATTTCTCAGGTTTCATATTTCAGTGTTGAGAGGAGGAGGGAACATTTCTAGGCTTGCAAGGCAAAAGACTTTCTGAACATACTATTTAACAGCTACTAGAATCTTCTCAGATTAATAGAAATTAATACTTTTTTAAGAATACATGAAACAAATGCTGAATAGAAAAACTGATCAGATTCTGTACTAAGAAGATAGTCTTAACTATTCGCCCCATTGGCCTTTTCATTGCTCCCCTGGTTTTAAATGCACACGTTGGTTCCTTCTGTCGTGCTCTTTTATGGATTGTCTGTACAGATAGTGACTTTGTACAGACAACAGTACTGAGCGCTGTCTCAGAAGGCACAAATGAAGATTTTCTTGCACTGCTTGTTTGGTAAAGGCAGAGTGAAGTGATAAAACTTGCTATGAAAACAAAAAAAACATGGAATTTTCAGGTTGTATGTTGGCACAAGACCATAGAAGAAAGGCAGATTTATAATAGTATGTAGGTTGGAAGCTTCTGAGGGGACAGAACAAATTGTAGGGAGATGTTACAAGAACAAAAACTAGCGATGTCTGCAAGTTAAAAGTGAAGAAGTGTAATTGATACCTAGGTCATGAGAAAAGTAAGGCTAGTAGGTGTGGACAACAGCTTAAGGGTCTATATTTATATGAAGGACAGGTTGTTGATCTTCATAATAACAAAACATTAGTAAATTATAGCACAAAACTGGCATAGGATGCTTGAACAGCCTTCAAGTGTAAGAACTGCTAAGAGCTTGTGGTAGCGATAGCGTTGAGGCTCTGGTAGAGTTTCTGACATGCCCCTATTTGTGATGGCTGTGATTTGCTCTGAAACATCTTTGCTGGCCCCTACCACACTGCAATTCCACTGAATCCATGATGGAGAAAAACTGTCATTATTCCCAGTCACAAATTAATTCTCAATCACTGGCAGGTACTGACTGACCAGTGAAGCAAGATTCCTGACCACACCAGCTTTCAGCTAAAACCAATGAAGAAAAATATTCTATATAGAGGTGCAGAGGATGGTGTGCCACCTTCACATTTTAGTTGGAGTGCTACTTTCAATAGGCAAAGGTGTAGGTTATCGTTTAGAAATCTGGTGGCAACAACACATATTTAAATTAAGAAAGGCTTGTAAGTCTCCTATTCTGACACGAGAAGGGAATTTTAAAAAGCAGCAGCCCTGCATATACAATATATCTGTGGGAACAGACTTTTGTCTCTACTGCAGCCATCCATCCCTAGCTGTGTTTCTTGAAGCCTTTCGCATTTATGCAAAAGCACAGCATGTGGGGGAAATCTTTCATTTCCAAGACTTTAGATTTGCACTTGATTAAGCACTGATCAAAATCATGTTGATCGTGACTTAATGATCCCAGGCACTGATTGAGGGCATCATTGGATTTGGAGCTCACAGTGAGACACAAGTGGCAGAGACCTCCCCCAGCAGGAGTCTGGATCCTGGAGAAAACTAAATGGAGGTGTTCTGTACACTGGGACAGTTTAGACTGCTGTGCCCAAAGCAGGGAATAAGTCTGAGAACTCATTCTGCTTTCTTGCTACCCCTCCCTGGACTTACTGCCCAAAAGGGGCAGAAATAAGAAAATCATCAGAAATCTCAGAGGAAAGAGTGTACCTATGTGCAGTGCTATGAAAAAAGGAATTTGTTACTTACTTCTCCAACCCTGACAGCCCATGCTACCCTGGCAGGAGGCTGACACATGTGCCCACTGGGGTGTATGCTTGTAGATTTACTGGCTGTACTTTACTCTCGTCTTGAGAACACCAGTCACACTTGCTGACTAAGCCTGAGTGATTTTGTTTCAGGGCTTAATTAAAGTAAATGTAAGAATTACAAGAGAGAAGGAAAAATAAGTGTTCACAAAAAAAAAAAAATTGAAGATGCATTATGTCCCTAGCCTCCTTCCACTAATGGATTTGAATCCTTAATGAAAAAAATATCACTCAAGAGAAGATGGATCAGGAGTGTGGAGGGCATGCAGCCCAGAACAAAAGGATCAGCTGGCCCATGCAACACTCTCTTGTTGCCACAGAAAGGGCAGCTGAGGAAAGGGCAATTGTGAGAGCAAGTAAGGGTAAATAGTGGACATCACTGTCAAATGGTACCAGAGGCCTGTCATCAGGGTGAGGGGCAGCATGTAAGAGGCAATTCAGAGAAAAATGGTTTAGGACTGTGTAGCCAGATGTACTGTGAGTTTGTGTGAGGGAACTAGATATCTGGAGGTGAAATGAGCTATTGGTGACTGACTTTTTAAAGTGGTCTGAATCCAAAATGAGGGAATCAACAAAACCCTGAATACTGTGAAATTTGAAATCCAGACCAAATCCTTTTGATGTGTCATCTCATTTTTCAGCTCCAGTTGTAATAAAGAGCAGCAGATAAAAAGTGGGAAGACCTTTGTTGGCTGCTCACGCAGCTACAGAGGATCAGCAGCCAGTTAAAGAGTGAGTGCTGAGCTGAGGCTGAAACTAGAAGGATAAGATTATAAAAAGTGCTTCTAATAGGAATGGCAACTTTAAAAAGGAGCTTCCCATGCACACAGAGTGAAGGAAGTGCTAAGGATATACTAGAATAGGTCTGATTTTGTGGGGTGTGCAGGTCCTTTAAGGACTCCTCACCTCATGAGCTGACCTGAAAAAATGCTGTAAACCTGGAATTCTGTGTCCTTCCTTTGCTTTCCATGACTTTCCATCCAGTTTACTGTTTTTCCCTTAGACAGATGATGGTGGCTCAGCTCCCTGGAGAAAGAGCTGATACTAGTTATCATTTTATCATTGAACACAGCTGCTCTGAATTTCAATAGGTAAAGTCTTCTGGATCTGCAAGTAACATATGGCTAGCACAGAGCCACAGCTTCCAGAGTTTCCTCCTACTCACTTCTCTCTCAGGTAACTGTGGAATGGAAACCTGCACTTCAGCAAAGGCATTTAAAGCATATAAGCTGTGAGAAGATATACCATGTAAACGTGCTGTGGTTAATGTCAGGTATCCTAATGTGTGCTTAATATAATCTTTCTGACTTTGCATTTGTGTGCAGTAATATCCTCTAGCACTCTGCTGTTAACACATTAAGTGCTTCCAGGGTGGCACAATTGATAACACATTTATAGATCTGTAGTTAGCAGGCAAGGTCTTCACTCAAGCAAGAAAGCTCCTCTAAACCTGCAGCTTCCTCAGAAGGGAAGCATCATAACTACAGGGTGCATTTTGGCTGCAGCAACCAGAGGTGTAAAAACTTGACAATCTTGGAGGCAGCTGACAGTAATGCACCTGAAATGTTATTTACATGGTCCTGCCACTCAGACACCTACCCCCAGGGCTGCTGCCCACACACTTGTGCCCCCTGCCCTCCTTGGATGTGGCTGCTCTTTTTTGAGGGTATTTGCCATTTCAATCACATCTCTCTGCCATTGCATAAAAAACAGGCATTGAATTTTCTTGCTGTCGTGGAACAGGAGACCACAACACCTTATGCAGCTGAAAGCAGTACCTCAGGTATTAGAAAACAGCTACTCATTGCCTTTAGCTGCATCTTGTATGCAGCTCTGCTTCCAAGAACTGCAGTCACAAGAGACAGAGGGAAAAATGATTGTTGTTGTTTGGAGCAGGAGAGAGAGGAGTTATTTCTCTAAACTTTGAGCATGTAGTATATGTTCCTTACCCCATTTATTAGAAATTGCAAATGGGAGACTTGTCTAGGTAAGCAAAATCTGCATGGATGCACCCCATGTAGGGTGCATAAGATAATAGTTAGGCTGACACACTGCATTGCCCCAGCATAATGACACATGGTTATAGCTAGTGTGTATCTCTCTCAGCTGTATCTGCTCTGAGGCATAAAGAGGATAAGTGACTTGTACAAGGCCATTCAGCAGATCATTCATAAAGCAAAAAGTGCAGAGGTCTTAAAAACAAATGATCAGTCAGGAGGCAAAATTGTTACTCTGAGAACTCTCATTTTTTTTTAATTGTTGTGGTTTTGTTCTAATTTGGAATGATAAATTGTGTATATCAAAGACACAATTATATCCTCTTTTCCCACCTGACCTCTGAAGATAGTTTATACTGTGGAATAACATTGGTTTTCATAGTGTCAGACTTGAATCATTACTAAGTAACTGTCAAATAAAAAAAATCAAAATATTCCTAGAAGTGGGGGAAAATGCCAAATTCTTACATTTTATTTTTTTTTAATGGTTAACTACTTGATGAAGAAACTAACTTTCCAAAAAGAAACTAACTTTTCAAAGACATACAGTTATCATGACTGCCTAACAGTATGTCATGGTATTTCCCTACAAGCATGGCAGGGAAATATTGATTTATGGTGTAGGTTCAGAGAATCCTTGCACATTGTAGTAATGTTCATACCTGTTCACAGGTATGAACATGATCTTTCCTGAATCAGAATTAAGTGATGTGGCTTTTCAGTGGCTTTTTTTCTTTTAAACTGAATTGACACCCTCTACCTAATTCTATCTTTTTTTTTTTTATGTGCTTTGTTGCTTAACAGCTGAGCAGTAGGAGTGGCATGTAGTAGAAATTGTGAAAGGCAAACTGTAATTTTTAAAATACCGGAAAAGAAACCTACACAGCTGTCAACTGTGAGCCATAGCACATTTAAACCTATGACTGCATCCATAAGTAAGAGGGGATGAAATAAAAGCAAACAAGTCTTCGCTGTCCTGAAACAGTTAGAAATACCAATATAGCTGTACTGAGTAAAACAGTGGGAACTAGCTGTGGCCTCCTGGAAAAAGTTGCACCAACCAATCCAAGATGAAATTCAAATGCAGGAAAGAATGAAAGAGTCTATTGTAGTTCTACTGATATTTGCAGTAATGGCATCACTGATCCAAGAAAGGATTCTTAGAGTGCAATGAGCACACAGAGTTAACATCAGGGGAACAACAGGAATGTGTTGTTTCCCCCAAGATCTTATGCCATGAACCACATGGCATCTGTACAAACTGCAGCTTCTGCATTTTGGGAAGGGGGGAGATGGAGCTGATAACAAGGTGTGACTTCCAAAGGGGAGGGGTAGCAGATGGCTGATAAGAGAAGGGTTTACCTCCACCTATTCCTTTCCCCCTGCAGCAGTAAAAGCACTGCACCTCTTCAGTAAATGTGGAAATCTGCAGTCACTCCACCCTGAGCTGCTCACTCCACCAGTGCCAGGGAATTCCAGGAGGCATTTTGCTGTCTGAGGAGCTATGGTTTTGCTGCTTTTCCTGGACATATGTTTTTGCACTTGCACCATGAAGTAATCAAATGTGCCCTGGCCTGTGTGAGCCCCCTCCTGAAAAATTTATAGGACTAGTGTACTGGTATAATCAGTGATTTCTTTACTATGCATCTTTCTAGTCCAGTGCTGGGGCTTTTATTTCACTGTACATTTGGAAATATCTGTGGTTCCCCACATGCCCTTTGACTTGCTTAAGTGCTGCTTCATCCCTCCCCTGTAAGCTGAGTGAGGTTCCTTACTGGAACAAGCTGTGTCTTTAAGCAGATGAATCTTGATTCTTAGCTGACATAAATCACTGCTGTTCACTTTTCTTCAGTGAAGCAACTGATTTGCTGTTGCTGAGTTTCTGTGCTAATGTCTCTTCAGGATGCAAACAGCAGTGAGCTCATCAGTTAGGAGTGGCCAATTTTCAATACAAAAAGCTACTATAGTTCACACACAAAAATTGTCAGAGTAGAAAAGAAAAACCTTAGAGATGGGGGATTTTGCCCCACACTGATTCTTTTTCCTTCTTTCTTTTATGAAGAGAAAGAGTAGCTTTGTTTTTTAGTATTGCTACCATGCAGGAATTCAAATATTAATACAGTGTTTTGGCATAAGGTGCCTTTTTGTCCACATTTGCAGACCACTAGCACGTGATAACATGATACTAGTTAGAAACAGGACAACACAAGTTGCTAACCTGTTCTACCCACCACATTTTCCATTTGAAATAATGACAGCTGGTTAGCACAAGCAGCTTGCATGAAGAATAATTGAAACAAGACTTGGATGACAAGCAGAGGAGGCAGTGGCATCGGTTGCTCGGCACTGCAGCATGACATGCCCTTCCAGAAAGGTCTGATCCTGCCTGTGGAGTCTGTGCTGGTGCAGCCTGGGAACAGACAGGCTTATAATAAATAGAAACAGTTTCCCAGACACCAGCAGTGCCATTTCAGGCTCAGGCAATTAGCCCAGAGAGAGCTCCTGACCTAAGCATGCCTTTTAAATGGAGAGGAGAAGCATTCTGTGTGCACAATGTGTGTGTCTCTCCCGTGTGGGTCTGTTCATCGACCAAAACTAAAGAACAGTGTCTTGTGGCCCAAATGGGTACTCTTGTGCTCTCAGCTTCCATGTTCACTTCCTCAGCTACTTTCATGCTACAGAGCCCTCCCTCCCTGCCCTTCCCTGGGTTTGCACTTCTGACTATTGCTTTCTTTGCATCTGTGGTTTTTTCTTGTTTCTCTCAATCATCCTTGGGGCACAAATACAACTGTGAAAATTCAGCATTTGAAAGCTTCTTTAAAATGGCCTTGCCATAGCATCTGTTGTCATGTATGAGCACCTCCTCTATTTGTAACCCTCTTATTTATTCAAAAGAACTTGGGTTTTCCCCTGCTTATAAAGGAAGTGCAGAGCTTATCTGCCAGATTGAATGTCCTCTATATGTTTAAATCTTGTCAGGGCAGCTTCTTCAAGGCTATGTTTGTCCATCCCCTTGTTAAGGCCTACAGCAGGCTAAGAATGCATGTGTCTTGTCAGGATGTGATTAGACAGGTTAACCAAGATGATCCAGTGATGGGTGCTATCAGAATGGGACTCAGCTAATGGTACATTGCATTCCTTGCCCCTTGGCTGGCTGCTGCAGCACCAACACTTGGCTGAAGTGGTGGAGGGAAGATATCTGGCAGAAACGCTGTCAAGTTTTTGTTTGTTCATTTGGTAGGGTGAGTTTTCTGCCAGTGTAGTGCTCTGAGCAGGTTCACTGTAGGGTTAGAGAGTGCAAGGTTTGGCTCAGAGGTACGTGCCAGGGGCGGGGAGCAGGGCGAGGCTCCTTGTTAGTCTGGTTTAATCGCACGCTGGCACAGTCCTGCTGCCACACCGCTCCCCCGGGCCCTGGCAGCAGCTGGGCTGATCCTGGGGCTCAGGCTGTGCAGCGTCAGCCTGTCCTGGCACAGATGGGGCAGGAATAGGGGCAGGAGCTCCACAGCTCCATCAGCCTGTCCCAGCACTGATGGGGCAGGAATAGGGGCAGGAGCTCCACAGCTGCATCAGCCTGTCCTGGCACAGATGGGGCAGGAATAGGGGCAGGAGCTCCACAGCTGCATCAGCCTGTCCTGGCACAGATGGGGCAGGAGCTCCACAGCTGCATCAGCCTGTCCTGGCACAGATGGGGCAGGAATAGGGGCAGGAGCTCCACAGCTGCATCAGCCTGTCCTGGCACAGATGGGGCAGGAATAGGGGCAGGAGCTCCACAGCTGCATCAGCCTGTCCTGGCACAGATGGGGCAGGAATAGGGGCAGGAGCTCCACAGCTCCATGCCTGCCTGCACCAGCCGTGCTGCCCCACCGCCTGAGATGGGCTCAGAGTAGGCACAGCAGCCCAGAGTCTGACCCAGGTCTTGTGTTTTAAGAAAAATCACTAATGATGAATCTGTTATGCCAATATTAAAGTGCTTTCTTCCAAATATGCAGGGTGTAAGGGAGTCCCACCCAGCAAGGAATTCCTGTTTCGTCCAGGTGCTGGAAGGCTGCTAGTGGAAGTGTGGGCATGTCTGTCTGGTGTAGGGCCACAGAGCTCACTATAACCATTATGCAAATACAACCAAGACAAACATGCTGGAAATCCAGTCTCTCTGACTCCCAATGTGTGGTGCCTTTGAAAACAATTGCTTTGTAATTTCTGGCAAATGGAGGAAAGATGAGCAGACAAAAGAAGTCAAGGGTAGAATATGTCTTTGCTTTCCACTAACCCATTTCTCCCTCATCATCTGCCAAAAGTAAACTTTAATTTTCAGTAGAAAAATAAATCTACCTCGACTTTATAGACAGAAAATTGGTTTTAAAATTAATTTTAGTTTAAGGAAAACACTGCAGACATGTTTTTAAGCTATGTTAGCAGAAGAAATTAAATCTTTGAGAGTTGAGGTTTGTGATGAGATACAGGCAAAAAACAGAAAGGGCTTATTCCTGTTGAAGGCCCCCTGCATGCTGTCTTCCAAATATTAGGATGAATACATAGCCAACTGTAGCAGATTGTTTTCACTAGTGCTCTGCTGGTGGGTTAACAGTGCTAGCTTTGGAATTAGGCATTTTGTCATGTTTCACTGCTTAGCTGGCTCTTCTTCTACTTGAGAAATCTCGTGCAGATAAAAGTTAGAACCAGCCTGGGATAAACCTTTCCCTTCCCTTATACAGGCTTGGATCCAGAGCTGGTACAAATCGAGATGTCCCATCACATTCTGTGTGGCATGGCACCCAGCTCCACTGAGGCTCTGGTCTTCTCCTCCCCAGAGTGGGCTCTGCTCCCCTTGTAACTGGTGTGATAGCCATTACCCTTTTAGATGGCTTTGTGCTGTACAAATTTCTCTGTTCCTGTTGAAGGTAGTAGTGCTTCAGGAGTCAGGCCTGCAGGCTGGCTATTACTTTGAATATCGAATATTTCCTTCAGGATAATACTAGAAAAGCTTTTCTTTCCCTTTGCAGTCATGAAGAATTTAGGTATTCAGAAGTATTTTCCTTCTTTGCATATTCATAGTGAAAAAGTTCAGGAAACTGGTTCATGAAAAAAACACATTTTCTCTTGCTAACTATAAGCCAGATTGCACAGTAAAGTGAACTGAGAAAATCAGCTGCAGAAATGATCATGCTGGCATGAGAGAGGGGTAACACAGGGGCAGCAAGGAACAGCTAAGGGCAGCAATTATATAAACCAGCACAACTATCAAGACATTACTGAGTAAATAATATCCCATAGTACAAACAGAGCAGGATGTAAAACTGACCAAAAAAAGATACCCTAAAAGTATATCCATTTCATTTTATGCTCTTGGCATAGTTAATGTGGATTAATGCATCAGAATGAACTCACATCATTTTCACTCTGGTTTGCTGCATCAGCCCCCCACCTCCCCGACTTCCTCAAAACAAGCAAATCTCTGTTTCAGAGAGTTGGTGTGACCACCTCAAGGGAGAGTTCCTGGCATCAGCTGTGGGTTGCCACTTGCTTGCTGGCTCTAACAGCACCACTGTCCTCATCAGAGCATGAGATGTGACTTTGTCTCCCTGAGCAGATGTGTTCCTTTGAAAACCATCTGAAATATTTGGCTGGTACAAGGGCTGATCAAAGCAATGCGGACTGGTGGTACACATATGGACTAAATACACTGTAAAGGAGACTGTGCTGGGGGTTATCTAGAGAGCCAAAGGTGTACTGTGGATAAAAGACTTCTTTTTTATTCATATTCAGTCTAATAGATTATGCATGTTTATTTCTTTATCCTGAAGATTTAACTGTGATTTAATTGTGATGATACTGTGTCTCTGCTTCCTTCTGCAAAGCTGACTTTCTCTGCTCATATCCAGTACTGCTACTCAAGAAGCTCAGCAAGCTTTCTTTCCGATAATATTTTCCTCACTTCAGCCAGATGAGCAGCCTTTATTGTTTTACATCTAATTACCTGCTAAAGAGTAACATAGTTCTGAATCAAACACATACAAATCATAAGCAGTTTTTATTTTGTTTTTTTAATCTGAAAGACAGAAACCTATGAGAAGACAAATATGGTCTTTCAAGTTTTTTAATCAGTAGAAATTTCAGAGTAAAAACCAAAGTAGTACCATGATGATGTTTCTCTGTGATAGGTAAATATACATGTAACTAAATTTAGTTCCAAATTACTTGAAGACAATCACTGTGCTGCTCTGCAAGTAGAATGTGTTATCTTTTCTGTTCATGTGATGGGAAATTAACCACCTGTGTAAAATAATGTGACCAACTTTTTCAGACAGTGGTGTATCTCTTTTCTCTAGAAAGCTTTGTTTGGTTTTGGGGGTTTTTTTGCTAGTTTTTCGAGCTTGCATTGAGAACTCAATTTTGAGGGACAGGCTCAACCACTCTTGTTCAAGAATATCTTGTAGAATATAACTGCGTTGTGCATAACAATACTATGCTGTAATGCTCTGTAACTTTTAGCAATTGAACAGTATTTTCTAATATTTTATAGACATTTCTAGCCCAGAAATTCTACAAAGAAATAAAACTGTTACAACTTTTGTTGTAACAATGGAGGCCTCTTATTACAAGACCTCCAGACTCCGTTTTTTTAAACCTATAAAAAGACAGATAAGGGACTTAATTTGGTGGTGAGGGGTTTTTTTTGTTTGCTTGTTTTAATGCTGCTTCAAGATGACTCAGTTTTGGAAGTCTCTTGAAATACTATGCATCATAATTGTCTCTGCCTTTTCTGATTCTTATATATATTATTCTTACTTTGTATATCAACTGCAAGATGTCAGACATTGTTTTCTCACTTTCTTGCCTTCAGAAATCTGTTTTTCATTGCAACACTTTGCACCAGAAGTAACAATTTTATATATCCATCCTATAAATGCTAGGATCTTGCCAATACTGGGAATTTCTACACTCCCCACATCATTTCCTATTCTATTTAAACCACTTAGTGTCATTTTCAGAGCTGTTCAGGGTAAGTGTAAAAGAAGATTGCCACTTCTATTGCCATAAACTATAGCAAAGAGCTGTGAGAAAGAAGAGTTGGCCTTCAAGATTACCTTGTAGGTTCAAAGGCTTGACCCTGAATGTTCTAACAGTTTCATTAAGACACTTATATTAGGAATGTTCTTTCTGAGTCAAGGTCTGATAGAGATGATTAGAAAAAGTCTGAGTAAGTCTGTTCAGACTAAAGGCTTTCCTTATGCGCTGAAACAGGTTTTCTTTTTTGAAACATGTAGTAACATTTACAAATTATAGAATACTACAATGGCAAGATTTCTTCTGTTATGTCATACAGATGGTTGAATGCATGCAGAATAGGAGAGACTGATTCTTCTGCTTCAGCAAATGAGTTTAGTTACATTCTCTGTATTACCTGTATCATTGAGGCCTGAAAAGCACTGCAGCTGTTCATGTTGGTTTATAGATGAAATTTTTTTTTAATTTGTATGTGTAAAGGAAATGTGAGATCTGTGTTACAAAACTTTTTTAACCATATTAATTGAATTGAATAATGTGTTGTATCTTATTAGTTTATACACACATGCATGTAATAAAAATATATTTGCTTCAGCTTTCCTAAAGAAGAAGAAATACAATGTATTTCTGTAATACTGCATAATATTCTTTTGAAATAACATTACATTATTAACTGATTTTCCGTTCAAAGTCTTCCCTAAACCACATGCACCTTTTCAAAGAACTCCCTTTAACAAACTATTCTGCAGCATATTTGGATGAGAGAAAGCAGACAAAGGAGAACTAAGAAATCTTTAGGCAGGCTGTCTAGGAGTTGTCAGCTGAAGGGTTTTACTAGCCTAAAGGAAATTTCTGTTCTTTGACAAACCTTTTCCTGGATAAGCAAAACTTTAGTGATCATTTCTCATCAGATTTTTTCAGATCTTGAAATTCTTGAATCCACTGTACTAGGTCTAGACCACTGCATGTTTTTTATTAGACACTATTGATTCTGGAAGAGACAAATTATCCCTAGTCCTGACCTTGAGCGCTCTGTTAGCGGTGCTTTGCCTCTGTTTTGCAAAGAACTTGTAAATTCAATTAAAACATGTCACACTTGTGTAACATGCTTACCCAGTTAGTTACTAATTCTAAGGCTGCTAATCTTAGTTTGTTTTATGAGGCCATTTCTGAACTTTTCCCTTTTAAGTGGAAATATTCGTTGATAGTTTTTAATTTTATATAACAAAATTAACTACTAGGGCAGGGTTAATGAGCAGCTTGGCTTGTCATGGCCATGAATGGAAAAGCAAAGGTGTTACAGTTGTAACTGGTAACAAGTACAGCAGCATATCACAGAAGGGGACAGGTGGAAAGGACCACAGGGGTGAGGTTGGTCCCACCTCCCTGCTCAGGCAGGGCCATCCCAGTGCAGAGGGCACAGGATTGTATCCAGACTGCTCTTGAATATCTCCACTGAGGGAGATTCCACAGCCTCTCCAGACACCCTGTTCCTGTGCGTGGTCACTGCACAGTAAAGAAATTCTTCCTCCTGCTCAGGTGGAATTTCCTGTGCATCAGTTTCTGCCTGTTGCCTCTTCTCTTACTGCTTGTCACCACCAAGCTGGGCTCAGCTCCATCTCTGACACCTCCCTTCAGATAGAGACATCTGGAATAATGGGAAACTACTAAGACTAACCAAGCTCATGGTTAGTCTTCCCAACCTAGAACTATATGAATGCCTAGAACTATATTCCTCTTACACACCAGTAGCTCTAACCAGTATAAGATCAGGAGGCTGGTAGTAATGGGTTAAAATTGGTTTCACCTTAGCAAATCTGAATTCAGTCACTTGACCTTGCTTTAACTTATTTGTGCTTCAGTACGTCCACTTCCCCCTTAGTAACATGAAGGAAATAATTCCTTTTCCTGTAGTTTTGCCTGACTGCCCTACTTAGACTGTAAAGTCTTTGGAACAACTGCTGTCTGATCTAATGTGCATGTACAGAGCAGAGCACAATGAAGTCCTGATCTCAGCAGGAGCCCCATCTGCTACTGCTGAGATAAATGATCTTTTCAGTACTGGTTGTTTTTTAATCTCTTTAAATTACCATAAATACATTTTTAAAGCCATATGCTTTCATTCTGTATCCCACTCCACCGAAGAAATCTGGGTTTCTGTGGAAATATAATTATGTAACCATATAATTAAAGACTGCATCATACCCTGTACATGCAAGAGGGCTGAGTTGAGGTCAAGTGCCAGACTATCTGCCAGTCTGTGCATTTCAAGTACCTAAACTTACTTTAGAAAGGTTATTTTAAATATACTTTTGTGTATGCAGTTCTGTACTTTTCCAAAGAGAGAATATTCCATTGAGTTGAAATTAGTTCAATTAAACTGAAATTGGTTTGCAGTAGAAGAAACCATGATTCTGAAGAGACCCATTAGTTTCTGGTATTGGGGTCTGGTGTTGGATGCTCCCTGAGGAAATCCAAAGGAAATTTCTCATTTTGTCGGAGGGGTGGAGAGAACTCCATCATAGCAGTAGTGGAGCCCACAGGTTCAGCTGTGTCAGAGAGGAGAGAGGTGAGCAGAAGCTCTGGGAAGGAGGAGACATTCTCTATTCCTCACTCTATTTCTCTCTACTGCATCAGTGTCCATGTGGCACTGCTGATGCGTTGGCAGAGGCATGAGCCTAACATAGTAATGTTTGTTAGGGTTTTGGCCGAGCACACAACATTTCTGGAATATTGCAGATGCTTTAAAGGAAGTGGCGAAGTTCAGAAGTTAATAACTTATCCAAACTGAAAGAGGAATCTATAGGCTGAGCAAAGAACATGCCTCTAATCATAGGTATTTGTCACTGTCAACTTTCAGCATTTTACCTTAAGTAGTGGAAGTTACAGCCTTTCAAAAATGCCACACGTTTCTTTAACAACAGAAATTATTATTCAGCCTGGGTGTTGGGACTGCTGCTGTTTCTGTGCAACAGCATCTGGGGAATAAGGGTCTCTACCTCTTGACAGACCTTGCTCTTTCATGCTCTGAAGAACAAGGGTAATTCCTGTGTTACCTGAACACTCAGATTTGACTTCATATGAAGTGGTGCAGGAGGCACATGTGCAGAAGATTGGGTGGAAAAAGATTTCTTGCAGTGCATGTTTGCATAATCCAGAGACTTAGACTACTGCTAATTATTTCAGTTTTCCTTTTTTTGTTTCTTTCTGAAAAGAGAAGCTGTTTATACCTAGAGGTTTTTTACTTTTGTGCAGTTTAAACCACCATCATCACATGGTGGTGTTTTAAGAGTTGTTTGTGATATTTTGTAGTTCTGCTGAGCTGTTCTGGGGTTTTTGGTGGTCGTGGTGGTTTGGTTTGGGGGTTATTCAACTTCAGGAGACACTAGAGATTTGCATAAAAATCTTTCCTTTTTCAAGAAATCCAGCTAACAAAGAATGCTTGTAAGCACCAGGTGCAAAAAAGAAGGTAATTGTCTATAATTGTGAGATTCTTGCTAACACAATATGTCACTCAGTTGGATATGTACACAGCATCCATTGCTGCCAATGGAGTTACATAAACAAATTGAGGCTACAATAGGGACACTTATGTTTAGCTTCATTTACATGAAATGTATTGATTTTTTCCTTTGGTAAGGGACTGTTTTTTAAACAAAATCAAACATTTACATGTATAAAATACAACATCCATAATTTTTCACAAGTTGTTAAAGTCCAATTAGGTTTCTGCAATCTGTACTTACTTGATAGGAAGATAATTTGCCGTTACCAAAGAAAATACATTTGGGGTATTTCATATGTAAATTGATTTACTTCATAGAAGAATTAAAAAAGGCTTTGGAAGTTGATGCTTTTGCTAACATCAACATTTGCTTATCTTTGAATGGCTTTTCATAATAACAGAATCTTTGGCACTCCCTTTTGGCCTTCCACCCAGTCTCAAGGTACCTCGCAAACACAAAGTTGCACAGTTCGATCTCATCCCCACGTTACAGATGGAGCACAGATAAATCTCTGCCTGTGGTCTGATTTAAATTGCATGTTGGCTTCAGCTTCCAGTGATGGTGGCCAGCTGGCTCTTTTTGAAGTAACCAGTGTAAACTTCCCGAGAAGCTTTGCCTTACACTTGCTGAGCTGCTCTCACTTTCCAGCAAAGGCAGGTTCTGCTGGCACATAAAGGGTGCTCCCCTGCTTGTGCTGAGGCTTCACACCTGCTGGGTGCCTGGGCTGCTGACTGCTCACATGGAACTTAACCACCCATACAAAGAAGATAGCCAGTGATGTGATGAGTGGAGGCTCCAGCATCCTTTAGCTGAGAGGATGTCTCATGCCTTGAGCAGTCAGATAGTCAAATCAAACTATCTGCTCCTCTGTGAAAATTGCTTATTCTGTCATGCTCACTGTTAGTTCCTCTTTGGATGACAAAAACCCTGATTTTTTTTTTTTCCAAGCATGCATTAAGGACAGAAAAATGAGATTTTCATGATTGGGTGAATGAACCCATTAGCTCTGATCTCATTACTTTGAGTAGTGTCTCAGATGTATTTAAAATTAGCCTACTAAAGCAGGTATGACCTTTAAGGAAGAAAGAATTCAGAACTGCTTTTTATTCTAAAACAGGTTCCTCTCCAAATATTTCTTCCAAATTATAAATATTGAACTGTTTTGTTGATGTGTTTTGTCTTGCAAGAGGGAAAGTTACTTTATTTAATGTGATGAAAATCTCTCTCACACTATGTTATATTTATACCTATGGAAATGAATGTTCACTTATTTTTATGCTCATCTCTAGATAATGTACAGAGCAGGAGCAGGAGCTGGAGTTACTGACCTGACAAACTATATCAAAACACTAAAACTTAAACAAAATATTCTTTTTCTATTCTTGTTTCAGAGACAAGTAAACAAAGCATTTGTCTGAATTAGAACACAATTATAACATCATCTAATTGAAATTCAGTTACATGCTTTCAGGTGGCTTTAGTAACATTCCTGCTCACCCCTCCTGGTTATTGAGAATTAATAAATCAAGGACAGGACAATAACTTGTATCTCAAAATTATCTATTTATTCCAGAAATCATTTTACTGACCCTAAAGTATTAGTATTGTAAAGCAGCTCTTTTGAATCTTTGAAGACTAACTAGATCTTGGCCTTTTTAAGTAGTGACCATCGTGCAATATCCTTCACTAGCAACTGCTTCCTCTCTCTAGTTTGTTTGCTAGTTGTTTAATTCTTTTATTTGCTGTTGTCAGTTCTTTTCACCATATTCTGGAACAAAGAAGAAAGCCTATTTTGACATATGGGTCAGTTGCTGGAAGTTATCCAGGGAGGTCTTCCAGATTTGAAGGGGTAGGAGGGGGGAGCAATGAGCTATACCCCATAAGGGATTTCTTGTCCTCCCTGAGAAAAGTCAGAGCAGAAACTGCAACAGGTGATTTCTGGGGTCTGCCAGTCTTTGTTAGTGTCTCAAATGAAAGTATTCTCAGCGTGAAATGAAGGTGGAAGTGAGGAACAAAACAATCACAGAAAATCTGCCTGTGGCCGTATTACCTCAGGCTGAGATCTTGTGTGGCCTCGTGTGTTGCATCAGGACATCAGCAGCTGGACTGGGACCCCAGGGGCTGGTGGCTGGGCTGGAGCACGGAGCTGCTGTCCTGCCCTGCATCTGTGTTAGATCAATGTCATAATGCATCACTCTGTGTGTGGGGGCAGCTTTCCTCCTGGGGTAGCATGGTGTTCACTGAACACCACAAAGGGTACACAAGAGAGACATTGAGGAAAAGGAGGGGAAACCACAGGGAACTTGCACATTGTCTCATAATAACCTCATAAGGTATCACAGTAAGTGCAATGGGAAATACTAGTCCAGGTTCTGGCTTCCTTTCTGATTGCTAACCACTGGTTTGCATTGTAAAATGCTAGAGGCAGTGGCTACACACCACCAGGGCTTGAATACAGGGCTTCATTGAAATTGGGCAGTCAGTTTCAGTTATGTTATTGTTTTAAGAAGGGGCTAAAACATCTGGAAATTGACAGAATACTAATTTTTATTGTTCTCACAAAAAAAAAAGAAAGTACCAAATTGTTTAAATCATCATGGTACAATTTGATTCCAGACTGTGAACTGGCTAAGCAAGTTCAAATCTGAAGCATTTGTTATTTCACCTTTCATGTACAGCTGAAGAAAATCTGACACTTCCACAGATATCCCAGGTAACATCCTTACCTCACTGCACCAGTGAATAACCACCCCACAGCCCCCATTCACTTCTTCCAATATATTCAAGTTGTCATCTTTGCAGATGTCCACATTAGGCTTTCCTGATAAACTGGACAGGATATTGGAAAGGAGTAGAGAGAAATGAAGGAAAAAATGCGGTTCCCCTCAGAGAAATTGCACAGGTTTCTTGATTAGGCTGATTGCTGTGTCCATGCAGACTTCCATGAATTCAGAATTCAGTGAGAATTGACAGATCATTCATCTGGCTCACTGGCTCAGGTTGTATGTTCCAGAGACAGGACAGAGGTAATGGGGACAAACTGACATGTGTGAAAGTCCACCAGAACACAAAAGAGCAGTAACTGTGGAGGTGGTTGAACAGTGAAGTTGGACAGAGGGGTTGTGAAATCTCCAGCTGTGGAGGTACTCAAAACCTGACTACAGTGTATTGGACAACCAGTCCTAGCTGGTCCTGCTGGAGCAGGGGCATTGAACTAGATGATCTCCCAAGCTCCCTGCCAACCCCAAGCATTCTGTGTTCCTGTGTCATCTCAAAGATTTATTTCTGAAAGCTGAGGCTTCTTTCATTTTGCACACACATTCACACCTCTGTACAACATGAAAACCACTACTCCAGCTCCCACCACTGACCATTTCCTGGGTGCTGCTTATTCCAGCAGCAGCAATGTCTCATTTGGCCATTTTTCACTGGCCTCACCAGTCATGCCAAGGCAGGCTAAAGATGAAGAAGAGCATTGTCACACAATGGTCTGTCAAGAACACCACTAAGAATTCTGATCTAAGCTGTTGGTAAGAACTGTCCCCCAGCCCCTAGTGGGGCTGCCCTGTAGAGCTGTCTGGCCCAGTGAATAATGTGGCCCTTCAGGCAGGGATAATTTGGGTGCTTGGGGGGAGGACATCTGGCATGGGAGTTCTTTCTGCTGAAGGCTCACTTCTGTGTTCTGTAGGCAGTGAGGACAGAGAGGTTTGCTGTCTTAAATGGGGATCGTTCCAGGGCTCTGGCTTGTATCATTTATTGTGCTGGTGCAGTCAATGTATGGCAAATCGTAGCACGTGGCAGACATGACTGTCCAGACCTGGGAGAGGTGACCCTGTGGTATTAAACAAAATTTATCCTTGCACAATGTCTGCCATGTCACAGTCACCATTTCGTCATTTGAGGGCAGAAATGCTGTATCCTTGTTTGTTAAAGCCTCTTCCCAAACAGACAAAGCTTGGCATGCTTTCCCTTCTCCCTCTGGCACAGTGCTCCACCCCATCAGCATTCTCAGTGCACAGCTGCTTAAGGGTTATTTTCTCTGGGAGGTGGTTGTGTGGGGGGATGTTCATGTACACACACACATGCACAGAAGGATGTGTTCTCCTAAAGAAGAAACAACTTTGTCAGCAAATTATCTCATCTTATTTCAGCTATTATAATCCTCTTCAAGCCTCAACAAAGCACCCACACATGTTTGATCAAGTCACTATTAAAGAGAAATATTGTGCTATTCTTGCCAACTGGACCACCTACACCTTGGTATCACTATAATTATTGTCAAATATTATTGTTACAAGCGGGCACAAACTGTGTAGATCTTTCTTTAATATGACAGTGGCCAATTTAATGGAACATTACTGATTAGCAGAGCCAGTGCAGAATATGCTAGCATACCTTTTACAAAACTTTATGTTACACTTGAATGGATTACAGAACACCTCTTGAATGCCTAGTGGCTGGCGTTGTGCCAGAGCCTTTAAAAAAATGGAAAATGCAGCTTGCTTTCTCCTTTTTCATAAAGAAATCTGAAAGCAGAAGCACTGACCTTGGCAAGCTTCTTGCATTAAGTTTTCCAGTAGGCAAAAGCACTATAAATCAAACCAGAATAATCCTGTGTATGTTTTTGTTTTCATGCAGGCTGCTAGGATTGCACTTAAGGACTTGATTTTTATTGCTAAAGGAATGTTTTTAAATCATCAGGACCTGGAGCGTGTTGTGAGCTTAGTCCAAATTTCATCATCATCTTTTGCAATTTGCCTAACGCCCCGGCACCCATGGAAATACAATTTATTTCTCTTGCAAAAATCATTACCATCTATGAGCACAAAGAAAGAAACCTGCAGAACAGAAAATGAGCAATAAAATCATGACAAAATCTGCTACCTAGATTCTTTCCCCTAAAGCAGAAAAATAAGATAAACAGTGCTTCTCTTCCTCTCTGAGTTATTATTAGTTCAGTATTATTTATCATACAGCTTGGAAATCTTAAAAGGTTACAGTTTATTTTTCATGCATGGCTTTGGGGAGCCTTTTGACTCTGCTGAGAATTGTAACATGACATTGTTTTCAAAATGAAAGCTCTGAACAGATTATTTTCCACATTATCTAGATAATAGAGGTGATAGATGGGTCCAAGTCTAGCTGGTGTAAGCAGTTGTAACTCATTTAAATTATGGAAATTTGCACCAGCAAAGAACCTGCCTCAAAGAAGGGAAGTCTGGAGGAAATGTTCTAATTCAAATTCATGTTATCTTCTTATTGGGGGGTTTTGGTTTGGTTTTTTGTTTTGTTTTATTGTGTTTTGGTTTGTGTATATGGACATAACTTGCATTTAGGTTTATGGTAAAGAACACAAAAAACCAAATTAAACTGAACACAAATTTAATTCCATCTCTATTTGTTCTTTTATGGTAAACCACTAAAAGATATGTTCCCTAAGCCTGTTTGCAAGCTCCATCTTCCTATGCATCCAGGTCAGCTAAACACACACTTAGATCAGAAACTTAGAAAGTCTATGTCAACACCACTGGGACACCTGGTGTCTTGCAGTAAGCTTTGCTAAGTGTTGATCATTAGAACACATATTTAAACTTAAAAGCTTTCCTTACTGTAGGCTTCTAGGCCCTCCTAAAACTTTGTATCTTCAGCTTAGAATAAATATGTCTCTCTCCACAAACACATGGATGTATTTATATGTACTTTCTTAATTTGCAGCATCTAATATTATTACCATGCTGCACATATAAGCAAGAAGTATAGGGTATTAGTAGGATTTTCTTTGCTCCTTTTTCTCCAGTTTTTCCATCCATACTTTGGATGTGTTATTTCTGAGTTCCAGCACCAGTTGGCAAGGGCAAGTCCTCAAACCCACCCACGGCTGTTTCTGTCAGAGTGTCGGACTGGTGGGGCTCAGCAGCTCACAGCTGAACCATGAGACACAGCTCTGGAGGGAATGATCCTTCTCCATGCATTTTCTCAATGTGCTGCTGGCACTTATAAAGTTAATAGTCACAAGTGTAATGAATGGGCCTACTTTACAATGGACATCACTCACAATTAAGGTTTTTATTTCATGCTCTAAGTGAAACGTCCTTTTTCTCAAATTCCCACATGGCAGACAAATGTTTAAACATAATGGGGGCAACCACACAATCCTTAGCCTAAGTTTTTTCCTGAAATTATTTTCTTTCCTTGTGAATCTTCTTTAGCTGGCTTCTTTCCTTTGGTTTCCCATCACCACAATAAAAGCTTCTACATCCTTATGTACTCTGGAACAAGAGTTACACTGTGAGAAACCACCTGAACCAACATTGGCAGTTATGAAAATAACTGCACTAAGGACTCATCTATTGCTTCATCATCTGCATTTTACATTTTTCTGTGCAATTGTTTCAACAGATGTATATCCCCTAGATTGTGCTGTAAGAGTAGCATATTTTACCTTAGCTGAAACAGTTCCTGAAGTATTTGGCTTAAAACAAAAGTATCCTTATGGGGCTTTGCTGATTTAACTCTTCTGGTTTCAAAAAATAGTTTTACTTACATCTCTAGAGAAACAAATTGTACTAATTTAAGACCTAGCATCTACTTTAAGAGACTGTCTAATGGAGGGGGAGGAAAGGAGGGGGAACTATTTCTACCCTGAAGTTGTCATCTATTAAAATGAAGTAACATTTGAAACCAAGACCATTGCCTTAACTAGTTATACTTTATAGTGTTATAATGTTACAAGATTATGAGGGGAACCTGTTTTGGGCAGATAAGAGTGGAGACAGAGCAAGTCTTCTGATGATAGCAATTTCAGATGAGGTTTAGGTAACTTGGGCCAGTTTAAAGCTGGCAGGCACCCTGTGTAACTTGCAAAGATGGATGGTGGTGTAGCTGGGGGAAGGGATATTCCTCTCTGGTTACATGGCTTCCCACATCTCTTGGGGTGCAGCATGGGGGAGGGAGCTCTGCCAGTTCATCTCACTGGATACAAATGTGCATTTTCTTCTAAGCATTCTTGCATGATTAGGAAAATTATCTCCTATACAGAATATCCATGAAGTGCCTTGCCCAAATGCATGCATTCAGCAAAAATGCTCCTGTAGCTTCTGTAAATAACACTGGTCCACAAAAGTCTTGCTGGCTCACAAATGGCTAAGCTGTGCTTGCACATCGAGTTGGTAGATGCCTTACAACTGCTTAAGCTGGAGAGAGATGCTCTGGCTAGATTGCTGCCTTGGATATGCAGATTTGATAAGCAATTTTGCCCCTCTTTCACAGTGCTAACTAGGTGGATACTGTCTACATGTGTGTGTGTTTCAGTGAGTTGGAGCATCAGAACACAGAGTCCTTACTGGTAAGATGAAACTTAAGTTTTATTTAGTAGCACTTCTTGAAGATTGGAACAGCACCATCAAATCTCTGTCTATGAATACCTGCATGTGGTTGTGACCTAGCAGGAAATAGGTGGTCTGATTCAGTGTATAGCACCACCTCAGCTGACAGCACTATGAAATCTCAAAGGATTCAAGTTAGACTCTTCCTCCCAGCACTCCTGGAGGAACATCATTGATGGTGTTACAGTGGTGGCCATGTAACATTGTGTAGGTGTGCTATACTCTGTTTAATTTTTTATACTGTGTTTATATTCATCCAGGGCAATTAATGAAATGAAAGGTGTGGGTGGCTTGGGGTTCTGGTTGCTTGGGATGGGTTTTTGTAATAAATACAGGAACTCTGCAGCAGAGCTCTTACCAGAGGTCATCTTTAATAAACTACACTCGATGCATAATATACTGGCATGTCATGTCTCAGCAGTATACCATTAATATCTTCTGCCTTACTTTGTAGATATTTCAGAATGTGGGGTATGGAAGGTCTTGAAACTAAAGCTGAATGCTTTATACAGTGTGCTCACTGTCAATCTTATTCAAACATACATTTTAGTCATCTTCCATAAGCCAGGACCCCCAGATTTGCTACATCCCCATGGTGTAATTTCCTCATTCAAAAGACTGCATTGGTAATCATTTAAAGAGACTATAAACAATATCGGTAATTTGACAGGCTACTAGCCAAAAGACATTGTGGAATTTATAATTTTTTGAGAGACAGGTATAAGTGAAGGTTTTGGAGGATCACCCCACTCCAGCTGAGACATAAATTTTAACACTACCAGGGTGCCATTGGATATAAAACTTTAAATGAGCAATATTCTTTGTGTAGGTTTCAAACCTGTGCTTGCAATTTTTCCTTGCAGAGTTTGTATTTATTGAAATTGTTTAGCTTTTGTTTCAGACCTTCAGTCGTTATGGTCTGGCACAAACAGGTAGTGACTGCACTTCTAAATGCTTATTTAGATCAGAATCATCTGATTTCTGCAGTCTGCCCAGGTTATAATTTTATGGTAATATCCTTGAAGCTTTCTGGTTTTATCTTACTTCATCTGAAATTCACTTCCCTAATATTTATGGCCCTTAGTTAAATTAAGAGGTAAATATGTTCTTCTGAGCCTTGTTTAACCACCCTGGAAGTGTCCCTCTGGAAACAGCTCTTTGGAAAGGAAGAAAAGAACTCCTTCTATTGAGTCAAGATTATGAAAATGGAACAAAAATACAAGGCAAAATACAGCATTAGCATCGAGGTCAGAGGGGCAGAGACTGGAGCTATGTCTGCATGGCATTGACATGCTTGATATAATGAAACTATGACAGGAAAGAGTTTTGCAAAACTGTTATCAGACGAGCTTCATTTCCAACCGAGGGTTTCTGCATGGGTCTTTTTAAATCTTCAGAGACACCATCTTTAAATCTGTGGAGATAGCTAAAAGGTATTTTAAATTATTTGACTAATTGTCAATTATGTTTTTTAATAAACATTATAAAAAAGCAAAATATGAAAAAGAGCATCCTCTATAACTACATGCAGACAAACATGAAAATAAGTGAGCTAAGATCCATGCAGAGAACCCCGTACACTTCAACTGGTTCTCTAAAACATATGTGAAGTTCTTAACGTTGTTAATGCTTTAAAATCAAGCTGAGATTCTCACAAAAAAATGCAAGAAAGATTTGGCTACAGACTGCTTCTAAAATTGGCTAAGACTTCACAGAAATATTCATTTCTTTCTACATCATGCTGTAAAACAGTCATTACTTCATGAGCCAATCATGCATGCCAGAGTGCACAAAAGTAGAAATTAATAGTATCTGCTAAGCATCCTGTACACTGATGTTGCACAACATGGAAGAGGAGGGTGACTTTAAAACTTTCAAAGTAAATTAAGAACAAGTCACTTGTTTAATCCTGATTCTCACAGAATTGTAAACAATTCTTTGCTGGCTATCTCACCTTTCACTTCAAGTCACAACAAATTCCATAAAAGTTCTTACTTACACATCTGCTTAAAGCTGAATGGAAGTGGAATTCAATTAACTTTATGGCGAATCTGTTAAAAACCCACAAAACAAGGGAACCAAAAATTCAGTCTGAGGACTGCATCTGATTCTCCATCTTTAACATGCTGCGATGTGTCTATAGATTACAGCACATATGGTCTGTAAAACCACCCACTGTTTCAATATGTCTGAAATACCAGCAGTACATGTAGCATCACAAGCTAGAAATTAGGTAGAAGAATGGATGTTAGTGTTAAACCTACAGAAACACAGAATTCTAGAGTTCAGATTAAATATGTTTTCCTTTGTTCCAACATTGCACCCTTTGTTTCTGTTAGGCTGAACTGGAGAAGTTCTCCAGGCAGTGGGTGCTTCGTGTGCCAGATGTGCTGCACCACCAGGGCAGAGTGAAGGACAGTGTGTGAGGAAAACTTCAGCAAGGAGGTTCTGAAATGAGTCACACCAACTCTTCGTGTTTCTTGTGACTCTTAAAAGCCTCTGCAGTCTTTACCTTGAATATCACTTTAGGCAGTTTTGTGGAGGAGCAGTTTTGCAATACTTTCATGAAATATGATATGCTATTATACCAGCTTAAAACAGTCATCAATATTTCAAATGAACAAATGTAAAGAGCTTCTCAAAACAGGTACTATTTACCTGTACCTCAAACAGATGCCCTTCAATGGGAATTACAGAAGCACAGCAATATAAAAGCACTATCCTGATAATAACACAGATCACGATCACACTGATGTAAATCTGAGGACACCTCCACAATCTTGTTTCCTGCGCTGCATATCTGACAAAATATAAGATATTTAATTCCTGGTCAAAGGAAGGTAAAAGAGCCAAGCTTTGTGTCTCAGCAGTTCGGTGATACTGCTGAAATTGTCTTTACCAGCCTGTCTTTAACTCCTCTTCAATCATTCTTTAATATAAGTGGGAAAGGGACCCTGCTATTGATTGAACTCTTTGTTTTTATCCAACCTGCCTTAAGCTTGAAATAGATCTCTCTTGTCATAGAAATAATAATAAAGGTTTCTCACAGTGGAGAAGGAGGTCCTAGGTACTGTGGGAGTTTTTTGTTGCTCAAATAATAAGTAAAATCTCTTTGGATAAACAATGGCATCAATGCCAGCATCCACACAGTGACAACTAGTGCTGCACAAATTGATGTGCCACCTTAATGCTCCAGGATCGATTGAACATTTCTCTGCTGTTACCTTTTTTTTTTTATTATGCTGTTGTCTTTCCTCAAGAGAACAGTGTTCCTAGCATGACCCCTTTTTCTTTGCACATCAAGTGAAGGAAAATCACCCTTTGCTGTACTTGTGGGGACAGATATTGATCTTGGGCACAGTGATGCAAACCAAAAGTATCTCCTTGAGAGCAGAAGGCATTGCCCCGGACATTGGCCTGTGAAGCTGGGGTCAGACTCCAGCCACAGGCCTTCAAGTTTGTTCTTTTTCTCTAATGAGCAGCAGTATTTCTAATATATCCATGCTGCAGAGAGCCCTGAGTGATTTGGCAGAAGTGAAAATTTATTATTGTCTATTATTGATGTTTATAACACACAACATTGATGTATGTCACAGTCTCAAAACATTTTCTTAACAGTCACATCTATGCCAAATGTATTTATATTTCTGCAAGAGTTTATGAGCAGTAATACCAACATTTAATTTTCATAAAAGCCTTTTTTTCAAGAAAATCCCATAAAGCCTCATCACATACCAGAGCTATCACTTACTGTGTAACAGATATTTTATGCTCAGTTTATGTCGCTCCAATTTGCTTTAGAAAGTGCTGGATATGGACATAGCTAAACTCAGGACAAATCCCTTCTGCTGTGCTGGTAAATATTTGTTTGCCTTTTATAATATACCCAAGGTGAAAAGGTGAATGAAGCTTGAGTTGAGATAAACATCAAAAAGTTTGTGCATTTAGAAAAAGAAAATACTCGGGAATATATGGTTTTGTGTCCGAGTGAGAGCATTAAGAGAGCTAACAGTGGTTCCAGACAGGACTTGTACAAACACAATGCTCCTTGCGAATATAAATTTAGAGAGGGAGAGAAGGCTGTATGAAGTGAACAACCATTCACAGTTCAAGCATTTTTTTCTCTAACACTGTCAGTATAACATCTAACCAGCTTTGCACTTACAAAGTAATTCAGTGCTGATGCTTTGCCTCTCAGAGGATGGAAGATATTTTTGCTGTCATTTGCCTGAGATGGTACTATTTCCTGCTGCTTTAAAGTAAATAATTTATTGTAGCCTGGGGCTTTCACTCTAAGACTTTTCATATATGATACACTACTTACCTTAGCATTCCTGTTTATGTATTTACATTGCTCTCATCTCAGTGGTTCTCAGGCTCCTGTGTACCAACATGTCTTCCACTCCCTGCAGAGGAGGAGTATAAGTCATTAATGCTTCTGTATCCCTGATGATTTTATTAAATGAAGTTTAATTACTTCCATTGCTTTTGTATAACATAATCTAGTGCTCATTTGCTCCATTATTAACATTCAGAGGAATTAAAATAGGGTGCATTTGCATCAGTACACATTGAGCATGATGTAAGGCCAGGCGTAATTAATTTCTCTCACTTACAGCTATGAAGATTGTTAATTTAAAAAAAATAAGGCAATATGGAGGATTTTATTTTTTATTTTTATTTGCATTAGGTTACTGATCACTCTGGAGCTGTAAATCAGCATTCTGGTTAAAAGTCTTCCTATTTTTACTTTGGAGCACTGTTTACTGGTGTGCTGTCAAATGGTAAAATGTAATAATGGAGCTAATTCTTTTTGCTGTCGGGGAAAAGAAATGATACTACACATTCGTAGTTAGGTAACTGAACTACAGATCTAGCTCCTCTTATGAAAGGTAACATTTTCAAGGAGAGAAGGAGAGAGCCCCTCAGTCAATGGTTCCTAACTTTCTGGAGGAGACAAGTGGTTCTACCCAGGTCTGGTCAGGTTCGGTGCTCCCCTGTCCCGGTGCCATGGCTTTGACCCAATCCGTAGCTCCTGTCCTTGCCAGCCCCAAGCTGTCATGTCACAGCTCTGGATGTGAGGTCTGGGAGCTCCACACATCTCCTGCAATATACCCAAAGATCTGCAATGTGATCACACCTTGCTCCTTGGGAACCACTGCTTCCAATGACACCATTTGCAGAACTGCCTGGTGTAGGGGGTTCCAAGCTCTGTTTTGGTGCTCCCAGGCTGACAGAGAGACAGTGACCCATTTTTTTACAGAAAGTGCTGAAAAAATATTTTTTTCTAAAAAAATTTAGTTTGTTTAAAAGCTCACTAAAATGGGAACCATGAAACTGAGGAATACCTAAATCCTCAAGCACTTTTTAAAAATGCATTGCTTATGTAAGAGGATTTGCTAACAGAAATGAGACTGAATCTTTTAAATGAACCATCCACTTTGGAAATATATCACTGCAGTAGCCTTCCCTGACCTTTTGCAAGGGATCCTGTCCGTGTGTTTGCTCAAGAATTTTTGATAGAGAAATGTGGGTGCCTTTCTTGTTTAATTCTTTACTATTTCCATGTGGTAGAATGTTAAGAGATTGCTTTTTCTCCCCTGTCATTAAGTGACCTGCCTTAACCAGGCACTCCAAATGAATCATGACACTTGTCAGCACGTGCACCAGTGATTGCTAAGGAGCTAAGGCCATCTGTAGCAGTGCTTGTTGTTCATTTCCCAGTACAAGGCTTAGTACAAGGTTGTGTCTTTGGCAGTGAATATTTTTCATGAAAAGTCCTCATGAGATGGGGAAGTGAAAGAGAACTACTCTGTCAGCTGTATCCATTTTGTTATTGCCTGCTGGCCATAAAATCAGAGTGGGTGCAGTGCAGAGCAGGGATACAGCAACTGAGAGGGAGGTGGTCCCATGGGAGCAGGAGGAAAAGTTGGGCAATTGTTTGAAAAGAGGCTTTAGCAAGTGCTTTGGGAGTCTTCTGTTAGCCCCTGAGAAAATCAAAAGTAAAGACTGAGCAAAGGTAGTCAAGGGAATCCAGGTAATTCACCACTGATGTAAACCATTGGTGCAGACTTAAATCCTAAGGAATTCAGATCCCTGAGGTGAAGATATTGTACACCTTTCTCAAAGAGAAATTCTTCTCTAGCTAACCTAGTTTCCAAACCCAAAGTCACAAGTATCAGGGGAGCAAGAGGTCTTTTCTCTTTCCTGCTGGGAATTTCCAAGGAGAAGAAGGGAAAGAGAAAAGATAGCCCACTCTGGACTAGCAAAATACTTCTCAAATTCCTGTGAGGTTCTAGTAAGGAAGGTACAAAGCAGACACTAAGATCTCTACTGAGTAGCTACAAATTTACTGTGTTTGAGTACCATGTTTAAATTCTTAATGCTCAATGTCAATTCACTCTGGAATTACAATGGAATTCCCAGGTTATGCAGTGGCCAGTTTATGCATTGAATTCAGATATTGGAAGAAGAAGTAGTTATCATCCTTTCAACATTCTTCTTGCTGTGCTAGATAAACAGTGTTCAGCCTACCTTCTCATTGATTTTAAAACATTCTGATGTAATCCTAAGGTATTTGATGTAAGAAAAGAAAAAAAAAACGTTCAGGAAACCTTCCTGAAATATGGTCAAATAAGATTTCTTTTGTTAACAAAATAAATTCCTTCAAACTGGCTTAGACCAGTGAAATAACAATACTGTGAGACTTGAAATGTGAGGACATTGGTAATGGACTGGTTTTGATGCTATGGATAACTGCACAGAGTGGGAAGCTCCACTTGAGACAACCAGCAGTCTTGTTGTTTCAGTCTAAGAAACATATTTCAAATTCCACAGGCAGACTTACCCTCAAAAATAACTGTGGAGCCAAAATAAATGGTCTAAGAAATTGTTTCTGAGAAAAGTTGGTAATAAATTTTGTTCGTAAAACACCTTTTCTTCCTGTTCCCAAACCTTGCTAAATGCCTTCCTTGGGCCAGTAAGGAGTAAGCATAGGCTTAAAATTAGATCCATGTTGGATTAATGAAGCACTAATAGGACAATAGATTTAAATTATTGATGGTAAATTTTAATTTGAGGAAATTCAAAAGACTGAAACAGAAATTAATTGGATCTCACTGTTTGTTCAACAGATTTAGTAGTACCCTCATACCATAAAACATAGAGAATGCTCGAAGGAAACCTATTGAAAATTCGTTTTTCTTTCTTTAAATTATTTTTTTAATGTGTCCATAGCCTTATAAGAATAAGGATGTTAAAAAGTCACCAACATATCCAGAAAAGTTATCCTTATAAATTATAATGTTTGGGTGTGTCCAGTTGAAAAAGAAAACAACAAAACACAAAATATTTTATTAATTAATAATCATTTTCCAATAACAAAAGCTTCGTGTTCAAATTGCAGCATACAGTGTAAATTGGGGAAAAAATATTTCTGTACCTTCTGCTGTGTAAAAAGCTTCCTTGATAGAATGTGAGCAACCTTGTCTGCATTTTTTTTCTTACTGAAAATCATCAGCAGCTTTCATCATACCAGAAGGTTTTTTTGTGGGCAATACCATCGTGTCTTTCTGTCCAACTTTGATAGGCCACAGGATTTTCAATTTCTTCATTCAAACAAGCATCACAATTGCAATCTTAACTCTAATTTTATAATTAATTTAATGTTCCTAAAAAGAAGAAAGCCACAGCTTTGGTTTCTATTTATTAAATCATACCACCATGCAGACAGAGTAGCAGAATAATCTAGATAATCATCTTTTATGCTAAAAATTCCATCCACACTTAAGAAATTAATCTGGTTTTTAAATGGAACATTCCACAACAAAAAAGTGAGTTTTGAGCTGCACCTAAATGAGATGGATGGGCAGTTACAGTCCTTAAACTCCACAGCATTTCCACCATCAGTGATTGATTAGAGCACAGTTTGTAGGTTCTGTATGCAAAGCAATTACTCTGTCCCCTGAATATCCTTGGCCTGAAGAGGTAGCTGGGAATGGACCATATTTCTCATGGTGTGCTAACTCTCTCCTGCACCAACAGGACAAAACAGAAGGAGCAAACTGCAGCAGATGCCTCTCCAGTATCTAGCTCAGGACCACTGAGGGAGCTGCAGCACTTTGCAAATACAAGGGATTTGATCCCATACTCCTCTGTGTTTTACCTGTTCATCACCTGTGTTTTCCCTGCCTCTCTTTAAAGCTTTTTGCTACTAAAAAGAATGTGTTTTCTTGGAGTGCAAGAGCCTGAGCAATATCACTCCCTATTTTAATTATGTAAAATTGTTGCTATTCACACTGATACAGAAATTATAGGGCAATAGTAGATGTATTGTTTACAGCATGGTAGTAATACTAGGGATTTGCACTATGAAACATATGCAAAAAAAACCCAGCTTGTTTCTGAAATAACTTGAGGTCATGCTCTTTCATTTTTCTCTCAGAGGAAGGCACATTATAATTTTTGATTATATAGTTGGGCAACAGAAAAGTGAAGTTCAGTGCTTCAAAATGTGGCAAGAGGAAGTTGTTGTGGAGACTACTTTTAGTCATTTCTAACTGCAAGTAATTATTAGTTTATTCCTTCTTTCTTGTAAGTCAGGAAGGGGATACATTAGCTCATCACTTCAGAGTGCTGCAACAGGATCCATCCCTGTAGGGGCAGGAATTATCCCCATCAGTGACAAGCAGTGGTCCCAGAAGTGTCACAGAAAGGAGGAAGTACATGCATGTCTGCCTGGGCAGTTTTAAAGGAATGTGAGATATTGTACAGATAATGTGTACATGAAGATTTTACTCAGGCCTTGTCTAAAGGGAAAGAGCCTGCACTGTATGATTGCTTATGTTCTTTAGCTGAACATCATCACCTTCTACCTTCCTGCTTTGCAATACCTTCAAAATTCTGGTATTTTTTATGTCTCTCAGAAGTATAAGCAGAATAATAAGTCCATGTACTGCCCTTGCATGGCACATGCACCTCTTGCAGGAGGCATAGTATGGGTGCTCAGTGTTCTCTGTCACAACTTGATACAGTTCTGGTCCTTTCTGAAAGGTCTGGCAACCTTTTCTTTCAATAGTCATGAAGGACAATAAAGGAGCTCTTGCTTCTCTGCTTGTTGGCCTCTTGCTACCCACTGCTATCTAGGCTACGGCTCTATATACACCATATATGCTATCTATATTACTGTGGTATATATCTATATTTATATATAAATATATATATATGTATTATTACTGTGGTATATATGTTTTATAAAATCTAAAAATTATTAGAACACATGATCAGAGCAGTCAAGACAAAAGCCTTTGACTCAGTATAATCCTTTTTTCATAGTCTGAGAAGGGATTTTCTCTTTCTAGTTACTTTGAAGAAAGATATTATATTTAGCAGTCATATACTTAAAGATTTCTAAGGAAGTGTTGAAAGAAAGGGTTTGGTGGTCTTGGATTCAGTTTGAAAGTGCTACCAGGTCTACATTGCTGATGTGACAAATGAACCCAGATCTGGTCTCTAGTTTGCAGTTATGGTGATGATATACTGAGTCTAAGAAGAATACATGGGACTTCTCAGAAAAACCTCTATGTATTTTAATTCTACCTTTGTTATTTACCTGGACTGTCTTTTTCAATCTCTGCAACTCAACAAGTTTTGTGCTTGTTCATCTTTTAAAATCCATGAGTATTTTTCAGTGAAGCGAGTATAAAAAACATTGAGTCTCCCATGTTTGCCCTCCTGGTATAACATGGTGAGATTCTTCTGGGACACAGATTGTTCTCTTTGTAACATTAATGTAGTCATCAGCTCATAGTTCATAGCTCATGGTGTCATTCTTTGACTGAATCATCAGTATTTATTCCAAAGAGAGGGGAGCTATTCTTAGATCCTCTTTCTTTGAATTTCCATCAAGAAAGATGCTGCTAAATAGAGCTCCCTACCTAGCAAGTGTCTTTGTACCTTTCCAGCAATCTCTGATCTGAAACTGAGTATCAGATGCTTCTTGAAAATCAAAATCTAAAGTGTCTTGGTCTATGTTTACTGTAGCAGTTATCACTGGAAAGAAACCCTCCCTCTATGTTAATTAAGCATGTCCTTCCGCAGACAATAAATCAGTTGTGTCTGGAAGGTCGGTGATGGCTTTCAAGGCATTCTGATATTCAGTCTTGTGAAATTCCTCCTGGTAATTTTCCTGTTCTGCTCTGCTTGCTTGCCTATAATGGAATTGATGCGCTCCTTATTTTTCTTTCTTTTTTGAGTAGGTGTTGTGTGTTTGCCACTTGAGAGTTCTCTAGGGTTTATTCCAAAATTGTCAAAGTTTATAGCACACATTTTCAAATTAACATTCTTAAATATGCCCACAAAATCTGCTGCTGCTCCCCAAATGCATCTTTCTACATTAAGCTGCACATTAACATGAGTACCATTTGCATTCACAGAGAATGTACAAATAGATGCTCAGCAAATTCTGAAAAGATGTTCTGTGAAAATTTTGACAATTATTTAAGGCAAATGTTGTCTAACCTAATAGCTTATGTGTGAGGCTAAATCCAGCAGGATCTTGGTGTACTCTCTGGCTTATGATGTTGATGACTCTCAAAGTTACCTGCTCAGGGAGGATCCTCTAAATTTAAAGTCCTGTTCTAACTTTAAATCTGGGTGTGTATTTCAGCACTCCTCTGGCCTTTTCCTTTTAATCCTTTCCCTCCAACTATTTTTAGATTCCCAAGATCTGTATATATACAGGACTAAACCACAGTAAGAGCAAGCAGGAAGATTTTTCAAAAAACCCTTAAATTAAAAGATTAATAATCTTGAAATTTTTAATGCGTGCTAATATTCAAATGGTTTTTCAGATCCCACACATTATCCCAAAATCCAATTATTATGGTTTTTTCCATAGATTCTGGCTGTGCAGGCTCTCCTAAGTTTCTGAACACCAATCCATTTTCTTTCCATGGTGGAAATTTTTACCAAAAATATTTGTCACTTCTGATCACTATTGATAACTCCTTTGATGTGAAAAGCAGAACCAATTCCAGTTTGCAAGTCTATACTTGGGATTTTTTCATGGGACTACCTAAGATTGTAGTCTGTCTTAGTCTGTCATCCTAAGACCTCACTGTCAGGCTGTTCGATTGAAAAAAACACATAGAAAGAGGCTTTGCATGTAACAAATGCATAATTTTTGCATCCTTACTTTTCAACTATTGTTTTAATTTCATGTTTGTTGACATTCATTTCTTTAACTAAAAATGCTCTTTAAGACAACATTGCATAACCTCTCACAGTATAATTAAAGTAGTTTTTTAATACTAAGTCTAATTGGAGATAGTATGAAAAGGAAAAAAGTTATTGGTCAATGCATTCTTCAGACATTCTCAATATTTTCATCTTCTGATCATTTCAGAGTCATTGCTGGCAACATGGATTTTCCTCTGGAGTAAAAATACTGTATTTCAAAGCTTAGGCCATTGATCACTTGGATAGCAACTTTTTCAAACATTCAAATAAAAAAGTCCTGTCCAGGAAAAGCCACCTTCCTGTATCGCTATTTCACACTATAAAAAATAATGATATACACAGAGTCAGAAGGAATATTATACAACAGATCTGGGCTTCTTTCTGAATTCCTCTATTTTTCCCTCATTGCACCTGTATTGTAATAAGTTTATTTGCAAAATCCCAAAGGTTGCCAGGAATATCTGTCAAAGAAACATTTAGACTTATATAGAATTTAGAAACAGTCATAAACTTTTTTTTTTCTCCTCTTTCTTTAGTTCTGTCAGCTTCCTTATCTTTTAGCTTCTGGCTCCCTTAGGACAAAAGAGTCAGATGAACACAGTCTATCTTTGTCAGATAGACAAAATCTACACCTTTTTGAATGTCTGGAAGGTGCCACATATTTCAAAGTGTGCCCATGGAGGAGCAATAAAAAGCACATAGCTGAATTTCTGACTGCAATTTGGAACCAGAAATAGGCCTGAATTCCACAATCAAATGTGCTTCTCTAGTGCTGAGTTTAACTGTTTCCTTGCAGCCCATCACAGACAGACCGAGCTGTGAGTTCAAATCCCACACTCCGATCCAGGTCTCAGCATGTGGAAAGTTCAAAGAGTTTGGAGCAGCCACTTCTGCTGTATTCACACACTGCATGAGCCCAAACCTTAAAGCAGGGCTCAATCAAGCAGACCAAATTGACTGAGCTTACCTTGTGATGGCACAAACGTTATTGCTTCCCCCCCCGCTTTTTTTTTTCCTTTTTTTTTTTTTGCCTTCTTTTTGGTTGTTGGGGTTTTTTGTTTATTTGGTTTTGGGTTTTGTGGTTTTATTTCTTTTTTTCCCCCCCTCTCCTCTCTCCCCAGGTTCTCAAAACTTAGCAGGAACCTTCATAAAGGCAGAGTCCAGGTTTTTGGTTTGTCACAAAGCATTGGAGCCAGGCAAATTTCCCAGGGTCTGTGCTTTCATTCCAAACATTTCATAGAGCTTTAAATCACATCCAGGAGCTCTCTTCAGTGTTTTACAGAGAAGAAAAATTACATATCTGGCTACTCATTGAAATTATAACTATTTCATTCACCTATTGAGTACAGTAAACTCATCATTTGCAGGCAGCAAACGAATACCTTAACAGATGGGAATTTATATTGTTTCCATGGTTACAATAATAAATACAATGCTGATCTGCCCAGAGTAGCTCTTGTTTTTCAAAAGAGTCTTTAAATTACTTGCATTTTCCAATGGATTTTAAACTTCCTTTTTTGTATTATGATAATCTAGAAGCTATTTTTTATTAATCTAGAAGCTATTTTTTATTATTACAGCATTTATCTTAGACAGTGCTGTTGTTACAAGAAAATGCAATTTCTAATTTCTTTGAAGAATATAACTAGTGGGTTGAGTAAAAATAATGCTGCACTGTGTGCTTATTCTAACCATCACTGTTCTGAAACACAGAGAGATGTTAAAAGCAGCAATGGAGATATGGCAGCAATCTTGAATTTCACCTTTTTTCTTCTTGTTTATTAGAATTGCCAAAGAATTAAACCGAGAACTGGATAAATACCGAGAATAGAACTTATGAAAAAACTGTAGCCTCATTTGGGAAGAAAGAAAAAAGGCAAAAATGTTATTTGTAGGCTTTTTGAGACTGTGCATACATTTGAGCAGTATCTCAAATTATAGGCCACGTAGTAGGTACTTTAATCCACAAAGAAATCTTGTCTGAAGCAGTAAAGTCTTGTTTATGCACAAACCCAGTATTTCAAAGTTAATAGGATAAGATTGCTGGATAAATTGTACAGCAACATTGCCCATTTTTCAGTCCATTTTCCATGGCATCACTGAAAACTATGCAACCTATTTTGCCACTTAGTTGACCTAAAGGTAAACTTCTCTTGCATCTGCCTTTGTTGTGATCAAACACTCTGCAATGGGCATTTTAATGGAAATTATTTATTTCAGCATTTCTCTTTCTAAAGAATTTAAAGACTATTTCTGGAACTAACAGAATTTCTTTATATGTATTTCTTCCCCTTGGAATCAAATGGAAGTGCTGTTGACATGCAATGCAACAGTCAATTTTAGCAGGAATTTTCCTTCCAGAAGTAAATAAATACTGCATCCTGCTGAAATGAGAAAAGACAGATTTGGAAGGGAGACTCTCAGGAGCTGCACTGAAATATGTCAGAGTGGGAAAGGCACCAATACTCCTGGGAACTGGTGTTTTTAATGACCAGAAGCAGTCAGTGAGGATACTGAGCAAAGCTCATACATCCTAGGCAGTGTCTATTGTATCAAACCAGGTCTGGTTTGTAAATTCTGCTTTCTAATCCTCTGTTTGGCTGTCTGTGAAAAATCTATGTGGGCCTCTTTTTATTGAAAAACTAGCTTGATTTGGAGGCTGGGGGAAGGAGGGGTGGAGACTGGGAGCTGATGCTAAACATTGATTTTACTGTAACAGCCTGGCCCGACACATTGCTTAGGAAAGACTGGGTAATTATTCTATTGGGTTGCTTCCCCAGGCTCAAGGTCCAAATTATGTAGGCTGTCTATGTGGCAGAACAGGATTAAAAATGTATTTAAGGCAAGATGCTGTCTGGGCTGAATACAGACCCGCTGCAACTTGCCAGAAAAACAGCCAGCCAGTGCAGAGAATTCAAGAGGGAGTCTGTCTGGATTTAAGTGTTGACCAGGCTTTGGGCTCATATATCAGCTAAAGGGCTGCAAAGGAAAGCAGCACGTCTCAGGGATCCTTTTTGTTTTGTAAAGATTAGTAACTCCCTGGTGCTCTCTTCAGTGTAAAGATAACCGTGCTTAAGAAATTACTTGGCTACATTTGTTTTCCTAGCCTGTCTTCCTCATTGATTTTGAGTAATCTTTTCAAACAAGACATGAAATTCAGAGGGAATATATCTTAAGCAGCCGGGTGTTTGAAGGAATGAAATGCTTGCTGGTGATGTGAGGCAGTAACAAGGCACAGGAGTGCTCCAGGACAGAGCAGCCACCCCCTGGCATGTGCTGCTTCAGGACTGCCCCCAGCCCTGCCCAGGTTTGGCTGGGTGTTGGAGCACTGGGATCCAGAGCTGTTGGTGTCCCACTGGAATAGGCTTGCACCGAGTTTTGTCACCTGCTGTGTATGAAGGATGCAGACTGTGAGCATGTGAATCAACCACAAGTTGCAATTACAAATTACAGAATCAAAAATTGCAGTAAAGGATTTTTGTGTGAAGTAAGGTAAAATTCTTATTTCTTTACACATTTGAATGCTGAGTATCAGTGATACTAACACCAGGTACTAGTTTTCTTTTGAAGCAGATATCAGAGAAGAATAGGATTCTTGGATGCTCAGGGCTCAGATGCTATAATGGAAAAGACAAATGTAGTTGTTCTCCCAGAAATGTTTTTCCAAGCCTTTGTGACTTAATAAAGGCCAGAGCAAAGATTCTTATTCATCTTTCCAGTCTGTTTCACAGTGCTGTGATGGGTGATTTTCTAAATCTTATTCCTTGAAGTGCACCATTCATCCTTGAGAGGCCATAAACTTCAGGATAGCTGGCAGAGTTCAACCTGCCTCAGAGTCTGCTCTTGTAGGGCAGGCAGAGGTAGCCAAATCTGAGGGACTGCTTCTGTGTACTTGCTCTGTTTGGTTTGGTTTTAATGCAAAGATGTAATCAAAAAGAAGCCCCATGGACTTTAGGAATTACTGAAGAAACCAGAAAAGTTGCTTATTAGCTGAAAAATTAAGCATGTGTAACAAGTTTCTTTTAGGTAGTATATAACAAGATATTACTTGTGAATGAATGTGTTCTTGATTAGCAAAATACCCCATAATCACAGGACACTTAGTGGGAAACATGGGTCTAGCCTTTCTCCTAAAGTCTCCTTTTAAGCACCTGGTACTGTTCTCTGAAAATGTGCAAGATATAATCCAAAAAAATTACATGGTAACCATTAAAAATCTTTCATAGGAGCACTGCTAACTTTTTATATGGATCTCAGAAAGGTGATTATATTTTGGGGGTGGGGAAAGGGAGGAGCAGAGAGTAGATGGAAAATTTTACTAGAAAGTCAGATATGTCATGCTGTTTACCATGTCCAAAACGTGTTGATGTCTTGATCATGGGATAATTTCAAAGGTAACTAGTACTAGTTAGCACTCATCATCTTGGTAAAGGTATTCTGAAATGCAAGTGAAAACAGACCTGATGAAGATTGGGTAAATTTGAAAGTCTTTTTAGTTGGAATGTAATTTTATGTCCCTGACTACTAGAATTAATAAGGTCAGGGTTTCACACTTGGTCTCTAATTACACTGAGTAGCATATAGTTTGGAAGACATAATTGTAAGACTTCCACTTCTGCACATTTATATCTTATTTTCATGCTATTGAAAAAGGGAATTGCTTCTTTTTTTCCATTCATTTCTTATCAGTTTTACTATATATGTCCTATTTAAACTGTTTTTGAATGGTGAATTTGCAGTTTAGAAGAAAAGGAGTCAAGAGAAACAGAAAATTCTGCTAAAACAGGATTTGATGTAGCTCAATAAAAAACAAATTTCAGTAAGTCTCAAGGTTTGTGGGAGACTCAGAGCCCAGCCATCACAAGGGCTCCACAGTCAACATTTTGAACTGCTGCTCTGTTTAGAGGCTTTGAGGGACAAAAATCAAATCTTATATTAGTAATCTTTATACTGCCTACATATGGAGGGAAAACCACTGAAAATGCATAAACATTAACCCGGCTTTTCCATGTGATGGGCTCATGTCCTTCTTTCCACTGAACATGGTCCAAGCATAAGTTATATGGCTCTTGACTTCATTCTTTCTCCAAATTTTCTAACGTTGCTCTGGCTGACTAAAACACTCCAAAGTCCTAAATCTTGTTGACCTCAGTTACATGCTGGTGAAGGGAGATGAAGCAGACTGTAGACCTCTGTGCTAGGGAACGTGAAGGATACTGTTCCCTCACTCACTGATCTTTCCTGAGCTGTTCCTGTCTTCAGCATGTAGGGTCATCAGTAAAATATTGCAAGCTGATAACTGATGGGTGGGACAAGTGCTGATGAGCCAGTCCCAAGATGCAAATCAAGAGCCTGTTTCCTATAGCAAGAATCAAATATGGTAAAACAGTGCTTCATTCAGCTTTGACATTAATACTTTCATTTTCAGCACCATCCAAAGTGCATCCTTATTTGGTAAACTTTGGCTAACACAAAGTAGTTGCCATTTTTTCACTAAAGAATAATGCATGCTTTGATGATCTTGAAGAAAAGCTAAAATTAGAATCCTTCTCTAATGGATATTTTCACCCAGTGGTAGGTTTTACTTATTTGGCATTGCTTGTTTCTTTTTTTTATATAGTGTTTAGATCAGGCACAGATAGGGACAGCTTAAATGTGTTCATAAGATAGGACATATTTAGACTCAGATTGTTCAATCTGCATTAAAAAAAAATCAACAAAAAATCAAGAAGCAAAACCCACTGGAACTCAGGAAGTCATGCTTCATTGACAGGTTCTTCTCCTTCCCCTTCTCCTGTGGATGCGGACGTGTTATTCTTAGGAGAAGTCAGGGTTGTGTGATTTAACCAGTTATTTGCATTTAATGCTGGGCAGTAGGCTGCAGTTTCAAAGCAGAAGATGTTTGATGCATCAGGCCAATACCCAACACAAGAGTGACTACTGTCCATGCTGCTATTCCATCACAGCTCAGCTCAGTGGGAGAAGAAACCCTGAGAGACAGAGGCTGCTGGGCCTTTGGGTAGCTCTGCTTTTATCTTTCTTCCAGTCTGCAGATTTGCTTTGCAGAAATATTTTGCTTTATAAAAATATTTTGCTTTACTTAATATTTTCTCCTCAGTATATGCAAAAGACTTCCCTCAAATGAAATAATTAAACAGGGATGTAGAGGTGTTATGCACTGTGCACAGAGATGAGATGCTACCCACCACAAAGGTGGAGGCAATGCTTCCTGGACAGTCTTGTGCATTTTGTACTTCCAAAGGGAGAGCAACTTATTCCCTTGAAAATGGAGGAAGCTTTTCTGTTTTATTTTCTTAATAAAAGCAGGACTTCGAGTATAATCCTCTCTATCTTTTTGCAAGCACAATGGAAAGGCCTATGGAAAGAGCAACATCCACTTACCCTTCCTTAACATGAAATTTCTTCTTGTTATCTAAATCACCATTATTTGATCTCATTGATGGAATGAAGTGACAAAAATCCAATGCCATGGCTTCTAGATGGAATTTTTTTTCTCAGTGACAAAGTACCCTGCTGTAAGGTTTTACTTTCTCTGCTGTCACCACTGAGGAGTTACTTCCTTGACTAATAGACCAACACAGCACACTTTGATAAGTCATCACACAACTGTTCCTTTAAGGTACTAAAATATATCTACTATTAGGGAAAAAAAAGTATATAATATCTCAGCGTATCAGTGTTTTAATTTTGCTAATCAAATAAATGGCTTCTGGAGCAGCACACAGAAGTAATTATCATTTAACTTCGATGGGCAGGGTGGGGTGTACTCCCCTAAGCAATCTGAGGTTTGTATTTCCATGTGGAAATACATCTTTTTGTTCAAACCTCTGATGTTTAACCGTACACCTGTCAACTTTCCTTTAAAACACTCCATTTGTACCATTTTGGTTGCAGTCCTGGAAGTGGGTGGTTGTGACTCTCCTTGTTCTGAGCAGAACCCAGAGCAGTCATATCATCATCAGGTAATGACACCCTGGAGTTGACAGGCTTCCAAAATCTTTTTGGTCTCACAACTGATACAAATCTTCATAATTGATTTGGATTGTGGGGCTGGTAATACAGCACTGAGTAGCAATTAATGCTAACATTTTAGTTTCATTTCATTCTGTCAAATATACTTGACATTCTTTTTATGTGTGAGATTGCCAGGTATAAAGCCATGTGTCTCATTATATGCCTATTTGTCACCTCCCTTCAGATCACTGACACAAGTGATGCAGGTAAAACCTCCCTACTCTAAATTCTTTTAACTCACTGGTTTTGCAAGAAAAATTTATAAAAGGTGTGCCTATAGTTTCCAGTAAATCACATCAATTGCCACTACTGTCTCATTAGGAGTAAACATATGGGGAAAAAACTATTTCCATTTAAAATAACAATAATTTTTTAATGCCTAAATATATTTCCATTGTTGTAGTGCCACTTGGAAACAGAATCATATTTCATTGTGAATTATATGTGCTTCTGCTTTTTTCAAAATTCAAGAGAGTTATATCTGTGCAAATCAGGCTGGCATTGATGCCTGGAATTCCAGTGAATCAAGCCTCCCATACCAGCAGCACCAACAGATGTACCACAGGGCAGTTTACATTTTCCTCTACTGCTTTTAAGCTAGGCTGAGATTCTTTTGGCAACTCATTAAACATATTCACAGAGCATCAGTTTAATAAGAAATTATTATAGAAATTCCTTATCTTTCAGCTCCATTATTTAGTGAACATATATTGTGTTTGATTAAGATTTGGTCTGGGTGGCCCATGATGTACTAAAAGGCTTTTTTTAGGACTGCTGGGTAGATGCTGTAATCATTTGATCACTGTGAAACTACAGGTTGTTTACTTACTGTGAAACTGCTAATGCTCTAGCAAAAGTTTCCAGTTTGGGGGAAAAAATTAACAACCTATTCAGGATTTAATACAGCTCTTGCTATCTACTCATCTTATGCACATTGACTTGGGGATGTATCAGTGTCAAATAGGACATGACAGTTTCAAAGAGCTCTTAAAAGGTAAACCTGTGACGTGACAAGTAATGTGAGAAAGCCAGATCCAGGAGGGAACATGAAAAGCCTCTAACAAGTGTAGGAATCTCCACCATCCAGATTCCTGTCTCTGCACTCTAGGGGTTTGCACACAAGCTGGAAAGAAGCTAATAGGACAAATCCCACCCCCATTTAAAGGTTCAGAGGCACTGGTCCAACAGACCCTGCTGTGGTTTAATTGAGGAGCTCCTCCAGCCTCAGAGGAGACTCGGGCGCTGCACGCAGAGCCTCCCTCCTCCTCGGAATACACTGAGCACCCTTTGCTGGGGGCTCCAAGGGAAGGGGGCAGGAGAGCTGCCTCAGGCTGCTCCTTCCCTCACCCTGCACTTCTTCCTTGGAGTCAGCACCGGAGCTGGGCCAGCAGAGCTCACACTGCTGAGCCTGGGGCTCAGGGGCTGCCTACACCAGCCATCTGAACAAGGTTACCTGAGCAATAAAATAACTGTGAAGATTTCTCAGGAAATCTTGGGAAATTTCTATCTCAATTTCCATTTTTATTTCAATTTTTGGAAGCTGAGCAAGTTTCAGTAGGTTTTGTCATTTATTCAACTGTGAAGTGCAGCCAGGATTGAGTGAGCTTTCTGATTCCTCAGTCCCCTCTTCATCCATCCATTCATGCACTCCTTTGTTAAAAAAGAAGTGGTAAACTGAAACCCCACCAGAGAGTGTTGGAACATCTGAAAATCCAAAATCTGAAATTAGAGCTAAAAGCCTTTTTCTTTCTGTTTTTTTTTGTTTTTGTTTTTGTTTGGTTGGTTGTTTGTTGTTTAAAGCACGCTAGCTGTTCTTTGTAATATTAGTTAGCACTATTGCCTTGTGCACTTTGAAAGCCTTCAAACTGCAAAAAACATTAACATGCATTAAATAATTATTGAAAAGTTAGTCTTGACCCATTGGCTAAGCAGCTTTGGTCTTCCAGTAATTCATAACTCAGTTTCCTTAGTATATGTCAATTCCCTAAAATTTTCAGGCCAGTCTGCTTTGTGCCATGTTGCTTTTCAGTGTCTTAAAGAAGGAAAATGTTTTTTTCAGTGTTACCAAATAAATGACTCTTAGTGGTGGGATCGCTAAAGAGATACGGTGAATTTGAAGGGCACTGCTGTAGAGCTTTTTGCATTCTGTATTTGCCAGGGTCGTCTGTGCAGTATCTTTGGCAAGTTGGTTGGTGTCACAGCTTCATTATGACCTCTTGAAGTGTATTGTGCACTATGAATGAGTCATTTTCAGATATACACAGTCTGTGGTGGAAGGGGGGGGGGTGAATAAATACATTATTACATAATTTTTAAGTCTCTCTAAGCTCCTTCTTTTTTACGCAAGTTTAGCAATTTTACTAAATCCCATTTGAGCTAAATCATGTTAGAAAGAGCCTAATAACAGTTTTATTTCTTGTTATTAAATCATATTTCATTTAAAAATGGAAGGCACCACAGAAACATTATTAAATAACCTTGTGGTGCAACTGTTTGGGACTCACTGGGCTCCTTCTGTGTAGTGTGCAATTGGTACCTGCCAGCAGAACTAATCAAATACAAAAGAGATAACAGAGGTCACAGCATCAGTGTCTTTGCATAGCTCTGTGGACATATATCTACAGATGATGTGCTAAGCATGTATTCATACCATGGTGTATCAGTGTTACAGCATAACCCTCTTGAAACCAAGATTGTTTTCCCAAATGATCTCTCATGCTAGCATTTATCAGTTTTATCCTTTTAGTGATTGGTACTTTTTCTGTGGTGAGCTATTTGGTACATAGGACTTTATGGATTTAACAGTTTTATTAATTTGTGAGGTTTCATCTGCACAATAAAATACCTCAGTATGTCAAAGGAAATATCATAACTGAATTGATTTGTCACCTATCAGAATGTAATCCAGCAGTGGTTTCATTATTATGTTTATTTCCCCTCAATTATCAGCAAACTTAAAATAATGACATAACATCCCTGTATCAATTGACAGGGGAATAAATGCAAATGTGACTGGGTTTCACAAATAACCTCCAGATAACTGGTGCTTCATATTAATTTTTATTCCTTAAGGAATCATATTTCATTGAGATAAACCTTTGTTGATTATTGTGAGCTTTGTCTCCCTGGAAAGCAGATAAGTTGTGATAAAATTTCCATATTTGAGCTCATAACACTGATGTTATGGAGGACTACATGCATCCAACATGATGTGATTTTTCTTTAAGACACTTCCTCATACCTATCACTAAGTGGGTACAATATGTACCCATATATTGTAAAAATACAAAATGTTCTTGTCACTGTGAATGTCTAAAAGGATATAGGATGAGTTTTTCAGCACACACAACTGAAGGCCTGTAGAAGTGACATAAAATCAAGATGCTGAATTCTCTCAGGTGTCTTTGAAAGACCCAAAGTCTATAGTTTTATTCACATATTTACCCTGAAACAGTTGTAGCTGTTAAAAAAGTGATTCCATTTTGACCTATGGGGAAGAGGCAATTTAAGCAGTCCTGTGCTGATGTGGACCTGGAACACTCATGTGATTTGTTGCCACAGACCAGGGTAGTGACTTCTTGAATGGTGAATTTTCAAAAGTTGGAATCAAGTGAATATTGTGAGATGCACTGAATTCTCTGGGATTTTTATTGCCTGGTAGTCTGGTAAAAAAATTATAGGATCATAAGATCATGTCTCAGCAGAGGCCATGATTAAACAAACACAATTATATGTTTTAAAATTGAATAGACATAACTGAACAAGCTTCCTACTGCCACAGTGCCAAGCCAAAGCCCTTGGTGAAGGAAGGTTATTCCTAATGATATAAAGAGTTTGAAATGCTGCACAGGACCAGGGGGAATGGAGATTTGCATTTCTTCCTTCTCCAAGAATGTAGCTTTTCTGCCTTCTGTCTTAAACCTCAGAGCAAAAGAGCGTCACAGAAGATAGTAAAAAACCAAATTGTCCTAAATTATGGTACCAGTTTATTGATAACCCTCATTTTAATATTTAAAAGCATTGAAAATAACTAAAAGTAAATTAAACATCTCAAGTAAAGTATGAGAAAGAAAGCATCAGATCTATTCTTTGAGGTTAAGAGACACAATGGAATTATATAGGAGCACATGCTACTGGAACACTGCACTGCAAATATACAACTTGAACATTTTATCAGGCCAGAGAATCTGTCAGAAAACCAGGAGAATTCATGTCAAGTAATTCTTTCTTCTTGAGCTTTGCTTTCATATACTGTATGTGGTTACACCAAATTATTCATGTGCATTAATTCTAGGTTTCATTTGTGTTTGCCAGATGAATGAGAGACAAGCTCAAACATGGGAAAAATTAATGAACCTGAAACCAATTCAAGGTGAACAAGTCTTCCTCCTCTCTATCCTAACTGTTTCATTTCCACTCTGACCCATGATCACTCATAAAGGTTTACAATATGTTTGGCATTAAAATAAACTAATATGTGCAAAGCATATATTTCAAAGTAAATCTGTGGCGAGAGAGTTTCCATTAGGCCGCGTTTGAATGAGGAGGTTAAAAGTGTACCTACAGCAGGCCAACAAATCTGAAATCTTACAATTAGTGAAAAATCTGGAAAATTTGAAAGTGCCTGGAATTTTCCTAGTATTCTCAAAATATGTTTATAATTACGCTTTCACAAATTTTCAAAAGATTGATGATTATTTTCTGGTCCAATATTTCAATCTTTGCTATAAAAAAGACATCTCTCGTCACTCATGTTTCTATTTATGTAATACTGTAGTACAGATACCTGATGCCACAAAAATTTAAGATATCCACTGTATCCAAGTGATCATAACAGACCAGGTCAGAATCTTTTAAAAACATACACTTCCTTTTCATCTTTCTTTCTTTCATGTGGGGTTTGCATGTTTTTCTTTTATGTCATGTAGCAAATAGTTAAGTGGTTTACAGAAACAAGGAAAAGGAATCATTTATTTGTGGTGGTGATGTGGTATCACTGGATTTGCTTCATTTTTAAAATAAGATCAAGCAATATAAATTTCATGAAGGCAAAACTGAGAAAAAAATAAATTGCATGAGTTTGTCAGCAGCTCAGCTAGAGCAGTATCTTATTGCTCCCCTTCAACATAACATAAGTATCCATATCTTTACAGAGAAACGATCTGAAAATATCAAAAGGAAGTTCTGAAATGTAAAGTCCAAGTCAAGATAAGTTTTCATTATGAAGGATAATAGTAGCACACTGGTGTCTCATTGTTACAGGCCATCAAAAACCACAAACGTGGAAAGAACAAACTTAATATTGATTCATCCTTTATTCACTCACAGCAGCATCAAGATACAGTTCTGACCTCAGTTATATCTCAATAAAGCCAAATTAACTCAACAAAATTACACCAATTTTAAGCCACAGTGGGATCAAAATCCCACTTTTGGTGTTTGTAACACTGAGTTCTAAGCAAAATAATTTCAAAGTACTTCATCCTTATCCATCTACTCATCTTTTCACTTGTTTGAACAGTCATCTAACATGATGAATAGCATCTAGCACCTGTATTTGTTTGTTTGTTGATTATTTTATGAATTATCATTTATAACAATTTGTTATTTTTTTTCTTTTGACATCTAACATCTTATTTTAGTTTTTAAAACCAGTAAGAATTGGTTTATTTTTCTACTTATGGAATACATTACAGATAATGCAAAGAAATAAAAGCAATAGAGAAGAAAATAATGAAAAATATCATTACGTCTGAGATTACAAAATCAATTGTGATGCTCTTTGGTACTCAAAAATATCCAGTTTCTGACTTTGGAATGCAAAATCTGCTCCAAAGAAACTAAAGAAAACACTGACCAGCCCTTTGATATGAGCTGCAAATATCAAGAGGGCTGTTTGCTTATAATCGTGTCCTTTTTCATTAGCACTTTTCCAGCTCTTATGGAAATCCTGGTTCGTGTTAAGGGAGATGTCCAAGGTAAATTATCAGTTACCTACAGAAAAGTAGGACCTGCAAAAAAAGTCTTTTTCGGCTGATTAAAAAAAGCCTTTGAGGGGTGATAGTTACCCTCCCATGGGAAAATTGTCCCTACAAACTCAAATCTAGTTGTTTTAAATTTGTTTGTTTTGTGTAGAAGTAGAAAGATTTAGATATCTCAAGTAATAGAGTACACTGCCATCTACCTTTCCTTCAATAAGTCATAGCAGTGGGTAATTTTCTTTCTTCTTAACTCTATTATATTTGCTGTCCCAGTTCCAGCTAATAGTAAATAACCAGACTATTATACAGTGTGTGTGTTCACATCTTTTCTTGGTATCTTGGTAGAATGTGATTCAGATGTTTGCTCTGGTTTTTATGCGCAGCTCTCAAATCTCAAACTTGACTAAAATCTCAGACTTGACTCTTCATCAAGAGCTTATCCACAGTGTTAGACACTGCAGTGTCCCCTATCTCCCTACTGTGTTGGACAGCTTGAAGAGAAATTCTAACAGCACTTAGAATATTTTATAATCCATTAGTTACAATAGTCTTTTTTAAATGGACCTGTTAACTCAAGTCCTATTTAGGACTTCAGCTAATCTGGGTTTCCAGAGTATTTCAACTAATTTTTTACTTTTACACACACTTCTGCCTTTCCTTTTCATTTGAATTAATTACATCAGAAATGTCTTCAAGAAAATAATGCGAATAATTTTTTTCCCAACAAAATTCCTCTGTGTCAAATGGAAGTAAGGGAGGTTTTGGGGTTTAATGCAAAGGAAAAAAAATCCTTTCTGTTCAGACAAAAACTTGTTGTTTTTACTGGTCCATGAGCTCAGACTGCACACGGAGGTGCTGGCACAGGGGCAGTCAAGGACCAGGCTTCCTGCAGCCACTGCCCAGCACAGGGGCTGAGCATCCATGTGGGGTCTGCAGGTGGGAGCAGGGATGTGTAGGTAAGGCCAGGGGTCAGCTGGAATCCTCATCACTGGCTGATAAATGTGCTCCTGAGCTGCCTGTATGTCTGTGGTCCTTGTCACAATCTCATGGTAAATTTACCTCTGGTAGATTATAGTTTTTGGTGTTCTCCACTGTACAGTGAGCAAGTGTCACTATGGCTCTCCTGTGAGGCAGAGGAGATAAGTGTCCATGATTAATGATGTGGACACTATCTAGCAGCAGGAGCCCATCAACCTGTGACAACTTTCTATTCCATGGGCATTAAACTCCTAAATGCTGTCACAATCCTGCAATAGATTGTAATGGCTGGGAACAAGGAACAGGAAGGAGCTTCATAACCCTTAAGTAAATGAATTTTACTAATAGTTATTTTTGCCTACATTTTTTTTTATACCCAAAAAAAGAGTTTGGAAAATGTTAATTTCAGCTGCCTCCTAATCTATTTGGGAAACACCAATTCCCTTCTGTCTGTTCCTGCAAAAATATGATCATTACTGTGCTGTCTTTTTGCTGCTTTATTTGTTCACAAACGTGATCAACAAAGGCCAGTTCTTCTCTGGGGTCAGGGCATTTATTTACATAATTGCTGCAGGAACATACAGCTTAGGTCCTATCTAGGTTTGAGAGAAATAGCAGGTAGTTCTTGATCTTCTAAAGTCTGAGAATTGGCAAATATTTTAGAAGACAGACCTTTTTTTCTTTCTACAGATGATCTTTTTTTAAATCAAACAGTGCTGGCAAAAAAAATGCAAAGAGTGGAAACCATTTTAAAAAATCTTGACACATTTATGTACTTTGAACAAAATACTTAGAATTTGCTGTGTAGCAGTCGCCCCCACAAACACACAGCATGAGGAAGCTGAAGCAGAATAACCAGGTGATGATATTAAGGGGAGACTGCCTGAGCACTGTTGAAGATCTGGAGCTGAGAGGGGGCTGGTTCTGGGACCACTGTGCCCTCTGTGCCCACCTGCTCATAGCAGAGCTGCTGCTGCTACCCCAGGGCTGCTGCTGGAGCACCTGGCTGTGCCTGCCACAGACAGGGCCAGGAGGAGTGCTGTCAGGAGAGCAAAGTCTGAGCTTTTCCTGATGAGGAGGAAATGCTGAGGAATAGGAGAGATGGCAAGAAAGGGGAGGTTTTGGCATTTTTTAGAAGTGGCTGTTGGTTTGCTTTGCTCTGGGAAGAGAGACTGTGGGGGCATGGGTCTTGGCTCTTTAAGTTCATCTAGAGAGCTGCAGCTGGGTCTTAAAGACACAAATTAGTTTTAGTTAAGTGCAAAATCTATGCAGCAAAATCTTTAACCCCTTCCTCCTGGTCTAAAATGCTACAAAGTCGTGGGATGCGACACAGCTCCCTGGGATGCTCCCTGCCCAGGCCATGGCTGTTCCTCCTCCTGGAGCTTCACATGTTTCATTTTCAATCACAGCTCACAGTCAGCAGTGCAGTGTTCCCTGAGAAAGAGTTAATCTCAAAAGAACAACTTTTCCCAGCCAGGCTTAATAGATTCCCAGCTTTCCAAAGAGTGCAGCAATGTGCAGTTAGGCAGCTGAGTTTTCTTTTAAGTCACTGTTTCTTTTTTCCACACGATCTGGGTTTTTTATTTATGTGGTACAGCTGTGGATGAGCACTGATATGGAGCATTATATTCCTTCTCAGGTGTGAAAAAACAGCTGTATGAGTTATGAATGTGTCATCTTCACTTGAGCGTATTGATACATCCCATATGTTATTGACTTGTGAAATGAATACTGATTGTAAAGAAGAAACATAATGAATAAAATAATTCAGGAAGATCTTAGTGGCAAAGTCTGCAAATAAAACAGTACAATTTTTTTCCAAAACTCAGGGAACACAATCCTACTTGCAATTTTTATATTTTAAGTGCTGAGGCTTATATTCAGGGACTTTCTACTGATCTGCCCCAGTATGTTCATTATAATATATCATAGCAAAGAGAAAGAAGAGAAGGGAAGAGATCACATTCCTGTAGCTTGTCATGATGATTTGTACCTTCAGTAAAGAGCCTAAAAGCAGATTCAGAGATGCCAGCACTGGGAAGCCTCCCTGGGCAGGAGCATGGTGAGACAGGCTGGGAGGCAGCACAGCAGTGCCATGTGCCACCTGACACATCACTGCCACCAACACAAGTGGCACAGGGCCCCTCTGGGAGTTGCACCTGCCAGAAGCTGCCCCAGCCTCTAATCGCAGCCTCTAATCATTTTCTTGTTGCATGAAAAGGAGAGTGGAAAAGAAAACTTTCTGGTTTTTGCAGCTTCTCTGACTGAAAGAAACTATTAGAGATACATTCTCTGAGGACTAAATTGTTTTGTACCCTTAGGCACTAAAAACCCAAAGACCCTGAAATTGTTCAAATACAATAAGAGAAAAGCTCCTGCTTTTTGCCACCAGAACAGTCCTGTGTTTGTGCAAGTTAAAACTGAAGCAGCAGCCTTAGATACTGAGAATTCCAGGAGCTTTATTTGTATATTTGCCATTATTCAAGAAGTCTTTGTCAAAAAGTTTCTCTTGGAGGTCTGAAGAGGGGGTTGATCTGGAGTCATTCTCCCAGTGCCTCTGGAAGCAGATATTTTTGATTATTGCTGTTGGGACATATTAGCACAATAACAAGATCATGCAAAATTTAGAGACCCTGAATTTTGTGTGTGCAGCACAGTGGCTCCCTAACCCTGCCTGGACTTTCTGGGGATAGAGCCAGCAATAACATTGCAGTAGTTTAGTAAGGAGCATCCAGACTGGACTGCTCTTGATGATAAGAGCCCAGAGGTCTGAGAACTATGGCCTGCCCACAACAGCTGCCCTTATCAGTAAGTGCTTTTAGGAACTTATTGTGGCTGTAATGTGTTGGTTGCAGCAGCCCCAGCCCCTGGATGATGGGTTTCTTTTGTTGCAGAGAGCACAGAGAGCTGGGACATGGAGGCTGACTCTCACAGCAAAGGCAGCCAGTGTGAAAGAAGTGATAGAAATTTAGAGGAAGAGACTGTGTGAGGGTGTTAAGCCAGGAATTCCTTTGATTCTGTCAATCAATTTCCAAAACTGTGTATTCACATTTCTAAAAATGCAGAAGTGACTGGGGTGATTTTGGGGGAGGGGAATAAGTCAAGGTGAATTATATTCCTTCTGCCGCAGTGTAATTCCAGAGTCCTTTCACAGTTGTAAATCTCCCTCAGAAAGCTTTGAAAGTCTTTTTGAGTGTTAAAAGCCTGGGTGGTCAAGGTCAGGTGAGTTCCTTCCTCCCTCTTTCCCCAGACAATGAATACTTTTAAGAGGCCTACCCTTCTAGTTAGGTTTCGTTATCTGCACTTTTTATATCCCTCTCCCTACAGGAAACAAAGCAGCACATACAGCCAGCTAGGGGCTCCACTGGAGGACTGCATAATTCCTAACATGGATTTTAAAAGGAAAAATCCTCCTTTTCTTTCCCTGGCTATCCCCAGAGGACAGGATCAATATCTAGTGCAGCCACGCAGGCTGGATCCCCTTGCTCTGAATGTGAGAACAGTGTCTTCTGAGCCAGACCTGGAATATCATGTTGCACAAAAAAAAACAAGCACCAACAAACACCTTCCAAAAGAATAAAATGCTCTGATCTTAAAATCTTTCCTGGGCCATATGCAGGCCCTGCTCCCTTCTAGTTTTTGCTCGTATGTCTCCAGTTTTGAAAACCAGCTTTGATTTGTGGAAGAATAGCACACATATTGTTGTAGATAATAGGACACACTGGGCATTTTGGCAGACAGCAGCTTGAAAACACTGGCTTGCTCCAATGGTGATTTTAGATGTACAGGATGATGTTCTGAAAGGAAGTTATAGCTTTGCCATTGGTTACCTTAAAAATTTCCTATATACCTCTGTAAAAATGCTGCAGATAGCTGTGTTTCTCAAAGTTTAAACTACAGCCTTCAGCACACACATCAGGTTAATTTCTCTAATTTTTAAAATTCTTGTCTCCCTTTTGTTACATCGACAGAATTTCTGTACCTTTGAAAATGGAGCTCTGCTTATTAGAACCCTTCCCAGTCAGGTCTTGAGATGCTTGTTCATATTATGAAATAGGGCCAAGGTTTAATCACAATTACCTGCCATGCTGAATATGATTTGTTCTGATCTACACTGACAGGTCAGTTATGGTCATCATTATGTCAAGTTCCAAATACAATAATATTTCATAATGAGAGCAAGTGCACAGAGATTGAGTTTTAAGCAAGAGTGCACCCTTTGTTGTATGAGTGGGAAGAGCTTTATTATGGCCCTGTGTGTACTGGCTATGTAGAAGAAGACAGTAAAAGCTGTGAATATTCAAACCCTTTCTGTACTTTTTAACAAAATCCCCATTTAAGGTGAGGTTTATTATCACCAGACTGTTTTTTAAATGGTGCTGTTCTTCCAGTGGGGTTTGAGAAGCAGAAGCATTTGTGGCCACAGTAGGTATCTTCAAGAAGACAAACTCAGAAACTGCCCAGGTTGCTGGACCTCTTAAAAAGACATCACTGCTTTTATAAGAGCTGGATCAGTGCCAGAACTACCTGTCTGTAGGATTTATTCTCAGCTCTTCAGAGAGCCCTACCTTGTAAATCTAAACTGAATTAAGGATTGGATCCTGAATTCCTTTGGTTTTAGCAAGACTTTGGATCTTAATAACCCTATATATCAAGATTTTAGTGGTGGATAATCTAACTTATTGAAGAATCTTGTCAGTTATGGCATCATGCCAGTAACTGATCAAATCAAAACCTTCAAGTTCTTACATATATCTACAGAAGAGCCTTTTTCCCCCTCTTTTTTTCTCTTCCAGGAAAGAATCCAGAATATTTACACTATAGATAGCATTGTTTTTTTTAGTTCTTCCTTTCACTTTTTTTTGAGGCTTGATTTTTTTCTTTCATTGTACCTCTGAAGTCTTCCCTTGCTTACTAAGTTCTCAGTTTCTATACAGGCTGCTATAGTCAAGGCAAACATCTGTTTCTTAAAGAACATTATAAGCTAGGTTTATAAATATGGGAAATATGGATTTCTGAATGTGTGGTGCTGGCTTGCATGTGCACATCCAGATCACAGAACTCCTCACTTACAGTAGGTGTTTGAACTGTCAGTGCAATGAAGTTATAGGAATGGAGTCACCATTTCCATGGCTGTCATCCCCTATTGTATGGATGCCCAGCACAGGATAAGGTTGAACAGATCTCTTTCAGCACCTCCTGAAAATGAAGTGCTTCCTATGGAGAAAAAAAAGCCAGCAGTACCCAAAGTGACATTTTGGGATCTAAACTAAACAATTCTCTGATTTTCTGGGGCCAGGATGCTCAGACAAAATTATGGCATATATAAATGAGCAAGCCATAAACACTCACTACACAATGTTTATGTTTGTGGTTGTGCTTGTCTAAATTTAGATCTTATAACCTGGTTGCACAAACACATCTGGCTGAGCCCAATTCCTGCTGTTCTGAGGGATCCCATTGCCTGCATTTATTAAAAATTGTGAATATTTTTGCTCTAAGTTCACTCTGGCTTTAAGTAAGATGATTCACAGTAAGCATTTTGTGTCCTAAACAATGTTTTACTGAGACTTAATCCCAGGCTTAAATCCAAGGACAAAATTCAGTGTTAGAGTGACTCAGACAAAACCCATTATCTTTCCCAGATCAAGGTCAATAGCACAATATGATCTGTTGGCACAATAGTCATTCTGACTTGCCCAAAGCTTAGCCAGCCTCCTGGCTTAGCTTGGTTTGGGGCTGGTGGTACATGAGAAATAAGTTCTATGGCCAACATCCACCTCACATCCAGCATGGTGTCATGATCTGAGAGCAGTGTCTGTCACCCCAGAACACAGGACCCAAGCTCCTCCCTCTGACCTGGCTGAGAGCCACCTTTCCCTCTTGTCTTTTTTCTGCCTCCCCCTGCAATTGATGTTCTGGGGTGCTGTCAGCCCAGTGTGGACACAGACTTCCCAACCCAAACTCTACCAGCAACTCCCATCTTTGATTTCCCTGGGAAACTGCCAACATCCTACTGTTTTCAGATAATTTCTAATTACTACAGAGTATTTGTAGGGAATAGAAGCAGATATTTCTGCTCTGGGTATGCAAAAATTATAGAAGCTTAAATTGTAGAATGGAAAGGGAAATCCAGGTGTTCTCCTGATGGCAGGAGGAAATCCAAATGCCAGTCATGCTATTTGGGTGGGAGAAAATAATTATGGGGGGTTGCTTCAGTTTTCCCTTTTTTTCATGTAATTGTTTTCTGCTTGATCCTTTGAGCTATTGAGATGTTGAAGGCAAAATCTGAGTAGTTTCCTTTTCTGTCATACCCAACAAGACAGTAGAAAATATATAACAATTTAGGATAAATAATAACTACAGCAATTCTTAAAGGCTGGTGTCAGGCTAATAAGTGAACTGCATGTTAAAAGCTTTGCTCTGCTGCCAAAGATAAAATGCATCCCTTTTCTGGTATGTCTCATAGACAAGTCAGAGTGCTTCTCCACTCATATGTATTGACAATTGAAAAACAGGCTGGCATTTGCATAGAAGGAAGCAAGTATGGAAATTCTCAGTATGACACTTAGAATCTGCTGAAACAAAATGCCCAGTTGCAGTAAAAATGTAGATGGCCTGCGTGACCCTCGCCCCAGTTTTGTTAAAACCACGTTTAAACAGGTCATGGAATACTTCTACCATTCCTTTTGCACCCCACATTTCTGTCCTAGGCTTCAAGTGGGAAATGTCACCAGCACCTCCAAGTATATAAAAAAACCTTGCCTGTTTCTACTGCTGGCAGCTTCTTTAGTCTGCACAGATGGGGCACTTCTCTCTGAAAAATCATGCCATAAATTGCACAGACAGTCAGCTGTTGTGATTCTGTCCTTGCTGCCCATTTCCCACTCCCTCTCTGCCAGAAAAGATTCCCCTTTTCTGAAGCAGTGTGAAGAAATTCCTCTATTTCTGCTGAAAATGAGAAACAGTAAATTCTTTAACTCTCTTTTTTTAAGGGCTATTTAACAAACTCCTTTGGCCAAAGATTCCAGTAAATGGCAGTGTTGTCTTTGCCCCACCCAGTCATTCAAACCTTTGGAAAGAGGCTATTTCAGGAAGCCTGTCCTGCTACAGGGGACCTGGGTATTCAGTGTCCTTTGGAGGAAGTACACACCCAAAAGATGCTGCTTCATCCCCAAACTTGGCTGTCAGTCAAGCATTTCCTCATGATTGACATGTGCACTTGAAGACTCATGTTCTGAGACCCTTCATGAGCTTTAGTTCCTTCGCTGCAGCTGAAAGCCTCCTCCCCAAGGTTTCTCTTTGTTTTTCTGGGTGTTTGTTAGGTAGTGTCTAACTGGACACAGGTAACAAGGGGAAAACAAGTAGGTCTTTGCACATCTGCTCATAACCCACTAAGGTTTTCAGCAAGGGCAGGAGTGGATCTGTGGCTGCTGGGAGAGACCATGGGCCAGAGACACTGCCAGAGCCCACGGGGGGGAGGCAGGAGTTCCCTCCTCTGTGCCCAGCCGTGCCTGCTCTGTGTGTGCCCAAAGGAGCTCAGAGGCACCAGGACACGTGTCTGGCCCTTCTGAATGCGAGCTTAGGAGTGATGGAATTGTCTGTTTCACTCCAGCCTGGGTCTGGAGGCTTTGTTTTTAACTTTGCTCTCTCATTTGAGTCTTTAGATTTAATACAACTGAGAACTTGTGGATTATCTTTCTCCTAACCATGAATATTATGTAATCGTGACTGCACTTCTGTGACCTTTCTATGACTTGTTACAGTTATGTGTATATTTTAATAACTCTTTTTTTGCTAGATTCTCAGGCTGACAAATTATTTTCCTTTTTTAGAGTTATGTTTAAATGATATATGTACCACTTGCATGAATAAGTGTCTTCTGCAGCTTGGAAGGGCCAAAACTACAGTTTCCTTATCCTTCAAAAGGCCATTGGAAAATCATATGAAACTCCCTTACTGCTCACACTTGGAAGTTCACATGGAGGTGGTCTCTTTTTTGTGTTGAGGAACTTTAGGAAGATATACTGACCAAATGTTAAGAAACAGAGACTCTCTGGGTTAGTTACTCAGTCGGTTGCAAAAAGATTTCTTCCTTTCCATTCCACATGACAGAAGCTTCTACTGCACTCACAATTTTAGATAGTTAAGTTATAGTCATGTTAAAAAAAAAAAAAAAAAGGCATTGGAGTTTCAGGTAGAAAATTCAGACAAAATAGTTGCATTTAATAAAGTGACTAAGACTTTGCCATTTTTTAAAGTTGGTTATAATCCAAGATTCACAGCTCATACATTTTTTAATTATTTCTCTGTGTGATATTTATGTTTTCTGCTTCTGCTCTTTCTTCTGGATTGATGTTTTGATGAAAGGGATTTGTGAAATTCCTTATGTTTCTTCATCCCAAAAACAGACGTACTCTTCAATTCTTTTTAAAACTGTGAGAAACATGTTAATCTATAAAGGTCCATTAGTTCTGCAAATTCCTATATTAAATTTTAAAGAGTAAAATTTTTAAGGCTATTTCATCCATGTTTCATATCTGTACTGAAACCAAAAGTCAGATGTGCTTAATATGCTTACAGATCTCATAGTAATTGGCTCTTTTCTCAGACTTGGAGGGTTTAGAGCATATGTTTTTCAGCTTGAGACAGATTTTTTTTAATCTGGTGCTAAGGTGAAGTATCATGCAATAGCATTAATGTTATGATTTACTGGAGACCATTAAATCCAATTCATCATCTTATATATTTCCATTGCAAATTGGGTGTCTAGCTTCCTTTATAGCTCAATTTTCAAACATCTTGAAGTGCTGAGAAAGTTAAACTACTTGCATGTTATACCTACAGGAACTAAGCAAATGTTAAATATATTTTTTAATTTCTTTCATTATTATTTGCCTTGATTGAGGAATTAACTTTAAAAATTAGACTGGAGAATGCCTGCCTTTAAGCCTGCTAATAAATTCTTTATGTCCATTCTTTACCTGGCATGAAAAAATTTTCACTGGCTATTTGGTAGTCTGTCATTTTCATTTGTATTCTTTCAGGTTTGTCAGTGAGAAAATTCCAGCAAAGTAAATTAAATAATCTCTCTAAAACTACAAAGCTGGTGAGAAGTGTTTTAGCCAGTTTCACTTGCCATGTTTAAATTTGAGTTCAAACAAGACACAAGATGTGAAATCAACATGTGATATTAGAGACTTTTTAATACACTTTTTTGTGCGTTTATTTATAATAAAAGCATTTATGTGCATTGCAAACCCCTTAATACAAAGTCTGCCAAGGGAATGGTTTAAGTCTCATCAGCACTTGTCCTTATCTCAAAATATGTAGTCAGAGGCAGCTCAGTACCCCAGAAATTCATAAATGTGCATTCATAAATGAAAGAAAGATACCTCTTGGCAGTCTGGGCATTAACATGTGTGGTTTAGAACAAGTCAGAGAACCTCGTCACTGGGGCAAATTCTGCAGTTGAACTTTTCCATATGTTAATAGCAGGAGTGATGGGAAGGCTTATATTGTTATGTGTGAAAAGTAAAATGAAAACAAATGGAAAATAACACTGAATTTATGCTCTTTCTTCTACAGAATGATAATACTTCTTTCCATGGTTCTAAGGTTAAAATATTTTTTATTGAAGGATTGTTTTCTCTTGTGAATCACAAAGAGAAGGTATGAGGGCTGTTAAGGAAAAGCTGCAGGTCTATTAAATTTACATTCATACCAACGTTAGCATTAAGACTTTGGGACTCGTTTCTCATTTGCTATGATGCAAATGTATTCCATATTTTACAAACACTTCAAGGCTGGTTTTTTCTGCCAGAACTGTGAAAAGTGCCCAGAGGGTAAACAAGAATCAACAATTAGCCTGTAGCCAAAGCCTCCAGCCTCCAGTCTGGATTAGGACTGTTGAGAAAATGTCTGTAACAAGTCCTCAAGATCACAGTCTTTCCAATGTATTATTCAAAACTTGAATTACTATCAAATCAGCAGGGAGAGAATGGCTGTTTGAGGGTTAGACATGAAAGTGCCAGAGCTTGCACCTCCTTTTCTGTATTTGTAGGTAACTTTCTAACTTTTTGAAAGAGCTCTAGCAGACTTTCTCATAATCTGTGCTATTATTCCACTGCACTTTGGCTGATAGCTTGTGCAAGTGACCAATAAAAACTCAAGTCAGCACAGGTGGTTTCTGACAGCAGGGTCTGACATTCCCTGTAAGTACTGTGACTGAAGGTAGTGTGCTTTGCTAATAAAAACCTGGGGAATCATAAGGTTAATTATTGAGCCTAGGCCCATCAGAAATATATTTTCCGTACAAAATATATCCTCCATTGTTCTTGGATAGTGCTTTTACCCCTTAAGCTCTCCTGGAGAGTTTAAGAATTCTTAAGTCCTGTTTTTTCCATGTGTCACTTGCCTGCATCCATCCATGATTCTGTGAAGCCAGGATGAGCATAAATAGCTAACAGCACATGCTATGCTTCCCTACTTGGAAGAATTATAAAGAAAATAGGCAGACACTGCCTTGCCCAACAATTTGCTCTTGGTTCTGTACCCAGCCCAAACAGCCTTTCTCTGGGATTATCTGATACTTCAGGAACCACAGAGATTCAAAATCTCTTGTCACAGAGAAGAGTTGGGTTGGAGAAAAGATCTCTACTATCTCCACATGTGACCACTGAAGATGGATTGTAATGTTTGGTCAGAGCAAGGATTAAAACATTTAGAAATCCTTTACAATACAAAGAGAAACATGGTTTAGGGGATTGGTTATTTACTTATTTGTTAGGTTTTGCTTCTTTGTTTTGTGTAAAATTTTTGGGGAGCCTTTTTAGATTTTTATTGAGAAAGTAAAAGAATTAAAACACAAAGCTGGGTTAAAACATGCAGGTCTTATTTCAGCAAGTGTCTTAAGAAAACAAAATTATACCCCAGCACAAAAAGCACATGTGCATTTTGTGATCAAATTTCCTGAATAATAAAAGCAATAGACCTTGATCAAATAATTGCAGTGACATGATTGTGTAAATTCTCCACCTCCTGAAAAGTCCTCAATATTTTGCAAGAAAGTAGCAGAAAACTGAGGATAACCCTGAGCCCTTCATATTTCTAAACAAACTCAGTTTCCTCATACTCATTTCACATTTCCCACATGAGAGACAGAAGCCCCATCTAGTAAGCATCAAACCACAATTTAGAGATTGAGGTAGCAAATAAGTAAAAGGGAGTACATTCCTGTCATTTTCTGTTGCTATGATCCTTCTCCTCAAGACTGCGTGAGATGTGATGCAGAATATACCAGATAGGGCCCTTGTGAGAATAAAGGAATTGAATATTGCAAAGTGGTGCAATGGGAGCCATATATAAATGCTAAGATAAATACAGATTTGATAAATTACCAGCAAAGGCACTGGAGGGAACAATACAAGGCGACGCAGTCAGGCTTTTTCATCTCACTCTCATGACCCTTAGAGAAGACATGGCTTTCCAGAACTCTGCACCTGAGGCAAGATGTTTTAGTCATTTTATACATAATTACCCCTTGAGACCTCTCACATTCTAGGATAATAAAACGTAGCTCTGGCTCTTCAAGTGTGGTGATATACGGATGTCCGTTTTCAGGATGGGAAAAGATGCAGTAGGTCCACAATTCTTAGCTCTGATTGCCACAGCCAGTGTGAGCAAATGCACTGAGAAAGCATGGCTTCTGTACAAAAGCATGGCTTCTGTAAAAAAGCATGGTTTCTGTACAAAAGCATGGCTTCTGTAAAAAAGCATGGTTTCTGTACAAAATTCAGCTTAGCTGCACCTCGCACTCAGCCCTGCGAGGGTTCTCTCCCAAGGCTTCCCACCCGATGGAAGGGCAGACAGGCAGGTGCTGGGATTTGCACTGAAGACAGCTCCTTTGGAGCTGAGGATTTCTCCCAGCTATCTGTGCTGAGCAGACATTTACCTCAGCTTTATGTATACTAGCACCTAAAAGCTAATTTAAAATCAAAGATTTCAGGCATCTAGTGAAAGGAGAATAGTCATCTTTGCTGCTGACATCCCTGTTTCTCAGAGCTGCTAAGCAAAGTGATAATTTGCTACAGAGGAACTATACTAGATAGAATACATTTTTACAGGAATATCTGTATTAAGGAATACCTCTATAAAAACTATTTTGTCTTGCATCATTTTGCCTGACAGAAATATTACTTACACTAAAATCCTTAATGTGAGATGCCCTATAAAAAAGTTGCTTAATTTAATAACATTCATTGTATTAGTTCCCCCTAAAGTAATCACTTTGTTGAGAACACACTCTGTGTTCCTTTATTTGATCTGGGAATAAAATTATCCTGTCTTTACTTTAGTATCTCCTTCTTACTCTTTCTAGAATAAATAAACATGAAGCTGTCACTGCAGAGCATGTACTGCCTCTCCCTGTCATAAACCTTTTCATTTCTGTGATGAGAGAATTTTTCTGCACAATGACCTCTTTAGAATATGCTTGAAGTACTGCATTTTCTTACTTTCCTGTTTCCCATGTAGATACACAAGTAACCACAGAGATTTCCTGCTGTCCCAGTAGATTATATGTCCTATCAAGTTTTCTGTCATTCTCATAGAACTACTCAAGCTATTTATCACAAAAAATGATTTAATATATCAGGCACTAATTTTATTATAATTTTTATTATGGCAACCAAAGCCACCACTTGGGAGATGTGAGCCCTTTTATATCAATGAAATATATAGCAGCCCTCTGCTTCATAAAGTCTTGGTTAAAGGGCTTGATTTGTGCACTGCTCACCTGCTGGGTAAATACTGGAAATCCTGGCCTAGAATGTGGTGGGTGGCTTCTTAGCTATGCCAGCCAAAAGACCTCAAGTCAAAAAGCAGAAATCTCCACAAATAAATCCAAAACCTTATGGCATAACTGGGTCTTTCCCAGCCAGGTGGGAGCATGGTGAATCCCAGCCCTATGTTATATCCACTCACCTCTATGTCTCTTTAACTTTCAACAAAGCTGTACACAAGGATTTCCTAGACTGTTTGTGTATTATACACATGTACTAAACATCATCAAAATTCTTGTTGAAGAAAAAATAGAAATTCCTGGCTTTATTTACTAGAAAAGAGTGTATGAAATTGTGAGATGTAAATGTTGTATGATTTTCATCCTCAAGAAACACGGAATTGCATGGTTTCTGAAAGTCCAAACTGGCAATCTGTTTGAGACACCACTAGCTTTCAGGGGGTTATTTAATCAAAATGTTATTATTTGCAGGTTTCCCTCTTCCTTAGAAGACATAAAGCTCCTTGTTGCAATGTTTTCTGTTGGTGACTGGATACCTCCAGGGGCTGATGAGGAGATGTAAAACTACAGTGAACCCAGTGACCATTTCAAATCTAGGCCTAGTAAGTATTGTTCATTTGATGTTTAATCTTGTATCTGATCAAAGTAGATATTGTTCATTTAATCTTTAGTCTGGTATCTGTCTGATAAAAGCATGTGAGGAATGAGTTGACAGCATCACTGCAATTTGCCAGGCAGTTGTAAGAAATCGTCTTCCAAACTGATGTATTTATTTGGTAGCACTCCTGAAGAAGCTAGCAACACACCAGGAACAGAAATCCTGTCAGCATTAGTCAAAGGACTGAAGCACTCAAAGGAAAAGAATAAATACCCTGGGCTTATTCCTAGTTTTCTTCGTAAAGAACAGCACTTCTTTGTTCAAATAACATCTGAGAGTTGAGTTAAGCAGTAGAAAGGAGGTGGCTTTATGAAGCAAAGAGAAATGCACATCTAGACATCTTCAGAGCAGATGGAAATTCGTGTATCACCCATGTACAGAGCATGTGAGGCTGATTTCAAGCCCTGGGAAAAGCAAAATACCAGAGCTTCCAACACCTCTGTGCCTCATCCCCAGCCACTGAGGAATATGGTGCAACTGCAAGGTTAAAAATAAGTAGGCCCTAAGATCATGTTTCACACTTGTCATAAAGACAGCATTTAATTTTATTTACCTCTAGCTGATTTTCATCATTTTTTGAGAGGATCACCATCAGGAAACAGTCAGGCCCTCTTCTCACCCCTTGCAAGGCTCATGTTTATCTCAGATTGAATCCTTTTTGCCATAATTCAGACACCTGATGTTCTTTCTTAAAAACAGAAAAGTAGGGCTCACAGCTCAGTGTTTCTTTGGTGCCTTGAGAAGATTCCTGTTCTCTGCACTGCCAGGAGGGGTAGACCTCTGCTCTGAGCCAGAGCCCCACGCTCTGCCACCAGAGCCCAGCCAAAGCAGCTGCCACTGCCCCACAGGGCAGCTTTGCCCAGCTGCAAACTTCCTAGGGACTGAGAATGCCCAAAGCATCCACATTTGGTGTGGCAAGAACTTTAATTTTCTTCTTTTTTTCCTAATTCTCTTTAAGTTAGACAAACTGTAAGGGATGAATATAAACAAGGAGCCAGTAGTCAGTGTAGTATAAGAGCAAACATTATAGATTATGAGCTGAGGGACAGGGCTCAAAAGGCGGCAATTCAGAAGCCAGTCAGAATCATCAACTAAATTTTTCTTTACTTACTTTAGGGTTTTTAGTGCCCTCTGGAAGGACATCAACAAGATTTAGACAGAAGCATATCACTACTGTAATGAACACTGACAAAAAAAATTGAGAGACTGGAACTGGAAATGCATTTGCAATACTTCTCTGGGAATTACCACTATAATTACACCAGTTTAGAAAGCAATACCTTTGTAAGTGCTTTTACCCCATCATGTCTCACACGAGGGATTATAGCATTTTAATGACCTTGGTGGCTAAATTGTACAATATCTATAATAGTATGAAATCTATGAGAATTTTTGGCCCCATTGAGGCCATAGAAAATCTCCTACTGACTTTGTTGGAGCCAACAAAATCCATCCTAATTTTTCAGGTGGCCAGCTTCAGCCACAAAGGGGCTTGTATTTTCCCCAGACTCTTAAAATAAGAGTGAACTGATACTTTTCAAATACTTATGCTACAAATGCCCTGAATTATATTTCATGAAAGATGTTATGACATGGAACACACTGTTTCTTCATGAAACACACACCTTTTAATAGCAGTTATTGAGAGGGTGATACATACATCGCTATTTCTCCTGTCACCAAATGAAATGAAATTCATAGATCTGCTCTTAGCTAACGGGATACACATTTTATGGCTAAATAAGGCCTTGAAAATGAAAATCTTCTGCCCTTCTCAGGAGGATATAGATCCAAATTAAATGAGCAAGTTACATTAAGGCACCTGTAAACCTTGAGAAGGGTGTATTGGCTTGTTCATGGATCCTACAGATAATAAACTCACCCATCAAACATCTAGAGAGCAAGCCAAGGGAAGTAAATGTCACCCTGCCTTAGCTTCCCTTATATGTTTTCTGTTTTCTGAAATTGAACATATCTTCTGTAGATAGGACTATAAGAGATTGATAGATGCCTTAAGATCGGTTTGCACATGAAAAGGTAATAATTGATCCCTGGCCACTTCATGAACCAGCATTTAGTGTGTTGTGCAATTTAAGAAATAAATCAGAATAACTACCTGAAGAATAAAAGGAGGCAAAAAAAGCTTACTTTCCTTCAGCTTTAGAAAATATATGTTGTGTTAGGGAAGGTGTTAACTGACAACATGTTTTAACTGACATGGCAATAAATATGACCAAGCACCAGCATTTTCTCCAGTGTGCAAACTGCCTTTGCAAGAGCCTGGAGAGATTCCCACTGGTCTCTGCAGGATTTGGCTTCAGCTCCTCCTGCAGAATTAGTTCATGCCAGTGGAAGTAAATAGGCCCTTGGGGATGCTGCTGCTGCCATTGAGGTATTTATTTTTATAATAACTTGTTGGCTGGTACAGAAATAGGAAGTCACAACCACAGCTCTTGCATGCACATTTCCACACCATTCATCCTTATCAGTTAGAGCCCTTTCTCAAGATAGAAATACTCAGAGCCATAAACTTGGGGGCCTGGCTACCAGCACTTGCTGCACCCTGATGGCTACTGGCCACTCCTCTGGGAGCAGCTTCTTTCCCAGTGCTCTGCAGTGCCTGTTGGTGCCTCCCAGCACCAGCAGCCAAAGCCTTCCCCTTGGACCACAGGGTAATGTGCAACAAGGGCAACAGATCACAGGGTTTTCTGACTCATACAGAGCCAGTAAAATGCATCTCTTAGGAAGGAGCCTCCCTTACTACTTACTGTTTCCAGCGTCTGCTCACACCGTGCTTTATTCAACAATATTTTCTCTAGCTTGGCCCCTTCCTGGCTAACAAAGCCCAGCCCTGTCTGAGAAGCTCTTCTTCTAACTTCCAAAATTGACCCAAACAAATTGTTCTGTTCTTACTTTCAAATCAGGTAGGAAACACTACCAGATTTCACTAGCATGCTCTTCCCTTGCCAGACATGAATTCATAACTCAGAGAAAACTGAAAGGATAAAAAGACTGAAAGGGCCGCTGATAATGACACAGCACTTTCACATCACGTGTGCTCTTTTATCAGCACTTACAGACTTTTAACACAGAGTGGAGCCCTGTAGATTTGGCTGGTTTTCACATTTTAAGAGTTGTTTTCTCACTTATTTCCTGGGTTTTTTTACCAGCAGGCCCAACCACATCCAGAACCTAGATAATAGTTGAATCAGTGTCTCTGCCAGCTTTGTTTAAACTCCCTTTTCTACACTTTAAACAAGGTTGGAGCTCCACTTATTCCCTTTCTGATACATAACTTAAGCAAAACTTGACTTGAGGCCAACAATATCTAAGAAAGGAGACAGAAAGCTTGGGCAGAATAGGAAATAGGTAATTTTGCTGCTGTTGCAAGTGCTGGAATATAGATGAAGCATTTTCTAATAACTTTCTCCAGCTGCCAGTTACTTGTTCAAAATGAAACACATATACTGCAGGGGGAAGCAGGCTGATGTGTTTTTAGGTTAAAAGAAATGCTGTCCAACATCTGTTTGCCACATGGTAGACTTAACCAAAAATTTTCCCTCCTCCCAGCCGTTGCTTGCCTTGCTGTGCACCCATTGGTTGCCTTGTCCTTTCCAGCAGTGGCTTTGAACCTACTGCATGATTCCAGAATCTGTAGGCTTCACTTTGTTCTCACCCAGCCCAAACTCTCATTGGAGTTCACCTGGTGAAGCAGTCAATAAAAGGGACTGAGAGCCTCAAAACACAGTTCAGAGCACCAGAAGCCTCTGAGTGCTGGCAGGAACCAAACACCTCTTCAGTAGGTGGCTTCCACAGAAAATCCTGAGCCCCCTGAACACGCACTCAGCCCCACAGCAAAGCCTACGTTAGCTTGGACAGCCGTATCACCTTCATGGCTTGTGAGCAGCAAACATCAAAGGGCCCTGAATCCCAGAGTCCTAGCTCCCTCTCCTGGCAGAGCAGCGCACGGGAACAGGGACGGGGTGCTCCCCGACACAGCAAGCCCGAACCCCCGGGGAACCGTGCCCTTGAGACCAGAGGCTCCTCTCTGCAAGGAGCCCAGTGGCAATCACCCAGCTCCAGCTCTACCAGCAGATTAATACAGGATTAGCCAAGGAAAATCTATTCTAGTGAAGAACATCTGCGACAGAGCTTTAGCTGCATAAAAAATATGTACTTGAGCACAGATAAAACTTCATTGCTGTGCATTATCTGCAGTCCTTAAGGCTGGGGGTAGTGCAATTCATTCTCTAATACTCTGATACCAGACTGACTCATGCAACTGTGCCATGTTCCTCTCCAACACCACAGCCTTCTTCTGTTTGCTGTTTCCTGTACACACTGAGCCCACAGAGTGCCTCCCCAGACTGTAATTTTTTTCTTGAGAAGTACACATCTACAGGCTAGATGAGAACCTGTCACTGTGGCAGGTCGTGTACAACACCAGGGATCTCAGTAGCAGTCTCCAATCCTTCAGGAGCATGTGGCATTTCTGTTTGGGAAAGGACAGCTATTGCCTGTCAATCCAGAGTCACTTCAGCAACATCCCTGCTTAGTGAAACACATCCTGACACCACGGAGGTGGCAGTGTGACACCTGCCTTCATGGCCCAAGGCTGAAGCAAGGTCCTTCTCAGCCAGCAGCATGTGCCTCCACAGCTTCAGGGAATGAGCTGGCTCCTAATATGCAAAAGAGTCACCCCAAGCACACAGGCCACTGAGAGCAACCCAGGCAGCAAGCCATGTGCAGGTACATGAAGTTGGGTCATCTCAGCCATTGGCCATTAGCACCCTGGGCTGGGCACACCATCAGTTTATTTCTGCAGTGTTTTGATTCAGCCATCATGGGTGGCTGAAGTCCACTGAATGCCTCCCTAGCAAGTGGGTGGGCTGGGATGCCAGGGACAGGGCTTGTTAGCATCAGACCTTCCCCACTCCTGCTATTTCTATGGAGAAAGGGGGAACAAGGTTTCCTGCACAAGTAGAACAACAGGTCTCTCTTAGGGCTCTTTCAGTCTTTGGCAACAAGGTTACAGCTCTTGTTTATGAGGAGCTGGAGGCAGCTCACACATGTGCAAGCTCATTTCTGCTGTGGTTATGTTTTCTTCTAGTTTTCACACTGCAGTTTTCCCAAGACAATGGGTCCTTCACAGGTCAGTGTCTTACTTCAGGAGGCCCCTTCAATCCCCAGCACCAACTATGGGTCCTGCTTAAATGGTGAGGCCTTATGTTCTTAGAGGTCCATAAAGCAAAGCTAAAGCTGCACAGAAGCCTTTCAGATAAGCCAAAGCTGTGGCTCATAAATTATTTCACTGTAAGTTAACCATTAACTGCAGGAGACTTTCTGTATATTAATCAGAATTAAATTATTGTTTCTTCCTCAGGGAGAAAAAATGAGGTTATGAAGAAGAAAGAGGAAGACAAAGGGAGAAGGGTACTTCTGGATATTGCAAAGATGTCTAAACTTCACTAGCATGCTCATCCTATTTCATCTTAGGTATCATAGGCAACTTATCTCTTTATTACCATAATGCCAAATTTTCTTCAAGAAACAAAGGTCCCTCCCCTGCAGATGCTCACACATTCCCTTAGCCAGCCCTCAATCCTGCATCCATCATCAGGTCCGGGTTCCATGCTGTTCTGAAAAGTGTTAACTTACTATAAGAAAACTTAAGATTCTTTGTGACCTGAAAAGCAGTGGTTTCATTTTTGTGCTTTGCCCCTCCTTAGAATTTTGTCCCCAGCAGTTATTATGTTCCTGTGATAAAACCAAAGCTCACTACTAGTGTACTCTATTCTGAAATATGTCTCACAACCAATCATTACATGATGGTGATTACTCCTAACTTAAACTGCATTACTAGTGTTAATGGATTGTATCAAGGTTTGTTTTCTCAGTCTGGTATTTGGACTGAGGATATATTTTGAGATATCTGAATATACTCATGCATTTTCTCACAACATTTTCTTCTAATGCTATATCTACCTTTCTCAGTTTGTACGTGTTTGAAATGGTGGTGCCAATCCTGACCAGCAGAGATCCCAGACTGAGTCCTACCTTGGAACCCGACAGCCTGCATTTCCTGAATTCAAGCTCAGCACAAGGCTTGCTCTCACCACCCTTCCTCAGGCAAGAAGCCCTTTTCACATTGCTGACTACACATGAGGTTTGTGCCAATACACAGGGCTGATAAGTGTTTTGTAGCCATAAGAACAAGCAAGCAGTCAATTACCTAAATTTGGTAATTGATCACAAATATGGGAAGGTTCTCCATCACAGTCTTTAAATCAGAGCTGGTTATCTCTCAGAAAGGGACAGTCTGTTTAGAAGTGGCTGATGCTGATACAGAAATTATGGGGCAAAATAGTTGTAAGGCTGCTTTTATACAGCAGAGCAGACAAGTGCTGGACTCTCTACCTGGGACAGAGCAGCCCTGGATGTGTGTATAGAGTGGGGAATGAGAGGCTGGAGAGAAGCCCAGAGAAAAGAGACCTGGGGCTCCTGGTCGATGGCCAGCTGAATGTGAGTCAGCAGTGCCCTGGCAGCCAGGAGGGCCAGCCCTGTCCTGGAGGGCACCAGGGACAGCATGGCCAGCCAGGCAAGGGAAGGGATTGTCCCACTCTGCTCTGCTCTGGAGGGGGTCTCACCTTGAGCTCTGGGGGCAGTTTTGGGCACCAAAACATAAAAAAGAGATTGAGCTGTTAGAGAGAGTCCAAAGGAGGATATGAGGACAGTGAAAAGTTTGGACGAAGCCAAATGAGAAAAGGCTCAGGTGCCTTGGTCTGTTCAGCCTGGACAAGAGGAGACTGAGGGCAGACCTCACTGCAGTCACAGCTTCCTTGTGAGAGGAAAAGGAGGGGCAGGCACTGATCTCTGCTCTGTGGTGACAGTGACAGGATTTGAGGGAATGTCCTGAGGCTGAGTCAGGGGAGGTTTAGGTTGGATATCAGGAAATGGTTCTTTACCAGAGGGTGGCTGGGCATTGGAACAGCTCCCAATAGAAGGGCAGAGGTCACAGCACCGGCCTGACAGAGCTCAAGCAGTGTTTGGACAAAGCTCCCAGGCACAGGGTGTGACTCTTGGGGATGATTCTGTCCAAGGCCAGGAAATAGACTTAGATGATCCTTGTGGATCTCTTCCAACCATGATATGGTACTATGAATCTTTATCTGGGGAGGGCGTTGTGTATGCCCAGAGGTACTTTTTAAAAAATTATTTTGCAGAGCTGTGCATCTGTGAGTGGAGCTGTCATTCTGCCTCCCAATCTTCTGTTACAGAAAAGATCTTGAAAGGGACTGTGTTATGTAGAAAACATTCACTCACTTCCAGCAGCAGCTGATGTATTGGGAGAGAATTGCTCACCTTTAGTTTACAGACCAGTTTGGCCCCAGCTAGGTAGACAGGCCAGCACACTCATACTGGTGCCAGGAATGTTGCTACTGATCATGCTCACCCAACCATGCTGTATCAGCATGTCCAAGACTAGTTACAGCTAATAAGGCTCTATCTGAAGGGAAAAATGAGACCAGAGTGAGATTTATGACAATTCCAAGCACAGAAAAAGCAATATGAAACGATGAGCTTTAAAGAATGGTAAGGTGCTCTTTACATACAAATATTTCAGAGGGAAAAATAAGAAAATAATAGAATGAACTATAGCAAACACTTTTTCTAAATAGAAGTTTTTTTCTGCATTTCCCATGGCAGTCAGTTGAATGAGGGAAGGAAAAAAAAAAAAGGAAGACCAGAAACTGCGAAACTGCTTGCAACACAGAAAAAGCCTTGAGTGCCTTGAGTGCCAAGAACATGCTCCAGATTTTTTTAGAGATGCATGACTCTTATCTCAGTCCTGATTCATCACAGCTTTGTCCCAGAATTATTCAGAATTCAAGGACCTTGCTCCTGCAGGGTTAATGGGTTACGTTCAGCATTGAAACCCATGACACAAATAGCTGCTTAATTATTCAATCCAGACAGGATTAAGGGGTAATGGAAATAAAAAAAAAAATGGTAAAAATTTCAATGTTTTACATTTTTCAGGGGAAATTATTTTTTCTTTTGACTGTATAATTCAGGACTGTGCAGAGGCAGGAGGAGGCCCATATATAGGAGGGGTTGTGCTGCTTGTGACACAAAGGATTAGCATACCCCTGACTGAAGAGCAGGAAAAGGAAAACACTGCCATAAAAGTTACAGTAGAGGTGAAGAATTGTGGTGAATGTGTAATGCACCACTGAAAAGATGCAGAAGAAAACATAGCAAACTAAAATTCTTATCCTATCTACCGTGCTATTCCAAAACACAAACTAATTTGAAGGGAAGAAGCTGCTGTTCTCGTTGGCTCTCACCATTTGTTCATAAACACAGGCAAGAAATGCTAAAGTGATACAATTACCATAATTATTATCTTTGTGCAGGAAATGCAGTGGTGGTTTTCCACCCAGCATTTCATTCAGCAGCCCTTGTGGCTGTGCCAGTCAGGAGCTAGAGGCACCAAGCACAACCGCTCTGGGAGCAAACACAGGAAATCTGCACCTCAAATGCAGCAGCCACTTGGGATGTCACAGAAAGTCACAGACACAGGAGCACCTAGAGGTATGGGTCAGTCCTGTTACAAGGAAGTTGTGTGCAGTAACCAAAGATGCAGTGCTAAACCAAGCCTGGCAGACATATGGCACTCCAAGAGCAGGCAAACCCCATGGGAATCAGTGGGTCTAAGCCAGGGGTCCTGTAAAAGGTCACACTTAGCATTTATTTAATTGAGCCCTGTTCTGAAAGCATGCTGTGCAGCAGGGTGGAAATAGGAATCCTAAAGAAATAAACAGGATCACTTTAAATCCAAATCATCACTAATGCAATGCTGCTTCGTACAGGGGATATCAAATTAGGGGGCTGATTCCCAAACCTCACCAGATTCCCTTCTTTCTGCAGCTTCCCGTGGGACCAGCTACAGGTAGGGCTTTCCTGTTAAACCCTGGTTAAGCAGCTATCTGTTTGAGTCTGGATAGGGCTCAGGGTAAAGCAGACTAAATGTCTTGTTCAGTTGATGACACTGGCAGTCCTGGTCACTGTCCTCTTATCTTCTCACTCTGATTTGCTTTGGTAACTGGTCTGATGCAAGTTGGGAGGGAGTGTGTGTGTTGAGCCAAAATATTTTTTAGCTTAAAAAATAAAATAAAAATCTTTCACATGTAAAGTACCCAAGCCAGAGTAATTTAAAGGCTGAGTTTGGATTCAAGTTCTGAGTCATAGCCAAATTTCTACCTTCATCCTGTATATACTTGTTTTTGTCTCTCTCTTTAAACATTTGAAAAAGTTGAAGTTTTTAAAACAGATTAAAAAACTTGGGCTGTATACCTTGCATTTTTCACTACTGCATTTCATACTGTGCAGCAGTGAGATGAAAGTTGTGTTTGGATAAATTGGGAATAAAAGGACTGTGGTGTGTTCTTCATAGAATTAACACATAAGGGCTGCATTGTCAAACATATTGGAGGTAAACTAGAGATGATAATTTTGTGTTTGGCACAAAGATAAAGGATTTCTGCCTGCATGCTACTAGAAGTAAGGGATTGTTCTACAAGTGACAGTGGAGGAAAAGGAGTTCTGTTGTTTTGTCACAGAAGGAAAAGGATTACTGTGCAAATGATACTCAAGGAAAAGGATTAGACCACGTATGACATGAGGTACATCCATCATGGAAGGGGCAGGGCAGTGTGTGTTGTATTTCTCAAGAAATTATAACATTGTGCCAGGTACACCACAGCTGAGACTGGGAGTGCCACATGCCAGCACTGCTGGCCTGTTGGGTGTCTGGGACTTTTCTACTGACTGAGGAATCCCAGCCTTCTAGCTCTGAGATAGATGGTTCCTTTCCAAACATAGAATAGAGGAGCAGTGTAAGCCTAGGCGGATTGCTGTTGTTGTTGTTTCCTTAGGAAAAAAGAATTAAATATCAAGCTGCCTAAGAAAAATATGAATGAAACAAAAGGTTTGCTTTCTTCATGGCACTGAGAAGTGTTTCAGTCATTACCTCTGTGAAAGTAGATATTTACATTTCCACGATGCAGCAGCCATCAACCCCCAACTTTTGGCTGTGATAAGACCTGATAGGTAACGGAACATGTTTGGGGTGAGGGCTGTGATATCTTGCACTGGTATTTTATTATGAGAAAGGAGAAGTAACAAGGAGAAGATAGCAATTATTTCTACCTTTATTATGCCAGTTTCTGGCTCAGGACTTTCCAGTTATTTGGGGATTTGTTTGTTTTCCCACAATGATCCTGACATCCAGTTACTCATAACATGTCACTCTCAAGAGCCCTGCAACACTTTGTACCAGGAACTGCATTTCGGAAAAGGTGAAGCTGGGGTCAAACACATTCCTGCTAATTGTGCCGACTGCAGGAAAGTTATTCTGTGATTGAATTTGCCTTCAGAAGTTAAAGGGGGAAGCTGCTAATTGCTTTTAAGGAGGACCCAGAAAAATGACTGTGGGCTGGCCAAGAACTCCCTCGGCCGGGCGGCGCATGCTCCCCGGGCACACACAAGATAAGCACGGTTAATCTTTTGGGGGAGTGTGGTATGTGAGGAGGATGTGCAACTCAAAGTACGCAAGGGCTTAGAGGGAGATGCACAAAAAAAACAGTCATAGAAAATGGGTTTGTAAAAAATGTACATCTGTGCATTTTGTACTGCTGGTACTCACTGTGTAGAAGAAATCTGCTACAGCAACCTGATCTCTTCAAAGCTGCCACCAGTGCAGTGGCATGGCCACTGGCTCTTTTCTGCAGTGTTTCTACAATGCAGGTTCTGAATGGCCTCAGGCTCCTACATCTACTTTTACCATCATCTGACCAGGCAGCATATCTATTTCGTCTTGATCTAGTTTTTTCTTGTAGTTTTCCTGCTTATCAAATCTGCAGTCTCTCTTTGAGTTGAAAAATTCAGGGCAAGGAGAGACAAATAGGGTCTAGTTTGTACAGAATATCACAAAGCAGTCCTGGCTTATTGATGTGCAATATCACAAGGACAACCAGACTCTGATTCTCTGCTAAAATTTATGATTGGGTACATCATTGGGTACATCTCTACTCATCATCCTGTTTTAATTATTTCATTTTTTCCACTTTCCTCAGAAACCCTAACTCCCCAAACCTTTCCTACTGAGAAATACAAGTTCTGAAAAGTTCTGCAAAGCTATCTTGTTTATTCTGTTTCCAGAGTCCTCCTGCCCCTTATTGCGGAGAAGTGTAGCCCTGCAAAGGAAGGGTGACTGCCTGGGGCTTGACAAGGTTTGTAGCTTCCTATATGAGGAAGTGTATGGGGAAAATCTAAGGTGATGTGTTGGCTGAACTTCCTCAAGCCTGGGCTGAAATTCATGAATGAGGGAACTAGATAGAAATTTGCAACATCCTGAGATTGCTTAAGTACAGAGCTCTTAATGGCTGCCTTAGGAGATGGAGAAAGCTGTAGCCAATCTCACTTTAAAAATTACTCTGTCCTTGCAGAAAGAACACCAGGGGTTGTAAATAAGATTTCAGCTGAGAAAAGTTTCTCTCTGAGTTCTTTGGGAGAGTGTAGCAAAGTTGTCAGACTGACTTGGTGCATTGGGCTCCCTTTGCTTGCTGGCTGTTACTGCTGGGTGCAGGCTCCCATTTGAAGTTCTTGGCTTTGAGAGGGAGCACCTCCTAGAGCTCAGTTAGACTGCTGCAAGCACACACCTTCCAATATGCCTTTGGTCTTTGAGAACATGAAGGGGGGGAGAAAATGGCCCTGACAATTGAAATTTAGCAGGTCTGGTTCACTGCTCAGTGAAGTTGATGGGAGACTTTGACCTCAAAAAGGAAGAACCAGCAGATTAATTCTATTTTATGCAAAGAAAAAGGTAAAGTAACACTAGCTAAGAATGAAAAACTGAGTGATACATGTCCAATTTGAAACATGTAACAGGTAAATGTTACCCGAAAGTGACTTAAATAAGGCTGGGTTCTGAAACTATTTCATATAAGGGGTCTGCAAAATATGCATAAAGCCACTTGCAGCCACTCCCCTGTGCCAGTGTGTGATCTGGGCTCAAACTGCAGCATGCATCTCCCAGGAGGTGCATGGTGGCTGTGGAGAAAGTTTTATGATGGAACCAGGAGAAGCTTGGAGTTTTCACCTCAAGTTTCTCTAGTTTGGTAGCAGTCAAAGGTGACTTGAACCTGTAGCCATAAGGAGGATGAACATAAAGCTCTGAAATGAAAAATGTGATCACCAGCAGCATGGAAACAGCATCAGTGCTGCCATGCAAGCAGGGTAACAAACTATCTGTTGCTACTGGGGAGGAGTGGTTGGCACTGGCCCCAAGGGAGCTGTGGTTTGAGGATGGAAATCACTTAGCTCATGAGTAGGCCCACCATTTACCAACACTCCTTCCCAGAGTAGAAACAGTAAAGATGAGCAGCAGTATGGCTGCTTTTCTCTCATGTAAATGCCTGATGAGGATGTTTGCTGGCAAGGAAATGGAGCATGGCCCACATAAAGGTGATCTGGTGGCACTGAGTTCTTCCGTGATTTTGCTCTTTCCATCGGCTGGTATTTTGCAACCCAAGGTTTCAGTTCAGGCTGACTGTTCAGAAAGACATTTGAAAGCAAGGCAGAGGGAAATCCTTTTCTTGTTAACCCACCTGTATTGCAAAGCTTTCTGTTTTCTCTGTTAAAGATGATGAAATCGCTAACCCAAACAGCTCCCTGCCCTTCATTTAGAGATTAGTGACTTCATCAGCACAAGAAGAACAAACAAGAGTGCTGAACTTAGAGTTGGCAAGTCCAAAGCCTCCCAGTCTGAGATGAGCAAGCAAGGGAACACTCACAGCAGTGACAGTATTTTTGTCTCTTTAACAAATGAAGGGACTGACAAGCTAGTGATACAGGCTTGGGAAGCAATCAGCCAAGCCCATCCCTGGTGTAAAACTGGTATTCCTCCAATTCAAACAATGGAAAAGGGGCAAACAAGAAACATCCTTGGTAGCAAATGTGATTAGATGAAGCAAACAGTGAAGACTCTCCTGTAACTGCAGTCCATCATGCAATTAGTTTCCTAACAGCTTCACCATTCAGAGGCCTCTTCCTTGGCGCAGTGCCACAGCAGCCAAATAAATCAGCTTTACATACACGACTGTCAGACAGAGCTGCAGCCCCAGCCCTCCAAAGCAAAGCTGGAAGGCTCTCCTCAAAGGAGAAGAGGCTTGAATACACAGGGGAAAAGAGTTCAATGAGGAAAGGAGGTTGTAGCCAAACAGCACTGGACAAATACCTGGAGGCATCCAAGAGCCCCTGCAGAACAGCAAAAGCAGTTTGTAAGCAAAGGCCCTCGTACCTCTGGCCCTGTCATTGAGATTAAATGTGATCATTGGGAATAATGGTGAAGTGGAATGCATATTTAATTAGAGAAATCAATGAACCCAAATGACTGGGAGGGGGCAAATCATTAGGATCCAGCTCCTGCTGGCCCTACTCAGCAATATTTCAGACTGCCAGCACTGCAAGTGGGTCTGATGGTGGCACATCCCCAGCAAAGAGATTGGACTTGTGTGGCTGCTGTTTTGCACGTGGAAGTGCTGAGAAGGGAATAGGGAGCAGCATGCTCTGTTCATGTGAAAGCTGCCATCTTCAGAAATGAAAGCAATGGTAGGAAAGAAAGCAATCACTCAGCACTGGGGCAAACCCGAAACTCTTGGGCTCGAGGGTTAGTCACAAATGGGCACAGTCACACCACAGAGACACATTGGGAAGGATTTTTTTTTTCACAGCAGTGTTCCTTTGGAAAGCTGGCTGAAAATTCCTTGACAGAATCCTTTTTGCCTGTAAACATTATTTTGTCAAAAAGATTTACCAGTGTATATGTCAATTACAAAGGAAAAAAAATCATAGCAGAGATTTTTCTGAAATGTTTTAGGGCTTATTTCAGTATTGTCGTCTTAGTGTTTATTTTCTCTCATTTTAGAAAGGGTAGGGCAGGAGAGTGAAAGTAAAACTCAGCACCTAACTTCTGACTGAGTGCCAATGTTTCATTACACTGGCCATTTTCACTACATTTTCTTTCGGTTTTATTATCTACTGAAAATTTTAAAAATCATTACCGGGCAACTGTGTTACTTAGTGTTCATGTAACTCTAGGAAAATGTTCCCTGAATTCATACAAGCAGAATTAAAAGGGGACTCAGATTATTTTAGGAGTTTAGAGACAAGGAAGCAGAATTGGCATTTTCTGTAATATATGCAGGAGATGACTGAAAAACTGTGAAGTTTTGCAATAAGTAACCTTATAAATCTATTTGGTATGTGGCTGGGAGGGGGAAAGAGATGAAAATTGACCAATAAAATGCTTCACAAAAATATTAGACTGATCTGAATCAAGAAAATAAATTATTTAAATTCCTTGGAAAGCTTGGCTATGTAACATGCCTTATAGCTCCCTTAGAAAACTGTGGAAAGGAAGGGATTTTCTTGCAACAACATTTTGGGATTAACTGAACTATTTTGCCCAAGGCATGATTTAAGGTACTTTCTTATTAGACACAATTCATGTCAGTTTTTGCATAAGAAACCCCAATCTGCAAATATTTCTAGTGTAATACCACTGAAGTCAGTGAGTTTACACTAGGGATTAATTTGCACTCATCCTGTTTCCTTCACTTTATATATTTGCCTTGGAGAACAGAATTGCCCCAGCTTAGTTATTTATCAGATGCAGAAAACTGGCACTCCTTTGGAAAAGCATTAAAAGCCAATTACAAGAGATCCTGCTCAAGGTGATACCTGTCACACTAAAACTGTGCAGCACTCATGATCCTTTTAATTGATACTTTCAGATGAAGTGATCTGGCCTGCTGCAACCCAGCTGAATTAAAAAATAAAAAGTAGCATTTGCATATTAGTAACTAACTTCTCCACTTGAATCCATGCAGGGAACTACCACTGACTCATAATCCAGATCCTAAAGTACTTCCAGTAATGCAAAGACTTTGTACCCAGTGTTTGGCTTCTGTGGAAATGGTCTGAGGTTTTCTGAGGACAAGACACACCCTATCTCATGGTAATTTTTGTTTCTTTATCAAAAGCAAATGATTCATTTTTTTAGCACGTGAAAAAGAAAATATATTGGTCTACTGATAAGTCTAAAGACTTAGAAAGATGTTTCAATATTGCTAAGATGCTGTTAAACTACTCAGTCATCAGATCTAAAGATATTTTCAGGTATGTTTAATTTAGTGGAAGATGTACCTAACCTTTAAAATTGAGCCAGTGTTCTGTGTAACACTGATCATTTTTAAATTATAGCTGATAAAAATATAGTTGTAAATTATTTTAAGTACTTGGTTCTATGTTTTTACTTTTAATTATAAATCTACACATTCTGACATGTTCTAACCACTGGTACTGAAACCAAATCCTTTGGGAGTTGGAACTCTTTAAAACAGTCTTGATGCAGAATCCATTAAGCCTCTTGGTTTGAATTGCACTGGGATTTTTTTTTTACATTTTTTCTCTGTATGTATAAACCTGGAAGGTAAAGATATTAATCACAAGAACCAGACTGATATTTCAAACTTATTTGCAACAGGATAAGTCAAAGTAACTTGAATGAGGCCATGGAAGTTACTCTGGATTTACACTCCACAGTGTAGCCAATAAAAAATGTGAATAAGTGCCACTTAGGACAATGTTTGATTATTTGTTCAGGTATCTTCAGTGAAGTGAGTATTAAATTTTGACCAGAATACTATTTTCTATGGAAAAATGGAATTTTATATCATTGCAAAGCATTCCATCTACCTGAAAGCTGTTTTCTTTAGGAAAACCATGCTGATAGAAATTTTCTGACCTTTTCTATGCCAGACTCGTGTTTCATAAAATAAGATGTTCCTCAGCAGATGTTTGTGAAAGACCAAGCCACACGTGCACATTCCTACCTAGTTACCCTTAAGGTTCATGGTGTGGAAAACAGGAAGGATGGGCCAGTATCTGAGGTGCTATGAGAGCAGTTGGGGTTTAATTCAGAAAAGCACCTAGATTTTTCTTTCCAGAAATAATAAAACCACACCAAATTTCATTTCAGACTGAATAAAACAGTACTATTTTTATTCTTAAGGAAACCTTCCTGGACATCCCTTACCCTCACTGTTGTGGAATCTTGTTTGGTTTTAAACAGAAAACGAAAATTTTGAACTGCATGCTATAACTATGCTCGCAGTTTGAACTGAATTTTATAGGTCTGAAACCACACTTTACAGAGAATAAGCTGATTGCATGAGAAAAATCTGAGTCTCGGGAAGACTCAGAAGCCTTGGCTGAGCATCAGGTTCACTCTGTGACTGAGGATGTGTCACCTAGGGCACACCTTCACAGGCCTTCCAGAAAAGCAGTATTTTGAAGATCTCAGCCACAGTATCTCGGTATGAATTCTATAATTACATCTTTGGATAAATAGATGAAGGACCAGCTGAATTAAGGTGTCAGTGCAAATCTAAAGAGCAAAGGCCCTCCTGACACAGTGCTTGCTTCACTGGAAGCAGTGCAGGCAACACCTGTTGTGTTTCCATGTAGAAACCCCCATCCTCTCCATGCAGAGACTCCCATTCCCCAGCACATAGGATTTCCTACAGAATGCTAAACCCACTGATTTTCCCATGCCATGTGCACCTCCCACTTTCTGGCTGCAAGGACCAGCAGTGCCCAATCCTGGATCCCTCTCTCCTCTGCAGCCTTGTGCTGTGCGCTGCCAGGGGCGGGCAGAGCTCCCGGGGCAGAGCTCCTGTCTGTCTGTCTGTCTGTCTGTCTGTCTGTCTGTCAGGGAGATGGATGGGCTCGGAACCCGCTCTGCCTCCAAACGCTCCCAGCTCTCTGGAAATGGCCAGAGCTGCTGAATTTCAGCCATTGATCCGCTACCCTCCCCCGTCCCTCTCTTCCCCCTCTTCCATTGCCTGAGGACTCTGCTGCCTGGCTGGGGCACGCTTCGGTGGCAGCTCCATTGCTGGGGAAGAGGTGATGCAGTGAGGGGTGCAGGCTGCTTTGGGTTTACAGTGCCAGCTTTCTGTGAATGGAACTCGTTTAAAAAAAAAAATCAAGCAGCTGTAGCTGCTGTCAGAGCCATTCCATAGTAGCTAAGTGCATCTGCTTTTTCTCACCTCCAAAACGAATCAATATGGCTTTAGATGATTTCCCTGATGCCTGGATTTCTTGCCTTATGCTGCTGTTAGCCTAGACATGCAATTGCTTGGTCATTCCTGCCTTGTCTTTTCAGTCTCTCTCTCCTGGTTTCTTCTTGCTGCTTTCTCTTAAAAACACATATAAAACACTCAGCAGAGCAGCTTGCTTTTGCTCGTATGTCATTTTCTCACACACAGTTTGCCATCCTTTGCAGCCACACACGCTCACCACAGTGCCTTAATACCTGTCTGCCTGGCTCTCTCTCCATCCTCTCCCCCTCCACACACACACACACACACACACACACTGCCTGGCTGATTGCTGCCTAAGCAACATCTGCTTATCGGGAGTTTTTCTCCTGATGCACTGGTTACCGGGGAAGTGCTCAGGTTTTCTTGTGACTCTGTCTGTCTGTCAAAGATATTCATGCTTTAAAAAAAAAAAATTAGTAAATAATCTCTTGGGTTCTGGGGTTTTTTTCTCTCCCATACAGCTTCACGCACACGCACACAACCCCCCCCCCCCGCCCACTTTGGGCAGGCAAATAGGCAAATTTTATTGTAAACCTATCATTACTGCTAAAAATAAAAGACCTCCACACAGATTGAACCCATGCTTTGGGGCTGCCCCATTTTCCTAGATCCTGCCTAATCTTGGATTTGGATTGTTCAGAACACGAGGTATCCCTGACAATATAAAAAGCCTTCAGAAATGCTTATGCCTCATCTGGGCATATTGACATCCCAGTGATCTGCTCAGACAAACCTGCAGTCCATCAGTGCAGCTGGCTGAGGCAGGAGCCCCCCCAATCCCCTTATCACTCCAGTGGTGCACATAAACACATTAGCTGCTTATTTTAGGCACAGCCCTCAGCTTACAAATCCAAACTGCTTTTGCTAGCATCGTCCCTTTTTTGTATTTATTTATCTTTACTGTGTATTGCTCTCTCACAAATTTTGCATTTTGAGGTGCTTTTCTATGCCCAGCCACCCGCTTAAAGCACACAGGAGATCATTACTGGCTTCTGATTAGCACAGCGCATTTGAGTGGCATGCTGGAGGCAAAAATTTGAAGTGTATCAAAATGCAAATATGTCCCCATTGACCTCTGGAAAAACGTGTTACATTACAAAGTACTTTCAAAGAAAGCCAGAAGGGAAGAGGAGAAAAGAGTATGAACTTGCAAATATTTGTGATACTAAAAAAAAGTTAATCAGGCATTGTTACTTGGAAACTTGAATTCTGTGTAGCACAAACAGCTTTCTTTTCTTTAAAAAGAGGGAGGGGAGGGACCAGATGATGATACTTCTGCCCACTTTGTGTCTCACTCCACTTCCTTTGCTAAAGAACCACCAAAGTGAATGGGGTTGATTGTGGTGCATATTTTTTCAATCTGCCATGACTCAAATATGTAGGCTAATACATGGCAATGGCCCAAAAGAAGAGACACAGAAATTATTCATGATCCTTCTTTCAGTGTGAAAGACTCCTTCTATAACCTCAGATTAATAACTCTGCATTTAAGAAGTAAATCCTTTTCACCAAGAAAGGTCAGAAGCAGCCAAATTTGCCTGGAGAAAGTAAGGGTGGTATTAAGGCAAGTGACGTCCCTGCAGTGAGGTATGCCAGAGAGCTGTACTGGGGGAAAAGATTCAACATGACCCAAGTTATTTGAGCTGGTTTCTCTTTTACCCTCACTAGTAATAGTGAAAATACCCTTTCACCATGGAAGACTGCAGAAAGACATTGGGTTACACCAGGAAAAAATAGTCCTGTGCCCCAAAATGAAAGCTTATGGCCTGCCTTGATCCTTAGTCTCCTCAATGCTTTACTGCAAATACTTGTTTGCCTGGAGGCATCACTTCTCTCTTATTCCCTGACACAGAACCAAAAATGTGTCATACCAAAGCAAGTAAAATGTTTTCAGGTAACCTACACCATCCAAGCAGGAGTTTGTACTAGAGTTCAACTTGCTCAGTGTTGAGATTAGCACTGCTGGTGTAATGAGGGCAGGGGTTAGAGCACCCTCTGAGCCCCTCACTGCCTTCTGCACCACTGCTATTTGGTGTTTGGGGATGCAAGGAAAGCCAGGTGGAGATGCACAGCTGCTTCTGGCTGCACTCATAGCACTTTTTATTCTTCGAGCCTTCTGAGTGTCTAATGTGACAAACACAACAGAGAAGAAAAGGGAAGGGAAACAGCCTTATCTGTGATGACCACTAGCTTCTAAAGAGCACGTGAAAGAAGCAGCAGGAACTCCCCAGGACTCCCAAAGGTTGTTTGCCACTGCAGGAACTCCCCAGGACTCCCAAAGGTTGTTTGCCACTGCAGGAACTCCCCAGGACTCCCAAAGGTTGTTTGCCACTGCAGGAACTCCCCAGGACTCCCAAAGGTTGTTTGCCACTGCTTGGCTGGTTTCTGTCTGGCTATTGCTTCATCATACTTGATCATAAACGAAAGCTATCTAATGCTAATGACCATGGTGCCCACCCTAATCATGCATTTGGAATATTAATAAAAATAATTATGTCATGTGACTGCTTTTTAACCAGCTGCTTTCAGGACTTTAGACCAGTATTATAAAAGATGTGCATTTATAAATTATTAGTCTTGAGCATATAAGCACTGCATACTATGGGGAGCACTTTTGTAGCACTTTAAATTAATTTATTGTTATTCATTCCAGCTGTCTGTGATGTAAACCTTTGGCTATAAATTTGTACCACCATCCAACATACCATTAAACTAAAGTGGTGCCCGTGCTGGAACATATAATAAAACATATGAATAAGATTTCTGTGGGGACACTTTTTTAAAACTCTCTTCTCAGTTAATGACACAAGAAAACCATGAGATAACATAGTCATTCTGTAACTATGTATTCATTAAAACATGTCTGGTGGGGGGGAGACTTTTAGACTTGCACTTTTATTGAATACTGACTGAATGTTTTCCTTTACCAGATTGTTTCAATTCATATGCTATCTGGAGCAAAAGCCTTTGTCTGAAGCTGCCATGATGTCACTAGCTGAGACTGCCAGAGGATTTTTGTTGGACCTGAACTTCTCTATGGTGGAAATAGCTCCTGACCACTGAATCACAGCAGTACAAGAGCAAAGAAGTTTTACTGTCTTATCTCCTCTGCAGGCAAACATTCTTTCTCCTACAGATCACCATAAGGGTAACAAAACTTTATCAGCGTGACTAGCACCATAATGCCTTGATCCACTTAACAGTATAGATGTATTTTGTACCAGCCCATTGGAAGATAGAATTTCCTAAAATTTAAAGCAAGTTTTTGATCATGCAGTGCTCTACCAAGCAGAGTTAGAATCACCCATGCCTTACAGGTCTCATCTTGTCCACGTGCATGTTAATACTTTTTGTCACTTTTGTGACAGATGACTTCTGTTGAGCCTGTTTGGAGGAAGTCTTGCCCATCTCAGTCTTCCACTTACACCAGTAAAAGTTTTGCTGCTATTTTCACTGATTTAGGCTCCTGATATCAAACACAGCTATCTGAAAAGCAGAGACAAATATTTGAACTTCAGATTCTCGGCTGAAATAACAGAGCACAACTTCCTTAATTTGTACCATCTGCTCATATAGGCCGTGCTTGTCAGGTCTGAAGCTTTCTGAGTCATTCATCCAGTAGCAGGACTTCTGGAAAATTGACTGAGGGTGGAAAATGGTACTCATGAAGAATAAATTTTCTATTATAACTAATCTCATAAACTGTTACTTTGATGGAATAAAGTTTTCTGTTCCTTTATTTCTAAATCTATCTGAAATATCAAGGTTTGGAAATCTGAGGCTTTGATTTGGAACCATCTGTAATCAACATGCAGGATGTCTGAAGTACTTGGGAATATGTGTACACCAATAACTGCCCTTTACAGGCAAAAATCAATTTGACAATAGGAAGAGTAGATAACAAGATTCTACCTTGAGAGAGAATTTTACTTTTATACAATATCCAGTTCCATTGTCCAAAATCATTGAAATATGTTTCACAGAAGCTTCACAAAGGAGCCTCTAATGCAGCCTGGAACTGAATTCTGCTCCAGATAGCTGGACCACACAAGAAGATTGGTTCCTCTTGGATGACATGTACCAAAAGGCTAAGACAGATGGACACTCTTTTTGAGTCTGATTTGCATGCCACAGCAAGACCCTCATGTGAAGATCTGTGCAAGAGGAAGAGATAGCAGTGGGATGTAGTATCCAGAAGTAACCTGGAGCTTTAGTTACATTTTGGAGAAAGGTGAGAGATCAGATTTACCTATCCATGTAACCCATGTCCCTCTGAACAAAACATAAAGCACTATCAATTTGCACTTTTATATCACTTCCAACAAAAAGAAACAGTTACAGAAATCTTCTGCCTGTTTACACAATGTCTTTCTTATTGTGCCTAGATGTAGGATCTTCACCAGAAAACTAGCAACCAGGGAGTTGATAATAGTGTAATCTTCCCTGAAACTGGAGATTAGGACAAGAGATATACACCAGGTGCCTGAGAGGCCAAAGGATGCTGATTCCTGAGCTGGAGGCTGGGCTTTAGCTGTTCTCTCAGCTAAATCTGAAGACCTTAGTGGTTACAGTAGTCAGGGTGGTTACAGACTCTCCCTTCCAGCAGACATCCTCCATTCATATTGATTTTCCTTTAAATATTCCTTTAAATATTCCATGTCCTGCTACTTCCAGCTTTAGAGTCAGTCTTCACCAGCAGTTTTTACATTCTGTCTGAGAGTACACACAGAGCAGCTTCTGGGTGATGTGTTGATGTGGAGCCATTTTGCTGAGATAAAATGCTATTTACTTCATCAAAAATTTTTTAACTTAGTATAAAAGAAGAAAACTTGGTTGTGTGAGAAAAGCTATAGAGAGCTTTCTTTTTTTATTAATAGATTTATCACTGTCACTGGCTGTGTTTTAACTTATTTAAGAGGAGCTTCCTGACTCGTAGCACATAGCTTATAATTAGTCTGTAATGTAGATAGTCTCAAAAGAAGGGATTGAGTTGGTTTAAGTTACAGTAGCTAACACAATAGTATTCATCTCCCAGCTGCTAATTAATCTGTTCAGCTATCTGTATCTTCCTTTCCTTACTCATTACTTAGAGAGAAGGTCCTATTTCTTTTCCTTCTTAGTTGAACTGTAATCTTTCAGGAATTAGCTGTATTGACTTCATTCTACTGAAGTTTGTTCAAGTCCTCTAAAGGTGCCTCATGGAGGAGGAGAAGAGACGTTTATCTTCAGATTCCTCCTTTCAGCTGATGCTGGAATAACTGCTATATGTGGTGTTTCATTTTCCCTTGTCTGGTGGGACCAAGCTCCTTAGTCCATTACAGTGCCCAGCAGCTCCAGCCAGGCCTGAAGGTCTCTCTGTGTGCTGAGCTGCCCAGAAGCCCCCTACTCCTACACAGGGCATCCTGGATATGACAGAGGATAATGTGTGGATGCCAAGAACTGAAAGCATCAGAAAGGTTCACGGCTGCACCTCTGCAGTTTGGTGAGCTGCCTCAAAACAGCTGCTACATGAGGGGTACACCCCACCTGCCATCCACAGCCACCCCAGAGTGCTGTGTGAAGAGCACAGGAGGAGGGCTGGGAGCCTGTGCCTGCCCCAGCTGAGCTCAGGGACTCGGGACCTTGTGCAGCTGCCAGGCTCCTGCTCGGAGTCCTCGCACGATTGCCATCCCTGCCATCCCCCCTGGCAGGCATATGCTCGCCTTTGTGCTATGTCAAAATATGCTTTAAAGCCCATTTCAGCAGCAAGCTCACTTAGTTTCCTTGCCAGGAGATGTTAATTACTGTGGTGCAGTCTTCTGTTTTCTGTGGCAAAATAACAATTAATTTACACCATTGGAGAAACACTTACACTTTTTTTATTAAAAATCAATAAAACCAAATCAATATAGCGTAAAGTATACAATATCAAAAATAAAAGCTCTTGTTTTTATACTTGAGCATCCCTAATAAAATTCCACTGTTGATTCAAGCTTCTTGTCTATTCTAATCTAATGAGAAGCTGTCAAGTTTCTTTTTAGCATTTTGGAAATGAATAAAAATGGCTGTCCCAGTACTTGGCAAAAGAATGCAATAATTAACCCCGAGTTGTAAGTCAATATGATGATGCAAATGCTGCTGCATTCATCTCTCTGCATTGCATCACCTATGCACCTGGCAGTCCATGGAATCCATTTTGAATTGGGATGGAGGTTAGCTCTTATTTATAGCTGTAATTAGAAAAACACTAGCACTAATGGAGACTGCTCTGTTGCTTGAACGTGTCACACAGAGTAAATTCCACAGCAATTTTTGCATTTTAGCAGGTCAAAAACAAATTAATTGCTTCATCCCGGGACAACCTGTTTATTCTTCAGCATCTGATGATTTACTGGAATATTGATTTCAAAGCTTTTCAGGAAAAATTCCCTCTGATGTTTTTCTACTACTGCTCCAACTACACAGGGTGCTGCAGAGCCTGGGAAGGCAGCTCGTGCCACTCATCTCATGGTTCCTGGGCTACACCAACGTTTCCAGGTGGCAGGAGTCCCTCCACGGAGGGGACAGGAGCTCTGGGATCTGCTCAGCAGTGCCCCAGCCCAGAGCAGCACTAGGTAAGTGCTCCCCCAGCCCACAGGGGGACATGCCAGGCACAGCACTGGGGAACACTTTGCCCTTTGCAGCACAAGCTCCTGCTGTGGTTGGCACATTTCTGAGTGCATCCACAACAGTCACAACTGATTTTTAGGAGCTAGCCAGAACAGAAAGGAACAAGGTAACTTTAATCCTTGTTGGATGGGCAGATCACCATTTCCTTTCCACAGACAGAACCACCATGGGTTTGAGTTTGATGTGGTTTTTTTAACAGCAAATTGATAGAAGGTCCTTTTAAATGTGTGAAATGATCCAGAGAAGACAGCAGGTTTTTCAAAGCCATTAGACAACTTGCATAGCCATGGCAGTGGGCTGGGAGGACAAGTGTCACTGAGATAAAAATGCATTAACTAGACTAATTTAAAAGGGATTGAGAACTCACACAAAAGCACCAGAAACTCCTACTTTGTTACAGTGGTACTGGGAATCTAGACAAGATAACTAACACCAAAAATAAAGAGACTTTAAATGAAAGTTTTGCAGATTGGGATATTTGGCTTGAATTGCCTTAAGAAATTCCAAAGTATGGCAATATGCTACTGAGATACTGAAAAATATTGTAACCTGATGTCTGTACATGGCACATGTGCATGCACCAGTGTTCCCTGCTGCAGCAGGAGCTGTGATGTAAGCACCATTTTGTTACCACGATGAATGAGTTTAAGGTTTCTTACTACTGCAAGAACATACATTAGTCCGTCCTGGGTTTTGTGTGTGGTGTTAAATGTTTTTCTAAGTTCTGTTCTCTGTGTGGTAAAACATGTTCCTGAATGACTTTCTGATGGCTGTTCCAAGCTAAGACAAGCTCTGCAAAGGTAGGATGATTATTTGCATTATATAAGTCTTTCAGACTCTTGAAATATGGGTCTTAAACATATTATTAACTTCAGACACATTAGTAAGTCCCACCAAAGTAAAAAGGATGTGCTTGAGGGCATTGATGACTATCAGCTAAGAAAAAGCTGAGAGATCTTGTTTCCTTCACAGGAATAATTGATTACTTGTGGAATAACTTCTCTGAGAAACTATCACTTGATCTGTATTTGAAATGTATAGGGAGTGTGCTGTATGTTAGTAATCTCCTCCTACTGCAGAATTGATGAGTTTCAATAACACTCTAGTATTTTCCCTTAGAAACAGATGTTCTGTTGGACATCCCACAACAGAAAATCAATACTAGGTGAGCCATAAGTAGTCCTTCCCTCTGAGAGGGCTCCATGGTGACAGCTGTGCAGGAATGAACCCGCCATTGGGCTGGACTAGGACACTGACATTAGCACTAGAATGTTTTTGGGGCAGGTTTATCATATTCCCACTATTTGGAAATCAAATAAATGAGATGGTTTGTGTGCCCTCCAGAGGAGCAGAGCACTGCTCTTCCCCCAAGCTGAAGCAGGCTGCCTTTCAGCCATGAGCATGGACCTGGACTGCAGCTCTGCATGGATCAACCGGAAATGCAGTAGGAGAGGCTCTGCAGGCACACATCATAAGATAGTAACTACCCCAAAAATCTGACTATTTACCTCAATCTGACAAAGGATGGCTAGGGTAAGAGGCAGGGATAAAGCAGTGATTTTGCTTTTATTCAGAAGTTTATGTAGAATAAGAAGTAGAAATAATGGTTTTTCAAATGTTATAAACACTTAAGCACATTCAAAGATCTTCTGGAACAGAAGATGTCTTTGAGGCTTTAAGTATTTCACTGGCCCTCTCATTCAGACAACATAGCATGGCACCATGTGAATGTGTAAAACCATTTCCAGTGATTCTCCTTAGTTTTTTTTTAATGGATGTCATGACACAGAGAGAAATATTAGATGCAAGCAAGCCCTATGGTTTTGATTGTGGTTAGTCTGACGGTTCTGGTTTGCCTTAAGTGGAAGCTGATGAACAATGGTTTAAAAGGAGAAAGGAAAACAGCCTCAGCGCTGAGGTCAGCCAGCCACTTCCTACACCCAGCTGTTTCAGTTTATTTTTTTAATTAAGTTTGGCTTAAATTAATGATGACAGTTTAAAGAGAACTCTTTCACCTATTTAGCTTACTTTACATCTGAAACCAAGTCCCTTCTGTCCAATTGCATTTTGTTACAAGATTTGCAGTTAGGTTCCTAAGAGTCCCTGGTTTCTCCCCACTTTATTTTGTCATCTCTCTGCTCAGCCATTGCCCTCTGCCCTTTTGTGCTCTTTCAAAGGAGGGCTAAAGCTATTGCTGCTGCGGTATGGAAACAAAGTGCCTCCTAATTGATCGTTAATACTGCTGGAGTGTGAGGATGTTGGGAATTGCTAGATCAAGCCCATTTACTCCAGCTTCTGGGTCAGCCCTTCAGATGCTATAAATCAGAATCCCTTCCTGCCTCCTTCACAGCTCAGTGTAGGTTTGCACCACAGAGGAGCAGGGTCAGGGGCTCTGCTCTGCATGAGCACCAGATCTCTGCTTCAGAATAGTGGTAGCTGATTTCCAGAAGCCTGAGAATTAGCAACTCTAGTACTGCTATAATTATTAGCAATTTAGGTGATGGGGGGAGAAACAGAAGGCTTAATTTTTCAGAAAGAATATAGCTTAAAACAAGTTTTCTAATCCTGTGAGATGCCACAGAGTTACACGAATGGGCGCAGTCCCAATGGGCTTTCTAAGCCGGTAGAGGCCCTGCTTTTTCAACAAAATATCCTGTCCTATGGGGGTTTTGGCTTCATTCTTGTGGGGGTTACTTAAGCCTGTCACAACTATCAGTTTAAACCTTCTCTCCAGGCTTGGCTACTTTTCTTTCATTATTAAAGCAACTTTTTTTTTGACTGGGAGACCTCGCCCTAGTATTTAAGGTGAGAGCTGGTGACTCATAACCAAAATAAGAAATGAAGTGCCACTCCTTTTACCTCTCCCCATTTGCTAGGAAAGCAGTAGGAATTGCATCATCACTCATTGCACAGAGAAGCATGATCACTATGGGGGGCAGCCCTCTGCAAATAGTGAAAACCTTGAGGACTTCTTAAATTAAAAATAATCCCATGGCCTGAGTGGTACCATGTTTGGCAATTCATACAAGACTACCGAGGGAACTGCACCCTTGAGGAGGCTGGCAGAACCAGACAGACTTGTGGTGGTTTGGTCATTCCTTGGTTGGAACCAGGTTGTGCCTCATCCACCTCGCCCTTCCCAGTGAAAGTGAGCAGAGGGAGGGCTGCACGTAGTGATGAGATAATGTCAGGACTGTCCCACACCTGGCCCAAATCCCTGACAGAAATCACCCTGTGCTGGGAAGAATGACTGAGGATGCTCTTTTGGGTGAGTCTTTCACTTTTTTGCAATATAGTTCCTAAGTTACAGCTCAGTAATGGTGACAAATGTTTTGTGATGCCTAATTATAAGAATGTTGTACATTTTTGCCATCACATATATTCTTACTGAAATGACCATATGGCAGGTCTGAGATCAAATGGAGTCTGTAGATATTAGGTGAAATCTATACAAGTTTCCAGGCCAAATTCATTTAAGATAAATAGCTATGTATTGACATACAAAATTTTCAGAAATTGAGATTAGTGTCAAAGAAATTTGGTACCTTATATGCATATAAGTCATGGATTTAAAAACAAAAGCAGTTGAGAAAATGTCCCTACCTCTGCTCTACTCCAAAAGTACCTAAACTATCTGGTTTACTTGGGATGTCTTTTTCCTCCTTCATTATTAAAATATTTAACTCAAGTTTTAGACAAAAATAGAAGCATTTGAGGAATGTAATCACATGTTGTTTTCTTCCAAGAAAATCTGCAGAACCTACTTCACTGAACTTTGCACAAATTCACAACTTTGACTGACATTGAACTATGTTTTTTTTTAATATTCCTCTGTGATGAAAGTCTCTTCTCTTGAAAAAATTACCCAGCTGTATTTCTGGTCTTTGTCTCAGGTGTTAACAGCCAGACACTAGCACCTTGTTTTCGATTTTTCCTGTCTTGGAGACACTACTTACATTTAGGCTTTTCTTTTACTGGTGGTAGCTACAATGGTCTGGGCTTTAATCACCAGCAGCTGTAGAAATGAGAATAGGATTGGAAAAGCAAACGTTGTCCCCTTGAAGATCAGTTCAATTCACATCTGCATGTGCACTTTTTTCCTAGTATTACGCTCCAATTTAGTAAGGTTTTGTGTACCTTGGGAACTCATTCTTGGCGCTCTTCCCACCTTTGAGTTAAAATCATGTGTAAAATACTTATTGTGCAGGGAACAGTGATGTGAACTGGGAAGAATATCTTTTGTCTGGCTTATTTCAAAGTAAAATTACACAGCTTATATATTAGCTTATTGTTTTGCAGAGCCATAAACCTCCACAAAACTCCTTCTGAAATTAAGCAGACTAGTTGTACTAGCCAAGCCAAACGGATGCAGGAGTCTAACAAAAATCCAGCTTGATGTGATATTTAATATCCAGCTTTTCATGCTGTAGCTCGATGGTACAACACAGAGGGGATTTCCAGGCTCTGGACCATGGAAAAATCTATCACTTCCTGATGTCCATCCCACCCTTCTGGCAGAAGATACTGAAGCAGGGTGGCAGAAGGGACCACCCCAGTTCACAGCACATGGTGTACTCATTCCAACATCTATTGATTTTAATTTATGTTAACATGCTGGGCTGTGAGCTGCAGCAGGAGGCATCTCTGGTTCATGACTCCTTTCGGGTTCAGAAGAGCTGAGGTTATCACCTCAGAAGTAACCTCTTTAGCCACCAAAGTTAAAGCTGATTCAATCATGAATCAGTGCCCTTAATTAATTCTCCTTTATAAAAGCCCAAAGCAATCATACCGATGTCAATGCAAAATGTCCCAGATGAGAGTTTGATTGTTTCCTCAATATAAATAAAAAAAGTAGTTAAAAAGCTAAAAACCAAATGGCTCTTTGGGGGAATGGATTGGGTCATTAATATATCACACACATATATCAAAAATCTTGTGTTAACAATTTAACCTCACAGCTTCTTAGGACAAAAACAATTACTAGTCTGACAGAATGACTTACCTTCTCTGTATTCCTTTAAACCAAATTGCATAGGTTGAAATGTAAGAATGCATTTTAAGTAAAAAAAATTGTGTCTCCAATAAGTTCAATTACACTCCCGTTTTTTATGCATCAAGGTTTCCCTTCTCTAAAATAAAACAACACTGACTCACCTCACAAGTTGGCCATAAATAGCTCATAAACATCACTGCTACCTACTAACTCTCCCCAGTTTACATCTAAATAAATAAATCTGTCTTTTCTGTAGGTCTATATATAGAGTAACCTTTCTTACTATCTGGGTAGATCTCTCTACTTGACATAGTCTTATTTATTCTCAATTCTGCATATTTGAGACCTGTGAAGAGATATGCAAACTATAAAGGACTGTGTAAAGTTTTGGTAGAGACAAAATTCTGAAGACTGCTGTGGTTAGGTCAATATTGTTTTACTGTTCAGTGCAGCCATATTAAAAGAGGTTGTAAAGGAGAAATGCTATTCCAGGAAAAAATTTTCTTATTTTGGTCCTTGGATGTCCTTACATCCCCCATGGCCTCATTAAAATATGTCTGCAACTATTTCAGTGTGCAAGGGCTCAAATCAGGACAGGGCCGATGGAGGCATAAGCTGGAAGAATTGATGACAATGAACAGGAAAACGCTCTTACCCCAACCCATCCCAAGGGCCCACACCAGAGAGGGAAGCCAGAAGCACAGGTCAATGGGGTTGAATCGTGTCTACAGTGCTCTGGGCTTCAGTCCTTTGTAGGAGATTGGCTATGTCAAAATACACAGCCAGTAAAAATAATTGTGGGCCCTCCCCAGTCTGTCCAGTGCCCTCACCACACATACATAAAAGAGACACTTCCATTCAAGGTGCCCACAGGGCTAAGGTGCACAGCCAGCCACCAGCATGGCACAGAAGCAGCTTCCTTCCTCAGGGAATGTTGTGGGGCATGAGGAGCTGTGGAGGCACTGGAGAGCACAAACCCCAGTGAGCTACTGTTTGCCCAGCCTCAGGGTAGGGAACAAATGTAACCCAAGTTCTTTTGTCTCTGGTGTGGTGCCTGGAAGGGAAGCTGTCCACTCTGTATGGGCTTGATCTCCATGAATGAGTGCAGTAGCAAATGTGTCTAAGGGTGGGGGCAACTGGAGAAACTGAGTCTAGGAGTAGAACAGAGGCAAGCAGGTGCATGGCCCAGATGCACACTCAGCCAGAGAGAGCAGCTTCACTGCTGTGGGTTCATTCCCACAAATATCTACAGGTTCCCTGGCACATAGCAAGCAAGTGATGGTAAAGCAAACTAAGTGCTGTTTGAAATCTGATTTGTAGCTTATTTTTTTCTCTCTCTTTCTTTTTGTTGAATAACCGTGTTTCACTATGACACCTGGGAATATTTGTCTTGGTAATGATTAGGGCATAAAACCTCTGGCAGCAGGATTCTGCAAAAGGAGGTGGGGGCAACCCAGTTCTCATGCAGCAGCCTCACAAGCCCGGGTTTCATAGAGCATAGCTGGATGTTTGAGTGAAAGCAAAATAATTCTTCAAGTTCAAACTAGGGCATATTTAATCGTCTTTGGAAGTAACAACAAAAAATAAGCCAGAGTGCTTTCAAAGAGAAATCTAATAGAAGTAGATGAGCACATGCCAGCCAGCCCTGCTGAACCTGGCCACTGCTGTGCTCCACAAACAGATTTTGTCCTGGGAGAGAGGCCGGGAGCACGGCTGTGCCTGTTAGTTGTGAGCAGAGCCCCTGCTGAGACACAGCCAACAGGTTGCAGCCAACAGAGCTAGCAGGGAAAAGGTTTAACAGTGCTCAAACTGGCAGGGGAAAATCTCCTGTGAAACAGCCTCAGCCTGGTCCACCTGTAACAAATGAGTGGGTTCATCAGCAGGCCTCTCCCACAGAGGCAGGGCACTGGGTGCTGTCAGTGCCACTCTGCTTCTGTGTTGGATTTTCACCATCTATAGTACCCAAACTGAAACATTTTGCTGACAGCCTGGCACAAGGCTGGGGCCTGCCAGGGGCAGGGTAACCCAGAGTGTGGGGCAGACCCTGCCCAGTGTACAGCTGTGGGGCAGTGATGGTCTGGGGACACCTACCAGAACACACAGGGAGAGCTGGCAGGGATGGCATTAGCAATTGGAAAAGCAGTGTTTGGGGTTTTTCCACTATTTAAATACAGGCTGTTAGAATCTGGCAGGTTTTTTACAGGATGTAGTTACATGCACTTAGGTGACAACTGCATTTTAAGCCTCTGCTTTCCTTGCAGTAAAGCCACAACTGAAAACCTGAGTCCAGAGCCAGTAAAGAGGGAGCTACCAACGCTCAGCAGTTTCTCCCTGAGCAGGGGAGGTGGGGCTGCCAGGAAGCAGCTGTGAAAATCCCTCTGCAGAACCACTGCCGTGTCCCCATGTGAGAGCTGGGAGACTGGGGAGCAGCCACAGCTTTGGCACAGCTCAGCTGAGGTGCTGAGGTTGGATCCAGGTCTAGGGACAGGGAATGAAGTGAGAAGCTTGAGAGCAGGACAGGGTCCCAGCTATCCAAGGGACATCCGTGGACTTCAGCAGGGTTCCACCACTTTGGAGGTGGGGAGCCCAGGCCACGGGCTGCTTTCCAGGAGATAACAGCCCCTGGCACCAGCTGCTCCCTAGGGGTGTGTGGGCCCTGCTGGGTGGGTTTGGGCACCTTGGCCTCCAAGGGCCACTGCTCATATTTACATAAAGGGCGGGTGCAGGCTGTGTAAGGCATGGGTGAAATGCTTCCCCATACAAACTACTTTCTCAAGGGAAGAGTAGGGGTAGCCATTTGCAAAGTGAGGTCTGCTAAGCTCCATCTAAGAGAAAAACAATTCAAGCTGGGCAATGCAGACAGGATGCCAATTTTCTTTTTTTCATGGGTTAAAATGGAGCCAGTTGCAGCAAACAACGCTGTAGATTTATTCAGCTGCAGAACTGGCACACAGCAGGTGCCTTGGAGGGACAGAGGGAAGGAGCAGAGGAAAAATGAAAAAGGCTGATGAGAGTGAGCAGCCTGGGAGAAACCTCTGGAAGGTTTGGGCATGCAGGAGGCAGCACTCATGCTTTATGTCACTGCAGAACATTAAATGAGCACTTAAAAAGATAATTAGCACCTTTTCATTGGACCAGAAATCAAAGGTGTAATTTACCAGAAGTCAGTGAACAATGTAAGAGATCTAATTTAATCACATTGTCTAGCATAGCCAGGGTGAGAAATCAGAAGCCCATCCTGGCTGTACAGCTGCACGTACAGCAAATGTGCCCCCAACAGGACAGTGCCACCAGCAGCAGAGCCACAGCTGCTGCAGGTGGTGAGGCCACACAGGGTGTTTGTGCTGTTTGAATTCTACTGCAGCATTTTAATTATTTCACAGTAAAAGCAGAGGGTATGCTATATATAGAAGAAAATGCTCTTGTCTAGAAGAGGGGGCAATTTGTAGCCAAGGTTGGTGTGACAGTTCAGGTGTTCTCTTGCTGACAAGATCAGCCACTCCAAAGTTCAGGAGGATGAGGAGGAAATGGAGGTTTTGTTTTAGCAGCATAGATGAAAGGTGATCTTTCAATATTCAGATTTCAGTTTAGATCTGGACTGCCCAGTCTTGCCTTAAGGCTTTGGAACGGGTGATTCAGCTTCCTTCTACTTTCGGTATCAAATGAAGTGTTCAAAAGATCAATAAAAGAAAAAAACCACTATTAAATTTTAAGTACCATATAAAGAAACTCAGCTTTAACTCAGTTATTTTTCAAGCCATAGCTACAGGAGAAGGCATATTACCTTTATTGGGATTTCTTAAATAAAAATGTTAACTGTATGTGCTCACAGTTGTAAAATCAAGCTGTTAGCTGACTAACAAAGCTGCAGTACAGCAAATCATATTCAGCATTACACCACTTAATGAGGATTAAACTTCATCCCCTGAACACTACTGCCTTTCCCAGATTTCTGTCTTTTTTTTTTCTTCCTTTTTTTTCTTCCCTTGGTAAATCTTTATATGTGTTTCCATGGCAGCATAGAAATCCTGGAAGTCCTAAGCATGGTGGCCAGGACTCTAGATTAAAATGGCTAATCATACTGGTCACCTTTTGATAAACAGAGGCAGATCCTTGCCTCCATCCTTCCCAGGGGTTCCCAGGTGGATCTGAAGAGGAGCTGAAAGGCAAGGCAGGGCTGTTTGTGTCCATGTGCAGTTCCTCTGTCAGTGATCACAGTGAGGCCAGCAGAAGGTAACAAACCTGTAAGGGATGTGGCCTCCACTGAACATGTCAAGAGAACAGTTTCTGATGATTTAAATGATAGCCCTGACAGGAAGACCTGACCTCACTTTCTTAGAGATGTAACCTCAAAAGAACCCACGTAAGTAATAACCATAACATAATGGGACTACACAAAATAAAATTTCAAATTCTCAGCTTCTATTTTATCTATGATTTAGCTCCTGTGGAAATGTAGGTGACTGAGAATAGTCCAGACAAACAGTAATCATTGCCATTTAAGAAAACTGACAAAGCAGTAATCAAAGTAGTAAGCTGGCAATCCCTGGGAAATACAGGTTTCTTAAAGAAAATTCAAGCAAGAAAAGTGTTTGTCTTTACTGCAAAACATTCATTCAACTCAAATAATATATTACCTGGCTCCTAATTATTATGTCTAATTATAGATTGGCCTAGCACATTGGCAAGGAAAATATGTTGTAAAATGTATGTTGAAATATTACTGTGCTGTTGTTGAGTCAGCTCCTGGGACATGAGGCATTAAATATCAGAATCTGGTTGATTTCAGTGTTTTTATGTTGCTTAACCACACTGTTAAGATGTATTCTTGCAAACTTCTCCTTGCTGGTTAAATTTAGCTTCTCTGTTCTCCAGGTGCAATCTGATAACTCCTAGAGAACTGTCTTCCCCATTCTTGCACTTCTCCTCTACCAGACATTTGTTTCCCCAACTGGCCTTATTTATTTTATATATTTTTTAAAATCTACACTATAAACATTTTTAGTTTCAAGTTCCACTATAAAGCTGCCTGTGTTATTTCTTGCTCTGTACTGCAGCCTGCTATCACTGTCTTGCAACCCCTACTATTCCTGTGTATGTTTTGTACTCTTTGTCAGTCTCCTGTATTGTAGATTATCACTGAACAATATCCTACAAACCACTTGAGAGACTTGGACCTTGAAGCTGAATACACATTAAGTAAATTAGGATATTATGCCACAGGGAAGAGATATTTGGACATAAAGTACAGTAAAGAAAGTCCTGGAATGAAAGAATTATTTTTCACTATATCGGTGTCTGTGCTGGTAACAGCAGAAAGTCTGACTTGGGCACTGTGTTCCAGCACCCACATGAAGCACATCATGGCCTTCTTTCAAAAAAAGTAAAAAGCAGTGATTAAATGTTAAAATAAATTGTTCTAGGATTTTGTTAATAAAATGGGGGGAAGGCCCCTAAATCATTGCATTTATTAATTTGTGACCACTATTTTTTAGAGCAATGCCCTTAAAACTCTGGAATTAGTAATCTCCAAGAGAGTTTAAAGAAATTGCACAAAAAAATTACTTATAATAACCATTTTACAGTCATATGGTGACTTGCAATGCAATTCCTGTTTCTTTTTCTCTGAATTATGATCACATATTGCACTTGATGACCGTACCAGAATACTCCCAGAAAAGCCTTATACTGTGAAGGGTTGGGTAAGGATGAGCCAGTAGGCCACAGATGTGATAGACATGACAAGTTCTTTAATATAAACCTTTCTGAGTAATTAACAGGCAGATTTTTTATCAAAAAACATAAGCACACTTGCAAATGGAAAAATAATATAAATGGAATGAGCAGATTACAGTACTATTGATGTCCCCAGTCTTGGGACATACACAGAATAGAGATTAAAACTATTAATAGAAATTTAAGAAAGCACCTTGGTTTTACACAAACCACACAGATCTGCACAGTATGGCTGCTGGTTTATGTGTAAAGACAAAGGAAAATCTCAATTACATTCAGGTTGTTTAGTCTGAATCCTGTGCAAAAGTCTGAGGGAGTGTTCTGTCCTTGGAAAGTCTGCTTTTATCTCTTTAGGAAAACACTGGATCTCTCCATTATAAAGGACCCTGATGGTGTTCTCTCCTGCCTCAGCTTCATACTAAAATGTCTTGAAGTTCAAATACTCTGTGATGGACTTTAATTGATTTCCAGTCAAGACTTCTTAAATCATGTTTCTGAAACATCCACTTATTATTGGCAGGCTCTTTTCCCCATTTTAACTAGTCTGTGGTTCTTCAGTTCTACAGATCAGGAAGCAAAATATATTTACATGCAAGAGTTACCTGAGGCAAAAGAAAGCAGAGGACAAAGCCAATGGCAGTGGAGCCAGCACACTATGGCTGTGATCTCTGAAGTGCTGCAGCCCAGGAGGCTGGCAGGTGCCTCTAAATATAGACATGGATATTAAAATGTTAAAAGTACAATACACAGAAAGCAAAGAGAGGAAAATTACAAGTTTCAAAGAGCTCCTTTCTCTTTTTCCCTTGTCCATGCTGCAGCCACAGCAGTCTGGCCAGAGGTCTATTTGATATTTGTAAAGTTCAATTCGGTCACACACCACAGAAACACTGAAGACAAAAAGCCCCACACAAAACCTGTTCAAAACCTGGTCTGCTGGGTGGTACTTAAGGCTGATGAGCATTGCATGTAATGATGGCTTTGGGTCTTCTCCTGGGGACCTGGGTCAGACCTCTCCTTACATTAAAGAAGAATATTGTCCCCAAGTCCATGGTCTGTGAATTGGACCCTTAGATGTCAGTGCAGTTAAAATTTTCAAAAGGAAAGGACTCTGGGGGGAAGAGCATTTATTAAACCTCTTCTGTTCTTCATTCTGATAAAGAACAAATCTTCAGTGTAATTAAAAAATAGTTCAATCTTTTAAAAAAATATACCAGCACAATCTTACTTAGAAGTTCAGCATATTAGCTGCTAAAATGAATTCCAGCAGCCCTCCATACATTTGTCCAAAATTTCCAAAACTTGCCTGTCCAAGCACCAAGTTAGGCTGCATACTGAGGAAATGTTATTATGCTGTTGCACTTTTCTAGGCTGCTAGCAAAAGTTTGTAAACCTAGTTTCCAGTGCAAACCCCTGGACAGAGAATGCTGTGTCCTGTTCAAAAAAACCCACATATTACCTTCTCCTTAACAGAGAAAATTTGGAAATGGACATGATTTACAGCAAACTTAATCTGTTTAGCTTTATTTTTCAGGAGGACTTTAAGGTCATAGCACAGTTCCACCCATGCCTGAGAGTCAGGACTTGAGCAGTGAGGAAAGCTCCAATCGAGCTGTCCCAGGCAGTGAGGCTGGGCAGTGCTGCTGCCCTGAGTGGCCCCTCTGTGTCCTGCAGCAGTGCTGAGATGCAGGCTGTGAACGTGTGTCTGTCTGCACGGCTCCTGGAGAGCTGCAGAGTGAGCAGGGAGGGGGGGAAACTTCCATGCTGCAGCTGTGCAGGCAGGAGGAGAAAAGGAACTGCTAGGAATGATCATAAGGTGGGATAAGAATTAGACTGTGGATGCTGTTGTGAGAGAGCATGTAGTCCTGAGCAACTTGGGTTTGTGTGGGGCAGTTCATTTCTGTGAGGTTCTCCCTTGCAAACAGGTAAAGCTTTGTGCATTTGGGTATTTTGGAAGTGCTCTACATTAGCTTAAATCCAGTAATGACTCTGCAAGGAGTATAAAACTGACATTGATTTCCAATAGGTCTCATTAATATTTTATCAGAACGTGGCCAAGCGTCTCCTCACAGCCTCGCTTACTCATGGCACCCCTACCCCTAGAGTAGGGAGACTGATTTTTGACCAGCAGGACCCTGCAGAGCAGAGCCCACAGCTGCTGTATGGACAGAGATGGCAGCACACACGTGGGCAGTGCTCCAGAACACCTTCAGTAAATCTCAGGGGAGCTCTGCTTCATGGCAAAGACACCCAGGAGACCTCCTTCATGACTGGAGAATACATGGAAGAACACAAACCATCACAATATAAACCAAGATTTTTTTTCTGCAGTAGTGTCTTAGAGGGAGTTTTGAGATCATATTGCCCTCACCCTGACTAGAGAAAACCTTTTGATCCCAGGAGAGAGACTGATAAAACTGAGGGGCACTGCCTGCAGCAGGTAATGCATGTACTGTAGTCTCATGATTGCAACCTACTTGGGAAGTCCTAGAAATACTGGTCCAAAATAAACAGAAAATAAAGAAAATGAGAACAGCACCATCTCTGTTAAAGAGAAAGTAGAGCCTTTTCCCAAGCAGGAAATGATGTTCTTACATGAGCCCCAGCCAGAATGAAACTGCAGAATGAAGGTCTTTTTTTGCAGATTTTACTTTTTTTTTCCTTTTCTTTTTTTACATCATTCCAAAGACACCAGATCTTTAAAAAGGCAACCTAAAATTTTCAAAATGTTCTTTCTCACTATCATTTCTCAACATTTCAACTAACCTAAAAAATAACAGTACTTTAGTGAAAGCTGTATCATGTGATTTTTTCTTTTCTGATTGAATATTTTTCAGTGAAATAGAGTGAAACCTGATGAAATGCAATAGTAAAATGCACATATTAGACTTCTAAGTATATTTCATTTAGGAATCCTAATTTCATTTAAAAATCACTATTGGCAGTTTTATTATATTTTTAAAAAATCAAGTAAACTGTTGCCTATATTTGTTTCCTAAAAGTATAGACAAATACTGTGCAAGAACTCCTTAACACTGAAATGAAAGCTGTCAGAAGAGACAAACTATCTTGAAATCACAAAATAACTTTTCTTATCTTATCAGACACCACCACACAGAGACTGTTTGAATTTTATACTGCTGTACTGCTGACAGTTTCCACAACTGTAGATCTTAGGAGTGACAAGTGCAGTCAGGCCAAAATTACAAAGGTAGCTGGAGACAGACCTTGATGCCTGGTAGCATTTAAAGCAATAAATGGTTTTGGTGTCTGACTCCCAGTGAGTTGATTTGTCATTTAAAACAGGGAAGGAGGAAGGGGCATGTGAGAAGTCAGCAATCCGCTAATCCTTCTGCGGTGACAGAACGGAGCTGAACCAACCATCATAAAAATGTTACAGGGGAAATACAGGATTTTGCAAGGCAGAATGTCCTGGGCAACAAGGAGAGAGAGGATGAGATTTCTTTGTTGAATTGGGAAAGTACCAGGTCCCAGTGAAGGTGAAATTTTTGCCAGTTTTTCTGCTTTTATTTCAGAGACCTTTCTTATGCAGCCTCCATCTCACACAGGTACTAACCTTGGTGTGAAGACAATGTAAAGATGCACCTTAAAAGAATTTTATAGGTTCATCCCAGCACCACAGCTATTTATCATATGATCAACTTCTGCATGCACAAATGGTCATGTATCGTGACATGCTAAAAGAAGGTGACCCTACCCAAAGTAATTTAAAATAAAACATGGGTAGAATGGACCTAGAGAACTCAGCAGAATAATTCCCTGGTTTCCTAGTTCATATATATGCAGCTCATTCCTGTGTTATTTGAGGTTAAATTGAAGTCATTAAGTCAGATCCATACCTATTTGTTTCTATTCTGAATTTGCCCCAAATATATTTAAATTCTAAAAGCTAAATTTTGTGATAGCAAATATTTTCAGGAAACGTAACCTTGTAAGTGCAGGTGAAAGACCAGAAGAAGAAAAAAATCACTCTGAACAGTGCCAGAACCTTGATTCACTCAACAGCTGAAATGAAAAGTAATGGCAATGAAAACATCTGGGACAATAACTAGAAAAGGAAAAAAAATACTCATATTTCCTTTGCTTCATTTGGTCAAGATTGGAATAAACTTGGGAAATGAAAGTGTTGTAGTGCCTGGGGACAGGATATACCAGGATGGCTTTGCACATAGCATGCACATAGCTTAATATGCAGAGAACTAACCAAAAGGGCTATTTATTTAAAATGAAATAGAGAAAATTAACCTATCCATTAATCATTGCAAGCACCAACTGTACAGGCTAAGTACCATGCTAAATGACTGTTTGCCTGCCTAAAAGTGCAACCACCATAATTTTAGCCCTGGTAGGATGCTGGAAGAGTGCATACTTCTTGCTTTCTTCTTGGAAAAGAGCTCTTATAATCTGCATTGGTTGCACTTTCCTACTTGGTAAATAACAGTGGCTCCAAAGGCTTTACAGCAGATGTACTTGAAAGGTATTCAGAGAGAGCTTGAAATTGCAGTTTGCTTTAGAACAGAAAAAATTGCCTTCCTTCCTGCCCTTAAACAAGCAGGAGCTTTTTCTACATGTCTGTTCTTCCACCCTCAAAGGTGGGAGACTGATCCTTGTCCCCACAGACCCTGCTCAGTCACTGTCATGGGGAGCTGCTGACTGCTGCTCCCCAAAAGACTCAGGATCACAACGGTGCAAAGGAAAAAACCACTGAGCTCTTGATGTTATTGTTCTGCTTATGTGTTCTAATGGTTTAGAAAGCAGAACTAGAAGCACATGTTTATTTTTATCTATCTGTTGTGAAAGGCAGAAGCAGCCATAAGGAGTGATAGGAACTGTGATACACTGGATGAAAGGGTGTATCAGAAATGGGGACTCTAACTTCTCCTTTGGATGAGTGAACTGTGTAACTCTTCAAGTAAAGGCATTTTTAGGGTGTGGGAGGATTGGGAAGTGAAGACTGGGAACTTATACCTTTCTCAAAATACTCTCCAAAACTCATTCTTTCTCCTTTATAAAGAGAGAATTAGAACTGATTAGAGCAGGATAATTTTTGAGGGGAAAAAAATCCCTACAAATTTTTGGATTAACTTTCTACAGTAACTTTATTCTTCTACTCCTAAAATCACTACACGTTTCACAGGGCATTGAAATCCCTCTGTATTTTTAATATCCATATCAATGAAATATTTAAAATTAGTATTTTCTGGTAAAAAAAAAAGACAGGATCAGCTAAAAATTACCCACAAGGTTTCAACTGCCTCCATTCCTCCCTTCAGCTGTTCAAGTCTGCTCTGCATCTTCCTTGGCAAAAGGCTGATTCCCATTTTCCTCCCAGCCTTTCTGTGACACAGCAAATGTTCCGCCAAGAGCAAATAACCGTGCACAGTGGTGGCTGCACAGGGCCAGTGTGGTACAAAAACATTTCTGTTACAGCCCAAGATTTGTCATGCCAGTGCAAACCTTTGTGTGGAGAACTTTATCTGTGCTTAGTGTGAGCGTGTAAAGCAGACATAAGTAAATTAACCGGCACAAGACAAATGTCAGCAAAGTTAGTATAAGAAATTTAAGCTGATCCAAAATGAAACATGCTCCCTTTGGACTTGCCTGCTGTAGGATATTTGTGTAGCAGATTTGCATCTTAATTTTAAAACCCAACTTAAATGTTACTTCCTATTTGGTTTTTCCTTTTGCCGCGGAGTTCGGCAGGCGGCAGAGAAACCCCCAGCAGCCGTGACAGCGCCTTGCCCAGGCAGCTGAAGGGTTTGCCTGTGCCAGGGGGCTTTGCCAGTGCCCTGCCACTGAACTGCCTCTTGCTATCTCTTGTACTCTGGGTGTTTTATCTGCCAGCAAACGGGGAACCTGGTCACTCTCAGTGTGGTCCACAATGACAATAACAAAAGATATAAATCAGATGAGCTTCATTTGAGTTGCAGGGAAAGAGTTATGTTTTGCTATAAAAGGTTATTCATGTTGGGGCATTCTTGAAGATTACTCTGCCATAAGGGGGTTTACTTTATTTATGGATTTATACCAGGAGGCTAGAAATAAAGACTGGAACTGTGGCTTTGCTCCAAGGCCTCAGTATGGGTACTTGACTGCAATAGAGTAGAAGGGAAACAGAACACCTTTGGAAACTCATAAGAGAAGTATGTGGAAGAAGAAATCTTCTATAAGCTTATACCTGTTAAAAAAGTCAGATGCCTCTTTCTCTCTGCTCAATCATCTCAGCTGCTCTGAGCAGCAAATTTGGGAACTGTAATTACATTTAAAACTCCTCCCTCTAGCCAACCCACCCGCCCAAGCCTTAGATCCTCATTTGCTTCTCACAAACTCCTATTCTGAGCAGTACTAGGGAACAGGCCTGCATGTCAGCTGCCCATGCACAGCATCTGACACCACACAACATCAGACATGGTCCATGGAGCAGATAACTTACACTGTGGGTACACAGGAGGTTCTTTTCTGCACAAGGCAGCACGTTCCAGCGCCCATGTTTGCTCACTATATCCTGTATGTTTCTGCTAGAATAAAGTTCCTCTTCATTCCAAGCAGTGGTATGAAAGGCTTCATGGTCAATAAAATCCTTCACAACCTGTGGCATGGCCACCACTGTTACAAGGTGCCTGAGGGACTGACCTATCATAATTTCAGTTAAAAAGGACAAAAACATACCCTTCATGTAATGATATTATAAAAGATCCCCCTTTGATGTACGTGGCTGATGAATTAAGGGTTCTTCTTCTCAGAGTTATGCAGTTTAATGAATGTTTTCCTATGTAGCAACAGCAGCAGTTAGGTTAAGTGCTGTTAGCTGCCTTTACAGGCTCTGAAGTAAGAAAATGGCATAAAACTTGATGCACTACACCACAGACTTTCTCCTCTCCCAGCATGCTAACTATTGAATTATTAAAGACATGATGGGATTTATTGTTCACATTCCATTATGAAATGCAATGTGCTGAAATAGGGCTGACCTTGAGGTCCCTTTGCCAGTTCCAGATCCGGTTTCTTCTGGTTGTCCTCTGCCAGATAAGTTATTAAAGTTGTCAGTGGTGCCTCAGAAGGCAGGTCTGGTCCTTTCTTTCAGAAAAGGTGTGTGTTTATGACAGGATTCTTCTGGCTCTGTAGAAAAGCAGTAGGTGAGAGGGGCTCAAAGCCTCCAGGAGCCTTGGCCAGGGACAGGGAACTCTAGGCAGTGGGAACAGGAGCACTCTCTGTGCTGGCTGGAATTTCCTTTTACAGGAGTTGCAGCTGGCACTCTGGGCCTCCCAAAGATGACTGCAATGTAGTCCTTTTTCCAGACTAAATAATCATGCTAATGTAAGCAGCTCTCTCAGAGGCTCGAATATTTTTAACAAGATTCTCTTGATTTAAATCAAACAGATCTCTTACCTCTGACTCTTCCAGAAGCACAAGAAGGCTTGTGGGACTTTCAGGAAAGCAGTAAGAGGAGAGACTGCCATTTCTCTCTCTCCTCTGTCCTCATTCACAAATGTCTTTACCATTTTCTCTGGGTTTGGATGAACCTTCCTGCAAGCTCATCAGTTTACAAAAGAATCCTCATTTGCTATGTGAAGGAGACTATCCCATAGAATTGGGATAGTCTCCTTTCGAGTTTTGGATCAAGTCTCATGCATTTTTAAGAGGGCTGTTCTTTACCAACAAGCTTCACAAGCTGTATTTAACATTTTTCACAGTCTATCAAGATTTCCTTGCAAAAAAATTGGCAAGCACAGGAGCCGCTTGAGTAAATTCAGGTCTACTAATAAACGATGCAATAAACTATGTTAGTGGATATTAGGATTTAGTTTTGTACCCAAATTACATAATTTCAGAATCTTCCTCAAGCTGATAAAGACTCAGAGATGCCTCTTCTAAGCTCTTTCTTGTAGGAGCATCCGTGGATACAGCTCGCCTGTTTCAGCAGAGGGACCTTTCTGGCTGAACCTGTGCACTATGTGAAGAGAGACACAGAGCAGCTACATATTCCACATTCATCAGGTGAGCTGTGAAGCCCTGGCCACTGTGGGCATTAATTAAGCAAACCACCTCTTATTAGCAGAGGATTTTAAAAGTTTTCAAAGTCTGGCAACTGCTGGAGTGCTCAGCATCCTAAGGGATGTTGATATGAACTACTAGGTTGGGTATAAAAGATGTATGTGACCATCTTGGTAGCTGATGTCCAAAGTATTGCAAAGAAACAGTCATAGGACTAAAGCTTTTATTCTCAAACGTTAAAAGTATAAAATGGGTTCTTGCCAACTCAAATTCCTCAAGCATTGTCAAGCACTGATTTTTTTCACACCTCTACTGATAATGTGGTTATGTATCTGCTGCACTGCAGTAAAAAGTAAAGCAATTATCATACAGTGTTTATCCTTCTGTTTTGGAGTACTATGAAACTCAATTGAAGGGTAATCTAAATGCATGAAAGACTACTGACATACAAAATCTGGTTATTACTTTCAGGACAGAAGAAGGACAAAAAGCAAAGTAGCACATAATTTGCTAAACACTCTGGCTTCTATGAAATCTCAAAATCTTATTTTTATATCTAGTATTTCTGGTAAGCCATCCCTTAAATCCATTCTGTTTAGCAGTGTTGCTTTCATCCCTGTATCTTTGCTTCTGTAGTTTCCGAAAGAGGCCAGTCTGCATTAACTAAGGAAATTTCATCTTATCCCTTATCATCAGAACCAAAAAAAGATAGAGAGCCCTTTGGATTCCCTATCCCCAGCAGATGTTAAACAGCATTTTCATGTATTTTGACTGATGTTAGTGCTGATACTTGGTTTCACAAGATGAATGCTCACCCAAACACAAGATTCAATTAACATTCTTTTATGACTGCATCCATATTATTCTTAACGAGCAGACTCCTTGGTGAGACTGAATATTTACCTCATGGCATTAAATCCACAGTTTTCTACCACAGTCATTAATGGTCATATAGCAAATGATCATCCCAACACCCTGGCTACATTCCAGTTCAAGTAATTATATTCTGCCTCTCTTAATTTCCTTTAGAGAGTAATTGGACCTGATAACAGTCTTCACTTGTTATCCTTAACTGCTCTGCAGCCTGACCACATCTCAAAGCTTCAAGGACTTAATCATAGCTCCCAATAGGTGAAATACTGATAGATGATCCCTCTGCTCACCCCATCTTTTTATCACTTACAAATCCATTAATTACTGTAACACCTTCTAACAAATTCAGCTCTGCAGGTACTGTAGACTATACGATTTGTATATTGCTGGCTGCCTGAAGACATAAGTCAGGAGCTTAAATGATCTCAGAAACTTATGAACTCATTGATTTTTGGAAGCTGATGATATAAAACTGCTGTACCTTCTAAGCGCCTCTGACTTTGCCCACATTAGTGAGCCATTAGGCACAGTGAGAGCAGAGCAGCAGGACAGTGCAGCTGGCTGTGAGGGCTCACAGTCACGTTTAGAGTGCATGTGATTTGGCATTTTACTTCAGGCTGCATTTAGTTTGATTTACTGGACTGGACGTCCCAAATCCATGTGGTTTAAGTGTAGGCCATGGATCTCTTTTCTCTCTAAAGCGATTGAAGCACTATTAGCATGAACCTCAAGTAGAACTTCTGGCTTAGTTTCCTTCACAAGGATATGATTCATATGCACCAAAACAGCAAATGAAACCAGCACAGGATAAATGGGAATGATAGAGAGATTTGCTGCAGAGCTGTTCTGCTCTCCTAAACGCCAGCATGGCTGGGAATCCACTGGAACTGATTGTCATCCATTCAAGCACTGTTAAAGGACAACAAACAGACTTTGACATGGGACATTCCTCTGACCAACCATGAGACCAGACAATAATAAGGAAACGTGTAACTGACTCATAATGTTCAAAAGGAAGTTTTTGGAGAGGAGAGAGGAAGAGACAAGCATACTTCAGTAGCTGATGGGGGGTGGTCTTCAGGAAAAAACTCTTGAGCCCTAAGGAAACTGTTCCAGGTGGCGAAGAATCTGAGAGACAAAACATGTTGGGTTCCTCTGATATGTGCTGGTTTATTTTTGAGGATTCCAAAGACATCAAGCAAAGAAGCGGTGCCTTTGCCCATTTATACTGCAAAGCAGTTAGAACATGGGAGAAATCTCAGTATGGTATGAACTGCCACAGCTGTGACAGCGGATGGGGACTCCAGAGTCACTCTGTGGGGTGACTCAGCATCCCAAAATACTGGATCATGGTTATATGAAGAATCTTTAACATTGGGAGAAAGCAATGAGAAAAGGTTTTGCATTTCTGATGTAGTTAAATTTCAGATCCAGATCTATTTTAAAGTTATTTAAGCTTAAAATATTTCTGAAAATTTTAGCAAACTTCTACCAGAAAGGAAATGAAAAGCAAAGAGAGGGTGTTGCCACATTTTTTTTCTCTTTGTGGGGAAAAAACCCAGAAAGATCATCTATAGCTTCTTTTCCTACTCACAAAATGAAATATGTCTATGCAGAGAGATTGATCCAGTCTGTTTTTTTTAGTTGAAATGTACCCAGCAGTTCTCTGCATGCCCCATATATCCCAGCAATTTATTACATGATGTGAAAGTCAGACTGTCAGAAAATAAATACCTTAGAGCCAGCAGTAGCCAGAAGCTGAGGTGTCCAAAAATGAGTATTAATCTGGAAGGAAAAGGGTGACTAGCTGGAGACTTAAGAGCTGTGTTGCAGAGATGTGTGTGGTTCCTGGAGAAGCTCATGCTCAAATTCTTGTGAAACACACCATTTAGCACTTGCTGCTCTCCAGTCACATTCTTTCACTTCACTGTTTATATTTACTCACCTTTTTCTGCCTTCTGATCTTTGCCATAGCGTTATAATTTTCAGTTTGCTTCAGTAACATTAAGAGCAAACAGTGTGCGACCAAGTTAGACATGGTGGGGGAAATGACAAGGAACATGGTGTCCAAGTCAGGCCTTATCCTGAGGAGCCAGGCAAGATTTTCATTATTTCAATTGCCTTCTCTATATCCCTGTGGTGCCCCCCCACTGAATGCCAGCATTTATGAGGCGAGGCCTTTCTCTGTTTCCATGTTACCAGATAGGAAACATGTGCCCTACCTGGGGATGTGGGACTGGAAGAGGACACCCAAGTCATCCAAAGTGACTCCCGCAATGGTGGGGGAGATATTTAATGACAGGAGGCTCCTAAGCATGATGACTCCACATCCTCCACTATGGAAATGCTTCCTAATGCTCCCCAGGATAAATAAGAACTATAGTTAAAAAACCAAACCAAACCAAACGAAAAAAGGCCAGGGATTTATGATTTATCACAGACAGACAAGAAGGGCATCAGAGTACTGTGAATACCCTGTGCCACTGCAGAGGACTTACTGAATTAAACTTCCCAGCCATTACAGACAGCAACTGTTTTCTGTTCCATGTTACAGAACATGGAAAAAAGCCAAAGGAAAATCCAGCTTTAAATGGAACAGAAATTTCTTAGTAATACTGAGGATGTGAGTAGGACACATTGACCAGATAACTTAAGGAATGTAGTGTCAGCCACATCTTGGAGCAAGCAACTTCTCTGATCCACATACATCTGCTACCAGAGAAGAGCAAGGGCAAGCTGTCCTGTGTGGTATGAAATAACTTGTCCCTTGCCTCAGGAAAGGGAAGGGGAAATAGGGTACCTATATAATGCAATGGTGCTCCATCTGCCTGTCTTCTGTCCTGCAGTGCAAAGTCTGTTGCCATTACTCCATCAAAATTAGAAAACAAAAGTCTATGTGCCAGCAGCATTAAAAATATGCTTCTCTCACAAACTAAAGGTTGCAGATAACCATAGGGTGTGGCTGCAGTACTTAATCAGAGTGTTTAGCTCTGTCAAAGACACCTATGCTGAAGCCACTGTAGCTGCCCATTATCCTCTAAGAGCTGTGGAAGTCCTGTCTATATTTACAGGACTTCAGTGACAAAACTGTGCCCTGTGGATGGGGACCAGCTGCTCATTCAGGGCACGTAACCCTCTACAAGGTGCTGAGGGTTGTGACTGGTCCTCTCTGTCACCCTTCTGAGCAGGGGTCAAACTGTTGCCAAGTTGCCACATATCTCCCAAAAAGACATGGATGAACTGACAAGAGTGAACACGCTGTTTTGTAGGTCCCATGCTGATTATTTTAATGACCATGGGCCCTTCTGGAAACCTTGTGGGGGGTAGAGAACATCACAGATGTGACAGGAGCCCAGCAGCTGACTAAAAGCAGTCCTGGGGGACCCACTTACTCATGGACAGATGCATATGCTAACAACAGACATCCCATCACCCTTACTGCCATCACCAGTTGTAGCTATGAGGACCCAAGGTAAACCCCAGCAGTATTCAGCTGTGATTCCCAGTCAATGGGAATTGTCCTGATTAAACTGAGTGCAGCTCATCAAGTATTTGAAACTCCACTTCAAAGTAAATATTGACACGGTTTAAAGGGATTAACTAAGATGAGTGGATTCTCGTTAAAAACTTTTTGCGAGTAAAAAGAGCCTTTTACAAAGTCTTCACAGTATTTTGAGATGTCATTTCCTGTGATAAAATGGAAAAAGAGGAAAACTTGCTTTAAAAGTATATGAAAATCTCATGTTCCTAAACACTTACTTTTAAATGACCAACTCTTAAAATAATAGCTCTCATAAAACTACACATCAAGTAGCTCTGTGTGTGACTTATTAAAGGATGGTGGATGATGCCACACTGGCAGCAAAGTAATAAATAGATTACTTTGAGCTAAATAGATTAAATTTCCCAGACCCATATTCTTTACTGTATGTAAGCAACATCAAGTGGTCAGTCCTGAATTTTGTCTACTTTTATTTCTCCTAAGTGCAGAACATTTTGCTTCTCTTCATCAGTCACCCTGTGTATACAATGAGAATAATACCTGTAACATCAGCTACAGAAGAGATTTATAGGGATGGATGGATGGATGGATGGAGGAAGGAAGCAAGGAATAGAACTTTGCCACCCGTGCCTGCTCTCCAGCAGGAAGACTGAGTGGTCACCCCGGAGCCCATGGCTAAGGCAAAGCCAGAGAGGGAAGCTTTCCTCCTGCCCTGTGGTGGAAAACCCCCATGGCAGCTCTGTGCCTGACCCCGTGCTTATCTCCCGATGGAGCTGGAGCCTGCAGTTTCCCCAGAGCCGCTATCAGCGTCTCGCAGGCGATGAGAGCCACAGCAGGGGAGAAGGAGCGTCCCTTGCACTGCAGCAGCCCGGGCCAGCCGGGGCCGTGCCAGCCCAGCCAGCTCCCGACGCACCCGCAATAAACCACAGCATGGGCTGGGCAAGGAGCCTGAGCTGTTCACGAGAGGAAGCAGAGATAGGAGATAGACACCAATATTCTAAAAGTGTTTGAAATCAAAACAAACCTCAAAAAGAGCTCCCGGTTTTCTTTCAGCAAAAATCATAGAATTAAATCTTTTACTTAGTAAATTCTTTCTTTTAGAAAAGCAAATTTAAAAATGCCACAGTGATGAACAATGTAATAAAAAAAGCCATCATATTATTCTTGAATGAGGTTTAATAAAAATCAAATAAAAGCAATTATCTGAATTTTCAAGAGGATCACTTCTTCCTTCCCTGAGGTACAAAAGAGAATGAATTCAGGAAATCATTAGAATCAGAAACTGGCGCTGCACAACAGAGCCAGTGTTTGCTGTACAAAGACAAACAGAAATCTCCTCCCAGGCTGACAGGCTCCTTGCTAAAGCTGTTGGAGTGGAAATTCCACCTATAGGTGAAGAAGGGTAATTAGAGGCACAAGAATTTCTTTGTAGTAGGGCTGGCTTTTCTACTCCCCAGCGCAGGCTTCGGCTTTTCAAGTATTCATATTCTTCTTTACTCATACAGAAAGAAATTGGACACATGACAATGTTCAGAGCTGCCCACGGATCCCTCTAAGCAGGTATGTGTGAATGAACACCCAGTAGCACATCCCACAGAGCACTTGCCTGCTCTCTCTTCTCCTGTGTAAATCTGCACTGCCCAGCTTACCCTTTCCTTCTGCCTCTCAGCCATCTCACCCGATGGAGAGCATACAGCATACACTTCTCAGGTGGAAAGGGAAATCCAAATCTTTTGTGAGAATGTGGTGATTTCAATGACATTTTCAAAGGCAGAGAGCAGAAATGCATTATTTCAATACTCTAATTTATTCTGATAAGAGGATAACATTTCATGCTGACTCATTTCAATTTCTTTGGATTCCAATGTTATGGTATACTAAGTATTGCAATATTGATATTACTGTTGAATATTTTGATGACAAGCATGATTTTTTAAATATGCATGAGAATTCTTCAATGTGCCAACTGTTTTCTATTCACACTTTGAATGAAAACAAATCCTGAAGCAGAAATCTTACCATCAAACTAAGATGTACAGAACTAGATTAGACATATATCACTTGGCAGCCAGACTCAAAGGAGCTCCACTGACTTCAGAGGAGCAGCTTTATCTTGCAGCATTGTTCCAGGAGAGCAGAAGTCTGTCCTCTGTGTTACCAAATACCCCTTGTGAATGGTTAAAGACCATTTAAAAGGGGCAGATCTTTCCCTGCTTGACTGATATTCATAAATGCTCTGATTTCTGCCAAAGGAGGACAGCTAAAGTTGGATGCTACATTCTCACTGGGAATGTCCCATGGTTTTGCTGTACTCTTAGGTCATTTAGGACTTGACTCAGTCTTGCAGAAATGGGTCCTTACATATCTCATAAACTATTATCACTTTTCCTATGAGCCTGCATCTTGCTCTGAAGTCAAACTCTTCATTGCTGATTTTTGGTAACCAAACAATTAAAGAAGTGGACACCCATTTAAAATGTACCAAGAAAAACATAACAACAGGAATATAAAACTGAAGGAGAAAGACAGGGAGCAAAGACCCCCTGATTCTAATCTTGCAACAAATTGTATGTAAATGGCCCTCAGAGAAGGCACTGGGCTGTGTAAGTTTCCCTGCTGAGCGTTTTGTACAGCTTGGGCCTTAACTTCATGTCACAAAAGCAGAATAAAAATGAAATGGAGGGAAGTTTGACTCTGCTCCCATCAATGCCCGGTGGGATTCATTGTTCATCTTCCTTGAAAAGAAAGCAACAGCCTTCTTGCTACATATGTTTTAAAATACTTGAAATTTAAGTACTGTTGGGCCAGACTGCCAGGTTTTTTCGCATACATTTTCCCCAGAGAAATTGCTACCTTCTTCAGTAGTCTCAACAGCAAAAAAGACTGAGAAGCACAGGGTTTTCAAATTAAAACATGAAAAATAATCTCGCTACAGATGTCTAAATATTTCATGAATTACATGAATTCAGCTCTGGCAAGATGTGTCATCCACATTGCTATAAAACAGCAAAAAGATTGTTCATATATTTTAAAAGATCAGTCACTTCTCTCTACCCTTTCCTCCAGTTCAATTTAAAACAAGAGAGGATGAATGTTTCATATCAGGCTAAGGGATTGTTTTTATCACTTTTTTACTTTTTCCCATCTCCATCATTTGTGACAGAGATGGATGGTTGCTCTGCTTGTCTCTTCCCTGCTCTGGAGGGCCAGACAAAGTCTCCCTTTAGTCCCCAAGGACTGATTTTAAAATATCACACAAAGAAACAACACTGAAAAGAGGATGGGCTGCATTAGCAAGGATTGCCCATAACTGGGATTTCTGTAACCTGTAGAAACGATGAAGCAGTACAGGCAGCATGAGAATTCATGCTGCTTTCTTCTCACTAAGACTTCCTTTAGTAACGTGCCTTGTGATTTCAGGACTTTGATGAGGGTACCTTGTATTCCACTGATCTGATCTTCAAGTCCTACTAAGCCATTGTAGAACATAAGGTTGGAGGAGTCACTGGTAATCTCCATTCTTCCCATCCCATGAAATTATGGAGCGTGAATTGAAATAACTTTGGTTCTTTGTTTCCATCCACAAATTTGATTCAGTATTTAAACAAAACCCTAGCAGCAGCCATACAATGTATGCTATAGGTGCTTCCAAGTTTTGGGACTATTTCAGGTTTTTAAAGGTGTCGTAAGAAGTGGTCTTAAAGATTGGGACTCTACAGCTTGGGACTATTTTGATAGGGTATAACTGCTGCATGCCAGTTGCCAAAAGAAAATAAAACATACAGAAAAGTCACATTCACAAAAAGAATTTCATCAGAAGTCAGGAAGCCATTAATTTAGGTCAAACTTGCTGCATGAGCCACTGTTTCAAACCAAACACTCACAGAAAATGTAGAATCACTAACAGGAAGTCAAATGGCTGCTGTTTCAGTGGTATACTGGAAAAATGTCTATGTATAGAGATTAAATGAAATAAAACCCCCCAGCTAAAAAAATGATTACTTAAATGATTACTTTTCTGTTTTCAAATTTTCAAGGGGAAGGGAAAGTGGAACAAGTGTAATTTTGCTTTGAACAATAGTGCTATTATTCTTCTTTAAAAGAACAAGCACAGCAAACAAACTAGTGCTAGTATGCTTCCCTTTTTTCCCATGTATTGTGATACAGCAACTAAAAAATAACTGCCCAGCTTTGGCTCACACTAGGGATGAATTTATGGGGCTGTGCCTGCCCTGCAAGGAGAAAGCTCCACAACTGTCTGCAGGAGGTTAGCAAGGATGACACACTTAGGTTGTTTAAGTTGCACTGAAATGACGATGACTCAACACAGCCATGTAAAATATGCAGACACTGTTGCCGACTTGTTGGAACACGGCACTTGACAATGCAGTTTCTCTTTCAGAAACAGGTTCAGGTGCAGGTTCTGGTCAAGCATCTGCCACTTATTTTTGACTAAATCCTGATGCCTGGACTCGTGAGAGTATCTTCTGTTGCTGGGTGCTTGGGTTGCAAATATCCCGTAAGGGGCAGCTTCACTGTGGACAGCTTTGAAACAGATGTGGTTTGTATATTCCAACAGTCCCTGCTAATAACCTGCTGTGTCAGCACTTTGCAGGTGAGGATCTCAGAGCAACAGTTCATTTCACAACCACCACCTGTGAGGCTCATTGATATGCATATATTTGTATTTACTAGATCTACTTGTATTTAACAATGTTTATTCATATTTTTCAGGCAGGCCAAAAGAATCACACAGATGTTTAATTTCCAAATAAACTGTTGGCTAACTGCAGATATTTTCATGTCCAAGCTATCAATTTGAGACACTGTGAATGTGATTTTGAGACAAGTGGAGTGTAAGTTTTCTTGCTAAGAAATGTGAATGTCAGTTGTACCATCAAACTGCTTTTGCTAATCTGATTAACCAAAACTGTTTTCATAAATTAGGCACTGACCAGAGAGATGCTTCACAAAGAAAATGGGCTTGCACTGGAGCAGTAAAGAGTGAGTAGGACTAGCACTAAAACATCTACATTGCCTCCTTCTATTGGTTTTCAAAGTGATTGTACTCATTTCACTTTTTGAATCACTTCACCTTTTGATGATACAGTTTCCCCACCTGTGAAATGGAGTTGCTGGTAAAAAGATCTTTGAAACGTATTGGAAAAGCAACACTGACATTTAGACAATGCCATGAGAAGAGCTCTGTGCATGCATCAGGCCTGGCATTACCAGTGCTGCAGCTCACAGCTGGAGTATGAGATATCCAAAGGACATATATGGATAACATTAGCAGATATCATAAATGCCTTAAATTCACTAGGTCTTTAAAAAATCCCTCGAGCCCAGGCAAATTAATTTTTCTCCTTGTGAAATGTAAATCTTCCCCACACAGAAGCATGAGGTTTTTCCTGTCTATGCAAATATATTTGGGCAGCACAGGGTCCAGGGGACCTTACTGGATGGCAGGCTTACTCAGCTGGGGAAGTCCTTTGCTGGAAGCAAGTGTTTATCATACAAGTTACCACCAGACATAAACATCCGAAAGACCTTTGGTCCTGCATTCACACGAGTTAAAGCTCTAACCTAACCTGGCAATGCTGCTCTACAACAAAGACAAGCTAAATAAATTCCCTACAGACACACAGAAAATGTGCTCCAGCTGCAACCCACCTCGTCTGCTTTCCATTCATGCCCTCAAACCCCATATTCCATGGCTTTAGACATCCATCATCCATTATCTGAAGAACAGATAAATTTACTGAAAAATTAAAGCAAATTAATACGGCAGATCACTGTTTTAGCAATGCTTGTCTTTTTTCAGAGACTGCATTTGTGTGAAATCCTTAGCTCCTGAAAGATTCTCACTTAATTATAAAACATTACTGCAAATTGAAAATTTTAAAATGACACCTTACTATCTTTAATCCCCATCAAGCACAAGTATAGGAATTTTTATTAACATAGAGGAAAAAAACCTCAAAGATATGACTGTTGTTAGAAACAAAGCTGAAATTACTCAGTACCCAACAGCTTTTCTTGTTGGATTGAACCCCAGCAATTAAAAACTGTGTTTCAAATATTTTTGTTAGATTTGACCCACTGTTATCACATAGCTACATTTTTTTCTTTAATTTAATAGCTTTAAAAGTGAAAGAGTATTAGTGAAAGAGTATCAGTACGAAATGTAGTTCTGGTAATTTTTTCTCTTCTGTTAAGTAAGTGCAGAAACATTTATTAGTCCACTTCTCAGAAATAGGACTGGAGCATTTGCAGGGAGAAGGGGTTGTTTGAATTAGGTTTATTAGCCCATTTTGCAGAAATAGGACTGGGGCATTTGCAGGGAGAAGGGGTTGTTTGAATTAGGCTGCTTTTTGTGTTTTTTGTTTGGTGGTTTTTGGGGGTTTTTTAAGCAGAAAACAATTGGCAGATTGGACATTCAGAAATAAGCTTTTAAAAAAGTAACAGCATTCCTGACAACTCCTCCAGCCCAGGAAGTATTAAAGAGAGAGCTCATTATTGCCCCAGCTGTGGCTGAGGAGCCAATTTGAAACAGCTGTACTAAAAGCCCTCCTGAAATTAGCAGCTGGGTACACCCCAGGGAACCCTGGAGGAAGGTCTGGAGTGCAGCTTTCTGAGTGTCTCAAGGCTGTAGGCTGTGGTTTGGGATCTTCTATTACCCCAGGGGCCTGTCCTCAGTCCTCCAGGTAAGGCGTGCAGCTTGCATTGTGCTGGGCACAGCAATGGGAGGAGAGATGGGTAGAGAGCTGTCTGACCCATCTATATGGGGTTAGAGTTCAATGAGTAGTGATGTGTGGATTTCAGTCTGATCAATCTTCTCATAGTTTTGCTGTAAATCCTGAGGAAGGTCTCTTCTGTGCCTTGGCTTAAGCTCTCAAGTTTTAGTGGCTTAAAACCCTTGTGCTGACTCTGTTGAGGTGTCCATGAGTGAAGGTGGGCAGCTGTGAAACTGCTGCTGTGCTGTGGAACCAACATGCACACCCATAATCCAGTGGGGGGTGATGGCATACAGGTTATTTCTGCATTAAGTGCAATCAGGTTGATGCTTTCTAAGTGGTCAAAGCCTCATGAATGTAGACAATTTTCAATGGCCAAAAAACCCAGTACTTGACTTAAGTGATTAAGATCTCAGCCGCTGTAATTTGAAAGGGACGGCTTTTTACTGTGAAGTGCTTAGTGGTGCTCTGACTTCATAGTACCTTACTGTTACCTTGCTATGCTTCTTGAACAGCCCCTTGTGATCCTGGCATAAGGATAATGGGATTAATCTAGGGAGCTGCTCAGGTTTGCTGCAGAGGTGATTGAAACCAGCTGAACAGCTGGAACGTGCATGTCCCGCTTTGCTGGTTTTGTAGGAGATGTACCCTGTGCGTTTCCACAGCTGCATTTCCTTCATGTGCCTGAAGTCATTAAAGTGTAGTTAGCTCTCCCAGAGCCTACGGCTCCTCGGGGCACGGCAGCAAAGGCTCAGCCGGGGCTGCAGCCTGGGCTGGTGGGGACAGACAGGCGGCTCCTGCCTGTTGGACCAGGAAAGTGCTTGCAGGAAGGCCCGGCTGCTCCCCAGAGGAAACCTGCAAGTGTGTATCTCAAGATTTGAGGGCAAGGAGAATGCCTGGAGTCTTAAGGGAGGGCATACAAGGGGGAAAACCCCAAACCAAAAGCAACTTGAATTTCCAGTGTATGACTGTAGCGCTAACGCGGCACACCGTGCTGGGAGATCGATCCAAAATCAAGCAGTACCAAGATATTTCCACTGACATGTTCAGTGGAGTGTGAGAAGGCCTGTGGGAGAGGGAAAAACCTGGTAATATTAGGAAGTGATCACAATAACAGCAAAAAGAGCACAAATTCACTTCTGCTTTTCACTGGTTAAATGAAAAGGATGAGATGTTTGGTGGATCAAGTGGGGGTGTACTTGATCTTTAGTTTTAACCTCCATGTGTTTTGGGTTTTTTTTCTAGGTTTTATTTTTCAAGTCTGATAAAAGACTCTGAAAAAAAAGGGTGCCTGGGCACGACAGCTGTGTTTGATAATATTGTGTCCTCTATCTACTTATTTATATATAAATATTTGCATCTTATTTAAGAGCTATATTCTCCTGAACTTCTTCTTCCTCCTCTCTTTTCCCATTAGGTTACATGACTGACACTTTTGCCATGACAAATCCATGAGTGTCTTAAAAATTTACCATGAAAACCCTGGAGCTTTAATTATTGTGCATTTACATAATTAGTGCAAATACATGCAATTACCATGTGTACCTACACAATTACCAGCTACAATGATGTACTAACAATCCTTATTAAACTTTAGTGGGGGAGGGATGCATTGATTGTATGCACAAGCAACATCTGCACTACAGTCTTTCCTTTTCTTGCACTTATTTGAAATAGCCCCAAGTGTTCGAGGAGGGGGGGTTAATATGCTGAAAGCAGTGGCATACAGAAAGTAGGTCAATAAGCTGTCCAAATTAGAGTTCTAGTGAGATGAAAATACAAGACATGATTCCAGCAATGTTTTCAGGATGCTACAGCTTCTGCAGTTAGTAAAGTACTCACAATTCTTGATTACCTATAGGTGAGTTGTAGCTATATCCTCTATCACATCTGTAGTTCACCTGAATAGAATTTCCAAATTTCTCTTTCATTTGCAGTCTTCTTCCAGTTACAAGTGTCAGCATGACTGGAGTCCTCATCACATGCCCCTTGGCTGTTATGTCAAGCTGAATGTCTACTACTGGGGAAAAAAAGTGTTTCCAAATTACTTAATTATATTATTTATCTTAATTAATCTTTGAATTATGATGAGGGGAATTTCAGCTCATGAATGCTTTTTCTTGCAAAACACATGCTTCCTTTATTATAGAAAGTATTTAACATAAATATCCCAAGCATTAGAAAGCCTGCTAATTCTCTGGGCTCTTGTGTTCTCTAGGAATTTCAGTGGCCTTCTACTTTTCTTGGCTCACATACAATAAAATACAGCAAATGATGCATTAGGGACCACACCTCTTCCTGTTGTGTTCATTTTTGCACTTATTCTCCTATTCAGCTGTAAGGAATTTGTTGCCTGTGGTACTACAGCAAGAGAGCCTTATTACGAAATTCTGCACTGCTCCTTCTGCCCTAAGTAGTCCCCCAGAATAGGACAGAAACTAATCTGCAGCTTTTTTTTTGTTTGTTTCCTTCACTTCATGGACCACAGATGAAGCCTTTGTGGCCTTTTGTGCCACTTGCAGTTACATATGCCTCTGCAGAGTACAGCTGACAGAAGAGAGTGGGGTTTGTTTTGGTTTGGTTTTTCATCTCTGCTTAGACAGTAGAAAACCATACTCTTTGTTAGGGCAGTGAAAAATGGAGAGGGTAATTGTTGCTGCTAAATGCAATAAAGTAACACTTTGGGCTCTCAAGCATGTTTTATGACCAATATGGCAGTTAGCGAATAAAATCCCATGCTCCAGAACATTTTTGTATGTAAATAACCTTTGGTTATTTATTCATATTTTATGAATTTATTTTTTCTTCTTTGGAAATTGTATTAACTATCCCTTGTGGTACTAAATACAGTTGGTTAGGGAAAAAATAGATTATGTTGCTTGCTAAGTTGGAGGACCCATTGAGAATCCAGTCCTAAGTGTGTTTAAGGCTACATTTTATTTAGCATGACTGGCTGTGTTACAAAGCGTTATAGTGCCCTGGCAAGCTCTGGCTGATAGGAAGCAGTTCTCACTGTCTTGAGAGTAACATCTTACTTTACACTTGTTTGCCCTCCTTTCACATTGTCAGCCTAGCCAGTTTAGACTAAAATCTCTCCCAGATGCTCAGATCAGAGCTGAACCCAAGTTCTCTGCTGGGTGGTTTTTGTTGTCTCTGTCTCCCCTGACTGCAACACACAAAAACTGAAAGCAAGGGGAAAAACAGAAGTCCAACTTTGACTGTGACACTCATGTTTTACACACGGTTTAATTTGTTTTTCTTTAGATCTCATTAACATTCTCCATTAAAATTTAGTGAGGCTGAAAGAAGACCTGCTTCCTGACAAAATCTGGCAGTAGGTAGTCAGATGATAGAAAGATGGAGTAGTATTTCCTCTGTCATCTATGAAATGGAAATCCGTACCATGGACATCTCAGTTAACACAGCAAGTGAAGTGCTCTCAAAGTAGCTACAGTATATCTGGGATTACATAAGGTTATCTGATTGCTTTAGATGGAGCAGATTAAAAATAAGGTCCTGATGCGTGTGGTAATTTAAAATCTTTGGGTTCGTTTTTTTTTTTTTTTTGTTATGATGTTCCACATTTCATGCTGGCCATCCTCCAGTTTGCTAATTATATTCTGCTTGAATACATTCCCCTGAGTTTCAACTTGGATAAGGTTTTGTTTCCTTTTTCACTTTTCCTCCTGAAACTGTAATAGTGTAGTGTGAAAAGCATTTAATAACAACAGAAGCGATTACAATCCCTACTCACCAATCTCAGTTGGGATGCCTAGAAATTATTTGCTTTAAGGACAAGGTTTGGATGAGTCAAGTGACTTCAGCCCAGGACAAATTTTGGTTTGAGATTTCTCAAAGTGTAAACGTGCTTGGTTCCTGAATTTAGGCTTGGGTTTGACTCTAACAGGGCAGAGTCTTTCTCTTCTTAAGATGGTTACCTTGCATGCTCAGGGGTACCTAATGTTTATATCCCCATAAAAGCATCCTTTTGGCACTGTATAAACAGCGTGTTTACGATGCTCCATTTCCTCAGCTCACATATGTTAAGCTCCTTTTCAGTATGTTATACATGGCATACCTTCTTTTCCTATCCTTCCCTTCCCTTGTTTTTTGTATTTAAGCTGTAATTTTGCCTCTTGAAGGCATATGTCTTGGTGTTCAATGTTATCTTCCCATGTAGTTTTTAACGGCTTTATTCTCTTTGTCAAACTGATCAAACCCCCCTGTATAATCCAGCATGGTGTGCAAGTGAGAGCTGAGGACAATGCTATAAACTGTAGTTCTGATCCTTCTCAGAGAATACCCCATGCATACCTGAGGCATGGGTGCAAAGTTGCTCAGCAGTCAGTTACACGGGGCTTGTGTTTGCAAGACTGGAGGCTCACCAAGTGTCTGTGTTGCATTACTGTGGCACCCCATAGAGCTCCTAGTGAGTTTTGGGCTCGGAGTACAGAGAACAGTTTGCATAAGACTGCTGTGAGTAGCAGTCTGGTTTAGAAAGAATGAATAAAAAGGATGTGTCTATGTAAAATCCCATAAAATACAAGATGTGTATCCTTGGTCACCAAAAAATGTCTCATTGATGCTCCTTGTCTTGCCTGCCATGGGAAATCTTCTTTGGAGGAATCCAGTCCCTCAAATGAGTCAAAAATGACTCTGTGACTTAGGAAGCATAGGTTGAGAATGACCTAGGCATGAAATTGAAGACAATATGCAAATGTTTTCAGGCCTCAAAAGGAAAAGTGAAAAGTAAAAAGTCCAAACCTCCAGCTACTTTCCTCTTCATGTCTTGTAATTCTTTTCAACTTGTTTTTGTCAGTAAAGTTGTTTACTTTTTCCTCTAGGACTCCAGTTGCATAACTGCAAATTTCCTTAATGTCTTTGCATAGTAATTTCATCTCTAATTTATGAATCCAAATAAACGCTGTTTTCTTTCCCGTACTATTAACAAAAAGACAAAAATGGGCATAATATCAGTTTCTCATGTGTGTGGAGTAATGTGTATAGCCTGACTGCAGCCTCGCTGAAAGTTCATCTCACTTTCACATAGGTGTAATTTTACTGCATCCAGTAGTATTCCTGGCATCCTTTGCTGTTGCTATATCAGAAAAAGACTTGCTAAACTTCAACCCAATTATTGATCAGAGTAAGAATTTGCTTAAGCTAAACCCATGGGTTATGACAGAGGACAGATCAGAGATTTGTGCTGATGGATTAATAGTTCTATGAGGGCTCAGAAGACTTCTAAACGTGTGTACTTGGGGAGCATGAGCTGGTGTGGTGCCAGGGATGTGAGTGTAGCAAACAGCCACCACAAAAGCAATGCTGATGTCAGCCTGTTTTGCAATCAGCACTGATCCCAGGCAGTTTTTGGTGTATACTGTACACCTGCAGTCCCTGTGGGGCTGGCTTGACTGAGCTGTTAACCTAGGGAGCCCAGTTACCAGTGGCTGTAGAACTCAACAGCCCAGTGTGGACTTGGGATCTAAGCATGCACTCTCCACTTTTGGCCTCCGTGGTCTGTGCTAAACCCTATGCTCCAAAAAGAGCTGCATTGATAGCAGTTACCTGATAAAATTTGTATACACAAGTAACCTGGATATGTCTAGACACAATGTCTACATGCCATCTCAATCAATTCCATTTTCATTATGGTATAGAATGAATTATGACAGCAGCAAAACCTAATTTGAACTGCAGCTGAAGAGGGCTAGGGGGAGGTGATATTCTGGTTTACCATACAATCCTCTGGAGAAAAGAGTTCAGATCTGTCTTAGGTTATATAACAGAAATGAGGTTAGCAGATTTGGTCTAATCCCTTGTGGACAGGCCCACCACAGAGCATGGAATAATGTGGATAACTGTCTGTCTGCATGCTTGCTGATGGCTTTGCTACTGCAGCAGCAGAACACTGTTAAACCAGGATCCCAGACTGGGCACTGAGGCTTGTGCAGCCTCTGTTTCAAAAGCTGTTCCAAGATCTCTTGGTCTCAGAATTGTCGAGAACATGAAGAGCAGCCTGGTCTCTTAGAACAAACAAAAAGGGCCCAATCCTTTGTCATTTTGTGAATACTGTTTTTGCTTTGCTCTGACATTGCAACTGAGTTGGATAATTAGGCTGATTGGCCTAATTGAGGACTTTGTTTAGAGGGGTGTTCTTGGGGCAGCACTGAATACCCTAAGCCGACCCTGCCATACATGTAACCTCCTAACTCTTTTTTTCAGTCCAACTGACCAGTCCACCCTTTATGCCACAGCAGGCAATTGGCAGTGAATTGGAGGAGCTATAAAAGTTCTTTGTGGTGGATTAGCCTGGTCCCTGGCTGAAAAAAAGCACATCAACATGCATTAGTGGCACTTTTCTCAATTCACGAATTCTATCAGCACAGGTTAGAGAAAACTAAGGTTGTCTTAATCCTCACGGAATTAATTTTATTTACAAACAAACTGATAAAAATACAATAGACAAACTGACTGCTGCGACCACTTTTGGGGCAAAACTTCATGGGTGACCATCACACCCTATGGAGGAAACAGGAAATGTCTCTTGCTACAGTAGAAGAGCCCTGTGTGGGCAGGTGTAGCAGTTGGGATCTGGCTGTGACACCACTTAACATGTGCTGTCACTGCAAGGGTGGCTGAGCTCCAGTGACTGCAAGTGGCAAAGGTTGCTAGGGTTGCACCTCCCCTGTGGACAGGTAGCACTTCCAACCCCTTTGGTGCCTCTGAACAGTGTGTGGCAAAGCCCAGTTTAGCAGAGGCAGGTTCAGAGGGCACAAAGGCACCTGCTAAATCACTACAATGATTTCCTGCAAGACCTTTATTTTCCTAGCCACATACTGTATTGATCAGGCAACTTGGTTACTGAAAGAAGGCAGGGTGATGCAGCTGGTCAATCGTGCATGATGTGCTCATGTGGAACGTAGTCTGGCAGGAAAACTACAAAAAGCTTGAAAAAGTAAATGTGTGTTTACCAATTTGTTTTCAGCCTGGATGGTATCGGTGGCATGTGCTTAAATATAACGGACAGGCCCTGTAACCTTGTAACGGTGCTGCTGCACAAAGATTTAATTTTCTCTTTCTGTAAGATGGTTTCAAGCAATAAAGCACCAAAACCTACTACTTTGACTTTGCCCATGCCCAAGACAGAAGTTTTGACACCTTAAAAAGATATTAAATTTGATGCCTTAAAAAGGTATTAATTGCAAATGAATTCTTAAGGTATGATGCCTGATGTGTGTGATTATCAGGAGATTACCGTATTGCTACAGTGCCCTTTTTGGTTACCTAAAAGGCTGGGCTTTTTCTGCGCCTGTTTTGATGAGACATCTAATGCTGTGCAGGAGTGAAATGGGCTGCACTGACGGCTTAAGCCTGTGGACAACAGGTTACAGTCACGGGGCCAGTGTGGCTTGGCGAGGAGGGCAGCGCACCGTGACAGGGGAAACGAGGGTCACTGCGGGAGCAGAAGCCGAAGTGGCTGGCAGCGCTCAGGTCCTGGCCCCCGAGGTGCCGGACTTCTGGCGAAAACCCTTCCCTGGCGGGTCCCCGGGCTCGTACGTGCGGCCAGGGCAGTGGGCCCTTAGGCCGCGCTGCCCGGGGCGCGGCCCGCCCAGCCCCGCAGCGCCGCGGGGAGCTCGGCGCGGGCCGGCGGGGCCCGAGCGCTCCCGCCCCGGCGGCCGCCGGTTCTTCCGGGCAGCTGAAGGCAGCGATTAGGGCGGTGGAGGCCGCGCGGGGCACAGCAAGGGAGGGAAGGAGCCGTGAGACGGAGAATCTGCTTCGCTCCCAGTCCGGGCGGGCAATGCCGGAGGGACCCGGCGGCGGCCGGGGGCTGCAGGGCGGGGGGCCCAGCACAGGCACCCCGTCCCTTCCATCCCCCGGGCCGGCGGCGGGGGCCCCCGGCAGAGCCCCGTGCGCCTTTAAGGGGCGGCGGGCGGGCGGGCTGGCAGCGGCATTGTTCCCTGACGTCACCGCAGCCTGTGCGGCGGCAGCGGCGGCGGCTGCTCTCAAACTTGCCTTTGTTATTCGGCGCTCCCCGGCTGACACCGCGGCCGCTCGCAAAACGCGGAGCCGGAGCGCGCCGGAGCGGCGGGACGCGCCGCCCGCCACCGGCTGCCCGTCCCCGCCGGGGCTCTGCCCGCCCGGGGTTCCCCCCGCGGCGCTGCCGGGCCGGGCGGCCGCCGCTCTGTCTCCGCGCTGGGGGCGGGCGCCGCGTCCGCAGGGACCCCCCGCGCCCCGAGGCGCTCGGGGGGCGGCCGGAGGCACAGGGAGAAGGGCAGGAAGAGGGGTCTTTTTTCTGGGGAAGCCACGAAGGCGTAAATGAGCGGGGCGGGGGCCGCGCCGGGGGCACTGCCCTCGGGGTTGGCGTAACCCCGCGCAGATCGGCGCGGACGGGGGCAGCCCCGCGGGGGGAGCGGCGCGGGCAGCGGCGGGAGCGCTCCGTTCCGCCTGCACGCAGCTGAAAAAAATATGAAAAAATTAGACCATCTTCCCCCTTCCCCGAGCGATCCGTCATCACTTTACAGTCCCGATCGTTCTCCTCCTCCAACAACAAGACGAATGTGACCAGCGAGAAGCTACACAGAGCTGTTTAAATTGCTTATCTTAATTGCATAATCTAACAAGCCCCGTTGGAGCAGGGATGAATATATTAGGCTTATTAACAACTCATCATAAAATATTGATTGTCCTGGAAGTGTTTTATCAAGGGGAAGAGAAGTCGAGGGAGATGTTTTTTAGCAGATTGGGGCTCGTCAGACAAGGACGGTTTCTTCTTATTTTCTCCCTGGAAATCGGGCTGGATTTCCTAAGGAGCGCAGGGGAAGAAAAACAGCACAAAAACACGCCCTATTGTTAGCGCCGGGGGCCGCGCTCCGGGCGGCGGGGGGGCCCCGGCCCCTGACCGCCCCCCCCGCGGCGGGGCCGCCTCCCGGGCCCGCCCCGCCGGGCACCGCCGCCCGCCCGGCTTCCCCGGCTGAGCGGGGACCCCCGGGAGAACCCCGCTCCTACCTGGGTGGCGGGAGCTCCGGGCTCTGAAAATAACAGCGGCCCCGAGGGTGGGGGTGGTGGCAATAAATGGAGGGGGGTGGGGGCTAAAGTGCAATAACGGAGCGGCAGGATGTCTCGGCGTTCCAGTGTAATCCCCCTGCCCGCCCGGTAGTTCCTTCCATGCCCGTAAAAAATTCTCTCGTGAAGACGACAGAGACGGAGAGACCTCATGCTTGAGAGTGTGTTGGGTCCAGGGTGGTTTTCCCCTATTTAATAATACAAAAACACCGAAGGGAGTATACATATTCTCCAGCTTTCAGTTTCCAGAGTGGAAGGGTTTCCGAGTGCTTGGTATGCAGGAGGACTAAAACGAGAATCCCCGCCTTAAAAGACACTGTAAGACAATATTTGTATTTTAACTCGTATCTAAGATTTTTAACTTGGTGTGATTTGGGGGTGTGTGTGTGTGTGTTGCGGGTGGAGAGGGGAAGGGAGAGGGCGAAGGGAAGAACATCCCTGTAGGAGGCAGCTCCCTTTCAGATAGGAATCTGGGACAGATTTTGCCAGCAGCCACAAAGCATGGCCCTTTGGTAATAGAATAGCCAATGTAATTTGACACTTCAACTTGCTGTGCTCTCTGCTAGTTGATTCACTTACTCACCCACTAACATTGAGCTCCTTTTCACTGTCTGTGGGCAAGGGGAAAAAAAAGGGGGGGGGAAGGAAGAAAAAAGAAAACAGGGGGAGAAGGAAGAAAGGAGGGGAATAAACAAAATTATATATTTAAAAATACCCGAGTAGAGCTGCAAATCAGTTGGGAAAGAGGATTTTGCCTGCCTTCTTCCTTATTATTTTGCTGCTGCAAGGCTGCTTTGCAATCCGTAGGTAAGTTTCGCGTCTATTTGCGCTCCCTGCTCGCACCTCCCCGTTCGCGGCCGGCCAGGGGTTGCGTCTCGGCGGAGCAGAAACAATGGAGCGGCCACGCTGGGGAAAAAGGTGTACAGGGAGAAAAAAAAAAGAAAAACAACAACATATTTATTCTGCAAGGGGAGAAAATGTGTGGAGACTTCTTAAAGGGGCAGACTGTCCCCGCCGAGGGCGCGGGGCGAGGGCGAGCGAGCAGCCGCGGAGCCGGGCCCGGCGGCGGGGAAGCGGCTCTTCCCGGGCAATGCCCTTCCCGGGCCGGCCGCGGGGTCGCGGGGGGACCCGGCCCGGGGCGAACTTGGAGCAGCCGCGGCGGGGGGCGGGCGGGCGCCGGAGCCGCCGCAAGCACAAAGGGGGCTGCGGGGACCGGGGCGGCGGCTGCCCCCGGCCGGGGCGAGCGCCGTCGGGGCGGGCAGGAGCCCCGCAGCGGGGCCGGGGCTGCGGCTCGGGGCGTGCGTGCCCGGCCGGCTGTGTGTGCGTGCCCGGCCGCCCGTGCGGGGCTCGGGAGGCGCGGGGGGGAGCTTGCGCCTGTTCTCGGGGCTCCGGGAAGCTTGCCTGGGTGTAAATTCCTTGCGTCTGGGTTTTGAGAGCCAGTTGGGACCTGGGCCTCTCTCGCCAGGCAGGAGGAAGGAGCAGCCCCCCTCCCTCCCTCTCTCTTCCCCTCCCTCCCCCCGTGCATCTGTCCAGGAAGCCGCCGGGCGGAGGGGAGGGGGCGCGGGGGCACAGGGCCGGGGGTGCCCTGCCCTGCCCGGCCCGACCCGGCCGGAGCTCGCCCGCCTTTGTGCGAGGGGAGCGGGGGAAGAGCTTCCAGGGGCGGCCGGCGGAGCTGCTCGCGGGGAGAGGGAGAATGGCAGCCAGTTAAAAGACACTTCAGGAATGTAAACATAAAAATAGGAGCCATCCAGCCACGCTCTTGTCCCCCCCCACCCCCCCGCGGGGCTCGGGATAGCATTCTGGGCTGGCGCGGTAGCGGGGAAGGAGTACGGCAGCCTGAGACAGGGGGAGGAAGTTGTTACTATAATCGGGGTTTTAGACTGTAAACTTTGTTTTGCACGTGCAAAGTTTAATTTCGGTGCCGCCTCGGAGGCTGCGATGAGAGACGCGGGGCGGCGCCTCGGGGGTGCCCCTTGGAGTGCAGCCCCCGCCGCCGTCTCTGCTGAAGGTGGAACCTGCCCGGCCGTGGCAGCGGGACCCCGCATCGCCGCTTTTGTCTGGGGTTGCCGGGGTCCCGCTCGCCAGCCCGGCAGCTGCATGACTTGGTGCAAATTGCGGCTGTATCGTCAGTTTATCGAGAGCGAAGCAAACTCAAGGCATAGCTCTGCTCTGTCCGATTGTGCGCCGTGTGTATTTTTGTGCTTCAGTTAATAATCTGCAAACGGCTTAATGGCTCTGTAGTGCCAGAGGAATTGGTTTTCTCCATTTACTTCAGCAGGCCTGAGTGAAGCTGGTGTTCTGACTGCTTTTTTCAATGCATTGACACGAGAGAAGAGGATTTAAGTTGGCAGCCTGAACAAATGCTCTATCAAAGGTTTCCTAAGAGACAGTAGGAGTGCTGGGGTGATGAATGACCTGGGGTAGTTTTAGGGTGCTACCTATGCAAGCTTTCTTTTAAATATGAAATGGCCATTTAGGGCTCTGAATAAAACTGCGCGCATCAGAAAGGCGACAGGCTTACAAAATTTAAAAGGGCAAAAGCCCATTAATGCTGTGGCGAAGCTTTGGCTCCCAGCTCTGGTTGAGTAGTTCCAACTGCCGTGAAGTGCCAAAGCTTTTAAGGAATCTTTAGCAACAGCTTCTCTCTGGCTGTGGAACGGACCTTGGCCTTGGAAGTTTAATGGTGCAGCCTCTCCTCCCCACACAAGAGAGGAAAGGTGAGGGCAGCAGGTGGGAGGGCAACGTAGGGGTGAAGCAGAATCTGGAAGGGAATTTTAAAAAAGGGCTATATGCTGGAATGTATGGCTAAAACTACTTACTGGTGGGAACCCGTTCAGGTTACGATACTGGGGCAGTAACATGGTACAATGGGTAGCTCAAAAATATTACTAGGACCAGCAGAAAAGTTTCACAAAGGAATGTAGCAAAGCTAAACACCTTTGGGAAACAAATCCCTCTGACAAACATGGTTGGTCGTGGATTCAGAGCTCCACTTCCTTCTCTTGACTGGGGAAAATGTACTATGGCATCAATCTTCTCTTGGCGGGGCCTGGTGCAGGTTTGTGAATGCCAGAAGACTCGCTCTGACCTTTCTCTGTTCCAAGCTGAGGATGTTGAAACACCAGCCATCAAACAAAAGAGACATTGAAAGCAAGATCTGCAGTGGAGCACGTGTGACTTTGAGGCTAGCTCAGTGCATTTGGTGGCCGTTTTCCTCAGAGTTTGGGGTGGGGAAGAGGAGAAGGAAAAGGTCACTTATTTTTACAGTGAGGCTGTGGAAAAGCTGACTTGAAATCCCCTAAATATCCCGTAGTCAAGTCTTTTTTTCATCTTTTTAAGTGTTGTTTCAAAGTGCCTTGATTTCTGCTCTTTTTACATATGTATCTATAATTGCTACATTACAAGAGGAAGATTATTTTTCCCCATGGTTGCAAGGAGGACCAGCAATTTTGCATTAATCCACTGCATTAAAAAAAGAAAGAAGCTTTAAGAAAAAAAAAAAAGTCTTTAGGATTATATTTTAAAACAATGAAGAATTTTCTGGGATTGAATTGACAGATTGTGAGTTTTATCTGCACGAGATAACACTACCTCGAAAAGTGGCTGATTTCAAGATTATTCTGTAAATTGTAATTTAAATTTACTTTGGGCTCTCTGAATTTAAGAAGAATGCCTTTGGGACCAGTTGATATAGGTATCTAACCTGCCAATTACATTCATGTCAACATGGACAGATGCTTTTATTGTTTGCATTGCTTACAGTTCACAATACCTTAAATAAACGTTGATCATGATTAGAAACAATAATTGAGTCTGTGGCAAAGGATCAATGAAAACTTTGTTTCAGGAAAGAAGTCAGTTGCTGTGTATATGTACAGAGAATGTTTTGTACTCTCTGGGATGAAACAAATCTGCTATCTTAGTATGGCAGACAATTCTGTTTTTAGATTATTTAAAGAAACCCACAAAAGATAATGGATCAGTTTTTGCAACATCTGAATGATTTCTCCTGTACAAGGAGTGGAAAGGCAAAGCTCTCTGTAGCATAGTTCCATTCATAACTTTTCTTGGGAGTTGCTTGCCCTTTGCCCCAAATCTCTTCCACTTTTATGGGTTCCAAAGGTTTTCTGTTGGGGGGGAAAAAAAAAGGCAAAAGCAGAACCAAACCAGCACCCCAAACCCTCATGGATGGCAGTTAGATAACTGATAGTATAGTTGGAGACAATGTTGGCAGGTTTTTAGCAACTTAATGTTTCTACTAGCAGCTTGGAAAGCCTGGTTTCTCTCCTGAAAAGGAAGAAAAATAGATCTGGGAAAGGAAAAAGAGTTGGAATTCCTTTTGCCTTCCCCAGTGTTGTTGATAGGTTTCAGAACAACAGGGATCCAGCCTTTTTCCAGTCCCGCAGAAGATAATGTGACTATGAGAAATGGAGGTAGTGGCTGGCCAGGAACTCGTGGTGCCTGCTGTGCTGCTCTAACAACGTGGGTGATCAAATGCTGCAGGAGGCGTGAGCTTGGCTTGTTATGGCTTTACCTGGGAAGCCTGTTTCTCATAAATAAGTAGGACTGCAGTTAATGCCTGTGGTAGCAAATTTGACCACTATGCAATTGGCTAATTTGTTCACTCCTAGTTAGACCAATTTTTGTGAAATTCTATCCTGTATTACAGCAAAGCAGCGAGAATATTGCTGAAGATTTTATGTTGGTTTATGTTTGTTCCTGTCAAGTGCCTGTTGTAGGACAAGCAGCACAAGCCCTCTTGATCCATTTAAGTGTGTTTTATGGGAAAACACAGTAAGCAAAACATCAATATAGAACCACCACAGATAGACCTCCTGCTCAGATATTCTATGTTTTCCTTACGCTCAATTCACATCTTCACTCCAAGTGTACGTAAGCCTTCCTGCTGATGACAAGTTGAAGCTGTCAGTGGTGTTAGAAATAATTTGAGCTTTAAAATGGTGTCTTTGGCTTAAAAGGTTGTTTTGCCATATTGATTTCCTCCCCCCCCCCCCCTTCTTATGATAAAGCAGAAAATTCTTATGTAGCAATTTTCAATTCTTCACTTCCGTTGGGTTTCACGTGATCATTAATATTCAGCTTGGCTAATGTTAGAATATTTTAAAGAGAATATAGGCTGCTAGGGAAATGTCCAGGCAATGAGTTGTAATGGATCTCCACAGCTAGACTGTTGGAGGCAGTAGTGTATTATGAGAGTAGGAGATGGCCTTACACTTGTTACATGTTATTTTTGGTTCTAATAATTTAAGATATACTGAAGTCCACATTGCCTGCAAAGATGAAGTTTCCTGGCTTCAGTACAGTGCTCTGCCCTTCCCTTTATGGAGTAGGGCAGATTTCTATGAGTATTAGGTATCCAGTAAAAAAAGCAAACTTGTTCTTAGACAGACAAAATCACTTGCAACCTAATTTCTCCTCTAAGTGTCAATAGGAATTAAGTTACTCCACAGGGAATGACTCATTCTTTAAAAGAACTTGCCCTTCTGAAGGCTCACATAGGTGATCACTCATTCTGGAACACCCGTAGTTTCCTTCAGTTGCTTATACATTTTAGTTCTGTGGCAGAGGACAGAGGAAGTAATTTTTACTCCTGTAGTGAATGGTGTAACATCCAAGAAATCTTTTCCAGTTTGTGGTGGTTTGTAGGGGGATAGAACATAAGAAAATAAAGATAGTGTAGAAAGTAATCTTGCCCCTAAGGAGTTGCAGCTGGGCCAATTATCAAAGATCAGGAGCAGGCCTGACTTTAACAGGCCACAGCTGTAAGCAATGAGAAGAAGATGCTATGAAAGAGTGGGGTGGCTGGGTGAGAGGGGAGCTGGAGTCAGTTGGCTGCTTTGTGAAGAAGAGAGAGTCAGTGCTCTGAGGAGCTGCCCACAAGAAACACCAAGAAGGTATGGAACTTTTGTGATAAAGAGACAACAGTATGGAACCCTGCAATAAGATGATGATAGTGATTGATGCATTTTAGAATAAGTTTTAGTATTTAGTGAAATATCTAAGCTTGGAAAGGGATTTCTCTTCTTTACATGGAGAATTCTATAGATCAAGCTGGTTTGTATTCTCTCTAGTGTACTAATATTGGGGTGGTGACATACAACCTATCACAGTAACGTTCCATTAACGTAAATGTGGGAAGCATACCCTGGTTGTTAATCCAGGGTTTGTTTTGACTCTGCAGACCAGATTTGACTTGATTCCCAAAGTGAAGCTGGAAAGCTCCTGGCTCCATACCAGGCAGCAGGAGGGAGGAAAAGAAATTGCTCAAAACGCCATTTATATGCACAGTGCTACAAACCTGTGTGAATTTCATAAAAGTGCGAGTTTGTATTACCTCCACTGCTCATTGTTAGTCTATACGAGAGGTTTCTTCTTAATGTTATGTTTGCTTGTTTGCCCTGGCTTATGGCAGTGGATGGTGAAGACCTGATTTATAACTCATGTCCTCGTGCTAAGACGTCCTCCTTCAGACCTGTGAAACCTACCCAGGCAATGGTCCAGCTGCCTGATCCAAAGCCAGTTGTGTTATCCTCTTCCTGCAGGGCTGTATGCCAGTTTTTTGGTAGTCAGTGTTGGCTGTGGGCACCGAGGGGCTGTGGTTGCTGTAAACCTTTTTTATTTCCAGGGAACAGCAGCACTGCTGTGGGCTTGACTTCAGAAAGGGGAACAACTCTAACATATAGATAATACATATGTGTTGTCAACGATAGCACAAGAATGAAAGCCACAAAAGTGAAGCATCTGATAATGTCACGTGAAACTAGTATGGAGATGATTGTCTTTATTTGGGTTTTCTTCAAATCTTACTTGTTCTCATGTTCTCAACTCTTTGCCTGGTAACTGGTAAGTTCTTCTGGTGATTTAGTTTAGTAGTCAGCTTGGTCCAGGTAGTATTAACTAGAGAATACTGACTGCTTGATCTAATGCACAAATGTGGGGAAACTGCCTCATTCATATGGCAGCTCTTTGTGTTGTGAAATACTATTTGTCATCTTTGCTGATTAGGTAAAAAAATGTTTGAGGAGTAAGAGAAAAAGCAATACCTTGAAAACAAGTTTGTGTTGTCTTTTGGATTCGTGTACTAGTTTTTCATTCCTTTGAGACTTCAGGGCTCCGATGACTGACTGGCTGGCACAGTGAACAGTATCTGTCTTAGAGATTTCTAGATAGTCTCATAACTAATCAGAAAGCATTATTTATTGGGACTGCAGTGACATAGATATATGACAGAATAGTAGGGGCTTCAATTGGCCATTTAGTGGCAAAAACAGTTCCCTTGATGTGTATCTGCTTGTTTCTTGGCTACATTCCTGATTCCCTTTGAGAACAGTGGAGTCTTTTGGGCTGCTCTGAAATACACACCTCTGTATCTCCATCAGTAAATTCTGCAGTGCAGGTTTCTCTTCTTGAACACCCATTCTGAAAACAGATGAACTGATCTAATAGTGGTTTATTGTGTAAATAAGGGCACCGTGGGGTGAGGGAAAAGTGTAGGACAGTGCTGAGGCTGACACTGTGGGGCAGGTGGTGCTTGAAAAAGTTTGAGATGGGGCTTCCCTGGAAATTGTCTGGTCTCATACTGACAAAGAGGGAGTCTGCCTCACCAAAAGCAGAAATCATTATAAGCTTGTAAGGTGTTTTTATGACTTTGATTTTGTGTGAAACTCAGACCCTTCCCCTGTGCTCTTCTCTGGGACATGACTGTTGTCCAGCAGCCTGCTAGATGGGCATTCTCCAGCTCAAAGGTTACCATCTGCTCTTGGTTATTTTGGAGGTGTGAGAGTGTGATGTGTGAGGGGAAAAAATCCACCACAAGAGAGTTGAATGACAGGGAGGAGAGGCTTGAGCCCTGAGTTGCAAGACCTCCCCCACTCCAACTACAGCCACTTCCTTGAGGAAATGAGAGAAACTCATCAACTGCTGTCCCACTGTGTCTGTGCCCAGTTGGAACAGCACTTCTGTTTGTGCAGCCCGAAGGTAGGATGCCTCCAGAGATAGTGTGAAAATAAGAAATACCTTATGTATCATTGCTTTCACATAAGCCTTAGTTTTCCTTAGTATTGCACATCTCTAAGATCTTGGCTGTTGTAAATGACAAAAAGAAGCTTTATAAATATGAAAATTTTCTTAAAATACATTGCAAAATTCAAGGTCCTGCAGCTAAACTATTTTGACAATAAGCACTGTTACACTTCAGTTTTAAAACTATTTTATATTTTTAGGTGAATGGAAGAACCTTGATTATCTCCCCTGTCCTACCAAGCTGCACCAACCCTACCTCCTGCTAAAGAAAAAAGGGGGCAAGAAAATGCTTTAGAAAGCACTTTTAGAGACTTAGTTGTAACTGAATTCTTGGAAAAGCTGTTTGTTTATGCATCTACCCATAGATGGGAGAGAGAAGTGGTTATTATCCTGCAGGTTTGCAGGGGAAAAGAATAATGATATGGTTGTCAGGCAGTCTACCCAGTCTCTTAGTGTCCTTCTTGTAAATTCTGTTTGTTTAATGCTTATAACTCTTTTCCCAGCAGTGGGATCACTGTTAGAAAAAGTTAACTTCTTTACAGCTGTTATACAGCATATGCTTAGGTCTCCCTTACAGCAACCCAAGGCTTTCCCCAAGCCTTTTCAAGTAAAGCTTCTCTTCTCCACCTAGCACAGGTTGATTCACTTTACATTAATTAAACTTCTTTTTTTTAAAACTGGAATTATTGTTCTAAGGGATGTCAGGCCAGTGAACTGCCATCTTGTACATGCTTTTGTGATCTGACTATCTGTACACTCAGTTCACTGTCCTTTAGGTGCTTTACAAAACCACAAAACCTTATCTTTCTGTTGCACAGAAAACCAGGATGCTGAGTTGCAGTGGGCACTTATGTGCAGATGTGGATGGTAGTTCTGTTACTGAAAGGGTGAATTCAATGTGTGTTGTGCTGTCAAGGCTGTTTCTCTACAAACTAGTGTTCAAATTGGTCCCATTCATGAGTCCCCTTTTTGATTCTGAGATATCCACTCTGATATGTCTCACCTGGTAAGACTTAAAGCAGCTATCAGTCTTGCTTTTAGATGCTTGTTACAGGAACTGTACTTGAGTCTTTGCTTGTTCTCTCAAGTGTGAGATTTCTCCAGAAATCTACATCACTGTTTTAAAAAGCAGTCCAGCTGGAGTTAGATACCATTAGAGATGGGCGCCTAGTAGCTTTCCAAATGAATGCGTAGCTTTGGCTTTTGGCACTGTAATACTCTGACATCTCTCACATTAAAATCATAGCAGTATTATGTAAGGAGAAGTTATTTTGGGTCACTAGCAGAGCTCTCTCAGACTTTGTTAAATCAGCCTTGCAAGTTAAAACACTTGGGCTCCCATCTTCTTCCTGCAGCTTTTTGGCAATATAAGCATGTGGGAGCTGTGTCCTTTCTCAGTCATTTGCCCTCTGCTTTGCTCGGGCTGCATGGCTGGCTCTGAACCTGCCTCTGCCACAGCAACTCGTGTGGCTGTGAGGAGCCCTTGCAGAGGAGAGGCACACTGAGCACTGCTCAGCCCTGGCTTTCACCCCTCAGTCCCAGCTGCTAGGTGGCACTGGAAGGAAGAAGAAACCGGGGGGCTCTGTGGTCCTGATGCTCCAGGCAGACAGGAGTTGGGTGGGAAGCTGGATAGCCAGGAGGGCTTCAAACTGCACTAAACAAAGTCCCACCTCTGCAGCAGGCACTTGCTTGTTTATTTGTAACTCAGGAGTCAGTTTCTTTTAGCCTTGTGTTATTCTTTAGTAGAGGACAAGTAAAACACCAGCTGTTGGTGACCAGCAAGAGACACAATACAGAAGGAATCCCGGGGAACCTATGCAATGTTTGTTGATAACGAATACTTAAACCTGGTGTTTAGCAAAGGTACAGTTTAGATATGAAAGATGCCACACTTGGACTTGTGTGAGTGTTATAAATGCTTCCTTTGGAGACCAGTCCTTGCATTCTGAGTGATCCTTATGTATGCCCGAGGGATGGCCATTTGGAGATGGCTTATACTTCAGAAGGAATCAGCAACAGGACAGGAGATAAATATTTTAAAACATCCACATGCAATTGCTGTGTCCTCAAAGTCTGTGCAGCAGGGAGAGCAGAGCTGCTGGATGCCAGTGCCAGTGGCTGGAGCTGTGCAGGTTGGGAGAGTGGAAAGGCCCCCTGGGGCACAGAGCAGATGGTGCTTGGTGCTGCTCAGGCCTGGGTGAGGCCAGTGGTTCTTTCTGCAAAGGGCAGTGCTGCGCAGTGTTAGTGCTTCAGAGCTTTTTTGACTAAAACGGGTTCTGAAAATATTTGCAATCATTTTTTTTCCACCTGTATTCATGGCAGATGGCTCTTTTGTAAAGGAACCAATTGAAAAGCATCTGAGAGGTGTAGGGTCTGTAGGGGAGAGAAGGACAAGGCTGAGGTGGCAGCAGTGGCTGCTGCTGGAGGGTTCAGAGTGGAGCTCTGAGGAACTGGCTGGGGGGAAACAAATTAGTGCCTTAAATTCAGGATCATGCTGCTTCTCTTACCCTTAAGTAAGGTTGTTTTATCTCCAAATAAATACAAAAAATGCTGAAAATTTAGGATTCATCTGTGGATGTTTCTTTTGTTAAATAATTGGTACTTGGAACATCTATTTTTAAGACTTTGGCATGTTTCCTCTTAGCTACCCTAGAGCATAGCTTCTCCCTCAGAGTGGTGGTTGGTATGCTGCATTTAAGGCAGAGTTTTGTAACCTTTGGATATCTGCCTTTAGCTCTCTGATAGGCTGTGATGGGTCCTTGTGAGCCCCATTCCACTGGAGTGGTTCACCCAGGACAGCTCCAGCTGGGTGTCTGTGTGCCTGGAGCAGGGAGCACCAGGCACATGCAGGTAAACACATTAACGAGCTGAAAGGAGGATAAAGTCGATGACAGGCAGGCTGCTATTGTGTGGTGCCCAGGCTGTGCCATGGTGACTAAGACGCTGTGATGGTTTCCTTATTGGCCACCATCTGTCTGCTCCTGGCTGGAGCCGCTTGGCTGGCGCTCTGCCTTGGAGAGGGACCGGCGCTGCCTCGGCACGGCACCCGGGGCTGGGCTGGGCAGGGAGGGGACCATGGACACCCAGCAGGTTTCTGGTCATAGCTGTGTGATACGCTTGTTTAATCACTTTGGGAAAAACCCCCAGACTTCTGAGACAGCGTTTCAGTGTATTCTTAAAGGTTTTGCATCCTAAATGCTTATAAAATCATTCAATGCATAAACTCTTTTGCAACACTTTTTGTGAAAGAAAGTCTGGTACCAGTGCCTGGTTTTGGAATATTAGTGTTTTGAAAATTTAAAGGAAGCTTCATGTGTTTCTAGCAATTTTATGGTGACACACAATTTGAAATTCAGGTTTAAAAATTTTAATTTGGTCACCCAAGAAGAAACAGCATGTTGGTGTGGAGTCTTACTCCTTTTTCTGAAATTGCAGCTATTGCCTTCAGTATCTTTTTCTCAATAAAGAGAAATGTAAATCAAAAATACTTGTAATATAGCCAACATCTTGTCCTAGCAATATCCCAGCATATTAAATAATAAAATAAAGAAATAGTAAATATCTCCTAACATGTGAAAAATAAAAAAATATTTAAAGTATGTGTTTTGCTCTAGTCGTGCTCATCTTCAGTGTTCATGAGTTTATACCGTATTTTGCTGAAGAAACTGACAGCCAACATTATCTGAAAAACTGTTAATACAAGAAACAAACTATTGGTCAGTCAAGCTTCCATTTTACCCGTTGCACCCAATTTAGGACTATTTTGTAGTAAATGAAAGGTGAATGCATATACACCCACCTCTCTTTGCTTTCCTTCATTGTTTAATAAGGCTAAACCCCCAAAGGAACACGTAACTTTTGGCAGTTGATCTATTTGTGTTTTTAACGTAGAATATTTTTAGCCCAAGATGCAAAAATATGTACTTTTGTATTGAAAGAGACTGTTGTTTCCTTTTATTTTAAACCCTGGATGAGAAACAAGATGTCAGACCTATTATAATGCAGCCCAGTAATTAACATATGTTGGTCTGCCTCTGCCAAGGATTTCTTATGAGTAATGCAAGTTGCACAAGTAGAGGAGTCAGGTGGTTTGTCAGTGAAGAATCATACACATGCTTGAGTGATCAGATCCTAGAGACACCATCTGAAGATAGAATGTGTATCTGTGTTTGAATCTAAGAAAATTATAGCTTAAATGACCTCTCAGCTGCCTTAAGTTTAAAAATCTAGGTAAAGTCAGCTTTTTCATGGTGGAATTTTTTTCGTAATGAGGCATATATGACCAACTCTGATCTATTTTCCTAATAAATGTGATGGGAAACAAATGGTATATTGTGGATTTAAATAACTAAAAGATTCCTGAGCTCTGAAATGTGCTACAGTTAGTGTTCTTTCTACAAGGAGATTTTGTTCCTTAGCCTGAAAGGAGACTGTTGCACACCTATTCATGGTCTAATGTGGGCTCACAATTCATGAATGCATCTTCTGCACAACTTGCTCAATGTGACCCCATCACCTTGGCTGAAGGGACTGGAGCATGGGGATGTAATAGAATCACTCAATATCTCCAGATATTGGAAGTATTAACAACTTACAAACACCAGAGCTTCTTTGGTAGTTTATTACCATAGTGTAAAGCCATCATTTTTTTTTTCTACTTCAGAGTTGTGTTTAATTTGTAGTTTATATTTTGACACTATCTGTTCAGCTATAAATCAAGTTTGACTGTGACAGTCATGGCCTTCAGGCTATCTTTTGGTTGTAAATTCACAATTGTTTTTGCCTTGAGTGCCATTTTCAAGCTATGCAGTGTGGTTAGTCTTGAATAAAGCAACTTTCAATACTGGAAGTGGATTTTGGTGCTTAGACTAGTGATTAGACTAATTTAAGATTGCCAGCCTTAAAATATTCAGCCATTAGAATCCAGGCACATAAAATAATTTTAAGTAATAACAAGCTTGAATTCTTTTGCAAAGTCTGCCTTTGGTACCCTTTGGTTTAGGGTCCTTATTTTCAGGTTTCATCTTGGCTCACAAGCACTAGAAACTCAATTAAATGGACAGAGATGCTGTTATAATTGGTTCACTTAAGGCGTTGGAGCTTTAGAGTACACATGAAAGTACTGTTAGGCTTAGCTTCAGGACTTGTTTCTCACTTTCTGCTACATTTCCATGCCATGTTAGGTCGTGGTAGGTCCAATTCAACCACGGAGGGTATTTGCCACCCTTTCTCAAAACAAGGTAGTGCAATTGGTACTCTCGCTTAGTAACACTGCTTGCATGTTTTTCAAATCATTGAGCAACTTGTGGCTTGCAAAAAGGTTAAGTAAGGACTGCAGTGGGTCAGAACTCCTGATTTGCAAAATTTTAATGTCTAGAAAATGCTGAGATCTCTAAAAGTGAAATTTTTGGATGGAAGTTTTTTTCCCCTTCCACTGTCGTTATTCTAAACTGGGCAGATTCAGCAGCTTTTGAGGAGATGCTGGAAAACCCGACTAGTTTAAGGGGGAAATAGCTGGCTGAGAAAAATAAGTGGTGAGAAAGATGTAGCTGCATTTACAGCCATAGCAACATTTTGGCCATGGGAAGTGAAATTGCTGAACTTCTGTTAATATTTATTGTGTATTCAAATACCTGTCAGAAGGCTTTGTGATCTATGGGTACTATTTTTATCTTCATTTACAAATCAGCAGGTGTTCACAGGTCTGTTGGACATCCATCCTTTTGAGGCATTTATGAGTAAACGTTTCTGGCTGTCATAATTTTGGTTGGTCAAGTTCACATTAATTGCTGCACTCTGTGCAGTTGTTCTAACATTTAAATACTGCCTGTGAGTAGGTTTGATTAAAATTACGTCTCTAGGTGCACACTAAATACCTTTGATACCTCACCTACAAACAACTGTAGAATTGTTGGTGAGAATGACAGCTGCAGGCAATAAAGGAGGACAGTAATAGAAGTCTCAGTGCTGGAGAGAGCATCATAAATCATGAGGTGAGAGCAGCGTGTGTGCTGACAAATCGGTGAGCAGCTGCAAACAGCATTTTCCAGGTAAGAATTATTGCACTTGCTCCTGATAACTGCTCAGAAACCACCTCTTCCTTGTATGTGGGCAACTTTGCCCCTGCACAGGTACTCACAGCAGTGTAAGCTGTTGAGCTCTAGTATTTTGCCTGGGAATGGTGTTTTGTGTGGTGTAAGGTACAAATTGTACATTGGACCTTGGTTTTCATCCAAGGTGTGAGTTTTCCCTTTCAGGGAGGAAAATCCCCGTGCTTATTGCAGCAGATGAGTTGTTTGACTTAGCTTCCTCAGAGACTTTGGAGAAGTGTTCTTGACAGGTGGAGAGAAGGAGATGCATTTGGCTGGTTTTAACAAGCTTGCTTTGTTAGCCCTTGCTGGGTGGAGTTTGGAGGAGGTACATATGCCTCTTCAAAAATAAACGAAAAAAAATACTGGAATGGTGCTGGTTAAGTAAGGGAGATGGTAATCCAGTCACAGAGAAAGCAGTCTTGCTCTTCTACTATAAGGGAGATGAAAACTATTTTAATGAAATAATGATGGGAAACAGATGGCAAAGAGCTAGCAACTGAAATATTTTTGAACACTAGAAAATAAGTGTCAAACACATGTCTTATAATGTAATTATTGCTAAAAGCATAACATGTCAGAATATGTTTTAAAATGTTCAAATCTTTTTTTATGCATAATTCAACTTTATTCTCTTGGGTTCTGGTTAATAGACTTTAATCTTGATAAATTAATGGCTTAGAAGTTTTGATGACCAGAAGTTACTGCCACTTTGCTTGGACAAGTGAATGTGACACCAGTGCCCTGCTCCAGAAAGGTGCTGCAGCTGGCAGACATTCATTCATAGCTTTAATATGCAGTCCTGCAAGACTGCCCTTTGGAATTCCTGTGCTGTCAGTTTGTTGTCCATGATGGGAGAAGTTGCTAACACACACAGGGCCATGTTGGGGCTGCAGTGTGGGTAGGGCAGCCCAGCTGTGGGTGCTGGGTGTCTGGCTCTGGTGTGAGGCTCCCCTGGCTCTGGTGTTGGGGACCACAGCTCCAGAATGCAACACACATCCTGGTGAACACCAGGAGCCCTGACAAGCACTGCCCCAGTGCTGCTGCAGGTGTGACCTGTCCTGTGACAGGGGAACTTGAGTATCTGCAAGGATTTCTCAACGGCTTTGCTGTGCTGTGCTTATGGTTAGAATGTAATTGTCTTTCTGTTGTACTTGAAACTGTTTACATAAATCATACAAATAAAGTGTTCATTAGAAATGGTCCTTTGAATAGAATCATATAAATATGAGAAAATTGTGTCCCAGTTTACACCACACCCCTCTCCCCCACTGGGCAGCAGGATTTGATCATTGGATTGAGAGAAGACTTGTGTGGTTTTGGAATGTTTTCATTGTGGCTGGTTTTGTTGTTTCTTTGTTTGTTTTCTTGTTAAGTTTCATTTTCAGCTGACTTAGCAATGATTGATACCACTGTCCATGACTGCCTGGTTTCTGCATCAATGAAAGGAACATTAGGAACACCTCAGATAAGCAGATGGAGGGCCAAGACCTCCCTTTCAGCTCAGCTCAACGGGCTTCAGGCTGTGACATTTTTCTTTCTCAGTGTCCAGGCACTTTGCAGTTCCCCCAAAAAATGAAAATTATTTTCATACACTTCAGAACAGTGCAACAACCTGGTTTTCTAGAAACTCTTTTTTTTTTTCTCTTATAGAATATTCTTCTGACATTGATGAGTGTACAAGAGAAGCTATTTTTCTGAGTTTTTATATTACTGTAACATAGCCAATGTGCACCTTCATGTGGGTTTTTTTTTTTTCCTCTAAGTCCCATTGAACTGAATACCTCTTAGCAGCCTCACCTGATTTAATGCTTAGCTAGCTCAAGGGTACCATTCATTGGCTGGTGGCATGGTGACTTTTGGAAGATGAGCTGGAGAATGTGCAAGCTTTGGTGCTAGCAACACAGGGCTTTGACTGTGGTGTCCCTGGCATGGCCACATCCCTCCCCTTTGCTCCATCCTCTGTGCTAGCAGGAATGACAGAGGGGAAGGTGTGCAGGTGTGCTGGGTCCCATCTGTGCCTCTCAAAGGAATGGATAAATTATGTCCTGGAGGTGGTGCTGACTGTGTGCCACTGACACAGGCTGGTGGGAATCAGGAAAGGTAGGGTGGCATGGAAGCAAGGGGCCATCACTGCACCATGGTGGATGGCTTGTGTATGGATCAGAATCTTTTATGGCTTTCTGCATTCGCTTCTCCTGGACAGGAATAAATGATGCCATTAATACTGAGGGGACCTGTACCATGATGCCCAGTGTGAACATGCTGCTCTGTGAGAAAAGTGGACAATCCCTCTTTCCATGCTGTGGTTTTGTGCTGTCAGGACTACTTAAGCCTCCTGGTTCCCTGCTGCACGTTATTCCCATCCTTATGCTGTGTTAGCATAAATATTTGTGCAGGTGCACAATGAACCAGACTGCTGAACTGATGAGGATGGAAACAAAAAAACCCTTTTGTGTTTCTTACACGTTTTTTCCCTAGTCTGTTTCCTTCTGTGCCTGCACCATGCTGATGCCCATGAGCATCGCATGGGCAGCAGCAGAGGATTCAGAAGCAGAGCTGGTGTGGCAGACGTGGAGGCAGGAAAGATTGCTTTAACTAGCTCTCCTGCATAGGAAAATAAAACAGATCCACAGCTTCACAATTAGCAGAAAATAATAAACCCAGCTTGTAAATAGATTGGATTGAGTGATTAAAACCACAATATTTTGATTTGCATAAACTTGTTTTCCTATTAGTACAAGAGCATCTGTTGCTGGGGGCAGGTAGATTCTCACTAAATGAAAACCTGAATTGCATGTGACCTTCCCTACATCGGGCACCGCTTGTCCTCTATTAGAGCAGCCTCTGGAACTGGTCAGGAGTCCTGAAAGCAAGGCCCAAACAAAGGGAGCTTGGTTCTGCAGGGCCATGCCCATGCAAGATCATCGTTTGTCCACTGGATGATCTTGGGAGGCTGGAGGCCTCTGCCATCTCCAGCTGCCTGTCCTGCAGAAGTGGAAAGATGCTGGAAGAGCTCCGTCTCCAGCTGCGCTGTGGTTGAGGGCACTGGGGAAGCGTGACGGGGCCAGGGCTACCCATCACACAGAGTAGTCTCCCTCAAGCCTTGTTCCTCCCCATGCTGCCTGGTGCTGTTCTGGGGATGGGATGGGTAGTTTGGGATTGCTGGAGACCCTGAACCTTTGAAAACCCTCTTGGTATGTTCTGTGACACAGTGTGTGAACTGGCACTGAAACCAGCTGTGCTACATCGTGCTGGTTAGTTCTTCCAGTTTGGATTAAGTACCCCCAGCTCTGAGGCTTCTGTTTTGCAGAAGGTGACTCTGCTTTCCACAGACTAAAAGCCCATATGCAGATCTTAGGAGACACTTTTTGTTTTCCTTTGAACAACCTGTGTTTCAACTGAAATGGATTATTTCCTTTTCTGTCAAACCAGGTCGTGGGAACTTAGCACTGTACAGTCAGAGAGGAGGTATCAGGAGCTCCAAGCCCATCCTCCCCTGTGGTTGGTGTGGCTACAGGATACTTCTGTCACCCTTAGCCCTGGCAAAAAAGGCAGCTGTGTATTGTCACAAATTGAGCAGTAAGATCGAAAGCTAAAACCTGGAAAGGAGAGCCAAGCTCCAGCTTGCAGCCCTGGAGTGTTCCTGCTGGCATCTGCTGTTCCCACCCTCAGAGGAGGGAGCCGGTGGCTGGTGGGTGATTCCTGTGGGTGCCCGGGCGGGGCGGGCGGTCCAGCGCAGGCGGCTCTTTCCGGGAGCCGTGGCCTGACCGCGGCCAGCTGGCAGCAGCCCCTGGCTCTGTGCCTCTCCTGCTCCCTGCTCTGCTTCTGCAGCTTTAGAGCCTCGTTCGGGGGCTGAGGTGCTGCAGCACAAGCTGTGCTAGGAGGGTGCCTTGTGCATGGTGTGCAGTCCTGCTGATGTGGGAGCCCTGATTGGTGGCTGGAGCTTCTGGGCACCATGATAACAAAAATAACCCTTATTATTAAACCGAGCATGTTGTCTAAATGCTAGTTGTGATTTTAAATTGTTTTTGTTATGTTTCCTAAAGCCCATGGCACGCTGTGTTTCTTTGATCTGGATGTTCGGAGGTGTTCTGTTACTGCGGGGGCTGGAGCTCGGGGATCAGACCACGAGTGGCCCTGTCCCCTTGGGAGTGTGCAATAAGTCACTCTGGCTGCCCTGTGGGTGTAGATGTGTTACATCTGTGGGGTGCCCATGCTCCCATGGAATTCAGTGTTCTCTCTGTTTACTGTCCATGGGTTTGTTGTTAAGGGATGTTATCACTCTTCATGCCTTACACAAATGAAGTGACAGAGCCTGTGTTGAACAGAAATGCATAAACCAGTCATCTTCAGGTATTGGAGAAAATTTCCCCAAATAAAAAAGCAAGCCCGAGCCTTAAACTGGCCAGTATTTGTGTGCATTTTACTGTGGGCACTCTAAGCCATCTCAGTGAAGTAAACCTGTGACCTTGGTCTAGACTTTGTCCTGATGTTGTGATTTTGAGTAGATTGCTGTTGGGGGTGCCACACAGCATAAAGATTTTGATGAAGAAATAATGTTCAAATTGGAATAGAGCTGATAGCATTGTACACAGATGTTTTGTGCATCAGCCTTTATTGTAAAATAACTTTTAATAGCTCCAGATAATTAATTTTTTTTTTAATTTAGGAAAAAAATAAGATGACTTATGGTTGAAAACAGAAATTTGCAATACCTTCATGTCTCATGTTAATTTTTCTTTCCAAATTTTGTTTTTATTAAAAATCGAATTTTTCTTGAAAAAATGCTGTTTTTTCTTAAGGCAACTGATAAAGGAAAATGCCTGAAAGAGGTCCCTATTCCAGTGCATGCTATTTCTGAAAATTTGATACTTTCAAATAGCATGAAGTAAGACTTCCAAACATCTCCAAATTCACTGAAGTTTTTCAAGTTTATAGACTATTTCTAGAAATGAAGGGCACAGATTGATTTTTGCAGGTGTTTTGCTTTTTCTTCTTGTGATTGGTTCTTTTAATTATATTCCAAGCAAATTACCATAGCTAAATCTTTGTGTGTCAAGATATCAAGAATAACATAGTGTAAGCCTCTTCCATTAATATTCATTGTGATATTTCATAACTGTATCTGTTGAGCAGCACTGATTGAATTTAGAGAAATTGTATTGTTTAAAATCCTTTTCATTAATATATTAAACTCTGATAGGATATTATTGAAATCAGTTTGTACACAGACATTTGCTTTTGCATCTCTAGCCTTCCCTAAGTTAAGAGACTGCTTGCATCCATTAATGTCATGTTAGGGAAATTGACACTCCAGTTTGATGGGATGCTGTGTTTTGGTAGCTTTAAGAATTGTACAGTTTTCAGAAATTATTGGTGAGACTTAAGTGTATTACAAATTAATAAAAAGTTATAGAAGATACTATTTATACTGAAGTGCACAATAAATACTGGATTTTCTTCTAAAGAGAAAATGGTTTGGGGGTTTTTGACTGTTAAATAATCACTCTGCCAGGCTTAATGATTTTAAAGAAAAAAATACACTTAAAGCATTTGGTTTTTTTTCTGTTCTACTTCACTATCAAAGACTACACAAACAGGGGAAACAAGCAGATGAACTGGTCTTTGGGAGGACATAGTTAAAAGTTGTGAAGCCTAAGTGCTATCAAACATATAAACAAACCTCTGAAAGTAACATTCGTATTAACAACTTACTGGTTTTAAATGTGTCTTGTCACTGATGGCAAAGAAATAAGAGGTGAGAGCTGTGTTTTTTTACTTATTTTATTAGCTCCTGGTGTGAAGGAAGTGATGTTATCCTAGCAACCTCCTTGTCTTCATTTGGCCTTCAGCGTTTTTCTGTGTGTGTATGTATTTTCTTAGTAGTGAGTGACTGAAAACATGTGCAAGCCAGCCATGTGCTGATGTTGCACTGACTCCAACTCTCACCCACCCGCCCACTTTCCTTCCTTCCTTCCTTGGAGAGCTGGCAAACAAATTACAGCCTCAACGTGTGTGCTGCTCAGGCAATGGCCCGCTGGGGAAATGCAGGGGGAGAACATTTGGATGCCAGATCAGTGTCTCATTAGGCATTTCTTAGTGTATTTTACAAGTCTGCAGACAAACAGTAGTTAAGGCTCAGATGGAGAAAAATTTATATGCTCCCTGGAGGAAAGGGGGGAGGCTGGGGAGTCTGCTGGGGATTGCAGGGCAGTTGCTGCTGCACCCAGGCAAGTCCCACATGGCCATGCAAAGATTCAGTAATGTGCCCTAAAACCTGATGGGTAGGAGGGGATTGGTGGCCCTCTTGATGACTTTGAAACATGAGGGTGATTGATTGCGTTCTGCTTTGAGATAGGGTTTACAGATCCTGCACAAAATGTTGGGGTATATGTGTGGTACAAGTGTGAAACTGGGCTGAATCCAGCCCAGACCTGCTCAATGAATGGTGATTTGCAAAGTCATGTGGCCGAATCAGATGACTTCAGATGTGTTTTTAAGTGAGGGTTAAAGGAAACATTAAGCTTATGTTTCCTTGTTGCCGTCATTGCTGCTTTACCGTATTAGAGTCTTAATGGCAATGTTTTCCTTTCTTTTTCACAAACAAGATGACCTTGGCAGTTAATGACCTGCTTGCAGTCTTTGGCGTGGCTCTGCCGGGGAGGGAGCATTCGTCATATTTATTCCATAATTCCACATTACAGAAGATGCTCGACACTGGCTGTGAGGAGGCAGTGAGTGCAGCAGTAAAAAGGGACACAGCATCTAGGAGAAGGAGGAGGGTGGCACCATTTCAGGAGAGGGATTCCTCCCTCAGGATGGATGCAGAAGGATCTGGACCGCAGGAAAGCGAATGCAGAAGCCGGGGGTGTGGGCTGCTGTGGGGTAGGCCTGCCTGTGGACAGCAGCAGCCCAGCTGCCTGGCGCTGTGGAGGCAGGGAAGAGCAGCTGCTCCCTCCCTGCACACTTGGGTGCGTTTGCTGGACAGCTGGGAGCTGAATGGCTTTGCTTCAGCAGAGCAAAACTGGTCCCTCAGCACCTGCATAATTGGGCTGTGCAGACCCCAGCACAGCAACGGGGGCCTGATGGTGGGGAGGGCACATGAGCCATCAGCCCTGCTGCTGCCTCATCTGCCCTTCAATATATATATATATATATATATGCCATAAATAAATGGTACCAGGCCTTCCCGACCCACATTGCACTTACTGGCTGGAGAAATGCTGGGTGTGTTTGGTCTCCACATACTTGGTGCTGTGCGCTAGCCCTGTGTCTTGCAGCCACGCTGCTGTAGTTGGAGACTCAATGAATAAAACTAAAGCTCAGAACTCTTGGGTCTAAGTTTTGTGGAGTTTTTTTTTTTTTTGGGTTTTTTTTTGGTTTCTTTTTTGTTTTGTTTTGTTTTTTTTTTTTGTGAGGAGAGAGGGATAAAAAGTTGTCTTTTTGTTTGTTTGTTTTGTTTTTAAATCTAGATTAACCATACAAAGAAGTGTTACCTATGAACTGCTGCACTGGCAAGAGTAAGCTGGTGCTTTGGAAACAATTTCTGACTTGGGAGCAAATAATTTGCTTTTTAAGTTGCTCTGTTTTTTCCTTGGCTTTGCCTCTGAGGCCTGGGTGGTGAAGGGCTCTGGTTATGGGCGCAGCAGCCGCTGAGGGGACAGTGGGGGGGCTGCCATCATGTGAGCAGTAATTTTATTTATGTTGGTATCCTTTCAAACTGTCACAGTAAATCTATGTTTCTTGTCATTTTGTAGATGATTATATAGGATTAGGCCTTTTACCAGCATTTAAAAATTCTGCAGTCATTTTGAAGACTCTCTCCCTTCCTGGCTCAGCCAAGCGATTCCTATTCTTGCTGGTATTCCTCGCTATTTAAATAATGCCGGGCCTGATTAGGAGGAAATGGTCTCTGGAAGGCAACCGACATTTTCAAAAGCACTGTTTCACAAAGGAGACTTTGAACTGTGCTAAGGCTTTAAAAGTTAAATAATATTTTGAATGTTAGAGTTCTAATGTTTTCCTATTGTCATGGGAGACTTGGATCGAGTCCCAGGATTGTGGTTAACTTTGCCTCCAAGCTTAGGCCTTATTTATTACCACTGAGGAGATGAACTTAAGCTACTTCACCTCTTTTTTTTTTCTCTTTTTTCTGTATTAACTCTTAAAATTGAGACAACTTTTAATATTTTTTTATTATGTTTATTTCCAAAAGGGCTATAAGTTTGCTTATTTTTTTAATGGACGCCTGAGGAGGATAAGTGGTGTCTTGGGGCTGCCCAGGACTGTGGCAGAGCTGCTGGTGCCCTGAGCACCCCATGTCCAGAGGGACATGGGACACAGCTCTGTGGAAGGGCTCTAAGGCTCCTTGCAGCTGCTCTGGAGTGAGGGCACTGGAGGCGATTTAAAGAGGAAGATCCTGAGGGGACAGAGCCATGAGGGGCGCAGCAGCAGGGCCTGGGCAATGTCTGGCTGAGGCCGGGCACAGTGCCCGTAGGGAGCGGGCCCCATGGCTGTGCTGAGGGGCAGGGGGGCTTCGGCCCTGGCTGTGAGCGGCCCTGCACTCCTGTCTTGCAAGGAAAGGTGAAAAGGCCCCTTCCCACCCAAACCATCCCACTCTGGTGTGGAGCTCGGCGTGCGCGGCCCAGGGGCCTCCGATGGGATGCAGCTCAGGTTTGTGGCTCTCACAAACGAGTTTATTTTCACACAGCAGCCTACTGGAGCCACAGTTTAAGGTGTGGTTGTGATGGAACAAGGTTGTTTTAGGAAATACAGTTAATACTTAAGGACATTTATGCGTTTACTAAGCCCTCAGAAAGCTGCGTGAACTGTGATAATAAAATTTGCTGTGCGGGTCAAATCATGGCCTTCATTGTTAGGCATGGTTTTTTCCTGTCATCATTCTCCCCTGGGGATTTATTTGGCATGAGGTATAATTTATTTGGCATCACGTAATCTGTGCACAGTAGTCATGAACCCTTGCTTTGAGGATGCGGGGTTCAGGGCTGCTGTTGGTCAGTGCAGTCTCCCAGGGCCCATCTTCCATTGCTGTGTACTTCCTGCCCATTCCCAGGAGCCTAATTATTAATATAATAATATGTAATAATGGCTTATCAGAACAGATTATGTTAGTGTGACTTGCTTTTACCATAAGTCAGTGTATGTTAAAAGCATTTGTTGGTTTAAGTTGAAAGCTGGGTATGTTTTTCTGCTGAGGAAATGTTCCTTTCCAGCTTCCAAAAGGAAAGAAATCCCTTTCTATTTAGCAACATTGAGTGTCTGCTAAAGCAAAAGAATGGTGGTTTTGTAGTTGCATTTTTTGGCCCAGGTGAAAAATGTAATAAGTGAAGCACAAGGCAGAGGAGAGGGAAGAACCTAACCAGATACTATAGAGACTTAATGAATATTAAGCGTTTTCCACTTATGCAGTCTTTTTAATAATCTGAAACATTTATAGTAGTATGACTGCCTGCATCTGCACCAGCTGTAAAGAGAGATAAAAGTCTCAGTTTAACGTGATTTTTATCAGCTTACTCATGCTAGTGTTCAACCTACAGAAGTTTTCACTTTGCATGGTGAAAAACAGCTTTCTAACAACAGGAGTGACTATATGCACAAAGAAACAGTGTAAGTTTGATTCTTTATCTAGGAAATGATGGGGTAACTGATGGTAGTTTAAGTACTTCAGGGTTTTTGTTCCCTTCCCCCCTCCAAGGTATTCAACCTTAGTGCCTAGAGTTGTACTTCATGATTCAAGAATAAACCTGTAAATGCATGCTGAATATTTTCTGGTAACTAATTATAAGAACTATTTGTTCCAAAGTTAATGAACTCCGTATTAGTTTCCTGCATTCAGTTTGTTACATGTGTTATAAAATAATTTCAATATCTTGGGGTTTTCTTAATGTCTGTGTTTAAATGTAAGCTGTTCCAGTAAAGTAAAAAGATATGGTTGTGACTGTTCTCTAAACTGTCTGTGGATATTTAAACCTGTGCTCGTTGCACTCAGGAAGATACTTTAGAAGTTCTGCATTCTCAAACTAATTCTATCTTCCTGAGTGGTTTGCTTCTTTTTTTTGATACCTCAAAAGGTAATGCTAAGAAAGTACCTGCTGCACTTGATGCCAGATACAAGTATCGGTGAAAGTTTTATACATATGCAAGTGGGTAATTAGGTAGAACTTAAAAAAAAAACCAAAAAAACCCCCCCAAAAAAAACCAACCCCCCCCCAAAAAACCGGCAAACCAAAAGCTAAACAATAAAACAACCAATGCGTACTAAATCTGTTGCTTTGGACTTGTCTGTTCAATTTCCTGCTCAGAAGGGCTGGCCTGCACTGCCCCTTCCTCCAACATTTCAGCTTCTGTCTGGGAGCTGCTGAACGGTTTGTGCTGAAGTGAGCGAGGGCCCATTTCATTTGCCCTTGGCTTTGCAGGCTGTTAATCACAGCCGAACAGGTGCCAGGTGGGTAGTGTGGAGCATGGCTCTGAATTTGTGTATCTGAGCACAGTTAAGCCTGGGATCCATTTTAGGTGATCCCATCATCATTATAGGTAATGCCTGTGTCCAGATATGTTTGCTCTTTGCCTGGGCAGCAGAGCCTGGGGGAAGGATGCAGGATAACTTTGTGTCTGTTCCTCACAGATGAATATGTTGCATGTTCCTTAAAGAGTGGACTGCAAGAAAACAAGAAAGAAAAATGAAACAAGCATTTTGTACCACTTATTTGTGTAAGGTCTGGGTTGTGTTACACATCTGGAAGCAGCTTGCTACTCTCTGTGCGTTTGCTAGTGATTAGCTTTTTTTTCCTCTAGTGCTTCTAATTTGAGATCTTGCTATGGAGTTAGGGAGGAGTTTCTATAGAAGCAGATATAGTACTTTCTTTTAGCAGGTTTTTTAAAGCACTAGTATTGATTCGTTTGAAGGTCTATCTCCTCTAATAACTCAAATTCATTTCTTAGAAAACTCACCATCACTGAACTGCTGTTGTCAAGTTAAAAAAGGTAAATGTGAAAGGATCTCATTCTCCTTCGGCAGCAGTTCTTGTTTGTTCCATCTGATGTATTTCTCTTGTCACTATGCTGCAGACCTTGTCTATCCAAGGAAGTGAGTAAGCCACTGTTAATACAAGTGCTTAAAAATATTTTGTTCCTGACCTTTGGAAAAGTTGAACTTAGGAGATCAAAAATAGAGAAGGAAAACTGTATTTCTGTCTTGCTAACTCCCCCCTTCCCCAGGCATACAGAACCTTGAAACTGTGACAGCATTTATGTGTTGTCTTTCAAACTTAAAAAGTGACAGGAAACATTCTCTGCTAGGTTGTAGCTAGGCTTGTAAAAAAACCAGAAAAAAACCAAACCAAAAGACATAGTAACTTTGGGGAATGCTGGAAACAAATGCTGTGTATTTTATGGAGATCCTTTCCTAACTGATTCTGGAACTTTCAAGTTATGTATATATTTAAAATATTTGGTCATGATTGAAAAAAGCCCCTGTACGCTTGATTTCTTGTATTGCATCTTTTTATTACCTGTGATTGTTATTTGTTTAAGTGAAGAGACCTTTCTAGGATGAAAAGGACAGACTAAAGTGGGCTATTTGCTGCAAAGACAATGTCTTCTCTTTATGGTACCTGTGGAAACAATTTCAGTCTGTATGGAAATACCTTGAAAGTTCTCTCTGCCTGCCCCCTCTGCCTGCCACAGCCCTGGGGAATTTTTTTTTAATGGGATTTAGAAGACTTTGAGAAAACTGCTTTTTTTTGGGAGCTGATGACATCATGTGTCTGCTTGTAGTTTTCTTGGGCAAATCAGTGAATATTAGTGCTGCACTGTTTATTGCCCTGTAATGTGTAAGCCCTTTTAGCAATGAACCAATAACTCATGGGTTACACAGTGGTGTCTGAGTGATTTGGAGCTCTCCTGGAGGGAGAATGGAGTGGCATGAAGCTGTGGTAACCATCTTTCGCCCTAGCATTTTGTGCATCATCTGTGTAGCATTTTTAGTTATTGCTAAAATTTGTGGTAGGAAGCTGCCTGAAATGAAATGTGAGGAACTCTGTATAATAATAAAATCAATTGGACTGTTTCCCCAGTAATTCTGGAGACTGATGCATCATTAATGTTGGTAATACAGTAGCTGTCAGATCACAAACTTCTCAATAAATGTGCAGCTGGCAGGCTTTGATGGAAATTGGAGGCAAGCAGAGAATGAGATTTAGGGCTTTGATATATGGGGTGTCAGCCATGTGATGAAGTTTTTATCAATTTCTGTCACTTCTGTCTCTTATGTTCACTACATATGTGGTCTTCCTTGTAGTTTCTGGTGGTGACTGAAATGATAGGTGTACCTTTTTAATCTTTAGTAATAGAAATAGAGGTTAAAAGAAGAGGCAAGTTTGCTTTTAAATATGTTGTTTTGTATATGGTGGCATCACATTAGAAATGTAACGCAATGATTGCCTGATATACACTTAGAGATTTATTAGTCATTATTATAACTTCAGATGGAAGCTGGAAGCAGAACTAATCATCAAGGAACTTGTCTGAATGCAATAGGAAGGCAGTTGTTCAGTATCTGGATTAATTACCTGTACCAGGGAGGTATCAGGGGAACCGGATGAGTGGCTTTTCCAGTCCTTCTGACTCTTTTTTGTCGTGTTTTTGTTTTCAACTGCTTAGTAAATCAGAAACTCTCTACATCTTCAGAATAACTCATTTGAAAGACTTCCTAGAACAGTTACTTGAAAAAAATAAAGTGGGGAAGTTGCAAATTGCCATCAACCCTGATTTAGATCAGAATTACATAAACAGCTGGAAAGTGACACAAATATCTGCAACATAAAGGAAAAATAAACCAACGAGTTTGCTAAGAGTAAATACTGATAAGGACATTTGCATCTGAACACTTTGCACTTATGAGCTGTAAGGAACAAGTTTTCGTTATGGGCTACACTGATTTATTTGTTCACAAAGTTGGGATGTGAGTTTTTCTCTCTTTACACTCCTAAAACAAAATGAGATTTCTAGAAACACAAAACGAATCCTTGCCCATCATATGAATAAGTTTCTGACTGCATCACATTAGCAATAGCTTTGGGTGGCTCTGGGCCAAAGTTGGCTGAGAGAGCCAAAGCAGCTTGCATCAGTGTAGGACCAGGGCGTACACTTTGAGCTGCTCTTGCAGGGGAGGGCTTTACTCCTTGTACAGAGTTGGTAACTTGTGATTTCAGCCAACTTTGGGGGAAGCTGCTTTTCTTGTTTGGATTTTTGACATGAAAAAAGTGAGTATGCAGACGATTTATAGATGAAACTTGAAGGCATAATGATCTGTCCCTTGCTCTGCCTCCACAGATTCTTACAGGGAGGATGTAATTGGTACTTTTATGTGAAATCCCATGGAAATTATTAGTAATGTAACTCTGCATAAAATATATTACAGGAGTTTAGTTAAAAGAAATGCCCTTTAAAAATTTGATAGGCTGATTCTCTATGGGCAGATATCAGACTTAGAGGAATTTGTTTCAGCATAACCTAGTGCTTTTTCAGTAGTTTGGATTTTGCTAATGCCTTATCCACACTCCTATATTTGCTGCCATTTTAGCTACAATTCTGTGAGTTGTGCTCAACTAACAAAAGTTTGAGCAAAATATTTTGGCCCATTTTGCCCCCTTGGGATTTTTGTATCGGTACAAAACAGTTTTTCATATTGAATACCTGCAGAGAAGTGTCAAGTGCAAAAGAATTGGAGCAAAATATTTTAATTCTTGTTTCTTCTGTATTTTGAAATGAGTAATATGCCAAGTAAATAATTCTGAGAAAGTATTTCAAGGGAAAATTTTAATTCCCATTCTAAGTAGTTCACTCAATGTGTCTATAATTCCTCCTAAGGTCTGCAACTTAGATGTTGTCTGTTCCCACGTTCTTTGCAGCCTTAGAACTGGAAGCTGTTTCAAGGCAAGCTGCAATGCTTGCAAATACATGCATGTGGCCGATGTGCTGCTGCTCTTTTAAACAGTATTGCTGGTTCCCCCTTGTTCTACTCATTGATAACTACCTATTTCCTTAAGTCATGATAACTGTATGCATGTATAGAGATGTATGTGTATTTAGGATTTCTATATATGTGTATTCTACATACTATGTATTGTTCTATATATTAGGTACTTGATTTTCTTAGAATGATGCTGTCAGAGGCTTTTTGCTATGGCATGATTTTTTTTTTTTTTCTGTGTGTGAATTTTCAGGAATTAAAGTTTAAGGGGGCTTTTTGGTGTTGAATGCCAAGCTTGCTTTTTGTGGGTTAGACAATGTTATTTGTGTAGGGATAGACAGTATTCATTTTAGCAAAAAGGCTCTGCATCTGGCTTGTAGTCTCATAGGCAGATGAAATCACGAGGAATAGCTGGTAATGTCAAGTAGAATACATGATAAAATTATTAAATTATGTAGCATTGTCTAATCTGCTCACACAGCTTTGCCTGTTACAAGTGACAAACTAATATGCCATCAGACTTGACAGCCCTCTTAGTTTCTTGTAGACACTCGGCACAAACTGTCGTTCATGTGCTCTGGAAGTGATGTGTTTCAGATAACGGGAAATACGTTCCTCTGGCACCTTATAAAACCGTACAGTTGGGCGAGTGTTAGGTGAAAGAAAGCACTGAGTCCAGGTCATAATAACAAATTCAGCTTAGACTGAGTACATGTGCAAGTCCACTTGTTTTCCTTTTGTAGGAGTTTGTGAAACCATTCTTTTAAAGTTAGTGATTTTGTTAGAAGATAAGCAGAAAGACGTTGCACGCGGTCTGCTGCAGAGGTGTGGAGCCAGAGTATGTGAAGTTATACCTCAGCATGGCATGAAAATTTCAGTAGGGTTAAAATCTGTCAGTCAAATTTCTGGCCCGAACAATACTTCAAGTGGATGTTTTCATGGGGTTCAGGGCATGCCAGAGCAGCAAACAGGAGCTCAGGTTTCAGCCCCCTGTTGTAATGGTTATAGGTTTCAGTTTCTCACTGCATGATATGGAGGAAAATGTGCAGATGACCCCAAGCTAATGGGGGTGTGTTGATCTTCTGGAGGGCAGGAGGGCTCTGCAGGGTGGCCTGAACAGACTGGAAAGATGGGCTGAATACAGTGATGTGAGGTTTAACAAGACCAGTGCTGGGTCCTGCACTTTGACCACAGCCTCCTGCAGTGCTACAGGCTGGGGCAGAGTGGCTGGACCATGGCCAGGAAGAAAGGACCTGGGGTTCTGATTAATGGCTGGCTGAATGTGCGCCAGCAGGGTGCCTGCTTGACCACTGGCCAATGCCATCCTGGCCTGGATCAGTAGTGTGGCCAGCAGGACCAGGCAAGGGATCATCCCCCTGTACTTGGCACCAGTGAGGTCACACCTTGAGTGCTGTGTCCAGTTCAGGACCCTCAGTTTGGGAAGGATTCTGAGCTGCTGGAATGTGTCCAGAGAAGAGCAGCAAGGCCCTGAGAGGGTCTAGAACGCAAGCACTATGAGGAGCAGCTGAGGGAGCTGGGGTTGTTTAGCCTGGAGATGAGGAGATTGAGGTGTCATATCAGTCTCTACACCCACCTGAAAGGAGGTTGCATCCAGCTGAGAATTGGTCTCTTCTCCCAGGCAACCGCTGGCAGGAAGAGGGACACAGTTTTAAGCTGCACCAGGGGAGGTTTAGGTTGGACATCAGGAAGAATTTCTTCACAGAAAGGGTGGTTAGACATTAGAATGGGCTGTCTAGGGAGGTGGGTGAAGTTACCATCCCTGGTGGTGTTCAAGCAAAGACTGGATGTTGTAGGCACACAGTTTGTGGTAATTGGGGTGGGGCTGGGCCAAGCCTCATCCCCAACTGGCTACAGCTGTGAGCAGCAGGTGAGCAGCATTGACAGCAATGAGCCATGGAGTGCCAGGGGCACTGACCAACCACCAAAGGGAACAGAGGGCACACAGGTGCAGTGCATCAACAGGAGGGGATAAAAGGCTGGGCTAAATGACAAGAGGAGCAGATGCTTGCAGTCTTCTGGAGTGGAATGATGTTAGTCTGTATGGGCAGGTGCCTGAAGCCTTCTGATGAGGTATGGTTACTCTGGGCAAATACTTAAAGCTTTCTGAAATTGTGTGGTGATACTCTGTGTATTGTGGCTGTCTTGACTGTGGCATATGTTGTGACAGGATGTGGCACTCAGTGCCACAGTCTGGTTGACAAAGTGGTTGTTCAGTCATAGGTTGGACTTGAAGATCTCAGAGGTCTTTTCCAACCTAACTGATTCTGTAATTCTTTGAGTTAAGCATCATCCCTTTGAGGCAGGTCTAATGAGGGGTGATGTGGAACATCTATCTCTACTCCCTTGACCTGTGTTCATTTGTCTGGATTCTTCTATCCTTATTAATATACATCTGGCTTCCTCTCTGGAAACACTGAATGTGGTGCCAAGCCTTGTGGTGGTTTTGGACTGATTACCATGTGCCTGATCAGCTGGCTTGCACCAGTCACATTTTGGAAAGAACCTTCTCTTGAGAGGCCAAGTGGTGTGTGACCGTGCTCACGCACTGCTACGCTGAGGTAGTACCAATGGGTTGAGAACATCTTCACATCTTGTAATGTGCCCATGTCTAATGGCTCAGACTAGAGTAAATTTGAAGCTGCTTTTAAAGTAGGTGCTGTTGGTGGAAGATGAGAGTATATAATGGGAGTATGAAATTCTGCTTCTCCTTGGGTTCAGTGCATTCGCTCTCAGTGAGACAGCCCCAACAAATAGACCCATCATGTCAAAAAAACCAAACTTGCTCCAGTAGGACATGTATTTCATCCTCTTTCAATCTCTCTGTGCTGTTCTGTAGACTGCAACTGATTCAAAACCAGGTTTAAGAATAAAGAGGATCTCTGTTCTATTTTACTTGTAGTGGTCAAGTGCAGAACCTAAGAAAACTGGTTAGAGTGAACAGTTTAGAATTTATATGTATTTCTTTCCCTTTCTTGAGGTCAAAGGACAACTTGATGTAGACTTTTGGAAGGGGATTGTCTTCCCTAATTCTCTTTTGGGAAGAAGACTTCTCTCCCTTGAATCAACTGAGCTGCTTTATTTTCATGTTTGCTTTCTGGTGCATTTTCACAAGATCTGATATTTGAAATTTCTCCATACTATTCTAGTCATCATAAAATTTTGCCAAAAGTGCTAATCCAGATTAGCAAGAACATGACACATCCGTGAAGTCTGAGACATGATAAAAATTAGTTTTAACACATAGGATCAGAGACTTTAAGGTTCCAAACTAATTAGAGACTGAATTAGTCTTGAATTACAACTGGTTTTCATATCTTTTTTGAGATGGAAAGACAAAGTAATAACAAGCAAAGAGAGAGAGCTTTTAAAAGATCATATTTCTCCAAGAAAGAGAATGGCTAGAAGAAGATGAAGTTGCCTTTGTCTTGTTTCTCTTTGAAAATATGTCATGTAATTACTGGTCTTGAAACATAGCTTTAGTTTTCCCTATGTGTTACAGGAATGAAAAATACTGTTAAATTATCATTGTTGATGAGCAGAAGATAACACTTATTTGTCTAAATTGTTTCACTGAGCTTGCTGACGCTGCACAACAATGCTGTTGTCCTCAAGCTGCTGTGTGCCACTGTACGCTATATTTACAAAAAAAGGAAAAGTGTGTAGATACTGTATTTTTAGATGTCTTGAGGCATGCATTCAGGGTGTTTCAGTTACAGGCTTCAGAATTGGGCAAAAGTTTATTAGCTATACCTTTAATAAGATTGCTGTGATACAAAATGAGTAAAGCTTATCCTAAAACTGCTTAGAATAATTTAGTTGTTTGATTGGATTTGTTTCTTTTGGAAGAAACTTCTCACAGATTGCAGTCTTTGTGCTGGGCAGGAAGAGTAAAGTGAGTATTGTCTTAGAGCCATTTGCTTTGAGGTAATGCTCAAAATCATATCTTCAGGGGGAGTGTGTTCTCTTCCAAAGTATTTGTGTGTTAAATCAGTAGGGGCAATTGGTGACTATTAGGTGATGGTAACCTCTAAAAAGAGAGGACAGAGTGTTTCATACTCTAAAAACTAAGTACGTAGAAAGAACCAGAGTATATTCATGTCTGTTTTGTGTGACTGTAAATTCAGCCAGTTTTGAGTTAAATTTTAAATCTGTTTGAGCTCAAGTTCAGTCAAGCACATGTTAAGTTTGTCCTTACTCAGAAAAGTGCTTACATTGACCATATGCTTAAATATCATCAGCTGCTGAATTAAACTCTGAAAACCCTCAGGTGTTCTGCTAGCTTGCTTTTATTGTAGCCTCTGTGCCTCCTGGCAGGAGGTGGGTATAGGAATATCTTTGAGGAGTAGAGCAGGAATTTGTAAATACATCATGCTGTCTCATTTTGGGCTTGAGGAAACCAGTGAGCTTGGTCTGTGGCTCTACATTCTTCATGTAGTGACATAACTGCTGGTGAAAATATCAGAGCACTGGACAATTTAATATTAAAAATCTGTCCTTTCTTTCTAAATGTATCACTTGCTATAGTTTTTCCCAAATATTTGCCCAGCTGTATTTTTGGAAGATCCAAAGGTTTATATTGTAATTGGAAGTTCTTTCTGAATTTGTTATGTTTTTAAAAACATCCAGTGCATTTTACACTGCAATTACTTTGTTTTCCTCCGATCTGTGCAAGTTCTATATGTTACTAATAACTTATTACTCATATTTTTAATTTGACACAGTTTTACCTTGAAGCTTAAGAGAAAAGAAGCTAGAATATTAATTTTGTTAACTTAGCCAAATATGAGATTAAGGTAGAGAGAACTAAGTGCACACAGCTGCTCTCTATTTCAAGGGGTACTTGGTGTATGTTTTTGTACTGATATTAAAGTTAGAAAATATGGTGATGAATATCTTGAGTAAGATTAATTTATATAACTTGTAACTTGGAAGAGAGCTTGAGATTTATGTCAAATAAATATTGATGGTTTGTAACTGAATTTGTTGTGCAGATAAATGGCATCTGACTATTATTGTCAAGCTTGTTTTAACCTTCAGAGATAAGGGGTTTTTTTGAGAGAAACATACTGCAAAAGCTCTCTGGCAAAAAGTCAAGAATTGAAATCTGGTAGTCTATTTACAAATGGTACTTGCAGTGAAAAAGATGGACAGTATAGGGTGGGAGGTTTTTATTTGTTTGAGTTGGGGTTTTTTGGTTTTTATTTAATATATATAATTATTTAGCTGTTGTTCCACCCAGCAAAGCATATCAGAATGAAATGAATGCTTTATTCTTCAGCTGTCCCTTAATTTTGGGGTGTACCATTGTAGCAAAACACTTTCTTGGGTTCTTTATCCAGAGTCCTCTGAAATCACACACAGTCATTCTGTTTGAATAAGCTTATTTTGTTTTGGTACTCACAACCTGCTCACTGGCACTGGAGTGCTGTACCATGAGGTTCATAGATGTTTCTGTGAGAGCTTAAAAATCTTCTGAGAAGTATGCTTTAATATTTTACAATGCTCACGTGAATTTAGGCCAGGAACATAGGCCCATATTAAACAGAATGCAGTGATGACACAGGTGACAAACAAGGGAGTTTATTCTGAAGCACTCTCTTTCTCCTGCAAGATCTGCTGTTCCTGTCTCCTGCCCTCCTTTGCCCTGATGCAGTTGGACCATTTTGAGGATCTGCTTTCAGGAAAATCTAAAAAGCAGTGGAGGTTACCTGTGCCATCGATTAGTGCATCAAAATGCATTATTTATATCCAAGGGGCTCTTGCACTGTGTCTGGGAGGGTACAGAAGGTGGCAGGGGTTCTGTGCTGTGTTGTGCTGGTAGCAGCAGCACACGAGCAGTGTGAGCAAAGCTGTAAGCGGGACAAGAAGGCCTCTTGCAAATTGTCATGGTTTAGTCTCTGCTTCTCTTCTGTGTCTCTCTTTCAAAAGCTTGAAATCTCTTCAAGAAAAATGTATTTGCTTGATAGGTTATGGAATACTGTGAATCAATGCCAATGAGCATGTAAATTGTTTTCATTCAGTGGTAACTCACCTTTTTCAGAAAGTGTTTTTAGCTTTGACCATTAGATTAACTTTTAAGTGTCTGTGTACTCAACTATGTCACCAGTTTCCTTATGTGGAAGAGAAAGCTCATTTGTACCATCAGGTACTAAACTGCTTTTAATTAAAGCATTTCTCAAGTACATGAAGGTTTTTGTCATTTGAATGCAAAATGCTTTAGACTAACAATGAGGAGATAGTAGGATTGGGGAAGCACGATAAAGGTTCCAAGTACTTATTTATTATTAGGTTTACATTTTCAAAATTACAAATTCTAAAATCAGCGTTTCAGGTTGCTAGTCCAGTTACCTTTTGACTTTGCTCATTTTTTGGGTGTGTCCTATGGAGAAGCTGAGCTTTGTTTTTTTAGCATTCTTGAAGTTAAGATGCTGATAGTGTTATGAGCTTGGCTTTTCTATGTCATATGTGAGGATCTTAGATTAAAAGGGGTAAACAACTGATCTACATGGCAATGTTTTCTTTTAGTGGAAGGGAAGGACTAGGAGTTAGAAGAAATAATCAATTTCCTTTACTCTAACTGACCTAATGTTTGCAGAACCTGGTTAGGAACTCCTGATTACTATAATTACATACAGTAACAAAACTGAAGTCCTTTGGAGAAACCCAGGGCAATTTCCAGTGGTGTTTGTGGATGGATTAATTTTTTTAATACCTTTGGAGTAATGCCTCCTAGCTCTTCCCCCCCCCCCTTCAGCATTACAGTCAACAGCAAAATTTCTTTGCAAAGGACTTAATTGGTAGTAATTTGTTGGCTAGATAGAAGCTGTCAGGAAATGGAGAACACAGCTCTGTTGGACACACGTTCTGTGTGGTTTTGATTTATTTAGGCATTCTGGGCTTTGTCCCAGGGTGTTGCTGAAGTTTCAACTTCTGAAAATTTGATCAAGGACCATCTTGTGTCTGACTTCAAAATAATATTAGTAATAAAAAGGGTGGAGCAAGACCACTGTTCCTAGGGGATTGAAAACAGTTTTAGCGATGTGATCCTTCAGAGAGCTCCTGTGCTTCCTCTCCACACAGCTGGAGGAGAGGTAGTATATTGGGCCTCAAAACTGATGTATTAATGAACAGCTGTTAGCATCTGGGGGGCTGGGAGTTGGCATGAATTAAAAATGCTGTTGACTTTCTATTACTAGGTTATTACTTACAGAAATTTCCATTGCAAGTTCCTCTTTTTCTTGTTTCTCCATTCCAGAACAAAAACTTAAATTGCTGATAACTCATTTACTAAAACCAGTGATTTTTACAGGCTGACACTGGTGTTATTAGAATGAGTGAAAAGACCTCTTTTTTTTTTTTTTCCCATTCTTTTTATTCCAACCATTCTTTTTATTCCAATGATTGGAGCCAACATACTGGAATATGCCGACACCCAGGATCACTGTATTCATAAAATGATGACACCTGTTACATCTTATTAAATCAATACATTTTGGTGCTTTTCAACACTGTTTGGGTTTTTTCTTGTCCTATAGTCTTTGAACCTTGGATTTTGTGCTTGAAGTCCTCAAGAAATGTCCAAAACCAAAGCTAAAATAGAAAAAAAATAACAGCTGTGTGATAATAAAAGTGCACTGATGGCTGTAGGAGGGAGGATGCCAGCTTGAAGCAGTGTGTCTTGTCAGCAAATTGAATACTCTCCGAAATAAGGTCATTTTAAGGTAGAAGTAACATATTCTGCTAGAACTGCAGGCTGAGGACCTGTGGGAGATTTAAAAGAAAAGTTAAGGCCTAGGTATCAGCAAAATTTGTCTTGTGTGTGTTAACATATAAACGCAATTGTTGACTTTATTAACTGTAGAATTAGTGTATCACCATAAAGCAGATTGGCAATGTGGTGTCAGTCTTTGGAAGAAGAAGCTGTCTGAGTTTAGTAGTCTCCAGTTTAACCTCCCATCCATTTTAGTAATCTGCACGTGTACTTGTTTGAACCTCCCAACCAAAACTATATCCACGTTTGCCAGAATGTTCTTGTGCCATTCAGGCAAGTCCCTACAAGTCCCTGCAACTCTGTATTTTTGGCAGAGTTTTGGTAGTAGTTCAAGTAATTGCACAGTAAACTCAAAAAGAAACTTGAATGTGTGAACCCATTTGTACCTTCAAAAAAAAAAAAAGAAGCTGGTGTAACCCAAATTTGGCACAGCTCCAGTTTAACCTATGTGGAGCAGCTCCTTTCTTTCCTTCTCAAGAGGTTAAACTTGCATCATCAGGGCAATGTGTGGCGTTGGAGATCAGAAGGCTTCTAGAGATTTCTTTGGCAGAGCTGCTGGTGTGAAAAGGCTCATGGTCTGTGTCTAGAGGGCAGCCAGTTTAAATCTGGGTACAGGGATTGAAACTGCTTTGTTTGCATTCATTTTCCATCATTGCTGATCTAGAAGTTATTTTATTTGGTGATCTGGGAAGATAAAAGCTGGTGGGAGAATGGGCTCTGCGTAGATGAGGGTCATGAAAATGCTGAGGACATGCATGGATGGCATTGACAAAAGGACCAAAGTGTAGACAAGTGCTGTTGTGAGACAGCATCAGTTGCACTTGTGGAAGCAGACACAGCCTTCCCAGCACCTGTGAGTGGTGAATAAAGCTGAAGAGCAGGAGACTGGGGCTGCCTTCCGAGAAATGATTGGCAGGGCTGGAAGATAACTCATTACAGAATCAGCAGAAGACTGGGAAACATTCATTTATGCCAATTCAAATTGCTCTGTCTCTGGAGACTTGGCAGTGTGATTCACTACTATGAAATATTCAGGTTTTAATCATCATTGCCTAGTGCAAAAACTGTAACTTGGTCACTTCTAAAATGTTGAGCTTTTATTTCGCATAAACAAGTGTGAATTTATAGAGCAAATGCATGTAAATAGGTACAAAGTATAGTCATATATTAAGCTTCTAAAAACATAATTGTATCTATAATGTATCCACATTCATATTTACTTGTCTGCAATCTTAAAAGAGCTGTGGAAGAAATTATTTTTCTACTGGGAACAATTTGTGTATGTTTTGGTGAATGAAGAGTAGGGCACAGAACTGAGCACTGGGTGCTGGCAGATTAGCAGTGGCTCAGCACAGAGCATTTAACAGCTGGTCATATATTTTTCACAGTAACTTAAATACATGTCTGAATTGTTCTTAAAGATTTACTTAAAGTACAAAAATCCAGGTTTTGCTGGTGGGTCAGACTCTGCTGAGTCTAAAGGTGAATTTCTGGGAAAGCTGGTATTTTTGTTTCAGATTTGCCCAGCTGTTCCTCATTGCCAGACTTATTGCTGCAGAGCAGTCCATAGCTACAAGACTGGAGCTCCTTTTCTTCAGCTGTTTTCTAGGAATCCCAAACCCTAGTACTTTGCCTTCTGATTCTGGCAGCTCTTACAGCTTGAAGTCATCATGCTTCCTGTTGTTATCCAAGCAAGCTGTCCCCTGATAAACCCAGACAAGTCATTCTGTTCTACCAGATCATTGCATTGTCCAGTTTCTGCTCTAGTGTCCAAGTGTGTGGCACTCCTGGAAACAATGTGTTCCCAACTCCTCCCCTCCACCTAGTCCCCATGGCTTGCCTGCCAAGAGAGTAACTTACTCTCTTTGAATGTAGGTTTGGTCATTTTCATACAGCTATGCCAAGGATTACTGAGTAATTGCAGTGGGATTTGGAGTGACCATATAATGGAAGGGAAAAGAGATTTGTGTACTTTCTGCTTTTTAAAGACAGATGAGCAAGGGCTCACAGGTTTGTTAAAACATAACTCAAATACTGGGCCTTAGCAGCTGCCAAAGGCCCTCTGGTTTGCTTGATGATATGAAGGCTTCTGTTTTAATATGCTATCAAAGAAATAAAAGTGCATGAAACATGGGCTTTAACTGAACAGAAGGGGCATTTGAAAACCTAGCTGAAATCCCTTTTGTGAGGGTTTTTTTGTTTATTTGTTTTTTGTCTCTTTTGTTTTCCTAAGGACCCAAAGGTGCTGGGGTTTTGTTAAAGCTCTTATTAAAGTTTTGACACTCAGCTTTCCCCACGCATACTGTCATAGCTATGTAATTCATATCTCTTAATAATTCCTCCTGAAATATATTAATAATAGGAAAAAGCAAAATTTCTGATGTTATTAATGGAGAAATTGTGTGTGTGAAGATGGCCAGTGTTTTGCTCTAAAATGTATTGCTTTTATTCCCTGGTCCCCTGTGCTCATTTTAATAAGTCTTTCCTGCACAGCTGAAGTGCAAAGTAATAAATAGACAGTATTAGACCCTAGTTGTATGTATGTATTTTTCTCCTCAGAATTTCATTGAAAAGGTGAGCTTTTGTGTTTTGGCATTTAAAAGTAAGCATGGGGGTGTATTTGGAACCCCAGGTAAAATTCATTTTTCAGAATTGCAGTGGCTGAGGTGTCTGTGTTGGACCATAAGGCCTCAGAATCCTTCCTGCTGCAGCAGGAAGGATTCTGATTTTTCTTACAAGGCTTTAGCTTGCTGATTAGTATTGATTGCTGAAGGAATTGGCTGCTTGAACTAGATGCTGAATCAAATAATCCCCTCAGTTCTTGCTTTGCAAATCCATTGTTGTGGAACAAGCTGCTGAGAAGCTTTGCATATGTGCCACAGTGCAATGGGAAATTCTCTCACAGTCCTAGTGGTAAAAATTGCACCTTTTCTCTACTTCTTAACATCCTATTGACAAGTGATATTTGTGCATAAATTTTAGAGTGATAGTTTGTAGTTACATCTAATAGAATAATAAGAAAAGGCCAGAAGTAGCTTTTCAGTACATCCAAGTGATCCACAGTGAGATTGAGCCTTGTAAATCACATAGGTAGTGTTGAAAAATTCCCCATCTCTTTCTGTGTAAACATTCTCTACTGATTCAACTCCTGACACAGAGCATAAACAGAGGACCTGTAGCTAATGAAGCTTTTAAATTTTGTGTTCTGAACTGATGTCCAAGATGTTGGTAACAAACCCATCAGCTGTTCCTGTCCCACCTGCTCAAGGCCTTTACGGTAGTGTGGGATGCTGCATGACAAGAACATGGGGCCGCTGGCTGGGGAAGCAGGGAGCGGGTGGAACCATTGAAAATAGCCAGGGATTTGGTGTGAAAGTTTCAGGGAAGCGCAGTGGTTCTGATCTGTGTTACCTGAAATTGTTGGAATAAAAACTGCAGCTGATATTTCGAAGACCTGACTACTGACATATGAAAGTAGGGATCAACCAAATGGGAGCTGCAGGATCAGCCACCTTCACCTTGGTTTTGCTAACTGGCTTGGACAAAGCCCAGGGAAGTCAAGTGATTGCTACTATGGTGCTCTTTGCAGACTTGGAGCCTCTGGCTGAAAGACAGTTGGTTACCTGTTGGTTATTCTGGGGTCTGGCTGCTCTGTCAGTTACTTCTTTCCCCAATCCTTGACTACTGCATTTTTGTTATTGTTCACAGAAGACATTCAGCTGAAGCCTTCTTACAGGAATTCTAGTTCCACATTTCCCATTGGCTATAACTGCAATTATTATGAAAATACTTGCTTTAGTTGATAACTTCAGATAACCAGTTAACTTCCTGTTCAACTTCTATTCTGTTTGAAAGTATTTCAGATTATTTGATGAGAGGAGGAAAAAATTCACATGAGAAGTATGAGCTATGGAAAAGCCTCTGACCTTGGAGCATGAGTAATATATAGTATTAAGTCATGAATTGTATCATACTGTATCAGGCATTCATAGATGCAACTATACTTTGGTTTTAGGAACATCAGATTTGTCAGTAATAAGAGTTTCATTCAGGAGATTGTCCATGTAAAGAGTCCCTTGGAGACAGTTGTTTTCCCCCTCTGCTTTGGTGGCTGATTAAATTCCTGAGGTTGAATTTCTTGTAATGAGAAATCAGCTCTTGGATGAATTTCCAGAGGAAAAGTATTCACTAAGGGCTATCTGAGCTTCAGGACAAGGAAATGTGCTAGAGGTGGAAAATACAGCCTGCTATATATGCACACCCAGATCATGGTTCACTGATTTATTTTTTTTCCTCCTCTGGAGACTAAAGTCAGTCTTGTCCATTGACCACTGATGGCAGAAGTCTGTGACAAAGGAGAGACACATCAGAACTTGTGAACAGAATAAGAGAATTAATTTATTAAGATGCAAAGAAAGTAGTTTAATGTAGGTTATTGTTACAAAATAATAGGAAGTATTAATGTAATAAATACCTGAAAATGTGTGTAGTGTACATTATAATAATAATGATGTTCTTAGCATGGTCTTGAACAGCCGACATGGAAAAAGTTTCAACTAACAGAGAAATGTCTTCCATATTTGAGATCTCGGAAGTTTTGGGTTCATTATCTGGACCCTTGGGGTCATTAGCAAATCTTTTGAAAATTATTCACATTACTTTTCTGGCAAGGGTGGCAAGTTAGTACCCTCCACTAATGCTCTGTTACCTTCCTCACGCCCACCATGTGCTGGTTCAGCGAGGAGTAGATGACCAAGCACCTGAAGCAGAACTGGTTGTCTTTTGATGATTTTGCAAGCCTGGAGCTAATGCATTTGTTTTAAGGAGCTTTTCTGTCCTACATATGCAATGCATGGAAAGCATGGTGCCACTGCACAGGTCTTTACTAGCAGTGATATGGTTGCCAAATGATCTCTGCATATTGATAGTGAATTTTCTCTGTTACGCGTGTAACTTTCCCTGGGGTGGTGTGAAACTAGATCACCAAAATGATTTATGAAATGGAAACCTGTTTGAAGGCTCATATTAGTGGTAGTTTGACAGTTGTTTGGCTTTGTTACTTTAAATGGCTTTTATCATGGAATCAGTTTATTAAAACAAAGAGGGGCGGCTGGTGAGTATGCACAGAGACTGCTGTACCAAACCCAACTGTCCAATAGAAAGGCCCTGCCTCTGAAACTATTGCAACTCAAATAGTTAAGCCTTGAGTGTGAATCTGTGATGGTTCAGTTAAACATGCAGTTCTGACCTAAAGATGCATCTCTCTCCGCTGATAATGTATTCCTTACAAATAGTAAGGAGATTTTGAAAGGCTTTAACTACTAGTTCAGCGTTGCTTTTCATTAGACTTAGTTGCAGTTGTCATGAGGCTTCTGTTTGGGGATTTGAGTTTGTTTTGTAGCCTTTGCTTATGCTGTCATATACAAGCTTCACATTGGTTAGGAAGGGGAAATGCTAGGGAATTAATTCTGTGCTTCCACCGCATCTCTTAGCTAGAGATCCAGATTGTGGCTTCAAAATAAAAATTCCAGATGCTTCATTGGAAGACTAATGTGCTTTACAGGCCAGACAAAATTAAATAGCACTGGTAGCTGCTTGAAATGAACATTCTCAGTGGCGTGTAGGGAGGAGATAGGAACTTGAGCGGCCTAAAAAAAATTATATATTTAAAAAAAGTAGAAAAGGTTTGGCAAGAAGGATGCATTACAAGTAGTGAATAGTTTTGCATGCACACAAACACCCACCTAAACCAGACCTTTTCCTTGCCTCACCTTGGAGGCAGTGGGCAGGGGCAGCAGCCCTGGCAAAGCTGGGTGCTCAGGCTGTGCTTCCCTCAGCTGCAGCAGCAGCTTTGGGCAGGCAGCTGTGGAGCTGGCCCAAGCACCTCCTGTCAGTGATTTCCATTGTCCTTATCTTGGCAGGTAGCACAGAACACTGCTCATGGCCTGAAGGATAAGTGGGCATCTCTCTGAGCTTGGTACTGGTTCCTGGACCAGTGTGAAGGCTGCTTGTGGTTGTGTGCTGCATTAATAATACTAATGGGCTATTACTCTTACAGTTTTGTATATAGATAAGGATTAATATTATATTGAAATTTATTGTGAATTACTTAGTTTGTTGATATATGATGAAATCAATTCAGTGGTGTAATAGCTTTCATAGTATTACTTTAAATACTGTGCTGCCTTTCCTGGGACTCAGTGTAATGAGATGTGTGTCTTAATTGACTGGTTTTTTTTAACATGTTGTAGATTTGCACTAATGATGGTTGGAAGTGAATATTTCTGTATTTTATAACATAGTTGCCTGTAAACAATCAGGCTAGAAAATGTTTTCCAGTGACTGCAGCTTTTCCTGGCTGCTTTTGTATCAACATTTGGCATTATCTAGTTGCTCGACTCAGTGCATTCTTGAATCGTTTTCAGGAAAAAATACTAACCTCCCTAGGACTTAGGTTTTGGTAACAGACAATGATTTTTTTTTTTTGGTACTTTTTCCTAATCTCTAACATACTTTTTTTTTTTTCTTTGTGGACAGAAATGGTTTTTTGAAGGGACTGAAGCCATTGTTGGGAGTGGAACACTTGGATTATGACAAGTTTTTCCTGCTAGTAGTTTCTAAGTGGGCTCTGGGTGTGGGCACACATTTCTCAAGCAGTCCTCAGCATTGTGTTTAGCTTTTGGATGTGTCTGCACTTTGCTTCAGAGCTATTATTACAGCTCATTTAAACAGACACAAGGTAGTTTAAAACAAATTAATTTGGGTTCCAGTAGCAGGCCTGCTGCAGGGCTAAGGTTTCACCGTCTGAATATCCAGCCAGAGCTGGGGTTTGTGTGTTTTGCATTGATATTTTTATGGCTATGGCTCACCTACAATTGCTGCTGTAGAGGTATGTCAGGTGGGTCCTTGCATGCTACAGTCATACCTGACTTGTTGCTGTGGATTGTGTTCTCTCTTTGTTACATTGTAAAGTAGTGAATTTCAATAAATTGCCAGGGATGAAAGCTAAGAGAGCTCTTGTAAGACAGGTTTTCATTCCATGCATAAAATGGACAAAAAATGGGATATTGATGAAGAAGATGTCTTCACTGGTAGCCAGCCTATTGCAGCCAGGCAAGGTGCCTCCAACTGGCATCCATCTCCAGGTTCCCCATGTTGACATGAGTCATTCAGACCTGCTGCAAGCATTAGGTCTAGTTATAACTTGCCCCAGTAAAGGTTCATATTAGCTTCAAGAGACTATCCCAGTCTCTGCCATTTTTCTGAGCTCAGGCTGTCAGTGTGACAAGTTGGGAATTTCTGTACATCATCAGTCTTAGTGGCTCACGAGCAGGTGAGCAGCTTGGGGTGAAATCTTCATCTCGCTCAAGTTGCTGGATGCTTTACTATTCACCTCAGTGCTCCTTGTTTTCCCCATACACCATTGAATTAACATGTATTTCAAATAGGGATCAAATTTGTAAACATTTTTGGGCTGACTGTAACTGCTGCCAGGTGTTGGGAGTGATTGATGGCGTTGTTACTGGCCCTTACAGCAGAAGTGGATGGGCTTTGGTGCCTCAAATTGCTGCTCCCTGGTATTGCTACCTGTTTACAGCAAAAGACAGAAGCCTCCTTTGAACCATTCTGCTTCATGTTTTAGCCTCTCTCCTGCTGCCAAGAATATTTTTACTCTGCATCAAGAGAAAATGAATTCATGCCTTCAGGATTTGTACTCTTTGCTCTGTGCTATATGATAGCAACCCAGTGAGATGTGCAAGTGGAAACTGCATAAATGATTGATAAAAGCTGAGAGCTGTTTAAATTTTTTTCCTGTTTAATGACTATCAATAATTTAATGCATTTACTGTATGTTTTTAAGAAATAACACCCATATTACAGGCTTGGGTTTAACAGGCTAAATGATTGAAACTTCAAAAAATACCTATTTCCAGCATGAACTGTATCTTCTTTTTAATTAAGAATAAGATGGAAAAAACACAAAATCAGGTTTGTAAGATAGAGGTAGTTGCTGCAAAATAATGTTTCTGCATGCCCCCCTCCTACCCCCCTTATCCTTGGGGCTGATGCTAAGTCAGCACTAGCCCACTGACAGCAGCACACAGGTTACCACCTGGCAGCAGGGAGCAGCAGTGCTTGCCACCCCAGCAGGATGCTGCTTTCCCAGATGTGGCCATGCACCTGCCTCTCCTGTCCCTTATGTCTTGGCTCCTGGGCCCCACTCCACCAGTTGTTTTAGCTGGTTTATCAGCATCCTGTCACCCAGGGGAAGGTTGAGGGGCAAGGCTTTTAGACAAAGATATTGCTTCCTTCTAGATCTAGCTTAAAAGGGAGAAATAAATGCTTGGCAAAATTATTTCCACACTGTTTCTTTGGAAGGGACTAAATTTTTCAAGTGATGAGTATCTCTTATTATGCTTGTGCACTGCTCATTATCATTGTGCACTGAGTTTGGTCCTTGAGACTTTGCATATAAAATGTGAGGTATAAATTTTACTTGTGCTTGGTAGGTACCTTTTCAGGTGATTAAGAGAAAATTAAATAATTTTTTTCATTCTTGGTGGGGTCATTGCAGTTAGACTAGAAGGTAAATGTCATACAGAGGTTGGTATGCTTTAATAGGCATGTTACATAAATGCATCCATGTGAATAGTGCTTCAGAAAGCACAGATTTTTTGCATGGACAAATGTCATTTTGGGCAGAGCTTTTTTCAGGATCCAAGGAAAGCAGGTGGGAAAATACAGATGGCTGTAACATTAAAGCCATAGGGAACAATTGTGTGAACACCTCTATTCAAAGATATAGAAATGAAGTTAGGCATTTGAATTAAAGTTTGTTCAAATTAATAAAAATTACACTGCTTGTTTAAGAAATATATTTCATCTAAGTAAAGTCTAATCTTTTACTTAGACATCTGTTAGTGGTGGATCCCATGAGTTCACTAAGGCAAATGAAAGGACAATTTATTTAGGAGACCTGTGTTTTCATTGACTCTTACCATGTTTGTGTGCTTTGTCTGTGCTTCTGCAACAATGTTTTGGTTACTTTTTCTTGGCTTTTTGTAATAGATACAGTGATAATAGATTGAGAAGAGCTTTGAGTAGAACTTCCTGTCTTTGTGCAGATACAGTTCTGGGAAAATAGTATTTATGTTTGAAGAAGCTTCTTTTTTTCCACAAATGTCTCCAGTACAGGTGTTTGTGGTGGAAGGCCTACCCTGGTGTATGTGTGAGACACGTGCACACACACACATATGCATGAATAATAGGGATATGCTTTTAATTCATACTAAAATAAATGAGAACTTGCTAATTTCTAGCTTGTTCTCATGTTGCTGTAGGTAAACATTATATTGTGTTTTCATGAAATGAAACATGTGAGTTCTATTTCATCTGATTCTGTGCCAGCTGTAGATAGTAGAAAATAGCTTGGAGAAAGAACCTGATTCAGAAGCAGAGGTTCCTGGCTTCATAACCCAAGGCTGAGAGGTTTTATTCAGTTTCATCATGCTATTTTAGAGCAGGTATTTTCATCTTCTTTTTTCTTAGCTTGCATGTTTGTTTTTTTCAGTAAGAAATGGAGGCTGCTACTTCCCTCAATAGATGTTAAGGAAATAGTTGTTTTATTACCTCTCCTAGATCAAAAGGTTGAAAACAGAAAAAGAAAGAAAATAACTTTTTGCTGTGATACAAACTTGACCTATATTAGTACACTCTGAGTGTACTTAAAATTCACCTGAAACAGAGTAGATGTAGATTGGAGAACCTCAAGAACACTTCTTGATTTTCTCTGCAAATTTTAAGAGGTGTTGATGATGATGACGCCCACTATGATTTAAACCTTGAGTTGCCGCATGTTATGTACAAGGTTTGGGGAAGGTTCTCTTGCATACAGCAGTGCTCTGATCTAATTCCTCAGTGTAATGAAATTAGTAGCCATCATAGAGTTAGAAAATGCAATAAACCAGAAAATCATCCAGGTTGGCTGTGTAGCATGGGAGCTTCTGTTGACACAGGAATTGCTCTAAGAGCTGATGGGGGCACCTTGTAAGGGTCAGACAGGACATGGTCAACAAGCTCTTCACCAGTCATGTTGTGCAGATTGGAAGTGAGGGGCATTCCTTTCCCAAAATTTTATATTCTGAATGTAAAAAGTGTCTGGATCACTTAAGACCTAGAATCTGCAAATGTTGTATAGGATTTTTGCCTTTTCCATAGGAAGTGGGCTACATTTGGGTAATGCCTGGAAAAAACACCATCTTTGTTGTGCAGCACTACAAATAAATCTGGTATCATCATTTACAAAAGATAAGTCAAAATTGCCTTCTGGTATCCCTGCTCCAGCTCAGGTACTGTCCAGAATGGGCATGCATTGTGTGAGATGTAATGAGAACCCAGACCTAGCTGGAATAATTGAGGATTATTTTTATTAAGCTTGATGTAGGAAAGCAGCTCTGCTAAATTCATTGCAGGAGTTGACTCACACACCATCTTGAGGGTGTTTGACTCAACATATGCCTAGTCATTTATCTAATGTTGATGTCAACGATTTGTTGCGTTTTGATACAGTGTTTCCCAGTTTTCTGTTTGTTTCCTTCCTGGAGTGGCTGTGTACCCAAAACATTTTGACATTTTTTTTCATACGAATTATCTCTGGCCCTGCCAGAAATTTAGTCAAGTCTTTTGGTTTTGTAAATCATTTTGTGAGGTTTCTCCACTTAGGATTTGACTTTGGGCTAATGCGTTATTTCACTTCACGTTTTTTCTTGCCTGAGGATTTGAGAACAGACCAATCTCACTTTGTTTGGAGCAAGTCAAACCTATGTCTTTAAATGGTACTTGAGACAGATTTCTGTCTGCCTGAGAATGTTGTTTAAAAACTTTGGTTTTTTGCACCAAGACTTACTTTCTGCCACTTCTTGATTTTATGTTCAATTTGAAAATATGCTTTCTTCAAATCTATGTCTACTTTAAATTATTCCTCTTACTAGTAATAGAAAGCAAGTGCAAAATTTTTAAGCACTTTAAATAAAACCAGTACTTGAATTCTTAATAGACTTTACTGGAGATCTGGGGGGGGGAGGGTGGGTACTTAGCAGGGAGAAAAATACTGTCAAAAGCATTCTTTTGATTGGATAATGAAAAAGAAAAGCAAATTATTCATTTGATTTAGGGATACAAAAATAATGTATGTTCGAAGGGGTGATGCGATTTTTTTTTTCTTGCATTTTGCAACCTGATCTGTGCTGAGCTGCTCAGTAAGTATTGATTTGCACATAGCCTCGGGGTGTACACGTGTCAAGAGCAATTCACTAAGGGTCATTTCTTCTCCCATCCCCACAGTTAGGGCTGTAGCACTGTTTCCTTTTTTAAAAAAAACAAAGAAAAAACCCAAAAAAACCCCAACAAAAAAACTGATTTGAGTTCTCCAGGTTTCAGCTTAAGTTGCTTTGCATCAATTACTACAAGTTGGTGGAAGGTGACAGAAAGCAGAAATGCAACTGATGAGGGGTAAGACATTGAGAAAGTGAAATTAAACACTGTGGGAAGGTTTGCCTTTAGGCAGAGGGTTGAGGAGGCAGGTTTTTGAGTAGCTACATTTTTGTGTCAGGATCCATTCTTTCACATTGTCAAATTATTGCTGCGCCTATTTATGGGTGCCCATAACAAGGCAGAAGAGGTTTTGAATCACTGAGCTTGTTCTTTCTCTCCTTAGTGCACATTTTCTGTGTGTTGTCTTCTGTGATCTTTATTTAGTTTTTCATTGTTTATTTACACTGCCACTTCATGAATTCTTTAAATCATTGCCTATCTAGAGGGGAATCTGGACAGAATTACTCTTGCAGTTTTAAGTCTTGCTGACAGGAGGAGAGAAAAAGAGAGCTTTTGTCCCCTAGAGAAATGCAGGAACTGTGGCCATTTAGAATTGGACAGACGTGGTGGCTTTCAGGGAGATGCTGTGCTAGAAGTGCTGCCTTTTATGTTGTATCCTATCTGTTGGGGCTCCTTATTTCAAATGTTTTCCATGAGACTAGGATCTGTATGCTGTTAGCAGATGGGTTAATTGTTGTTTTGAGGGGTGGCAGAAATGTGTGTGGAAATGTAAGGTAGCATAGACTTTTTTCCTTATTTTGAGAACTTGTTCAGATTTTCCATAGGAGAGAAAAGGGTAGAGTTTTTCTGTAGTAATATAAGCCAACAAAGTGTGATGGAGAACAGACTGGATGTGTTTCCCTTTGCTCATTCCCTGTGGAAAACCTTGATTGCCATTTCCTCAAAGATGTTAATGTCTTGCATTCATGCTTTAAAATAATTTTCCACTTGATTTTCCTGCCTTTCATCAGAGGCAGGTACTGGAGGTAGGGAGGGGCCCATTAAATCTCTGTGTCTGTAAGTTTCTTTAAAGTCATGTTTAGGAGTAGGGCAGAGAGAGGGAGATGGTCTGAGGTGATGAACTGTGGTTTTATGGGAGTGAAGCTTGATTGCAAAGTGGTACCTTTAGTCAAAAGGGTTTTTAGATCCCTTTCCCTTCATTCTGTTTTAGAAAAACCCCACACAAATGCTTACTCTTGCTGTTACTTAAAGATTTGATATAGTTGGAATAGATTGTCTTAAGAAAAAGAGAAGCTGTCTTAAAAAGAACCAGAACTTATGATTAATTGCAAATACCTCATAATTGTAGGTATGATCCTCTCAGAGCAGAGTACATAAGCACTCGAATGTTGGTATATACCTGTATGTTCAGTATGCATGTTGGAATTTGCCTTTTGCCAACTATTTTGATAGTAAATGTGGCTCATTTGAATTTTTACAGAAGTGGGTGTGAGCTTGGCTGAAGCTTGTTTACTTAATAGAATAAATGCTCCAGAATATTTTTGAATTGGACTTTAACCCATTCTGACAGGAATCGCTTTGCTTTTCTTAGTAGTGGTTGACATTCATAGTCCCTGTTTTGGTAAGGTGACGATGGGGAAAATACAGGACACCCTAAACTGGTATTTTGGAAGTGCAGAAGTAGTGGCACAGTAGCTCTGTCAAGCAAGAGTTGTAATCAGTAGCCTTTTTGAAAATCATGGAAGCTAATGCTTATTTCCTTTTTTCTACGTTTTTTTCCTCTCCCCTCAGGAAATACTGTTGTGCTGAGGAAGAAAACAGCTTTCTCCTCCTCCTTTTTTTCCCCCCCCTCCCCTCCTTCCTTCTTGCCTGATTCAGAAGCTCCAGGAATGTGCTAATTGGCGGCGGCCTCTTCAGAAAGGTAAGGGGTAATTGTTATCTGCTTTTCAAGGTGTCTTGCCTGCTCTGCTCCTTCTGGAAGGACAGGTGATGGCAGAAGAAGTTTGTCTTTGTGGAGTTTAGCCAAACTTCTGGTTCATGTGGGTTGCCCTTCTAACGTTGGAATGCAAACAGGAGCTTTGTGCACTTCTTGCTCTACTACTAAGTGTAGGATACAGTCCCTTGAGAAAATCTAGAAGATGAGATATATTTTAAATACTTGTAGAGGAAAAAAAGTAAAACTGTTGTATTGCAAACTGATTAACTAAATCTTTGTCTGAATATCAGCTTGGAAAAGACAGTGTTAGGTCTGGAGAAGACAAGTTGAAGAATCCTATCTCAAGGTGCTTCTTTTGTTATTATCATACATGTACATCTGATCAGGCAAATATAGATTGGTTTAATTGTTGTTTTGGTTAGTTTTTTAAATCTGATGTCTTCTCTGGTGTCTGTCATGGTTTTGTGGCTGGTTGGATCCCTGACAGATAAGACAGGAACTATCTGGAAACCCAACTCTAGTTCTGAATGGTGAAACACATGGCAAGTCTTTAACTATCCGGACTTTTTTCAGTTTTGGACAGAAGTGCAAAATGTGGTGTGTGAGAGGAATTTACTTTTGTAGCTATGTGGTGATAGGAAAATCTATGTCCATCTTTTCACTTCAAGGCATTCAATTTGTGTCAGGGATATATAAAGTCCAAAAAATTAGTGCTGATTCATAGAGCATTGTGAGCTGCAGGAGTAGACTCAAGTTTGTTGCTAGACAAATTGCATATGTATTTTAATATTAAAGATTTGTATTTGCTTAGGAGCTGTAGTGCTTTGAGATGTCTTTTCCTCTTCCATCTTTGTGATAGATGTTAATGCTCTTTGTAGTGGAGGTAATATCTTCTGTCTAGACCTCAGCCACTCTGGTTCAGAATTGACAACTTAATCCAGCACTGAGAAGGGCTTTATGCTAACTTGCTAGGCTCTGAATTGGAGAGGCCAGTGCGTGATACAAGTTTTCCTGCTGGATTGCTCGATGGTGCTAACATTTGTGAAGGGTTTTGAAAGACAGTGTGATGCAATAGTGTCTTCAATTGCCCCAGCAAGATTTGTCAGAGTTCATTTGTCAGACCCTCACGCTGACTGAGTACACTAATGTATCAAGGATAAGCTCCAGACAGGTAATTGTGCCTTGGGATGTTCTTTTTCTGATTCTCCATCTCATTCTTGCTGCTGCAGAGGCAAGCTAAGTCTTTATTGAACAGCCACTACCAGCTGTCTGGCTACTTTCTGCAATAAAGCTAATGATCTAATGGGCAAGTGTTTCTTGGGGACCTTCAGCTGAAGCGGAGACAAGGAGAAACATACAGACCAGCTAAAGGGTTCTCAAGGAGTTTGCAATTTCCCCAGGGCTCCTTCTATGTAATTACCTGTCTCTCTCTTTGTCTCCTATCTTTTAATGCAGCAGGAGTGTCAGACTCAAGGCCGCTAATCTTGGTTACTATGGAAAAGCTGGTTACACTCCTCTTGGTGCACTTCAAAAATGGCAATCGTTGGTCCCCAGCTGGTTCCCTGAATCTAACTTAGAAATGGATGATAGCTTTCCTCCTTGGTGCCAGACTAAAGGATGCAGCTGCCTGTGCTGTTGCAGGCAGGCATTGCCTTCACCACTGATGCTGTGGTATGCTGAGAGGAGCCTGCAGGAGCTGCCTTGTGGTTCTGAACATGTTTTCTCTCAAACAAGCTAAGGCTCTAAAATTCCTTTGAAACACAAAATTTTGGGGCACACTGAGATGTGGGAGGCTTGGCTGAGCTGCATGTGTGGAGGAAGGATTCTATAAGGATTCATAGCTCCAGCTGAGTTTTTGTACTGTTTCTGAATGCCTTCAAACTCCCTGGGTTGGGGGCTGAGGGAAGCTTTAGATCTCTTTTGCAGGACTGTGGGCATCGCTTCTTGTTATCGTCTCCCTCCCAGAATGTGTCATATGCAGTGGTGTGCAGTGGAGCCACTGCTCAGTTCAGTAGCATCAGCTGAGAGGCTGTGCACAGCTATTTCTCTCTGGCTGGATGCATCTGTTTGTCCCTCTTGCACAGCACTGGAAATTTGGAGGGGAATCCCTGCCTGCTGCTCCCCTCCTCCTTTTCCTGTTCATGCTTCCTGAGTTGCAACATGTCAGACAGATCATTGCTCTGAAGCTGTGGCTTGGGAAGGGTTCCAGCACAAAGGCCTTGTCTCTGTGCTCCTTTTCATCCTAGTGAGGAGAGGGAAACTGTCCCATGTTGGACAGGCTCCCTTTCCAGCTGCTGCAGGCTTGCACGCCCAGGAAGTGTGTGGTGCTGAGCCCCTTTATGGTACCTTTGTAAAACATGCTTTAACTGTCTGCAAATGTACGGTATTTAAGCAGCAGAGTCTGTATTATCAAATGCAGTCATGCAGACTGGAGTCCTCGGGGTGAAAAGCTCTGGGGGGAGAGGCTGGATGTGACAGTGAAATTTGAGAACCAAAGCAAGAGGAAATTCTTGTCCATGTGTTGGACCTAGAGCAGGTTCAGTAGAGGTGGAGGATGGGGAACAAATACTCCTCCTCAGTTTGGAAGTGTTGAAGGAGGCAGTCAGAAAGGAGAGGGAGAGGCAGGGCAGGGAAAAGGCAACAAAAGATCAGGCTGTTCAGTGGGCCACAGTTTGCTGTGTTTTGTTTTTTGCCTTTAATGCTGTGCTTTTCTCTGCCTGTTCTTCTTAACTTAAAATTTGGGCAAAGATAATTTTCAAGTTTTTTGTTTGTTAAAAGAGGAATCCTACCTCCATTCAAATTTTTTCATAAGTTATGTTTTGTATCAGTGCATCTAGAATGACTATTTTGCACTGTTTTTTTTTAAGAACTTTTATTTCCCTCATCATTTCCCAATTTTGCGTTTTTATTTGTATCAACCTGAGCCATCTCCAAAGGAAAGGTGATACTGCTACTAGTGGACATTTTTTGGTGGGTGACACTGTATGTTAAACACCATGTCTGTAATAACATAGCTGTCAGTTGGAAGTTTGCCCTAATTGTGTTTTTCTTTTCATTTAGAAATCAAGTTCCCAGTTCTTGGGCTTTTATAGAGCATTTCAATAAGGTGTTTGTTTCAGGTCTTGGATTTTTTTTCTCTCTCAAATCCTTTGAGATCTCTGAGGTTAGTATTTCTCATTCAATAACTATATTCAGTAAAATGAGGTGCCTGTCAAAGCTGTGTTGCACCTTAGGAGAGGATGACAGGTTCCTCCTGAGTTCTCAATTTGCAAAGCCTTAGCCATCTCCCACTTTAAATCAGGACTTTGCCACTGCTTAAGGTCTTTAAATACTTCATTAACTTAACAATAAGCCTGCCCTCTCTTGCTTTTTACTAAAACCTTTGATTTTTTTCGGAGTTTCATTTCATGAATGTCACAGGTATTAATTCTTTACTCTGATATAGAGAAGACTTAAATCTCCAACTTTAGTGCAGAAGGCAAAATAACTTCAATCATGAGTTGATATTTCAAAATCATGTTTTCCAGGGTTTTTTGTCTTTTCTACTCTGTTTGGCATACACATGGTTTTATGTGGTGCTGCCTAGGGTATTGTGAGGGCTGGGTACTACTTGCAGCCCAGGCTGTGGTAGCAGAAATCATTCATCCTGTGTCATCCCTTTTTGGCTTAGCCCACGGGAGGACTCCTGTTCAGTTAGCCCAGTCATTACAGTAGAGAGCTGCACTAATATCTTGCCAGCTGCAGGACAGAAGATATTTCATCTTGGAAGCTTTGCCATGAATAAATTTTGTCTAGAAAATTCTGTACAGATTTGAACTGCCAGGCAAACTTATACTGCAAAGTGCTTTGTGAAATGTGTCCTAAAACATTTTTATCTGGTGCTGATGGCCTTAAAAGCCAGATGAAGTGTATCAGTGACTCATGGTCAGTTACTGCCCTGCTGTGTGATGTAAACCAGAGCTTGCTTTGGTGCCTTCTTGCATACAGCCTTTCAGACTGGATGGTGAATTTCAAGCTTGTGCTTATAGTCTGCAGTTCATACCCTAACCAAGCTCTTCTCTTGAAAGAGATCTCTTAAATTGCTTCTAACATAAATAGAAAGTTTCCAGTCACTTCCTTACTAGTCTAGTTACTATTCTTGATTAAACAGATTAGATCTAAATGTTAGAATTACCCAGAAAGTTTTATTTCCCCTTCTCTTCACCTTCTTTCCTTCCATTCCTCCGTCAAAATACAGATTTGTTGCAGTTTTAAGCCTTATGATTTTTCAGTCTTCTGGTGGGCATTTTTGTGAAAGAGTGGAAGATTAACATTTTAAAGAAGCAAAAGGGAAGGTGTGTGGCTTTGGGTTTTCTTTATTGTGTGAAGTTTCCCAAATACGTTTGGGTATTTCTAACAGTTATAATAAAATCAGTTGATTAGACAAGAAAGTTAGGTATATGAAGCAAAGCACTGTTTTCCAGCAAAATGAGCAGCTAGGATGTATTTCAGTCTTCAGATGCTTGGCTAAATAATGGTGACATACGTTTTTTGCTGCTAGAAGTTGAGATTTTGGCGGTCATATGCAACTGTGAAATCTGTAGGCATATACTGTAGCAGAAGCTGTCTTTATGCATATACAGCACATGGTATTTGGCTTGGGAGAAAGTTCTTTGCTCTCTAAGAAAGTCAGGTTTTTGATGGAACTGACTGCTGTTTGTACTTCATAGTTAAAATTTTTAATCTGGAAGGAAAAATGAATTGTATGTACTAAAGATATTGTTGTGTGGCCCCTGTTCGCAGCAACATAGTCTATTTCCCTGTCTCTTTCTTTTTTCCAAGTGTTTCTTTCCAAGCTTGTGATCATAATTACAGTGAGAAGTAGATTACATACATCTGTACATTCCAGCAGGAAAACTGAGCCTTGGAACAATTTTGGACTGTGGGACATTTCTGTGCTCACCTCTGTCTCTAAAAGTGTTTTGGTATTCCCAAAGGGCTCTGAAAATGTCCATCTGATAGGACACTGGGTGTGGGGAGGACAGAGAGTAAAAGGAAAAGGATGGAAGAAGTATACGAGTGGTGGTTCACCAGTGTCACATTAATAGAATCCTCGAATCAAGTGCTCATTCATTTTAACTAGAGGCTAATTAATCAGAGTGAGTAGATAAAATGATAAGCTGCTTTTAATGAAGTGAAGCAGCTTTATTAGCAGTAAGCAAAACGCAAAATATTTGGTCTCTGGCACATGTGGTTTTCATGGGGACTGTGGTTTGCCACCAGCTCTGGATTGTGCTAGCCTTTTTCTTGCTGCACTCTGCAGGCTGTGCTGTCTGTGTGTTTCACCATGTGGCCAATTCAGAATTCAGGAAATAGAGTCTAATCAGAAGCAGGTGTAACATTTTAAAACCAGAAGGAATGTTCCTTACAGATCTTTTTCTATGCCAGATTAGCATTTGCCGATTTTCAAACTTCGGATGCTGTTATTTTTCTTTGGAGATAGCAGCCTTTATGCTTCCAAGCAGACAAACAAAAAGCTGTCTGGATTTACCAGGGTGCCGCTTTTTGAAAGGCAGCAATATGATACTGCTTGCTAACTGCTAACATAGCCTGAAACCAATGAGTAATTATCCACCCATTTGCAACTTAAGAACAGAAATGTTCCAGGCTGGGTGCTACTTGTGTGTATGGTTAAGTAGAGGGCCAAAGCCAGAGTGCCACAGTTAAACTGGAGCAGGCTTGCATGCTCTTGTTTCAGATGGCTTTCTGCAGTGCATCTGTGCCATTGTGCTGCTCCCCAGTGTCTCTCTGGAAAAGCTGTAGAAGCCATTCGATGGACTATGATGTGCATGGCAGTGCAAGGCTATAATAGGAAATACATAAATGAGTCATAGATTAAGATAATGACATAATTTACATTGGACTGAATTACATTAAGTGCCCACATTTAGGCTCGAAATGAACTTCACTTAAGGCTATGTATATCTTTGTTGAAATAAGCTAAAATTAACAAATTATTCATTAAAGTCACCTCGAAGTAAACTTAGAAACTAGCAGTTCGATAAGGTTCCGGTAGTTATGTGAACTGGAGAAGCTGAGCTGGTAGGTGAATGTGATTTGCGAATAGGATGCTGGCAAGGAAATTGTCTTCCCCCCACCAGCCTTTCCTTAAAAGACTCTGCTTCTCAGCGCCATTCAAGTGTAAATCCTTGTGCAACAAAGGGGAGGCTGGCAGCTCCACCGGTTCAGCAGTATAAGCGATCTCTCATGCTTCAGTTGAAAGGTTGAATCCCTGAAACGAGAAAGCTGCTATAGAGGGAAACTCTCAAAAGGCTGCTGAGAATGGCGGGGTGGGGGGGAGCACAGGGTTGGAAAGCTGTTGAGATCCTTGAAAGTGCAGTGGCAATTTTTGTCTTGACTGTAAAATGACCTGGAGGCAGCTGGACAAAAGGAAAGGCTGCTGTTCAGGTGAGGTTGCCATCACCACTCTAGGAGCTGGATTTTACTTGTTCTCTCCCTTAGGAACACAGCATGCTGCTCTATTTGCCAGCACTGTATGTGGTGCCAATATTTTGTCTACAGTGTGCATTGAGTCCCTCTTAGTTTTCCTGTTTGGATTATTCTTTCTAACGACTGTGTGTTGCAAGTCTCAAAGCTTTGGAATTGTGACTTCTTGCTTTGCAAAACAGTATGAAATTGTGGACATTGGGTTTTACACTGAAAGGATGAGGTTAATCTTGCACCTTCTGAAACCCTTGTAAATATTTGACTGGCTACTCGGCAACACAGCTGAACTGCCTGAGTTAATGCTTAATGTGAGAGTGGTCCTGAAGTGCATGGCTTTGGTGATGGGCCAAGGGTCACAGAGTGAGCAGTAGTTCCCCATGAAGACATCTGTGCTCCCTGTTCCTTATCTTTCAGGATTCCTCCCTTTCCCCCTCCACTGCCCCAGATCTGCAGGCAGGAGGAGGTGACATAGCTGAGTCCACTCCAAGCAGAGTCAGCTGGGTGTGTTCAGGTGGCAGTAAAATTGCTTTGGGCTGTCCTGCTGACTTTCTCTGCCCTGGTGCTTTTGCTGGTCCAGCAGCAATGTGGTAATCCTTGATGTCCAAGTGAGGGTAAGTCTATCAGGCTCTTCACAACTACATCTGGGTTTGGAAGAAAGTTTTTGTGCACATACAAATGTGCACCAGTGGGCAGTAGGTAGTACCTGGTCACTGGGAAAGAGCAGCCTAGAGACCTGTGACAAATCTGATCCTGAGTATGTTACAATTTAAATTGCAGGTTCTGGTACCTGCCATGCCTTGACAATGTAAAAGTACCCTCTTGTGTTCTGAATGGAATGCTTTGTAGTGTTGGAAAGTTAGTACCAAGACTATATGGGAAAATGTTTTCAGCTTTATGTCCCAGATCAATGAAAATCCCCTTGTTTTACGGGAACTGACCAGTGCAAGACAGCTTTTGCTTTTCTGATGTAAAGATTGATCCTTCATAATGTTGTGCCATATCAGTCCTTCTAAGTGGCAAGAACCTTAAATGTCAGTGCAAATTGAAGAAGATGCTTCAATATCATAACAGAGCCATAGCATTGTGTAAAAATAAATGTGTTTTTAAACTGATTGTTTAGGTGTGATGACTGTTGCTTGAGGATACCAGCTATCAGAGACCATCCCAGAGACATGTATAATGTGTTCCAGTGACTGTATAAAGTAGCACTGCCCCACCTACTGCACCATGACATGGAAATAAGCAAAACTTTGATTATTGAAAAATGAACTTGTTATATGCTGTTCAAAAAAACTGTAGCACTTTCTACATCTGTGTTTTTTTAAATTATTGCTGCTGTAAAAAGAAATTTGTTAATTTCTGGCAATAGTTTATTATTTTGATATTTGGGAGGGGGTTGTTGTATTGTTTGGTTTGTTTTTGGTGCTTTTTTTTCTTTGTTTGTTTTGGGTTTTTTGTTGGTGTTGTTGTTGTCTGGGTTTTAATATGCTGAATAGTTTTTATGCCCACTTAGAGTTTGGTAGTCTCTATTTTCTAGTCTGCATTTCTGTGGCAGAAACTTTGATTCCTGAAGATCAATTTGGAAATACCCTATCTGACAAAAATGTCTCAGGAGAAAATGAGCATCTAAGAAAGAAGGCAGTAGTGTTGGAAAAAGTCTGTTCATGCTGGTAAGGAGTTTTGACCTCAGACCGGGGACTTACTTGGGAAAGGTTCAGTACATTTGACTCCAATGCTCCTAATCCAAAGAAACCACACAGAAGAAGCTAGAAAAGATAAGGTTTGGGAAAACCTTTTGCTATGTGGCTTGGGATCAGAACACCTTAATCATAGTTTCTATACCTTCTTTTAAGATGTATTAGTGGGCATACACCTGTGTGAGCCCTGAGCATGGCCTCAGCTGGCAGGTGTTAGTTTAGGTGTTTTTATAGCAGAATACAGCGCTGAAAAAGAATATCATTCTTTACAACCCATTATCAGAGGGGGAATTGAGATCTAGGCAGTGGTTCTTCTGAAGGACCACAGCTTATCATGAGCTCAGCCTAGATTCAAGTGAAGTCTAGCATTAGCTTCCTGGAAGTGTTCAGCAGGTGCCTCTGTAAAATAAGAGTCTATTGGGCCACTACAAATGCCAACCCTGTATTTCTAACTGAACACATGGATGCACAGAAAAGCAAAGTTATTTTCCTTCAGTTCCCTGGCAAGGGAACTACATAGCTGGGAATAGAATGGAGATTTCCTGATGTCCATTTCCCTCTTATAATTATAAAACAGCGCTGCTTTCTTCTTCATTGTAAACATGAATCGAGCCAAATGGCATGCACAATTAGCTTTTTTTTCTGGAAAGCTGGAGGGGGAAGGAGAGAAGGAGGAGGGGACTGGAGATATAAAGGGGGAGGGGAGAGTCATTCAGGGACACTGTACCTGCTGGGGCACAATGTAATAACCACTAGGGCAGCCTGGGCTGCAGATGCATTGTTATCTGCAGTCCCCAATCTGGGAGAGCTGCAAAAGGTTTAATGCAAATCTGAGACCTCTGCCATTGTGTGAGACAGATTAGGGCTCATTTGCATTTCTTCTCCTATAATAATTACCTAGCAAGGAGTGCCTGTTACCATTAGCTTCATTCTGTTTGCCTGTGATAACGCCATCAGCAATCTCTTCTCCACGGATTGTGGACACTGTGAGGAAGGGCAGTGGGCCAAAAAAATGATAATAAAAGACATCTGTTGGGAAAGTAGTAGAAAAATGTGAATGCTGAAAAATTAAAATGCAGATAATTTTAGTAATAGCCACTAAATACAGCTGGAGATATACTGTGAGCTGAAGAGTAAAAGTCAATATTAATCCATAATATTGATGAGTGGTATGGTTTCAAATATCAGTTGAGAAAAGCTATCACAGGATTTTAACTGAGCTTTATCAATGGTGCTCAATAGTTTTGTTCAGTCTTCAGGATTGATTTAGATTGTTCTAAAATGAGTGCAGCTAGAGATCAGTGTTACTGAGAGACAAATGTTAACTGTCTAAAACTGATGTGATGCATCAGAAAGTCAGGTAAAATTCTGCAAACTTAGTGGAGCTTTGGGTCCTGGAACTTAAGCAAAGAAGGATTCCTGACTAAGAAATTAGGGCAGATATTTGGGGTTCTTTTACTGTGGGGTTTGTTGGTTTGTTTTTGAGATGGGAGGAGTGAAATAGCAGAAAAGGAATGCAACTAAACCTGGGAGAAAGAGGGTGCTAAAATCAGCTTGTTCTTTCTGCACATTTATTGCATATAGAAGGAACATGAAATCCTTTTGAGCAACATTTGCTGTTCTTGCCACTCACTCTCCTTCTCTTGGTTTTTACCCTTTGCACTCTGATGAAGAAGCTGCTGGAGTCAACCCACCAGAGGCAGAGAGCCCTGAAATTCCCTGTTCAGCTTTGGCTCCTGCCTTGAATCCCCAGCTGTGCATGCACACAGCAGGAGCAGAGAGCAGCTGCTGGGGATGGAGCCCAGCACCCATCTCAGGGCCTGCTTCTGTGTACCACAGAAGATCTTTGGATGCTCCTAGTGCAGGGTGTAGGGGGAACTCTGGAAGAAGGTAGCATGCCAGATATTCTATGTGCATATCAACATCAGGGAGCGAGCAGGGCTGCCTCTGGTTTGCTACAGATTGCCCTGTTTTGGTGCAAGCTTTCACCTGCCAGTGTTTTCAGAGAAGGAATTCCATCTTTCACAGTGGAGGGGTGGGGAAGCAGGAAGACAAATCAAAGCAGCTCTGACTTTAATCTGCCAAACAGCCACCTTACATATATTTAAATAGATGTAGGCTGATTTCTGATCTGCAGCAGGCCATCAAAATTATGATCTCATAGCTGGGTTGTTTTGGGTGCCTTTATTTTTTCAAGTGATATTCTGAGGGTGTGCTGCCACATTCACCTTGTCATCAGTGTGGAAGCAGTAGAATGCCTAGGATACTGCCTGAGGAGTTGGCTGTGGTTCTGAGGGGAGAGAGGAGTGGGGAGTTGCTAGGAGCTTTTCTGTACATGACCTGTTGGGCAGTGAGTGAGCTGCCAGGAGGAAACCTCAGTTCCTGTGACTGGCATCATTTCTGGCTGTTAGGGATTTGGGTGGATACTCTATTCACATAGCTCTGAATTCAGAGTTTAGAGATCCTTATGTGTGAACATCCTTAGTTTTCCAAAATTTTCCTCTTGCCATCAGTTGATTTTCTTAAACTGTGGTAGCAAGGAAAGCATTTTGACAACACTTAATATCAAGGTACATGGAATAGGGCTAAGTGCTGCCTTCCATGATAGCACTAGATATTTAGCATTAACCACAAGTTATATTGATGTAAAGGATTAGAGGGAATGGCAGAGGACTGGAAATGTTCATATTTCTTAAGTCTATTTTTTTGTCCTCTTGATGTTTTTACTGCTATAATGATGTTAAAAATCGCAAACTTGACAGTTACACAAAGACAAAAGGAAACTTTAAAAGAGAAGTTTAAAAAATAGTTTTAAAGCACATGTTTGTTAAACCAAATGAGTGTTTTTAATTCTAAATAAAAACTAAAGGATACAACTGTATTTTATTGAAGAGCATCAGCATAAATCTTTTGTTCTGCTTCAGACCTTTTTCTAGGAGGAGGAAGTAAAATTTGGTGCATAGCTTGTTTTACATATATATATATTATTTACAAGTTGTGCCATCATTACATTGGAATAAAACTGCAGTTGATATAATTGGAAAGGTCTAGTGTATGTAGTGTGTGGGGAAGGACAAGGAAGTTTTGAAGTGTATGGAGAATAATGATTATGTACATCTAAATGTAAGCTAAAACAGAGCAACATATGTTACTGTGTGAGTAATTGGAGATAAAAAAATCTGACTACTTAGTTACTGCAGTATATGTGAAGCTGTATGTTTATATGTATATACAAACACAGTTTGAAACTTAAAAAATAATATAAAGATAACATAGCTTCTTACAAGGCTTGTATCATTTCTGCAAATTATTCTTCTCCTATGGCCCTTCTTTAATAATTATTTTAGTCCAGTCACCATATGTGTTTTTAGGCTTTTATTTTGATTCCGTTGCAGTGCATTCCAAGTAATTTGTGTACTTAGCTGTATATAGCTGTTCTTCTTTAACCCACCATGTGCATGGGTATGTTACTTGTCCCAAGGCTTCTGTGATCTGGAAGAGTGCATCAGAAATGAGTTTTTGAATCCTCTTCCTTATCTGAGAAGTTGAACTTGGGCTTTAAAGGCCGTTGTTAAAGACCTGTAAAGGCATGTGAACAGCTGAGTTTTTGTTGGAGGAAGTGTCACCGTAAGCGTAAGAGCAGAGGTGTGAAAGCTCTGCCCCAGCGCAGTGGCACTGGGACTGCTGTTGTTCATCCTCCCTAATGGGAGGCAGTGGCCTGTCACACCCAGGAGCAAGGAGGTGTTTGTTTGCTCAGGCTCAGGTACACAACCTAAGCTACACAAGCGGGTCTGAGTTGTTTTTCAGTACTGCTGCACTTGAAGGTAAATCTAAGCTGACTCTGTTGATTTGTTGAAATGCATGTTGGGTGCTCTATCCCTCAACAGAAGTTCAAATACCTGTTTGCAGAAAGGCTAAAGTTGTAGGCAAATAAGCAACTTTAGGAAAGACGTCCTAGCTTGGCTTTTGAGAGCAATGCATTTCCAAAAGAGTCACTGAAAAGAGAAAAAAAAGTAGGGGGGGGCTTGTCTGTGCAGTTCACTGCATTAGCAAACGAAGGACCCACATGGTCAGTATGTTAAACTGACCATCACACATAAAGGAATCCAAGGAACAGCTGGTTATTCTCTGGTATCTTTAGGCTGTCTGAGTACGATCATCAGGCAATCCTTTCTGTTGTCACAGAGTCCAGGTATGGACTGCTTTACAGAAAATGCAAGGGAAGTTACTTTTCTAGCTCAGCAGTAGCATGGGCACACAGCTCCCTGCTCCACTTTCATGTCTCACCATGCCTCCCTCCTCTCTCTCCCTATCCAGCCGGTTTAATAGCAATGAGGTTACTAGCTGAAGAACTGGCTTTGCTGACTTTTACCTAACAAAAACGTTTCACAAGCTTTACGCTATATGGCATAGTGATACTTTTTCTTAAATACTTGAAGAAAACGTGCCCAGAGCATAGATATCCATGAAAACATACTTAAACATACATTTATGAAATAATGTGGATAACGAAACTTTTATATAAGCATAACCATACACCCACACAACTTACAAGACTAGACTTATTTTCAGCTGCCTTATTATCAAAATTACGATTTATATAACATAAATTATGTGAGCCAAAGGAGTTTATGAAGCAGAATTCTGGAATTGGTTTAACTCTCTTGATTCTGCAGAATGTTTCCATCTTAGTAACTGCAATACTTTTTTTTTTTAATTTGGGGGCATGGAAGGGGAACAGGAGAGTTGGGATTAAAATGTTTTATGAAAAAGGCTGAATATTTGAAGCATTGCAAAAAGCTCTGTTTTAACATTTATTGGAAGGCTAATTGCAAAATATTTCTTGTAGACGTACTCCAGTACAATGTGGATAGCTGTAGTCTACACAGCAAGTTATGAAGAGAAAACAATGAATTTGCACACTGCTGTCCAGTGACACCCAAACTACTGCCCAGTGACAAAATCTGGGTACCCAAAGCAAAGCAGCAGTGTCCTAGGCACAGGCTCTGCCCAAGGTAATCAGCTTTCCTGAGTTAAAAGAAGTCTGTTTTCTGGGTGGAGCACCATGCAGATTTGCCCAAAGACTGCAAACATTAATCTTTTCATGTGGTTTTGTGAACTTAGGTTTATTTCTTAATTTGTGTACAACTCTGTTGGGTAAAAACATGGTGTTGCTGCAGAGAGCTAATGCACGTGGGTGTACATGTTCTTGGCTCAGCCTCCTTGAGGAGGACTGACACACAGGAGCTGGGACTTGTGGGGTGTTTTTCTCAAACAGATCCTCATCCTCTTTGGACTAACTACAACAGAAGATTTTTCAATTTAATTTTTTTTTATTGCTCTCCCCTGCTAACATGACTAAGGAATTTGTTTTCAGTCCTTGTGACTGGTGTGTGGCTTTGGTCACAGGTCATGATCTTAAATTTGGATGGGTTACAACTCCAACTAAATAAAATATGCCATCTTCACTTGTTCAGTGTGAAGTTAGCTGGGCATTTGAGTAGAAAGGAGTTCACCATTATAAAAGCAGGCAGTCTGAGGAGAATGAGGAAGCTGAGCACAAGCCTGCAAGCACAGCTTGTGTACATATTTGTTGAAAGCTAATTGGCAACGCAGTTGCCTTTCAGAGTTGTTCTTTCACCTATCAGTAGAGCACAACTCTGGTACTTAATGTACTGTAGATTACGTAAACGCTACCCTGAAATATTTGTACAGGCAATTAACTCTTGTTTTTATACTACTCTTGAGTTACAAATGGAAGCCTGCTGTAGAGCTTGGAATATTTATGCTATGAGAGATATTCCATAATTAGATTAAATAACACTTTGAGCAAACTGACTAGCATTAAGATGAGAAAAAAGGATATTGGCTATCCTGTAAGGAGCAGATGGACTTTTAAAATTCGGTATCCAACAAATACAGATGCTGTGTTTGTATCACATTGTTAAGGAGCAGCAGTATTTACAAGGGTTTTGTATTGAGCAAATGTATCTGCTTTTGGTTATTATATTGGAAGACTGTAAATGGTTGTATCACTAACACTGGTCTGCATTTTTTGTGGCAAAACGTTATTATTAATGGAGTGACTGGAAGCATGTGTGCTAGTGTGGTGTCACAGTTACCAGAGCAACATCATCATCTCATGTGTCTGGGTGGCTCTAAGAATACTTATGTAGATGCATATTTATTTTTCTTCCTCTTGCTCTTTTCAAACTTATCTTACAAACATTTTGTCCCTGATGAAATTAAGTCACAGCTCTGCAATTTGAGCTGGATAATAAATGTATTAAAATGCAACCAATTGGTAACAACGGTTTCGAAGCCAGACCTCTGTCCTCTAGAGTTTATTCACAAGCACTTGACCTAATATGACCATGACTATGAATAAAATGTTAAGGGCTTTTATTGCAGTTCATAGTGTGACTTGCTGCTAGGATAATAAAACAACATTTCGAACCTCAGTGGCTGCAGCATTCTCATGCTCAATGTCTGCTTGTGCTAACATAAGTGTAAGTAATGTGTTCCCCAGTGAAGTCAAGGGACTGCTTAAATGAGTTCTTTAGTATTTTATATAGAATCAAATAGGCTAAAAGGGTGGAAAATAAAACTGATGGAATCAAAATCCTTCATACATATGTTGTACTAAGACATCACAATAAGATCAGGTTCTAGCTGATTTTAAAAATCAGCTTCTTTAGAAAGGAGAAAGTGTAATTTATTGTATATTAGTGCAAAAGTGTTATTACTAATAGTGACACACAGATGCATTGGCTGGGTTTTTTGTGGATGAGGACAGCTAAACTTGACTGGCACTTCCATTATCAAGTCAGAAGCCCACTTGCAGGTTTTGGATTTGTTCTCTAAATGGTCCAAATCAATTGCTTCTGTGATCAGATATGTATCTGTTTTCTCCTGCATTTATTTTTCCTCTTCAAAACAACCTCTCCCAGATAGAGAATTATTTATGCAGGAAATTTTAAGCAATTTAACTGAGACTTTTCTCAGTCATTTGTGAATTGTTATAATAGGTTTTACTTGCCCAGTTGAATAGCAAAGTGTTCTTGCCTAAGAGTTCCTCCAGCTTTTTACATTTCTCTCGCATGTATGGAGATGAGCTGTTTGCAGGGAAGAGCTAAGTGTATGAAATGATTCTTGAAATGCCTGATGTCGTCCACAACCGCTCTTCCCTATGTGACAGAAGATGTGAATGGTAAATATGGCTGAAACCAGAAGGCTGCTGCAATTATTGATGATTTTCAGTAGTGTCTACAAGTTTCTCTTGGATTCCTTTAAAGTCCCCTGTGGCTATAGGAAATTAAAGATGTTGGAAACATTACCTACTTGCCAGATGAAAAGAGATGGCAACTGTTGTAATGCCTCTGTCCAGTTGTTGTCGTCTTTCAGGGACTGTAGTTGTTCATTAAAGAAATCGTAGCAAAAATGAGAAATAAATCACCTTAAGAAACAATTTTGGTTTGATGTTTCTCCACTTTAGAAATTTAAAACTAGTTCTTAGTGTGAAAATGAAGAGACAGAGGGATTTCTGTTTAACTGTCAGGACAAGATTTGTAGGTAGAGGGGTTTTAATTATGTCAGACAGTGCAGTTGGAAAAATAATTATTTGTGGATGTGAACATTTCTTCAGAGTTACATTTAATGTTTTGATGGAGCAATTAAGTTTCATTCATTTCAGGCTGATAATCTAACCTGCCTCAGATTTCTTAATCCAAGGTCAGGAGTCATTGGTTCTTAATGAGTGTTGCAATGTGTGAAAAGACCAGGTAGTTTGTAATCTGATCTTCATGACTAACTAGAAATGAGGTGCAACTTTGAAAGAAGTCGAAGCCTAGTGAAAAACCTATTTTTTATTAAACAAACGCAGTTGGACTGTAGTGGGAAATATGGCATGTTTTTGTGTGTCTTAATTTGATGTATTATTTAATCATGGCTGCTTCTGAAGCTGATGGCTGCTGCTGCAGCTCTGGTTATTCCTTTCTATAATATGCCTGTCCTTTCCTGGAGAGTTGGCACTGCCTACCCTAGTTTCAGGGTTTTTCCTAGTCTCTTTACTAGTCTGTGTTAGAGGCTTGGTGAGCTACCATTATTTAGACTCATAAAATAAATTCTATAAATTGATGTGAATCTGCTGGAACTCTGGTAGTTTACAGTGTATCTGATCTGTGTTTTGATTTGTACTCTGCTTCAGTAGATTATACTGACTCAGAGTCTAGGGGCAGCTTTTGCTGGTTTTCATAATGACTGTAGGTAGGACTGAGTAAAATTTGGTGTGGTATTAATTCATGCACCAAGGCAAATTATGGCAGCAAACAATCTTGCAAACTTCTCACTGCCTGGCTTCCTCTGTCACTGGTTTCAGTGATTCTCATTCTCTCATTTCCTGTGCTTGTCACAAACCATTTGAGCAGGCAGTGAAGCCTGAGGAGTACTGGCTGGGGAGGGAAAAAAAAAAGGACAAATAATTCTCGGTTGTGGGTTTAGACCCACACTTCTAACAAAGTGGTTGCAATAGTCTAAACAGTATCCATAGCAAGACCTGCATGTTTTATGCCCATTTATTGTGCTATCACTGCGCTATGGGACTTAGTTGTAATAATTAGCAGACTTTAGGTCAGAGGTGATCTGTTAATTATTCTTCTAGCTCTTCACAGACTATAACTTGCACTAAGCCATAGGAGTTAGTTGAATTAATGTTTTTGGAGCTGAGAAGGCATGGTTGTTGTGCTGGTTGTCTTACTAATAATTTTGTTATACATACCTAGAAGTGAATTGTTAAAAGTTGTACCTGAAAATAAAGGTTTTTCTTCATTTTTCTATGAGTATAAAATATCTAAAGTTTGGAAGTCTGTGTGTCTGACTTTAAATATGGTGGATTTCAAAATCAGGTATGCTATTGGGCTCTGTCACCCTTCCCTTTTCTCCACCCCCACATCCAGAGAAAGAAGTAACCTAGTATCTGAAGAATGCAAGTTATGCAGATGTTCAAAAGGCCAAATAAAACAAATAGATGGACTGCAGCTGCTAGAGCAGCATAAAGGACAGAACACTCACTGCTGTGATGAGAATGCTGCATTTCAGCAGGCTTCTAGCTTTTGCTGTTTGAGGAAAACAGCATGTTATATTAATTTAACCAGTTTTTAATCTTATTTTGATTGTAAATTGTGATTACTGTCATAATTGTTGAGATTTCAAACCTCCAGATTTCATGTTAATGAGGGAACAGAAGAATAAGTGGTAATGTCCTTTCATAGAAAGGAAAAAGGGAGTCCCACAGTAGTACAAGATTTGTTGTTAATCTTTTAGTGAGAAATGACAGACTTTCTTGGAAGTAAATTGCCCCCCCTGTACAATGTCCAAATATATCTTCTAATAATCTGAGATTACAGTGGGAGACCAGACACTGCTGTACATTAAAAGTCAACTTTCCATCAGAAATTTTCATGTTGAGGGAGCTGAAGGTGCCCTGACCGTTATACTCTTCCCAACTGAATGTCATCTGGAGATTAAAAAAAAGGGTCAAAACCTGGTAGTAGACTTGTATGGGACCAAGACACTGAGTAAATCATTGACATGCAGATTAACAAAACTGTTCAGCAATTGATTGCTATTTTAGGGCATTCCTAAGCAACACAATGGCATGCCATAGAGAGATGCCCAAGCAAATACTACCCTCCTCTGGTACGTTCACATAGCACAACCTTTTGCAGAAATATTTGTATTGTTCTGGGAATAGCATGGGCATGTCAGAGCAGTGTAACCATATATTTGAGGTCTACAGGAGGAGAACTTGGCTCTTGCCAGCATTTGGTATTATTACTTCAGCTCTTACAGCATGGATAAACACACTTCCTAAAGGGGTACCATGTGTGAGCCTGGGCAGCTTACTCTTTGTTCATGTTTTAGGAATGGTATGTTGAACAGCAAGGAAGATGTGGTGTCTTTGTGCTCAGCCTTTCTAATCTGGTCCTACTGAACTGTTGGTTTTGACTGTGAAATCACAAAGATTCTAGTCTAGAGGTCCTGCTCAGGGTTTTCCATTTCCTTTATGCTGCAAAATCCAGTCTGACAGTAGTTTGACTTCTGAAATAAAGACAAGGTCATGATTTCAAGCATTTGAGGTAATATTTTGGGCTTGTTACATGCCTGTGTGGCTAGTACCTTATGCAAAAGGATGCCAGCCACTGTGCATATTAATAAGTACTGGAATAATTGGGGTTTTTTAAATAGAAAAAATAAATACAAAGCATGCTAAATTTAAAAAGTGAAAATAAGAGTTTATGAGAAACTTGCTCTTTTCTGCTCTGTTTCTGCAGGTGAGTCTTAACCTGAGAGCAGATTTTATCCAACTCAGTAGATTTTTGCGTTGCCTGAAACTCTGTAGTCTTTTCTGTCCCTGAGAAACTCCTTCCATTTTCTCTGAGGCTCAATTTTGTTTGCACTCTGTTCCTCATTACAGTCTGTTCTTGAGCTGTAGGCACCAGGCTGCTTGCTATAACTTCTACCTGCTCCAAACACAGTATTTAAACCTTCATAAGAATGCTTAAAAGTTCTCCATAGGAATGAATTTTCTTTCACAGGGGTCCACTAATCCAGTCATTTCTGAAAGAAATGTAATGTGTAACACAGAAATTAAATACTATATTGTATGTCTGTATCTTCTATTGTTCCTGAATATTGTGACCAAAAATTCTTATGATACATTTTGTGTGTTTATTGATACATTTATATATTATATGCTTTCACCAATGAATATGGTCTTCAGAGAACAGAAATTCCTCTGTTGTTATGAAGCAATGTACCACAGCATGGTTGTTTCAACAGGCCACTGATACCTACTTGCAAATACATAATTCCTCTCACTAGAGTATAATTAATGGTTAAGAAGAAATTAGCAATGGGACGTAACAGAACACTTCTGCCCACTTAAAATGGTGTTGAGTCATACCATTAAGGCTTTTAACTTGCTTATTTGCATTGCAAACTTGTTATGAAGTCTATCATTTTCTCTTGTGGAAGTGTCTCTTGGGGAAATTGAACTCTCTCCTTCACTTGATGACATTTGCACAATACGTTCCTGATGTTTGAGGAGTGGTGGGCACCATCTTTGAGCTCCACTAGCGTAGTAATAGGAGGAGAAGAATTATGGTGAAGACATTTGTGCCATGGGATATCTACTCTTCTGGTTGTATTTTCTGCTTCTTCTCTAGGAATAAGTACAAATTGACCCAGAATGGAGGGCAGCTAAGCAGATTGAAAGCAAAGCAAACCATTATGGTGGGCTTGGTCTCTTTGTTCCTGAAATGTGTTCCAAACCTCCTTAATTAATGGTAGTGGAGACAAACCTTGTCTGATAAGGTCGTTTAATCTAATGAAACTGGATGGGGTTTGTATGTTTTGGTCTTTTAAAGATTTTATTGAGTAACTGATAATTGCTGTTATTTAATTGCTATACAGTAGCTTTTTATGTACTAAAGTTTCTACTGGTTTGGGTTAGCATTTGCAGCGATTTAGTAATACAGCCTGTGGAAGAGTAAAATGGATGTGTGATTCTTGTGTGATGTTGTGAGGGTTTTTGTACCTGTAATCACATGTGTCTGGACTTGTACTTGGTTGTTCCTGTGAGTCAGGTAGATGCCATCCAGATGCACACTGTATCTGTTCATCAGGTGCAGTACTGTGATGTATGTACTGTCCTGCTCCCAGATGCTGGAACACGTGTGTGGTCTTACTTGGTGTCTGCTGTTTGATGTCACTGCGGATACTGAACATGGAGTTCTGGTGCATATGTGCCATTTCCCCCAGACAGCTGAGCACTTTCTGTAGGAAGAACAGGCTGCAGCTCCAAGTGCTTTAAATGATGAGACCCTCTTGTAGTTCTTTCATTACCATTTGTATTACAGCAGGGACTAGTTTTCACTGGGGGGTTGACCCCCATTTGCTCATTCAAAGCAACAGGCAGTCTGTGCACCAAAACTTCAACATTTGAGTCTGCAGTAGTGAGTCCCTGCTTTTCCTTCCACAAGAGACATAGTTTGTCACAAATCATGTTGAAAAGTGAAGTGTTAAAGAAAGAAAACAGCTCTCAATTCCTGCTTCAGTGCTTCATCTATTGTGTGATGCACCTGCTGAACTGACCAAGGCACTTGATTCAGGGTGGACTTATTTTGGTGCAAGCTACTTAACTATTAGTTGTGGGTTAAAATGACAGCCAGCTTTTCTGTTTCTCATTATGGCTTTCTCTTTTCCATATTCATGTTAGACTTTCCATATTTAGTGTTTGAGATTTTATGGAAATACAGATAGTCAAGTGCTACACTTGTGAGGAGGTGAAATGAGGACAAAACACAGGGGACAAATCAGAATCTTTAATCTTTGCTGCTGCATGTAATTTATAAAATGTATGAGTCTGGTTTCATTCATTTACTGAACTATTTCTCACTCCACATCTCTGCTGTTTTTCTTTCATTTGAACTGTTTCAAAGCTAATTTCCTTTAATAAGGAAGACTCAGCTTAGAAAGGTGCTTTAGCCCTCACACCTTTTTGTCTTAGTTCTTGAGTGTCTGCCCCCTAAAGTTATAGGGGAGTTCAAGTAGTGGTGTTAGAGTTACACAAATCAATTTCATTGCAGAGCTTTCCCTGTCATAATGATCAGTTTGCAGCACAAATCTCATTGATTTTTCACAGCCCTGTGGAAAAAACCAAACCCCGGAGTTGATGAGTACAGCTGGGAGAGACTCAGGAGACACTAATTTTGTGATTAGTGGGAGTAGCTGTGGTTGTTCCCACCTTCCTTTCTGGGTTCTGTAAACCTTTTCCTTAAGCCTGGCCTAGGAGAAGCCTGGGGATTTGGTGTGGTAGCCTGTGAGAGACGGTGACCTCTTGAGAGGACAGAGAAAGAGCAGCACTCACATCCCTGAGTGATGGAGGGAATAATCTTGCTGGGGTCAGTGGTGCCTCATCAGCCAGGGCTGTCTGCTCTCCTGCTCACAGCCTCATCCCACCACTCACTTTCTCTACACACACTCAGAATAATTGGTGCATCACATTGCCTTCTCTTTTTTCCTTTTTCCTGATTTTTTTTCTTTTAATTTTTTAATCTCCTTTCTCCCCAGCTACAGATTTTTATAAATCTTTTCAGGGGCAGAAGGATGGAAATGAACTAAAGGTTTTTCAAAAAGACAAAAAAGGTGACATGGTGCTGAAAAAGTAAGAATTCTCTCCATAGCGGTGTGTAAATTGTACTTCATGTTCAAGCTGTCTGCTTTATTTTTATAAACTGAGTCTTGCAGAGTATTGTCCTAGTACTGACCCCTTTTCATATGCTATTATGCAAGGTATATTTAAATAGCAGGGCTGTAAATCTCGTTCTGGAAAACTTCCCACCTCGCCTGCCATTCCCCTTGCTACTACTATTCCTGTTCAGCCAATGTGGAGAGCTGCAGCAGTAGTCGTGGGGCAGCCCTGTGCCTTCTGGCAGCAGCCTGGGCTGCTTTTGGCCATTGCTTTGTCTACTATCAATTAGCTATGTATTTCAGACTTTCATCTGCTCGTGGGATTTTTATGCACTAGATTTTCTGAGCTTGACTCTATCTTCGAAGCCTGGTGTACCCTTACTGGAAAGGTACAGGCAATCTGTCACTGGCAACAACACATGTAATATTGTCTGTTGTACAAGGAGAAGCTGTAATTGTGGTAGCATAGGAGGATTAACAGTAAACTGTTGAAATTGTTCTCAACTAAATAGTTGTTGAAATACCACAGAATTTTTAAAATTATTGGATTGCCTGTTAGAATGCCACTTTTTATTATTCCAAATACTGGATTTTGAAAGAATTGTTTTTCTACTGAGATTAAATACGAAGAATTAGAAGAACAAGAAGGAAAATATTTTTCTGATTTTGTTCATCAGAAAGTTCAAATGCAAGAACATAAAAACATAGGGAAGTTTACAGAAAATGTGATTTTTTTGGTCTGATTTTTGGTAATTTTTTTCTCCTGCCCTTGCTGTCCACATGGTGTTCCCATGAGTAGGAGCTCTAGTGTACCCAGAGAAATCAGAATCTTCTAAGACTTAACATGAAGATGTTGTAGGATGCTTTTTTTCAGTCCCTCTTTTCAGTCTGTGTACTTAAGAGTGTGTGGTAATCTGTAAGACCTGTAAAAAGCAAGTTTCTGGGCAGTTTGGTTAGGTTGTTATTTGGAAAAAGAAAGCATCAAAGAAGATGAAAGCTGGGATGTCAGCCATTTCAGCAGAGGAAATGGGCAGAATGTGACAGAGTTTAAGAACTCCAGGTCAAGAAATACTAGGTACAAAGAGGCTTTGACTGTTCTAAGTGTATTGGTCTACAAGAGAGAGTTGAGAGGTTAACATAACTGTAGAATAATAGATTAATGCTGAGAAAAGTGCTGTCTGCTTTACTGTCAGTCTTTTGTTTGTGACTAAAGATAGGGTACTATTTTGCAAGGAAATATATAAACACGTTAGCTGATGTTCTAATAAAGGTCTGCACTTTGAGGAGAGCTGTAGCATGATAAAGGAGCAAACCTATGTAATTGTAATTCTTATTTATATTTTCAGTAGTGCAAGTATCTCAGGTCAGGTTAAAGGAAAGAGTTGTGGCATGGTTGTGATCTAGCATTTATCAGTGAAGTTCTGTAAGATAACTGAAGCCACCAACTAAGGGGAAGATGGATCTCGTGCTCCTTGCATCTCATGCACCCCAAACATGCAGTGTTTGCACTGCATCCCCTTGAGTAGGTCAGCTCTCCTAGTTGGGCAATTATGTAGCTGCCCACCATTAAGTCTTCCTGATTTAGCTGAAGCAGTTCACTAAACTGCCCAAAGACATCCACCCTTCTGAGTCTTTGCTGAGCTGAAGTGAATAGGTTTCTGTAGTCTGTCAAATGACAGAGCCAGCACAAGGTTGGCAGCAGAAGAGCGTGGCCAGGAGTGGAACCAGCTTTTAGGACAGCAGTGAGCCATTCGATTGTCTCATTAGCAAAAACCTCACTCTTTCAGCTTCATTTTACATGCAGTGTTAAGAACAGGAGCTTCTCAGTATGTGTTCTCCATATCTCCCCATATGTGTGTTATGGTATTCAGAGGGATGGTTGGCCATAGCACAAAGTGAAGACTCTGTGAGAGTGAAACACAGATGAGGACATGGAGGAGCTTACTTTGCAGAGCACCCTTCCTTTTGCATATCACCTTCCCCACAGCCTGCATGAGGCAGGAGTCCTTTAAAAGCTCCCAGATTTCTTCCAGAGGCAGGCAAGTTACTGTAAGCTGCTAGTGGAGTTCGGGTAATTTGTCTGACTTGGCATGTCTCGCTCATTACTTGCATTTTTTGTTGCCACAGAAGAGTAGGGGGTGAGTGCTGATCCCTGGATGATGCCTTATATTAACTGGGGCAGCAGCATGTCCAAGTAGCTGAGGATGGCAGTGTGAGCCCTGGGGGAGTCATGCACAGAGTTGTTGGCACACACAGTCAGTCAGGGCAGCGGCCACTCAGGGATGTTAGATGTCTGCTGAGTGTTTGAAGAGTTCTGGCTTGGTTCTTTTGCACCTGCAGACTGGAAACTGGTTTTGCCATCTGCCTGAGGTATGGTGAGATCTCCAGGAGCAGGATTACCCAGTCCAAAGGTTTTGGGAGGCTCTTTCAGTTTCCCCCGGTGCAGTTCAAGGGAGAAGCCAAGTCACGCACAGTCCGATGTAACACCTCCTCACCCTGTGAAGGAAACCTCCCTGCCTGTTCACAGCTGCCACAGGGCTCCCCAGCAATGTGCTGGTGCTGTCTGTAAGAAAAGATGGATGCAGGGATCTGTGGGGGGGGGTGGTATTCCTGCCTTGTGTGGCTTTGTGTTGGCAGCTTGGAAGGAGCACTGAGCGGCCGCATGCTGAGGCCAGCGGGCAGAATGAAAAGCCGCCCCATGCAGGGACCTTTTCTGTCCATCTGCTACTAGTCTGTGCTCTTCACTGCTGTATTTGGGAATGAGCCCTCATCACTGGAAGAGTTCATGTGCAGCCAGGTCCTAGACCAGCAGCTACCCTGCCCGTTTTCTGGCACAGGAGTGGAGCTAGCCAGTGGTAAAAGACTACAGGTGTGTGCCCTTCACATGCATGCATGACACGATATATTTAGAAGGGACCTCGATTTAGAAATGAAGGGCTCAGAGTACAGTGTCTGGTTCGGCAAGGAGAATGTGAAAATGTGGTATAGAGGTCTTCGATTCTCGTAGGTTGGAACTAATTGCTGTACAAAACCCTCGCAGGGACTCAGTCCCTTTAAAGAAAGAGCAAACATGTTAATCCTTGATATTCTTTCATCTCTTTGATTGCTTTCTCCTGCTAAATGTAAAGGATTTGAAATATACCACGAGGTACAGCTTTTGGAGACCTAAAAAATGTTTGCATTTGTGATGACTCTCTTTTGCAATTCAAGCGTGCATTTCAAAGGATTATAAAAATCTAAGTCAATAATGCATTTCAGCAATTTTGCCTTGTCAAAACCCCTTCCAGTTCCTTGGTAACTATTAATTGTTGGATTTCAGATGGCAGGGATGTTTGAGCACCATATGTGATTGCATGTGTTAAGCTCTATTGCTGCTGGGGTGGGAGGATGTCAACCACTTCTGAAAAGAAATTCGTACTTGGGAATGACTTTGCCACTTGAAAAGTTAAGAGAGGAGATTATGAATGTTCAGAATTGAATTTCTGGTCCCATTAAGTTGCTGTAGGAATTTTGCCACTGGCTTCAGTCCATCGGTGATTTCACTAGCAAATGTAACATCCGAAAGAAGATCCAGGCAGTGCCTCTGAGGAGTTGACAGGAGAGGTGCAAAAGATTGCTTAGTAAATGAGAAGAAGCAGATATTCCAGTTGTGTATGTATTTCACTTTGCTATAGCAAAGAGAAGAACACTTTATCTAATTTCAGTCTGTGATTTATTTCTTTGACAGTTTTCAGATTTTACATGCCTTTTGGGGAACCCTATAGTTTTAACATCATAATGGTAATAAAATGAAGATATTAAGAAATATGCTATGACATGAAATGCTGTTGCAAAAATTCTTGATGTTTAAATTGTTTTTTCCAGTCTATTAAAATATCTGGCAACACTGTTGTACAATTTGTAATTGTACAATGGTATTAAATAGAAATTACTTCCATTGAGGAATATTATAATAAAATGTTAATGAATATTATTTCTTCTGATCACCTGTAAATATATTCAGATATCACACATAATTCTAAAATATAATTCTAACATCATAACTAAGCATGTATCTTTTTGCTGACAGATTTGGATTTTAAGTAGCCATTAATACAACATTTGTAATAAAGAGGAACAGCAAAAATGTAGTAATTTGTATTAAAATTTGTATTATTCTGGTTCAGGTCATTAACACCATGATTAATACTGTGATTTGAAATTCAGGTCTGAATTTGTGTTTAATTTATAGATTAACTATATTACATTAAGTAAAATATTTTTACTTTATATATATATACTTTTTTTTCAAATTGCTTCCGGTTAGAAATACACATTTTAGTCAGTATCTCTGGCAATTTTGATGTAAATAATCCTAGGGTTGCCACTGTGGTTTATATTCCAGCAGCTTCATGATTTCTTTATCTTTTTAACAGCTATAGTAGTACTCAGGAACAGGCTGCTTTTGCCTGGAGTATTTACCATCAAAATAAGTTGGGAAGAATATCCAAGAATATCCTTTATTGTGGATAAATGCTGCAGGTGCAGAAGTGGACTATAATTTGTGTAATAATATATGGCAGAGCTAGAGCCTGATGTCCCCGTTTCCTGCATCCAGACCGTGCATTAACTTAGCTTTAAAATTTAGAAAAACATCACTGAACCCTGAACATTTCAGTTGCATTGATCCTTGTACCAAAACTGTTCTTCCTCTGCTTCAGCCCAGCACTTGTACACAGCTCTGCAATCCACAAATCAGCATGAGCCACTTGAGCAAAAATGTCTTGATCTTACTCATCAGATATATCAGTACCTTTAAAATGCAGTGAACCAGGCTGTAGTGTATAAAGTTGTGTCAGTTATTGTTTTATGTCCCTAGATTAGAGTTTCAAAAATGCACTGGATTTTTGTACAAGAAATTGTGTGGAGAAAATCTAATTTGAAATGTATAAGTGATCTGCTTTTACTTGATGAGAATTGAATCATTATTTCTTCAGGCATAAACTTACCAAGACTGTTACTATATCTATCCTCTAGTTGATACCTAAGGTATTATCTGTTACTGAAGTTTTAAAGTAAGATTATAATCTATCCTTAGTTGTGCTAGACAGTCAGCTCCATGTATTGTATTTTGTAAATACGTATTGTCTGAAGTGTTTGTGGCATTCTTTTCTGTAAATATTGATGAAAACCTGTACTTACTACATCAGTGTTTTGTCTTTCTGATCGCATTCAGTCTGGTGTTAAATAAATGGTAGATGCCAATCATTTCAGTTAATATTGCATATTTAAATTTGCATCTAAGTGCTTTCTGTGTCAAGTGGAGGCAAAGAAGTTGGTTTTTATGAATAGCATGCTACTTTTTTCCATTTTTTAATCAAGTTCAGAATTAGTGCTTTTCAGTACTCTCAGTATTCATATATAAAAGGGGTGTCAGTTGATTTTAGTCCCTACCAGTGTGAAACTGTTTCCAGCAACTGTATTAACTATTGAGCAGTTAATTGCTGCTTTAAATAGTGTTCTCTCCATAGTCCACTAGGATGCATTCATGCTTACACTCAGCTTTATGCACTGTTTGGCAGATCCTCCTCAGAGAGTTACGCTGAGTTGCACCCTTTCTGGTGCATCAAGTTAGAGTTGTATAATGTGTGCTGTTCTTCATGGGATTCTCTCTTCATAATAGATAATTTTTCCACTCCTCAAATAGCACCATTCCCTCACCTTGGTTAATCTCTTAGGAAGAAGTCTGCCAAGGTAACTGATTTGTTTTGTCTCTGTTATGTGTTGAAGCGCATAATTTAGTGCATCATAATGAAAATTTTGATTGGGACAGACTGTTATGCCTTCAAAAGTAGTACAGGATTGCATGTTGTGAGTCAGTACTGGTCAGGGCAAACAGCAGGGTTACTGTTTGGTCCTCTGTCTGGTTTGGTCCTCTGTCCTGCAGCAAATGCAAACGGTGATAGCCATGTTTTGGGAATGGTGTGCATGTGCTGGGTCCAGGATGCAGGATACACTCTCCTGGTCACTTGCTGGGAACAGGCTGTATATGCCTTCCCTGGGATGGGAATTGCTTTCAGTAATAGCAAGAGAAGCACCTCAGGAAATACCCAATTCTCTCTTTTGTCCAGTTCATGAAAAAAGCAGATGACCATGTAGCTCTGTAGCTGAAATAAATTCTCCTTCTTACTTCCTCTCCTATTTGAGAGTGTTACAAACTTTGGTTAAAAAAGGAATATTTAAAAGTCATTCCTCACCTCTTATCAAAAGTGAATATGACTATGCTCGCTTTTGAAATATGTAGCTACAAAAATCCAAAGTGCTGTAATAGTCTTAAATGCCTGTCTCTGCCTGTGGAAATAATTTCCCTATCCTGTGGTCACCTGCAGGGAGTGGAGGATTTGGGAGTGGTAATGTCTCTAATTAATACTCTAATAGAAAATTTATGGAGAGCTGAACAGCACTTGCCTACCAGATTAATGTTGGGGCTGTTACCCTTGTTCATTCTTGTTTTAACAGCTGCTTGTACTGTATGTACCTCTGGAACCAGGACAAGATTGGCAACAGCTATGCATGGAAATTGGTGAAAATTCATGGAAATTGCACAGGCTAAAGGTGCATTTCTCAAGTTATTTGATTTCCCAATTAAACATAATTGGGTTATGAGGAAAACAAAAAACTGCTCCTTGTAGGGCTGTTCTGCATCACCTCTTGAGCACTGCAGTTCACCCTGGAGGTCTGGGTAGCCGGTGGGGATGCGGTTTTGTTGAGTTCTGCTCTCAGCAGGACACGTGCACCTGGAGGGATCAGGTGGTACCTGAGGCTGTTCTTCCTCTGCTTCCAAGTGCTGGCCAGGCAGATCTCTAAATGCTGACAGCTGTTCTTTGAAAGTGAAAGATTTTGGTGTTAGCAGGGGTCTAAGCAGAGGGGATGCTGCTGCAGTCTGCATTATATTGAGCATCAGGCAGGAGGGTGAGGGCAGAGGGAAGACACTGAAGTTAATTTCCAACTGGCTGCTGAGGGTCTTGCAAGGCTGCATAACCACCCTGAACTCTTGTGCTGTGTAGTGCCCCTGACAGATTTTATGGCCACCAGGTCTCTGGTCTCCCACTGGGTCATTTAGTCCCTGTCTGAGCACTCCCAGAAGCTAAGGGAGGTTGTAAAGGACTGAGCACCTGTCCTTTGCAGCCAGCAGGATCAGCAGAGCCTGTGTGCACAGCCTGTGCCAAGGCTGCCACCCTTGCTGCCCATCTCAGACAAGTGTGAGGGACAGCAGGTAAGGGTTGACAGACTTTGCTTGGTGTTTCCTGGTGGCTCTGGGTGCTGGTCTTTACAGAGTGACAGCTATAAAATTAGATAATCACTTAATCACTGGTAAATTAGGCTTGTGTCTTTGTGGAGAACAAATACAGTATTTATGTAAAAGTTGTTAGGAGTTTTTTTAATTAGCAGAAATAGATGCAAAATGAGTGATGATTAGGCAGCTGATGAATTCAGTAGTACAATTATGCCTAAAGCTATGCCCCGGTACTTAATGATGGGTGCTCTGAGCAATCAAAGGGGCCTATTTATATAATTTATTTATTAAAAAAAGTTAGATATTAGGCAAGATGTCTGTGTATATTACAAGTATATGAACTTCAGTGTCTGTGAAAACCTTTCTAAATTTTGGTAATATAAGTATTTTTAAAATTCTTTCTGTAATTATTTATTTTAAATTACTGTTACTGTAGTTGCTGTTTATTTTTGGGTTTATATGAAAGGCTGTTCTTTAATCAATAGCTAGTGAAATCCTAAACATTCCCGGGAGATGAGAACCACACAGGAATTGTACAAATGAATGTATTTTTATTTCTCCTTTTGGGTAGTCTGAGACCGAGGAGTGGAGAAAATAACATAGCCCTGGGTGTCTGCTCTGTGAAGCTTTACAAAAATGCAAGTCATGATGAGCAGCTGCCTTGTATGCAGCCAGTTGGGAAGGCTAAACTGATTAGTCTGTAAACACTAGGAGATGGTAAGTGTTGGTGTCAAAGGGACTGTGACAGTCATCAGATTGTGGTTTATCTCAGGCTGTCGTTTGAATGATGGCTCTCCCCCACAGAAGCAGTTTTATGGCTTTGCAGAGGTATAATCTGAGCCCAGCCTGATGGATCCAGAGCTGCTCAAAGCAGCTTCCCAGTTCTCTGTTTTGTACCACCAGTCCTGGGCTTTTCATGTGCAAGACTGTTATTTTCTTTTCACCAACCAGGAATTACAAACATAAAATTTACTAGGCCTGACAGAGTGGAAATTGGCACTTGCCCATTTGCAGAAGGGTATTAGACAGCAGCAGAGAGTTCCCTGAGGACAGAGCAAGGGGGCTGCTCACAGGAGCAGCAAGCAGGTGCTTCCTCTGCTGTGTCTGCCAGGGGCACTAGCAAGGTTGCATTTTGCCCTTTGTGCTCAGAGATGGTCACAGGAAAAGGCCTTCCTGTAAACAGATGGACTTCTAACCTGCTGCAGAGCTGGGCAAGAGCATGAGGTGATCCTTTGTGCTCTAGCTGGGTGATGCCCTCAGGAGGGGACGGGCGATGGGCAGTGAGCGTGGCAGTGCTTGGTGGGTACAGTCACCTCTGTGCTGGGCTTGTGGCAGATGTTCTTCAGCAAGGCAGCTGAGGATACACAGCTGTGCATGCAGGAGCTGGAGCTCATTTCTGATACAGCTCCAGTAGCTGCACTACCTACAGAAGTTGTATATAAAACCCACTCTTGGTTTGTTTCTTCAGTGATGCAGACAGGAAAGAAGCTCCTACCTGCACTACTTGTGGACTTCTTGGCTATTTTAAGTTTTAGGGTTATTTAGTACACAGTCATAGGAACTTCTGCTAAAATATAGTCCGTGTCAGTGGGAAGAAAAAAGGATTTACTTGCTCCCATAGAGCAGAGAACCTCCTGCAGTCTCTCATGTCCCAGTAAAGGCTGCCATTTTTCAAATAAGATATCCTCTATTCTGGGTGATGAGCAAGCCCTTCTTCCTAAAGATTTTCTGGAAGACCCTGAGGCACTATCACCTGGACAATAAATTTTTATTTCAATAAGGGTCAGAGGGAGCAGTCAGAAGCTCTGAAAGCCAGCCACAGTGGAGCTCCTCCATACAACCCCCACAGCTGCAGATGTGTTAGGAGGGGGTCAGAAGAGCTGTTTCACAGATGCTGCCTGCTGGGAGATACATAATAGGAAGATAAACAGTAAATGGAGATAAGTAAGAGAAGGTGAAAAGACAGCTATTATCCCCTTTACAGTAGAAAAAAGTTTTAAACCAAGCAAAGGCAAAATTGGGAAGAATATGGAAGCTAGGGGCATATATCTCTATATATATGTATACATATGTTACCTTAAAACCTTATTCCTGCTTTGGGAGTTCTGTAGAAAAGAAGAAAAGAATTACAAGGAAAAACAAACAACAATCCAGAAGAAGAAATTCTAGGAAACTTGCCCTGAACTTTGGAGCAAAGGTTGGAGACTGGAATCTGGTTACTCAGCAGAGGGCTGATAGAGGAAGAAAGGAATTTGTGGAGATAGCAATGAGATATGTAAAGTATCATGAATCTTTTTTTAATGTTTTAATTCCATGTATTGCATTTAATTACATCTTTTCTTTTTTCTCATGAGAGTTAGAAGTTTGTTGTATTTAAAACTGTTAAAAAAATGTGCAGCACCTTTCACATTTGATCCTTTCTATATTTCTTACATTTAGAATAGCAATTTTTACTACTGTCCTATGAATTGTGTAAGAGCATCTTCCCCTTCCTTCTAATTCTCTTGGGAGTAAACCATCCCCAGCACATCCTGATGTGGCAATTCAAAATGCTCATATTCCTGGTAAGAACTGTTTCTTTAATGAGGGCCTGTAATGGTACCTCTGTACTTGCACAATGGAAAAGCGTAGTTTAAGACACAGGCTTTGATTTAAAAGCTGTTGGCAGCTGCCTTGCAGTAGGTCTATTTCTCTGCTTTCCTAGCTGAAGATTTGTATGAAGTGCGACAATTAAGAAACCAGGTTTCCTGCTCTGGATGCAGTGGACAATGCTAGTTGGTCTGCAAGCTGGAAAGATGGTGACATTGGTTACTAGTTTGCAAGGATAAGAGACTATTGATTTCTGGCAAATAGATTATGGTAGGGCAAACATTCATAAAAGCCATGCAGAGAGCATAATAATGTTCAGCAGTGGAAATAAAAACTGCAATTGATTTAGCATGCTGCTATAGAGCAGCACTCCTCCTCTCCCTACCCCAGTTACAGGCTCTTCCCTGCTGCTGTGCCTCTGCCGGGGCACCCACCAGGGAGCCGAGGGCGCCAGTGGCTCTAATTGCCTGGAATTTGGCAGCTGGAGGGGATGCCACTCGCCTTGGCCTGCCTCAGCATTTAGAAATTGCAGCTGCACTGTCCAGACCTGGCTCAGTGTGGTAAACCCATCTGGCTGAGGAGAGCCAAGTTCTTGTCATTCCCAAATGCCCCCTGCCATCCCACCCTCCCATGCCTGCTCACCCCCAGCCCCACGCCCATGTTCTGTGCCTTCCATTGCACACATGCATCTTCTGCTGGGGCTGGTGCTTCCTTCTGTCTAGCTGTTGTGCACCTGAGGAACATGAAATCAGCATTATTGGTTTTAGTTATTATTGTCCTGCATGAAAATTAAACCACTGGTAGCAGTCGTTTGGTGTATCATGGTTTTCTTAAAATTCAGTTCCAAGACAGCTTCAAAAGGCAGAGGTGTGTGGCAGCACTCTGCCAGTGGGATGCTGTTTCGGGTTGTTGTTTGTCTACCAGACTTTCTCTTCCACTTCCAGAATGTTAGGATCAATATTGCCTGATTTTGTGGATTTTGAATGCATTTTTCAAGTATTTTAAATATTTAAGTGCTAGGCCCAGTGATAGGGTTTTTTTCAGCCTGTAAAAACGCTTTTCAGTAAAAACACTGCAATGAATGGATCTGGGTGTGACTTTGTGAGCTCAGAGGGTCAGAGCTTGAAATGCTTGCACAGGAGAATCAGAAACAATATGTTTTTCCCATTTGTGCTTTAAAGTAATCTTACATTCTTGCATCTCACAGTATTCCCCTACCTTTTAATAGTACAGGCTTTGTTTTGAGCGTAAGCAATGATGCCAACATATTCTTCCCCTTTTCATAGGCTAGCCAGCCTTTTTGGGTTTACTCTGTAGTAGTCCCCCAATCTGCTTCATCTTGTGTGGCATTTCTGTCAGTTCTGGTTTGTCAGCCTGGCCTGCAGATTAGAGGTGGGGAAGCCAGGATCATTATGGGATAAATATCCCCTTCTTCTGTAACAGCCATACTGAAACTTGGGGACATCTTACTAGATCATGGCAGTGCACTGTCGAGATGAAACTGTTTAGTAATGCCTGTTAAGGAGTCTTTGGCTCAGCCTTGGTTTTTATGCAAACTGCCTGTTGTGGTGTTGCTCTAAGCTGGCTGTGTCACTGCTTTTCAACCTCAGGTACACTTATTACTTCCTCTTCTCTCACAACTGGAAATTATTCAGCTTTTCAACTAAATTGCATTTATTTTGACTTAGAGTACTAAAAGAAATTGTTAGGTTTAGAATTCAGGTTTGGGTTTTGTTTTTTTGTTTTTTAATGATATGGTCTAAAAATGGCTGAAGTGTGTGTGCATGAGCTAAAATACTGTATAGCTTCCAATACACCCTGCTGAAATCTGTGCAGTGTTGCTGTTTGCAGGTAATTAGTGTTGTGGTATTATTTCTTATGTTCACTAAATTATTGCTGAAGTTTTAATCTGTTGAAATACAAAACTGTAGAGAATTTAATGCTGACCTTTGTATATGAAATCAAGTATAATGATTAGATTTGTGAAGGCCTTTTGAATTAGCTAACATGTACTAACTCATACTTAGACTTGCCATGGACTGCTAAATTGATGTTATTTCCAGTAAGCTTGCTGAAAGTGGGAAGAGAACATTTACCAGAGGTTTCTATCTTGCCATTAACACATATTTTTATTTTATTTTAAAGTGTTGTGTAAAATAAATCCACACAATATGTCTGCACTCATGTGCATAGATGCACAAAAAATATTGGTTAAGAAAGATTTCAGAGCTAATTCATAGTAAGTCAAGAACCTAATGGCAGGTCAGAGTGTACTTTTGGAGGTGGCTATAGGCACGAGATGATTGCAAGGCTGGGCCATGGAGCAAGACAGCAAAAGTGTTTTGTACAGTCAGCTGAAAATACTGTTCTTTCTCTTTCCTACAACATCTAGCAGCTTCAAAGATGGCAGATGACTTTTTGATTTTCTTATATAAAATCTAGCAAGTGAGTTTTCCCATAGTTTGTAAAAAAATCTTAGCTGTACAACACATCAAATGAGGATACAGATTGTCTTTGCATAAGGATTGTGTCTTCTGTAGGAGCAGTTTTTAGGTTTTGTTTACTTCTTCTAACCCATAATTCAGGTTATTTTAATAAAAAAATTTTACACAAATTTGCTATACTAGATGAGTTTGCCCTCAGCTTGCTTGTTTTGCCAACAGTGTTCAGCAAGTGACTCTAAACCAACAACTAGTGTATTTCTAAATGCTGTGTCTCTGAAAGCTAAAGCCTTCTTCCTTCTCTTATGAAAAAATTGCTGAATCCCTTGGTTTGCACCTCATGCATGTTCTGGTTTTTCACCTAAATTGTCTCAGTGGCTGCCTTGGCTGCTATCTTGAAGCAGCATTGCTGAGCTCTTGGATTACAAGGCAGAAGGAAGCATTTGCTCCATTCCAGGATGCCATGCTGAGCTGCACCAGGTCTCATGCAGTCCCTCTGTCCCACAGTGTAGTTCAGGAGCTCCTTTTGTCTGGGCATGGGACACTTTTGCAAGGCTTGCCTTTGCATTGCTACCAGGCACATGCAGAGTTAGTCACAGGTTGCTGTCTGCAGAGACCTTGCACTGCATGAAGAGCTGCCTGCAGGGATGAGAAGAGCAGTGTGAGTCCTGGGCAAGGTAAAGCAGGGATAGATGGGCACTGACACTGCTCAGGCTGGGCTCTGCAGAGGCCTGAGCAGTTCTTCTGAGGTGGAAATGGGTGCTGAGAGAACTCTGCACGTGGCTGGAGATGCTCACTGTTTTGAGCTGAACTGAGTGAGAGAACAGCAGCAGTGTTCAGACTCAGGGAGAGCAGATGACTTGGGTTCTGAGCTCTTCCCAATTTGCTGGATGAGCTGTTTGTTCATATTGCTTCCTCTCTATTCTGCTATTTTCTCTAGGGGTTTGCTGTAGTGGCTATTGCTGTATGAACCAGGTCGAGCTACACTGGGGCCTCCTACAGAAGTTGTGCTGCTATCCCTGTCCCCATTTCAGACAGGACAGATTAAAAAAAAAACCAACAAAAAGCATATGCTAAGTCTTCTCAGAAGTCATAAATTTCCCAGTGTGCCCAGGTCTCTTCTGCCACATGGCCTTCTCATGTATAATGTGGGTTGCAGATAGTTCCAGGTTGTCAAATATGCAAGGAGATGTTAGTGGCAGAAGGGAGGTGGCAGTTGTAGGACCTAGCCCATCTTTTTCTTTGTTCATTTGCTTCAGCAAGCAATTTTATAATTATTACCACTTGTTAATCAATTCCACTTGGTGTGGATTTATGTACCAAGTGCTTAGTGTTGCTTGGTCAAATCTGGAAACAAAGATTTTAAAATAGGGCTCTCTTGAACATTTGATGTGTGGGAAGACAGTGCTTCCTTCGCCTTTTCCATGTCTTTGCAGATACAGCTGAGCTGGTTTGGTGTGAACAATTTGAGCTTTAGAAATAAAATGTACCATGGTACAGACACAGCTGTCTTGGTGCTCTCCAAGCTCGAGCCAGCAGGCAGTGTTGCTGTGCACCACAGCATCCTGTTCTCAGGCCTGAGCAATGGCTGTACTGCAGTTAACCTGCTGGCCAGCACAGCACACCCTTGGAAGAGGGAGCAGAGAATAGAATTTCTTTGTGGACAGGGAGGTGGTACAGCTGTTAGAGGCTTTGGGAAGTTTGCCTGCCTTTTCAGTTACTTCTAATCAGTAATCCTAAGAGCATATTGGAATATCCTGTTTCCTGCTCATCACTGGCTCTGTTTTACCCAATATCCCTTTTCCCAACATATGTACATAGAGTTACAGCTTTTCTCCGTTTCAAAAAGCAAATAAGAATAATTGATTAGATAGTTTTCTTCTAAATAAAAATATAAAGCTTGCAACAACTTTACAAAAACCCATTTCTTGGTATATTTCTGGGCATTTGTATTTTTGTAAGTGGCCTTAAAAATACTATGGATTGTCTCTCTTTATTCATTGAATTACAAGCCTTTTGAAATACCTTTTTGTGTTCATGGGTTTGCACAGTGCATAACAGAATGGACTTGCAGTCTTGGCTGGACCTGTGGTTTTTACAGCAACATTTTTTAATATTTTTCATTCCCACTGCAAGCTTTAGTTAAGTAATTCTGCCCCAAAATCTAGCATCCCCTTTAGACTGCATATTGTCCTCAGGGTACACAATAAGGCTAGCATAGCAAAAGCTTTTAGAAGCATGTGCCTTCTCTCTATGTCCTCTGTGGTGAAAGTGCAGTCTCCCCAACCTGGGTCGATACTACATGTGAGCTGCATTCTCTTGTGTATAAATACACTGTGTTAAAAAAGGAAAAGCTGAGTGCAGCCTGCTTTCTAGTGTGTCCATGCTCTTCTCGGAACTGATGGGGCAATTCCTTTCTCCTGAGCTCACTGCTCCTGGGTGAGCCCGGGGACAATGTGCCTCCTCCTGCCCTTCTCTGCCAGTTGGACAAATCTAGCCTTGGCACAACAAGTTGGGGAGGATCTGCTCCGCCAGGTTCTGGTGAGGTTTGTCATGTTACTCACTGTGCATCTTTCCTGACTTGCCATCTACTCAGAGAGATCTGTAAGCTGGCTGTCTCCTTTCTTCTCCAAGAAAACCCATTTGTGGAAATGATACTGGTATTCATATGCTTAGGCAAGATAGAGTGGTCTGGTTTGTTTTGCTTTTTGTTTTGTTTTTTTTTTTTTAAACAAATATGCATGTTTTAGAGAAAGAAATAATTCTGAAATTTTGGGGGAGGGGGATTGGACAGGAAAAGTGAAACTGGCATGGTGTACAGGTGTTTAACAAATATTATCAATAAAACTTTCAACAAATGTGAGGAAATTAATCTATGTATATATTTTTTAATGCAGTTCAGCAGCCAAAACAGGATGAAGCACCATTTGCTTGTTTTATTTTTTACTGACAAAAACCCCAAAATAAACTCAATTTGGTAAGAAAACATGTCTCAAACACTTATATTGTTTATGATTTGTCTGTTTAATGGCATAAAAATTAAAATATTGATTCCTAAAGCAAACCTGGGGGTGTGAGTGTAGACAGTCTCTCAGTGAGCGCAGTAGTCCAGCAGAAATCAGAAAACTTGCAATCCATTCCCATGTCTCAGAAGAGCTCCTTATTTTACAGGCTTCTGGTTAGTTTGCAGAGCATCTCCCTTGATTTTTGCTCTTAGGGCTGGTGTTTGGGCACTTTGGGAAATAAAACTTGGCTTACAGCCATTTCAGTTAAGTCCTGTCATTTAGGTGGGAAACATAGCAAACAAAGCAATCGAGTCTTATTCTGAATATTCTGGAATGCATTTGAAAGTAGCATCCATTCCAGCATTATAGTTTCATAGTATCCAGTGCCCCTGTTCACCTGCAGCTCTCTGATGTTTGTCAGGCCAAGAGACAGAACAAATCTTGCTTTTGTAGGTTTTACTTTGTTTTACTAGATTCTACTTTATAATGTCAGAGCACACAACATTTATTTACGGGAAAGGTACAAAAATAGTTGGGTCAGGTCAAAGAGTGCCAGGAGAAGCTGTTATGTTTCATTCTTGTTAACAGAGATTTTGATTAATTTTCTTCTCTTGGTTGATTATTTTCCTTCCAGAGTTACTCTTGCCTGGGTTGGACTTTCCTGAAGCGTTTTCAGTTGCCAAAGGCAGCAAGCTGCCTCTAAGTGTCAAAATCCCGACTCTAGTCAGAAGCTCTCAGGAGTATCTACCTGTACCTGAAGGCAGCTAAATAATTTTTTTGAAATTTTAGATTTTGCCACTAGATTTAAAAAGTAAAAATCTGGAAACAGTATTGATGTGAACTACCCCATTAGTTTTGTGGGTCTAAGATTGTGGTTGGGTGACCTGAGGAGACGACTGGATTAAAAGGTGACCAAGCAGAGTTGTTGCCACAAGCCTGTTAAACTTTCGGCAGAATTTGTGAAGAATCTGTGGCTTGAAAAATACCAAAACATATTTGGCTGATACAAGGAAGAAGTGAGAAATTGTTTAGGGAATGGGATCTTTCTGGCTTCCTTCTGAAGTCTGGGATGAACGGTATTTCTGTTTTCCATCATGGATTGTAGGATGTTTCCATCTTGAGATTTTAGTAGTTCATTTCATCTGTCTGTGTTTTGTCATTAGCATTTGGAGTGAATGATATACCTCTGGGTAGTTTCTATTTAATGTGCTTTTAGTACTATTTTCATTATTAGTGTTTTACCAGTAATTTAGTGTTATGTGACTTAGTTAATGATTGCAATGTGATTCTTCATCACTATCACAAATAGTTTGTGTCTCTAAAGGAATGGGAATGAAATGTCATAGCAACAGATGTGTAGTTCTGGAAATGTAATACGTTTTTAAGAAGAAAAATGTAAAGAAAAGCAGAGATCCTGGTTCTTCTAAAATTGGGCTGTGCCTTCACCAAGGTCAGGAGGCCCGGTATGAATGAGTAGCCCAGGGCTGTGTACCAGTGTTTTTAAGGCAGTTAATTTATAACAAGAAGCTGTAAAGCACCAACCTGTGCTAGGTCTCAGGGCTACAATCCACACATGGTGTTGCCTAAGATTGTTTGTTTATGTGCAGAGATCTCCATGATAGCAGTGTCTCCTGGCAGCCATTGGAAACTGCTATTATTAAAAACCCTACATTTCTCATTAGAACAACTCTATTGTACATATTGTTTAAATATAGATTACTAATGAAATGCCTTTTTATTGCTTTGCCAGTGAATACTTTCAGCATAAAGTTAATTTGTAGTGTTATGTAAATTCGGTTTAACTTCAATCAGGTTTTTAATTACGTTTTTACCACAGTAATTCCCATTTGATTTGTCATCTCCTGTTAAGTATTTAACATTGCACAGGGTGTTTTTTTTTCTTATTTTCCTTTTTATTTTCCCCTCCTGTTTTAGTCTTTGATGTCACCTGGAATAGCGCCTCACTCTAAAGCTGTGTAAGTTTGATTTCCTTTCACGCAAGTATGATTTAATGAAGAATTACTAGAGAAAACCAATATTGGAAATACTTTATTGTTTTGGTATTGATTAGCAAAAAGAAGATTAGACAGAGGTACCACTGAGAAGACATCCAGCTGTTTCATATGCTCCCTTCCCTTTACCTTTCTTTGCTTTACCTTTCTTCCAGTTGCTCGGTTCAGTGAACCTTTGATGCTGGCAGCCCTTGGATTCCATTTAAAATGTCAGTTGCTACTTAACACCTGATGACCACTCAGTCTGGGGCTGCCTTGCATAGATACTAATTGTTCTCACAAATGTTTGCTTGCCCACTGAGCAGATAAATGGACCCTCTTTTGGCAAATTGGCAGCACATTAATCACGTCTGAGATAGGGCTTGTCAGGCAGCATCTCAGGGCTAGATAGTTATTTTCAGTTGTAGATACATTTTTTTACTATCTTTTTCTGATGAAATTAAGTGGAAATAGTTGAAGTTAAATCTGTCTTCAGAGGTCATGGCAGAAAAACTTCAAGAAAGAGGTATGATACTTCATGTATCAATGTAGAAATTTTCTCATATACATGTGAAAAGATGTGGATTAGTTTTGTACAACAGTAGGGGGTCTTTTAATTAAAATATGCAGCATTTTTTTTCTGAAATCAGGGCTTCCTTGAACTCAGTAGTGATTTTTGCTCAAAAATTGTTCATGCTGAAGTAAAAACTGTGTAAAGGGTTTATGATACATTCTAAATTCTGGTACACTTGAAGTAGCTCAGTTGGATACTCAAAATTAGCAGCAGAATGTGAAATATTTGCTCTGGGAACATAGTATTAAATATAAATTAATTGCTATCTTAAATTACTTTAAGGACATTTGCATACTTGCAGGTTTATTTCTAGAAGATTGGGATTATAAAGACCTTAACAATATGCTAACCGTCCTGCTTGAAGAAGGAGTGCCTGTAGTGCCTAAGCACAGCCTTTATTTAAAAGTACACTTTTGAGTTATTTGCAGAATACTCTTCATTGTGTGCTTGTACACTTCACATCCGCAGTGTGTTCTGGTATTCCAGGATTGACTGATAGTACCATCAATTCACAGATCTCCTACAGAAATGGAAGATAGAGAAATAATCTACTCTCCCTCTTGAAAAATCACATTTCATATGTAACTATTACAATGTATTTGATTGAGATGGGAATTGTGTTACTTTCTCGTGGGAGTTGTTTGAATTTCTACTGTTTAAAAATCAATTCAGCTTGATGAGTGGTGGATTCAAGCAGTGGAACCCATTAGGATGATTTCATATCACCAGTTACACCCTATTTAATCTTTCTGTTGGGAGATAATTAAGTTGAACTCATTAATTTGCACAGATGTTGAATGTTTCCATCAAACTTGGCTTTCCCCACCCTCACCTGTCCCTCCTGCCCAGGTGCATGGCACTGCCAGCAGTGGGCAATGCCCCATGGCACTGAGTGGGGCAATGCACAGGTAGCCGTGCTCTCCTTGCATGGGATATAAACTTTTCCTGCAGCTGAGGCTGAGTAGGAATCTTGGGCTCTGACTTGTGTATTAGGCTGGCAGGCATAAAGATTGCTTTTCTTTTTTCTCCAACTGCCTGAGATAGAATGGCTCAATCTTTAATGGTATATCTATATATTAAGTTCCCTTTTAAGCCACATACAAGGGAGTTTGGTTTGGGTTTTTTTTGTTTTTTTTTTTTTTTTTTAAACAAGAACCTGTAAATCTTCAGCCTGCTGCATTTCTGTGGGCTCTGAATGCATTTGGTGCTTTGTCAATATGCTGGCAAAGAAATGCTTGTTTTTGGGAAGTGATTTTCTGCATTGCTTTTGACATCTAGGTTTAATTTCCTTTGGAGCAGTGCTATTTTCTTAAGAGAATTTAGAGCTGGTAAAAAGCCCTCATATACAAGAGCTGACCATCTCTCTTTTCTTTCATGTCTACCAAAGCTGACTGGAGTAATGCCTCCCTGCACCCAACATGATACAGGTTGGGAGCAGATGCTTTCTGTTGGCCATGCAGACATTTTAGGAGAAGGCACAGCAGTGCCTGGTTTGCTCCTTGGTGACTGATTGCCCTGTCTGATCACTGGTGCCTGTGGTGGGACTTCTTCTGTTTATTGTGCACAGCAGAGTCCATCTGGCAGGTGACAGACCCAGAAAAGCCCTGTATTCCACTAGAAATGTTTTATGCTAGGAAGGTCGATTGATTTCTGGTTTAGCATCCTGCTTGTTGGCTACTAAAAAAGCTATGTGTATTTTACTGTATTAAGCTGGTTTCTAATACTCTAGTGCCACAATCCAATTGCAAATAAGCTTCTGGTTTTTGTCTTGGTCTGTGTAAAATTTCTCTCCAGTTTAGAGTATGAAATAGAAGTCTAGATCCAAGTTCCTGTGTTGGCATCGAGAATTTACCAAACATGTATGCTCCCAAAACATCCTGAAATTATTTGACCTGGATTTTCTGGCATGGAGTAATGTCTTTTGTAGGGACACATAATCACTTGGAGAAGAAAGATCTTTTGACTGACATTTTTAGCTCTTGATATCTTATATATTTCATAGGTAGTATGAAGAAGAAACTGAAGTTGTAGTAGTGCTGCATCCAACATTATGCTGGGATTACAATGCAATTTGAGTATAGTTGTCAAAATAAAAAACTGGGTTTATTCCCTTGAAATTAATGTAAGAGTTTAAAATTAAGAGACATGACAGCACCATGGGCATACATCTGTTGGACTGGTAATTTACTTGGGATATTTCTAACTTGTGTTCTTGTGCTTGAAATTGTTCTAAGATATTTCAGACGTAAAAGTGCACAAAATGCACACAGTACTTCACCACAAAGTAGTTTATCTAATAAAATACATTCCTAAGGAGATGACAGGTAAACAAATATTCCTCTTCTGATATTTTAACAATATTTCATTGATTTTTCATGTATAGAAGATGTAAATTCTTTTATTTCCTACTACTTTTCCTTTGAAAAGGACCTCCATAAAGATGAATAGAAACCAAAAATTTGCCACCATTTCTTTAATACACCCAAAAAACTTAGTTATGTACGTTTTTGCCATGTGCTCCAAGCTTTTTTTTCCACTCCTTTCCAAAGGAGTGATATTTTAATCAGTTGTGTGGCTATTTTTCCTATTTGCTGAAATAAGTGGTTCAGTCTAGGTGGAGCTGGAAGGGCCTGGATTTTTAAGCTGTTGTGTAAAGTGGAGAGAGGAGGCCGAGCAGAAGGGAATGCCATTAGCAGGCAGTGACAGTGGCAGCAGAGCTGTTCAGACAGCTGCACGTGTCACCTCGTGTACTCGGGTCCCAGTCATGCTGCTATTTCTGTCTCGTTAGCGCAAATCACAGCATCTACTTCTGCCAGTCCCTCTTGCACCTTGGCTTATCTAGGGGCACTTCCTAATGTGAGTGAGTTTGAAAGGGATGGTGAAAACTCACAGTCCGGTAACAAGCTGTTCATTTCACTGCAGAGCACAAAGCAGTGCCACCAAGCCTGTGTCTGGCCAGGAATTGGGCACCTGGCCCCTCTGTAGGCATTTGGGAATGGTACCCCAGTGCTCCTCTAGACTCAGAGAGACAGCATTTCCTACCAGACAATATCACCAACTAAGATGCTTGTACAGAGCAAGTCAAGCTAATTCAGGGAAGGTATGTAGAGGAAAATCCTCTGTCTACTGCTTGTTACTGCTTCAGTGGCCACATATTCTAGATACTGTCTTCTCAGATAAGCACGAAACTCCAGGAGATGGAAGCATTGCTTACAGTGAAGCTTATGGTGAAGTCATACATTTGGTATTCTAACTCAAAGCAACTATAAACCGGTATTATGAATTAAGGTATTTAAAAAAAGTTAAAAACAGACTACTGCTGGTTGATATGGTATTTCTTTTTGTTACATTTTGGTGGTGTTTTTTTTTTAATATTTGCCCATGCTAAGACATCTTTTTTTATTCTCACTGACCTGGACCAGATTTTACATTGTTTCCCGAAAAGTTCCTGTTTTCAGTGCAGTAGGTTTGTGTTGTATTTCAGAAAATAATTATGTAAAAGCATTAATACAATTTAGCTGTTGTTAACTTGCATTTTAAGAAGGCTTATAACCTGCTTAGCTGTTAATGTTCCATTCTTTGTATGGCATATTAATGTCAAGAATTCCTAAATTCTGACCGTTGTTGCTGAGGCCACCCTGTGTGTTAGACAGATCTCTAACTACACCTGCAGTCGTGTGGGTGTCCATATGGAGAAATTAGTCTTTTTGAAGTGAAAATTCATGTTAGATGCTCAGAAATATATCAACAGGATTTCTTTATGCTATTTACAAATGCAGTATATTTCTCAGTTTATGAGTTTGGTACATGTTTACTGTTTGAACAATAATGTCCATATTCACTTGCTTCAATAATAACACTTAATATCAACTTGCAGGTTTAACGAAGTATGAGGCTCATAAACAGGCATAAGCCGAACATAGTATATTGATTTAATACTTCTCCTCATATCGATTTTCTCAACATCTTTCAGCATGTTCAAAATGAGGGAAATTAAAGTTTGTCTGTCCTTAACTGTCTGTCTTGTGTTCTGCAGGGACATATGTCCTGGCTTTTTGTGGTTTAATTGTTTCAGCAATAAGGATGACAAACAGTAAGATTTTTTTTACTTTTTGAATGAGACAAGATAGAGCATGCCAGTGAGTGCTAGGAGAAGCCTTCCCAGCACAGCAATTGATGTGCTATTGCAGGTCTCTGAGCTTCAGCTGTCTGTAGTGCTGTGTGTGAGCAGTTGACATGAAAGTGGCTCCCATAAGTGCTGCCATGCTTTCAGGCTTCCTGGTTAACTGGTGCTGAAGACAGCTATCAAGCTGTAAATGCAAACTTCCCTTGTACAGTCCTGTGCTGGTCAGAGTTGGACGAGAGGGGCTGGAGCAGCAGTGTGGGAAGAAGCCTCTGAAAAGGAGGCACAGGAGTTCAGTTGTAGTGCATCTTGTACGTGGTTGTGAAAATGTACATGTGTCCTGGCTAGTGAGTCACTGGCAGCTTCAGCAGAAAGGGCAGTGGCCAGACTCGTGCTCTGCTTAGAGCACGATTTGTTTCATGGGACTAAACAGGAATCCAGTTGCTGTCCTCCTACTCCTTCATCTGCAAATAACTGGCAATGGTATCCATGCCTCATCCACAGGAAGGGTAAGGGAAAGCCTCCTCCAAGCCTCCTCTGTAAGGGACAGGACGAACTAAACCCTCTTGGTTTAAATAATCTGCAGAAGAGCCCTTTCTTTGGGAATGGTTGTTTTCACATTTTTGTCTTGGGAACTGCTGAAGCATCCCACAGGGTTTGGGTTTCTGTCTTGGTACTTGCTGTGCATGCAGGCAGTGAGAGCAGGCTAAGCACTAATCAGCTGTGATTCATTGTGCCTTTACCCTGCAACATCCAATACTGAATAGATTTGAAACCTTTGATACGTCTTCCTTTGTTGGTTTGTTTCCACAATTCACTTCCATTAATTTCCAGGGCCTTAGGGATCTTTGTTTTTGCGTTGCTGATGCTGGCCATGAGCACACAGGCAGCTGGTTCCGCCTCTGCCTGCCAGGCTTCGGGAGCCAATTCCTTCTGCACAAGCACGCAGCTCGCTCAGCCCTCTCCCCGCTCCTGTCTGGATTATGGTTTCATTAAGGTCTCATACATATGTGATATTTTAACTCAAATGGGATATAATAAATTTCATCTGAATAAGCAGTGCCTTTTATGTGTCATAAATTTTGCCTTTTCCTGTCCCCACTAATATGTTTCCCCCCTTAACATTTCAGTTTTATACTGATAAACTCCTCGACATTTAAATAGTGCTGTGGCAGGCTGGAGGTGCAGAAGTGGGTCACGCAGAGCTATTGGGAGAGCCGTGACTTTTACAACTGCCTGAATAGGAAGCTCCCGGCTACTCACATTGCTGCCAGGTTGCCTGCCACTGCTGAAAGCAGACAAATAAAGTGTGCTTTCGTTCTAAAAGCACTTTGCACACATGATTCACCCTTTTTAGGGGTCTGGTGTGAGGTGGGTAAAGGTTGTTGCTTCAGGTTGAGAAACTGAGGCAGGAGGCTTGTGTGTGCCATTGTGAACAGCTGGGGTTGGGTGCTGACTGGCAGGCCGTGCTTGGGCTCACATCACAGCCACGCCCTTACCTGGTAAGGCCCTTTGCTGGCCCTTTTCTGCCATGCTGCTGGGTCTGGCATCCTAGTAGAATGAAACTTTCACTGTTGTTGCAAGGTAACTGGAGCTGGGAAATGTGTATCTATCTGCTGTCTCCCTGGAGTGGTTGGTTTGGCTTTTTTGCTGTTCTTCCTTTTCCCCCCTCTTCCTTTTTCAGTTTTTTGTCCAAAATAGTTCCACTCTTCCACTTGAAAAAACAAACCAAAACCAAACAAACAATTGATGAATTTTATTTAGTCCTACAATGAGAAGTCAGAATTCTTCTTGCTAGTAAAAGCAAAAACTTGCATGTTGTTTAAAAGAACAAAAGTACTATATTTTCTGAGTTCATCTTAGACTTCTAATGGCGTGTAGTATACATATATTTGTGTCTGTAACAAGCTTTTAAAATGTCTTTATGTGCTATATAATCCAAAAATAATCCAAGTGCACTGTGGCTCAGAGATCCCTGCAGTACTGAATGATTATTAGTGGGAGTGGAGAGATCAGTTTAGGAGATTGCTGTTATAATTTTTGGGGGCCCTAAAATGTGTGGAAATATTTTTTGCTTATGTACTTTGATATAGATTTTTTGGAGTGTGTCTTCTGATCTGTCTGTTGTGTATCTTTGTGGTTTGTGCAAGCTCAGCTTTATTACTTTAAAAAGAAGACATTCCCCCCTCTGAAATAATGTTACTTAAAAAGCACATATGATTATTACACGACTTTCTTGCTTAATTTTGCGTGCTAAAGGAAAGCTATAAAGGTCATTTGGTGAGCAATTTTATCTGGGATTTTCTCCTAGTAGTTAAAACCACATGACGTTAATAACTATTTACATAATCCCTAAAAACTGGTAGGCAAATTGTGCATGTGGAAACATGAAAGGTAATGTAAACAGGCGAGGTGATTTATCCTGAGATGTGTGTTTTGACTGTAAAGCTGTGTAACTGAAGACTGAAAAAAGGTAATTCTAATTCTAATCCATTTCTTTTGTCTTAAGGACTTGGTGAGTTTTGAGTCCTATTCTAGGAAATGGATTTTTGATTTTCTGAGTGAATCTATAAAAACCCCATGAAATCACTGTCTTTTGGCAGTTAGCCAGGTAGTTCAGTAAACAAGCTGGATTGATTATCTCAAAGTTGTTTTTTATGTTAATGTTGGATTTCAGATACATAGTGTCACCTTCATGTCTTCTGAGTTCAGCTGTGTAAGGTATATTCAATCCTGTATCTACTTCCAAAGCCAAATAATTTGGTTTTTAAATATAAGCAGAGAAATCTTAGTTTACAGTAATGAATCCTGTTGGCATCCACAAACAGAAAATAAACCTCAGTGCCTTCCGTGAAACCTAAGCTTCCTTCAGCACAGGTCCTGAAAATAAGCCACCAACAAGCAAGCATCATGCTTTTTTTTTTTTTCCATACAGATGTCTGAGATGAGCAGGTATTGAACTGTTTGTTCAGTGCTGAAAAGGGAAATGTGCTGTTCTAGCTTGTGCTTTACCAGAGGAAACCCTGGTTGGAACAGCTGCCTCCTCAGCTTAGTTCTTGAGGTGCATCCTCTCCTTTCACCTCCTACCCAAGTCTAAGGTGTTTGGAGAGGATTCCTTTAAGGGTGATGAAAAATCACCTTTCTGGGTTTTGTTCAAGCTGAGAATTTTAAAAAAGAACATTAGCAAAGGATGGAAAAATTCTCAGCAGCATAAAGACAGTGTGGGGAGAACCTTATTCTTGTTAGCCACTGTGTTGATGTTTCTGTCTGGGCACCTGGCTAAAACCATCAGTCTGTGTCTTAAAATGGCTTTGTGAATGTTTCCTGCTAATGAGAAGCAACTTCAGGGCAGGGTTGTAATTTGTATACCTCCTGCTTTGATGGGTGATGTACATTGAAAAGGGACTGAGCAATAGCAGTGGATCTGAAAATAATCTGGTGCCAATTCCCCCACCTCGCTCTTGGCCTTGTGTTGATAGCTGTATTTAAAACCTTGCCTTTTGGAATCAGATGATAGTTTAAACCAAGCTGATAGGATCATTTTCCAGGCCCAAATTTCCTAGCAATGCTAAATCCGTAAGAGATGGAAATTGTAAATCAAGTGCTGCAGAAGAGTTTAAGGAACAACTAATGTTATTTCATGATTGTCGTGGAAGTTTGGATGGTTGGTTGGTTATTATTGATCATGATTGGCTTTAAATACAGAAAGAGCCATTTACACTTAGCCAATTTTAATTTTGAGACCTTAAAAATAATAAAAAAGGGCTATTGAAACTTTCTCCATCTACCAGGGCATTTGTGGCCTCGTACCAACAAAAAAGATATCATGCTGCTTTCTCATTTTATTATTTCTTGTATGTACATCATGCCATTTGCATCTTGCTGCCCTCTTTTTTTTTTACACATTTCATTTATAAGTCACTTTCTCTCTTCTGGCAGTAGCTATTGTTTTATTTTCTGGATGCTGCAGAAACTAAGTTATAATTGTACTTATTTTCAGGATTGATAAAACTATGGATAGTTTCTCTTCTACTTGAGAAACTGTAGCCAAGATTTTAGTTTATTTTTAATTAGAATACCTTATGGATTGGTTTACTAACAAACAAACCCCAAAAGGATGACAAAAAACCTTTCAGCCCCCAAACTTCAGGAAAAAAAAATCATAAATCAACCTGCCAAAGGTATTTACTGTGTCTGGTTTTTACAGTGGCCTGAGAACAAAGTACACTTCAACATTGTAAGTTTTCATCCTGTATCTCCCAATAACACCCTGTGGCTTTTGACAAATGGCTTGACCTCTGCTGGCCAAGTTGGCCACTGGTGAGCATGAGGCTGAATCCTTCCAGGCCTGTGGAAGTGCATCAGGTTATTCCATACATTAACTGACTCCTGTAGGTAATATATATTTTTCTCCATTTGCAAAATGGAGATGGTGATACTTTCTGCCTGCCTCTCAGTGGGATCTGGGAGGATTAGTTCTGTCTCTACAGCAGTGTATAAGTGGTAAGGATGATTACAAAGAACAAGATGTGCAATTACACTGGAGGGGCAGCAAGCTGTGAGTGTCTCGTTACACTTCCATAGCAGAGCAGCTGGCTGATGAGCTGTCCTGACCTCTGCAGTCAAACCACATTTCAGCACAGTTGGCTCATTTGTGGGCTACTCTGATTCCTCACGTCAGGACCTCTGTTTTCGAAAGGTGCCATCAGACAGGGAAATACAGATGACAGCTACCCACTGGAGCTGTGCATTTGTGTTTGGCTTGCCAGAGCAATTCCAGGCACTGTGGATGTGAGCACCTGTAGGTGACCATCTTTGACAGAAGGCTGTTCTTTCAGTAATGTGAGTCTTGATGCTCTGGCCACCTGCTTCTCCCATGACAGTCTTCACTCCTTTGCTGGCATCACCTTCTGCACATGGGACATGCTTCCTTACAGGATTTTCCTTTCCCTGCTTGCTTGGCTCAAATTCCACTTAACTCCTCAATACTTCTGCAGTGTCAGCAAGAAGTTGGTCAGTAATAATAGTCATATTTATTTTCTTTTATGTCCTTTTAGGTACAGTCTGTTTATCTGATTTTGCTTAGAATGTGATCTCTTGGGTGGACACCTTCCTGGGTCTTTTCTCATGTGGGCTGCTGCTGTGTTGTCAGTGCTGTACAGGGTTAACCCCTGTTGGCACTTTGACAGCTCTATCTTGGGACACTTGGGAATTCATTTTTTGAGTTTCCCTAAACTCATTCAGTGAATTAAATAAAAGATGTATCTGAAAGGCAAGTTCTTTCATTTGAGCTCTGTGTGCTTTAAAACCCTCTGAGCGGTTAAGTTATAGTGACTGCTGAAAGTAATGAGGATGAGTGATAAGAAAAAGGATTTACTTGTATTTTCATTAGGATCTATTAAGACTAATGTAATCAAATGGGAACAAAATGCTGTCACCTTCTGAGGGTCATTGTCAGTAATTGTAACAATTAAGTGATTATTCTAGTGTCTTGCCTAAGGGAAAATTAAAGTGACTGAAATAAAAAAACAGGAGGTGTGATGCAATGCATTTAGGTGTGGAGCACTCACTTATTTGAACTGGATGCCAAATAGTTTTAATCCACATCGAACAGCTGCATTTGGTTTTCACTTTGATGCATTGATAAAAAACTATGGTGCAAGTAAAGGGCTAATATTTTAGATAGCATTTATCAGAGCAAGAGAAAATAATAAAATGAAAAGTTTCTATTGAACATACAAAAAATTAGGAACCTTCAGTTTTGGATTTGGGTGCTGATTTTTGATTTTGCCAGTTTGTAGCTCTTAAAAAGCTTGACTTTCAAACAAGGTGCTGCAGACTTTCTGAAAGACAGACATGGATGGCATCTGAGGTATGTAATCAGTACAGCCAACATAGTCTTTGGTGTAAATGGCCTCGTGGGATGTTTGTGGAATCAACACTGCACATGCAAGCAGAGTGAAACAGATGGGCATCTAACCAGGTTAGTATCATGGCACAGTCAAAAGCAGTAGAATGAAGCATTCATTAAAATTACCTGCTTCAATAAAGGATCTCAGGTACGTTTTGTCCTTATTGTTGCTCTGTTTTGCCAGTGTCTATCATAAGCAAAGCTATCAGTTAGTGCTGGCAGGATAAACCCCTAAGGCTATTATAACAACAAGCTTTTTATCTCAACTGTGTCCTGTTGGATGGAAGCTACAGTTTGTGGCTAAAGTATTCTGCAATATTTGGACTTGACTCATGTTCCTCAAGTTTTGTGCTTAGCATCAGGTGCCTCAATATTCCTCAGACTGAACTGGGAATATACCCCATAGTTATGGAAAAATAGCATATTGGAAATTAAGGTGACAGACATTTATCTCCACTGATAAAGAGGAGACTTTTATTTCATCCATTTCAAAGCTGTGAATTATGATGTAGGTCTGTTAAGGGAGGGTTAAACTATTTGTCCTGCTTTTTTTTTTTTTGTGTGTGTACTTTAAATTGTATTTTTCTTTTGTTTTAAGCCTTCTCCCATGTTTCAAGTAATAGTTTTTAGAGTGCAGATGTGCAAACATATGATTTCCCTTTCAGGACAATAGGAGATGTTTTGGAATACTCATTCCTACAGAACTTAAGCACCTAAGTATTGTAAATGTTTAAATGACCCAATAAAATCAATGAAAGTTCTTAAATTAATGAACAACTTGGGAATTAGTGATAAAAGCATGTGATCTCTGTGGCTTGCTTTAAACATGCAATTATGAAAAAGGACTTGAGCATGATGGGCAGAGGAGGAAGAAACTAGTCTGTAAAACTTTGAAAATATGGTAAGGGGAATGGTTCATGATCCAGTGCTTCTCTAGAGGAGGCAAAGACTGTGTGGGACTCTACAGTGTGTGGTGAGATGGCTCTCATTCTGCAGAGTCCTTTCTGGGCCATTAGGAGTGTTGTGCTGGTGTCTGTGCAGAGCACCCGGGCAGATGAAAGGTCGCACCTCGCTATTTTGGGGTTGGCTCAGCTCGGAGCTGACACACAAATAAGCTGAAAGGCACAGGGAAGTTGTGTGGTGTGACCAATGCTGGCTAAAGCCAATGGGAGTCTTTTCTGCAACCTTAATGGCTGTTAAATCAGACTCTGTTTTAGCTCAGACCTTTTCATTCCTTGATCTGCAACCATTTGAGAATGTGCTGTTATATGTGAAATCTTTAAATAATGCTTCAGTCTGAAGACTCTCACTTGCCCACGAGTAGTTTTGGAAGCTCTGTGCTGCCACATCATTTTTCTACTAAATTTTTTTTCCAACTGTTGCTTGTGTGGTTTTAGATTTACCTGATATATTGGATACACAGATTAGGGATATTTATTGTTCTTTATATGTTGAAAGGAAAAATTATATTTGAACTCTGACAATCCCAAATCAAGATCAAGATACAGTCTATCACATTTTGTGCTCTGATTCTTGGAGGGTGAGGGTTTTTTGGAACATGCAGTGATGGTGATGCTCCTGTGTTTGTCAAGCAAGTTTCTCCGTACATAAAATGGAACTATTTTTGATGTTTTCCTAAAAACATTATGGTATGATTAAAACATGGGTTGCTTAGGACAGGAGTAGTCTTTGTTTCTGTAAAGAATAGTGCCAGACATCTCTGGTGTATCAGAGAAGGAGTGAGCAGTAGCTGCAGCCATTTTCATTAGGGTCCTTCCTTGTGTGCTGGCTTCACTGCTGCTGTCTGGCAACACGAGTTCTGGGCTGGCAGATCTGCAAGATCTTTCAGATCTGTCAGGAGCCTAATCTAAAGCATGTAAGTCAGTGTCTGATCCTTCCCATTTGCAAAGGGATGTTCCTGAGTTCAGACTATTTTTTTTTTTTTTAATTTAAATGTACTTTGTTTCATAGGAGAGAATCAGGGTAATTCCTAGTCCAGTTTTGAGACACAGGAAAGAGCATTTGCATCTTTATCTTGATTGTGCTAAGCATGTGACCCCCTGGAAAAATGGGCTGATTATGGAAAAGTCTTCTGTTTGTTCCTGATTTCACTTGGCCCTTGCTGTTCTGCTGTTGATAGCTCAGGATACAACTGTCTCAGCCTCACTACGTGGAGACTGCTACAGGTGTCACAGAAACTGGTTAGTTATCATAAACCACTTTGTAAATAATAACCTGTAGTAAAAAAATAATTATAATATTGTTGAAGCACAATTAATTCTTCCAGTAAAACTACAAAGAATTAATTCACAAATTAAGAAATTGAAACTGGGGTTTTCTGTCTGTAAGAATCAAAATGCATTTTTGTGGTTTCAGTTCATTTTCAGTTTATGAAATAACTTATTTTCATGGTGCAAAATTACCTAGTATGCAAACTCTAGACTGAGTACTTGAAAACAAACAGGGCTTTGTAGTAACTTGTTATTTTCCCTGAAGAGTATGTGTGCCCTTTCTTGCACTCAGCATTGTACTGCTTCATGTGGTTTTGTCTTTGGTATACAACCCACTGTGCTCCAGCTCCACACTTGATTAAATGGCATTATGAACTCTCTAATTATAATACCTTCACTTTATTACGCTCGAAAGGATTGGCTCTGGTGGATGGTGGTGCAGACAATGTGCAATGTGAATGCACTAGTTGGAGTTTCCTGATTTGGGTTGTTATATGCATTGTGAGCTTGCTTTGTGGTCACCATCATGGAGGTAAATATGATTGGGGACTATACAAAGAGGTGATGGCTTTCATAAGTGCTCTACTATCCAACTAATAGTTTATGCTTTTATTACAGTAGCAAATATTGAATATCTGTCATATGAATGCAATCTCCAAAACACAAAGAGGTTTTCTTGGGGTGCTTTTGGGTTTTTGAGGGTTTTTTAAAATAGATGTGAAGCAAGTGTTAAGACATAACTTGTCAAGAAAGGTTTTTCTAGGAAAGAAAAATAGATAATGAGGTGTTGTTTGTGGTTTTTGTAGCTAATATGAAGTATGGAACTATAACGACAAGGAAGTTTGGTATGATGTTGGAAGCCTGTTTTTTTTTTCCCTGCAACTTCATTAACCTCATGAACAGTAGCAGAGTTGCTGTATGGTCATTTGTATTTGTGGATTTGTGTGTTATATGCTCTTTCTTCTACAAGAAATTGCTGAGGTCCTCAATGACATTTCATTGATGCTAATGTTAAAGTCTATGAAGTTGTTTATATGGTCTTATCTTCAGACAAGAACCATGTCATTTTAATGGTAAAATAGGAATAAGGGGAGTTAATGTCATTATTGACTAAAACTCAGTACAAAAAGTCCAGAGAATTTGATAGAAGAAGAGATAGAACAGGAATCTCCAGGGTGTAGTCTGGATGTAAGGGTTTAGTTTGCATCTTAACAGTGACAGAGGGAAAATAAGAGAAATAAAGTTCTCATTGTTGTGAGGACCTTACTGAAAAGGAATTAGAGTAATGGATCTTAGATGCAATAGGATGTAGGAAAAAAAGAAATAAAGCATTAGTGGAAATATGGGCATATTCTCAGAGGAGTCAGTGGACCAAAAAGAAAGCAACCACCAATCAAGGGTGCAGGAGGAGCATGGCCTTGTCCCCACTTGATGGTGGGGTCTCTCTTTGCCTTCACTTCAGGCACAGCCCTTGCCTCCCTCTCAACTCTCTCTCTCTGTGAGCAGCCCCATGCAAGGTTATATAATCCCCCCCAACACTGCTTTTAGCTAGTGGCCATGCAGCTCAGCTCTGCCAAACCCCATTGCCCTCCCTCCTTCCCAGAGGTGGCACTCAGCTGAAATGGGAAGTGCATCCCAGGTGTGCTGAGGCTGAACCAGAGTTCTGGAACAGGCAGTGTGAGGTCACTACCTGCATCCACATACCATGGCATGAGTGAAATGTTTTGGATTATCTTAAAATTGACACAGTATCACTGGGGTGCACTGTAAAAGAGGTATCAGTAATTATTTCAGAGTGCTGCAATTTTTGTTTTACTTACAAATGTTGGGGAGTGGGGGGTTTGCAAACAAAACCTAGTACCCTTTAAAAAATATTAACCCTCCCAATAAACAAAACCACAAAACAAAATGACAAAACCCAAGCCATTGAATTTATTTAGTGTCTTTTTAGCATGGTCCTGGGGACATTATCTCTAAGGATATTTTGTGTCCTGCAAATCAGAACCGTCGGCTGCTGCTTTGTGCGTTTGCAGCAGTGATTTTGCAGAAGGCTGACAGAGTCTCTGGGCTGAGCCCAAGTGCTGTGGGCTGGCAGATGCGGCGGGCAGCGTCTGCGCGGTTGGGAATAAAGAGCCCTTGTGCCTGCTGGAAACGCAGGGGATTATAAACGTGAAACTGCTGAAACTGTCCCTTGCATTTGATTTCAAAGAAATTCAATTTGTTTTAAAAATAGGTTCAATACGTAGGTTTCCTGCTTTAACGCAGCTTCATGTATTTAGGATCTTGTAGAAGATGCGGAGGGGGGAGTTTTGGAGTGAAGCAAATCACTGGCAGATTTAGCATCATGTACGTGTATGCCAAGTTATTCTTAGCATGAGTGGAGCCCAGTCAAAAGGCTTCTGGTTTGTGTGCTATTCTGTTGTATTTTAAACTGATGTTGTGTATAATTGGCATTCGTTAAGGGAAAAATGTAGTGCTGTTTGCTTACATCATGCAAAGTAAAATTAGCCACCAAATTAATAACAACTCATTTTTCAGGCACGGACAAGGAGCGGGTTGCATGGCAGTACTGTATGGGGAAGAATCAGCCAGCTCAGTTTTTATATTGTGCTTGTTAATACTTTCCTCCTCCTTCTATCCTTTATGTTGACATTAATGTTAATTACTTATTTGCAGCAACCAAAAAGTATTGATGAAAGCCCATGAACCCAATGTGCTTTTGTAAAATTAGTTTCCTGCTTAAGCAGATATTTCTGTAGTAATTGACACAAACCAGCCTCAGACAGAGAGGCAAAGGCAAGCTGGTTGTATGATTGATTCGCTGTATTCTGTGGTTATTTCATGTTTATTGTAAAGAGAAGACTATAAGTATAGGGCCTGATGCTCCACCTGGGTCCTTATCTGAAGATGTGGCCTGAATAATTTATTAAGGTGCTGTCCTTTACATTCTCTTCAGCTAGAAGTCTTGCCATAAGAAACTCCAGAATTTTAAAACCTTTCTCTTGTTTTGCTTTGCCTTTGTTAAAATAGTGGGACACTATAGTCAATCCCAGCAATCCCAATACTGGTGCAGAATAAGAAGCCGTATGTGCAAATGCTACTGTGCGTATACTGCAATATGGGAAAAATAACTGCCTATTTGTAACTGGATTCTCTCAATGCCTAGTATTTGTAGGTGTTAAAAGGAACTGGTTTAATGTTTTAAGGACACATTCAAGTGGTTGATTGGTTTGGGTTTTTTTTTTTTCCTTAAAGATTAATAAATAACTTCTTTTGTTATCCCACATTACCAGGAGATAAGGAAATAGCATCATATAAGATGTGATCCCCAATAACATTTTTCTCTTTGAACGGATGAGTAGTTCCTTGGTGCCAACCTTGTGGCTTTCATGTGATCTCCCAAATAGCATAAAGCTTGTTGATTTAAGTACTGATTTTGAAACAAGCAATATTCTCTTCTGTCTTGCAGGACAGCTAATTGTGCTGATTTCCCCTTGTTTTGTTCTCTGATTTTCCTTTCTCAGTAGAAAACTGTAAATATTATAATAAGGTCAGGTGGTTTCTGTCCAAGTAATGGATTGCTTCAGGCTTTAAAAATGATGCCTGTTTATGGTCCTGCCATCTGCAGGAGCAGCAGCCTATCATAAAGTTACTGTATTGATTTGTCACTAGTACTGTCTTGTCTGCCAAATGAAAAATGGCTTAAACTCATAACCTAGGCCAGCAGTTTTCTTATTGTAAGCCAGACAAAAAATGCTATTGATCTTCTTTGCTGAAGTGTTCTTTTCACAGCTTGCCAGCATCAACATACTGTTGTCCTTAGTCAGGGCTAATTAGGTAATAATTTAATGCAACTGAGACAGCAATCTCAGTTTGGTTTAGTAGCAAGGGAATATGCTGTAACTTCACAAGTATGGCACCTTTTTAAAGCATGGTCATGACTGCAGTGCTTGTCTCTACTTTTACACTCTCACTTCAAGTTTGATTTGCTCCACACTAAAGAATAACAGTCAGTCCACTTAGGTTGAGGTGTGCTGTCACTTCAGGATTTATAGGAAGCAAAGCCCAGATGCAGTGTTGGTGTCTGTGTTCTTGTATGGTGCTCTTGGTTATGCACTTGCACTTCAGCTTTATGATCACTTCTTGAGTGAAACCAAATAGTTCATTAAATTAATCATGGGATCCCTGTGGTTTGGGAGCTACAGACCAGATGGATTCAGTCACCTCTGAGAAATAGCCAAATATACCTTTTTTATTGACTCATTTGGTTTGTTGGGGTTTTTTTGGTGAAACACCAACCAAATGAAAAATGCACTGCTAAATTGTTTTAAATCAAAGTTTGTAAGATGGATCTTTCTTCTAAGAAATAAGTTTTCTTAATCCTCTTACTACTATGGGGGCCCGGAAGTGGCAAGGAAACTCAGACTGAAAGCATGGGGAAGATCTCATCTGCTCACAGACATTGAAAATGCATAGTAATCTTCTACAAGTATTACTCTTTTTAATTCAAATATTCAATTATGTGTATGAATGGAGTTTGCTTGCTTTCATTCCTTAGCTGTGTATAGGAAGCAATTGGTATAACTTCAGCTGGAGGGATGGCTCAATGTCTATCTGCCCATGTTTAATTTTGTGGGTGGTTCTCCTGGCTTGTCACATACTCTTGTAGTGGTGAAAGGTACAGCCTGTACAACATTCCTTTTAGAATAAACAGTAATAAAACCTTCTGAAATATAATTATACACGTTTTGCCAAAAAAAAAAAGAAACAGGCATCATCTCCCAGTTTTTAGCTGTTAGACAATTTGTAAAAGTTCTTGACCCAAAGCAGCTTCTTCTGCAGTCTTTGCCCAGACAGTGTAGGCCATGTCTTAGTTTATATTTCAGAATCATGCATGATTCAAGTTGTATTTTTGTTTTCTGTTCCATATTGCTGAGCACAGTGTGAGGCAATGCACAGGAGGTGGAAGAAAACAGATGATCCCTGAGGGAAGTTATTCTTTACATTTCATGCATTAGTTTCTCTGGAGTGTGGGTACATATGTTAATTTTGTACATGAAAAAGGAGTTTAATCTATAAGGACACTTAAAATTTGCTTGAAGTAAGGCAACTTTTAATCTCTGAAAGCATCCCCAAAGTGCAATTAACTATTCTGATGTCCTGATGACTCAACAGATGCTTCGGTAAACTAGAACACATCTGTCAGATTATAGAACTGATAGATTGCTATATGTGATTTAAAATGACTGCCCATAAATGGTTGTATTGGGTTAAATATCAAATAGATGGCAGGGATGTCCAGCTTTGCAGTAGTCCTTTAAAAACATTTGACAATGCACTGTTCATTGTCACTCTCTAAAGCTGGCTACATTCACATGAATTACCTGACTCTTCCTTCCTATCTTTAAAACTTGTTTGGGATTTTCTGCATATTGCCAGCTCCTTTCTAATGCATGCAGGCTATTGAGTGGTATTTTTAATAAAACAGTAGAACTAAAGATTTTTTCTAAGCCTTTCTGAAGATTACCAGTAGCCACTTCAACTGATTTTAGGCTGTATTCCATCTGTCTAGCAAAGAAAGAAAATACATTAGCAGTCTACACATGAATAGCTTATTAGTTCATTTGCTGTGTGCTCTACAGTGATTCAAGACTGATCTAAAATATTCATCCACAATTACTGGTGCAGCACAGTTCAAAGTGCTTCAAATCTGTGGGTTTGACCGAGAAATTTAAGGAAAATAGCTGCAAATTGATTCTATATGTAATTAATGAAACATTTCATTCTTATGTAAATATTAAACGCTTGGCTATTTTTTCAGCTTTTTTTCCCTTTCCTCTTACTGAGCTCCCCGTTCCTGACCTCCATTATATATTTGTTTGTTTTATAGGATGGTGGGTGGGCTGGTATGGGGGCATATTCTCTTGAGAGGAACAATTAATAGCTGAGTCCTGTGACTCATACAGTGAACAAACAGCTGTTCTCCCTCTAATTCACCCTTGCTCGGATGTCCATCCCACCCCCGGAGAGGAGCTGCCAGAAGGCACTGTTTGCCTCAGTTGTTGAAGCTCAGTCCCCTTTGTTGTTCAAAATGCCCTTTCCTTGGCCAGCACCCTGTGCCTGTGCGAAGCAGAGGTGCCGTGTGAGCCCCTGGCCAGCGGCTGCAGCCACCCCCTCTGCTGCAGGGACACACAGAATGGCCCCACTGGCTGGGCAGGATTTCCCAGGGCTCCCCTCTTACAGAGTAGTGGCTTTGGCACAACAGAGCTTGTTTGGAGCTGGGGCTGGATGACAGTGGCTTCAGTACAGGTTAAAAGCTTTTGGTGTGTTGCAGAGAAAGGGCTTTCAAGGACAGCACGGAAAGGAGTGGATATTTGTGCAGATATAAGGAGTGAAGTCAGTGAGGCAGGACTGGGGTTTTGTTTGGGGTCTCTCCCTCCCTCTTTCAATGTCACAGAAAATTAATTCTCATTTTAGAAATGCTATCAGTGGAAGATTTTAAGAACAGCCTGCAGGAAAACTTGGAAGATCTTGAGGCAAAGTGCATCTTGCTTTGAAATTACTGTCTTTCCAGCTCAGATGTCCGTGCAGAGCATGAGTTGTGTAATGCTGCCTCTGATGTTGCGGATGACCTCGAGTTTTAACATGGGCAGCCTGGCAGGGCTTGGCATCAGGGAAGGCTCCTGCAGCCCTCCAGGGGACCAGAAAACCAGGATCCAGGGCTACCAGTTTGAGAGTACTTGTGTAATAGCTTGTGTGATAGACAGCAAGAAGCACTATCTGTTGAAACCAAATGACCTGAAGAGAAGATGGGGGGAAACTGCTTCTAGCTATTAAATCCCAAGATAAGACTCTTCCTCTCAGACATCTGTGCAATTATTCCTTTTGGAGCTTTCATTGCTATGACATTAATTTGCATTAAAGGCTTGGATGTCTAAAATTGTGTTTGCCTGCATCTTATTTGGGTCATAGTGTTGCAGCTTTCCTGCCCTTCACTTCCCTGCCATGACAGCACCACTCAAGCAGGCAAAGCAGGCAATTGCACCCTGTGCAGACATGGGGTTGGATATACATGATGTTCAGTGTTACAGAAGGAGGGTGGTTAGGGTATTCAGTGAGCTGATGTGAAGACACTCAAGAAAATGGACTTGGCAGAGGATAGATTTAAACTTCTGTGAAATGCCTACCTTTGCATTTAGAGAAATGGCATTTCACCCATAAGTCTTGGCACACCTGCTAGGGGCAGTGGCTAAACCAAACAAAACAGATGTTCATAATTAAGTTGACTGGCAGCAATATAGGATGTTAAATTACTTTTTTTTCCTTCCACATACTGAGCTTGTTTCCCTTAATATGGGTCTTCACATCACTTGAACTGCTTTCTGTTCAAATTGCTGTTCACTGGCGAGTTCCATTATGATTTAACTAAAATCAGGGAAATAGCCTTCTCATCTCCACTCCCATGAGTGGAAGGAAGGGCAGGAAAGGAAATGTGTATGTTCATCATGTTTAAGAGGTTATTAGGCAGAGATGGTAAAAAAACCTGCTCCTTATTTTAATTTGCTGACCTTTTAACTTTGACATTGGAGAATGAAATGGTTTATATATGTGTTCTTTAGATATTTTTAGTAAGAGCTCTCAGATACTGTTCTTTGGTGTTGAAAATGCACTTAATTTTTAACCTCCTCTGTTTTAAGAAGGTTAAACTTGGAGGGTTTTTCACTTTGATCTGTTAAGGTTAGAGCTGTCTTATCACTGTTGTTTGAGGTAAGTGGGCAAAGGAAAATTTGGGGGATTTCAGCTAAGTTCTGTAAAAGGGTTTCAGTAAATGAGGGATCCAGGTCAAAAATGCAGAAGTTGGGGTGTAACTTCTATAGGAAAACACCGTTTAAGAAGTACTTTTTAGCTAAGAAAAAAAATGAAGAGGTTTTTGCTTGTAAAACCTAGGCATAAAGCTCTAGAAATGGTCTAAGGCTACCAAGAGGTTTCTCTTTGTTTGTTTTTAAAGTTTTCTTAAAAACCAGCTTTCCTCTATTTGGTGCTCCGTTTTTGCACATATGTGTTGCTGTGTACACAACTCTGTTCCATACTGCATAGGGAGGAACATTTTCAGACCAAAACAGACTAAGACTTGTTTATTAACAGAAGATTAGTGAAACAAGATGCAGTGAAACAAAGTGAAAAAGATAAACCACTACATTTTTATTGGTGGTGGTGTAAGTTTCCTTCACTCCAGTATTTTTTTGCTTCATGCAGGTTTTGGGTTCTGCCCCCCCCCAGCAAAAATAATGCACACATGTTGTGTGTAATTCTAAGCCCTTTGCTCTGCCACTGTCCTTAAGTAGTAATGCTGTAAAGATTTAGAAATTATTCTACTGCCAAATATAAGACATTTGTTACTCTCAGAGATGATGGCTTAATTTTTAGTATTCCTTGGTGGTTTATATCTTGACATTTCTTATGACCTACAATTAAAATGACTTTAGCAAAGTCTCAACTTCTATCCAGATTTCTGAGTGTGGCTGAGTGTCTCCAGGGAGAGCCTTGAACTGCTCACTAAATCAATTTGTTCTTTTCTCAAAACAGATTAAGTATGTTATACCACTTTATATTAAAAAATAAATAACCCCAGATGACATAACTGCGACATGTAAAATTAAAAAATGTGCTCTGCACATTTTGAAGGGTAGTAATTTTGATGCCAATGCTGTGCTGATAGTAATACACCAGAGAGAGCAAAGAATGGTTAAAAACAAGCATGTCTAATCCTGTCTCACTGTTCTGCTAGTCTCGTTTGAGAATTAGGTTGATGGCACTCTACTTGGGTGGGTACTAACTGCTAGATGTGGCAATAGTCTTCTTTAACAGAGCCTGAGACACTTTGGTTCCACTGCCTTGTCTCCTTGGAGTTGGATTTTTTTTTTTAATTTGTCTTACTCATGCCTACTGCTTTCTTTTAAGGTCAGTCTTCTCCCTATTCCTTTAGCAAGATAGGCTGCAGAACTTGCTTGTGACTCACCTGCACACTTAGCTGATGCTGCAAGTATAATTTGAGCAGACTTCTCGTGTTTACTGTTTATTTTGTATCCAACACACAGGAGGAGCAGAGGGAGATCTGTAGCTGCTGGTGCCCTGCAAATCTGCAGAGGCTGTACAGGCAGCTGTATGCCGGGAGAGTCAGATGCACTGGCTATGCCAGAAGCAGCTTTTGTTCCTTCAAGCCACTTCCATGGTTGTGCTTGAGTGGATTATTGTTGAAGGCTCTGTAAGTACAATAGAACTTAAGGAAAAGGGAAGGGGAGAATTTTTTCTAAAATAGAACAAAGCACACTAAAAAAGTTTCTACGGAAATAGATGGCAAATGGTCACTAATAATGGGATTTTACAAGAGATGTCCAATCTCCAGAACAATGGTTCCGTTTAAGCCAAGATTAATAATGCTTGTTATCCTGTGCCTGTGAGTTGGCAGCTCAGTCCTCTGCCACAAACAGATGCAGTCTCATGTGCTGCTGCCCGCTGGGCCGGGAGGAGCCGTGACTGCCACAGCCACTTGTGAAATGATAGCGAGCTGCAAACCTCGGTAGGTTTGGGCCCTCCAGCCCCAGGCTGACTCTGACTGTAGCTGGCTGGGTGCTGTTGGCCTGGAGCAGGGGTTGGAGAAGGAGCTGCCTGGACTGCCTTGCAGAGGGCAGCCACACCAAATTTTCTTATTTCAGCTTGGGCCAAAGCCCCCTCCATCAGATTATGGCTTCACAAAAATATGCTGAAATGCCTGTCCTCCTAGTCCTATTTCCCTGTTCCTGCTTAAACCCCTGATCTATTCTATTCACTCATGTGCAGCCCCTTAAATCTGGGGTGTGAGGCTGGGAGGGAGGTAGGGTGCAGCACAGCCAAAGGGACTTCAGGGTTTCCAGGGCTGTGACAAGAGAGCAGAGACATGGACTACAGCAATCTTGGCCTACTCATGCCCTGTTTTTAGGTGCACTGGACCCATCTTAGATGCAGCCTTAAGAAAAGAGCAGGATTGGAAAAGTGGTTCTTTCAGAAATTAGATTTTTGGAGAACAACTTGGGAGAAGAAAAGGATTTTGTTGTTATTGTTGTTCTAAACTGGAGATCGTGATAGTGCAAACAGCTGCCGTTAGGCCTTAAATGCATAGAGTATGGCAACAACCTGGACCTTTGCTTTCCATCTCAAAATAAGGAAATTGCAAATTCTTGGCTTTCTGCAGCTGAGAAAATGTGCATTTCAGTTTTGTTTTATTTTTTTGAAATAATGTGAAATACAAGTTTGAGAAAGCTTGCTTTCTGTTTATGCAGAGAAAAAACTAAAAGTAGTTGTTTGGGGTTTTAAACTGGGAAAACTAATTGAGAAAATTATGACTAAATAAACAAAACTTTTGCTTCTATACACTGGTGAGAAAGAAAATGAGAAAAAACACAAGCAAAATTTACATACTTATTACTGTGATTCTTTCATACTTAGCTGTGCCCTTGTAGCATTCTGCCTAACAGGGTGAGCTTGAGAAATCTCCCTGGAGGACTGGTTGCAGTAATGATGTGATACAGGAGCCACCGGTTTGACCGAGTGTCTGAGTGGCTGCACTGCTCAATGCAGCAGCCCCCTATGAGAACCTGCTTCTTCTATTTTGGGAACAAAAGATGTCAGGAGGCAATGGGGTAGCACAGGAGTGCTGGCCCAGGCTTCTCCTGGGGCTCTGCAGGGCACAAGGAGCCCTGCTGGGGTGAAGGCAGGAGGCTGCTCCAGGGCTCCCCAGGCAGGAGGGGATGTGTTGGGTGCTGCCAGGTGAGGCACACAGCAGGTCCCAGCGCAGCCTGGCCCTTTCTGTGACTTCCTGCTACTTGTGTTTGGAAGGAGTGTGCATCCTGTCTGTTCATCAGATAAGTGTCTGTATTTTACAGCCATGTGGCTGCTGCATTTTGATGTGATGTATTTGAGTGGTTTTGGTTCTTGTTTTAATAAGGATTACTGAGGACCAAGTCTAAGTGTAGGCAAAGCTGAAAGTTGTCTGAAGTCCTGCTTCCCTTCACACAGATCTTCCCAGCTTTACTTTCCTCCCTTGTTCTGTCTCTGCCCAGGAAGGAATACACCAACCTGCACGGACATTCTCGTTCTCAACCTCTCACGGACACTCTGTCTGTCTCTCATCTTCCCTCTCCAAAACCCTCACCTATTTTGCATTACTTAGTTTAACAACAGTTTTTGCTTTTCTCTTATTAAACTAGCAGGCTGTTTCTTGGTCAGTGTGGATGGCATCTGATGCTTGTCAGACATACACTCACAGTTGATTTTGAGTTACTTTATAATTTCAAGAAAGCCCAAGTTTCTAAAACGTCCTGATAGAGAGCTATGATACCTAATAAGGACTGCATGTAATAGTTAAACTCTCTGTAAAGTTTGTTAATGTTTTCACATAGCAGAAGTATGCTTGCTGACCAGTAAGCTTATTTAGGAAGAGCAGCACTTTGTGTTCTTCACTTGTGACCCAGTTACAGCTGTGGATAAATGAGAAGTTGGGATTGCTGACATACTGTGGTTTTACAGGAATTTTGAGTTTGAACATATTCTACAGTTCAAGGAGAATAATGCTGGAACTTCAAAATAATTTGTGCAAGTAGGAAAATACCCTAAAATGCACCTGCCTTATGCATTTCTATAGGAGGATTGTACAACATTCTTTAACTGTTTATCTTAGCAGTATTTTTGTTTTTCAAAAAATTCTGTTTGAGTGTTTTCTATTTGCTATCTCTTCATTTTTGTCTGGGTATGTGGAGTCCAAGTGATATTTTGTGTATGGAAACTGAAGGGTTTACACTTGGTTACTTTTAGAGATTGATTTATTTACAGTTATTTAAGCCCAGCAGAGGTAAGTGCTGAGGTACAGACAGTGAGATACCCTGGGTTCGCTCTTGCTTTCCGCAGAGGGTAAGGCTGAGGACAAGAGGCAGGATTCCAGGACTATCTGTGATGGTCCAGAGAGATCTGTTATGAACTTGTCTCTAAAATCTGGTGGCCACCAGCTGGGACCAGGATATGATGAGAAAGCAGGGAAAGTTCTTGGTGCTTGACCTAAGTCCCTTGCAGTGATACAGCTGAGATTAGGAAGTTTAAAGATGAACTCTTTGACACTTCCCGATTGGATTTCCTCCAGTTCACACTTAGAGTATTTTTATATGCTTTAATTTTAAGGCTTGTAATGCACAGGTTGCTCTGGGTGTTTCCCTTCATATATATATACCACTGCCATTAATTTTAGCAAAATCACTGAGAAAAAGAGCACCATTTTATAAGAAAAGATGTTGAAGCTATGTAGTATATTGGGCCAAAATTGGTGGGTTTAGGAGCAGGGGCTCCAGGGGTGGGGGCATTGTCTGGGCTGCCCTTCAGGAGGGTCCCTGAGGGATCGTGTCTGCCCCAGAGCACAGTGAGGGTCACCCAAAGCAAGGGCATCCCTGGGGAGGAGGAGTCCAGCCTGGGACAGGGGAAATGGAATGAAGAGGCAAGGAGTAGGCCAAGGCCACGTGAGGAGGAGGAGGAGCAGGCAGAGAAGGCGCTGCGGACGCACCCTGCGGCTGAACGTGCTGAGGCAGGGGCAGGGCTGGGGGTCCGGCCCGGCACAAACCGGGGGAGCTGGGCGAGCAAAGGTCTTCGGGTGAGGCTGACCCTTGGGAAGGGGAAGCTGCAGGAAGAGAGGTCCCCTCAGTGGTTGCTGAACATAGTCTCCTTTTTTTCCCCTCCTCAATTTCTGAAACAGTAATTAACAGTTTGTTGTTAATTGTAAATAAAGGAAAATTATGTGGAATTCCCGGAGTTGAGATTCTTTTGCCCATGATGTACAGACAACAGTTTTGAGGGATTCTTTTATTGCTTTTGCTGTTGTTTAAATCTTTGGGGTTTATTTTTGCAGCTTTGGTTTTGAACTTTGGAAGCCTAGAGATAAATATATCGCTTAAAAAAAAACAAAGAGCTGAAAGCTGAAATTTTTATGTGATGATGAGACTTCGGAGAGCTGGCTTTAGGAAAAATTCCTAGTGCTGCAGGGGACAGGATAAAATTGCTGGCGTTGGCAGCTCTGCTGTGCAGGCTCTCCTTCCTGCCGCCGGCTTCTGCAGCCTTCCTGGCCTCTCCTGGTCCTGGTCGGCTCCTCCACCCAGTTGATTTTTGCGGTGTGATCTGCTTGGAGCCGGAGTTCTGCCCGCGGTGCACTTGTCATGCACGCCATAAACATTTCTGTAGGAGTAGCCTAACGCAGAGTGTCCAGCATTGCGATACAGCGGTTCGTAGCCAAAAAATCATTTATGGCCAAAAAGCCTGTGCGTTTTTGTGCTCCCCCTGCTGGATCTGGAAGAGCAGGAAGCCCTCCCGGCTGGAGCGCTGCGGGTTCCCCTCCTGGCCCGGCTCCCTGGCCGGGCTCGGCGCTTCCTGCAGTCCGCTCCTGCAGCGGCAGAACGGGCCGTGCCCCAGCTATGGATGTGGCCAAGGCTGGGAATTGTGCAGCATCGAGTTACGGTGCCACAGCAGGGCTTCAAACACACCTGGAAAGGGTGGCTGAGGCAAGCCAGGTGTAAGGGCTTTCCAGCTGACACTTCTTCTCTACCATCTATTCTCATTCTCAGGTGTAGCCCGCTAACCTCTGAACTTAGCCAGTTCAGGGGTTTTGGGGATCTTACTAGAAACAGGACGAGAGAAGGGACCAGGCTTTAAGAAGCTAATTTTATTTTTAGAAGCTGATTGCTGTTCCCAGCAGGACCGTGTGAAGTGTGTTGGCAGAGCTGGGGCTGGCGTGGGGGCACGGAACAGGCTGGAGCGGTGGGGGGGACATTGTACAAGCCCTGAGCAGGTTGTGCGGGGAAAACAGGGAGCAGATGCTGCTGGGGACAGTGCCAGTGTCCTTAGAACCAGCTTGGACCTGGTTTATGAAAGGGGTGGGTGGTCAGTAATGTGAATTCACAGAAATGTTAATGGCTAGCCCTTTCATTTTAAGAGGTGCTCTATAAAACAAAGTATGAATTGTGGTGCTGGTTTTACAGATGGGCAGAATAAAGCACAGAGGAAGGAGCAAGGCTTTGTGTTTGTGTGCTGCAGCAATGCAGTTCAAGCTGGCTCAAACAGCCTCTGTTTCTACCCTCTGCCACGATGGCTGATCACTCCTGTCTTGGGCCTGCTCCCTGTGTTGTGTTGGCAGAGCTGTTTGAGACAACTTGCTGAAGGAAATTAGTTGCCCCATTCCAGCTAACCATGGAGCTGCATAAATGCAGTGTTTAAAGTAAGACTCCAGGAGAGAGGAGGGAGAGGCAAAATTCCAGTGTCCAGGTAAATGCTGTAGCCTGATCTGACAAAAGTCCAATCCAGTTACACCTGGAATGGTAACCAGATCTTGGGACAGGCAGAAAAAAAAGTTTTTCCTTTGGAGAAACAAACTAAAATAACTAACTGCAACTTCATTAAAGTCCAGTCTGCACTGGCTAAGAAAGTCATGTTAACAAATACTAAATTTCAATCAATTCAAGTGATATTCCTACCTTGCATAAGCAGAAGAAAAGCACTGGGGAAAACTTCTGGAAGAGAATAAACCTGTTCTGGGTGAAAACATTCACAGTTCAATGAGGCCTTAAAGCCAAACGTTCACCCAGGGTGCTTGTCAATATGTAATTTCTTTAAAATTGCCCTTTGCAGACAGTCCCTTGGTGACACTGGATGTGTTGGGGTGGGATGACTGTTTCTAAAAAGGTTTTCAGTCATGTTTTTATTCTTGGTGAATTACCAGTGAAAAGGATAAATATGGCTGCAGAACAAACATTGAATGCAAGTAACAAGTTATTTGTAATAACTTAGGGTTTTTCCTCTGCCTTTTTTTAAAGTCACCTGTTACTTTTGCATAATTTGAGTTGTGAAAGTATCTGCTCTCACAGCTGGTAGTTGGGGAGGTTGGACTGGTTGCAAATTGTGTGGGGCTTGCTGTGTTGTGTTTTGGTTGGTATTTTTTTGTTGGTGGTGTTTTTTTTCCCCAGTAGTATGTGCTTTTTCATGTTTAATGGGATTTTTTTTTTTGTACGGAAGTTATTTGGAAGTCAGTCAAAAGAGAGGCAAAATGTAGTCAGTGTTCCTTTTCTCAATATTTGCTGAGTTTTGGAGCTTGGTAGTATCATGCTGTAAGGACACCTTGTCTGCCTGCTGAAACAGCATGTAACAAAATACAGACTACCCATAAACATTCCCCTGTCTCGCTTTGCAATCTTTCTTTATAATTAAAAAAACATTTCCTAGAAGTTGCAGTGCTGTGCCAGTGTAATCCACAAACTTGTTTTGTTTTGCTGCAGAGAGGATGGTGGTTCTGAGGTATTTTGGTGTATTTTTTAAAGTAGTGTTTGGGGGTTGTTTTATCTTTTTTAATGGCACTTAGCTCACAGTAGTCAGTGAGTACTCTTTATAAAGAGAATAAAAGAGACTTCAGCATGACCTTTAACTGAAAAAAAATTACCATTTGGCTCAGGAAATTTTGATATAAACCTCAAAAGAATTCTCATTATCTTTTCCTTATTTCATTGTTACAAGCATGAAAACCTGTAATACTTAAACTGCTGAGTGAGTCTCAAAAGCTTGGGGGTGGTAAAAGCTGGGCTAGAGCCCCAGCCCAGATCTGATCATCCTGGCTTGGTTGTTGGACTCCTAAATGCTCTTAATTCATTTCAGGTCTTTTCACTGAGCTGATTCAAATGCTGCTGTGTTCTGCAGGAGAATGGAAGCATGATGTGTCTGTATTTTTATTGCAGGAAAATGGATCTTGTTATGTGAGGGTGTTGAGGAAACAGTCCCCAGCTACTGAGAGGAAGAAAGGCCGGTGGGAAATACTCAGGTAGGAAAACTGTGTGTGTCATCCAGCACTAAAAACACTTGTGGGCCTTCATTCTTTTTCCAGACACTCTGTCGTGTTTGATGCTTGAATAGCTGATCTGGTCACTATCATAGTTTATTTGTTGTTTTAAGAAGCAGCTCTGTTTGGTCAATTGATTGCAACAACAAAACACTGCAAGCAAAGCCCTCAGCATAAACATTCCTCAGGCTATCCCCGGTACAGTATTGATCCTGATAGGGAATACAAACAAATTACTCTGTGTGTGCACCATTCCAGCTATAAAACAGAGCAATAATATGTTCTACTTGCTGCCAATAAATGTGCATTTATAATAAACTAAGCAGAAATCCCTGAGTAGAAGTGAGCAGTAGTTTCAATAATATGTTCAATATCTTATGTCTAGCTGTTGTACAGAATTTTTAAAAAAGCACGGAGTGGGCACTCAAGGGTATCTGTTTCCTTCTTCACTTAAGAAAAATAATCTTTGCAGACTTATTCTGTTGCTGCTTTTCCTTTGCTTGTGGGGTTTTTTTTAGATGTTTTTAAATACTTTATAAAGCCATAGGTAAGCTCATCTCTGCCTTTTCAGTGTAGTTCAGTGCTTCTCTAGAATTTGACCTACATCATCATTTTCTTGTGGACCAGCTGCTTCTCCTTACAGTGCTGTGTGGGTCTTCTCCATTTTTGATCCTTGTCAAATCCCAGTGGGATTTCTATATGTTGGGAAATAGCACTAAAGCCACTTCCATACATCTGTATTTGTTTTGAATGCACCTGAAAAAGTCAGTACCCTGTGACCATCACCACTGGGGGTGCATAACTGAACCCATTTCCAAACAGAAAAAATGTTACTGATGATCAGAACATAGATTTTTTTTTTTTAATCTGCTTTACCATGCTCATATAATCCACCATCCATATTTTCAGTGCTGCACTTTGATGAGTTACAGACAGTTGACCTCAAGGCATTTCTTGATGAACGTTTCTATCTGCTCTCAGCCTTGAAAAACTCAACCTTTTCAAGAGCTGTATGGGAGAAAAATGTGTAAGACTAATATTTATAGGCTGAAAAAGAAGGGACAAGAAAGACTCAAGTGTAAAACTTGCTTCCAGCAGAAATGCCATCCCTCTTTTACCGCTGATAATTAGAAGCATTTCTGACATGGTTACAAAGCAAGTTAGTGGTGAGTGCCTGCCATTTGCTGTGCATTTCTACTGCAGGACTGTATTCCTTCCCCATGCTTTCTTCTGTGTTGTTTTCAGACAACCACAAATTTCTGATACTCACTTATTAATTTATAATTCATCAATACTTCTACATTTCAGTTATTTCCAAGTATGTACACGTGATTGTTTGTAAAAATGCAAGGTTGTGATTCAGGTTCAGATTTTGAGTTATTTTTTTTCATAATGTTTAGCAAAGCTTATTTGCATAAATCCTTTCATTAATAGTGCTAGCTGAAATAATCCTGAAAGACAAGAAGCGAGAGAGGTTTTAAGTGCCATACTCTTTGCCAGGAAAAGATCATGGCTGTATTAAGAAATACAGCAGTACTGATTTTAACTCTAATAGAAGATTTAGAGAACAAATACTTACAAGTAGTTTTTACTTAAAAGATTACAAGTAGGTTTTAGAGGTGTCTTAAATGGTTTACTGTATTTAATGGTCCCTGAATGTAGGTCTAAGATGCTTGTCTTAGATAATAAAAATAGTATGTGCATGCCTAGAAATGCAGCAGATAAATAACAAAAGGAAATGCAACACCAAACCCCACCAAAAAAAGCTGTACTCTTGAAAATTTCCTGAAGATTTCCCTAGACTTGGATCCTTGTTTTCCAAAATAAAGATCACTTTTCTCTACCGTAAGGGAACTTGGGAGAGAAGTTCCTTGCTGTGCCTTTGGGTCATGTGACCTCGCTGCTGTAGAGCTGGAATGTTTGCCATGGTATTTCCGGAGGCTTCATAAACACACAGAAAAAACAGTGGGAGTTAGGAGGATTTTCAAAAAAATTGCTGTATTTCCCCCTTCCCCCCCTTTTTTTTTCTGACAGCCTAAATTCTTTGCACTTGAAATGCAGGGTTCTTTTAGGAATTCAGGAAGAGTTTTTATTTGATTATTCCAGTGAATTTTAAGAACTAAGTTAAAATATTTGATAATTTTTGAATTGCTCAACTTGTCTAGAATGATTTCTTACAGATGTAACACCTGGCAACCTACATATTAAGCCTGGCTCTTATTTAGATGGTCTTAATGGTTTACTTTTGGCATGTGTCACTGTGAGTGGCATTCAGTAATCTGACTTGATAGCTGTCATCTTGCAAGGCAGAGTAATGCAAACAAAAGATGAGCGCTCAGACAAGGTTACAGTGAAGAGCCATTTCCTAAGTCCTGCTGTGGTGGCGTAGAATCCCCAAGTCAAATCAGAAAAGCACAGAATTAGTTCTGGCTCCTGGGATATGAGGGATAAGATTATGCAAACCTCTTCCATCTAACTGTAGGAATAGTACGTGCTCCTTCTCAGACTTTGTAAACACCAGCTTAAATTGGGATTATGAGGACCTCTGTGTGTCTGTAATGCCATGGATATGTGATGTCTTAGTGGCAAGGTGGGCTGAAGGGACTCTGCAGTCCCTCTTACAGCCTGGGCTGGCAGAGCTGCAGCTTCTCCTCCTCCCTTCCCCTTCCAGCCAAGCTGCCTGTTGAACAAGAGCAGAGAATGTATCTGTTTTAAAAATAACCTGGCAAAAATAGGGAGGGAGAGGGAGGATGAATGGACTATTTTTAACTTAACCAAGTCCCTCTGTGCAGCACCATGAAGCTGTCCCAGGAGGGGTGGGGTGAAGGCAGTGCAACAGGAGCTGGTAACAAGTGGCCAGAGCTAGGAACTGCTTGTTCCAGATTGCCTTTGTGAAAAATCTCCCAGCAATGAGCCTGTGTATTCCATGAGGCTGCTCAGGCCACGGTCAGTGGGAGGTGTATAACTATATCAAGAGAGGCTTGTTGCTGAATCAGACTATTTATTGCATCAGAAGTTACAGAAAGTCAGCATAGTTTATCTTTTGAGCTTCCCTTTTAAGTATGAAGCAGTAGAGTTTTTTTTTTCCCAACTTCAGGCCCCAAACTGGCACTCTGAGGAGGAGCAGGGGTAGATTTGGAATTGAGCAAGGGCTTGAATTCTGCACTTTTGACAGGGCTTCTTCACTCCTTTCTCCTGTCCCCTACTGAACTTTCTGAGTTCTCTTTTAAAGTGTGACTAATTATTGAATTACATTCTCCTAGTGTTGAAATGTCTAGAATAATCTACATTAATGAAGTACATCGTACATTTTGTTTCTCTAAGTTTTGTGATGTCTAATTGCCACAGATTGTCACACTGTCTGACTCCTGCTCTACTGGTCTCTAGTAGAGCAGTTGAATGAGAAGGGAATAGGATGAAGCTAAGAAGTTGTTCAGAAACTCTTGTACTGTAATTTGTAGGGAAAAACATAGTTTAAAATATTGGCTTAAATATAAATGCTCTGGTATATAGAAGTCATCTTTTTTAAAAGTAAGACATGACTCCAAAGGCAAGCTGTGTTTTAATTTGAGTTTATCTGCTTGTATATGTGGGGTTTTTTCCCCAGGACGCATAAAATATGTATAGCTGAGTAAAATGTTGGTAACTTCTTGCTTAAGTTGTCTTCAGTATTGTACTTTTTAGTAAAATGCTGTAGCGCCCCAAGTTTCAGGTGAAAAGTTCCAAAGTTCTGTCTTGTTCCTTAGGATATTTCACTGGTTTGTCACTTTGCCTGTATGAGACAGTGCAAAGATTTTTTGTAATTTTGTAATGATACTATATCCTTTGGCTTTGACCCTTCCCATCTAAGGATTCCCAAGCCTTCCTAAGGAAACTTTTGTTTAGGCAGGCCAATGGGTGTCATGGTTGAAACTTGTTCTCAAAAGCTCTGTGTTCCTAATGGCCTTTGACAGTAAATTATATTTTTAATGAAGGATTTGCTATCTGGAGAATTGATACTGACAGGACAGTATTAGTTAAAAATAGAAGAACCTTCTGCAGACACATTGCATTCTCTCCTGGTTTTACTTTGTCCAAACAAAAAGCAATGTACACATAGTGAGTAGACAGGTCTTTTAGTCTGAGGTACTTCCTTTGCAGATGGCTTCTGATTCTTTTCCTTTTTTACTTTTTTTTAAAAAATAAGTATTGCTTTGAAGGGAGACTAAATCAGTATTCAAGGATTCTGTTTATCATGTCACTGCATGGGAGATTGCTGTATTCTGTACTAGCTACTTTATGGTGGTGTGTACAAGATTCTTATGGCCTTATAAAGGATGCTAACTTGCATGCCTCTCTGCAAAAAAAGTATTTCCAAAAGAAATAATAAGCAGATTGAGTATTTATTTTTGTTCAATACAAAAGTATTCAGAGCTAACTGGCAAATACTTTACTTCTCTACCCTCCCTTTTCCCTTAATCATGTTTATCTCCTCGCTGTTTTCTTCTATTAGAAATGTGTTCTTTTAGGGTATATTAGTTCAGCTGATTTATAAGCCAAGATTTTATCTTTTCACTGGAAGGATGTGTAAGTAAAGGGACTGAATGGTTATTTGACTTTTCTATCCTGTACATATGTATACTGTATATTTTAGATATATTAGATGCGTGTGTAAATTGAGATCCTGTTTCAGAACAGTTGTCGCTGTCTGAACAATGGTTGATGATTATATATGTATTTTTAAATGACTGAAAAATCTAAATAAGGCTAAATTAACCTGCAGTAATCATACTGTTGTGTTATTTCTAAGTGTTTCATACCAAATAATATTTAAATACATTCCTCTATTTCACGTTCTTGAAGTTAGTAAGTTGAAGGTATGACTGGTTTTTCACACATTTCATTAGGCCTTGATATTTCTGACAGCATAGCTTTCTTTTTCAGGCCTTCAAGTGAGAAAACAGAGAGAAAATTATTTCCTTCTCAAGACAAAAGAACAGTGCAAGTGTAATTTCAGCTCTTAGTTTTTCTTTTGTCTGTGTCTCTTAACCTGGTGTGATTAATTTGGTTTGATTTGGTCATGTTTTTAGAAGCTTATGAAAGGATAGGGAGAAGGGAAGAAAAACACTCCTTTGAAGCAGGTATCAGTGATTCAAATGCTGCCTTGAATCAGGAAGATAGATATGTCTGAGATCTGTGTTACTAGAGTGTGAGAAATTCTGTGTGAAATTCCAGCAGGTGTTTAGCCCAAACTGATGATCAGGCAAGGGTCAGGGACAAGTATACAAACTGCTTGAGTCTGCTGAGGATGTGTAGTCTTCACCCCAGATAAAACTAAGCCTTTTCAAAGAAAATATTTTAAGCTAGCAAATCATGGAAAACCTCCATATACACAATGTAATCTAAAAATCTCAGAAGTCAAAATAAACCTAGTTAATCTGCATAATCTGAATGTGTGGAGGAGTTTGTCTGCCACACCTTGTGGGGTCTCTTCTCTCTCTTGCTTATACCTGTCCCATACATCAGAAAGCTCAAACTGAAAGCTAAAAATACTCTTTTACAGTGGAGTGGGAGGGAAAAGAAAACAGGCATGAACACCACCTTCCAAAGATCCTGAGTGTTTGCTGCAGAACAGTCTGTTGACACAGAATGCAACAAAATAATTATGTGTTGAATAAGGTGTTTTCTTTGTCGCCTTTGATTGGGGCACTTCAATGGAATTTCTGCTTGCCCGTGTGCTCTCTTAATGGGTGGGCAGAAGCTGACTGACTTGTATAGGTTGGTTTCTGCTAAATATAGTTTAGCAATGACCATTTTATTACTGCCCTTTTAAATGTAAACATTCCCAGTCTCTTCAGGCACTCTTCTTAAAATATGCCTTTTATTTCCCCCCCCCCGATGATTTTCATTGCTACCCTTTGATTTTTGTCTCATTTTGCTCTGAATTTGTAAGTTTCTCAGCCTACTACTGCCAACAGCTAGACTGTCACTAGTCCTTTAATAAAATCCATGGCACCAGGGGAGCACTGGTTTCTTGGGTTCCAGTCTGATTACAGATTTCCTTCTCTCACTTTCCTCTTTTGGACTGTTTAAATGTCCACCAAAAATAGTGAATTCTTTGTTGGTAGGAGCACCTGTGCAGAGCCCATTTAACATCTACAGTATGGTAATGGTTTTTGGTCATTCTTGCTCTGGACCTGATAGAATCCAGAAGTGTAGTGCTCTTTATCAGTTTGTAGAGTCTTGCAGTGCTTTGCTCTGCCTTTCCCTCACCTTTCCCTTTGGCCTTTTTGGTGCCTGGTGCCTAAACACCTGCCTGGTGGCTTTTTCCTCAGAAGTTCTCACTTGGAGATCCCTGTTCCCTCCATCTGCTCACAGCACTCAGAGTGTTTTGGGAGTTGATGCAGAGGGGAATGATGGTCCTTGCAGCAGAGGGTATGCTCCAAGAGAAGATGTACTTACACCATGTCTTGTGGGCAGATAGAAGCTTGATGTACTTCAGCTGCCCACGTTCTGTATGGAGCCAAAGCAGAAGCCCCATATCCATCGTGTGCAATTTGTTGGGCTCAAGCTAATAAGCTCGGTCTCTTGGCAGGATGTGTTAGATCAGGCTTACTGCTGTGCTAATTGTGCTTACACAGCTTCCAGTTTGGAGCTGGCTCATTTACAGCTGGCTTGGATGGTGGCCAAGAAGGCTCGCCTCTGCCTGCAGTATGCCATGTAGACATACACACATCCAGCACTTGAACATGTCTGTCAATAGCAGGAAATTATATTTGGAGGGAGGGGCAAATCTTTGGCCTGGCTGCAAGTGTAAACAACGACAATATTAACGAATGAGGAAGTAGGTAACAGCTTAATAAGGAGAAAGTTTGATTATTTTAGCCTAATTTAGACTCACTGCCACAAGTTGTTTTCAGCCTGCTTGGCCCTGTGTTGTTCCTCATTTACCACTGGTTTTGTGGGGGTTTTGGTTTGGGCTTTTTTTCCAGTATAGCTTGGGAACACTTCCTGAATTTAAGAAACCTCATTGTAGAAGTGAGCAGCCTGGTATTTTAAATGAGAAACAGAAACAAATCTAAACACAATGTTAAAAAATGGGCAAACATTCAGAGGATAGAAACTTGCTTTTATGATTAGCCCATCCACTGTTTTTCATCTTCCCTTACTTCGTATGTTAGCAAGTTATTGTGTACACTGGCTCTAGTGCAGTGTCAAGGATTGGCCCATCTTAGTGTTCAAGTGCTGTAGTTACCTAAAAGTACAGGATACTCACTAGTAACGGGAATTATTCAGGAAGAAGAAACCCAGAGCTGTAAAAAGTTCAAGTTTGTTTATTTAGGTTTGAAAAGCTAGAGCTCAGAATGACTTGAAAGCCACATCCTCAACTGGCAAAGATCAGTTTCATCAGTTACCAGCAGCTGTGTCATTTACTTCATCAAGAATATGTCCCCTCAATTATTATGGAATCTTCTGTCTGTGGAGGAGGGTGGTGGTGGATGGGAACATGGGAGTATGTATGTGTGTGTGTGTATATATATAGAGAAAAAACTGGGCTAAGTCTCTTAACTTATTGTTAAATAATGAAATTATTCATGAGCCACATTGCTATGAGCTCTCTTAATATTTGAGCCCATTTTTTGTTCAGATTATTTTTTTAGTTGCAAACATGCATGCATCACTGCATGAACTTGCTTGACAGTTTAGAGGCCACTTCTCCTTTTAAACAAGCCTTGAAGAGACAGTAACAACCTTCTAGTTCTACAATCACTGTTATTAAAGCAACCAGGGGAATGTATCTCTGCAAAGGCAGAGTTGAATAATGATTTAGCTCCCAGAATTAATTTGAAATTTCATCAGCACTAAGTAATATTTTAGTGGCAGTATAATCCTGTACATTACATATTAAGTGTGCAGACTGCACTGCCAGAGGAAGAACCCTGCAGTATTTAAGTGACACTGTAACACCATGGTATTATATTCAGGTCATTAGGGGGCATTTTACAGGATTGAAGTGATCTGGCAGAATGTCAAGGGTGAATCGTATATTCTCTGTTTCTTTGCCTCTCCAAATATGTAGATTAGGGGTTTAAAAAAAATAAATGACACATTGGTCACCAGTGTTCCTCCCCTGTCTCAGCCCAGTGTATCACCTGTGCACCACTTGCATGGTCAACAAACACTAAGGGGAAGGGAAGGGGAATAAAAGATACAGATGGCTCAAATACTGAGGGCTGGGGAGTTTTGTGTATGAATCACAGCAACTGATGGATAAGCATGAATTCAAGTATTTGGCTTTTGTGTCAGGTGTCAGCAGGTGTCCAGAATGATGGGAAGTTCTGAGCGCCAAGGTGGGTGTTTCCAGAGCAGATCCCTAACACTACGAGGCAGGGGCACTCTTGTGGTTGAATATACTAAGGGAGATGAATGCCTCTAACCCCTTTGTGCTTTAGAAATTCCTTCTAAATTCATGTGTGTGGCCCATCATAATGATTTTGATACCTCTTTTCAGATGTAGTCTTCAGTCAGCTCTGGTTGAATTTAGGGAGAGTATAAGGCTGTGAAAAGCATGTGTTCTCAGCAGCTCATTGCTGCCTCTGGCAGAAGTTGCTGCCATTCAGATCTGCTATCTAGATAGTTCACATGATTATTCTGTGCACCACTGGAGACAAACTGGGCTGGGTTAGTTTAAACATGTAAATAGTAGCTTTGGATCATTCTTTCTGCAAGAAACAGATAATCATGACACAAGTAGCCTAGCTGTCTAATAGCAAATTTCACCACATCAGTTTTCCCTTGTCTTTCCTTCACGTTGTTTAAACTACAGCTTTTGGGGTGGTGGGAACATTTTTAAAAATAAAAACAGTGATAAGAAAGGATCACTGACAACGAGTGAAGCTGAAATGATGTTTATCTTCCAGTGGTGGAGATGGCAAGGTAACATGCTGGTTGGTCAGGGGTTCATAACCTTTTCAGATAACAGAGTGGCCATCATAGGAATGGGGTGCATGGCTGTGATCTTTCTGTGCTCCAAGTAGTTGAGGGGGGAACCTCAACAACAGTTTGCCTGTTGGAAGAGTTTGGTTTTCCCTAATCCAGAAGATGGGCCAATTTGTTATAGGATAATACGTGTTTTCTTCTTGCTGCACTCCATATGATGGGAAATTCTTAGAAAAGTCTCATGGGCAAGAGGTGTGCCTGGCTGCTGCAGAGTAGTACTGAAAAGGAGTGGTGAGGATACTGGACAACTGGACAGTATTTTTACAGGTCTTTCCTGTAAAAGATACGTAAGATAACATTAAAATCTTACTGGGGAGTGGTGGCAGGACTGGTATTTGTGGAGAAGTGCTGGCTATGGCCATGGGAGAGCTGCCTTAGCTGGCAGAGCTGCTGCTGTAGGGGGCTGGGGAGGCAGACCAGCGGGTTAAACACAGCCGTGGTGCTTCCGTGAGCACTCGTGAAGGGAAGCTCCTGTTCTTCCTGCTGCCTGCCTGTGGGGTGAAGGCAGGAAGCTACAGACAAGAGCTGGGCTCCTGCACCCTGCCTACATAAGTGTCTTCTGCTCAGAATACCCACTTAGAGGCATGACTGGATTAACCCACAATAGCTTGTTTTCTGTTCCTACTGCTTTCATATATGTCAAAATATTTCAAACATTATTCACTGTATTTTAAATTACTTCAATGCCTTCTGCTTCCTTTTTTTTTTTTCATCAGAAAAGGCTAAACTTTTATTTTCATATATATAGACTACTCTCACTGAGGGTAAAGTTTCGGTTTAGATTTTGAGGACTGTTCTCCCTTGATCTTGATTTTGCTTTGGTTGTCACCAGCTTTTGTTTTAAAATATGTATCAGGAAGCCAGTTCTGTCCAACCATTTCTTTTTCAAGTTAAAGGCAATGGGCTTTCCTGAAAAATGTCCATAGAAAAAGAACTCCCCAGAGTGTGTCTCTAGTGATCTGTGCAGTTAGCAGTTATTCCTGTGAGCTGTCATTTTACAGTAAAAATAGAAAATGTAAAATATTGATTACATATGCAAGTACAAGAAATGTACATCTGTATACTAGCTCTCCAGGAGCTTGTAGATAAAAATAGATTTCAGTCACATTTTTCCTTTTAATGTGCCACAACAACTAAGTTTTGGTCTTGAAGAAGTATGTGTGAAGCCATAAGGCTATAAACTTGTGAAGAGAACTTTATTCCAGCTATTTAGTTAAATAAATAGCACGGGACTTTTATTTTTTTTTCCTGGGACTTCCTTTCCTAAGTAAGGGACATGTACTACTTATCACGGTGCAGCAGTGAGCAATACCATAAAGTTCAGAGCAGGATAGATCTTTGTTATGCATATTGTATACCAGGTATTTTAGTTTTTGATGCTATAAGTCTGATGCCCATGTTATTGTTCCACTTGTACTGCTTTTTCAATGTATTTGCTGATGCTGGAACACTTTTTGCACTAAATTTTAGATAACTCAACGTCTGCTTTTCTCAATTGAAGTAATCGTGCTGCTCTCACTGGTGGTACATAGCTCAAGCCTGTTGAGCTTCCAGATGTTTGCCTTCCATCTCACGAAGGCAAACATCTGGAGGATAGGCTTCACTGTCCTTGGCCATTGAATCTGTTGTGACTTTTTTTGATGGTTATCAGTTTGAAGCAATGTCAGATACTGTTTTGATCCAGAAACTCTCCAAACCAACCTGTGCCTCTAGCTTCTTGTAAGGACTGGTCATGAAAATAGGAAGATTGTAGGACAAGCCACATTATGTTATGAGGTGATGTGTATGTGATAAGTTCTGAGTAATTACACAATAAAGTAATCAGCCAGCAACTTGTTACGTTCCTCAGTAGGGAACCTCAATAATAGGTCTGGCAAAAATAGAATTTTCCTTTTAATAGCCGTTGTCAAAGTATTTTTAAGTATTGTCAGAGTATTTTTAAGTATTGTCAGAGTTTATTTAAAGTTGAACTGTGACACCAGGTTCACTTTCCAGTTCTTTGTAGAATGAATCTTAATAATGAATTGAAGGTGTTTTAGAAATAGGGTTTGTGGTAGAGTTTAATTTCAGTGATTATTCCCTTCATCCACAGTGTGGTGTAGGACTGTAGATATTAGTCTCAAATTATGTCTTAGTAACATTTTGAGTAATAACCACCTGATTCTTTGATATTTTGGGTTTATACATGAAACCAGGGGATCAACAACATTTGCTCTTTTTGTTGCCAAAATGTAGCTTGACTTCTGCAAACAGTTCAATGGAGTGGATTCAGTTTTGATAGTGGTATAAGAATATAATAATAAGGTATAATAATAACATCCTGCATTTTTGGGAAGGTTTTGCCTTTGTTTTCTGTAGCTGGTAAATTTATTATTTTGTATGTAAATACGTCCAGACCCAATTTACTACTTGTCACACGAATATACTATACAAGCTACCAGAATATTTGTAGCTGTAGTGGTCTCTGATGGAGAGGCTGTACTTAGCAGTATGTCTGCTTTCTTCCTTTTGTAAGCTTGCAGTTGATTCTTTTTTGGACAACGTGCATTCACACATACTCACACAAAGTGCATTATCTGCCTGAAGCCTCAGGCTAAATGTGTGAGCCCAGGTGTCATATTTCTAATGCCCTTTGCATGAAATGTGAGGTAATTGTCCAAGTGCAGAAGCTGTAGGTATGTTTATGAAACATGAAGTACGGGCACAGTCTGAGATTTCAAGTGTCTTATGAAAATGTGTGTGGTAAGGCTACGCTGTCTTCGAAACAAACTTCTTATGTTCTTGAACTTCAGACTTCTCAGTCCTGAAAAGTGAAGTGAATGACAGAATACCTTAAATAGCTCCGTGTGTGTTTATATTTAATAGGTCTAAAACCACTTACACCAAGGTAACTTACTGCAAAGGAGAAACATCTGCTGAATCAATTTTCATGAAGTAGATGGTTTTCTTAAGTTTTTGTGTTGTGAGGCCTCCCAGGCAAGAGGGGAAGAAAGATACAGGTATGGTGATCTGTTAAATAATTGAAACAAGTGGATTGTGGGTAAATAAATGAGTGACAAAGAGATGATGTAAGGAGAGCAAAAAGCATTCTTGCACACAGAACAGTGGATAGTGCCTACCTCTCCATCGTGATCCCAAATGCGAAAAAAATCAAAGGCTTTTTTCTTACTGGAGAGACTGAAAGAAGGTCAAGTTCAAAAATAGCTTTGGGTCAAAAAGGAGGGAGGAGAAAGAGACAGTGTAGTCACTGAGATGAGTAACTTCAGATCACATTTGAGTGTCTGAGATGTCATTGAGGGAGCTGCTGCTGAGGAAGAGGCCTGCCGTAGCTAATATTTTCAGTATAGAGCTGACACATGATATGACTACAAGAAACGGGCTGCCTTGGTGCAGGTTGTCATTGTACCCTATTTATTGGTCTCTATTGATCCTCCATTTCCATGGGTGTGATGCTGGGACTTCTGAGGCCACATGCCTTGGTTTTCTTGTGGCAATATTCCAAGCCATTCTATAAATCCTTCCTCATGAATTATGGAGGAAAAAACCTGCCCTGTTCCTTAAATGGTTAAGACTGCTAGGAAGACAGTGATGGCTTTTGTGTAATTTAACACTTCTTGTCCTCAGCTGTTTACTCACACAGTTAGAAATTGACATAAATGGTGGACGTGTGTTCTAATCCTTATCATCACTGTAACATCTGGAAGTCATAACTTTTGAGGCATTTGTAGCAGCAGAAATGGTTTAATGTTGCTGAAACTTCTTTCCTATAAGCATTAAAAATTCATATGGTAGTGGATTTAATCTGAGCCTTGTGTACAAGTACTTTGACTAAATACTCTGTGTTTAGAAACAATGTAGGATCTAATATGCCAAGGAGAAAGGATTTATTTAATTTTATTCAAAAACTTCCAAACAGATTGAGTCCCTGATAGTCTCAGCAGCTGATACCTGTAGTTAGATTTTGAGGAAGTGTCTTCTACTAGTATCTCAGTATTTTAACTATAGTTAAAAAAAAAATTAAAAAAGTAAGGCATAATACTATTGAATGAGATAAGAGTCTGAAAACCCCTGCTCAATAAACTGATATATTCTTCAGGAAATTGATGCTATATCAAAAGCTGCTTCTTCAGATAGCAATCATTAGCTTAGCTTCCCAAAAATGAATGTGAAATACCAACATTTAGAGAAGGCTGTGCCTGTTTATAATGGTAGTGGTTTTGTATACAGCATTCTTGGCTTATCTTGAGAGGGGTTCTGACACAAAACAAAACCAATGCAATCTGTTTTAGCCACCAGTACTTTCTTCTGACCTTAAGTATTTCTTGGCTTATATGTATGAGATCAATTCGAAGTTTCAATATTTTCTCTTGTTTGGGTTTTTTTCCCCTCTTTGTTTTAATGACCAAATATACAGGATAAAAAGAGGGTCCTCTGTATAAAATCTGAGTTATATATTTAAAATTAAGCATATTCTCACATACAGGAATTAAACTACGAATGTATGTCTTTTGAATCAGTCTTTCTAAACAAGGCACAGAAAGCTACATCTGTTGTGGTGGCAGTGGTCTTTGTTTCCTTTTTTCTTTTGGAATAGCTGAATGTTTTCTTCAAATAATCTCTTTTATATATATAATATATTTTATATAATAATCTGGAAATCTACCACTGCTGTGAAAATGAAGCAGTGTCCACTGGACCAAGTAGTATCTTGCATTGAAGTCCCTTAGCAGAAGGAGCAGTGAGACATGCATGCCTGGCCCTGTGTGATCTGTGTGTAACAGATTATCTCTCTTGAAAATGAGCATTCACAGCTCTCTTGGAAGTCACTGTTCTAAAGGGTGTTCTTCATTCACAGGGAGTGAGCCATGTTGCTGTCCCACTCAGTGGGACCCCAGAGGTCAGCCTGAATCCTGGAGATCCACTGGGAAATGTGAAAGCTTTGGGGTGACCTTCAGATTTTTAGATGTGGGTAGATGTGGTTTGGTCAGTCATGTATTTGTCTTTTTCAACCCTGTTGAGATGAGCTTTAGTGTGCTGAGTAGCATAGATGGGCATGGCTTGCTTGCACTGAGCCACTGCTTAGGTGACCAAATACATAAGCAAGCTGATTTTTGCACTGAGCAGGTTTTTTAAAAAAATGGGCACAATTCCCACTAGTTCCACTTTCAGATCTGTCTAAAAATGAATGATTGTTAGTATTTTCACACTGATGATATCTTGGAGTCATGAATTATTTATCTTCACGACTACATGTGTGTGAGAAAGGATTTGGTTACCCCTGTTTTACAAGAGACAGACCATGAATTGACTTGTAGGCTGTGCCTGTGCTAATGTAGAGTGCTCTGTGGAATGACTCTGTTGGGAAGCTGCAAGGAAGGGTGTTGCTCATTGTACTGTGCTTTATTTTTAGAGGATTTGAGAGCAAACTGCTGCAAGCATCAGACTGCAAGGACTATTGCCTTTTCTCACTCTTTCTTAATTCTGTGACAGTCCTTATCAAAAACTGGGAGTGTTTTCAAGTCACATAATGGCTTAAGAGTTTTATGTCTCCTGAAGGAAGCCCAAACCAGCTCAATTGTTTGTTTAGAGGGCAAGGTGCAGTGCGTTGTTTGTGCCGCCAGCCTTGGCAATGCCTTCCCCTCCCCAACTTCTTTGTCCCCCTTCTTCCCTTCCCCCGCCTCCCCAATTATTTTTCCAGAGACCTTGGCTTGCTGCTTCTGGGGCAGCAGCAGCAGCTGCTAGTGCTGTCCTGTAATTCTTCCCTCTCAGTCACAGGGGACTGGAAGGGGAAAGACGGTCTGGCTCAGCAGCAGTCCACCAGCTGCCGCTACGATCTATAATGCGTAAATTTGCAAAATACAGCTTTTAATTTTGCTTTGCAGTCAGAATGAAAAACTAGAGTGCACCACCACTGCCATCATTGATTGATTAATAGAAATAAATGCTCCCTGCTCCCCAGTTCAGACTCGGACAAAAAGAACTTGGAAGTGGCTAAAAATAAAAGGTAAGAAACCTGACAGACTTTCCCACCAACAGAGTAATTAAGAACACATTGTTGTGTATGTGTGCTTGAGAATGTGCTCTGGCTAGGAAAAAGCTGTTGAGTAATGCAAAAATATTAACTAAATCACAGTATAAAATCAGGCTTAGGGTCATGATACTCTCTGAAGTACATGGATAAGCAGGGCTTCTTTGTTACAGCGTTAATGACTGGGGGAGTCCCACAGATTCTAGCCTAAGAGGTTTTGAAATCGTGCATTGAGACATATTTTTGATTTTGAGGTTTTTCTTAAAGGAGAGAAGGGGAATTAAAGAAGAATAGGCAGTGTTTCTTTCTCTGCCAGCAATGTAGTAGCCATAGTAAGTGCTTGTTTTGTGTCCAGTCATACACCTTGGGTAAGGAAATGGCCCATAGAAAAAGTAAGCAGCCCCCAAATTTTCATTAGAAATGGATTTGTAACCTCTTCAGTGTGCGTTTATGAATGATGAATCTTTTAGTTGGAGCATTCAAGAAGAACCAGCTGTAACATGGCCAAAATTTGTGAGAGAACTTGTTTGAATTGAATAGTTTAACTCAGTGGGTTGTTCAGAAGATTTGAACTATAAAACACCGTACATAAAAAGAGTTCATGTTGTTGTGGCACAGATGATTGACCAAAGAAAAATTGTTGTGTGTATAGCTGAGAGAAGTAATTTTATCACAAATCAGTTTTGCAGTTCATTTGTCAGAATTTGGGAGAGAGCAGATCTAAACCTTACCTTTGTGGACAGCCTGACTCTGTCAGTAAATTACAGTGTAGCCTAGTACCTATCCCCAGAATTACCAGTCCTGATTTCTGTACATCTTACATGATACTGATGTCAGCAGTTTTAAGTAAAAGCATAAGCAGCCCCTGATCTCACAAGACACACTACTTTGAGTAGCTATGTTGTACAGACATGTTGGCAGAAGTAAATATAGATGTGTCTTTGAGACTCCAAAGAAAACCAATTAAAATAGTTGAAGGAATAAACAAAGAATATTTTGTGCATGTGTATGCACATATTATCTTTAATTTGTTGGAGTTTTTTTAGTATGTGGAAAATGAGTATATACCATGCCTCCCATCTCCTGGGAAAAGAGAGTAAGAAGAAATTATGTAGTTGACCCGTTATTCAGGCACTTGGGAATTCAGAGAATGGAAGAGCAGTTGGTTTCTCTGAAGTCCTACCTGCTTATATACGTATATTTTAAATAAACATGGTATGGTCAAATATTTATATCAAAGCAGTGTTCAGTGGTATCAATTGGGCAAAGAAGTAAAATTTATTGAAGTGCACACACTTTGTGTCAGTTGCAGTGTTTTGGGTGGCTACCTGCTCACTTTCAGGGAGAAGAGGATAAAAATTAACTGAGAGAGGCTTTTCACAAGTGAAAACCAGCTGAACTCTTGGAAATACTTGGAAATACTGCTTTAGCCAGACTTTACAATGTTACACATTACTAGTCTTGTCAAAGTGTCAGAAATTGCCTATTGAAAATTGTTTGTGTTTAACCTTTAAAGAAAGACTGCTAGAGTGTGTTTTAAAATTGAAATGGTAGCAAGCTGGACTGAAGCTTGCTAAGTTCTGACTAGATGGCAACAAAGGCCTCTGGAACTCACAGTGAAGTTTCCAAGAAAGCAAGGTCCCCTTTCCAATATGTATTTTCATTTGCCCTCCTGTTGTGGTAAAGGCATCTGTCTTCTGCCAGTGTTTTCTGAGCTATGCACTGAAGTCTTTTGAAGATGATTGAATTTGTTTTTTATTGACTTTTTCATCCCTTCAAAATTAATACCTTTATTTTAACATTCAAGGTCCCAAGCACAGCTTCTTTCCTGCAGAGATTGTTACCGTGGCACGACAAAAAGGACCCTTACTCGATACTGATATTTACAGCACAGGCTGTTTTCCATCCATTCTGCAAGGCCTGATTCATAATGTGAAGAACAGCATTGAAGTGTCAGTGAGAACCAACCTTTCCTCATTTCTGCCCCTGTGGGGATTTGAGCAGTCTCTGCAGCCTCCTGCATAGACACTGCATAGACACTGTATGCAGGGGATGCCACTTCTGGGGCAAAGCTAACCTGGGAAGAGTTGAAGAGTGGAGTTCTGAGGGTGTACACTGAAATTTTTCTGTAGCTGCATTCTCAGTGGGTACCTCCTATCTAACTCCTAACATGGAAGTGGGAAGGTGGCTGTTACTATTCTTTCTTGTCCATGGAGCTTTAGTTGTGGATGGGAAGCTCATAGTCTGGTCTGTAGATCTATTCTGGTTCTTAAGATAAAGCATTTTGAGATAAGAATAGTCAGAAATAGATGTTAAAAGATCAGAAAAGAGCCCTAAAAGCACTCCCTGAAAAAATATGGTATCTAGACAATGGGCTACTTAATTTCTAAATTCCTCAGCCACAGAATTCCTTGGTAGTCTTACAAATCCATGTTCCCCAAAACCTTTTCAAGGGAGTGAAAAAGGAAGAGGGAGAACAAAATCTAAGTTCTAAGCTTGCCTAACATGTCACTTGGGATAACAGCACTTCTATATGTCCTTAATAAACACAATGCCAGATCAGGAGCCGAAGGATAATCTTTGCTTTAAATTGTTTTTCTATACTATCTGAAGCTGCACAGTGTAAAATCAGGAGTGGAGAAGGGCTATCCTGAGTCTCTCTCTTTGCTGCTGGTACAAGCATAATTTCATTATGCAAACATTTGCTCCATTAATTGTCATTATTCCTAATCCTCCATTTTGCTTAATGGCAAAACATTTCACTACAGGGGAAAAAAAAAAATTGATTAAAGTAAAGACTTTCACACAGTAAAGACTACTAATTGAAACCTGAAAGGGATACCCCCATCATGGAAATTCAAAATTACAAAAGTTATTACTGATGTAACTGGAGAAGTGATACTTGAAAATCCTCATAACACTTTGCATTAAGTTTTTGTATGTTGTAAATCAGGATTGGTTGATTTTTTTCTTCCTCTGTAAATGTAAGAATGTAGTAAATGGGTGCACGGAGTGCTACATGCGTGTTTTTACAACATGCATTTTGTCTGCTGATGGAAAGTAGATGTTTGGATTGTGCATTTGTGTCCATGTGGACCTCTAAAAGGAGAGATTGCAGATGGGGGTGCTAGAATGTTTTGGTTTTGTTTCTCCCTGGTCCTTCCGTGTGAGGGTTTTTTTAGCACCTGTCTTCCCCTGCAGTAGTATTGCATTGAGAGCTTGGAATAAAATACTTTTCCCTGTGCAAAGCTCACAGGTGTGTTTGTTTTGCTCCTTTGCAGTCTGTGGTATACAGCAATGTCTTATTTCTCTTCTCTAGAGGTTGTTAATACTTTACCACAAGGAAGAGTGAGGCATAGGAAGGGTTCCCTGCCTCTCCCTCCTGCAGCTCCTGCAGGAAGGGGAGGGCAGTGAGCTGCTCCTGGAGAGCTCCTTTCCCATATGACAAACCTCCAGCTTGCAGGCACACAGATGGGGTTGCTTTGAATGAAAAGAAAAGAAAAATACGAATGCTGATACTTATGTGAGAAACGTCATGTACCTTCACTGAGTGTACAGTGGTAGAACAGCACTTTATAAATGGGTTTTGAGATTGCACAGCATTTGTTAAGGAAAGGAATAAAAATAATACTTCCTTTGGAAGGAAAAAAGTAATATTATAAATGACGTTCCTCAAGTATTTCTTAAAAAATTGTGTTTATTTGAAGTTTAAACCTACATAGTTCTGGAATTCTGTGTTACTTTTTGGTTCCTGATTTGGCACATTTTTGAATGCATAGTGTATATTTGGTTATGTGTGTGTCATGAAGGAACTTGAGTAAAATGTAAATTCATGGGTTTAAAATGACTTTTCCTGAGGTCATCTGTTCTCTGTGTGTTTTGTGCTCTGCATCTCCCTCCATTCCCCCACCCTCAGGTCCATTAGGTGTCAGTTGGATTAGCTCAGTGACTCTTATCAGGCCTCTTTTTTTTTCCTGTTACCCCCTGATAAATTTATGTGACCTAAAGAGTGAACTCCAGGCACAACCATATTCCTGCTGGGGACAGGAGCTGCATTTGCTGAAGCCCTGTGTTGGTGAATAGTACCCCACTGTGCTCTATATGGGAAAGTGTGTGGGTGGCAATTTACATGGTAAACAAAGGCAGGCAGGGTAGGAGGACAGTTAAGCTTATGTTTTTAATGCTTGTCCTTAAAAAAATCTGTTGGAAATTAGCAGCAACAAATATCACAAAAAGAACATGGGTGTAGATTTTTCCATTTTTAAGAATCAATCTTTAAATAAAAGTATTTTTGACGTACATTTGTAGATAAATTTATTGATATGACTTGTACTGATTTTTGTGGTAAAGGCAAATAAAAACTGTACCTGTGACTATTCAATTTAAGGATAAATGGAAACCTTTTATTTAATCAGCAAAATGGTTCATACTCATCTGAAGGATCACACACATCCCCTTCCTGCCACACTAAATAGGTTGTTTGCTTGTTTGTCATAAAAGGTGTAGAAAGGCAATGTGAATTAAACAGCAAAAGGCTAGAGAGAGTGTCAGGAAGCATTGACATTCTTATTTGTGGTGTGTATCTACTGTGTGACCTTGGACAAGTCTCTTCACCTATGCCATATCCTGTTATTAGATTATAAATCTCTGCTGGGAAGATGCTTGTCGCAGTTTGCTTTTGTATCTGGCAGAGGGTCTTTTAGATATCATTGTAAAACAAATAATAGAAAGAAGGATAAAAGGGTTTTTTCTGGAACACTAGCCATCAATGGAGATAGGGATTTCTTTTTAAGCTTGCTCTGGTGCCCACTCATCTACAAAAAAGTTCATTCACTGTGTCACCTTCCAAGCAGTAAAAACCTTCTGACATGCAATTTGCTATTCATTCAGCTAAATAAATGTGAGTGACTGTGCTGTCCTTGGGAAGTTTTGCCAATGCATTCTAAACTGCAAGAAACCTAACACATTAATATTTGCAGTATTTTAATTAAGGTAGAGGGCTTTCTGTGGTGCTGTTGTCTAAGCTGTATTTTAGTTGTGGTCGCAGGCTGTTTCCTGTGGCTCCGAGCGAGTGGCTGATCAGTGCAATAGCTGTTAACCCCGGACACGCTAAGGAGGGAGAGGAGCTGCCTTACTCCATTGATGGACCTTGTTCCAGTCTGCCTCTCATTTTGCTGCCATGCCCTTCACGCTGCCGTGGCGCTGGCAGGGAGGCTGGCACTGCAGGCCCTCCCTTCCAGCTCACTGGGGTGCAGCCAGGCCGCTCACAGCTGCTGCTGGCAGGAGCTCCCGGTGTGACCCTGGTGTCTGAGGGCCTCTGCACCGAGCTCCTTCCCTGCACTGGGCTTGATGAGTGGCGTGGCTGAGCTGGGGAATTCAGCTCTGGTTTTTGCAGGGTTTAATAGTTAAAATGTCATGGATTTGCATGTCACTGGGAGGAAAACCCTACCTGCTTCCGGTTGCAATGTAGAGGAGCAAATATATATTTTTTTAAAGTTTTTGGGTGGTTTTGTTTAGTTGTTTTTGAGGTTATTTCTTCTGTGCCATTCAGGACACAGCAAGTCTATTTTTCAAGTATTTTGCTGCTGACACACTACCAAATTTTTAAAAGAGTGAGAAATTAAAATTTACAGGTGATAGTCACTTAATTCTAGAACTTGACTCTTTAATTACAAAATAACACTTTCATTTGAAGTAACATAAGAAAGATTGCTTTTTAATTGTTTTACATTGTCAGAAAGGATAAATATGTAAGTCTAATCTGTGCTCCTGCATACAGCCTAGAGTCTCCTCTCCAATAATATTTCTGTCAAGCTGTTTAATTTGTTGTAGCTTTTAAAAGATGTCATGTGATGTAGTAATTTAGAAAGTAAAAAATGAAGATGGTACAAAGAGAACGTACCTGACATGAATACAATATAATGTACATGTGGTTCAACTTACTCTGCATAATATTCCTACGCTGTTCCTGTTTGTTCCTTGGGCGTGACTTTGCTAATGGCACAGAGGGTATTGACAGAGGTCTTTGCTGATAATTACATTCTAAATAGAATTAAATATGGAGGTGGTGCTAGCAAGGTGCTAATTGGCTTACAAACAGTTGTGAGATTTTTCACTTGGCCAGCACTAGATGAGAGCATGTGATGCAGTAGTTCTTGGACAGAGAGGACTGCTGATGGAGTTGCTGAAGCTGACAAAGCAGGATGTCCTGTGGTGTCACATTGGGGATGGGTGCTTTGTGCTTAAGGCACAGACAAAATACTTCTTGGATAGCTGTGGGACTTTAGGAAAGCCATTTAGTCCCACTGTCTAAAAGAGAGTGATACTTAGCCACTTGTCATTCTGGAATTTATGCTTGGGGGGGGGGTGGTATATATTTATAAATAAAAGGGGTGTCATTAGCTTACAACATGACTTGAATACAGGCAGGTTTAAAATGTGTTTGTCATCATGGAACAAAAGCATGGTGGGTTTTCTGCATTAGTGTGGATATGCCATATTGCAGCTACACTGACTTTCAGCTATCATCAGCTGGTTGGAAAGGCCCCAGATGTCGCTTAGACAACACACCTTACTCTTCCAAAAGCCAAGGCTTTTGTGGAAGCAGTAAGTGTCATTTTCAAAAGCAGGCTGGTGTGGGAGTGCTAGGGGATGTGGGAGACACCAGGAGCAGCCAGGGTTGTGATGAGCACCTTGGTAGCAGTTGGGTGCAGCTGTGCCAGGCGGTGCCGTGGCTGTGGCTGAGCATGACTCAGGCCGGGGATCTGTGAGCAGTGCCCGAGCTGCTTTCACCTCCTGCTCCTTTCTCAGAACCCTGCTCTGCTCCTATGGGGTTGGCAGAGCTGCTCACCAGGCAGCTGCTGCCCTGCTGTGAGTGATAGCTTTCCATAGGAAGGTAAACCAGCAGCAGGGCTGCTGGCAGCATGGACTTTGTGGTAGTGGTCTGTCTGTGATACCTCTTATGTTAAGCCTTGAATGATGATGCAGTGATGGTTTTCAGTGGGAACATATTTCAGCAAAGGCTGAAACAATTACAGTCTGACATGAAGTTTTTGTGGGCAGTTAAGGAAAAAAAATAATACTGTGAGTCACTGACAGCAAAAACCTCTGTGTTGTTTTTGGTTGGTTGGGGGTTTCTTTTTTTTTTTTCTTTTTTAGGACAGCTTATTTTTGCTGAAATTTCATCTCTGTAAAGTAGAGTTCTTGCATTATTGCTAGTTTTTTAAGAGGTAAGCAAAAGTTTAGGTTATCCCCTAATTTCTCAAATACAAAGGGTCTGTAGTTGAGGCCAAGTATGGGACCATGCATCCACTGAAATTAGTCATGATACAGTGCTATTTTTTGGCCTTGGTAGATACTGTATCAATGTGACTCTAAACCTATTTGTTGCCTTGCTTAGACCTTTGAGTTTATCCTGTAACTGCTCAAAAGACCTGATTTTTATCAAAGTTTTATTATATAAATCTTTTTCAGTCTTGGGAAGATAATGCATCCTTCTGTAAAAGCTGCTTCTTGCTGGAATCGATGCAGAGCAAGGCTCAGTTCCTTGCAGGGCAGTGTCATTGTTGTGAGGTTATCAGAAGGTTAAAGGTACAAATCTGCTCCAGTAACTTCTGTGAGGGAAATATGGAAAATGATACATCTCTTTTGTAAATGAGATAGCACAGTGTGTGAGATTCTGACCTTTGCTGTAAGAGGTGCAAGTGCAACAAGATTTTGTGTCTCCAAGAAGACAAGATTTAGATGCTCCCACTTGGGCTGTAAAGGGAGGTGAACTTTTGCAGAGAGCATTAATAATGCTTGTCATGGGTTACTGTTGTGTATCCTGCTTCAAAAAACAAACCTTTATCCAAAACTTTGATCCTTTTTAGGTGGTTAAAGAAGGCACAAGAGGCATTTTACTGCATTGTCACATGCCTCTGAACTGGTGTTTAGGTTTTCTTGGAAGAGGAAGGAGTAATACCCCAGCAAAGGCTCTTCTTGAAATATTTGTGGCCATTTTGAAATTGGGACAAATTGAAACTTGCCCAGGATTTCTGGACCAAAGAGATGCTAGTAAGGGTGTCCACTACTGGCCTAAAACTTCTGGAAGCTTGGAGGTTTGCACAGTGCTAGTGGCAAGTCGTGCTGCCTGAAAAAAGATGCACAATTCAGGTTTTGAAAAAGGAGAACGTGCTGTGATAGATAAAGCATATTTAAAAGCATTTTGAGAGTTGAAATATGATTTTGGTTTCTTCTACCCTGACTTACTCCTCCTCCCCATTTATATTTTTCAATAAATCTGCAGCACTGGAGTTATGAAAGTGATTTAGGAAGACAAGACTGGGTGACAAGCTAGCTAGGCAATGGCAGACATATTAAGCATTCTGTAGAGATGAGAGTATTCTACTCTCTTATTTGAAGAAGCATTTCTTTTAACATTTAACCCTATTAGAACTTCAACATTATAAATGATGATAAGATGTTTAAAATACATTTTAGTTTTTCTCATATATGTTGTCATCCTGTGTTTACAGTGGAACACACTGTAAGTTTAAGACTTTGGAAATTCTTCATTTTGGAATTGAGAAATGTATGAGAAATATGATTTTTTCAGGCAGTCTGAATTTCCATCTCAAATTAACTGGAAAATCCACGTCTTCCAAATTTTCTATTAAAAAAAAGTTTACAAAAAAATTGCTTTGCTTTGAAATTGCTCTCTCTTACATGATGCAGAATGCTGTCATTTTCCAGTTTCTTTCATTAGCTTTGTGTGCATCACCATTCTCATTCTGTTAACAAAAATATTCATGTACTACTTGCATTGTAGCTTGAGCTGTGAGGGGATGCAGTGGCAGGGCAGTCCTGACCAAGACCCAGCTTATTTTAATCACTGACTGAAGAGCAAGTCCCAGTGCTAATAATTATTGGAACTGTGACGTTTTCAGTGTCTAAGGCAGGGAGCCATAGTATTTAAAAACATTTCATGTTTAACCAGCGTTTTGTAAAGGAGTTTTTATTTCATCATGAAAGCCAGTGTAACTCGTTGATCCTGGGTCTGGATCCAACAAGGAGCTGCAAGCAAGCAGGAACCCCTGTGTGGCATTTTCATCAAGGCTTAGTGCCTCTGATGAGTTTCTCAAAAGTGTCTTCACAAGGTTAGAGCTAAAGCCATTGAGTTTAGGGTCCCATAGGACTTTTTGAAGCATTCTGGAAACCTCAGCATTGTTTGACAGGACCTTGCTGTGGAAGGGCTGTCCATACAGGGGTGCTGCAGACCCCCCCAGCAGGCAGGAGGAGAACTGGAACTCCCAACAATGTCATCCCTTACCATGCTTTTCCTCTGAGGGGTTTCAAAGACTGGCAAGCTTGTTTGCTTGGCAAAGCTTGTAAGTGATGAGCACTTTTTGATAAAAGTTTTGCTAGTAACTTAAAAAATAAGTGTTCTCACTGTTACGTCGGGTTTTACAGTCCCTTTTTTTGTTTATATTTAAACTCAAACCATTGAGAAGTTGTATGTTTCTGCAAATTAGGTTGTTATTCTGTGCAGTTTGCATTTGAAAACAGGCAATCCCCCACAACATTACAAGACAGGGAGAACAGGTGTATCTTCCCTTTTGTTCTGTCAGCATTTGTTCTGGTTTTAAGGGAGAAAATAAACTGCAATTTTGGGAAATGCTGTTGTATAATACTCTGTGATAAAATGTGTGCTAGTTCTGGTCCCTTGTGCATTACCTACAGTTGCAAAAATGGAAACATGCTCATATTTTTATAATAACAGCAAAAACAGTATTCTCTGGTTTTATGAAAAAATATGCATTTAGATAATAATGCCTACAACAGTAGGGATTAAAAGATCTGGTAAAAGTTTTGAGATTTTTGAGCTATAAAAATATTGACTTTTATGTCACTGTTAAGACCAGAGCTTAGCAAAGAACATGAACACGTGTTTAACTTTAATATGATGTTATTTTGTGGAGTACTTAGTGTGAATCTAATTATATATGGCAGTCCTGACTTGGAACTGTAATGTAGATCATGTAACGAAAAAAGAACTAGTCATGACATGGAGATTAATCCATTTTCAGAACTCCAGATTTTAGAGACTTGTAAGTCAGAGAATCTTGGCAAAACTCTCTTTTATGACAAAAGTTAGAGGTAGGTATTTTTGTGATTGATTGGCCTGTTCTGACCAGGATGTGTTATGTTCAGTTTTGGCTCAGTCAGACTCTCCTGTGTGGTTTTGGGGGAATAAGTGGAACTTTCTGTGACTTATTGTTTGTCCTACCAACAAGAGGTAAAACTGTTTTTCTTCTGCCAGCTGACAATCTTGAAAATAAAGCTGAGGCCTGTAAAGACTTGAGCAGCAGATGGACTTGGATCTTTTACATATAAATCAGAACATTATTCATGCGTGGTCTTCCAGCATTGTGTAATATAAGGAAGACTGTGTTATGCTTTTTGGTATTTCAAAAAATGTTAGTTGCACTTAAAAAGATCTGAAACAGAACTGGTTCCCCTGATTCCACCTATCAGGTTGTTGGTTCTGATGCTGTTTTGTCACAGCAGAAGAGCTGCTTGTGTTAGTGCCAGTCTCATAGGCTAGTGCTACACACCTTTTCTCTCCTAGCAGAAGATATTTCCTAACCATTGGTATATTTTTAATTAAAAGGTTTCTTGATGTTTCCTTTAAAATGAAAACAAACCCACTGGGATATCCGGGCTGGAAAAGCTACAATTTGTGGCACTGTTTTGTGTGCTTCTTAATCACATTGGGCAGCATCCCAGGGGTGCCACTTTGCTATTGCAACCAGCCACTGACTTAATCTTAAGTAGGATTTTAATGAAGATCCTGGTGTGGATGTAGTAAAACATCCAATAAGGCTACTAAGATTTACGTCACTCTCAGTTCTTGGAAGGTAGGCAGTCCTTTTCCCAAATGGCAGTTTGGACAGCTAAGAACCACAACTCCTAAGGATTTTTCTTTCCATTTGTCCCTACCATTTTTTCTTAGGCTTAAGCTGAGACTTGTTTTTTTCCTCCACTATTCCAAACCCCCTTCTCGCTCTGAGAACAGTTGCAGATGCTATCCATTAAGGTCAACTTCATTCATTTAGCCTTGGAAATGAAAAACTCCTACCCTTCCTCCCTCCACCAGTGATTACCTTCTGTAAATGTGCTTGAAAAATTCCTTGTGGTGAAGAACGTTGTGTGGGATGGAGGAGGGATGGGAGAAAAGGCACTGGGGAGTGTAACAGGGGAAATGACTCTGATTCAGTGCCTGGTTGCACATACATTTCTCTAGATACTCTACAAAGCTTTGGGTCTTTACAAGATTCCTCCCAACTGCCTTTGTTCTTTGTGTAGCTCACTTTCAAACCTGGCATGTGGAATTGTTTTATTCAAACTTTACTGAATGACAGGATGTACCTTAGAATTAGAAATATGATGGGCTGTCAGCTGCTTGCCCAAATTCCATCAGATCTCTATAGTTCTTAATAAATGAACTGACAGCTTATTAACCAGGCGGTGCAACAGGAGCTTCATTCTGTTGTAAAATTTTAAATCGTGTTGTTTTAACAGGCATGCAGTTTATCACCACCTCTTTTCTCTGGGAATGAGAAATAAATAAGGATAAGTCAATCTCCCCCTACCACCCTGGTTTCTGGCAATATTAATAAAGATTTTGAGCTAACTGTGAAGTTAAGAGGAGATATCCTGCAGAAATACTATCAAGCACTGAGAAATTAAGTTAATTTAGTGTCTCAGGGTTAAGTGAAAACTTGGAGCATTATACAAGTCTAATGCTTTTTTGTTTAGTTTTGTGATTCCTGGTAAACAAACATTTTATCTAGCAGCCAAAAAAAAAAGATCTTAGAATTTAGTTAGGTAAGCTACTGGCTTTTCATTTAAGTCTTAGCCAAACAGAGGTCTTAGAACTTCTTCATTGTTACATGATTCACTTGGTAAAATCAGTCTAAGGATAAGTCAGTAATGAGTGAATGCTGTTGCTGACTGCATGTTGCTGCATAGTTATGCAAGATCATGGCTTTCTTCCTCGAGTTTTGCAATACTGTTAACATTGTGGAAATACCACCAAGAATGAATCCTTTATTTAGCTTTTCACTTGGAAGGCCAGATACAAGTCAAGAGAATTAGAGACTGCAGTGCTTTATCAGGTCTGTAAGCAGCTCCTGTACAGTAATTAAATAACACAGTGCAAGAAATGGTGCTTACAGCTGAAAAGTCCCCACGTGATTTTCTGAGAATCAGATTGGAACAAACTGAGCTGGACTGAAAAGTGTATTAACTGCAACATTTCACTGAAGGTACTAATCTGTGTGACAGTCTGGGCACATCAAGGGGGAAATGAATCTCCTAAATACTGTTATTAGTCTCTGTGAGAAGCCATGGAATACTTCATGAGTGAGATTTGAGCTCTGTGGCCGCCAAACAAGGTTTCTGTCAGCAGGAGATAAGGACGTGCAGCCAGGCCAGTGCTGAGGGGGGTCCTGGCACAGGGCTGTGCCAGGGCTGGGCACTCCCTGCCCTCGGGTGCAGCCAGGCCAGGGAGGTTCCTGGCAGCCTCCCTGTGCCCTGTGGTGAGCTGCCATGTGCTCCCCATCCTGGCCCTCTGCAGAGGCCAGGCTGAGCTTTTGTACCCATATCCATCCACTGCAGTCTGAGTGGCTGAATCTTGCACTGAACTGTTCTTTGGGTGTTGCCAATATGTATGCCAGAATCTTCCCTGGCTGGTATACATGTGGCAAATTGTCTACCTTGCTGCTTTTTAAATAAGAACATCCTTTTCCTGGGTACTGCCTTTATCACAGGCTGGCTACTGCTGAGAGCTCAGGTAACTTGCTTTGCTCTTTGATGCATGAGAAGCTGTCAGCTCCCTTCCAGCCATAGCTGGCTTTGGCCGAGAAAGAAGCCATGCAAGAGCTGGAGTCCTGTAAGAGAATGTGTGAGAGTGACAAAACCCAGAGGTTTTAGTCTGGCTTTATTCTCTGGAGGTGTGTGCTGTAGTCTTGCTGTTCATTCCAAAAAGCAAGAGATGGAAAATGCATTGTGTGCTTCCATCAAGTAATTTTGCAAATCAGGTTTTTCTTACCTTGGTGTTTTAGCCTCACAATTAGATTTATATCAGAAGGAAGATGTTTTTAGGCACTTGCAATTTTTGAATGCCAAAAACTCATGCACACACTCAAGTGTTCTGTCCATGAGTTTCCTCTTAGGTGAATGAGATGGATGTGCTGGCATTTATCATTCCATCATCTTGCCCTGGGGAAGCCTGCTTGAGACCCTGGTTGTCCATAGTGGCCATGCTGCCAACCAACCACCAAATGCACTTTGATAGATGGAGCTTGAGTTGGCTCAGAGAGAACCAGAAAGCTGCAAAATTGGATATGATGCCTTCCTTGAAATTTGCTTCTGTTTTTCCTTTGTAGAGGACTGTTCAGTAAGTGTCAGTTTCCTTGTGGATGCTATGCTGGAAAGTCATTAGAACTGACCTTGGGCAAATAGTATTGAACTAGATTAGTGATTTTTTTAAATTTGGCTTTATGTTTTTACTTCCTTCTTTAAAGCAGCTGTCTCTTTGTACAGTTGTTGGTAAAGCTGGGTGTTAAGCAGATTACTTCTGGGTTGGGAGTCGTGGCTGGTGGGAATCTCTGGATGCTGAGGTGGAGGGGTTTTTGGTGTGGAGGAGTACAAGTTAAGAATTTGAGCCAGAGGAAAAACAAGACTGGTTTACCAGAATCAACTGATCCAGAGTGTTTCAGATATCCTCTGCACAAAAATGGTATTTTCAAGAGAAATTTTGAGACTGTTTTGCCTTTAGAAAGTAAGTGGGGTTTTTAGCCTAAGCAAAGCTCTCTCCCCTTACTCCCTTTAGGAATTGATCATTAAGATATGAATTATTTCAGCATGTGGAATAATACATAGTTCTTGAGCCTGAGCTTGTGCTAACTCTGTGTCTCACTAAACATGGTAGTATGCTTTGCTGTTTCATCCTTAGGAAGTATCCTGCTTAAGTGCTGGTCACTTCAAGTAATGAATTCAGTGCATAGGAATTTCTTCAAGAATCTGTGTAATGTTCTAATGAAATGCAAAATCCTTATTAAACAAGCTCTCTTTCTGAACCTGCAATGTGATGTTTTTAATATAATAGTAGAAATTGTATTTTTTAAAGCAATTTCTCCAATCAGATCTCTGGGCTGCATCCAGCATCCTGGTCCTTTCATATGGTTCATGCATTTCTCAGAAAAAGCAGAGAAATTCGATGGGGTGGTTTTTACTCCTCTGTGTTAGGTTAGTGATTCCATTTATTATATATGGACACTCACAGATACCAAAATTTGTTTTTATAATGTAGATTAAGGATGGAAGGTGGTTGGAGTAGGCAAATGGGGAACACAAGAGAGAACACACAGTAGTCATTGTGTGTGGTGGGAAAAATTATTACAAATTTAAATATTTCATAAGCATACCTTTGAAAATGGAAATCAAAAGCTAATATCATTTTACCTTTTTAACCAGAGGGCAGTTGTTTGCTGTGTGTAATAAGAATGTCTTAATTGTGTGTAATATGAATTGGCTGCCCTAGAAATTTTGTAGAAATTCTTCCTACAATAAAAATTTTTTTGTCCCTCTCCCCCTCATAATCATGTTGAGAGAGATATGTCCTGCTCATGGAGTAGAACTGTTGGCTGGTGGTTTTAATCAACACATACTTTCTTGATGGATTCTGCCTATGCTAAAAGATAAATGGTGCAACAGTTAGAGAAACATCCAGCCTTCCTTTGAATTAGTCTTTTGTAACATAAGTAAATTATCTGGAAGGTACTCAACCACAGCACTTTGATAATACAGGTGTTTAAATGGTAATAGCTGTTGGAATTGGAATGGGAGTGAAACAATAAAGTCATTAGGGTGTTACAACATGAAATTAAGCTATCACTATTACTGAGCAATATTATTATCCTAAAGTCTGCAACTCACAGAGCAAATGAAAACAATGTAATACCCCTCTAACAGTAGTTTACATTAGGATTTAGTTTAGCTATGATGTTTGCTCATGTTATAGTATCTTTATTAGACAGAAGTCGTGACCTGGTGCACAGTATTGTAACCCAAAAGGAATAGCATAGAGCTGCTGACCACCTACCAAAGTAAATCCTGCTCTCTACAAAAAATTATCTTTTGTTCAAAATACTCATAGTGGTGACTCACATGTTACAGCTAGCAAGAATGTAGAATATTAATAATTTTGTCTAATATTTAAATTACTTAATTATCTAATGTATACTTAGATCCTGTGGACTTCTGTATGTATCTGTATAATTTTGAGGAAAATTTTTGTTTGCTTGAAAAATCTCAGCTTTCAATTTGGTCAGTAATTGTTCCTGAGATGAGGATGAATGTGTGAGTGAGAATGACATCTGTATTTATGAATATGATGGGGGGAAAAAAGTGCTAATGAATTTTACTGGAACATGTTATATTCTGAGTGGAATATAACATGTTCAGTAGGACAGACTTGTGTATGCAGCAGCTCATTCTAATAAAACCAAGCCCAGTCATTGAAGGGCTGAGCAGCTTGCTTACAGATAGTTGAAACTTTTGAAATGAAAACATTTTTCTTTGTCGGAATTTAAAAGTTTCCTGGAAATTTTTACAAACTACATAGCTTTGTAAACATTCAATCATCAAATTGCTGCTGCTGCTTCTGTTCTTATTGTTGTAGCTATTTATTAGTGCATTAGTGAAAAGAACAAATTTATTTCCCCTGTTCAAACTGGTTTTGCTGAAACAATTCTTTAAATTGTTTATAACATTACTAGGAGGCACCTCCCCTATGACCTGACTGCAGTTTGCTAGCTAGTATGCATACCTAGATGATACAAGGAAGAAAAAAATTTAAAATATAAAGGAAATGTTTTGTTTTTCAAGAACCTGCAGTATTTCACTGCAGATTACTATCTTGGGAAAGATCCTAAACTGATATACATAAATCACGTTGTCATAGAAGTAGATGAAATGAGGGCAATAAACATTAACTAATACATTACTTCCTTTTGTTTCAAAAAATAACCTTTTTCCAGTTTTAGTATCTTCTACACCAGGAATTCCTAGTGTATCTTTGAGGTGATTACTGCCACTTTTCCTTCTAAGCAGCCACCCATCTTCCATGTTTTGCTGTGTGCTGGCCTCAGCTGTAAGGACCTTAGTCTTGTGCTTATTCAGATTGTGTTTCTGTCTCTTGGTCCCCCAGAGCCAACCTGGGACCGGGGTGTTCCCCTCCCTGCTCCCTCAGTCCATGCACCCATGCTGGCCCTTTTACAGAAGCAGGTTCACTGCAGAGAAGGGCACAAGCTATGAGTTAGAAGGGGTAAAAAGAGTAAGGAGTTGGAAATATCTCATAGACCAGCAACCCTACTGTGCCCCATCTTCCAGTGACTCCCCTTCCAGTGCAGGTCATAAGCTCAGGAACCCAGAAGATGTGACTGGCATTTGTTCCCCTTCCCTCATGTGCTGCCAGCACGGCGCGGGGAGCTCTGGCTGGCACAGAAGCCTGACCTGCCAACTTTGGCTCAGCAGCTGTGCTGCTCACCACGGGGTCCCTGGCTGCCAGAGGGAGGGGTGCTCTGCTCACAAGGATGATGTGTGCGTTCATTCAGGCAGCTAGCCCCTCAACTAGGTCCTAGCTGGAGGCTGGTGTCACCCCTGTGCTCTGAGGCTGGATGTGCACAGGCTGCCTCACAGGGATGTGCACGGGCTGCATCACAGGCATGTGCACAGGCTGCATCACAGGCATGTGCACGGGCTGCCTCACAGGGATGTGCACAGGCTGCCTCACAGGCATGTGCACGGGCTGCCTCACAGGGATGTGCACGGGCTGCCTCACAGGGATGTGCACAGGCTGCCTCACAGGCATGTGCACGGGCTGCCTCACAGGGATGTGCACGGGCTGCATCACAGGCATGTGCACAGGCTGCCTCACAGGCATGTGCACAGGCTGCATCACAGGGATGTGCACGGGCTGCCTCACAGGGATGTGCACGGGCTGCCTCACAGGCATGTGCACGGGCTGCCTCACAGGCATGTGCACGGGCTGCATCACAGGGATGTGCACGGGCTGCCTCACAGGGATGTGCACGGGCTGCCTCACAGGGATGTGCACGGGCTGCATCACAGGCATGTGCACGGGCTGCCTCACAGGGATGTGCACAGGCTGCCTCACAGGGATGTGCACAGGCTGCCTCACAGGGATGTGCACGGGCTGCCTCACAGGGATGTGCACAGGCTGCATCACAGGGATGTGCACGGGCTGCATCACAGGGATGTGCACAGGCTGCATCACAGGGATGTGCACGGGCTGCATCACAGGCATGTGCACAGGCTGCATCACAGGGATGTGCACGGGCTGCATCACAGGGATGTGCATGGGCTGCCTCACAGGGATGTGCACGGGCTGCCTCACAGGCGTGTGCACGGGCTGCATCACAGGGATGTGCACGGGCTGCATCACAGGGATGTGCACAGGCTGCCTCACAGGGATGTGCACGGGCTGCCTCACAGGCGTGTGCACGGGCTGCCTCACAGGGATGTGCACGGGCTGCCTCACAGGCGTGTGCACGGGCTGCCTCACAGGCGTGTGCACGGGCTGCCTCACAGGCGTGTGCACGGGCTGCCTCACAGGCATGTGCACGGGCTGCCTCACAGGGATGTGCACAGGCTGCCTCACAGGCGTGTGCACAGGCTGCCTCACAGGCGTGTGCACGGGCTGCATCACAGGGATGTGCACGGGCTGCCTCACAGGGATGTGCACGGGCTGCCTCACAGGCGTGTGCACAGGCTGCCTCACAGGGATGTGCACGGGCTGCCTCACAGGGATGTGCCCGGGCTGCATCACAGGCATGTGCACGGGCTGCATCACAGGGATGTGCACAGGCTGCCTCACAGGGATGTGCACGGGCTGCCTCACAGGGATGTGCACGGGCTGCATCACAGGGATGTGCACGGGCTGCCTCACAGGGATGTGCACAGGCTGCCTCACAGGGATGTGCACAGGCTGCCTCACAGGGATGTGCACGGGCTGCCTCACAGGGATGTGCCCGGGCTGCATCACAGGGATGTGCACAGGCTGCCTCACAGGGATGTGCACAGGCTGCCTCACAGGCATGTGCACAGGCTGCCTCACAGGCATGTGCACAGGCTGCATCACAGGGATGTGCACAGGCTGCATCACAGGGATGTGCACAGGCTGCATCACAGGGATGTGCACAGGCTGCCTCACAGGGATGTGAATGGGCTGCATCACAGGCTGCAGAGCCTCTCTGTCCTCTCCCCCAGCTTGCGTGCATAGACTGAGCTGGCTGAACCATGGAGAATAATCCCTTGATGCTTGTGGGATTATTCACATTTACAGTCAGGCCCTGCAGTACCTCCTGTGCTGGTGTGTGCCGAGAGCCTCGAGCGCCCGCGTGGTACAAACACTGACAAGTGATACTGAAGTACAGGGCAGATTCATTGCTGAATCTTGTTGAAATTGCCTTTGTTTCTGAGGCAGTAGTGCTTACTGCTGCTCTCTTGTCTGTTTGGGTTAACCAGGACATTTGGATCTAGGAAATCCAACAAAATTTTCCTTTCTGAGCCCTCTGCTCTTGCACACTCTGCTCTTTTGGTTTGTGTTGGGCACTTTGTTGGCTCTGCCCTACTCTCACCACTGTTTCTGCAGTACTTTGTCTACAGAAGAGAGATGAGGAGAGGAAACAGTTTCATCTTTCAGCAAAAAGTTTGACCTGAATGTTGTTTGGTATTTAACCCTAATTCTTTAAAAGCTTTAATGTAACTTCATTTGCCAGTACAGGTACTCTGCAAACTCTGCAATACAGTTCTTCATGCGAGCTTTGTGCCTGTTAAAAAGCTGGTTGTGGTTTTGTATCTTGTAGGTAATACAGAGATTTCTGTAAGAACTGATGTTATTTCTTACAATACTGTTAGGAAACTTGGTGCTACTGGATTTAAACAAAACCACCCTTTGGTTGGGCTGACAGAACAAAATGAGTTTGTCTGTTTCATCTGGGGAATCATAACCTTGGATCTTGACTTAGCTGACAGGAGCCAGAGCTATGTCTCAAGGTCTGGAGTGACAGTGAATCTACGTTCAAGTACCCTGGACTTGCCTTGATTTATATTGCTGTCTTCCTTGCATAAATGATGGCTGGTTTTTGGTATGCTGGCAATAAGTGAGATCAGTGCAATAGCTGGTGTTCAGAATTCAGGGTTGGTTGTTTGAAATCAGAGGAAAGCATGAGTGCATGTACAACATGTTTGTAGTTATGCCTTAAAATCCGGTCTCTCCATGGAGCCTGCTCAGGCTTGGTGCCTATATGCTTTTGATTGAGACAAAAAAGAGTTAGAAATAATGATGGGGGTGTGAAAGGGGGGAGATAAGGGGTGGAGGGGAGGAATGAGAAAGGGCATGCCAGCTAGTGCAGCTGCAGGTTTTGAGCTTTGTAGGAACTGAAGCAAGGCTGTAAGCTGTCAGCACAAGTGAAGAGCCAGAAAAGATCTGACAGACATAAACATGACTGCTTTCTTCAGCTGTAGAAGTGCAAAGGAACAAACACAGATCTTGACATACATCATTCTCCTCCTTAGATAGTGTTAGAAAATGTACGAGTAGTCACCAAGTTTTATAACCCATCAAAGCCCAGCACACTTGGATAACAGAGAAATATTATTTAGCTCCCCCTTATATAAGGAGAAACCTTATATTTGAGAGAAAATTAGAAATTTTACTGTGGGCATCTATATGGAGAATATTGTGTTGTTTTCAGAAATTTTAAGCAATGTGGTGGCACAGATATTTGAAATTCTGGGGTGCTTGGCATGTTGCAGTGTGTGTGATTTCACAGACTGCTGTTATGCAAAGGCTGAAATCCCCAAGAACACCCAGGGTTTCTTGACTTTGATTCCACACCTTTTCATGTATGAACAGAGTGTCCTGTGTATTAAAACAGGCCATTTCCTTACTCCTGGAAATCTTAACTTCAGCAATGAGAAAAAAACCCCAAAAACTACTACCTTGTAGTCAGAGAAATGTAGGTCCTGTATCTTTACTCCATCTTGATATAAGGATTTTTTTTCACTTTGCCATTTTAAAAAATAGTGACATAAATGGGATTCCTTAAAGAAAAGGGCTAAGTTCCAAGCTCACTCACCTCCTTAGAGTAAAATAAAGAGGAGATGACCTGATTAGATGAACGACATGTCAGTTGAAAACATAATGTTTCCTGTTTGAAGAATTTTAAAACATTGGACTTCATTTGAGTATGGAAAACTGGCTTTCCCTTCAGGAAGTGTTAGCTCCCTGCTGCTCTGCAAAAACAGTGGAAAAGAGAATCTTTTCAAGTCAATGTTTCCACTGTAAATAGAAAAAGAACTAGTTTCCATTTTCTTCTTGGTTGTTATTGCTGGGGATCATAAGAATCCCTATTTTCTTTTCCTGAGTGAAGCCCACAAGGTAACCAGATAAAAAGTTAGAAATGGCTTGTGGGGAGAGGAAGAGAAACTGAAGGAGAGGGGGGAGAGAGAGAAAATGTCTGAACTTGATTAATTGATGGAGTAAATAAGTTCCCGTGGTATGTTTTTTGCAAATGTTCATATTTGTAAGAATCTCTTTAAAACACCCTCTTCAGTAATGATACATGGAGGTCAAGGAGCCCCAGAGGGTGAGAGGAGCAGCCCTTCCCTGTAATCAGGAGCCCTTTCTGCTTCCTCTCTCCTACCACACACTTAATTACACCTGTTTTTGACATAACTGAGGTAGGTAGAAAAATGTGGGGTATAGATGTGAAAAGTGAATGGTATCTGTATTTAAGGAGCCATTTCTTTGATAACTGTGTTCCTTGTTTCTGTTTTGCTGTAGCCTGTGTGGCCAGGACCTGGCAGATGAGAGGAGGCAGAGAAAGTTGTTGCATTAGTAATTCTGCCTGTCAGTGTTCATGAAAACTTGTTCTGAAAACAAGCACTTACCCACACATCTTGTGCTTTCCAAGTGCCCCTTTGGTTAAGGAAGCAATGGGGGAGAGAGAAGGTTTTCAGTGTCATATTAGCACGGCAGTAGTGTCCAAATTGCCACTCTGCTAGGAAAAAGTATAAGCAAAACATCTATTTCTGAATTATTCTCAGTGGAGAAGGTCTTAGAGAGTAAAGAAGTGCAGTCAGACTGTTGATTAATTTGCCCAGAGTGTAATTATTGTGAAATAGCAACGTAACTTTCTTTCTTTCTTTCCTTCCCTCTTTTAGTTGCACATGGTGGTTTTACTGGTACTACAGAAACCCTGATTATATTACCCTGGCATTCTCGGGGACTGTTAAGCAGGAGTTTTCTCTCTTTTGCTCTAAAACTCATCTAAATGGAAAACACATTGTCTTCATTATATGCCAGTGTTGAATGAACAGAGTTGCCATAGCAACAGCCATCTGAGGCCTTGCTGATTTCAGGCCAGTGAATGGGGTAGACAAACAAAGTACCTTCAAAACCAGAAGGGAACAATTGCTATTCATTCAAGCCAGGTTTAAGATCAGCAAATGTCTTTAGCAAAAGAAATGCAGATAAGAAAGTATCAGACATGGCCAGAGAAGAATAACAGAAAATTATCATAATCTTAAACTTTCCTGCCTGGTGGTATAGCATGAAAGATGATTCTTCAGGAAAAAGAAATAATTAGAGCTGAAGAGCCAAACCACAGTCTGTCCTCAGGCTGGGGTAGCAGTGTCAGTCTGAGGAGTTGATGTGTGCTGTGTTAGCAGCAGCAGCAGTGGTGGGAGCCTGCAGGAGGGGGCAGCTGGGCCAGGGCAGGTATGGCAGGGTGCCCATGGATCGAGGCGGCCGTGGGCAGCTCACGCCCAGGGGGACTCGGAGCCTCGCGTGTCCGAGGTCGATATTGAAGAGCTGTGTGACTTCAGTCATGAGCCTCCACTGCTTACTCAGCAGCACCTGAAAGTAGTCAGGAGCCCCAATATGTTTGTTTCACCATTTTATTGCTCCTGAAAGACTGTGATAGACAGCTTTATGTATGACATGGTTGACATATTCAACACAAAGCCTGGTTAGACTTAATATATATTCACATAAAATGCCAAAAAACTGACTATGAAATGTTTGCCTTGAATAGAGATGAGGTGTGTGTGTGTCTGGTATGTGTAATTGTATTTTCTTTCTCCTTAGTCCTACACAAAAATTTAAGTTATAATTTTCTGACTGAAGTGCCATTTCTGATCTCAGGGTTGTCTAATGTGTAGAGACATAAAGAGGCAGAGGCAAGAAAAGGAGCACACACGGGTTGCATTTTGTGTGGGCAGTGGGCTTAGAAGGTGTCTGCTGAGAGGGGTGGTGTGACAAAGCTCTCTCCTGGCCCCCACACTGGATTTGACAATAGCCACCACAAGCAGAGCTGTGTCACAAACAGCCCATGAAGCAATGGGAGGAAAAGGGCAGGAGTGGGTTCAGGACTGGGATTGCTTGTGGGAGGCTGTGTTGTGCTTTACTTCAGTGAGCACCCTGGGTTGGAGGCTCAAGTCATCAGTTGGATACCAGAATCTCTCTCCGGAAGTCCTGGAGACTGGAAAAATTCTGTGTGCTTGGTTTTGTGTGGTAGGTAGCTTAAAAAAACCAAAATTTGAGAATTTAATTCCAACGTAAGACCCACAACATGGTACTGTCTCAGCACATTAGCGGTGTGATAATGTAAACTGTGTGCTGCACCAGCTGGGGAGTTGGTGCCCTTGTGAGAGAGAAAGCAAACCCCTCTCTAATAATAGGAAAATTGTTATCGTGGGAAGCTGGTTGTGAAGATGGAGTCTGTCAAACTTCACCTGCTTTCATTACTATGTTTTATGTACCCTGTGTATGTGAAGGAAGGGTTATAATAATTAGTGATCAGTTGCAAATGTCAAGGAAACTCTTTACCAGTGGTGTAATGGTGGCAATATGTATCACAGATAATACAGTGTATTTTTAGGCTGTTTACAAAGGCATATTCCTATGTTAATCATCCTCACAAAACTAGAATGGCATGACAAGGTGAATTTCTCATCAATAAAGTTCTGTAAGTACAATCAATTTAGGGGTTGTTTTTTATTTTCAAAATGAGAAAAATACAAGGCTGTTTCATGTAGAACTTAGATTAATTTGGACTGAGGTAATATTTGAAGTATGGTGTTGAAATACTCAAAGATGAAACACAGGCCACCTCACCTTGAATAAAAATTTATTTTCTGTCTGGTTATGAATAGACAGGGTAGACAAGATTTAAATGCTGGCAACAAAAGTATTACTCAAGAGGAGGAAGAAAATTAAAGATGGACATATTGAGTTTAGAAGACAACTAAATGGCAGGGGGGAGGGTGGGAAGAACGTGAAGTAGAGAATAGTATGGAGGCTAATCATACATTTTAGTCTCTTTTCATAGTATAAGAACAAAGATGGATTTGTTGAAACTGTAAGGCAAAAGGCAAACACATCTAACACAAATCATGAACATAAAGAATGCTGTCTTTGCAAGGCCAAGATGGTAGGCAGACTCAGAAAATAGCAATTAATTTTATTTATATGTATATGTATGCCTGTGCATTTTATATATAGTCACAAATTTAAGCTTTCACACTAGTTCTGTTAGATTTGTCTACTTATTAGTCAAATGTGACATAATGAAGTTGTGCTTAAAGTAAATAGCAAAAACTTTTGTTGATAGCAAAAAATCACTTTTATAGTGGAGGCTATTGCCTGTCTGTCAGCTATAGCCTTCAATAGGTGTGGCTCTGATTGCTCTGAAGATAGAATGCTGTAAGACCTTCCTTTCTGAATTTGTTTGTGAAAGTTTTCAAGAGACATTCATAAATGAAGGGTTTTGTTTTCTTGTTGGTGTTATTGTTTTTATTCTGTGGAAGCACAATGTGTTCTAAGGCTTTGGATCCCCTTTTATCTAATGTCACAGAGAGCAATCCACAGCTATCTGTGCAGCCTAACAAACAGACCAGGTTTTGCTCTCTCTTTACAATGCTATCAATTAGCAGTCTCCTGAGCACTGGGCCTTGGGAGATCTCTGGAGGACTGTCAGTGGGCTGTGCAGACATGTACTTCCACTTACCTTTTCTGAGAACTTTAAATGGATTTGATGTGTTTATCAAAATCCATAGCTGTGAAACAGACATCTGTACATTTATCTTAGACTGTGATTAATAACATGTTTCTCTTCTGTTTTTGTGGAATTAAAAGTGACTCTAAAAGAGCTGATTTTTTGTGTTACTAGCAGATTCTAGAGGCAAGGTATGTAGTACAAGCTGGTGCATACAGGATTGTGGTTCAGTCTGTTTTGATTACTAGATGGAGGTTGTAGCTTTCAGATATTTCAGCACAACTGTGGGGTTTGTCTTGGGCCTCTCGCTGCACGTTTTATACCAAGTATTACTCTTATCACAAAGCCCTACTAAGATCCTGCACACCTAATCCCTTTCACCATCATTTGCACATCCTGGAAGCATTTAGTCATGGAAGATAGGTGAGACCCATGGATGGCTGTCCTGTGTTCTAGACCACGCCATTGCTTGTGATGAGAACTTGCAAACTGAAACGTTAGAGGCACCTCAGCACTGCTGCTTACACAGCACAGTTAGTACCTGCTTTTTCCAAAGCTTTTCTCCCTCTCTTCTGTACGACTGGTTAACAGGGTTGAGCATGCGGTTCCTGTGTCTTCAGCAGTTCATGCTTCCTACTTGTATTTTCTGCTGTTAGTACATCAGTGAGATTAAGCATCTTCTAATACAAAGGCAGAGTGCAAAGAAATAGTGCTGTAGGTTGAGCAGCTGGATAAGGTGATGGATGTGTGCCTTGGAAGCAGTCGTTAGACAGATAGTTCATTTTCCTGTGAGGCATCTTAGATGTGGAGCTTGTAATTCAGTAGCTTCACTGAAAAATTACTTCACTAGATATATTAGTTATGGGCAGCTTTAGAGTACTCTCCTTTTTTCAGTTTTTAACAGGGTATTAGTTAACAGATTGTAGAATGCTTAGAATATTTTAATACTGTAGGTAATGACTAGCAAGAATAGCAAAACAAATAGTTAGCTTGGAGCAGTTTAAATGGTAGCAGTCTTTCCTTTTGTTAAATATGACCTGGAAAATGAATTAAATTATTCTTTTTAGCAAAGCATGCAGAGTATATTTCAAGAGGCACAGCAGGAGAAATGATCCAAACCATGGCAGTAAGATCACTTCTATTTCCTTACTGCAGTGGCATCATCTTGTTCAGTTGCTTTACTGCCTCAGTAGGTTTCAGTAGTTTCCATGTTGCATTCCAGTGCACTCACCCCTGCAGGAAGAGCATCCAGAGAGAAGCCCTTTCTGAGGAAGGGGGGCCCTGCTAAAGCATCATCTTCAAACTTTAGTTGAAATACGAGAAAATTGCTCCTAACTCTTTAAAACAGGCTGCTGTGTCCAGTTCCCTGGAACCTTGTAATAGGAAGGCATAATCAGGATTATTGAACATAACCCTTAGCAGATACAGGATTTATTTTCCTATAGCACTTAGTAGAGAACTTGAGGATAAATTTTCTGTGTAGAGCATAAAATTTGTGACCAGATTGTATCTGATAGTCTTGAAATACTGGATTGTTTTGGTCCCAAAGGGGCAGTATGAATAACCAATATATAGGAGTAACAGAAAAGTATTTTCCCAGGATTATATTGTAGCCAGGAGAAGAAGCTAAAAGTGTAATATATCCGTTCTACCATGGTGAATGAGAATAACTTGGAGGCCGTTATTTGTTAAGAGGCTACTAGACAGGTGGATTGTAGGAGAGAAGGTACAGGTAAAAGGATGGGAATTCCTTTGTTGTGGAAAGGAAGCCTTTCAATAAGGAAAAAAAAATGTTGTGTGGTGGCCTAGGTGTAAATGACCATATGGTGTTACTCCACTGTTGAATTGGTGGTTATTGCACAAGCAATGATTGAAATTAGCCATTTCCTTGGAATGGCCCATTTCATCCTGGAGACTGTTTTACACTGTCACAATAAAGATGTTGCCCATTGCTGCTATTTCTGAGTCTTTGGAATGTAAATAGTATTTGGAGATAAATACTTTATAAAAATATTATATTTACTAAGACCTCTTCTAACTTATTGTATTAAGTCATACCTTCACCCCTTCCAATGCATTTTTGCAGGTTAGTGCCTTGCCAAGCCCAGGTATAATCTGTGAAGGACAGTTACTTCCCATCAATTGTGTTACTGCCTTCAAGTCTGATGAAAGAAAATAATTGGAGTAGGAATTGTTTTATTTCTGTCTTAAGAAACTGTAGTTTACTGGGAGGTGTGTCAGTGCAGAGTGAGAATTACATAAACTGTAATTTTATTGTGACTTTGTACAGAGACTAACAAGTTCCCGTGTCCTTGTTGATTTTTTTTCTCTTTCAAACAGCCTTGTGAATAAGAATTTTTGCTTTGTTTCCTTGCTTGAAATATTCATGTTTAAATACTGTTTGTATTTATGCTTTGTGGAAAGCATCCAAAAAGTATGCTCCAAGTAAGATACCAGTGAGAAACAGTGGGAGTTGCAGGGTAGAAAAGAGCACTCCTGTGTTTCCCAAAGTGATGTTGAAAGGTGTTGTTGTGTACAAGGACAAGGAGAAAGATCTGATTTGAGAAAATATCTGATTCATGACATGTAATATGGGAATTGTTGGGCAATCAGACTTAGCTCCTCCTCCTTGGACAAACTTCATGCTCCTGTTAATGTTCCCCGAGATCCATATGCATATACATGCTTTAAATTGCATGGAGCTCAGATTATCTCTCCTGGCAGGGAGGAGAGCAGAGTTACTATCTGTACAGAATTTTTCAAAGCTGATGCTTCAAGCTATCTTCTCTGCACATCTGACATATTCCTGCTTCATTGTTGACTCTAGCACAACACTTACCGTGAGAATCAAAACAAAGTAATTATCATCAGATTTCAGTGGATCTAAGTAGAAGGCAAAAATACATGTATGTGTAGAGGAAAGAAAAACATTTTGAACTAAGTCTATAAAGCCCCTTAGCATTTTGAGACACTGTTAGAACTACAATTGTACATAAAGGAATTAAAAATAAACAGCAGAGTAAAAACTAACTAGAGTTTCTCAGCAGTATCAATTTAAAGACTTTAGTGAAGGTAGCTCTGCTATCGCTTTTTATTTGCAAATGCCACATTCTGCAAGAGAAAAGAATACAGATTGCTGTTTGTGTGTGATATTATCAGTAAAGCCTAGTGCATCCTTCCAGTGCTACAGTCACTACAAATCTCAGCACTTAAAGCCCAGATGGGTTTCCAAGGCTGCTGCATGAAACCCACTTGCTCTGTGTGAAATAGCCCTGGCTGTAGCCATGTCTGCTACCTGTCAATCTGGAGGACATGAAATCCTTGGAACAGTCAGGATCCTGATATTTAGCAGTGCTGTTGCATAAGCCTCAGATGTGCATATGTTCTGTGTAGCTCCAGCTGATGCTGAAGAAAATGGAAACCAGTCTAATAGCTAAATTTAAATCAAATTATAAATCATTCTATTCAATTCAATTTCCATTTAAAAATAATTTGGTTCAGGGATAGGCATGTGACTGCAAGCCCTGAAGACTGAAATGCTCTTTATCTAGACACACAACTGCCTTGACCCTTATCTAGAGGGACTCTTTAATCTGCTAATTTAGTTTTTATGCCCATTCAGTTCTTGACCTCTGTGACTCAACTTCCAGTCAGTAACACTCGTGATGGTTGTTGCAGTGATGGAGACACCTGCCCATTAACAATGGGACTGAGCTGAACAACCTTTCTATTCTTGTCTAGGCCTCTAAACAGGCAGATGGTAACAACATTTGGTCACCACTGATTGGGCTTGCATTTGAACTCTTGACCTAAAGGTGAAGGGCACTGTATCCTATTAGGAATATGAGCCATCAAATTTAGTTTTAGTTTTGATACTTAACCTGGGATGTGTGTGAAGTCAAACATCTCACAGATATGTGAAGGAAAAGAAGACATTTCTTCTCCATCTGTTTTTAACTTCATTGTTCTGGGTTATAGTTAACTCTGTCAGCTCTTCATGTTAGCAGCCTCTTCTTTGAAGATTCTCATGTTAATAACAATTAACAAAACCACACTCCAAGCTCCTGTCTCAGGAAAATTCTTGGTTTTTTCTGTTGTAAAATGCAATCTTTCCCCTTCTCTCTCTTTCTCTGTTATGTGCCCTTCATACTTGTTGCTGTCATTTTTTTCTTACAGAATTAGCAAACAGTTTTCCTGAGAGACCTTTTTCTGATTAAACAGTGATCCCTGTGATTCTCTTCTGTACTGTTTGACTTGCACACATAAAGTACATGCCTTTTTCTATGGTGATGTTATACCTATTTATCTCTTCAAATTTTGTGTGTGTGTGTGTAATTATCCATATTCAGTACTGTGACACTACTTTTATTAATCTGTGGCCTCTAGTACATAATTTTCTCTGTCCCTTTCCTCGTTATTTGTAAAACCCTGTATTTTTTGAAGGCAAAAAGTTTGTTTTACACTTCTTTGTTGAAAATGTCAGTCAAACAGGTTGGGGGAAGTGGAAAGTAGTGGTGCTTCTGATTCACGACTTCTAAAGAAGGACTATATTTCTATTTAGATGTAGCAAATATGGATATGCAAGTTATTTATCCCTACAAAGTACTGCCATCATGAGCTGACAAAAAGAGGTCTGTTAGAAATTACCCTGGGGCTTACACTGCAAGCACTGCTGCCAGGCACACTGCAAGATTGCCAGTTGCTTTGAGTTGCTGATGGATCAGCAGTTCTAGAGTATGAAACAACAGGATGCAGAGTTTCTCAGACTGCCTGTTTGATCATGTATACTTCATTTTATCTGCTCTGGTGGTGTCTGGATCTCTTCATTTAGGTATCATTTCAGGTTTAGTAGTTTTAATATTCTAAAGGTGAACAAAAGAATAAAGCAGGTTGTGAGATGAGAGGCAAGCATTTCAAAGCATGTAATAAGAGGGCAGATACTGTTAGATGAGTTAGTGTTTGATGTGTGTTAACTAAAGCTGTGTCTGAGGTGAGCAGAGCCTTCAGCAGTGGGGCCGGGCTGGGCCTTGCAGCATTTCCCAGGCAGCCCCTCTGTGCTGGCCCTGCCCCTGGGGCTGCACAAACCCACACAGCCTGCTCCTGCTGTCCCAGGCTGGACCTGGCAGTAGGGGAGCTATGTTGCAGTAATTATGCCCCTGACTGATCAGACCACCTAGCAAGATGAAGTTCTTCCTGACAAATGTCTCACCAGGCGACAGTCCTGGCTTTTAGCATTAAAAACTTCTCCTACTAACTTCATTTTCTGTGCTGGTACTGGGGCAAGCTACTTGAGGGGCTTTGGATGCTCCACCATGAGTATGGAGACTGGTAAACCTTTGAAAGATTGTCTCACAAACAAGGAGGTCTTGGGAGATGCTTTCATAGGAAGAAGAGAATGGAACCTTAAAAAATTGTAAGTATAGAGACATCTTGAGATGCAGGACTCAGATATGTTATTTTGGGGTCCATTGGGAAAAAACCATTTGAGATCTGAAATTGCTAGCTGTATTTGTGATAGAGAAGCCTATAGCAGAAGTGGTGAGAAGGAAATTTTTGATGACTTTTCACACTGAGCATGCTGTCTGAACTGCTACATTTGCACTAAGCAAGGACTCAGCATTCTTACTTGCTTGATAATTAATGCAGTTGAATGATAACAAGAGTTACCAAAACTTGGTCTTAGAGAGCAGAAATTACTTTTCATGAGGAATTTATTGCAAGAATGAGACCAAGTTGCCGAATTCTGTGGGGAACAGACCCAGGTTTGTAGCTCATCTTAAAACATGACTAAAGAAAAACAGAAGGTTTAGAGTGCCATTAGTGGATATATTACTTTTTTTTGGAAACAAATTTTGAGATTTCAGACTCAGTAGGAACTGCTGAACTGTGGAGTCTTTTTTGTTGAATAACACAGCTTGTGCAGGTGTCAGTAATGAGGTAAAGCAGTGTCATCCTGCTTGCTGGGTGATCCCTGCCTTGGGAGCAGCCCTTGCATGCTGCCCCTCCTTTGGCAGGAGCCATCGGAGGAGCAAAGGTGTGCAAGGACAGCCAGCAGCAAATGAGAAATGCAAGCCCTGTGTTAGCAAAGGTGAGCCAAGGTGGCGGCCTGTGCTGTTCTGGGGATTCATTACATGCCTGCATGTCCTGAGAAGGGTGATAAGGAAGATATGTGCAAGAGATTTGCAGTCCTGTTTACTTTCAAAGTTGTAAATCAGTAGCACTCTCTTCTTTTAAGGCTGTACCAGGACAAATAAGAATGTGCTAATGGTCTTGCCTAAAGTGTCGTGGTTTTGGGCTCGATTTAAAAATTTGCTATAGAATAAATTTGTTGATAAAGGCAAAGAGCCTAAGTAATCTCAGAGTTTTGTAATTTTTATTATTTTTTAATAATTAAAGGTGGTTATACATCATACTGGACTCTAGGCTTGTTTTATTTCAGGATATTTGTCTTAGGGAGCTTTTGTAACTTAGCTTCATTGCATGGCTGAGAGAGATGTATTTAATTTAAAGAAAACACTTGTATTGCAATATAGTTCATCTAGATGCTTTAATGTTACCTGTGTGATTGGGCTAATTGAGTAGATGATAATTTTTATGGATCTATTCCCATAACACCCTGGGAAAGTGTATTATTCCATTGCTGTTAAACAAGTGCATAGATGAACCTATGACTTTCCCAGACTTCCATGGGAGGAGTGACAGGGAAGTTGAATGCACCTTCCCAGATCTCTTGTCTAGGACTCCCAATAATGGAAAATATTCTCCCTTTTTATTATGTATGAAACATATGTGCAGCTACATGTTAGTGTAGAGAATGAGGCTTATATAAATTACTGATTATTTTACATAAATTATCCATGTTCTATGAAAGTCAAGCCTCTAGAAAGGTCCTTCATATTTATTTTTAACGATTTTTGGAAGAGAGTGTACTTATATTTCAAAATGGGCAACTAGAATATACATATTTACATACAATTTGCAATTAGATGTAGGTCTTATTAATTATTTAAGAAAGACTTGCTATATTTTTGTAATGAGAAACCAATTATCATGTAACAATTAAGAATTCTAATATCAGATGCTTTTGGTTCTGCTCAAATTAAAATTAATGCATTTTGTAATATTGGTACACAAATTCAGAAATATCTAGGAAATAAGTTTTGTTTTCAGAAATGAGGATTAAAGAGTCTTCATCATCCTCCAAGTCAGTGAAGAGTCAGGCTTCTTAAGAAATTATCTAGACTTGCTCTATAATCACAGTAATCAGAACCAGGTATCTCCAGGGAGCAATTTGTGCCGCCCAATTTTGACATCTGTCTTAGCAAAGGACAAAGCGTCCTCAGAAAGTACTGCTCCATTGACTGTTGATGGAACCTGGATGGTTACTAAGGCTAAAACCTCTCTTTGAGATGGATAATATTGAGAATCCAGGTCAAAGTTATTGGTCCTTTTGCTAAAGTAGGAGAAAAATCACTAACCAGAAGTTTTGGTTTGTTTCTTTGTTTTCTGTGCAGAAATCACCAAGAAACCTAAAAGGATGAGTCAAACATATAACCATATTCTATTTAAATTAAATAAAATTAATTTTCCTAATATTTTTCAAATATTTACTTGCTCTTAAAAGCTTTTTTTACACCACCATATAGAACTACAAGGCTAATACTTCCTACCGTGTGCTAAATGTTGAAGAAAATTTGAGCTGTGTTTGGGGTTTGGTTTTTTTTTTTTGGATTTTGGATTTCATCATACATTCACAAAAAACAGCATTCTGGATTCTGTAAAACCAGTGCAGGATCTGTCCATACCATACACTTTTTAACAACACATGTTAGATACTTGCTCTGAAATAGAAGCCAGAGCTGGTTGAAGATCTGTGTGTTCTGTAACCCAGTCCCTACAGACCTAAATTAATTACACAGCTCAGCAAGTCCAAGCTTTACTGACCGAGGGAGACGTCTTGTGCCTCTTTCTAAAGAGGGAGTAAATGCTTTTGGGTTTTGGTTTTTTTTTTTAAACTGTTGTGGTACTTGTGTGCAGGTTTGCATTTTCCACTGATTTAGGAGTCCTAAAAATTCCTTTAGTATTAGACAGAATATTTATTATTTTCTCTAGTAGTGCTTGAGATTAATTTTTCAGCTCCATTTCTTAGGAAATCCAGAACCATATTGCTCAAAGAAAGAGAACTATTTATTGTGATCAGACACGACAGAGTGCAGCAAGATTTCACAGGTTTGTTTTTACAAAGACATTGGCACATGTGCATTTTTCTTCACTGATGTTTAAAGAAGTTCAAGTAACCATCTCTAGCCCCACAAAATTACATATGTAGTGTACAAATTGCAATAGCATAAAACAGCATGCTCTTTTGCTGTATTTAAATTTTTGGTAGTACTGTATCATTAATTCAATTTTTTTCCACTGGCACTTGAGTTACTCTTCATGCATTTTGTTTATATTTTGAGGTCCCTATGATGTTTTCTAACAGTTTTAGAGTTTTAAGAAGTGAAAAGCTCTTAGTAGTTTCACTGTCATAATTTGTCTGTGAAAATATGGATTCTTATTTTTCCCAAATGACTTCAAGGAGAAACTTGTTCAGCCCATGAGACAGAATTGTGGAGGTACTGCAAACCCAGTCATGGATTTGGTGATCTCTTGACGTTTATTTGGATATTTAGGGCTTTCTTTCCTTGATAAAATGTGCCTGATAATAAAGATTGTGCAGTCAAAACATTGCACAGAAGTTGACTACTCTGTTCAAGGCATGTCTCAATTTTCTGCAGACGAACCAATAGCTAAAGTAGCCTCGCTTTTGTTTTAGGAAATGAATATAGCTGCAATGTAGAGATGAAGTGTATGTGCTGAAAAACATGGACCCTTTGCATTGTAATTTTTCTGTCTCTGATTTTAAGTGATAGAACTGCTGTTTATCATGGGTTTTAAAGTGCTTTTTTATCATGGGTTTTATGGTGTTAGTTTTAGGAGGAAAAACTCCTACTTCTGTTGATCTTTAAATATCAGACAAAGAGCATCATTTTGTATCACAGTGATAGCTATTGGAAGGAGAAAAACTAGAACTTCTCAAGATCTGGTGTTTAAAAACCAATGCTGGTTGAGGAAGACCAGTAAATGCTGGGATACTTGTGGAGGGGTGCCCTTAGAAGAGGAATTCTTCATGACTAAGAGCATCTTTGTAAAAATTAGCTCTTGTATTTCTATTGATCAGAGTAAGGTGAATAGTTCCAGGGATAATTAAACCTGGGACAGAGACACAGCTTTATGGTATCATGCCCAGTTCATTTTTCACCAAAAATCATTATATTAAAAATAAATATTTACATTTGTGTTCAGTACTTCTGTTGGGAAACATAGATCTGTAGCAACAGAGTTACTTTGAGACCAGTGCAAACAGGAATTGCATTTCCCTGGAGATTTTGGGCAGAAACCAGTAGTAAATTACCTGGCTATAAGTACTTCATGCAGAGGGTCAGTAATGAAGAGTCATAAAAGCCTGTAGCCAATATCTTCACCTGTGATTTATACTACGGGATGCACCAGTGTTTAGGTTTTCAAGCTGAAACGTCTTTAAAACACTGATTTGAGAAAGCAGAGAGCCCATGTCTTTTGACAGTGAGTCATGTTAAGTATCAAATTTGGATGCTTGTACTTGTCCAGTATTTCTGATTTTTTGCCCTGCTGTGTACTTGGTTTTAGAGAAGATACTTTACCCCACTTAAATTTCTGTAACTCTTTTAAGAAAGGTTCTAGCACAATTGCTGCTAGAATAACGATGAGCTGGTTTATAGGCTTCTTTAAGTGCAGACAATGTTTTCTGGTTAATATTTTGAATATTTGATGTAAAAAATGTAAATTACTAAAATACTCTGCATCAGGTCTTCCATTTAGCATTATCCTTTCACACTGCGGAGTAAACTAATGAATTACAGCATGATTACATAGCACATAATTAACTTTGTAATTAATATGCAACTGCCACTTAAACTAAAGTACTGCTTATAAAGATGTACGGCAACAGTAAATCACAGGTCAGAAGTAGCACTTTGGAATTTTCAAAAGAATGAGAGTAAATGCAGAATCACTTACAGCAGCAAAGTAAGTTAATTAAAAAGCAGATTAATTGTGAATGTCCTGTTTAATTTTAAATACCTTTGCTATTTCTTTTCCCTGAAGAAAGAACAAATTTAAAGCCTAACTCATTCATTGTTTTCTTAGATGACATATTTAAAAATGAGCGTTAAACTGTCCTGGTTGAGATTAGAATTTCGTTAGTATTCCTTTCTCATCTTGGTGCATGAAAGGGTAGCATGAAACCAGCAACCTTTTACTTGAATGAATTCCAGCTTTCTTCCATGGTCTTCTTTTTTGGCTTGTTTTTCTACATCAAGGCAGTGAAACAAAGTTAGTCAAACCAAGTCCATCCTTTGTTTTGCTGATTTTTTTTTTAATTTTTTTTTAAGGAGGATGAGGGTTTGTTCTGTGCTATCATAACCAATGAAGAATGACAAAAGGTCTGAGTTCATTTACTTCAGACAAACTGGTTTTTTGCCACTGTCCCCATTTGCTGGTACCCCCAGCAGTGGTGCTAATGCTGGATGCCCTTGTGCTGACAGATCACAGGCATGCAGAATGGCACAGCAGTAAAATTGCATCTCTTGCAGCAGATTTCCAAAGTATTAGCTGTCCTTCCTATACCCTTTTCCTTTCCATCCATCTCCATGTGAAATACTATTGATAATGGCAGGGAATTGAAATCTCAGATGTAGGTGTGGCCATACTGCCTTGGTTCAGACTCTGCTTGGCCAGTGGAAAGCACTATTGAAAAAGGCACCAGAAGATGCCAAAGTTTAGGGGTTTTTTTCAAGTAGAAATAGCACATTTTGGAGAGCTCTGTAGCCAGAGGCCATGAGAATCTAAGTGTTACAGCTCTTTAACACCTTTCTGACCTTCTGAAGGTGATGCAGTACAGGAACTAGACCCTGCAGGTGTATGGGATGCTGTTCATGTTGTCAGTACTTCACTATGGGCTCCTTGATCTATAGGTTGTACTTAATCTCCTCTTATATCCTGCTTACTGTCTGGTTAAAATAAATTAACAGGATAGATGTCACAATCAGTAGAAAATGGCTACCCTAAGCATATAATGCATCTTTTAAAAGATTTAGTGGTTTTTGTTAATGTTTCTTTTGTGAACCAAACTAATTTTTCATGTTGAGCAATACATGACAAACAGCTCTAACTTTTGAGCTGAAACCCTTTGATTTCTGTGTTCAGTATGCATGGTGCTCATTATATTGTTGGTTGCTTCATCCACATGATGCTATTTTTTTCTTTTTAAATGGCTATCTGAAACTTCTGACCTGGAACAAAGAGTGATAGATGCTTCACAGTTGCTCTTCATTCTAGATAAATAATCATTCAGGCATAATTACGTGCATCTCTCAGAACTCATGAATATCTGCTGCCTGCTTGAATAGCTGGGAGGGAATATACATTGCCCTTACAAATCCTTCAGAATAGGCTGCTGCTTGTGTTGTATTTAGGAGGGGAAAAAACAGGAAACAAGGAACACACCACACACCAAAAAAAGGGGAAAAAACCTAAAAAACAACCAGAAAACCACCCAAACAAAAAATCAGAAACCACAAATTCTTCATTTTCTGTTTGCTGGCTTTGTTTTTCTTCATTGATTGCCATGCTCAACAGGCTGATTACCATGAAAATTGACATGTAAGAATAATCCTAAAATGTAAGAGTAATCCTGACTTACTCTTCAAAAATAAAATTTACTGGAAGTAGGGTATGCACTGTAAGTAGAATCTAACCTAATGGAACTTGGAAGGAGGTTTGTCAATAGAGTTTCATGTGTCACTTAGTGGGTCATAATGTGACAAACAGGTCAGTTTTATAATCATCAGATTTTTGCCTTAGTGGTTCAAAAAGGAAATGAAGCTTTAGGGAGGTGTCTTTTTTTCTGAAAATGATGTGTGGTGCATTCTTGGAGGTTCAGTTCTCGGCATTATGAACAGATGCTTCTGAACTAATCTCAAATGTCACATTTCATGCATAAACCCTGGGGGATTAGCAATATCAGGATTCCCTGAGAGTATTCTTGGAGGTTTAACTTAATACTCTCTCCCAGGGAAGTGTCCCACCTACTAACTTGATGAATGCTTCCAGGCCTTCCCAAAGGCCTTCTCTCTAATGCCAATCCAAATAAGGCCAGGGTAGAGGGGACACAAGCAAGATTGTGCAAAGCAGTGGGGCTTTGAGGCAGCCAGTAAAAATCATGTGGTGTAGAAAAGTCTGAGATCTCATCAGAAGAGATACCATGATTTGATTTTACATTAAAATGGAAAGTCATCAACATCTGGTAGAGGAAAAATCACAGCTCCATAATTATGATTGAGTTAGTCGTATTAGTTGGGAGAAATGCAGACAATTTAAAATATGAAAAAGTTAATCTCCTGTCTAGTAAATGCCCACTTTTCTATTTTAAATATTTCAGTGACTGTTCAGAAAAGCTTTTATTTTAAAGTAGTAATAAGTAAAAAACTCACTGTTGTCTGGAAATAGAGGTGCTTGTGATGGATGCTTTGATAAACTCTCTAACTGTAGAGGAATTGACAGCTATGTTTTTAGCATATTAGCCAGCTTTTTTTACCTTGTAATATATATTTGATATGTTATGTTTAGATAAAAAAAAACCCTAAACCCAGAGAAATTCTTCCTTAAGCCTCTGTTAGAATGAGCTCCTGTCTAAACAGAAGATAAGAGAGGGGGTTTAGCTGCAGTTCTCCTCCATCTACGTGGATGTTTTTGTGATGAGGTTATAATATATGTTAACATTATGCTGACACGGACAGCTCTAGCCAATAGGTTAAAATTGTTAGGTAGTTTGTCTTTTTGACAGATCTCGTCTCCATGTCTAGCAATTTATATGACCTTCCAACTCTGGTATTTTCCTTGCCAGTGTGTGTCCTAACCAGCTCCCTTCTACCTATTGGCCCTGCCTTATTCTCAGAGACTGACAAGGCAGCCTGTGCTTCAGTGAACCTGTGAGGAGGCTGCTGGGTCACCCTCAGGGTTAAATGCTGCTTTATTCCGTTGAGTGTTAAATTGCTTGTTCAATTCTTGGACATGTTTTCTTAAATTGATGTTTTAAACTAATTTAGAAATTCAATTTCTCGCAGGTAGAGCTGTGGCAATATGATGCATCAAACAAAATGTATCACATTTCCGTGTTTTCCCCTCACAATTTGGTACATGGGATGATTCATAAAAACCTAGCTAGGCATGCTCTGCATCACAGATGAATTAAACTGCAGGATAAAATCCCTGTTTCTGGGACAAGTTTGCTGAGTATCAGTTGTGTGAACTTTTCTCCCAGGTTCTGTAACATTCAGGATTTGTTGTTTGATCTTGCAACAAAGTGTTTATCTGAGTTTGTAATATGAATTCTTTCTTCCCCAGCATTTCATCCCATTCCGTGTGCACATGTGTGCTTATGTCTGTATTTGCATGTGTTAGCTCAATCATAGCAGGTCTGTTGGCTTTCACAAGGAAGGAGGCTTATTAAAACATGCTGTGCTGGTGAGGTGCTTTTCACAGGCCAGTCAGAAAGCTCTTGAGAACTTTGCTGCTAACAGCCATCAGAGGTTTTCTTCCCATAGCTGCATAACAGCACTGCAGTTGCTATGCAGTTCATTAGTGAGTCTTGACTCTGTGACAGGTGTGATGTATTAAAAGCACTTGTATTACATAACCACGTTTAAAAAAACTTGAATTGCAGGTAATATAAACTAATTTTTTCTAGAGATGTGAACAATCCTGAAGGAGAAGCGAAGGCAAGGGGGGGAGCAGAGATGGCAGCTCTGATAGCCTGAAGAGGTGGCAGCAATAAACTAACTTAGGTCCTTAGCAGTACTTGAGAGACTTGAATAAATTAGAGTCATCCCAGGAAACAGGTATCTAAATGGGTTTTAAACCATTTCAGAGAATGAATCTGTATTCCTAACGTCAGCTGGAAGTAGAATAGGACAATCTATTAACACTGAGCTTCTTGTGACAGACAGGGAAGGAAGGACGGATTTAGTTGTTAGGACACTGTCTGGGGCTTGAGTGAAAGGTTCAAAATTACCTGTGTTGTCACCTTGGACAAATCACCTAGACAACGTGCAACTGAGCTCCTCCAATGTACCTCTGCTGTAGAAGAGAACACAGTAACAAAATTCTAGTAGAGAGCAAGTTTGGCTCCCTAAAATAAGGTCAACCTTTGAGCAAAATACCTTTCCACTTAGTGTTGTTGAAAAGTGTATGATTTTGTTGCTCAGCAGTAGAAGTCACAGTGTTGCATTATAACGTCATACACATCCCTCTACATGTTTTCAGGCTTATTGAAGGCAATAAAAGAAGAAATTTATGTGGAAACTGGATCCGTTCTCACAGAAACTAAAATGGGAAGAAGCTTGAAAATAGGCAGTTTGTCCAATGGATTTATAACACTTGCAGGTGGTAGCATGATATTCTGTGGCAAAAAAATCCACTGACTTTTGACTGTTATCATAGGATATTTTCAGGGACTAAATTGACCTTACAGTCAATTACTGAGCTTACAGTACTCTTACGGGTTTCTATTTATTTGTTTCTTTCTTTTATTGTTAACGAGTATATGATTGAATTAATGTAGGTGCTTAATAAACACTGATATTTTATTGAAAATCTCAGATCACTGTAATGCTTTAATGATTGCAGGGGAAAGTGATTAATGTTGCTTAACTTACACTCTACAGACTTTGTAACAGAGTTGTTTGGTTTTGGGGTTTTTTTCATTGGTTGCTAATACAAATTACTTTCAATACATGTATTGTTATAGCTTTCTTCTTCTTTGGCTTACAGCTTCCTTTCTGAACATAATCTTATGCAGTCAGGAAAGGGTTCAAGGTCTGATCTTGTCCTGCCATTGAGATGGTCATAATGCCTAGTATTATAGTAATACCTCTGTATTTGAGCTGGTTAGAAAAAGTTGTCAAATAAGTCTTATTTTTCTAAAGAGAAGTAATTGTTGAAAAGGACTGGGAAGTCATACATTGTCCTGTGGTGCTTGATAAAAATATTTTGTCATGTGTTCTGTTATAGCAGTCCTGTTAGCCTGTACCTCTCCAGTATTTGTGCCAACCTGTAAAAAGGTTGGTGAATTTTGTTCTGTTAGGCTTTTCTTTTAAAGTCATTATTTCCTGCACACATTTCTGACTTAAGGACTTGTTTAATTGTTGCTGCTTTGCTGTTTGCCAAAAGCCCAGAAGTCTGCTGTTGGAGGAAGACAGTGTTTATGCCAGTGTTTTCTTGCTTCTTATGCTTCGTACAGTTGAAACTGTGAAAGTAGAAGCTGAGAAGTGTATAGACAAAAGAAAGGGCTCTGCATTGTTTAGTTGTTTACTGTCTGCCATTTTGAATACCACCTTCACCTTAGGAGGAAAAGCTGCAAGTAAGTGCCTAGGTCTTAACCAGCTGGTAGACAGCATAGAAGGGTAAGAGACTAGAAATTTCCTTATTCAGAACTGATGAATGTCTAAATGTAGTACAAGGCATAGTGGTGCTCAGGTCCCATCTGACCTATGGGAAAGGTAGGAATGTATGGATCAAAGAAGTCCTTAATCTGAAGTAGTTCAAGTTTGTGACATGGCTTTTTGATTGGGAAGGAAGAGTTGTTTGAATTGTTCCCTTGTCTCAAATGGGACAGGAGCAAATGGACTGCTCCTGGAGCATGACTTGTTTCATGCCAACCTGTCCTTTCTTTTTATATCCCTGCTTGGATCAGTCATGCAATAAGCATGGTCATAAGCATGACCTTTTTAATCCTGTAATATGGCATATTGGGGAGCTAGGCTTTTTAAGCAATGAACCATCTTTCAAGATAAATCCCTCCAAATTTCAGATATCATGCACCTCAGTTATTCTGGGGAAAAGAAAAAAAGGTGCCAAGATGTAACCAAGGATCACAAAAATCAAGAGCAAAGGACAAGGAGAGGTAGGATAGGGTTTTACTCTTTGTAAGGCTTGGTATTGTCACAATAACATGTCTCTCCTTGAGTTCATCAGAACCTTTTTAGAGGGGATACTTGTTTCCTTTTCAGGGGAGCCAAGTGTTGTTTCCAAGAGTTGTTTCACTGACTCCTGCCTGCTGAAGGCTTTGCAGTGTGGCTGCTCTGCCAGCTTTGAATGCGTGTCACCAGCACATCACATTTGATCACAATGAAAGCCACTCCAGAGTATGTCTAATCAGCAGGGCTTCAGAAAAACTTGAAGGCTCTAAAGCTGACCTCTGGAGTCTGTAGTGTTGCTGTTGGGAGCAAAGAAGAAAAGTGTGCAGCTTTTTGAGGTCTGTTCCACTGTGCTATAATAACCATTTAAACAAAAAAATATAAGAAAGGAAGGATACAAGTAGAAGAAAATACCGTCTGGACTTTAACTGCTTTTATCCAGCTGTCACCTGGATGTATAGTTGAAGTTTATCAAGCTAATTCTGTATTTGGAAGTCTGGCTGAATGCTGGAAATTTGGTCTTGAAATTGCAGGAAAGGCTATCATCAGATGTTTTATCCTTAACTTCAAGTAATAAAAAATTAATGATTTTACACCGTCACTTCATTGCTCACATTAAACTAGCTTGTGGTAGCCCTAGCCTGAACTGTGATTCGTGTTAGGCACTGTGTGTGTTTGGTGGAGATGGCATCTACCCAGAGCAGCACTGGGTGTAATTGGAAAGTCAGAGAAGCTGAAGAAGTGAAGCCTTTGGGGTGGAGAAGAGCTCAGGTCTCTGTTCACAGGGCTGGCTTTGCCCTGCAGTTATGGGAAAGAGCTTCTGGGCATATACTTTGTAGTAATGATGGTGGTATGAAAAATGCAAGGCAGTCTAAGTGTCTTAATTTATGGACCACACTATAAATAATTCATTAGCAATAGTGTTCCTGTTTACATTGTCTGTGATAAAAATGGGAAGTCTGCCTGCTTCAGTTTGTGAGACAGTTGTCATTCATAAGTTGTCAGGCTTGCTCCTGGTCTGTTCCAGTCGAAACAGCAGTGGGGATGATGGGAACTGGGCTCTCCTCTTCTTAACAGGAGATACCACATTGGTTCCTAGTCTTTGCAGTTCAGGTAGCTTTTGTTCTGGCCAAGGTAGCTTTTGTTCTGGCCAAGTTTAGCATTTTTATAGTTGCTGCTTTCAAATACATGAGAGGATTTTCAAAAACCTGCTGGAGATCTGTGTTGTGCTCTGCCAAATGCCACTTCAGCTTTGGTTGTGCTATCACCTGAGGGTGAGAGACCTAGTGGAGGTACAACTAAGAGATCTGTGCTCTCAGAAGAAATTCTACTGAAATCTGTTCCTGATTATCCCAAGAGGTTTCATAGTGAACTGAGCACATGACAGATCTTCAACCATGGAATTCATAAACCTTTGAAAACTAAATTGTTAAGATTCTTGATAAAAGGAAACTTATCTCATGGTAAGTGTAAAGTTCTCTTTATTTGCCTCTAAAGGAGGTGTGGGACACTGGTAATTATTAGAGGCCAGTTTCTAGATAAAAGGTTCCTCTCCGTTGATCAGGTGGTGAGAAAACAAATGGGGCAGAGGATCATGGATGTTTCAGTTAAAATCTTTCTTGAGGGCAGCAGGCTTTGTTGTGTAAAGCTCCTGCAGTATTTTGTAATCTAGGTGTCTGGAAGAATTTCTACCTTACTGGAATTCTGGGCACTTGGAAAGCATGAATAGCAATGACTACACTACAGATAGGTAAGTAGCAGGGATATGTGCAGATTTGACTTCATTGGAATTGAAAGCATTGCACTTGGAACTAGTTTTAAAATACGTTGTGTTCAAAATCAATTCTAGGGTGTCCAAAGTATTTCTGGGCTTTATGATAAAGTTTCAGTAGTAATGCATCTGTCCCTTTGGGTGTGTTTCAGGTCCTTGAATACTAGCTTTTGAGACTAACATAAACAGCAGTCACATTTCAAGCCTTCCAGGATATTGTGTTCACACAATGTTTGATTATGTATGTACAGAAGAGTTTTCCATGAGGGATACACAGTCATTTGATTTGCTTGTCCAATCCTGGCTCATTTTACCCAGACTCTCACTACAGTTTCTTAAAATTTAGGATTTGGTGGTGACTTGAAATGCTGAATGTTTATCCAGTTGTATTGACAATTCAGTAAAACCAAATCCTTTGGTTTTTAATGTATATTCTCCAGCAGGCTTTGTTGTGTATTCTGCAGGTCCACGAGTATTCATATAGATGGCTATCCAGTCAGCTGCCTAACAATGAAGATGATAAAAAAGATTATAGACATTACCAAAACTGTAGTTTTGTTTTGTCTAGATGCCCAATATTTCTAGTTTAAGTTACTTAAATGAACGTAACCCTCTAGTAGTAAATTGTCATAACTCAAAGCAAGTGGAAAGTTTGTGAGAAGCCCAGTGCAGGCAATATAATTTGGCTGCCAGCAACTGCTCTGTTTCTCCAGTTATAAAAGTTCACAGCCATCCAATATCTAGTTCACTTTTTCAGGTATGTTTAGTTTTTACAGGTTTTGCTGGTCCTCCTGAAATTTATATTGCTTCTATTCTGGGGAGCTTGGTAAATATTTAAATTTCATCAGAACAGACCAGAATAATGGCTGATGTCAAAATTGTTGTAGTATGTGTCTCAAAGCAGCTATTCAGTTGCTCTGTTCTCCAGAGACTTGGCTGATTGAGCTAATGTTTTTTCTCCATTCCTTCCCTCTCCCTGAGTGGTCTTCTGCAAAGCAGTGATGCTTTCCCTGGTGGCTTATGAGAAATCATTGGTTTTAGGAAGACTTCCTTATCTCTAAAATGAAAGAAAAGATTAATAGATCTTAATTTATAGTCAATAAGGAGAAATTACCATCTACTTTGACTATTTGTCTTCTTTATGTTGCTAAACTTAGTGGGGAAAAAAAAGAGTCCAAATCTATCCTCATTCCTTTACTTGGTGCAATATAGTTTGGGGATAGGGGATTGTTATATTCTTTGTGTTGCTACTCAGTAATGAGGAATAGAAGTTGTGATAGTGCAGTATCATGAGAAGAAATCAGCAATTTCCTTCAAATGCTACAGTTCAACTTCCAAAACATGCCTGGTTTCATCTGATAAGTAAGAGGGCCTTCAGTGTCAGAATGCAAATCCTTCTCACTTCTAATTCACAGTGGGCTTGAGGTAGTTCTTGCTAGGAGCATTTCTTTGGGTTGACCCAGGAGATTTTGACCTCTCTTTGTTATATAGCAGGCTATCTGCTGCAAGAGTTGTTATCAGAGCATAGCAAACACAGAGTAACATCTTCAATTTTTGACAGGTAATTGTTGAAAATATTTGCTGCTAGTGCCATCTCTCCTCTGTCCTTTTCTCCTCCTTCTGAGACTGTCTTTGACAGTTTGGTTAGGTCATTACTGTTTCCTCTAGACCTTTAGAAAATATTTATATTAGGTTGTCTTCTGTAGCTCATCTCTCAGGTTTTAAGCAAATAACTTAGGTGCCCATGTCCAAACCAGCTGGTTTCCTTTAGTAGCTGATAAATGTCTAGCAAAAGCAGGAAAAAGTTTGCAGTTCATAGATGTTCTTTGTTGCAGCTCTCTAGACTCAGCCCCCAGAAGGTGTAAAGCCAGGTGATGTTAGCGATGCTACATGCCTGTTTGCAGGATTTGGTAGGCAGACACGATGAATTCTCAGCAAATACTTGGCATCTTACCACAGAACCTCTGAAAGAACCAAGCTTTCATTAGGTAAATAAGCAAGCATGGCATGCCAGAATGCAAACCTTTTTCTGTTCTTATTCTCATCTGACTTCTGCAATCCTCCCACTGAGCCCAGAAGGTGGGAAGAGGTGCTTGATTCTGCTTCAGTTTGTAGACTGGCAATTTATCAGGGAGAGATGTTTTACATCATTGTTGTGTGAGTGATCAGGGACACTGGTTATGAAATCATTTGAGCACAGCCTAGAAAGGTTTTAGAGATGGCTCATTTGCTTGTAGCTGTCCCAATGAGGATTAGTATTTCTTACCTGCAAGCTACAGTACATATAGTAAACCTCTGGATCAGTGGGTTCTGCTGTGAACTGTCAATGTTTGTTCTAGCAGATCTGTCTATATTAGAGTGTGCAAAGCCTCTGAGAGCACTATAGCAGGGCTCTCAGCCCTGGCTCCCCAGTAGCGCACTTCTACACACTTTTGCCTTTAATTTTGTGTTGTTATCTCTTGCTGTTTTAAACTGCAGTGTCCTTTTACCTCCTTGCTCTCCCTAAAGATAACAAGCTGACAGAGCTGATGACACTAGGAGCTGAATGGAATGCAGGGAAACCAACCTTATAATACAAGTTTGCAGCAGGGCAATTACCTGTGATCTGCAGATGCTGCTCTGGGTCTGAGGAAACCACTCATTTCAGCCAGCAGGCTGGAGGTGAGGGCTGCCGGTGCAGAAGGCAGTTCATGTGCTTAATGGTTAGTGCTGGCTGGTGACCAGCTTGCCCAGGCTCAAGGGAGCTCTCTCCTTAGCTCTCTCTTACACAGTGTGTGAGGATTTTTATATTTCTATGTCTATACTTTAAGTATAGGTCATATCCCAGTGCTGTGTGTGTGCTTCCAGCTAGCCCGACCACCTTTGCTTTTGTAATCAGGGTGCAGATGTGCTCCATGATTGAACAACTTGTGCACACCGCCGCTCCTCCTCCCCGAGGAGTCGGGCAGGCTTGCTTATGCAAGCTGTCATGCTGTCTTTTTTTCAAAAGCATGTGTGGGTTTGCTTTTGTGTGTATCCGGCTGGCTGTTGGTGCCTGCATATAATGGGCTCTGTGTATAAAAACGTTCCCAAGCACACGGCTGCGGAAACAGCTTCCTTAAACCCGACAAAATTGCCAGCCCTTGCAGCTCAAGCCACCATAAATTACAAAAACCTGCTCCCACCTCCCTGAAGCTGTGCCTGCCGGGCGCTGTGTGCGCATACACACTCGCTTTCCTGCTCTCGCAGTCAAAGATGATAGAAAGTCTTCTGGGGATTACTGCACATTTGTAGAGCAACAATGGAAAGCAGCACAGCACAAATATCTATTCTCCTCACCCAGCATAACAAACGCTGCTTTGTCTCACATCTGGCCCTTTTTAATAGCTCAAAGCCAACAGCAGTAGCTATTTAACAGCTTATGGTAAATAAAGCTTTATTAAAACAACTTCCTTTTTCAAGTGTTTAATGATGAAAACAGCTTTTCACCTGACATTTTATACTTTTTGTACCATATCTAGTAGAAGAAATAAATTAGTTCTCATGGATAGATATTAAACTTTTTCCAGCAGATGATCTTTGAAAGCATCTTTGAAAATTCTCGTACTGAAAAGCGGGCTGGGAGCCCTTTGAATGCTGTGTGAGCCATGTGCCTGGGTGCAGACGTGCGGATCTGCATTGTGCCCGCGCTGTGCGGGCTGTCGGGGCTGCGCCTCGGGGCTGGGCTGTGCCGCGGGCGGGCACCGGCTGGGGCGGGGAATCCATGCAATTACACGCAATTAGCAGCGTTAAACCTGGGTGTACACGCGGAGGTGCGTTCTGATAGTACAAGAAACAACTTCTTACAATATGTTTAATGGCAAGGAAAATGTCAAGTGGAACTAGATGGTTTTTTGTCTCCGGACCGACAAATTTTACCACCAGGACAGGACGCTATGAGAAATAATGATTCTTTAATCCATCCCTAGAGGTGACAGGCTCCCGGGAGCTGCGGCGCTGGTTCTGACCCGGCTCATCGGGGGTCCATGCTTCAGGCGACGGAACGCGACTGTTCCGCCTCGTGTCCTCCGCAGGACCACTGCCCCGAGCCCCCGTCCCCCCGCGGGCTATCCCGGTTTCCCCCTGGTCCCCCCCGGGCTGTCCTTGGTCCCCCCCGGCTGTCCTGGTTCCTCCTGGTCCCCCTCGGGCTCTCCCTATCCGTCCCCCCCCGGGCTGTCCCTGTCCCCCCCGGTCTGTCCCTGTCCCCCCCCGGTCTGTCCCGGTCCCGCGGCGGGCTGTGGCGCGGCCCGGCGGCGCCCCCTGGCGGGTCGCGGCGGTACCTGCCCTCGCCCGGCCCCGGCCCCGCTCCGCCGCAGCCGCTGCCGCCCTCGCTCCCGCCTGGTTTGTTGCTTCATCGAAGTCACTTGGTAGATACAGATTGCCTGCCCTCTCGTAGGACCCTCAGCATGCCGGAGACTTGAAGGAAATTATTAGTTTTTAGCTGATTGAATAAACAGCATTAACCAACTTGTGTGCTGTGGCGGCAGGGGGCAGGGATGGTTAGAGCTGCTGTGCTGAATCCTTGCTTAAGGAACTGATCTTCATTTTCCCTTCTCACCTACTGTTAAAATTTCTTAACCGATAAAGGTGTTTCCTGTGTCTTTTAATTTATGGCCTTCTTGCCTTGGTCCAAAGTGCCTCCAGATTAGGTCTTGTCTGGTGCAGCCCCCTCAGGGTGGCTGGTCCCCCATGGAAATGGAGACCTGGGTGTGAGCTGGCCTTGAGTGCCGCTCACAGCAGCCTCCCCTGCTGCCTGAGAAGGGCTGCCTTTCCCCCTCTGCCCCCGGAATGGATTTCTGGTGGAAAGATGATTTGCTAAAAGCTTGGTTTCTGGAGGAATGGTGCCCTGTTGCTGGGGCAGGGGGTGGGTGGCAGTGCTTGGGGCTGGGCAGCAGCTGATGTTCCAGTGAGCACCGCACCAGCTCCATGTCTGCCCAACAGTGAGGGTGGGCAGCCTGGGGGAACAAGAGCAGAAGGCACCATGTGAAGTCTCTCTAGACTCAGGGGGAAGGCTGGGCCTGTTCCAGTGATGGCTCAGGTCTCCCTTGGCCGCAGGGGAGCAGATTTCCCTGGTCCATTGGCCCCACGGGGGCAGAGTTCTCACTGTGGATGGCAGTTCTGGCCATGAGGAGAGCTCAGCCCAGAGCAGAATCCACACTAACTTTCCAAACGCTGAAGGGTTTTAGACATGTTTGAACAAGTGGTGAAATGTTTGGCTTAATTTTTTCCCCCCTCTCTAGGGGACTGTTCAGGCTGCCTTAGGAACTGGTGGGGGCTATGTTTTATGAAATTGTTTTCTTAATTGTGTTGCTTGGAAGTTCCATTTCTGATTTAATAATTGCAATCTACTAACCTGAACTGTCACCCAATACAGAGTGTAGTAGAATCTCGTGAAATTCTCTTTCATGAACCCAGTCCAAAATTTCATTTGCTTTTCATTGTGGAAGAGGGTTTTGTAGTAATGGTTTAAAAGATTCAGTATGTTTAGGGTTAAAAAAAAAGGCTAACAGGTCGATACATCTGTTCCTTTAAAAAAACGCATTCTCCATTTTTGAGACATCATAAATATGTAGATGAGGCCTCTTTAATTACTGCCTAGGGCTATAAACTCTCAGTGCTAGAGGGAGGGAAAAATGAAGAATAATTCACCTTTTTTTTTTTTTTAAGAGAGGGAGACTGGGTCTTTACCTCAGAAAAGAAAGAAGAATGGGGCTTTTAATTGTTGAATTACCAGAAGGTGCTGGGAACACTTCTTTTTTTGTTTATCCTTTTGGATGGGGTTAGCATGTAAAGCAGTAGTGTACAACCTTTCTGGCGAATGTGTGCACCAAACAGAGGGGATTTGTTACAAAGCACCAGGAAAAATTCCCTTCTCTATCCTCCTCTGCCAGTACCCTTAATCCTGATCAGCAACATCCCCTGCTGCCTCTTGAGCTGCTCGCAGGCCCGGATCTCAGCGTGCTGTCTAATGCAGGGACACCGCAGGCCAGCCAGGGACCCTGCAAAGTCGTTTTCACTTGTGACCTGATGAGTGCACAGCACTTAACCGAATAGAAGTCTGTTCTTATTCAGCCCTGACGGCCTTTCTGTATCTTAAGTACTGTTATTTTCGACTAAGGTGATCTTGCTGCTACTTTTAAAATAGGATGAGATAGACAGAAAGGGTGTTTTTTTAAATTTCAGGACGTGGATGTGGGGAACGAGGCCAGAGTACAGCAATACCCATGTAGTAGGTATAGTTACTGGAAATTTAATTCTGCTGTTATTTTTCTTCCAGCCAAAATGGTCTGGTGTCAAAATGCTTATTCTGCTGTGGTGAAATTTCTGATCTCTATGATAATTTTCACTTCCCATGTTTAATCTTTTAATTCTTGCTGAGGCCCATGAAAGAGTAATTTCCAGATAATAATGGTTTCCCACTAATAAGCTCTGCATTTTTTATAGCAGAAATTACTTAGAGCCAGTATGCTCACTGAAAAAAATTACTCTATTTGATGCTCTTATGATGTGTCTGAGAGCAAGATAAAGATGAGTCTTGCAGCGGTGAGGCAGGGCATTTCAAATACAAAGCCTTGTGTCATTGTGTGTGATGGGGCTCCATGTGTACAATTCTGGCTGTTTGGTTCATGCAACAAATGTTTGCTGTGCAGGGGAGTTAGTGGGCTGAGGGCCTTCTCTTGACCAGGAGAGAATAAATGAGATTGGGCTGTGAAAGTAGCACCCTGTCAGCTGGAAGGGCTGGTGGATGATCGTCCCTCTCTGCTGGGAGGGAGAAGAGGCAGAGGGAGCCTGGAAGGGCAAAGGCTCAGCCACAGAGCTCATGTCATGAGAACAAGTGGAATTGAGCATGGAAGTGAAAATTCTTCTAGCCCACTAGGGGAATGGTGAGAGTTAAAGAGTACTTTTCTATGAGAGCCATTGGATTTTTAAACCAGAACTATTTTGGTGACTGACATTGATCAGATTATTACAGAATTGGTGTTCCCTGTCTCTGTAGGAGAGTAGGGGATTGCACTCCCAGTCCTGCCTCCAAGGGCCTCGTTGGGCTTTGAGAAGAAGCCCCATTGCCATGTGGGAGAAATGGCAATTTGGACAAGTATACTACAGTAAGCTGTGGCTCAGGTAGCTGATACCATGATAGCAACCTCTGATTTAGTTTATGGTTAACTGTAAGGCAGTGAACTGGAGTGGCATTATATGTGTACACATGAAATTGTCTAATTCAAAAATGTCATGACTTTCTTGAAAAAAAAAAAGGTGCCTCAGTTTGCCTGTCTTCAAATTTTTCAACAAACGTCTATGTGCTATATGTATTTGTTTTCAGTGTGCCCTTCTCCATCTGTGCTGATGTTCAATTAAGATGCAGATAATGTGTCCTGGCTTGTAAGATGGATCACTGGTGAAGTACTGTCATGTCTAGGCTAGCTTATCTCTTGATAAATACCTCTGCTGTCCACTGAGAGATTAAACTTGATGACTGCTGAGGTCTGTCTGGGGGTCCTACAGGCAGATAAGACTGTGTAACTGGCTTTTAATAAAGTACATCAATTTACATTTGCTAGAGGACCTTTGGATAGCACGTGCTATTGAGAAGGCAGTGGCATAATCAGAAGATAATACTTGCATACTTGGCTCTTCTGTTCCATAAGTATTATAATTTATTGACAGGAATGCTTTATTGAGCCCTCTTGTGTCTAGAGCTTGGAGGTGGGGAGCTTGAGCTGCTGTTCTAAGACCTCATTTAGTTGTCTAGCAGGAAAGATTTCTTCCCCTGAGTCTAATCCAGCAGGAGCCATCAAAGAACATTATCAGCTAGGTACAGAAATCTCTGGTGGTTTGGGTGTGAGGGATGCCTGCAGATCTGTGGTCTGGGGTCTGTCTCATTGTGAGAGCTGTGTAATCAAGGTTCCCACCACAGGGAACAATCTTCCTCTCAAGGGGGTTGAGTATGGACAGTGCTGGAATTGTTTAACTGAAGAGATGTTGAGTTGTGCACCAGAAGTGGTGAACAGTCATCTTCTCTAACCAGACAAGTATCTGAAAAATTTGCTCTCTCTTATGTGTGTGGAGGGAGCGGAAAACAGTTTTGTCATGAACAGTGCTCCAAATAACAAACGACTCAGTGCCACTGAAGAGGTTCATGAGGCAGAGGTTTCTGTGCAAGACTGGGACCTTGCTTGTGCTACTGTAAAGTTTGTTGTAAATAGTTTGGTGGTGGCATTTGGGTATATACTTCTGTGCCCACTCATTGTTCATGAACTCCAAACACTAGTCTGAGCCTTAATTTTTATTTTCTAAGTTTTCTTTAATGTTAGAGGAAGGTTTAATTTGCCTTAAATCACGCTCATTGTTAAGAGATGGACCTAAAGACCACAGGCCGTGTTTTTCCAGAAGCAACAAGTAGTTTGTTCAGCTGTAGATACTTGAATGAACACAATTTTTCTAGAAGGCAGGAACTGTGCATCCCTTTGCTCTGAAGATTAGGCCTATTCCATAGATTTATTCTAGGTTGTACATCTGGACATTTGTCATTCTTCAAGTCTGGGCTGTGTTGTGGATCCCAGTCCTTCCTGTCCCATCATCTTTGCCATTTCAAGGGCTCATTAAATAGATTTGCTAGTTGGAGGAGGGTCCAAAATGTACCTGTTGCTTTTATTTTCAGTCCAGAAATCCATATTCTTCAGGACACACATTTTATACTATTTTTGGCCATGTAATACTCTGCTGTATCTGATTTATTTAATATTTATGGGAGGTATTTTCTCTTAGAGGAAGATTAGGAAGAATCCCCATGCCCTTGTCCTTGCAAAAGCCAGGCTGTCATTGTTACTGGGATTATTATTATTATTTTATCTCACAGTGTGCTCAGGGATGTCTTGCAAGCAGCTCTGTTGAATTGTTCAGGTGGTGGAAGCGTATGGACCGTGTTCAGTGATCTTTATTGTCCTTTTTGTCTTCCAGATCGAGGGATTTTAATGGCTTTCAGGTAGAAGAAAGTGGAGACAATCAAAATGAATTCTATGGACAGGCACATACAGCAGACCAATGACCGGCTGCAGTGCATAAAACAGGTGAGTGAAGGTGGAGGTCATTGCTGCTGAGTGAGGGCTGGGTGTGGTGTGCCACGTGTTGCATATTACAGTGTCCTGTTGCTTAACGAGTGTCCTTGCCCTTCAGAGGGAAGCAATGGGACACACTAAGCTCATTGAAGAGAGTATCTGCTGTGAGAGCTGGTGTATTAACCTCAAAAGCCAAACTTTCCTGTACACCTTTCTAAGAACTCTTTAGCCTGGAGATGCAACAAATCTGTCTCAGCTGGAAGCAGAGTGGTGCTTGTCCTGCCAGCTCAGCCCTGGAGGGTCACAGTGGGCAGCTGTCATTCCAGTGCTCTGAGCACAGTAATCCACAGTTCCAATGGGCCAGTTTTGATTTTAATCCAGTAGCTGACCTGAGACCTGCACTGCCTGGAGACTCAGAACTTGGATGGTTGGCATGCCTCCAAGTGCTCACAGTGCTGCTTAATCAGTTTGCATGGAGATTGCAAAAACTTCTGATTGCGAGGTAAAATTTTCAGAAGCATCTGTTTGTGAAGATGAAGGGCTCTTCACATGCCACTGCCTTTCAGTGAATTATGTCTCATTTACAGATTTCCCCACTGTAACTGTGCTTGCAAATGCTTTTATAACTGAGCAATGGCAAGGAGGCAGAGACTGTCTTTCCCTGTTTTACCCTTCTCAGTGAACTTTTCTCTCTAGGGTTGCAGGCAGTGTGTATTCTCCTCTCATGTATGTTCTTATGCACATGCAACAATCCTAACAGAGTTTTCATAGCAATGGTCCTTTTAGAGGAGGTGAGCAAGAGAATGGTTTGTCATGTTAATATTTCCTGTATTTATCTCTAAATCCATGCATGCATGCAGCAAACAGGCGCATAAAAAAAATGCAAGTTGCACACAGATATTTTCAAGATCCCATCTGGATCCAGGAAATGAACTGCAGAGTTCATCTCTTCAGACTGGTTGAAATTTTCTGAATTACACTGGAAAAAGACAAACTTGTTATTCCATGAAATAATGTTCCCAAATAATTTTTCACTGTTGTATGGGCAGTTTGTTTGTCAGATCAGGTCACAGCAGAGTCCTGCTGCTTTAGTTTTTTTATTTGTGTTAGCTAAGTTAAAAACCTGCCTGCCTACTTGTGCCCTAGGACATATGCATATTGCTTCTTGAAGCAGCACAGCATTTCTCTGTTCATAGATTTGTGTTGTAGACACAAGCACCCTAAATCAAAGGAACTGATAAAAGATAAGTGTGGGGGTGGTACTGGATGAGTAGCTCTGGATTTTTAAATTTATTTCTTTAAGGACAACTTCCTCAAGAGAAGTAAGCAAGGAGAAGTGCTGATGTCTCTGTGGTGAGCAGCAATAGGACACAGGAAAATGCAGTGACACTGTGTCAGGGGAAGTTCAGCCTGGGCATTAGGAAAACGCTCTTCACTGAGAGGATGGTCACTCACTGGAGCAGGCTACCTATGGAGGTGGTCACAGCACCAAGCCTGTCAGAGTTCAAGGAACATCCAGATGATGCCCTTAGTCACATGATTTAATTTTAGGTAGTCCTCTAAGGAGCAGGAAGTTGGCCGCCTTATTGCTTAGAAGTCCATTACAATTTGATATATTCTTTGATTCTATAAGAATATGTTTATCTTCTCAGTTTCATCAATCTTCCATCATAATATTATTATAGCTTTTCCTAGATATTAGTGGAAGTTTACATTTTCTAGAATGTGTTGTAATGCAGGAAATGTGGGGTTTACAGGAGATGCTTTGGGTGACACAGAAAAAGATTACAGTTCACACCTAAACCAGATGATAATGATTTTTCTCTCCAAATTTCCTTTATAAGAGAGAGTTTCAGAATGAATCAAACAAAGCTAGTTCATAGGTCAAGGAGCAGAAATAGGAATCTTTTCCTGCAGAATTGCTGGTGGTAATCCATCCTCACTCTGTGGTGTCTCTCTTTCATCACTCTGCAGTGAAAGTTAATGCATCTAATGGCCCTTCAGAGGCCTGAGGAAAATATGAATTTGAGGATTTCATCCCAGTTTCTTATGAACAACTATCTGGTTCAAAAAAAACATGCCCTTGACTGGTACAAATTGGTGTCCTTTTTGGCCATCCTAGCCCATAGGATGAAGAATGAAGGTTAAATTGCAGAACAATTTAACCTTCTAGCTGTAAGAACAGACCTTTACATCAAGTGGAGACAAATGGAGGATGCTGCTCAGCTCCTTTTTCTAGAGCTGTCAGTTTCTGTACATAATTTATATTATTTTAATTAGATAAGAGAATATCAAATTACACTTCTTAAAGTTTTAAAGAGATAATTTTGCCTATGTAATGGGTACTCTGTCAGTTAAACCACTAACTTCATTTATACTTAGTGCTGTTTTGCATATGCAGCTTGGATATTTCTTCAGTGATGAAGGCCAGGGGGAAGGGAGGAAGGTCAGGCTGCCCATAATTTGTGTAGCACTCTCTGTTTTCTTTGATCCAGGAGGAAAGCTTGGGGTTTTCTGGTAGACCAGGAGCATGCTTGTGTCAGAGGTCAAAGGATGCCTGTAAAGGAGCTATCCTGCTTGGGAATGCTTGTGAATTCATGGTTCCCCCCTTCTGTTTATGCTCAAAAAAAGAGAGGGAGAAAACTTTTGTTTTCAACTCGTGACAGACTGTAGTTAATTAAGACAGTGGCTGAACAATGAAAATATGTCTCAGAAAGCTTTTTTTTGTGTGAGTGGCACTACTTGTAGTTTTGTTGGAGAGGAATGACTGGTTTGTTTTTTTTAAAGAATTTGTTTTGTTGATGAAAGTAGCATCAAAACTGCTGTTTGCTTTTTCATAGTTTGAGAATCTTGTGCTGTTATCTTTGCTGTAGTGGAGAAAGGCAGTTAGTTTCTGTCTCTTTTTGGAAGACACTCAACTCTCTGTCACAGGGTCATAAATTTCCATCTTGAGGACATTACCTTATTCTTTGAGACAGGCCATTAGCTGGCTAATACTAGAAAGAGTCATTTCCAGTTCACCCATTGAGAGCTGGACCGCACACTGCCCTATGCATGTTGAGTTTAGGAGCAAAGCACTACCTTGCATGGCTATAAAAATTATCTTCACCTATTCTGGGGATTAACTGCAGGGGCAGACAAAAGTGTGTCTGCCTTTTCTTCTGGTCTTTCCCTGTTCCCAGACTGTGAACAAACAGTGCTGCTGTTCCCCTGAGCACACATGTGCTTTTGGGGTGGTTAACACAGCAGCGGTGTGGAAGGTGCACTGCAGCAGGGGGAGGAAAGCCACCCTTCCTTGGCGCCCAGCATCTGCAAGTTTTATAACTCTGCTGGCAGCCAGTGGCTCCTGCAGCCAGACTGAGAGCTGTCTGCAGCCCTCCTTGCCCCTCACTCCAGCCCCTGAGAAATGCTATAAATGGTAATCCATGTGCCTCTTTAACTAGATCAGGTTTCAGCACAGGGTCAGGACAGGCTTCTTTCTTCCCAGCTCTGTGACTTGTGAGACACCCACAATATCCTTGCTGACTTCTGTTCCAGGATCAAGGTTGTGTTTTACCTTCATCTTTTTTAGTGCTTTAAAGCTACAAACCCAAAACTTGTATATGATCAGCTAGTTAGGAAATGAAGTGTGTGTTAAGAAGTGTTTCAGAATAGATGAAAGGGCAAACTGAAGAGGTGGCTGTGTATTTATGCTTAAAAAAACCCAGACTTCTGTGGAAGGCTGGAACAGCTTGTGTGGTCTCTTTGTAGCTGATTCCCTTAGTATTTGTAAGTGTGTGTGCTTTAAAATCAAACATAGCTTTTTTGATGTACAGTGGAGAAAGCCAAAGTAACAGGCTTTCCTTAACACGTGCAATTAGTTTGTCATGACACAGGAGACTCTTCAGGGTACGCTGGAGGAAGCTGGATGTTCAGGCTTTTTTCTTAAAGTCTTTGTCCATACAAACAAAACCACAAAATTACTTTTGTGCAGAGCAAAGGTCTGATGGCCCCTGAGAATTCCCTGCCATATTTGAGGCTGCAGTAATACTCTGTTTTTCTGCTCATGGCTCAGGTGGCTCTGGCACAATGTCCGTGAAGGTGTGGGGCAGCAGGAGCTGGTTCAGGCAGGCATGGAGCTGAATTTGAGTGCTGCCTTGCTGCCCAGGCACAGCCTTCTCAAGGAGCCAGCTTGCCTCCTGCTGCGTAGAAAATCCCAGTCAAGAATTGACTGGGTTTCTTAAAGCATTCTTCAGAGCAGTCCAGAGGTGTGGCTTTAACCAGATGCTGCCCATTGCATTTGTTAGGTGATAGAAGCAAATGCCAGGGGGAATCAGTGGGTTGGGTAGCATCTCTCTACTCTTACTCTAATGGGTCTACTTGAAAAACTTGGAGCTATTATGAATCTAGGGACTTCTACCTTTTGTGTCTCTGTTTGCTGTCAGTCAGTTTTGTAAGGTTTCTGTATGTTTCTTCTGAAATTCTTGCAAAGAAGTAGATGAAAAAACCCCTTTCTATATTGAAATTACAAGGAAGCCGCCCCTTTCAGAAAGGGTGTGTGATATCTTCCCACTGTGCTGAGTACAGTTGTTAGGCTTTGTTCTAAAGCTGTGCTGAAATGTTAGTAACAGGTTAAGGAGAAGTGTGAACAGGCTCTCTGGTGTCACAAGTATTAGATCATGGTGGGAACAGAGAAGGCTGGTTCTGCTGCTTGTGTCATGGTACATCAGGGCACACTGAGCTGTATCATCAAATGGTGCAGGATCACCACGCAATTGGAGACACACGTCACACAGCTGATTTCCAGAAACCCATTAGCATTTCTCCCCTCTTTCCTTCCAGAAGGCTTGCTGAATTGCTGCCTAGCAATGCTTTTTAGTGCCGACCCAGCCATTCAGAGAGATATGCTAAAAGTTGTAATTGCTGTGTGTTTGTGTTGATATTTTCTTGCTCAGATTGGAAACAAGCAAGCCCATTTCTTTCATCACTCAGCAGCTAGGTTTTTGGTAGCTTGCAATTCAGAGGAAAAAGACTTCTTTGTATGTTTACATAACTGTTTTTAAGCGCTGAAGTGTTTGAACTAATTCTTCTGCTCTTCAGTGTTGTTGTTGCAAACTCATGTAAATGCTAAGCAGTCCTAAACGTGTCATTTTTAGTGTATTTTGGACTGGTTACCAAGGACTGGTATGAAATTACAGCTGAAAGGATTTTAATAAAAGGAAAAATGCTTCCCATTTCTTTTCATTTGCCTGTGCTTAAAAAACTGCCCATAGTAGTTTAATAAAAATTTCATTCTTGAAGAACTTTGAAAATTAAAACTATTCTTATGAAGAGTGCATTTATGTAGAATATACTTTTTTTTTCTATATAAGTGTTACAGGGGTTTTAGCAGCTAAATGTGAAATAACAAGGCTAAAGGGGAAAAAGACCTTTTCCTTAATAAGACATTTGATGGGGCTCAAGTGTTACAGTTTGTTGGTTGAATGGTCCGTCAGTGTTGTGTTAGTAGCTACATTTTTGGGTATCTATCTTTCTGAGGCCTATAGCCACAAGTTCTTTGTCTGTATTTCTGCTCAGTCTGTTGGGATATTCCTCTGCTAGACTAAAGTATGTTTAGGAAAAACTGACAGCAGACCAGCTTTCCTGGCTCCTCTAGTCCATTTAGAGACTTGTCAGTCAACATTCCTGCTCATTAGATCCTGCATCCTGGTAAGGAAGCTGCAAGGGAAGGAGCAAAGAGGCAATGTGCTAAAAGCATTTCTGGTGGGGAGGGGGAAGAGAGCACCTTCTTGTTTGCAGTATTTGGCTGGTTTGTTTATCTGACAGGGTTCCAGTGGGTGGAATATAACCCATCATGTGAGGTGGATTGGTAAAATTGTGCAGCTTCCCTTTGCCCATTCCCAGTTCTGCTGCTTTACTGCAGCACCTGTCCTTGAGGGCTGGGGTGTTATTACTCTTAATATTAGTTGTGTTAGTATCCTCAGGATTTCCATTTCAAAATGGAAAATCCACATTTTAAACTCAGTCAGAAAACCTCCAGAACCCGTAGGATTTGGGATAGTTTTATCCTTTCCTGTGCAGCAAATTAATCTGGCCTGTGGTTTAAAATTTTTTGGATAAATAAGGAAGAATATTTGAAAATTCTAGGGATCTGTAAGTGGAGTCCATGATGCCACCTTGGTGTCAGATGAGCATAGGAAGTCCTTTTTGTCAGCAGCTGGGTCAAGCTCTGCAGTGAAAGTGTGACACAGATGGTGACATCTCTGACTTGTGTCCTGCCGTTTCTGGATCTTCCTTCCAACATATGTACTTGCTACTTGAGCTGCTCCTGTTGTGTGCAACAGCAAATCCATAGAGCTGTGGCTTAGAGTTTGCACATAAGTTTTTTACCATTTGTAAAAGTAGGTGTTTTCAAATGAGTCATAGTGGCCAAAGTGCTGTTAATAACAAGACCCTTCAGCTGTGCAGGCCTCTGCCATCATCTCCTGAAGGAAAAGTCTTTTCACTGGTGTCTTTTCACTCCTTCTTTCCTTTCATTCCTTCACTCCTCTGTGCAGTAACAAATTGTACGTGGGCAGGTCACACAGCAGGTGCTGTGGGCAGTTTTGTAATTGAAAAACTGTCTGGGGAAGCATTTTTCCTTTTGATTTGCAAATATCTCAGTAATGCCTTACTGGCTGGTAGGACCTGTGAGAAGAGGTCATGAGAATTTTACATCTTCCACTGTGGTAGCAGTTTGTGTAGTCATCATTTTAAGTAGTCACCTTGAGATTTTATCTCTGCATAGATTAAGAGATTAAAATAATAAAGATTAGATCAGTTGATTAAAAGTGCTATAAAAAGCTCTGTAAGTAAGTAAATTACTCAAATGAGTAAAAAAAAATTAATTGCAAAACAAAGTATGTCCAACAAATGTGCTGCTGTTCAACAGGATATACTGAAGACTAGTAGATATTTTTCAAAATCAGTGAATTTATTAATCTGAAATTTAGAAAATTAATAAATATAGCTATTTTAATTAATTTTAAAAATTTAATTCAGTACATATATCAGAGGAATTGGTGCCTTTTTTTCCCCCTTGCCATCAACTCATTTTATACTTTTAGGTGGTGTTACTTCTTTTTAAAGAAGGCACTATTGACAATAATTTTCCAGTAAAGGGGTGATGTAATACTTCTTTAATGTCCTTGAAACACCTTGGTAAGGTAAGAACTGCATGAAAGAAAACCACTGACCCAAACTTTTCATGAGGTGATACATACCTAAAGTTGTGAAATGGTTTACAGCACAGAAGTATTTATGTAGACACCCCACTTTGCTGAGTCCTTCACCTAATCTTCTGCTAAAACACATTATGAAAGTAGATGTTCTTACCTTACAGCAGGTAAGCAAGTCTAGAACAAATAAGCCTATTTTTATCAATAAAAGCCATTACCAATTTATGTAACTATTATTGTAATCATGAAACATTATTCTAATAGTGCAGTGGTATTCTAAGAGAAAGACTATGGGCACTGCTTGGAGAAAATTAACTCCTTGATATGTTGAGATATTTAGGACTGAAACTACTGACTGAAAGTCACGAGGGCATTTGAGAAGAAACTCCTGTATCCTTGCAATGCCTGCTGGAGTGAAGTGGAATGCCTGCTAAGGCTGAAGAAGCCTGAGGATTGTTGCTGTAGTCACACAGAGACATCTCATGCTGGCATGGTGTAATAGGGAGATACTAATGGAAAATGGGTTGTTTCACTTGCCAAGAAGAGCAAGTGAACTGGTTAGGCAAACTGATTTCATAATTCTGTTGAGCTGTAATTACAAATCTAAAGAGAGACTGGAGCCTTGCATGACTGAGCATGGCCTTGGAGAAAGAGCAAACAGTTGTACCTTTGTCTTTTGACTTTTATCCCATAAAATCAGTTTGGGAATGCTTAAGGAAAAATACTTCTGACCCCTCTGATTATGTGGAATCTTTGCAAACCATAGTGTTTCCACTGCTCTCAGCTGACATCATAGCAGTATCTTGGGGGTAAGGAAGGTGCAAAGCCTGCACCAGCAATCAGGAGATGAACATGAAGACACACTGCCATTAGTCTGCCCCATTTCCATCTTCAGCCAGATCTGATCACAGCCTTTAGGGGCCCCCAAGTCACAGTTTCCTCATGAGCAGGGGAGGGTGGGTGGAACAGTAGGTTGTGACTAAAGGAGTTTAATTTGCCGCATGTTCCCTTAATTAACATAAAGTTTTATCGAAGTATATCATAAACACAGTGCAGTCACAAAGACAATGTTGCAGTTCTGATCAGCAGAGTTAAGGAATGATTCTTGTTTCAGCTCTTCTGGCTTCTATGTATAGTTCTTGAGGATCAGATGTTAAATCCATTCCTTACACTTCTGTAAAACTAATGGACAAGCCAAGGTTGCAGTATCTTTCCTTTGCTCCAGCACATGCATCTAGATGTGCAATCATCCTCACAAAACTCATGGCACAGGAGATCCAGGCAGCAGAACAGGGCTGCTCAATTACCAGGCATTCACCTTTTCTGCAATCAGTACTGAATTATACACACACTTTATACTAAAAGTGTATGAGAGAAGCATCAATTAAAATCTGCATTAATATAGATTTTGTTTCCTTACAGTTCATAACTGAATAGCTTGGGATTTTTTCAGTTCAGCGATGCTCATATTTTTATTTCTTCTTTTTCTCATTTGTTTAGCATGTGATCTTGCACAGTATTTTCTTGATGTTAAAACATCTGACAGAGGTGCTGGTCATTGCTCACTATTTGTTTAGTTTTGAAAAAGAAGCTGCAATGGACAAAGGGGGCAAAGGTGACTCTGTTTGTTTGGTTTTTCATAAGTAGGAATGGCTAACATGGTCTTAATCTCTCTCTATTAGTATATCTAGTGCCTCTCAAAATGTGAGCCTAATAAAATATTTATAAAGCCTCCGATGGAATGAGCCATGTAAGTGCAAGATAATTCTATTAATTAGGGATCTCTCAATCTCACAAACACAAAATTGGGAGGGGGGATTATCTGAATGCAAAGTGCACAGCTTGAGCCTTTTAATTTTTTGCTAAATAAAACAGTCTTTGATATTGAAAAGGACTGTAGAGAATTGAACTATCTATACCCATATCCAGATAAACAAAAATCACACTCCCAAAAGACAGTGAAGAGCTCAGTGCTCCCCTCTAGCCTCATGAAAAAGACCATTTGTTTTGAATATTGATTGCAGATGAGTTTTTAATTTACTGAGTACGGCTGCTTGTGGATAGGGCAAGGTGTGCATAATCACTGTTGACAGTAAAAAAATAAAGATGGAGAAACCACCTATTTCAGGTCATGTCATTTTTTACATTTAAAGTGTGTTCTTGGGTAGTGTTGTCCTGTATTTCCATACCTGAGCTTTCTGGCAGCCAGTGGTGGATGGGGATCTGAAGCAGAGACCTTTGCATAGGAGGGGAGACAGGCTCATGGGTTGGGCTCATTCACAGAGCTTGCTCAGGGTTTGGAGTAATAAAGGCTCCATGAATGTATTAAAGCAAATGGCTCTTGCTGATTTGCAGGTCTTATGGCGCTGAATGAGCCATCAAATTCAGGTCTGGTAGCAGTGTACCTGTGCACTGAGTAACAGAGAGACCAGCTCTGTCTCCCTGTGGTTATGCTCTGTCAAGGGTGTCTGACCAGGAATCCTATTTACAGTCCTAAGAGAGGTGATTAGTTGTCCTCTGGGAGCTGAACACCCTTTGCCCCACGAGCAGGAGCACAGTAGTTCTGCTCCCAGTTGTTTCAGTTGATGGGCATGTAACCTCTGCCTGTTCTTTCTGCCCTTCCTCTTCCAGGTCCCATTCTTCCCTACTCCTCTATTTGCCCCTCTTCAGCACATAAGTGCATTTTCATTACACATGACTGCAGACATGTCGGGATGAGCATTAAGATGGACAAAAAATAGTCTGAATTGCCTGGCAGAATCTGCCAAAGCACCTGGCCACCAAATCCCAGCTCAAGGGTCAGAGTGAGATACACCATACTCTTTTCTAACACCAGAGTTAGAAAAGTACTGATGGAGTCAGCTCCATCACCACAAGTGAAGCAGGTCAGCTCCTTCACCACACGTTATCAATCAGTTTAGCTCCAAAGGAATTATAGGTTCTGCATTTATAATTTTGAGTATACTTACTTTTATATATCAATTTTGATAGCTGTGTTTACAGTTTTGTTATTAAACTAATAGAATTACAACCATATGAGATTTTCATTTCCATTGTTGTCAAGAAAGGCTTGAAAATCTGCATGCTTGCAGCTGAAAATAGCAAGCAGGTCATGTGAACTTGAGAGTTTCACAGGCATTTCAAATGTATACAAAATTTATGTCATGCAGAGTATCTGGCCTCATAGTTTGGAAGAGATAGGGCTGGGTTTTATGTAGCTTGAAATTCTGGACCTTTTGGAAAGTTTTGAGAGCATACAGATGAACCTGTTGTCTAAACTTAGCTGGATTACCTCAAGAATAAATATGTACAATATCAGAACACTAAAAATCCATGCTTCCTTTTGGAACTTTTCTTTGTATGCATTATGTTTATGTAGAAAAATGAGGAATATTAATAACAAAATATTTATCTGGCTTGAAATAATTGAAAGTATTTTTTTTTAAAGGAGGGTGTTGTGAGGCAGGAGAAGTGTTTATGCTGTGAACTTAACTGTGTCATCCTCTTACATTGATGATACAGCTCCACCTTTGGGAGAAGTTCCACCATGCATTTAATCCAAAGCTGCTGCTGAGAGCAGAGTCCTGGTACCTTCCCAGCCCTACCTTTTGTTTGCTGCCATGTTCTTTGAGTCAGGTCTAATGATTGTGTGGTCACATAGGGGATCTCACTGTGAGTGGTGACTGAAAGTCTGCATTTGGGAGGTTAGATGACAGTCAGAACAGCAAGTGTGTTCTGAGGCACTGAAAGTGCTGGGAAGTTCATGTTTGGGCAAGGAAGCTCACAGAGACAACCTGCCATAAGACTAAGCATCACCAACAACATGTGCCCTAGGATTTAGGTCAGCTTCAGACTAGTGTTGGTGTGGAAAAATGCCATGCTGTAACATGTGCCCATTCCCATGGGCTCCTGAAGGGCCTCCCCTGCAGTGGCTCACACTGCTGCTGTCTCCCCTGCTAGTGCTAAGGTTCAAGGACCTGCCTTGCCTGCCATCCTGGAGGGCCAGGGCAGCTCAGATGGTTAGAGCAGAATGGGGCTAATTTACCATGCAGGCAGGCCTGTGTCCTCCTGTGCTGTGCAGGGGAGAAGCAGGAGAAGGCAGAGGGGGGCAGGAGCCTTCTAGGGCTGGCAGCCCCCAGTGCCTGTGGAACAGCAGCCCAGGCTTTCTGTCCTGCAGGAGAACAGCTGCCTCCTGGATTCACTCTCCCCAGCTGATGGACCAGAATGTTTGCCAAGCATACAGCCTTGCCACATGGTGTGTAGGAAAGGGTTAATTTCAGAGCAAAGAAAAGGCTACCTACATCTCTCTGTGCTCTCTTTTTCTGTGCACTGAAAAGCTCCCTGTGTTGCCAGTGTTTTGTGTCGCTGATGTAAAATTCCCAGACTCGTTGATTAGTGAAGCTAGACAGTAGACAGGGTCCAAGTGGCTAACCATGTGAGAAATTCAGTGACTGTAGGCTACTGTTAATTAACCTAGAATCTACAACATGGCATAATGTCTGTGTGATAAGTTATATTATCTTCAGCAGTTCAATTAAATCAAGGAGTGAGACACAGAGCAGACGTAACTCGGCAAAACAAACACACAACTTGAGTCAGCCTTCATAATTTGCTGCGACATCACGTAAATAAATGCAATAACTTGTTTAGCATAGTTAAGCAGTTTGCTGCTCAAAAACTTACTGCATGACATCTCATTTTGAATAGGTTAAATTGAGGCAAATTAGGTCTCTGTGTTCAGTCTGATGTATTCCACAGAAAAGAGTGAAAAAACCCTCCACTAGATATGTCATTTGTAAATTGAACTTCAACATTTTTTTTCTATAGCAGCAGAGAGGAACATATGGATTTCATGTTTAAATGATTCATTTTCCATACCGTTGCTATCACGTTCACATTTCTTGATGTGAGATAATATTAAACCTCTGTAAGTGTTCTTAATTTTGACTGATATTCTTGCATTGCTTACTAGACTGTTCTGTCTAAGGTGCACAAGTGTAGAAAAGTTTATATTTAGAGAGGATAAGGCCATCATCATTGCCATGTTTTAATGTGGGTAATTGGCTTCAGTCTCCAAAATCATAGTGAATCTTGGGTGGCAGGAAGTGGTTTTCATCCACTTTTCACCCACCAACCCAGAGAGTACTCAATTTCCTTTAGTATCCTTCTAAATAAGGTCTTAATTATATATACTTTTTTAACTCAAAAGGGAATTTAACTCATATGTGGAATGAAGCTTATATTTTTGTGCCCATTGCAGAGTTTTTATTGTATATCAAGACTTTCTGATCACTGTTTGATTGCAAGGGAGTAACAATTTCAATGGGTGGCTGTATTTTGAAACATTGGGACCAAAAATTGCCACATGTCAGCTGTTGTATGTAACTCTCAACACTGTCATTGATGACAGAGCAGTAAACCATGGAGTGGGCACACACACAGTTGCAGTGGAATCTGTGAACTTGGGTCCTACTGGACCTGCATCCTCTGCCAGTATGTCCACACAAATTTACAAAGGTGGTCTGTTCTTTAGGTAAATAGAGTGTTTTAAGCCAGAGGTGATCATGAGCAGCAGTAGATGTTCCCATCTTCCCTGGAATCCAGCTCAAGTGTCAGCAGTCCTCAGAAAAGGACTTTGCTGGTACAGTTCACTCTTCTTTGGAGATAGTAAAATGGATAGCAAAGTCTTCTGCTGTTCTCTTTATTCCCCTACACCAGACTGTTAATTGAGTAGCTACAAAGAGCAAGAGATCCCTTCCAAGATCAAATATGACTCTGAGACTCAGACTCTCTCTTCAGAGCATCACCTGGTGATCCCCACAATAATGATATGCTCACATGCATCAAGTATTTCTGTGATTTCTGTTCTATTCAGGCTAAGAGAATATTAGATTAGAGGTGTTATAAATGATTAGACTGAAAATCTTCGAAGTTTTTTCAATTATAGAAATTGTCATGTTTTGCTAATAGTCTTCTGAAAAGCAAATTATACTGAAAGCAATCTGGTAAATAACTGTTTCATTCAGTTCATTGGCTTTGTTCATTTTTGCTTCAGATTTTATTCATACAAATCCTCTCCACTTGCTGAAAACATCATTGCTTGCAAGCATGGTGCTGTTAGGTGGCCCTTCACTAGCAGCTTTGAAGATAGATACACCAAGATGTGTTTTACCCAGATCTGGTTCATTGTCATGTTTGTCTAAACCAGCTCCTAATGAGGTGGATTTTTTTCCCCTTGTTTACAAGAAGCACAGTTTCAGACAAGACTCTTCAGACATATGCCTTGCTTCTTCAAAATGCTGCCAATAATTTCAGTTGAAGAGGATAGAGCCATGCATGTAAAATGCTTCACAACAAAGCTGATGGATGGATCTGGCATAAGCTTTGTTTTGTACTTCTGTTCTTGGATTGAGAACTGAGAATATCTCTTTATTTCCTGCTTGATGAGTATGGTAGATGTAAAATTCTTCTCAGGCAGGCTTTTTGTTGTGAGGATGTGAATGACACTGGAGCTTTTTGCTCCACATACAGTGTTTAAGTTGTCAATAAATAAAAATCACAGCAGGCATTTGGAATGTTTTCTTATGTAACTGAGGGAAGGAATTGCACCTGCCTTCATGCTTTGGTTCATGCTGAATGTTCTGTTTGTTTTCCACAAAAGTAGCCTTAGCCTTTGAATGTGTAAAAGAAAAACTGGAGGAGAACCTGAATTTAAAATTATTTAGAAAGTCAGAAAGCTGTGAGAAATATGTCCCAGACAGAATTCTGTGCAACATTGCAAGAAATGTCCTCGAGACCAGCTTTTATCTCATCCTGTAAACTACTCAAATAGAGGCAGGACCCCTGGTATTCTGACTTTTTCCTGTGTTTTGTTTGGAGATTTTAGTCTGTGATGGAACTAACAGAATTGCTGATCCTGCCCAGTGAGTTTCTCCCCAAATTTCAGTGAGGCAGTTGCATTTAGCAAGTCAGGATTTCAGTATCCCCTCTGGATTTAAGTGGGTTCTGATAGTGTCCCTCAGGGGTGAGTCCTGATGCAGTGAAATAACTTGCTGGAGGGTTACAGAATAAAAAGTTAAAACCAAGTCATTGAGGTCACCCCTACCTTGGTGCAGGCAAGTAGAAGGAGCCTTTTCTGCCATAGCAATTGCAAGTTTAACACATGTTGAAACTTTAATCTAGGAAAAAAAAATACTGCTTTTCAGTGGTGTTCTAATAAGTACAAATTACCCTTATGGGGTGCTACACTGAAAATAAAGCATGTGCATAAGGGTGTGCCCTGCTTTTTATCTGCTAGCCTATATCTAAAAAAATTGTTCTCATTCAGGTATAGTGTGTTTCTCAGTGGTGAAATTTCACTGTAAGCTTTAGCAGAAGATGTGTGTAGCTGGCAAGCAGCAGCAACACTGGTGAGAATAAATATCATGTAGCTCTTACTTGGGCTTTTGATTAGTGGCTCTCAATTCATTTCGTTTCCCACAAGGAGAGAAGAGTTACTAAGAACTATTTCACATACAAAATTGCATAGATTTCAGTGAATTTTTCTTTATGTTGTTTCTGTGGTTTTGGTTTGGTTTATTTTTTCCCTTCTGAGAGATCTGTGACCTAAGTCCTATCAGTACAGTAGGCATTCAGTATTTTGTTCATCAGCTCATGTGCCTCTCTTGCCTTCTGGAAATAGTGTATTTGATATTAGCAGAGCTTACACATGCTGTTGTATGGAGGTTTCAAGCAACTTCTGTTTCCCCTGCAGATCAAAGTGGTCTGTGGAAGGAGCTGTATTCACAGAGAGATTTGGTGTCAGGCAGTCACTTCTCTGGTGGTTTAAGTGAAGAGTTCAAAAAAGAATCCTTTTCCCTTTTACTTGGAAGATTCATAACCCAAACTACTGGCTCTGTTCATGGGATTTTTTTTTTTTGCATGAAGCCTTACAATATGGCTTCTTACATGTACTCACTTGGATTCTTGCCTTTCATCTGTATACACATTCATTTGACTCCTCCACCAATAATTATATGATCAGCCAGAGATTAATTCTGAAATGGAGCCTAGGTAAAGCTCTCACTGGTTGGTAATGTGAGCTGTATCTGTGTTGGTAGAGCAGAGGTAGAAACCCACTTTGCACAATGCCTGTCTGCTTTTTCAAATTCTGCTATGGTTTTAAAAATCCATGCCCTGCATGTCAGTCACCCCTTGTTAAAACAAGGCCTCTGACCAAGAGCATCCATTGAATAAGAATTATCTAATGTAACGTGGTCCAAAAGCTCACAGACTGGGAACTCCTGAAAACCTGCCATGGGAGGAATTTTTTTTCCCTTCATTTGTCGTGAAGTTAATATATGCAGCTACTCAGGCATGAGGGGATGAAGGGAGAAAAAATAGGTTGTGAACATTATAGTTGATCCAGATGCTTAGAAATGAGCAGTCATGTTTTCCCAAATTATGCAACTGATTTAAAAGTAATGATATATTTTAAAAATTATGCCCCTGAGATTTGTGCCTCCCACATAAAACACTCATATCATTTTCATATTTTTCTCAGCAATTCCAAGAATTATAAAACCACTTCCTAAAAAAACCCAACAATTCCTAAATGCTCTCTTTTCTTCTTGTTTCTGGAGTTTTCACTGATACATCTACCATCACCAGAACTGGAGAATTTCGTAACAATATTACTGTTGTAAATTAAATTCCTTCTTTTCTGTGCCATCCCTCTCCTCCAGCTAAAATTTTGGAATACTTTGGCCATGTAGACAGTGAGGGATGACAGTGTGAACAATAGTATTAGGTAAGTTTATTAAGTGCCTCTAAAATCAGGACTTCCTGTTGTTCAGTAAAAAGGCAGAAATTAATGTGATAGTCAAGAAAAAAAAAAAATCCATTGTCCATGCAAATTTCAAAACAAAATGAGATTTTTTTTTTCCCCCTTTCAAAATCCTACCACCCTCTTCAGGAGAGGTAGGGTTCCCCTCTGAAATGTCTGCATGCCTTCTGTGCATGTGGAAGCATCTTCAGTTAAGAAATAACCCTCAGTTTTTCATGATCCTGAAGCTGATCACCCTAATTGCTCATGATGATGTCTCGAGCAGCAGAAGCCAAGGTTCCTGGAAGGGATTGGTATAGAGAGTGGGCTTCTCCCTGGCACTGGCATTTCTGAGTCTGTCACATTTGCCTCATTGACCAGCAGCAAAGATGGAAATCTTGATTATTGGAAGGTGCTGTGCTGGTATGTCCCAACAGTGGGGCATAAACACACTTCAATGGCATTGAACCTGAGACTAAAAGTTCCCTTAATTTGGGCTCAGACAATTTGGATTTCCAAGTGGAATCCACTATGATTTGCAGGTGGGAGAGGTGGTGCTGTGGAGAGAGAGTTTGGGGAGCTCTGGTATTTCAGCTATAGCTTGTCTCTAACTAATGAAGTCATGCCAGAGAATGGTGTAAGCATTAATAAGAATGAAGTAGGATTTTTTGCATTCACTGTGCAATTGAGTCTTGCTTTTGAATTACACGCTGTTCCTAGTTGCCAGACTTGATAATTATGTGATGTAGAAAGGAATATTCAGCCCTTGTGTATGTTATTTACCATGTTGCTTTGCCTTCCCTTTCCAGCACTTACAGAACCCAGCAAACTTCCATAATGCAGCAACAGAGCTCCTGGACTGGTGTGGAGACCCCAGAGCCTTCCAGAGGCCGTTTGAGCAGAGCCTGATGGGCTGTTTGACGGTATGTCCACCCTACTGTGACAGCGGCTCCAGTTCTGTTTTATACTCTGTTCACTCTCTCCTGGCCAGAGGAACTTCATTTTCAGAATCTGCATTTTAAGGGAATTTTTGTCATTTTACCTCAAATACATAAAGCCAGACCCTGACTTGTTTATTTGACTCCATTGCTTAACAGGAAGCAAAATGCAATAACAAGAAGTTGGAGCATAAGAGGGCTAAACGTTTTTAGTTAGATTACTTACAAGTGCGCAGGCTAGATTATTTGTTATACACATACAGTGTTATTTCATGGTTTGAAATTGCTCAGTGAGCCATGTTCTTACAGAGTGATGAACTTTCCAGGTACTTCTTTTCCTTTGGCATTTTTCATAGGGCTGAAGGACCGCTTGCCTTTTATTCTAAATTTGCTGTGTTTCCAGCTAAACACTGTTTTTGCCACGCCTGTTCAGCTTACTTTGTTACATGAATTGACTGCAGGTCTAAGCTTGACATGCTAATTCCAACAATTCCATTGATTTCAGTGCTTTCCTTTTCATTCACTTTTCATTAAGACCTCTGTAGTTCCTAAAGCAACTTCATTATAATGCATTAAAATATATATTTTTCTGTGCATTTTGGTTTTGAAACTTTTGTTTTCCAGCAGCAGCAGTCTAGAAATGTTATGCAGAGTTGAGACTTTAGGTTAATTAAATTCTGACTGAGCAGAAGGATTAAAAGTCTCACTGCAATTTTCCAAGCAGGATGATCTAAACAAATAGTCACAAAAGAAACAGAAATTCTGAAATTATTAATGAAGAGACTGTAATTTTATTTGTTGTGAGGCAGAAGTGCATGGATTACTTTCATGCAATGTGTAGCTGGTATACATGAAACAGACATTAAGACTGAAATTCAGTTGCCTGAAATCCAAATGTTAAGGAATGGCTCCATCTTAGTGTGCTCCAGTGTATAGCATCCCTCAGATGTGTATGTCAGAAAGTTCGAATAAATCCAGTTATACTAGGAGGTGCATATAATCTTCTAGTCAGAGAAAAAATAAAATAAAGGAAGTTAAAAATGGTAAAGTCCAAAGACAGAATATTTAACAATTCTGTTTGAAGTAAAAGTTATCGGTAGCATCAATTATGAGAAAATGCACATAATGCACATATGGGCACAATGTGACCATAACTATATTTTGTTTATGCTTTTTAAAAACTTTCCTAGCATTTTTCAGGGTAGCTTTTGGGAAAGGAGACATTCACCTCAGGTATAGCTGGGCAATCTGTGCACAGTATTTCTCTGCAGCCCCTGCTAGAACATGGTGAGTCTGACCTGCGACTTCCTTGCTGTTTAAATCTTTTCTTTCTACATGAGCAGATCTTCAGCCCTGCCCATGTGAAGGGTCAAAATAAGGTCTGAGTGCCAGTGATTCATTCTCCTCACAGTGTAGAGAAAGTGGGCAGGAAATGTTCCATGAAAACTGGTGAGGTAAAACACAATACGTGGTTTTCAGTGTGTTGAAATGAAAATAGTGTTTTTCTCCTGTCAAGAATGAAAGAAAAGAAACCAATCTTACCATCTAAGTACTGTTAATATTTGAGCCACATGTATTACTTTGCTTCATACTTCTCCCTGAAATCTGAACAGGGTGGCATGCCCCCTTTCCCAAGCTTGTTGTGGGAGAGAACTCTCTGCAGTGTAGGACTGACTGGCAGCAGCATCTTTATCACATGTTGTAATTTCATTACATTCCTGACAAGGAAATAACACAGGAACTTAACCAGGTGGCTTGTGCTGTGTTTGATAAATACACAGGGTTTGCAGAATGCCTATAAACTGCAATGAATATGTTTCTTGTTCTTAATTTTAAAATCCCTCTAAGAAAGATATTCTTTAATTTCTTGTTGTGTACATCCTTCTTCCTCTTCCTGCTTCCCATTAAAGAGACTTAACAGCATGGTTGTATCCCAAGAGGTTTGTACTTCCTGTATCTTCTTCATACATTAACAGTACAGTGGGTAAGGTCTCTTTTTTAATTTTTTTTTGTCCTTATATCTATATTTTTTCTATTTAAGCTTACACATATATAATTTCTTCCTAATTAATATGTTCTGATTCATAATTTAGCAGACATGGATTTTTATGCTTTTTGTTTCCTTACAGGAAAAGGGGTTTGTGTACTTTTAATAAATGTGATAGAACTTCAGTCTGTTTTCAGAGAAATTATTCAGAAAGTTGCAAATAAGTCAAAGGTAGCTGAAATAATGGAATATCATGAGTAGATTTAACATCAGATTGCATAGCTTCATGTTCTGTACTGTCAGAAGCCTATTTTTCTTAATGCTGATAAGGTTTACCAGTTCTTACTTCTTTGTGAGGATTATGCTAAAAGAAAAATGAAAAATGAGTATGAAAGTATTCAATCACTGAAACAGGATTACTGTTTTATTTTGCTAGCCTTTAAAATGACCTTCAAAGTTAAATTCCCTTAAAATTTCTGTGTTTTTGAATATACTTTTTTTAAAGCAAGTGATCTCTACCATCATTGCAACATTTGAGCTATGTGGTTCTTGAAGACATTTAATTTGGAAATTTTACAAATACTAAAAATGCTTGCTTGCTCATAAACCTTCCCCTCTGTAGTATTGAGAATGATTTTTGTTATTTTTATGACATTCTGTTCCTTTAACTCTCTGACCAGGGAAAAAGTGGTATGCTAAGCTGTTCTGGAACCATCAAGGGATATGAAATGATCATGTCCTATGAGTGGTAACATGACATTTACTAATCCAAACTGAAACTTATGAGGATGTCATGAATGCAGAAAGGCAGGCTCTCTCAGGAATGTGCAAACAGTCATTCACACACTGCAGAGTTGAAATGCATCAGATGTGATGACAGAGCAGAAGAACAGATCTGCTGTGGTAAGAATAGCCAGCTGAATAGGTTATCACAGATCAGCACAACATGGGTATCCTAGGTATAACAGATCCTTTGCATCATGTAAGTCCTATGTATAATCTTTTACAAAAATTAACCAATTAGATTTAATCCAATTAACACAGGACAGATATGCTGACACTTTGAAATAAGGCTTTAAGAAGTGGTTCTTAGAAGTAGTTCTGTTTACCTGACACACTGTCTTGTGTTGGGACTGTCAATAATGTCTGGTAACTGCATAACCTTTTGTATTCCTGTTGCCTGTCTTAGAATAGATGCAGAAGAATGATCTTAGAAATATTCTGCCTTGTCAATAGCAGAGGAGCTTCCAGCTTCATTTATGGAATTACTGCTTTTGATAATAGTATATAGAATATATGGAATAGGCTGTTGTAGAGGGTTTTCTTAGATTGTAATACCAGCGCTTAGGGAAATCTTGGTGACTTAAAAATTGCATGAGTTCACTAGACAGCAATTGTTGAACAACAACATGTGTAACACATGTCTAGTGTTTGTCTTTCCTTGGTGATTTTTTGTTTTTGTATAATCTGTGCACATTATACATACTGGCTATTTGCAGTAGATAGTTTTTGCACATAAACAGTACTTCATAATTCTGAAGTTACATTTGCTACTGTGGGCTCCAGTGACATTGTGTGCAATGTAATAGGAATGGTTTTCTTACCTCTAGAAGAAACTCAAGATTTGATACAACAGGTAAATTTTGCCAGAGAGATAGCTAATAAAGTATGTAAACTTCATTTCAGTAGTCAAATACTTCACATAACAGATACTTTAAATGATTACTCATTTAGAGTTTAAATAATTTCTTTTTGTGATGAAGAAAGTAGGCTAATGCTGTCAAGGCCTATGGACAAAATTGGGGTATTTCTGTGCAGTGCAAACAGTCAAATAGAAAAGGATACATAGATAAACCAATTACTTGTGCCATAAATAGAAAATATTTTTTCATTAACTAAGCACCAAAAACTGTGCCTCTTCTGACCAAAATGTGATGCAAGTGCATTGTGTTGCTATGTTCAAACAGTTCTGACAGACACTAATTCTAGAGCTTAACTTTTTGTGCTTATCCATTACACAAAATCACTAGAGTGGATAATAAAAATTTATAAGAATACTCATTTCAACAGATAAATAATAAGTCAGGGATAAAGGGGCAAGCTTTGAATCTGTTTTATTTCTTGCAAGCTACAGGCTGTGGAAAGGTTCCCTTAAACAGCTTTTACAGAGCTCATGCAAACAAATTTTGATCTTTCTCAGAGACAATAAAATTTCTTGTTACTTGCCAAGAAAAGCTAGGTGTTCTTTTTCAACAGTAGTTATTTTCAAATCAAATAGACAGTCTGTAGGCCAGAAACTGAATTATAATTGAACTCATTGAGTCTATAAATTATTGAAATGGCAATGGATATGGTATTCTTTTGTATATAATACTACTTCTACAAACCAGGCATAGCTGTGTTTTTATTAGGATTGAAAAAATTTCTTACTCTAGTACTAGAATATATTATGGCAAGGCTGATAGTCTTGATACATTTAAGAATTTAATTCTCTAAAAATGTACTGTATATGCAATTACCTTACAGTCTTCTGAAATAAACACCTTCACTTACTACACAGCAGTTAAAAAAATAACCCTATTTTGGCCAAATCAGATACCTGTCCAAGCAAAGAAATACAAGTACTTTAATCACTCACAGGTTAACTTTTCTCCTAACCATTTCCCAATCCATGTGGATAGTACAAATCAGCGTTTAACAGTAACATTGAGCAAAAAGTTACACAGTAATTTAATTATATCTCTGTATATGGGAGACAAAAGCAAAATATTGGTCAAAAGCTTCTCAGGAAAGAATGCTACAAAGTAGACTGCAATACAAATAACTTCCATTCAGCATTTGGCCCAGGCTGCTTTGTTCATTTCTGCCCCTTCTCAGGTGCAGTGTAGTCTCATCCCATGGTCTGCTCTTGCCAAGCAGTTTAATGAGCAAATGATCTTAGTGAAGGCTTTGGGTAATGTTTGGTGCTGCAGCAAAAATGGAAATGAGGAGACAGCTGAGAGCAAAATGGACAGATTTACAGACTTGTCTTCAACAAAGGACCATAGAGGCACTGCCTTGTTCTCTTGCTGTGCTTCAGGTTTACAAGGCACCAAGTTTATCATTCTGTAGGGCTCTTCAGTGCGTCCGACCAAGAAATAAAAGAGTGAGAGAGGCCAAGCTGTGTGCAGTTACTCTGTGGCTGTAGCTAGGGGCTTCATCTGAGAAATTAAAATCCATCACTACAACGGTTTTGAACAGTAGGAGGAATTTAGGTAAGCAGGATGTGCTTACCTGAGCTGGCTCCTGGTAAATCAGTGAATGTAAGAGAGCTTCTATGGTGAAAGCTTTGTCACTAACCACTGTGGTTGGGATCTGAGTGTCTCTTTACATTCAAGAGATGCAAAGACTTCCTACCCCAGACTGTCCACAAAAAACTATGCCAAAATAGTAATTGAAATAGTAATTAAAAATGCCTTCCCCCCAAATCTTAATGTTCTAGATTTTCCTCTCCAAATACTGGGTCTGCCTCAGTCTTCAGATGTGAGAAACTTACCTGTGTGTTGTGATAGAAATATTTCTCTTTAAATTAAAACAAACAAAACACAAAGCTGTAGTCCTAGCTGTACTTCATTGAAAGGTTATGGATTTCATTTAAATTTTTTGTTCTGCTTATAGTTCTTACTACATCTCTGTACTGCAGATAAGAGTTGCTGAAATAAGAGGCATCAATGATAAACTGATGGAAGTATCTGCTAAAAGTTCATATCTCAATGATACCAATACAGTAGTACAGTAATCTTTTGAATTGCATTTCTCTTCAGAAAATCCTGGAATTGAGGAATTTTAGATCATTTTAAAAAGAAAAAAAACCTTAACTGCTCTCAGTTTCATAATACAGAAATCTATTTTAGCTTGTCTGATATGGTATGAATAGCATAATTGGTTAAAAAAAAGACATACATGTTTAAAAAAAAAAAGAACAAACAAAAACAAAAAAACCAACCAAAGAATGGCATATCTGAATAATGTGAGGTTTCCATAACAGGATGCCTCAGACTGCAAATGCAGCTAATGCTTGCCTGGATTCATTCTGTTTCATGCAGAAAGGTACATAATCAAAAATCAACCTGTGACATTCCAAAAATCAGATTTCTAATCAGATCAGGATTTGAATGTGATTAATTAGCTGGAAGAGTTGGTTCAGCATATCTATACCCAGAAAAGGGGAGGTTGCAGCTGCCCACGAGAGCCCTAGAAATGTTACATTTACTCTTTGTATTCAAGACTTCCAGAGCAAAAAGTTCACGTGGAAGAAATTCTGCTCCCATCGTGCTCTCCAGGCATCTGTTGAACACAGAGCTTTGTGTTTGCAGAGCAGCACAGCACTCCAGGGCCGTGTACGTGCTGTACTGCCAGGGTACAGCCAGCAGGCACAGAACACTCTGCTTCCCAGCACCTCTGAGCACTACCAAATAACTCAGTGGTACTGCTTGTCCTTTCACTTCGTGCTCTCCTAAAGCCCTTTTTACCTAAACTTTGTTAGTCTTCTCATGGGTTATCTGAAACTCATTGAGATGTCCTGCTCTCCAAAGCCAAGTGTTTCTGGAATTCCCTTGTCACTCTGTCTGCATGAGCAGCGTGTGTTTGATGCAAATCACTGTTCAGAGTGTGCCAGGACTCAGGTGGCAGCAGTACTGCAGTGACCCAGTGATCAGCTGGTTTAATTACAGCACAATCCCTGCCTCATTTCCTCTGGGACAATTTTCAGTGGAGAGGGTTGAGTATAGTGACCTTCTCTTGGATGTTTGTGGTTGTTGGAGAGAAGCAGAGAGGAAGAGCATGTAAAGGAGGAGATAGCCTTATTCTGCATGATTTATGTCACCGTTGCAGGAAGCCTCACAAAGTACACGGCAGGCATACTGGCTTATTTTGCTTTGAAAATATGGCCTTTATCCACCTTATAGAGTAGGAAATAATTTTTAAGAAAACTCTTAATTTGAATACAAGGACTCTGTAAAGTCTCTTACATTTGCGGAACCTACTTAATGTCTGTTTTCAAGCATCAAAGGCAAGAAACTATTTAATGATATATATAACTTCCCTGACTTGCTTTGATTGTCTCTATTGTTGAGGCAGCCCTTCTGCAACTGGAGTGTAAGAGTCTCATCAGATCAGGACTTCAGATCACAGATTTCTTCCTCCTTTTCCTACCCTTTTTTTTTTTCCTGTTTGAGGCAGATCACTATTCATGTTGCAAAATTCCTCAATTTGCTTCCTGTTTATCTGATCTTTGTGTGTTACTGAGGGGGAAAAATTACCATCTACATTGCAGAATTCTAATTACAAAATTTCTGCTGTAGTCTTCAAACTGCATTCAGATAATTTCAAGTATGCACAAGTGGCTGAACACGGAGCCGTCTGAACTAGCAATCAGCTGGCATTTTTAGTTTTGAGCAACCAGCAAATTGAATTGGTAAAATTCATTCTGATGCCAGCAGGGGGGAGTGCTCTTGACTGCTGCTAGTTAAGAGTTTCATTGAAAGTGCAACATAATGGGAAGGGAGTTTAGAAATAAGCAGTCGTGTAGCTCTCTTGATTAACAGGGCTGTTAGGTTGAGAGCCACATTGTTCCAGTACTTCGTGGGGTGATGACAAGCGGGGCAGGGACTGAAGCTCCTTAGCCTTGCAAAAGGAGAAAGGAGGTGCGGGGGGAGAAATAGTGAAGGTAAATTCAGCAAAGAAAATATGCTGGTAGCCATATTTGTCTGCTTTTCATGTAATTAAAACCTCACTCTCATCATCTTCTCCTCACTGTCAATGACCCTGAGAGTTCAGACATCTGGATCTCTGCAGAGCTGAGTCACAGACAGTGAATGCAATGTCTCCTTTTTGAAAGCTGTTTATCTGAATTATTCAGATTAAAGATTTCAGAGGTTTGAAGTGATCAGATTTTCTTACTGGCAGTTGATGATCTAATACTGTTTGTTTGCAGATAGGGTATATATTCCCTTAAAAACAGCTTAAAATAGCTGTTAGTGCCCTATCAAAATTTAAATAAAACTAGGTGTTGCAAGTGTGTTTAGGAAATAGGCTAGCTTTTATAAAGTCTAGCTGTCTGGAATGTTATTGTAAAATAACATAGAGAAATGTTAGGTGTCAAATCTTGAGCTGGCCAAGCACCTCTCTCACCCATGCTAAAGGATGATGATCTCAATTTATGGTTGTGATATTGGGAACTGTTCTGTATGCCTGTTGTTTTTTTCTTTAATGCACCACTTTTCAATGGAATGCTATGTTATGTATGGGTAGGTCAGTTCAGATAAGTTCTTACAGCATTGCAGAATGAAGTCATGGTTGAACACATGGTACCAGCTACACGCTGTCTGAATTTTTGCTGATTTGCTGAGTTCGAATTTGTAGTTAGAGAAAGAGTATGTTTGCAAATGGTATCATAACCCCTTAGCCATAACATTTAATGGATTATTGAAATTGTTGCCTAGATCCCATCTGATCTGCACTGCTACCTGAGTAAGACTGAAATCACGGGAGGTTTCAAATGTGCTAGAATTCCTGGGACAGGGTTCAGGCTGAGCTGGATGGCTCCAGTAGGCAGCAGGTGTCTGGAATCACTGAGGTTTGGCTTGGGACAGGCCTAAGGGACCGTGCTGTCTACTCTTTTTCTCCAAGCCAGGATGTGATACAGATACAGTCTGGTCTACTATAAATCCCCTTACCCTCCAAAAGCCAGAGAATGATAGGTAGGTCTTTCCACTGCCTGATGATTTTTAATACTTCATACATTTTCCCAGTGAGTCACATATACACTAAAAGATGAATGTCTGTTCCTAATTTTCTATTTAGGCATATAATTTTTCTTTCTTCCCAATCTGTAGTGTTTCATGTGTGTCTTTGGTCTCATTTTTGCAACATTTTTCCTGGTTATAATGGTAATTTTAAACTCTTACCCTCTCTTGTTAAGTGTTTGCAGACTCTTTTGCCTGCAAAACCACCTAGAGGTTTTGCAGTTTACTCTGTCATTGTCCAAGTCAGGACTAAATACGTAGAAATTACCTGTAACAAGCACAAGTTATGATTTGACAAAGGACTAGTAATTAATAATCTGAGTGAAATATATACTTCTGTCATCTGGGCATATTCCTTTGTTACAATAGTGTTACATAAGACAATGTCAGAAGACATTAGAGTTAAGATATTGTAACTTGTCAAAGAAGGAAATTGCATGGTGCTGATGTATTCATGATGATGTTCTGTATTGCTCACCTAGCACTTTAATATCTGTTTTTGTTGTCTCTCTGGATATATGTACTTCCTGAGAATCACCTTTTACAATCCTAAAACCAGATTTGCTATATCTCCAAGCTCTCTGTCTTGAATGAATTTCTGAAGATAATCATTAGCAGTTACACTGTTTGTCCAGGTAAATTCCTTTGAGGCACTCAAAGGTAAATTTCATCAGGATCTGCTGACCTGAATATATTAAACTTACCAAATGTCTTGTAGCTATTTCTTTGTGTTTTGTGGATCATGCTCCTATGATGCATTTGTCATCTTGTTTCTGAGAATTCTCAGTGTCTGTTTAAAAAGCCAGGGGGTCCCTTGCATACAGAGGAAAGTCTGACAAATACCAAGTGAGCAATGTCTGACTTAAATTGTAGACAACCTGAAACCAGGTCTTGGGAGAAGAATCTATGATTTGTTCCATTGGCCTTAATTTTGAAATAAAAGTCTTTGACCTGTCACAGTTGAAAGAAAAATTTGAAATACAGTCAATGCAAATATTTGTAAGCCTTGTTAAAAAATTCAGACAAGATGCAACTGGCACCATGTGTTCAACGATGAGTTCATTCTGCAATGCTGTTAGGACTTACCATAGTTGACCTAACCATTCCCTGTAAAGGAAATAGATGTGTACTGCCCTGTTCATGTTGAGCAAGCTGAGGCAAAAGGGACCAGAGAAAGCCCTCTTGAGCACAAGTCCACCAGTTTGTTTAACAGACCCTCTTCCTGCATTTAATGGAGGGCATACAAGAAAACTGTAGATGGAAAATTACTCTTGGCAAAACAGAAATTTTATTAGAAATATCTGCTTTCTATTAAGTTTCTTTTGAGAGAAAGAAGGGACTTTTTGTGCAGTTTGTCAGCGGAAGCACTTTCTTTCAAAGTTACATTATTGTTTTTTTAGTTTTTTGGGGGTTTTTTTGCTAAAACAAATTTCCAATTTGTTTTCCCTCACACTTGGCATGAAGAAATAAGTAACAGTTTGACTGGCTGACCTCTGCACACTGTCAAGTTCAGATTCTGCCTTCTCATGCTCAGTCCTTGTGTGGTATTTGCCACACGAGGTGGGAGCTGCCAGGCTGGGCTGTGCCCATCAGGGTGTGCTCAGCCTTGGGCTGCACACTCTGGAAATCTCTGCTTTCCACCCCTGTGAGCTTCATGGCACTGCTCCTCTGGCAGGGGAAATGAAGAAAAGGCAACTGATGTGATGTGGGAGAATAGAAAGTTAGGTGTGAGCCTGTGGTTAGGACTGCACTGACCAAGGCTTTGCAGTGTGTTCAGTGAAGACAGGGCAAGCAGAACTTGGCTTTTGTGGGTTTTACAGTTCTCTCTGTTTCCTGAGTTAGCAAGATGTCAGTTGAGAGTAGTGATTTGGCCTCTTGCTAGGACAGTCTCAGGATTTGTAGCTTCATGTATTAAAACAAATCAAGAATATAAGCAGCCAATGCATTTTCTGAGTTGCTGTGTGCTCACTGATGACCAGGGGTATCTGCCTTTCTCCAGCTTCAAAATAAATGGTTTAATGATTATACGCTGTTTCAAAACAGAGAATGGGAGGGACCTTTCTCCATTGTTTTACAGACCTGATTGGCACTCTGAAATGTGTTCCTCTGTGATGGGAGAATACATGACAGCTAAAGGAGTTGAAATAATGTTTGTACATTAATGAGACATTGTTCTCAGGAGCCTTTTGCAAGGTGTGGTTTTGGGTTTATCAGAAGAGCTTTTTGTCTGTTTTCTTCTCATCATCCCCCCCCTCCCCAGATATCTACTTTTGGGTGGCTGAAGTACAGTGATACTGGAAGTAGAAAAGGGAAACAGATTTCCAAGTATGTAAGTGTTTTCCAGATCTCATGGCAGCCCACCAGTCTTCACTCCTATTGCTATTTTTGCATGAAATATGACATATCATATTCTCTTCTTGTTTTTCTGTTTTTTAATGGTATTGTGAGTGAGTTTTTATCGATTTTTAAAAAATTATTATTATTAGGTTTATTTTTTTCTTAATTTTGCAAGTTTGGACCTAGAGTCTTAGCCGGGATGCTAACAACTGGACTTCTAAGTGTAAAGGATTAAAGGCTGAACTACCAAATTGGAAATGTTTTTATTGTTTATAAAAAAAATTGTATTATTTCTTTTACTTTATTCCTTTTTACTTTTCTATCTAAAAGCTGTAGTTGTAAAGGTGTGTATTACTCTACTGATCATCCTCAATTTTCATTTCTTTTCCCTGAAGCTCTCTTCTCAGTTTTGAGGTTGGAAAGGTTAAATTTAGGGAGGGAACATTCCCACAGATTAAGTCTTATGAATGTCTAATTTTTAAATTAATAAGAGCAACAGAACAAAAAAAATCTACCTGGGAACTTCATTCATGTTAATTCTTTTTTAAGAAATAAATTTGGTTCTTAATTGTTAATTAGGAAAAGTGGATATATTGGAAAAAGTATAGGATAATGTTTGTAGCTTATCACATGCCTTAGTTCTTCACTCTCTTCCCTACTGTTGCTTTTTTCAGTCCTGGACACACATAATTGCAGTGTCATTCATTAAGAAAGAAGCTTTCAGATGAAGAAAGGGTGGGAGAAAGATCTTTTCTTGTACTGTAAGCTGTTAAAGATAGGGACTTTCTTTTGCCTCAGGAAATGGTGCTCTGTTCTTGTGCAGTTCCCAGTTCCTTCATTGTTTTAATGCAAAGAATAATCTGTTTTATCTGTGCCTCTGAGTCTGAAGTCATCATGTGCCACTGGAAGGCAATAGAAAAGCTGTGCTGTGTATAACTTTAGCATCATTTGGCAGAATGACTGTGGGATTGTGTTTGTGCTGTGCAGATTTTAAGAGGATACGTTCTTGGCTGATAGCTGGGTTGCTGGCTTGGAGGAAACAGTTGACTGCTTTTTGTCCTTGACTACAGTCTTCAATTTGCCTGGTTTTGCTAGTTCTTCTAGATCAGTCAACGACAACAACAGTCTTACCCTAATTTAATGTTTGGCAAATGCTTCTTGCACAGGCCTGTTCATTCTAACACTGTGGTAAATGTGCTTCCCAATACAGTATTGTTGAAATGCAGCAACTGTGACACTGAGCACAGTGTAGGACAACCCTGCCCAGCAGTGTGGAGCGGGCATTTTAACCTAAAGGACCTGAGCACTGCCCTTGGGAAAAGGGCCAGGAGCTGCACAACAGAGGGAGAGACTGAGGATTTCTCATCCTCACATCTCAAATACAGTAAGGTGTATTCTGTACAATCTTTACATACATTGCTCTTCCGTTAGTTCTTCTGGCTTTTGTCTCTCCAATTCTTATGGAACTACGAGGCCTTTCTTCTGACAGGTGGTCAAATAATTGGATCACCAGAATACTCCTGTGTTCAGTTCATTGTGCTTGTGTTGGAAACTACTGGGGAGCACTGCCTCATACCATGTTTGTGCTGTGCTCTTGCAGCAGGTTCAGATGTCAAACATCAGTGCTGATAAGCAGGTTAATGTCACTTTGTCAAGAGCTCAAGTAACCCTTAATGAAGCTTTCTCTTTTTCCCTCTGCAGGTGGTTAGTCGAGTGGCAGCTCAGCAAGGATTCGACTTGGATCTTGGATACAGGCTACTGGCAGTATGTGCAGCCAACAGGGACAAATTCACTCCAAAATCAGCTGGTAGGAAAAGCCTTTTTTTGATGTATTGTTGATTCTCAGATAATCATATTCTGTAAAAAATGCTACCTGTGACTGTCTTGCGTTCTGTATAAAAACAAAACCAAAAGCAAACACTTATTTGGTGGTTATGGTTCTGTTGCTTTTAGCATTTCAGTGGCATGCTCTTCTGAGGATACGTGACTTTGAAATTTATATTTTCCCCAGCTAGTGCTGTTTGTTGCCCTATTTGATCTCATGGATGAAATGCTGCTTCCAGAAGCACAGATGTTTAGTAATTTCATGGTGGGAATGAACATACTCAGACCCCTCTGTCTTGGTAAACCATTGATTTTCTGTCATGTGGCAACCTCTAAATCTTTCACATCCATTCTGCACTCCCTGGTATATCTATTGCAAAACTCGTACTCCTTAACTTCATGTGCCTGTGCAAATAAGTACCATGGTTTCTTGTACATCTAGTCCTTAGAATTACAATTTTGAGCCAAGAGTAGGTAGTAATTCTAGTGTTGTAGTAACAAGTAGCCATTTTCCCAGTATTTTACAGCAATAATCTGTTACAGGTCTCTGATCAAGTAGCAATATTTGATCATGATGTATTACCATTGCTCCTTTAAGAGATGTAGAAAATGCACTTAAGGGTCTTTCTGCTTCTCACATGTTCGATTTAACTGGAGCATTTAATTCTGGTTCTCCTTTTCTTAGCTGATGAATGTCAGCATAATGTTCACTGGCTTGGAAAACAGGAAGATAATTGTTCCATTCCAGACTGAGCATGGATAACTTTTCTGCTTAGTACTAAACTGGTATGCAGTCCCCATTTTGGAACATCAGAAAAGGTTACCTTCTTCCAAAACAGTGACTTTTACCCAACTGATTGGGTGTTAATATTTCTTTTCGTGTTCCTTTTCAGTTTTTATCAGCCCCAAACATGGCTATCTTTTGTCCTAAGTGTTCTAAGCAGTTCCTCATGCAGAAGTGGCTTTCACGTCAAAGCATATTCACTGGACTTACTGTTTTATTTTTTTGTATGTGAAGGAACCATTAATCTTACTAAATGTTGAATAAGCTGTCTGATTTTCATCCAGGAGAACTGTGTGGAGGATAAAACGTTCTGTTGACCAAGCACAATGTCTCTTTTTTCAGACTTCCTATTGAGTTTATCCATTAGTTAGCTATCACATCTCTTATTGGTTGTTTGGCTTTTTTTTTTTTTAAAGCTTATCAAAGAAGGATTTCCAGCTATGACAGCATTAAATTTTCTTTAAAAATATAGCTCTTCTCCCTCTCTTACTAATTCTTCCTGACGTGTCTCTCCATCAGTGTGTTAGAGGAGCTGAGGTTGAGAGTCAGATGTTGCAGTTTTTTTCCTTTAGGGCTCACTGAGGGAGTAGTCTTGAAAGCTGCTGGTCAGTCATCGTGATCTAGAAAAACCCAATGTGTTTCATTTCTACCAGTAATTACTTTTTTTGAGGAACATGTGAGGTTTCTTTTAACTTAGCACTCTGTACAGAGTTCACGCTTTCCCTTTTTAATTGATAGAATACTGGGAAAACTGGTAAATCACATGCTCTTCACTTGATATATTCTAAAACCCTTCTCAGTCCTTTGCTTTGCTTCCTATTTCTCTTGTATATTGAAGTAATTTATTTTCAATTATCTTGAATATTTGTTTTCACAATTACTTTGGTTTTACTGTTTGTACAGTTGTTTCACCAGGTCTTCCTGGGGTTTCATCATGCCCATCTACACTGTGCATTTTGTGCTCTTACTATCTGTGTTAAATACTCATATTTTGGGACATACCATAAGATATTTGTGAAATGTCACATATAGCCCCTACTCTAAGGATGTCACATTCACATAGGGGCTCTGAGAGCTACATCCTTCAATAGGCAACTTTGAAAGATTGACAGACTGGGATTACAAATGTGAGGTCATTTCAGAACATACAGACTTGTTTTAAAGGGTTATTTTCCACATCAGAGTGCGTTAGTATTTGCTGATTTCTCATACAGCTCTGCTCCTTCATTCAGTTTTTGTAAAAATGTTGAGATTGTCCTTTGCTTTTCTTGTAGAGAGTGTGCTTCATTGAAAACTGCTTTTTGTGACTTGCTTAAGTTGTTGTCAGGGATGCTTGCAGGTTGTTTTGAGAAATTCCTTCTGTTTTCTTTTGCATCTAATGAAAGACACCTTCAACACTTCTTCCAGTCACATTCCTGCAGAAATCCCTGATGTAGATATCAAATTGCATTAATTTTAATGAATAAGAATTTGTTTTTCCCTTCCTCTAGGCTTAAGAGGAATTTACAATGGTTTGCATTCATTCCTTCAAGTATGAATTTAAAACTGCCAATGGGATCGTCTGGAAACATTTTTAATAGATGTTGTTTAGTGTCTGACATTCTTAAATGCTAGGAGAAAAAAAGACTTTCTAATTAAAACATATTTGAGTAGGTGAGCATCGGGGAAAATAATTGCACCAAATCCTTTCAAGGGCCATCCACTGTTAGTACCTCCTTACAGCTGGGGACAAGGCTTGTTGACTTGTGTCCTGCAGGCTGGGGGCCTGGAGGTGGTGGCTGGCAGCCTTTGCAGCTCTGCTGTGTGGAGCAGGTGGAGCCCTGCAGCCCAGTGTCCCTCAGGTCTGCTGGTTTGCAGAGATGCCTGACCCAGTGCAACCAGTATCCTGCTCCTGTTCCCCAGAATTCCCACCTTCAGCTTGCTCAGGGAGCTCTCTGGCAGAAGAGCTTTTGCTGGCATGGCTTCTTTCCTGTTTGACTGCTCCCTGAGCTGTATCTCCGCGGGGCCCCAGGAGGGTCAGGGTCCCCATGGCAGTGCCTGGGGATCTCACTTATCCCTGATGGAAGTGGGCTGGAGCCTGAGGCTGGAGGGCAGAGCATCCAGCTGCCAAATTGGCTCAACTCTGTGGGAAAACCAGCCCTTGGTTCTTGGAAATGTCCTCACGCTGTTTCATCCCAGCTGGTTTGAGTTGTTCTGGTGGTGGCTCCCTGCTAAGCTGGAAGGGAGGTGCAGATCAGAGTCCAGGCTGGCATAGGGGGAGGCAGGGAGGGATAGGAGGCTGCAGCTGGGTGGGGCAGCTTTCAGGTGGCACAGCCTCAGCTGGGGAAGGGCAGGGCACCTGACCAAGAGCTGTCAGCTCCTTGGCTTCTCCCATCCAGGATTGTTTGGTGTTGCCAAGACAGTGTTTGATGTACTTTTTGGTGTTGCTTTACTTGGTCATTGAGATAGTTAGCAATTAGCTATTACAAGTTGTTCTGGGGAATGCCTAGGGGGCAGGTTCATGCAGCATGAAAAGTATTAATAAGTTGCCATGTGTGTTTTTAAATAGAAATGACGATTTAATGACTGTGTCTTTTGTCTCTGCTTTCTGGTGTTTGTACCTGAAATAATAGCTGCTGCCTTTTATTCTTCTAGCCTGTGCTGCTGCAACAGGGCAGCAGCCTCAGCAGGAGGTCAAACACAGCATTTCCCACCCTGAAGACAAATGACAAAGCCTTTAAAAATATATGTGTCTCTTTTGGTGACAGCTGCTCCCCAGACCTTCCACTGCAAATTCCTTTGCCTTGTTGTGACACCTATGGGGAATGGCCCAGCAGGTTGGCTGCCTGCTCATTTGCTTCCAGACTGCAGTAACCTGACTGAGTTGCTCTTAGTATGTGAGTGCATAGGTGTTTATGTATTCTGGCTTTTCTTCCTTAAACCTGAAGCCCTTCTCTCTGAACAGTGTTTGCTTGGACATTTTCTCAGCATATCTGATGCTTTTGTCCTTCCTGTAGAAGATTTTAAGTCATTTGGTAGCTTTATTTTAACTGTTCAAATAGAGTTCAGCAGTTAAAGTGTTTATTTAAAAAAATAGGGGGGCTGGAAGAGAAAGAGGGAGAACAATTTTCTGTTCTGAGTTGGTGTTTTTTTTAAGATACTTTATCGAGCTACTGAACTTCATGGCTCTTGTAGCTACTTTTCTAGTTTTGCTTTTGTCAGGAGGCCAAGCTGAGGCCAGACAAGGGGACGACAGGATGAGATCATACAGGGAGCTTTGTCAGAAAAGGACAGTGTTCACTATCTCTGTAAAGAGAGAGAGGAAGGAAGAAGCCTGAGGGCAGAACTGTGCAGAAAAGGTACTTTAGCAGGCACTGAGCAGCTACAGCAAACAAATGCTGTGATAGCTTGGATGGGCAGCCAAATGTTGGCTGTTTGATAGCAGAAATAGCAACCTTTTTTGATATCACTTTGCTTTCAACCCCTTAGGCTGTGCTTGGTGCGCTTCTGATTTCACTTTTCAAGAGCAGTATTACTTAGTAATCTTGATTTTATATGAAGTATGCACTAAAACTTCATAGTATTTGTGGACTCTGTATTATGGGGTTTTTATTTCTTTACCTTCAGTCATTGTACTGAAGCTGTGATATAAGAGGGCTGTTCCTGTGAGTAGAATGCCAAAGCTGTAATTAAATTGGGCCCTGGGTTAACTGAGGTATTTGCAGTGAGAATGCTGCCAAATGGAGGTGTTAAAACATTACTGGACAAGATACTGAGACTGAAGGTATGTCCTGATCAGGATACATTTTCAAAGCAATAGTAGAGATTGGGCAAAGACTATTTTGCTGTATTATCAAATCAAACTCCCAGAAATTATATAAAAGGAGAGAAGAAATGATGCCACAATGTGAATGAATAAAAAGGTAGAAAGTAAGGATAACCTCTAGATGATGGGGGACCATAGGGCTACATTAACACTTTTACTAAGTTTCCAGTAATAGTGTTCACATTATCTGTGGAGACAAGGCAAGGCGAGGTGGCTAAAAGGATTACAAGTATAGAATAGAAATTACTCCAGCCAAGGCTGATGGCATCCCTCCAGCTTGAAGGGACCAAATGATTGACAGGCCTGTGTTAGGAAAGAAACAGCATATAAATTGTCAGTCTCATGCCTCACACCAAAGATTTCCAGCAAGTCAAGTCAAAATGGTCTTATACGACTGGAGAAGAAATACAGATGCTGTATCTGCACTTAGGAAAGTGGCTGATAAGAATAAGTAAGCAGCTTTATGAGAGCAGAGTAAAAGCTTGGGTTGTTTGTGAAATGAAAGCTGAGCAGAGTTACAAAATGTAAGTACTAACAAATGAAAGACTCAGAAGAAGAAGAGCTATTACACTACAGTACAGTATTGACACAAAAACATACTGCTGTAAATTGAATAAAACACTGAAATAGGTGGGGAATTCAGAATTATTAGGATAGTTGCATTTAAAAAATATTTTCAGCTAGAATGACAGTGGATAGGGATGGAGCAGAGTAAAGGAAAATGGAAAAGTGAAAGAGCCTTTTTAAAGATAAAATTCAGTGTATGAAATTGTGTAATGTGGTTCTTGATGTAGCTGGGAAGCTGGTTAAGAGCCTTTTATCTGTGTTGTCCTAAATTTCTACTACATTTCCATGCAGATACCTAATCCATTGGTAGATAGAGTTGGTGTCCCTAAAACCATCCACTTGACAATTCTCATTAAAATAAAGGTATTATTTTCTTTCAGCTGATACCTTCTGAAACAGCTTTTGGTATTGAAAACTGACTACATTTCAGGTGATCTCTAAGTTCACTTCCCCGCTCTTAGCACAGATTCTCACTGTGTGCCCTTGTCTGCTTTGTTCTCAGTTTTGTAGTTCTTTATTTTTGAAGCAAGGATAATAATATGCCTTCAATCTCACTTTTATTTATCTCATTTAATTAAATCCAGTATCATGCAGTACAGAATCTACCTCTTCCTCTGTAGGTAGTTATGCAGTGCAGCAGAGCCATGGCTTCAGCTGGGACACTTTGTTGTCATACAGATAAAATAATTCTGTTCTGGCACATATATTGGCAGGATACACCTTTGTTGCAACTAAGTCTTTCTTTCCTAATGATTTATAGTATGGATACTACAAATAAATGAGTAATTAAATCTTAATTCATTTAGATTGTGGGGTTAGTCTTATTAGTTTCACTTAATGAAGTTGATAGGGCATTCATTTAATGAAGTTGAAGGGCAACTTCCCTTGACCAAAAGGAAGCAGTCAGTAGAGCTGCTTGGTGGCAAGCAGCATTAATTCAGGTGTGTAATCTCTGACAGCCAGCTTAGGTTGGCTGCAGAAAAGGTACACTGGACTTCACCCATTTGTCCCACCCATGAGTTCACTCAGAATAAAGCTCTGTCAGACCTGCAGTTTGGCAATTATATCCTGTACCTTGAGCCTCTGTCAGGTTGGCTTGACACATGGCAGACATGTCAGTAGTCAGCTCTCAAACATGTTAAGAGCCTGCAGAATGAGAAGCTTTTCCCCACTGGGCCTTATTTGTTTGGGTTGTTCTTGTTCCCTTCCTGAAAGGTCTGCTCCTCATGCATTTGATCTGCCTTCTGCTCATGGGAAACACGATCATACTTGTGTCAGATTTTCATTATCCTCCTAGTAGCTAGGCAACTCCTCTTCATTTTTGCTGGGAGCTTGAGGACCTCATAACATATCAATATATGTAGACATTGTTTTGGTGAAAATTCAGTTCATTTTTGGCATTCACTCTTCTGCTGTACACTTGAACACCTCTGTTTATAAGGGAGGTTGCATGGCTGAGCTGCTCCTTCTTTATTCTGACTAGCCAAAATACCAGGTGGTGTATCTGGCCTGTTCTTTTTGACATTTCATGGTCCTTGTTACCATGGTACCAATTCTGATTTTGAGAGATGTCACAGTAAAACTGTTGCCAGGTTGGAACATTTTTCCTCTAATGCCTTTACTATAGCACTTAAAGAAATTGTGGGCACTCAACTACAGCAACAAGCTTGCCCTGCTGTTTTCTTAGTCTGTGCCTTGGATTTCTTGAGGCTGGTACTTACCTGAATGCTCTCTTTGCAGCAGATTTGATGTGTAGTGCGTTAACTTATCATGCAATTCCTGGGAAGAATCTTTTCCTAAAGTGTGCAACACACTTCCACTTGGACTGGAACTGTCATTCCCCAGAGAAGACTTCTGTTGATCTCTATCAGTGTTTTCTGTCTTCTGCTTCAGGGATTCCATATGTGCTGAGAACAGCTGAAGATTTGGTAGTAGAGACAGCTTAGCTCTTGGTCTGGGTGTGAATTTTGATTTTTCATTTTATGTTGTTTTGAGTAACTTCTCTCTGAAGTTGAGGTAAGTCACAAATAGCAAGTAAGAGGGGAGGCAGCTGTGAAAGCCTGCATATATTCATGGGAGAGAAGAAAGCAAACTCTTAGGCATTTGCCCTTTACGAGTTACCTTTTCTCAGCTTACAGCAAGCAGTCCCAAGCTTGTTCCCTTTTGAGCTGCAGCGCATCCGAATGTCCCTCAGTGCCAGTGCTCTCTTATTAGCCTGTGTGTCTTGGAGGCATTCAGAGGAGTTTGTGAGGAGTCCAGCTATGAGAACAGTAGCATAGCAACTTCCATGGGGCTTCCACTGGGAGCTTTTGTGCTGCTGGAGGGCTGAACCACAAAAGCATGAACTGTGTGAACAGATCAGATGATCAAGCTCCAAGAACAGCAAGTTCACTTCCTAAATACAATTCAGATTCCACTGCTCACATCTTCAGATCCAGCCCTAATTCCTCCAGGCTCATATGCAGCATGGAGTCAGCCTGTTAAAAAAAGTTCTTGCTCTGAGTACTCTAGACATGATACTCTGAAAAACACAATGATTAGTAGGGAAGATGTTATATGTAGTATTTCTCTTCAAAAAGAGATTTCCATACATAGAAGTTTTGAAAAAATGTTTCTATTTCATCTTTTCTAATGCTCCTATTTAAGCACACCTGTTAAAGTGTGCTGATAGCACAGTATTTGGAAAAGTTTTATGTGATACAATACATTTATTTAAATACCTGTGAAGAATAAACAAAAAACCATTAAGATTCATCATCAGATATAGTTATAACTTCTATCGGTCTTTGTGCCATTTCGTGTGAGGAGATTCAAGGAGAAGGACCACAGAATAAAGGAAAATTGATTTGAAGAGAATTCTTAAGTAATATCTTCCCAAAAAAATGTGTATTGTTCCGTATAACATGAGCTGTTTGTCTGAGGAGTTCAGTAGAAGTCAGTATGTTCATGTTTGATGAGGCTTTTGGATTGTTTCCTTTTTATGGATTGGTTTTGCCTCTACCTGCTTTTTCCAGTAAAACATGTAAAGAAAACCATCAGATTTGCTCCCATCTGCAGGTTTTCTGGATGCCAAGGTAAATAACTCCCTTTTTATTTTTTTGTATTCTGGTGAAAATGCAACAGTACATGTCATTATGAGACACTTCTGTGAATATCCCAATAAATCCATACTTTATTCCTGACATTTCCATGGAAGGTAAATCATGCTTTGTAGCAGATATCAGTAGCACCTGACTTGAGGAATACATGGAAGAAATAAGATTTTTCTCATGAAGTTTAGTAGCTTAGCAATAATAAACTCCAAAAGGTGTGACTCTAACTCGAAAAATAAGTTGGTTTGAATCTCATTTGTGACCCAAACCAGGCTTTTAGGAAAGTCTGGGTGTCAAGCCCCACAAACTAATACATGACAGTGAGTGTGTCTCTACTAAAAGATTTCCTATAGCTGCAGTTGGTTTTGGGGCTGAAGCTCATATATAAGATTTCCTAATGTGATGGAAGCATAAAGTGATTTGAGCATTGAGATGCCTGGATATTGTGGAGTCCTAAGGAATCTCTTTGACTCTTACCTGTCTAGTAGGTATCTCCGTCATGTATCTGCTTTGCTGCTGTATGTATTTATGTGCACTGTTACAAAGAACCAGTGTTCCTTCTTGTTTTGTATGAACTCAGTATCTACTCAGCTTCTGAGATCCACTCTCAGCAAAACTTAAAGCAGTAGCATTCATGCAGAATGTTGGCTCCTATGAAATATGTGATCAAACTAATGAGTAATTCAACCTCCTTCCATATATTCCTTATTTCTTTGAGAAATGCCTGCACTTAAGGTGTGCTGGGGCTACCAATTTCAGTGGATAGAAAAAGTTACAGGTTTTTAAATCCTGCCTGCCTTGTGCTGTTGTTTCCCAAAGCCCTGTTTAGGGCTCTGTAGATTCAACCCTTCAGACACAGACATCGATCCTTAGTTTCAGGTTCACAGAATGGTTTAAAATGTGCATCTTCTAAAGCAAGTTCTCAAGGGAAGCATAAATTTAAACATTTTTAAAGGCAAGTATGACTGACTTGGCTCTGAACTCAATAATAGGAAGCTGAACAGGAGTTGCTCCTGAGGAAATAAATTGAACAGTGAACATCTGTGTACAAAGCAGGGTATTTGTTTCATGTGTGATAGTTTCCCTTATGACTGCCTGGCCGGACCCAAAAGACATTAATCTTGCTCACTCTGGAAGATACTGTCTTTCCATCACAGAAAAAACAAAATGAAATTATTTAGTGTATTTACTACAGAAGCAATTTCAATTAAGGCGAAGAACCAGAGAGACCTCTAAGTTTCCAGCGTGAAAAATGAAGCACTGCTGGTCTAAAATAAGATTGTGAGAGGTTAATTGCCAGAAATTTATAACGGTTGCTGTCTCCCAGTAGGAATGTTGTAGTGGACCTAGTGGTCCTTGAAAAGCTACATACCATTGCAGGCAGTAAAGGGATTTTCCTTTGGAGGTTTTCTAGTATTACAACCAAATGTGTTTGAAATAATAAGCAGTAGCTACAGTAACTGTCTTGACCAAAGCAAAAGCAGAGAGGTACTGGAATTGTGTCAGTGTTGTGCTGTCTTGAGCAAAAGCAAAGATTTGGGTAGGTCTTTGTTAGACCCAAAATTGTGCAAACCTCCTTTCTCTGTTCTGTTACAAAATCTAGCATGTCTTACAGGACAGTAAATTGATTTTAAATTCTGATCTAAAATTTTATGCAGTTTAGCTAATTAGACATTCAGTACCTAAGATGAGCTGGAGAAGAGCTAGACTGACATTTTGGTCTAGCAACTGTCAAAATGGAACAAAAAAAATGTTCCAAAAGAGAGAGATACTTTTAATTTCTTTCAGTGTGTGGAAAAATAATAGGTAAAGACAGAGTCTTTGATTGGAGGAAATTCAGTGTTCATTTGATTCTTTGTGGCCAATCATTGCTCCCAGCTTGCAGTGATCAAGGAGGCAGAAGCTCCTCGGCCAGGGTGGTGGCAGCACAGTGTGACAGCTGTCACTCAAGGAGCTCCTGTCTCTGAGCCACTGGGTTACATCAAGAGCATTGTGTGAAGCTGTGTGCTTGGTGTGGGGTCTTGGAGGTGCAGTTTGTGGTGACTGGGGTGGGGCTGGGCTGAGCCTCATCCCCAATGGGCTACAGCTGTGAGCAGCAGGTGAATCCTATTGGAGCTAACGAGCCATGGAGTGCCCAGGGGCACTGACCAACCACCAAAGGGAACAGAGGGCACACAGGTGCAGTGCATCAACAGGAGGGGATAAAAGGCTGGGCTGAAGAACAAGAGGGGCAGATGCTTGCAGTCTTCTGGAGTGGAATGATGTTATTCTGTATGGGCAGATACCTGAAGCCTTCTGATGAGGTATGGTGTTACTGTGAATGGGTTGGAGGTTTCTGATATTTTATGGTGACACTCTGTGTATTGTGGCCATCTGGACTGTGGCATGTGCTGCAACAAGGTCTGGGCACTGATCTGTCTTCTTGATAGAGAGAATCTTGATAGAAAGGTGGAAGGAATTGTTGTGTTTCTGTTCTGTGTAAGCAGGATCAGCCCTGTGCAGAATCATTCACTGCCTGTAAAGGGTCAGAAAGCTGGGATGAGAAACAAGAGTAGTGTCTGCAAGCAAAGTTCTCAAGCCAGTGACACAAAGCTGGCGGATCATCACACCACTGCTGGAGGCTCAGTGGGATCCTTTGGTGATTGATTACCAATGATATTTTGAGATACCTCTGACACACGCCAAAATTCAAACATTTTGTGACTTTACTGCCAATTTGAGAACCCGAGCCATGTGTCAGGGCAAAAAAGTCAGCTGAGCAGAGTTCAGGAGCCAGTCTTCCTGTGGAAACTTTGCTGGGAGCTGTGCTTCAAACAGACCTCAATCCTTTGGAAGGACTGCAGAGTGGTTTTCAGAGTCCCTTTGGAGCAGCTATGTGTGCAGAGGCATGTCAGCAAGTTTTCCTTTCCTTTGATTGCAATATGTGTTGTAGCAAACACTGAAAGTAATGTTAGAAAAGCAGAGGGGAAATCCTAACTTCCATGTCTGGCTTGGCACAGTCCCTTTAGTTCAGTCAGCACTACAGACTGCCAGGCTTCTGCAGCTGAAGGTATCTTCTGTGTTCCTTGTGTTTTCTTGTTCTGGTAGAATTCACATCTTCGTACATCAGTGATACATGTATGCTTTCACTCAGATTGAGTGAAAAAGCTAGAATTTCCAACCCTGGGATGGATTATATTTTCAAATCTAGGGAGTAGGGGAAATGTATTTGCCCCACATTTAAGTAAATCTTAAGTTTAGTCAATCATACAATCCTAAACTCTGTAGAAGAGTGGTGACCTCTAAGGATTGTCTTCAAAAAGTTAACACTGATAGATGGCTGACAAGTCTCAGAGTGATACGAGTCACTCTGGAGAGGAGTTTTGTAGAGAAAAGACAACAAAACCAAACTAAGGATGTGGAAGGACTATGAGCATATATGTGTATCTGTTGTGAAGTAAATACATTTGGACTGTGGTTTGAAAAGTGGAATAGTCTGGAATACTAGAATACTGGAAACTTGGAATAGTCAGATATGAATTAGATGCATTGCTTCATGAAAGGCAACTTTATTCTGCAGGTGCCATTTAGTCTACAAAAGTGAAAAAAAAGTCTATCTTGGATCGTTGGTCTGTTGCTGTGTTTATATGCAATAAGTGATGTTTTTAGCTGGCTTTCATCTCTCTGTCCAAAACTCTACTTATCATGAGGTCAGTAAAGCTAAAAAGGTTGCAGAGAGATTGAAAAATTAAAACCATGCTTGAGAAAGCTCATGTGTGCAGAACTAACTGTCTTACATAGCAATTTTGGAGTTACTTTTTAAGGTTCTATGCCTAGAAAATTATTTGTTAGTGATGAACTCTTAAGCCTCTTCCCTGGAGGAAAAAGCCCCTATTGCTGTGTACAGGATAGTGAGACACTGTAGATTCAGTGTTTTCAGTGTGCCCAGACCAAACATCATCTGTCCCACACAATAAACAGTGCCCATTCTTTTGGCAGCTGTTTGTATGTTTTTAAAGCAGTAGAAGAGTAGAGATGACAGAGGTGAAATAGTTTTATTCCTTTTACTGATGCAGCAAAAAGAAACAGAGCAAAGAAGGGTGAAGTCACACTATGGGAGCAGAGGAAATGGACAGCAAATACCTGTTCTGCCTGTAGAATTGGCAGATTCTAGACAAATGAGTTACTGTGGGGGAGGCTGGACCCTAGGATAAAAATATAAATTTTAGAATGCAAAAGTCTTTTTTTGTCCAGGGAAACCCAACCATGTGCTAATTCAAAACCCAAATTTATGGGGATGGGATAATGAAGTTTTGTGATATCTGCAGATTCTCCTTATGGCACGTGCAAGTTAATAAGCAAATAATACCCCCAAACCCAAAATTACTAGCTAGATGGGGTTTTTCTACTTCTCCTTCAATCCCAATGTCACCCTATCTCAACACACTAAATGACTTTATAGAAATTGATAGTAGGTTTTAAAAGAACTGACAGTTGTCACTTAAAGCATATTGCTTTAATAATCCAACTGGGACATTGTTATTCTATGCTCATGTCTCCAAATACACTCATGAAGTAGGTACATAACTGATTTCTTTATACTGTCAGCTTTCTCTTCAGTTTTAATTTGAGGCTGGACCTTTTTAAACTTTCTTCTGATGCTCTTTTGACAGAAGAAATTTAGGTATGTGACAAGAGATTTTGAGTGAATGCTGGATGAACCATCTTGCTGCATGCACACATTTGTGGGTAGGGTTTCTGAAAAATCCTGAAATCAGTGGGATTTCAGATAGATGTTTCTCAGAGACCCATTGGTATTTTAGCTGTGTAATTATCAGCACAGTTCATGCAAACCAATGCATAACAAATCCTTTGCCCTTGCAGTTTCCTGGTGCAGCTCAGGCACCTGGCAGCGGCTCTGTGGGTGCAGCCCAGTCACCCCACCCTGGCTGTGGTACAGGGGATCAGGGAGCTCTGTAGACCAGGACTGTGATGGATGGCAGTGCCTGCAGTACAAATGCTCTTTGGGGTTCCTTGTTTGAGTAACTCTTCCTGCAGTGTTTTTCATACTGAACTCAGTTCTTGGTTTTCCCTGTTTTCCTCTTCCCCCTGCACTGCTGTATCCTTCTAAAGCCACCTTTAATTGTAGAATGCCTGCAGTTAATAATGGCTGTCATGTATTCCAAGTTTTAAAAAGCCATAAATGTGGCAGAATGGGCCAAAATAGCTGAGTTAAAAGGCTTGTTAAAGATGCTATCTGTGTGCTGAATCCAATTCGTGGGCATGTTAAAAGACAGCAGATTTTCCTCTAGAGGTGTTTAGCAGAAATGCCTGGCAGAAGTTGTATCTTTGATCTTGCTATTTTGCTCTGGTGTGCTGTGAAGGTCCCTCATTGTCTTTTTTATCTCAGGGACTTGAACCTTTATTCTGATGGCTGGATCCGTGGTGTTCATGTTCTTTTCATTCTCCATGCAGTTTTGGTATTGGGGTATTTTTGTTGGCTTTGGTTTGGTTTTGTTTATTTGTCTTGATTTTTTAATTAATTTAATTCTTTACTATTTTGTGACTGTTTTTACCTGACCTTAAAATATCCCAGATTTTGGGACCTAAAGGCCATCATTCAAATGAACAAATAAGACATTTACAGCAGGCTCTTCCACATTGCAAGAGCTAACAACATTGCAAAAGGATTCCTATGTAAGTTTAATTTCTCTGTGAAATAGCTGCTTACTTGTCAATTTTCATTTGTAGTGTGTGGAACACTACTTTTAACTCTTTATGGAAATAGAAAAAAAATTCTGTCTTGTAAAAAAAAATATCTGACTAACAAAAAGAAGAACTGGCCCACCACATGTTTTTCAGCCATGAAACTATCATTATTCTGGAAAGCACTTAGGTCTATGCTTATTTTTTGAGACATGCTCAGCTTCTTTCTGCATGTCATAGTGAAGATGAGTTGTTCAAGTGCATTCCTGAACCAGAACCTTAGCACTAATCCTTCAGTCACTGCAAAGAATAAATGAGGGGCAAAGACAAAGGGCCAAATTAAAATCAACGAGATTCTATTCAGATGGGCTCTGCTTCAGCAAGCACATATCTAATTATAAGCACAGAAGTAGGCTCACTGACGTCAGAGTTAATTAAACTGCTTAAATTTAGGCACATGCTTAAATTCTTTGCTGAATCAGTATTTTTGAGCCAGTGAATAATAGGACAGCGTTGCTGGTCCAAAGCATGATATTTGTGGGTGGGAAGGAGTTTAAACTCCCCCTTTCTTCCATCAGTTCTTCTGAGGTCTGCCTGCTGGCGTTTCATTTGAGTCCCAGTGGTAAAGGAATGTGTCAACATGCTAAAGTTTCTTAGAGTGTTTGCTAACAGTACCCAAACCCAGCAGCTGGATCTCTAGTACTTTTAAGGCATCTTTGCTCCATGTGGTGTGTTCTGCAGTAAGGCAGGACTATGCCCAGCACAGTAATCTTTCCAGCTTTGTGTTTTTCTGATGTCACTTCTATGAAGTTAATCCCTTTGTCCAGTGTCTGAAAGGCAAATTACTAATTCATTTTCATAACAAAAAAAAAAAAAAAAGAAGAAAAGGTGTAGACACAAGTGTTAAATGAAGAGTGTCTGACATACAGGAGCAGTTTTGATCTGTTGATTTCACAGATTATTTCAGTTTATGATGTCATAAATAAATAAGCTGTTATTTGTTGTTCTTAGATCATTAAGGGCCTAATAAGAATAAGAATTTCCCCTGTAGGAATATGAAGGACAACATGATACTTCTTGCACAGAAGCACACATGGGAATTTCAGCCACCTTGTGTATAAGAGCTGGGGCTGGCTGTGAGCTTTTAACTATAGTCCCTGCCTAAGCAACACAGTAGAGTTGCCCTGATGTAGTAGCCAGGGATTAATCAAGGAAGCACACTGCAAAAGATCAGATTTCTTGTACTTGGTAAAACTCACACCATGGGCACTTAGGGTCTGCAAGAGAAGTTAATTAGTCATCAACAGGAATAGGTTCAAAAGACAAAAGCAGGTAAGAGCCAATCTAGAGTTGTGTTTTAGATGGTATTCAACATTTTGTTAATGTGTACAGTGCCTACTAATCCCTTCTACCTGGTGCATGAGTCTAAAGCTTAAATTTGATCTTCATTTAGATACCATAAAGGGACATGTATTCATTTATGTATTCATATTTTTGTGGTTAAAAAGAATAATTAAAAAACACTTTCCTTCCTAGTGACACCTACATCAATTTTGCCAGTAGTGACTGAAAGCCATTGCATTTGGAAAAGTGTTCCCCTAACTGTGCAGGCAGCTCTGATGGAGAATGGGTGACTTTGAAGTCAATATTTGTCTGTATGGTGCAGTTCACTCCATGCCAGTTGGCAGCTGTGTTCACAGCCCAGAGCAGTGGGCCCACAGGAGTCTGGAGTCAAGTCAGAGCTTCAGTTTGACTTGGTTCCCCTTGCCAGGTGAGGTAAAGTCAGGAGAGAGGGAGTAGCTGTGGATGAGAGAACTGGGCTGTTGTCAGTGACAAAGCATCAGCTTTCCTCTGTTGGGTCTCCCACATTATCCTTTTCTCTGGGCCAGCAGCTCATCATCCTGCCACAGGCCAAGAGAATCGGCTCTAAAGAGCTGGAGCAGCTGCTGCAGCTGCTGACAATGTGTGAGTGGAGTTAGAAGAGGGAAGCAGCCCATCAGGCAAGCAGCTTTCTCACTAATGTAGTATAAATTGTCTTTCTTGCTGGACATCATCTCTGCCTGCAAAAGAGGGGAAGATCAAGCCTGAATGGTGGATTTTTTGGACTGTCTTTTTATGTACATTATTCTGTGATTGTATTCAATGTGTCTCTCGAAGATGATGATTTAATTAATTTAAACCAGTGTATTTCTTCACTGATTTTCTTAGGTTTTTTCTCCATATCTCCATATTTTGCATAGAAGCATGATTTAAGTGTCAAACTATGTCTATTCTTCATGATAACAAGGATCAAAGTGGGGACACAGTCATTTTGTACATAGAAGTTCTCTAAAGGCATAACAGGTTACAGTAGGATGTGTAATAAAATCACCTAAGTGGGCAGATTTAATTATGATTGGATCATGTTACTGAAGGTCTTGAGTCACAGCTGGGGCTTCAATAAAGACTTGTTTTCTCTCTTCTTCACAGCCTTCTATCTGGATTTCCATTCTCAGTTTCCCTAGGTGCTTCAGAGGGTGGTAGCAGGAGGCTGTTACAGCCAACCTAGCAGTCTCTTGAAACATGAGGGCTTTGAAATCTTTTTTTGGAAGTGTCTCAAATATCAGTATTTGAGACTGTTTAAAAGCAATCAGTTGAAGAGAAAAGGCACTCATTTGCCAGCCACAGGGAAGAGCTCTTTGAGGAGCATTTTTTGCCATGCTTCATTCTTTTCCTTCTATCTTTCTGTTTCTGGGTGGCAGTTAGGGGACAGTTCAATCTTGTCTCTCATACTTGCATTGCAGAGAGCAGGAAGCATCCTATGGACTCTAAGAGAGACTCCCAACATAAGGGGAAATAACTGTGCAAAGTGCACATGTGTGCAGGGTGTGAGCAGTTTGACATCTTACCACTATGGGTAACAGATTCCAAAGGGAAATCACACATTCTTATTGCAGGAGCTGGAGTGGGGTATCTCGAGAAAGCATTGCTGTCTGACCTTTAAAGCTGTTACCTCCAGGGCAGAGTGAAGCAGGATATGTGCCTCACTATTGACTGTGACATTTCTGTCCTCAAAATAGAACACTACAATCCCTTTCTGGTTCAGACCAGCACTCTCTGTGGATATATGATATTCACACAGGTCTTGATTTTTACAGGGTTTTAGTAGCTGGATATCCAGATGAAATAAATGCTGAAGGCCTTAAATTGGGAAACAAGGTTGAAAAAGAGGAAGGAAAATACCTCACTGTGCTTTTGTTTGCTGCAGAATAGAACATAATTCCTGTGGAAACCTACAGCTTAATCTGAGTCTGCTGAGATCAGAGATGACTAATCCACCTAGAGGATCCTTCAGCAATGGGAAGTGGCTGCACAAATCTGTGTAAACCAGGGGATCTTTTCTACCTCCCTGAGTTATATAGTTAAGAGTTATTATAGTCTTAACTACAAGCATAGGGGTGTGTTCTGCACCATAATACATGCTTTCTCTTTTATACTCAAGATAAACTGTTGATTCTATTTTTATTTTTTGAGTATGTTTGGTCTATATGCAGAAATCAAGCATTGTATGAACATATTCAGTTTCTTGCTAGTTTTGATGACTGTAAAAGGCAGTAAATGTGAATTTACACTGCACTGGTTGAAAACTGGTAAGGAAAATAAAATATTGCATAATGCATTTATTTATTCTCCAGCCAACACTGTCACTCATCCAATGCCATGCAGAGCAAATGCACCAATCTTGTTTAGCTGAATTCATGCTGGCCTTCATGTAGTTGAGTTTTTCATTTAATATCAGTATAAAATGATAACATATGGGAGTTACTGATCACGAGAATATTAAGAATTAATTTTTACAATAGAAGAAACCTTTTCAGTGGGACATTGAGCTTGGGCAAGCTGACATGTTTAGGTGGAGTTCAAGTTCCCTCTTTCTAAATCTGTTCAGCTACTTAACATCTTAATCAAATCACAGAATAAATCATTTTAGATTTGGATAAGTTTTTGATGTTTTCAAGAGGACCACATTGGCTTTGGATGTTGGGGAAGGACCCCTTCAGTCCCCTGAGAAGGAACTGACACATCATTTCAACTGCAGCTCAGAGAGCTGTGTCAGATCCCCTTCAAACTGCTAAGACAACACAGTGGAAGCATTGCACTTTACAGTTCCTTGGGGGAGATGCAAATGGTGTAGGGGAATAGTAATTCCTATAGTTTGGGCAGGTAAACACAAGTGCTCTGTTCATCCAGCAGTCACCTGCACAGAGCAGACTTTCAGCTGAAGATCCTTCAAATGAACTGTGGGACCAGACTTCTGTGCTTGCTTGTCATCTTGGAGAACTGTTTGCTCTTCAGGGTTGGGGAGAGGGGACAAGAAATCACTGTGTTACAGAGAAGACAGGCTCATCCCTTCCAACCCACCTACTGCTTCTACCCTGCTGAACTTCTAGTGTTACAAGGAGGTCATTGTAAGTCTGTAACTTCTGAGAAGAGGAAACGCATTCTTCACATTAATAAGCAGTTTCCCACAACAAATAGCAATGGGAACTTTTGGGTTCTTCATTGGAAAGAATGATACTAATTGTTTTGCCAAAATAACGTGGCTAATAAGAGCTCCTTGCCCACATCCCCCTTTTTTCAGGTCAGTGTGGCACATTCCAATTTGTGTTTGCTTGGAAGCACTGGAGGAATCCCACATGGAGGGGGAGGGTGTTTTTTTCATGCTCGAGCATGCAACCCAGTAAACCTTTCACTTTCTTCATATACCCCAGTTTCAGGGGAGCTGGGAGGATTCTGGATTTCCCCCCACATGCTGAAAGAATGCAGCATTCTTTGTTTTTCCATCACAAATGAACTGAAACTTGTAATCTCTGTACTGAGCAGAAGTGATTAAAATAGTGTGGAACAGATGGTTTAAAAGCTGCCAAAGACTGAGTCTTTTGCTATTTTGTTTCTTGAAACAACTACATTAATTCCTGAGTCAGCTTTGAGGGGTACCATCATAACTCCTCTGAGATGAGAGAGCGTTCTTGTTTCTCTGTCTTTGGCTGCTAATTAATAGCTACTAATTAATTTTTTTTTAATAAAAAAATGCATACTAAAAGCTGAGGTAACATTTTCATGCAGGACAGAAATGGGAGTTTTTCATGGAGCTTTTAACAATACTTTTTTTCTTGGAAATTTTGCTACTTGTGTTAGGGTTCATTCTGTGTTCTAGTTCTACTGGAATGAAGACACTGCAGTACTTTGAAGTGGTATTTGGTTTTGGTACTCAGGGCATGTGAGTTTGGTGATTTGAATACATTGATTTGTACATGGAAATTTCCAGACAATCTTGTGATCCAGAAACCCCTGATAAAGCTGTCAGTGTCAGGTGTGCATTCCCTGCTGTTCCAGGTGAACAGATACCTCTCACACCAGGGGGCTTGCAAACAGCAGAGTTGTACCCTCCCCAATGCATGTTGTGAAACAGCATCCTGCTCTTTGGAGCTGCCTTTTTATTTTCATAAAGCCATAGTCTGTAGCTGAATTCTAAGAAAGACTTTTGTACTGTCAAGCCAAAGCATGTCAGCTATGAGTGAATGTGTGATGGCACAACACACCATACTGGCCTCTTCCAGTCTTTCACTTCTGCCATGGAGCTACTCCAGCAGTTTTATGGGCTGTAAATTATGACAAGGTCTTTTGATGTTCCTAGACACCATTGGTTTACTAATGCTACTTAGAGTGATTCTTATGTAGCAGTTCTCTGCTCTCAGGTCTGGCATCCGCTTGGGGAAGATTTTTAGAGACTGGTTTTTGTCAATTTAGAGAAATACCTACTGGTCATATAATTTTTGTGAAACCTTGTGATTTTCCTCTTGATTTATGAACTCTGCATGAGCTGAGCTATTACCATTTTGTTGACTTGATCCTAATTAAATTTAAGGTTTTCAGTCAGTAATCTTCCTAGCAAAGTAACATTTATTTTTACATATTTGATAGTGCAAAATCCCAACCTGTGTACAATCAACAGTAAGTGACTTATAGAAAGGAGGGGTAGGAAAACCAGGCTAAATTTGTGTTTTTATTTAAACATGGTTTTAATTTTGTTAAGGTTTGCAGTTTCAAATTGGAATTTCAGAGATGTAGTAACTGTCTGATTTCTGTAGATGATGCTGTGTTTAAGCAAAGAGAGTTTTAAAAAATAGAAGTCTTGCTGAATGTCTGCTGAAACTGAATTTCTTGGCCACCTCCACTCACAGTGATGGGAGCTGATCTGTTTGTCCCCCTCATTTTTTCCCAGTGTATCATGTCCCCAAGCAGTAAAACCTTAGCTGGATGTTCTTTTCTATCTGGGCTCTTCTGTGAAGTAAAGAACCTAACCTGGCTTCTGGAAGATGTAGGTAGAAATCGGGAGGCAGCCAGTTGCTCAGGTCTGGGGCCATCACCAGCAATGCCATTGCAGGTTGGACACTTGGGTTCTGGGGAGTCTGTCCCTGGCTCTTCTCAGTGGAAGGCTTCTGCTGTTCTCTGTGCTGCAGGTGTAGTTGCTAAACCTGGGCTGTTGCACTACACCTGAGACCCACTACAACTGAGTAATGTTTTACATTTTAAACATTTACTCTGTTTTGCTTAGTTTCCCTAAGAGTTTAAAGTCTTAGTACTAAATTGGTGGGGGTTTCCCTCTTTTTTTTCCTTCAAGGAATGGAGTAGTTATTGGTCAAACCTTGCTTAATGGGCTTTATATCTCCTCAGTTACCAATTATTTTTTAAGGCACAGGAAGGCAAGTGAGAGGAGAAGAAGGATTTTGAAGGTTCTCTATTGAAACTTCTGGTGTTGTTTATTTTTTAAATTCTCCTAAATACTCATACTAGGAAGTGACATAATTGCGTAGACTTTTAATTTCCTCAATTCCTGTGTGGTCTTCATCCACCTTCTCAGATGTTGTCTCCAGATGTTTAAAATCACTTCCTCCCAATTAAATATCTGCTCCAAAGTGACAAAGTGTAAGACCACATATGTCTCAAAGGCCAATGTATGTTGCAAGAGTCTTTGTTAGTAGATATGTTGAAGACATTTTCCTTTGCCTGAACTTTTAATGCACAGACAGTGAGAAATTGCTCTGCTTATTGACCTCCATGGGGGAGACTGGTTGCTAGATTTAAGTACACATTTAAAAATGCCCTGCATCTTCTCTGTAAGTACTTTGGATGTCTCTTGTTCAAGGTTGTCACTTGCTCTACCATCTAAGGGTTATTTGCTGTCCAATTGGAGTCTTTTTAGATCGAAAGTAGTGATGCCAGCTGATACGGTGACTTTACTATTTAATTAGATGGAATATTTTAAAAAAACCCTCTATTTTCATATTATAAAAGTCTTTATTTTATTTATATTTTACTTTTATCTTATCTTATTTTTTAAACTTGATGCAGTATGCCTGCTGTACCAAATGAGGATTAATGTAGCCAGTGTCATTCTTTGATCAATGCCTAGTAGTCTTTTCCTGGACTGGTGGCAGGGTAGAAGTATGCAAGAGAAAAGAAACTGAATAAATGGTAATAACAGTACTGTAACTGGGAGAGGAATGGAGAAAATATTAGATGTTTTTTAAACTTGGTTTTCAGAGGTAGACTATTGAATATTGATGACATTATGTAAAGGTAACAAAAGATTAAAAGAGATGAATTTCTGAAGATGTCAGAGAAAAATAATGGGTTTGTGCCATGGGGAGAAAACAATAAAAAGGAAGCAGTGGCAAAAAAAAACAACAAACCTTTGCTGATAGAAATTCGTCAATTTATAGCTAAATTAACACTTATATGGAAAATTAACTTAAAATACATACAAGAGTTTGTGTGTGCATGTTTTTGAGGTTCTATGCTGTTAGATGATATCATTCTATAGGTTGTCACTCCTTTTGTTACATCTTAGTCTGCAGGCTTGCAAGCAGGTGGTGAAAGCATGATGCGCTTTTGTGTGTCAGTGATGTGAAGTAGATGTTTTTAAGGGGGTTTTTTGGAAGGGGGAAGTGGGGGAAAGCAGTGAGAAACAACCCAAATTCCACCTATGGGATCACGTTTCAGGGATGCAGCCTCCTGACTAAGCATTACATGACAAATGTCAAGTGAAATGATAAATGTAACATTTGTGAAAGCAGAATCACTAAGCAAGAATCTCTGAGTTCAAGATGCCAAATTAGGCACAAGAGCTGAGCTGTGACCACTGTGCTCATTGTGTTGTGCTGCTGAACAGCTCCTGATGGTAACAAGATAACCCAGGCCTAATCACAACCTAAACCATAGCAAAAGGCCACTTAGCCGAGAGAATAGAGTTTGAAACTCAATTGTTATAGTCACATTCTTGGTTGTAATGATACGTCCTTTTAAAAGGAAGAAATATATCACTCAAAGCTTTCTTAAATATATAATGTTACCTTCTTTAACAAGTTATTGAAAAACTTAGTTCTTGCCTTACTCTGTTTATTAGTGAGCTAAACATTTGTTACACCAACTACCAGCTGTAGTCAATGTATTCTCTGTCTAAGGAGGTGACATCATCTGCTGCAGTCACCAAAGAAGAAAGTGCAGAATTTTCAAGGGGTGTAATCTGTGGTTTTTCTGGTGCCCTGATGCAGCACTGGTTGTAGTATAGTTCTAGTGTAGATGTTACTCACGGGTACTCTCATAGGTCCCATATGAGGTCACTGCCATTTGTGCTAAGAAACTCTGCACACATTTTGAAGGTCCTTGCTATGAATAACTTTAATTGAGACAGGAAAGAGAGTAAAGGAAGGCAAGGGTTGGAACAGAAGAAGTGGGAACTGAATTAACCCTGTCAGAGAACTGGGAAATGCTGTCTTGAGTCTCCCCACTGCCTTTGTCTCACCACTGTTTTTCTGCTGGTGCCTTTTTTTGAGAGAGAAGATAAAGAATTTACAGAGTTTATGGTCAGGACACTTCCTCCTGGATTTGAGATTGTGCTCTTAAAAGTGAGGAACCTCCTGTGGAAATGGACAGTGTTAACTCAGTTGCATGGGCTTTTAGACTAATTACAATTTGCCACCGTGAGGTCTTGTCTGAGAGCAGTCAGGAACCCAATTTAACTCAGGATCTCAGTTTAAGGATGATGTTCTTATGAGACTGTTCAGGGCAGTGCAGTCAGTGACAGAAGGGAGCCAGCCTTGCCACAGGGACTGAGTGCTCTGTGTCAGTACCTGGCTCAGTGCCTGCAGAGCAGTGACCTCCTCACCCTCTGCCTATGGGATATGCCCACAGTCAGGGGCTGCTCCCTGAAGTGAGGATACAGGTGAGCAGTGGATTTGCTGTTAAGCACTGCTGTAATCGATTGCATTCATGCGCTGAATTCCTCCCAACAGGGCTCAAGTGGTGACACAGTGACTTCTTCCCTTGTTCACCTCTCTGTTCACTGTCTTTGTAAATAAAACCAAGTGTACTTGGAGTTGGGTACTGCTTTTATTTCATAAGATGCTGGGCAAAAATGCCTTCTTTTGTATGTCTCTATCTTTGTTTCATTTATAAATGCCGAAAGCAAAGAGTGTCAGGTTGCTTGGGAGAATTTGGTCTAATTTGGACAAAGCCCCAGTGTGGCTGCCTCCCCAAAGCACACCTCAGTCTTGGAAGCTGTTCCTTCTCCTTGTTGCTGCCTCCCAGAAGGTAACAGGGGTGGCTGCTCCCTCTGTCTTGGCTGCTCCTCCCAAGGGGGCAACACTTACTGCTCTGGTAGTTAAAAGAATGTATGGATTTTCCTTCAGATTTACAGTCCATGTTTGAGCTTACTTGCTAGCTTGCATTGCAGCTGATTGACACTGTCATCTTCAGTAGTGTTCTGCACACTGCAGAACTGTTGTTTTCCCACAGATTTTTTTTTCCTTACTATTGCATTCCTCTGTCTGCAGGATGAGTACCCTGCAAGAGCATTGTTGCTTAAATATCAGTTCTTTAATCTGATGTAATTATTTAGAGAATGTTTTCATGTTTTTGATGAAATAAGATCTCTAAGTCAATACTTTGTCTGAAAGCAATATAAATATTTTATCAGAATTATGTAAATTGTGTTACACATTTTGGTAGGTTTAAGGTTGTTAGTTGCCTTCCTGTGCCATTCTGTAGGGGTTTAGACTTTTTTTTAAATGCTCATGAATTATTCTTGCTGTTGTATAAGGCAATGTCAAAGTGTTAAGAATTTAGTGTACTTTTAAAGCTAAAAGTTAATAAAAAATACTCATCATTTCTGTTATGAGGGTATTCTAATCCTCCTCATGTCTCTGGTTTGTAGTGTAATTCCAATGATTAGTCATAAGAAAATTACTTACATAGCACCCATACATGTTCAGTTTAGTTCATCTCTCCCTGCAGCACTAGTGATACTTAAAACGTTTATTTGATCAGTGGTTTGGTTTTCTTCATTTCTCATCATAAATTGACAGAATTTGCATGTTTATTCCCAGAGTACAGAAACTGCTTGCATGGGTCTTCAGCTTTTGCTTTTACATAACTTGAAATTTCAAGATACATGGGGTTTTTTTCCTGATTGCTCTGTTGCTTTATTTTGGAAAAATTATTCAGTAATGTAACCAAAGCTGCAACAGAAAAAAACCAAACCAAGAATGTGTGTATGTGGATTTTTTATTTTTTTTTATCTGTAGGCCAATGGAGAGAGTACAGGTGAATAGATATGCACTGGGTGAGAAGTGTTATCATATATGACATTCCCTGTAAGCCAGTAAAAAAACTGAAGCAAGAATAACCATCTATACCCATCTACACTACTTCCCGAAGTCTTTTCTGTAGAGGTGTTGCTAACAAAAATTAAATGAAACCTTTTTGTTTTCATAAAGAACCCAAGGAAAAGTCTTTTTTCCTTGTGTGGAAAAATAAATTTGTGCTGTAGAGTTGAAATAGTTTGCTTATAGTGTTGGCAGGGTTTGCAGTCAGTGGGATGTATCTGGAATGGGAGTAGGAGCACAGAAGTGACATATTGAGGGTTACTGAGAAACCAGGGTTATCTCTCTCCCATCTGCCCTTTTGCACCAGTGTAGAAAAAGTGACAAACTGATTTTATCTTTGCCTCTGTCTTTCTCCCCCTTAGTTCCAGGAGCATGGCAGGATTTCCAAGAGAGTTAGAAGGCATATAAGTCTTCTCAGCTTGCTGAAATAGCAATTTCCCTCTACTAAATGAGGAAGCTGTTGAGGAGTGGTATTGAAAGTGACTCATTAACTTCTTTCCTCTGGCTTTGTAAAGCTGACTTCCATTTCCCCCTCTGTGACTTTGGTACAGGAGTTTATGGCAGACCCCCATGATTCTGATTAAAGTGAGGAGACTCAGGTCACTAAACTTGGCTCCTTCAGTAGAGATAAGAGCTACCATTAAATCCCAGAAAGAAACAGCAGATGAGAGTGCAGATAGCACTAGAATATAAACTCTAATTTTGTCAGGGCTATAAATATTAAAATCATAGGCCTTCACCCAGAAGAATGTCTTCAGAAAGGTAAAGGTGATTCAAAGCAAGAGAGAGGCAATTTGGAGAGGATATCCTATACGTGAGAAAATAGAAATGGTTTTGGTGAGATCTGAGGCACTGTAGAAGTTTCATCTTTCCTTCTGGAAAGTCCCTGCCTCATGAAGGTTTGTCATTTCTAATACCTCATCACAGAAATCATCTTTAAGCAAAAGCAGTCTCATTTTTTGTTATTGTTGATTTCTGTAAATATGTCTAATAATGCCTTGCCTAAAGTAAAAAGAAATTTACTTTTGTAACTTTATTTCTCTTAACTTAAAAGCAGTTTGCTTTCACTCTACTAGCTTTTCTTTATAGGTATGAAAATATATTACATCTCCTTTAAGAAAAAAATTTAACATGAGTTTAAATTCTGAACCCCACACAGTATTTTTCCATCAGCAGGTCTTCCAGGCCCAGATAAGTGGCCTACAGAGTAACACCAAAGTGTGTTAAGACTCAGTTAAATACCCTGCCAGCACTTTTGAATTGAACATGTTGATTATAAAGGTGCACTAGTCAGTAAATAGTTTCAAGAGTTGACATTGACTGTTTGGCTAAAAGTTAAAAGCTGTGGTAATGACCTGTGGTTTCTCAGTTCATGGATGTGCTGCACTGAAAATCTGTTTAAGATGCTTGTAGCAGCAGGAGATGTAGCACTTTTAGAAAATCAGACCCAATTATGCTTTCTGAAGTTGAAGTACCCAAAATTTCATTTTCTCATCTTCTCTAGATCATACTCTCTCATTTAAGCTGGTCTCACTGCACCTGAACTTTCACTTCAGGTTTTGAAGTTAGAGGAGATACTTGAGTGTGTGTTCCTGAAGTACTTTAAGTAATTAAAAGAAATTAAGTGATTAAAATACAGTTGTCTGGTTAAGCTTTCAAAGAATATGTTCAACTGTAATGTTTACTTAACAGTGGATTTAAATATGAAACAAAAAGTAAAACCACATTTATGGCCCAAGGAAACATGCAAAATTTTCATGATTTTACTTTGAAGGCTTCATTAAAAATAGCTTGCCATCAAACTTCCCATTTTCAAGCTTCTGCTGTGAAATATTTAATCCTTAACACTCAGTCTTTTGACTGTGGACAGTCAGCCTACCAAGGTGACAGTGGACAGAGAGACTCAACTGATGCATATTGATTAAGAAGAGGATAGTTCCTGTCATTCACAGGGGAAGATTCTAGACTTGATCAGACGATCTCTTGGAACAAGATTCTGTTCTGGGGCCTGTAAATCATGGAAGCACAACTTCTGTGAAACTCTCCATGTGATGTTGCAGGAGAGAAGTAAGAAACAGTGTTAAATATTGTTGGATATTTTCCGGATTATGTATATTTTTGTTGCCATACTATTGCTTTATATTCTGTCAGAATGTACATTATTTAACAGATGGATGTAGTTATTAGAAGATCTTGAAGTGTGAATGTTCCAAGGTGTAGAGTTGCTCTTGGACTCAAAGTAGGCTAGATCTGTTCTAGAAGTCCTCTAGTAATGTAGGATATGTTTATATGCCAGAAATCCTCTTTTAGTGGTATCACAGAAACCCTCAATTGTAAATTTAATTTCAGTGAGAGCCCAATAAGGGCAGTATAAGGCATAGCCTCTTGCCAGTATGAGCTGTGTCTGTGCTTGGTAGGAGCTGGCAGCAGGGCTGTCTTCCGTGCTTGTACTGCCAAAGATTTCTCAGGCCGAGAAGACTTTCAGCATCCTTTAAAGAAATACAGAAACTGGTTTAAAGTGAAATATACAGAAGATGGTAAAAAGAAAAAGAAAAACATGACTGTAACTATTTGGTAGCAATGTGCTAGGTATATATTGGTGATCTCAAAGTGAGTGATGCTTTTGTGTAGTAATAGTTTGTTTTGGAAACTTTATGTTCTACTGTACTCAGCTTATTTAACCCACAAGCCATGATGCTTTAGAATAAAGAACAGTTTAAGAAGGATTGAATGTTCTTACTGGAATCCCTCTATATGTAGACATATGGTTATTCATCTTGAGGGCTCTTGTATTTTGTTCCTAACTATTGTATTTTCAGTATCTTATTTGTGAAGATGCAATTATGCTGTATATATAATAAGGAAAGTTGTTAAATCTAAGTATTAGGTAGTGAAGGGTTAAAAAATCTATGGTCCTAATAATGTAGAGAAATGCTGACACAAGTTCTTCAGTCCTTTTCCTGACAGAACACCCATCTTTAATTTGCTCCTCTCTTTACCCATATAACATTGTAGATCTGTCCTTGAAAACAGCTCCTGCAGCATGAGCGTAGCCAGTGGAGTCAATTTAGCAAAGGTTGCTGTCTGTGTCCTAGCAGAGCAGGCAGACAGCCTGGAGCTATGACTTATAATCAACTGAACAGGTATATGAATAATTACTAAAGATAGAAACCTCTGTTAATTGCTGGGTTTAATCCTGTTCTCATAAATTGCTGCAGAATCACCCCCTCTAGCATTAACCATCACCCTCCTTCTAGCATTAACATGTCGAAATGAGTATTTTTCTCAGATCATAAGTAACCTAGTAGATTTGGGAACTTTTTTAGTTTTAAAGTTCTTGCCAGTGTTTAAGCACACCAATACTCTCTGTGAGTCCTTTATATCCTCTTGGAAGCCTTGAGGCCTTGAAGTATTTGGAGTTGACCGAGAGCTGAATTTCCCAGTTTCTGAAAGCAAAAACTGATGTTAAGCCTATTGTTTCTCTTAAAATGATTATCTACTAAGAGGTTTCTTTAACTCTGAGCAAAGCCACTTTCTTTTCAGACCATTCAGTTTTTTCTTCAATCACTCTGTTTGATTATCAAAGTGGAGAAAACTATAAAGAATGCCTCTCTCCTTCTAGTTCTGTCCTGCTGCTAATACAGTAATCCTCAGTAAGGGGGAAAAAATTAAGGGATGCTCTTAGAAATTGATTAGAGTATGAGGGAAGAGTGACAGTGACTGCATTTGGTCTTGACCAAGAGCATTTTGCCTTATTAGGCTGCTTAGCAAGCTAAACTGTACTTCATCTCAGAGTCCTCTAAAAATAGCTCTGTATGGCTTTCTGGCACATTGATATAAAAAGTGTATGATGATGGTACATGGGGTTGTTTAAATACAAAGCTAGAAGCATGAGCTGGCCTCCAAATGATGAATGTCTTTGTATTCCAGAATGGAAGCTTTCCAAGACAGTGATGCATAGCCACCAATTTGTAACTTTTCTTTTAATTTGTAACTTAGGACTCTTATCTGTTTGATTATTATGTAACCCCTCATATGTTTGATATGGCAGCATGAAATATCTGAATGCACTTTCAGTGGTTTTCTACACTCCACAATTGATTTGAACAAAGTGACATTTGGTGTTGTTTTCATGGAGTTTTTAAAAATAAATAAATAAAAATAAAAAAGCACTGCATCTTAACTTTCTCATTTTAATGCTCTCACAGTTCACTCACAGCACAGAGAAAAAGTTCTGTCATGAACTTTCCTGTGTATAGAATGTAAATTGTGAGGGTAATAAAGGACATATCTTCTCTTTACATCTTTTCTTACTGCATTTTTGTCCCACTCGGGATGTTTGTATCACATTCCTTCTCACAACTGCTAACTTCCATATATTAGTGGATTGGTTTTAAAAAGTAATAATAAAAAGGATATAAGCAAATAGCCTAGATTTTCTCTCAAACTCATTTTTGGAGTGGAGGCAGCTGGGTGAAATGGGACCAAGAGGAGTCCCCATGTGGAGGGGAGGGCAGCTCCAAGGAGCCAGAAAAGCAGAGCAGCAGCTCCTCACACTGCTGTGATTGGGCTGGGGTGTGAAGTGTCAACTGCATATGAAGGCTTAGAAGGAAAAGATAAAGGAAAATCATTACTGGGATTGACTTCATGGAGGGCTTGTTCTTTTGAAATCTTAATGAGGAATATTCATACAATTTATATTTCTGGAAAATAATTGTGAAGAGTCAAGACAGTTCAGTCTGGATTTACAATGCCAAGAAGTGTTCAGGTACCCTAGCAGAGCTTCCACTTCCCAAGCTTCTGATTCATTTACTCTTTTGCATCCCATTACTTCTATATTGCCTCACAAGCTGCTGTTCTAATAGTTTTCCATCTTCTTTCAGTGAGACCTGATTAAGTTGCTGTCTTCAGAGCTGCCTTCTTATTCCCTTGAACAATTAATCAGGGAGAGAGAAAGCTTAGCTCTAATTAACCCACAGCTTGCCAGAGGTGGGGCTTCTGCTATATGCTCAGTAAAACCAAATATTTTCAGGGAGAATATATTCTTAACCATCTTGAAAAGCAGCAGAAAAAATGCCTTATTGAAGTGCATATTAAAACTTTCTTAGAGAGGTAGTAGTCCTCATTACACTTGAGAGTCTTGCTTTATTATAACAAAGTTTTTAGTACTTTGCAGAACATATGAATGCTGAAAGATTTGTTTGAAATCTAAAGAATGGTTCATCAGATATTCCCCCAAAGTGGTGTAAGGCTAAAAATGTCTAAACTACACGAGGACAATCAAGCAGTTTGCAAGATGTGGTATGGAAATATTTTATCAAAACTTAGTGAAAAATCAGGATGTTTTAGAAATTCACTTGATCATGCTGAAAAAATGCATGTTGAATGGAAAGGGCTTCAGTTAATTTTGATTTCCTTCTGATTTGCTAGAGATGTCATGAGCCCAGGTATCAAGAGGCACTGAAAGCCATTTGTGCCATGCTCCAGTTTACCAAGGAATTGCTCTGGAAGCATCCAAAAGTTAGAAAAACAATAAAGCTCCCATGTCATGAAAAGCAGATCTTAAAACATACATTGGCATTTGTAGCAAAATAGACACATTAAAATAAGGGCAGAGCATGACAGGTGGGGTGTGTTGTATCTGTCTTTAAAATTGCCTGATGAACAAGTTGGGTTGTGAGGGGGCAGCTGCAGTGGCTCTGCTGTGTGTGAAATAGAGCTGGGGACAACTCTGGGTTGATGCCATCACTACAGTGACACCTTAGGTCTGTAAAGCCTCTTTTCTGACTGCCACACTGCATTACAGATGTGATTTTTCCTTCATGTACTTTGTTCTTGATTTCTGCGTGCTTTGGTTACCTTCGCTTTGCAGTTTTCCATACCAGTATAGCTGGGAAGAGAACCAAAGGTACAAACATAATGAACAGCTTCTCTGTGAATTTCTGAGGGGTTTTCTGCATTGTAATTTTATAGAGCATCTTGTTTTCTGCACATGGTAAAGACATTAAAAGAAAGAATGAAGGAAATAGAGATTAGAAAATAGCAACATTATTAGATAGACTTAAGGTAGATCTCCCTTTCCAAATATTTTGGCAATTGACAGAGGTGTTCATTGGAGTGCCTAAAAGTCTATCCTGAGTCTTTGCAGAGGCTTGAAGGAGTATTGTTTTGTAATGGGGTAACAAGAACATGAGCATGTCCAGGGTCTTGAAAGTTAATAGGGCATAAGAGCTTTCAGAAGATTTTGAGTGTTTTGGTCCAATTGCTGTGTGCATCCAAACAGCATTTGGTGTTTCCAGGTTCAGATCAGAGTTAACTAAATATTAACTAAAACTTTTAGTTACCAAGGGCTACAACAGTGGTCATGGGCAGCAAGGAAAAAAAGCAGATGCTGTGTTACTACCTTTTGTAACTTCCCTACCTTTGTTTTATAAATCCTAATGCAGAAGGTGGCCAAAGGGTATGTACCTTACTCATAGAATTCTTTGCAGTGTAGTAATCTTACTTAAACGGGATAGGACTCAATCATGTGAAATGGTCTTTTCTTACTGTGCTTTTAAATACTGGGTTTTCCTTCCACACCTCTTTTGGAAGGAGTTTATTTGATTATGTAAAAATGGGTTATGCATGAAAGACACTTGATGCAGAGTCAAAGGATTTTAATTTTTGGTTTTTCAAGTACATGGTTGTTTTTTTACTCAGATGCAGCCCTTAGATTTATAACAGCTTCAGCTGATTCAACCTACTGTGAAACATCAGGAAAAATCGACAAGGCCACTGATCCATGTATTCTGTGTATTTCAACTATGTAATTGTAAGCCTTCTAAAGAGTTTTTTGAATCCCTTAAATCAATAGTAAAATATATACATATCCAGGGAACTAATTCTTGGGCAAATAACCTGCTCTAGACAAATATTGTAAGGAACTACCCTGCTGTGTTCAGCACTGCAGCAAAACTCAGATGAATAAAGATTGGCCCCTGAGATAAACCTTTAAATCTTTGGTCATAGAAAATTTGCATTGCTAAAGGATTATATTATGACTCAGTGGGCAATAACTGCTATTACAGCTACTTGAAGAGATTTTCTTTACCCATTTATGCTTTCTTTCCCTACTCTTTTCTCAGCATACCTCTCACAATGCTGTTACAGTAGAACGTGATGCTGTCTCTTCTGTAGTCTTCTTGATACTGAAGTATCCAAATGGGTGATTTTCTCACCACCCCTTGCAGCCTCTCCTTCTTTTGCTGTTGGTGGTCTGCATTTTTATTACAGGTGTTGATCTATTTGATTAAGTTTTTGCAATATTACTGAAGAGGGGCAAGGCAGGAGAGAAGTGAGAATTATGCCTAAGGGCTACCTCACTTGAAGCAGTTGAAGATAAGCATCATGCTGTTTGTGTTGAGCAATCGAAGGCACCTGAACATATGAATGTGTTCACATCATTACCTTGTTCACCATAAAAAATTGGTGTTCCAGGGGCATGTCTGCAACTTAAGGACAGGCTTCTGACTTGTTAAAAATACACTCTTCAGAGAAGTGTCTTTGCATGGAGAGCAAAGAGCAGTACCAAGAGAACATGGTTTGTTTCTGTGCCTGACAGGATTGATATTTGGGAAGTTTGTTGGTGATACTGTTGTGCATTGACAGTGTATGCTGAACAGACAAATGTTGCCTCCTACTTTGAGATAAACAGGACTTCTCTGAAAATCTTCTAACTCTTCCCCTTAATCAGCTAGAGGTGGTCCAAGTAAGGGTCTCCTCTTTCCCCCTGTAGAACTCAAATCCCTGTCTCCCCTCCCCTGTGGGGCTGAGCAGGGACAACAGCCAGCAGCAGGCACACCCCCAGATACTGAGATCCCTGGGGCCTCAACAGAGCCAAAGCACAGCCAAGAGCCTGCTCTCCCACCCCTGCATATAAAAAGGTGCTTCCCAGTACAGACCTGCTTCTCCCAGTAGTATGTGTCTTCAGTGAGTTGTGTTAATAGTTATCATTGCCTGAGATAACCTTCCTTGTGATGTAATTTGACATACTGCTGTCAGAGGGGCTTAAACATAGTAATCTTTAAAAATGATTGGGAATTTGCCCTAGAGAAAAAACTGTTATGATTAATTTCTACAAATGATAAACCACTCCTCCTTCAAAATACTGCATGCTATGAAGTGTGATTTAATCCATTTGACTACAGAGCCTGATGCTTCTGACAACTATGACTCAAATGTCATCACAGAAAGTGATATTTCAAGTGGCAGGGTGGGATTAGAAACCTGCTAAAGATTTGTCAAAGGAGAAGTAAGTACATAATTTTTAGATAAGTGATTTGTCTACTCTAAACCACTTCCTCTGAAAGACAGGCAGCTTTAAAAGAGAAACTTACACTGTTGCACTAGAAAGAGCAATTTAATTGCAGAGAGATACTACTTATGATGGTAGGTAGAGAAGAAAAGATAGGATACTGGGGAATGTGTTTTCTCTACAGAAAAAATAAAATTGCTTTTCACCCTCAGAAATTAACTTAATTGTGGCTTCTATGGGGAAGGAGCCAGTCTCAGTATCTGGGACCTCGCAACCACCTGATATGTTCTTGTTGCTGTTTTATGTGTTTTTTCAAAACACAACAAAACACCGTGGCTTAGGAATTGTGTGAAAACTCTGTAAATGCAGTAAAACCTGAAACAAGTATGGAAATGTTCATTCAGTCAAGAATTCATGTAACTTTAGAGCAATTATCAATTTCATTCACATCCACCAAGTCTGAACTCCCTGACAGTCCCCTAAAACTTGTGCTTTTTGTACCTATTCTGCCAGTCTAGCTGTATAATTTACACCTCCTTAACAATCTGTCTACTCTGAAAGGCAATGAAAAAATTGCATAAGGTTCTGTACTTTTCTTCCATGTGACTGAATCTGAGATTTGACCCACTGCAGTGGAAACTATATTTTGTGTAAGCGTTTGTTCCAGCAGCCCCGTGGGTCCACCTGCATCTATGAGGAGCCAGCTGAAGGCTTGCCCAGGCTGTACAGACTCGGGACACTGGCCCAGCACTGAGTCCTGCACCACCTGTAGCAGCTGTGTTGTTGTGAAGTGTTCCTGCAGCCACACTTGAGCAGCTCTGAGATTGCAGAAAGTGTGGAGGGTCTGGTTTGCAGTTCTGCTTGGTCTGATGGCCGTGGAGAGAAAGCAATAACCCTGTCTGACAGGCTGACCTTGAGATCCTGCATCAGGAGTGGAAGTTAAGTGAGAGCACACATTACTCTTAGCTGTTTGCAGTGGATTCCCTGGGGGGAAAAAAAAAAGAACATGAAATCTGACAATGCTTTTTTGTGGAATCATTTTTCAGAGAAGAGCTGCTCTTTGATATCTGTGATAGTTTGCTGCTCCGATCTGTCATGTTGCCAACTCACTGCTAAGGTGTTTGGGAAGCACAGTTAAGTGACTGTAAGCATGGCAAGGGAAGCTGGGGCCATTTTTTCACTGAATGGAATTTTGCTGGAGTGACAGTATTTTTTTCAAGTCCTCCTGTTTCTATTGTTTGTATTTTGTTTGTTTCTCGCTGGAACCTGCCGGCTGCTTCACTGCGAGGGGGCCGGGTGCGCCTTTAAGAGGTGGAGGTGACTTTGTGCAGGTTGTGCGGGGAAGGAAGTGGCTCTGCACCGCGGAGGGTGGCAGGAAAAGGCTGGTGCTCGGCTGGCCACAACTTAAACTGCCAGTTTTCCCTTTGAGAGGCAGCAAAGAATTGTCACATTAGCTTCCTGGGGGTTGATTGTTTGTTGCCTTTTTTTTTCCCCCTTCGGCACTGTCAGTTGAAACGCTGAGCACCGCAGGCACAGCTGGACGTGTTTAGAACTCTTCCATGGGCAGCCCCGAGCTGGGAGTGCCGTGGGAACGGGTGTTGTCTTGGGAGCAGTGCGCGGCCGGCCAAGGTGGACCTGAACTCGCAAACATAGCCCAAGGCACCTGTCCGGGCCGGGCGGTCCCAAAGGTGACAGCGGCTCCAGTGGCAGCCCCAGCCCCCCGCCTGCCTCAGTTTCCCCTGGCGGCGGAGGGATGGCGCCTGTCGCTCCGCCGGGCGGGAGCGCTGGGGCGCTCTGGGGCCCGCAGCCGGCGCCGCCGCTCCAGCGACCTCCCGGGCCCGGCCCGGCCCGCCGGTACCTCCTGCCCGGCGCGGGGCGGCGGCCGGTCCGGAAGGAAACTCCGGCCGCGGGGGCCGCCCGCCCCAGGCGCTGCTCCGCCGCCGAGGCTGCCCTGGACGCTAATTAGCATGACTAGTTTGATGGATTTAGTCAACAGCATTCAGCAAACAGGGTAGGGGGGAAGCGAGGGTACGAGATTTCCCAAATCTCAAGACTTTTCAGCCCCGGTGCCCTTAATGGTTTGTTACGCGGGCTCGAACAAGTGTTGCTTCCAATTAATTGATCGAGGGGATTTATTTTAGTGTTTTGACTGGGTGCCAGAGACAGAGGCTTTGTCCTAGCGTTTTAAGCACCACCCCTCCTTGCAAGTTTGAAATGTGAGCTGCCTGGGTGGTTTTTTTTTTCCTCCTCTCTTTCTCTCTCTTCCTTCTGGCAAAGTGGCTGTGGCTGTGTGTGTGTGTGCGTGCGTGTGCGCGTGTGTGCACGAGAATGAGAGAAGGACATACCTCTCTGTGTAATGGGAAAGCGAGACATGGATCACTAGAGACAGAAAAGAGAACCATCAATATCAGTAACATGCAGCTGAGGTGAGATTTTTCTGAGTGTTTGATTTTCTTAAAGCCCTTTCGGAAGATTTACAGCAGCCTTCTGCCATGCTGTATGCCGAAGACGTACTCCTAAGCAATGTCATAGGGATGCTTACATGTCTATCGCCGTTTTAGGTCTGTTCGCGTACGTGTGAAGTTTTAAAGCTTAACCTGATTCTCTTTATTGTCTCTAGAGGGTTGTAGCTTGAGCACAAATAGCCTGTTGGCAAGTACGGCATGAGCCCATTAGCAAGACTCCATCTGTGATTGGTTTTGCCTGGAAACCGGGAGACAAGCAATGAATAATTGATGCGTGTTGTGCAGTAGCTGGACAGGCAAAGAGGAGAGAGAGAGGGAGAAACAGAGCAGGGTGCCCTCAGAGGGGGAGAGCGAACAAGCTTGAAAATAGCTACTGGCTGCCTTGTGCTGAGATGAAGGCAACCCCGGCTGTCTTTGTTCTGCACTGGCTGCTTTCTGCCTAGAAGTGTTTGCAGACATATGTGGCCTCTCTGCAGCAGCAGAGGCAGGCGCGCAGAGGAGGGGCGGCAGAGGAAGCCGGGCTGGTGAATGGGATGTAACTCGGGGGTAAGTTGGTTCCGGGGGGGCGGCGGCCGTGCGTGCGGGAGCGGGGCCGTGTGCTGGAGCGCGTTCGCCCCGGGAGAGCCCGTGCCCGTGTGTGTCTGTGTGTCTGTCTGTGTGTGTGTGTGTGCGGGAGCGGGTGCATTGTGGGAGCGGCGGCGCGGGGCTGGCAGCGATGGCAGCGGGCTCTGCCCTGCCCTGCCCCGCACCCTGCGGCTCGGCCCGCGCCCTGCTGCCCGCATCTGCACTCACACCACCAAAAGGCAACGCCGGTTAGCGGTGGCCTTCCCTGCAACTTTAGCTTGTCTGGCACTGTCAGAACGTGACAAGCTGTTCTGCAAACAGCAGTGACAATACTGCTGCCACCATTTCATTTTTACCGTCTTTATAAAGACCTTGCCACGCAGAACTCACATCTGTGGCGAGTGCTTTCATAGAAGATCTCAAAGTAGTATTAGTATCAATGACAGTCTCGGGTATTCCAGTTGACAAGTTTTTTGCCCCTTATGCTGAGTAGTAACAAGTGTCTTGTTTATTCGTTTCCTGTGTAAAAAACTGAAAAGGTTACTTAATTAGCATATTATTTAAGGAGTTATCATAAAGTTTCAAACTAGTGGCGCCAGACTGGAATTTGGGACATTAGTTTTATTGTTTAGTTTAGTTAGTCGGCTTAATGCAAATAGTATTTAAAAACTCAATAAAATAGCATATATCAATGTATGCCAAAAACAAAATGCAAAGGATCTATACAGCTTCAGTGTCTGCAATTCAGATGTTGACAGCACGGTCTGTTGGGGGAAGAGAGGTTGCTATTGTACATAACAGCTCTTTGAATCGGTAAAATCGCTGTGCAAGGTAAAATAGACTTTGCATAAAGTAGCATCAGTGATTCTGGAGCCACTAAAGCCACTGTCAAAACAAGTTGTGACTTCAGTCATACAAACTGTTTGTCCTGAGTTCAGGTGAGCCCATTATAAGATCCAGTTAAAAATCCCTTACTATCTGTCATCTTTTGATGAAATAAATGCTCTCTGTAGACATCTCATGGGGTGAACTGATTAAATTGAACCCACATTTATGACAACTTACCTTGGCTCATAATACTATAAAAGACAGTGTTCACTCTGCAAATAAGTAGCTTTTAGAATTAAAAGTTACTGTAGAGACAGTTTCTTTCAAGAAGTCATGTCTTAGGTTAAGCTAACCGGGTCATTAGGCTGGGGTGACCTAGGAAAAGCAATTAGTGTGACTGAAACACTACTTGGAAATGGAAGTACATAAAACTAAGATCCAGCTAAAATTGCTCTACGTTGTCTAATATTTCCTGTAGTTTTTGTTCAAGTTAGAAGTTTATTACAGATATATTGGTAATAAAGTAATTATCAGCATCTAATCATGCATTAAAGTGGAAGTGCCTCTGAGTTGAGCAGAAGCATGTCTCTCCATGCTGTCACCAATCTGCTTAGCAGAATTTTGTTCCTCTTTTTGCTTAGCATTTATACTGAGATGGCAGCTAAAGTGCAATAGAACATGGGGAAAAAAAGTTCGGGTTTATGTAAATTTATTTCAGTAGAACTCAGCTAGTAATGCTCCAGTTTAAGTGAACAGAAAAGTGTTACCAAAGGCTTGGTATCAAATTTATGGTCAAAGTTTGATTTACAAAACTACTTAACATTGTTAAGTTAACACCACCCTTACCCCATTCTGGAGGAGCCATCAGAAAATTCCTGGGGAAATACGTCTGCAAGTGCAGTGAAATTTCACTAGTAAAGAAGTTATCTGAATGAGTGAGGTACAGTTTCATGTTAGCAATTGAAAATTGATCATAAGTGAGATTTGAAATGTAGTCATAAGCCTTTCATCTTGCGTAGATCGTAGTAGAATGGGTACAAATGTCAAAGCTGTGCGTGGTCAATGTCTCTGTGATCCTGGCTGATGTGTTGCTGTGTTCATATTGCAGTGAAACACATGCACTCTCTTGGTATTCCTTGTACTGAAAGTAGCATTTAGTCCTGGGACCCTTATGCTGGATGAATGCTCCAGGAACACCCAAGAGAGCTTGTCCATGTGTAGTGGACAGCTTTTGGTTACAAAGCAAAGAAGCAGAGCATGCAAACCAACAATGAGAGAAAAATAGAGGGCACTTAGGCTCAGTGAATAAACAATTTGTTGTTGTAGTAACAGGTGCTGTATTAATTACAGTGAGATAGTTTAGAGAGAATAGTCTGGCAAAACAGGCTTGCTGTTGCCATAAGAGTTAGTACAGCAATTAGTTCAAGAGAGTCTCTGAATCCAATGCCCCAAGCCCCTGCAATTACAAGATGTGTAACTAAGACAAGAGAATAGTGTTTTTCTATGTCACGAGGTAAGCTGAGGACACAGAAGTTCCCACGTTATCCTCAGTTGTCACTGGAACTGTCACTATGCAAGGCTGCTTTCTCATGACTATTACATCAGCAAAAGGGATATTGCTGATCAACAGTGACCAAAAATCATTAGAGTGAAGCCATCAGGAAACTGTCACTCTGTGGGATGGCACAACCGTAACTTTTTTTTCTCCTAACAAAAGAATACACTGTAGGTTATATTTAAAAGTATCAAAAGAGCTAACCAGGGAAGGAGCTAACCAGCAGAAAATAAATTACCCCAACACTTCATCTTGTGATACATTGTTAAAATTATGGTTCAGAGATCTCAGTGAAGGCACTCTCTGGTTGGCTCCTCTCAGTTGGAAACAGAGTGCCACAGGAAATACCTTCCTCTGAGGCGGATCTGCCTAGGGGAACTTCTGTTTTCTCTAGGGTGGAACAGCAGAAGAAGCTGCTCCTAGCACACTGCCATGAAACTGCTTGTAATCAGCTGGACAGCAAGGTTTTTGCTCAAGGAAAAAAAAAGAGGTGGGGAAAAGTTGCTTCCTCCCAGCGCTGCTCAGCTATTGCTGCATTGTTGTTCAGTGCAAGCAGAGCTGGGTGATCTAATTGAAGTCTCAGAAGCCTTGCTGGGCATGTGGAGAGCTGTGCAGGCTGAGCAGATGGTTCACTACTTCTGGTAGCCTGCAAGACACAGCAGAGACATATCCAGAGGGTTTTAAAAAAAAATCATGTAACAAATGACCCCACTGTGCGTCCCCTAAATTTCTTAGAGTTTGTTTTCCTTGTACTGCCTTTCCAGAGGAAACCAGAAAGTTCTGTGAAATAAACCAATAGACATGACATCTGTTTCACTGTAGTATGGTGTTACTGGCTGTTTCTTTGAAGTAAGCAAAACAAAAAGTAAATTAATTAACAATAACTAAAAGTTAACACACTGAAAAGAATATATTAAGTTAATATCATTTGGCTCTTCTAACAGCAGGATAGGAACCAAAATTCCACGGGGTATACCTTCTAAAATGCTGAAGCAAAACGATGTTTTGGTATATAAAACAGTTGTTTTGGAAGTAACTAAAAACAATTTCAAGTTACTGAGCAAACAGCATGTAAAATGTTGAGCTGGCCTTCAAATGAAATGGCTGTTTCACTAATTGTGAGAGGTAGACCAATGTGCAGTAAAGCAAAGCAGTAATAGCTTTCAAGGCATGGGGAAGAGTGTGTATCCATTCATCATCAGGGAGAAAGCAGCCAGCCAGTCTGGCTTTCACTGACAATCCGGGAAGGAAACAAGAGAAACCCAGAAAGATCACAGACAGTTTTTTTATTTCTATTTTTAATTAAAGAATTTACTTGAAGAATTTTCTCCTTAAAGTCAAGACAAAGTATAGTTGTAAAGAAAAATGAGTGACACTGGGACAGTAATTACTTCAGTAGTGTGGAAGGCTGCCACTCAGCCTACCTCTAATAAATACTATACATTTCTTTAGTTCTTGACCTAGATCATTCTTAAATATTCTCTGGAATGTTTGTGTGTTACTAATCCTGAGTCTTAGGTTGTTTGGGATCATTCTATTGACAGTAATCCAGTGCAATCAATGACAGTTTTAACTATTTCATTAAAAAAAAAAAAAGTTAATTTTGTTCTCAATTGTCTTTATTAGTACCAATAAAATGTTCTGACAGCCAGCTAAGCTCCTGATTCTTGTTTTTTATTGTAACTAAAGTACAGCTCTCAACATTTTGATGAGTAACCCTCAATGTTTGTTTATAAACTTCTAATCCTCAAACTGAATTTTGTTGTTAGTAGTTTGTGGTTTTTATACCTCCTCAGTGTCCCTTGCATCTATTAAATTAAGTTTCAGGGGGTAGGCAAGCTGGACTCTCTGTTGAGATCCTGGAAGCAGACAAAATCCCACAATTGTTGGTGAATGCAAGCTTGTTAGAATGCTGTTTGGATATAGTGTTACAGTACCTAGAGAGGTTCATTCTTTCACAATCTTATCATTAAAACTATCTGTACTGGATTTTCAAAATCATTCTGACCTAACTTAGTTACAAATAAAGTGAGTAAAACTTCAGTAGAAGGAGAACTAGGACAGATGGGAAGAACTGGGATTCTCACAAAAAGCACTCCTTTACTTATTCTTGACTATCTTTTTGTGGTCAGCCTTAGAAGGTAACAGGGAGAAGTAACAGGAGTTTGTCACAGGACTCACTTCAGTTCTCAGTTAGCTATGGTAACCAGTTTTACTGACCTGCTGTTGCTTTTGTGATTTAAAATATTTAACATTTACTAACAACCTTATTTCTGCATTAATATGTAGTAGGAAAAGAAAAAAATACTGGGGAGGGGGTGTTGTGCCACTTAGTGCCACTTACTTATCCGTATAGCAGGCCAGACTTGAAAGAAGGGTGTTAACAGTACTTTTACTGTCTTATCTACTGACACTATCCAACTGTTTTAGAAAGTTAAGGTTTTCAAGCATCAGCCTAACAGCATGGCTTTCAGAGGAGCCTGTCATGATTTACTTATTCATACAGATTGCAGTGGCTTATGTAGTCTTGATCCTGCTTGATCTGCCAGCAGTATTTGCTCCTATTGATCACAGGCTGTTCTTTGACTGCCTTGAGCAGCTTGTAGGTCTCTCTGGTTCTGTTAGCAGGGTCTGCTACGGGTACTTCTCAGCCGTCTCATTTTGCTGCTGTCAGTGGTTTTAACTCCAGATTTCCTGCTCAGACAGATACTCTGCAGAATTGTGTCATGCTGCTTGTGTTTTTCAGGAAGTTTGGGAGCACCTTAGTGAACTATGGTGCTGAACAGGGGTTCTGTCCTGATTTGGCTGGTAGCTCAGGTTTGTAATGTGTGTTTGGCAATGTCCCTGGCTGTCGTGTGAAGTCATAAGTGTGTAAAAACTCCTTCTGTGCTAGGTGTAATAAAATACCATATTTTTGGAGATAACCAGCAGTTCTTCACGTTCCTATACACCTTTGCATTCCTACTGTTTTTCCAGCAACAGGGCAATTGAGAGGTTAGTCTGGAAGAAATTTAGAAACCAGTTGTCTTGCACATAGATGAGTACTATTAAATTGTTCTGTTTCAGCCCACTTTCCAAAAGGTTATATATGTTTTCTAACTATTCCTTGGGGTGGAAATACTGTAGTTCCTTAATGGGCTGATTTACCTGGAAGGTCCTTGAAGTAATTTGTGTCTGTCAAGACATACACTTGATTAGAGCAAAGTTGCACTAGACTCAGGTTAGAAACAAATGTTCATCTCAGTTTATATATGGTCTTCGTCCATTAGTAATGGAAGATTTTAATTTTTTTTTTTACTTAATGACTTTACAACTTGTAAATATGCTCTTAAGATTTTTGCAAAATGCAAGCGTAGATAGTCCTTGTGTGTTTTGTGTTTCTGGCTTCAGTACAAGACTGACCTTCTTTAGAACATGCAGTTAAGTGTCTGACTGTTACTGTTTGTGACACCTTGTATCATTTTGATAGAAACACAGCCCCACAGATGGTCTTTGAGCAGACAGAACAGTTATTTGCAGACTGGCTTTTTCAAGAAGTACTTGAGATGGAAAATTATGAGGACCAAGTGATTTTTACTTGCAAGGAACACATCTACAATGTATGATGACCCACTCTTTTTATCATGTTTCTGTCTTTGTAGACACATCTAGTAAAACTAGGATGTTGGCTATCTGACTTGCCTGACATGCAGCAAACTTCCTCTTTGTCTCTACATCTACAAAAAAATAGCAGGGATATGAATTCTCTCACAGAGAGAGTTTGGGGCTTTGGAGAGTTGATCATTAGTGTGCAATACCCCATAATCTTGGATTTTGTATTTTGTGATAAGCAGAACAGAGGATACAGTTTATAATATTTGCTAAGTTAAGTGTAGGTTATAGGAGATCAAAAAATGGAAGTTTTAAAGTCCCATCTTAAGTACTGACTTTAAATGGCTTCAAGTGCTCTTGAAGCACTCATGAATCATGTTGCAAAGGCAAAAATGTCCTTCTTGTTAAATGACTGTAATCTAAAATGTTATAGAGAGCTAAATGATTTATTGATGTCTATTTCTGAGGCGTTTACCTGCACCTGTAGCCAGCCCATTCCATTTATTTTGGCTTGCTGACAAATTAGCAGGCTATTTGTATGTCAGATTTGGTCAGTAGTTAGCTCCCACCCCCTTACATTTTGAACTGCTTCTAATGTAATTGTTTGTGGTATTGGCAATTTATTATCCAGATAGATGTCATTCAGGGGAGCTCTTTTGCATAGAGAAGAGAAAAAGCAGAAGATCTATTTATGTATATTCTCATAGTGCCTTGTAGAAAGCCAGTATGCAGGAGAGAGCAGTTTCCAAGCCTCTTCCATGCACACAGGCAATGATCTATGCATTACCTTTCTTTCCGCTGGTTTGCAATGTCAAATATTAGGTTTCATATTTAGTGGCTGAAATAAGATTAAGTCTGTGATTATGGCCATTGTTGCTGTATCTAGCCACCCCTCAAGAGTGAGCAATTCAAATTACATATTGGAGCTTTAACTGCATGTGTAAGTTGCATAAATACTCTCAGGGGGAGTTGAAGCAAGCGTTGCCACCTGCAGTGGTTACGTTGCAGTGCTTGAGTAAGTTTTGTGGGATATTGAAGGCAAAATTACTGTTTCTTGCTAAATTGTTTAAACTGCTGGCTTAGATCTTCATCACAGCAAGAATCTGAGTGCTGCTTTTCCAAGTCAGAGTGCTCCAGTGTTGCACAGAGGCAATTGCAGGTTGCCTGACCTGGGCTGCCAGGATGCCTCCAGCCCTGCTGCTCCAGCTGCAGCTGCTCACTGCATTTGCCAGATGAAGGGGACTAGTGAAATCTATTGTGTGGATATGTTTTCTTCAGCTTAAATAATCTGATCTTGCACTCTGAGTTTTAAGTAAGATAGGAAATTTGGGCTTTGACACAGCCAAAAACACTTTCATGTCACAGGAACATGGTCTGGGCTGGTCATCCTGGCCAGCTGATTCTGCTGGGCTTCCCTGGGACTGCAGGTGGGGACAAGACTCAGACATTGTTTACTCCTCTCAAACAGCTCCATAGTTAACATTGCTGGCACTGTGCAGCATGAAATGTTTTATGATCTTACAGCCTACTTAACCTTTGATGTTTTCTGTCAGCATCTATTATGACCTGGTGGCCTATGGTTAGTAAAATGTGCCCTTGCAGGCTGCCAGATACTGTAATGGAATTAAGCCTTTAAAATTATCAGACCTGTCATAGGGGCTTACAATCCTTTGAGAGCTTTAAGTGGTTTCTTACCTTTGCTTCAACACACATTTGACCTGGTTGAAGTGGCTTTACTTGCTTGTTTTGTTTTTACTTCCTGTTAATATTTCTAAAACTGGGGGGGGGAGGGCAAGGGGAGGAAAAAAATTCATTTCCTTGGCATCTTCATGAGGAGTTTCTGCAGTTCTGTCCCAGATACCTTTTTGGTTTTTGGGTTTTTTTTACTCTCTTGCACTTGTAGATTGAAGTCTGGAGATATTTCTGTGGGAACTTGTTCCTTTGAGTAAGGGCACAAGGATGCTTCATTATGTGCCTTAGTCAGCCAATGTGCACTGAGGGCTGGCACAAGGCAGGAGGGAATGTCAGGCTTGCTTTGAGGGAGGTTGGACTCAACTGAGTGCTCACAGAAGGTGCTGAACCAACACCTCTGGAAATGAATGTCCTCTGCAGAGTGAGTGCAGGAAGGACAGTAACACTGCAGTTACTCTTAGTTACCACCTTTGTGCTTTCATCTGAACAGAGCAGAGTATGAGATTTTGAGATGGTTTACCTTTTGCTAGTTAGTTTTCAGTTACCTGTGAAATGCTGAAAGTAATTTTTTAGCATTTTAATGGTGTCCCTGTGATCATTAACACCAAAAGTTAATTAGCAGAGAGATACTACATGTATCATATCCAACAGAAATTGAACTATACCATAGAGAGGCAGTTTGACCATGTTGCATGCAGCCTGTAGCCAAGTCTGGCAGGCCACCTTCTCTGAGCCTGATCCCTGAGCCTCATTTCATAGTAGTTTCCTTTCTTTGTGAAGTGGTTGTATGTGAGCCATTTCTATAAGTTGCTGCACATTTTAAACACTGTTTTGTTTTTGAAGAATGATACAACTTTGGCTTCTGAAGTAGTGCCATGCAGACTCAGTTTCTTGCCACCAGCAGGGTGATGCAAGGTGATGAAAGAGAATAAAGCTAATAAAATGCTATTCCAAAATAAAGCAAATAAAATGCTGTTTTGTTTGAGACTTATCAGATGAGTGATAGAGGGGAACACACAGCAGCTGTCTCTTTTGCAGGAAAAGCCCTTATATTACAGCAGTTTTGGGGTTTTTTTTACATTTTTACTCTTCCCATACAGCATAATCAAGCGAGGTAAAAAAAAATGTGGTTCCTGCTGCTAAACTGCATGCAGGCGTTAGCCCCATAAATAAAATTAATTTTAAAAAATACATTAGGTTTTCTGAGGTGACTTTAATTGGGATAGATGCTGGAATAAATTGGCCTCTTGGGTAAGGAGGACAAATAGACAAATACCCATCCCCCCAAAAAGTAACTCCTGTTACAGTTTTTAGAGCAATTGCATCAATACTAAATCCTGAGCTGGAATGCTCTGAAATCCTGACCTTCCTACAGCTGTATTTCTCTTTTTTCTTTGTTTTTGGTACACAAATCTCAAGAGCCTCCCAGGACACTCACTACTAAGCAGAAGAAATGGAGATGTAGGAATGAAAGCTGTCATCAGGCAGCCCTGGTGAGTTGGGCTGTCTCTTCTGATCCAGGAGATTGAGTATATTGATGGCTAATATTTTTACTTCATGACAGTCTGGTGAATGATCTCATCAGTTGTTGCTAGCAGATGCAAAAAAGATGCACCTGTGGTAGCAAGACAGGAATTTTTTCTGTGCTTCTCTTGGGACATGAGTGTCAGGCATGAATGACTTTTCTTTCTGAGTGTAATAGTCCACAGCATTTTGGAAAGGTACAGAGTAGATTACAATTGTTTCTTAGTGGAGAGAGGGGAGAAGGACCCATCTCAGACAGCAAATGCCTCTTCATGAAAATTTGGGATTCCTTCTGCCTCCTGGGAAATTGATGCTTTAAGGGTTGTCTAGCTGTTCTGAGAGGAAGTACCTGAACTGTTGCTATTTCTGCTGTCATGGCAAAGGTGTGATAATGGTGTGAAAAAAAATGAGGAGCAATGAATGTCTTCTTTCAGTACTTACTGTGGTTTATTTAGCTGGATTGCAAAGACATCATGCCTATTTTTAAATAAATTTTTAGTAAACAACAAGGAAAACAGCTTGTGCAGTCAGACAAGCAGCTTTCCACAGTGGCCAGACTCACCAGTCCTGACTCTCTGCTGTGTTCTTCTCAGTGTCAAGTGAAGCAAAGCTGATGCAGTGAAAAATGGGAGCTCTGTCCCATTTTTAGGGTTACTTAATCCTCAGTGTTGATTCCCAGTTGCAATGGTTTCTGTTACTGGTTTCTTTACTTTGGGCATCCTACTTCTCAATTGTATGTCTCCTGTAGTCAGAGCACCTGTGCCTGTGAACACTCACACTTTGGCCAAGTCATCCAAAAGAATGGGTGACAGACACTTCACTTGAAATAGACATTTGTCTTTCCAGCCATCTCATCAGTTTCAAGGATGTACAAATTGCACAAAGCATCAGGGAGACTAAAATGAAGGAATTTATTTTAATGAAGTAGAGGCTGATAAAACAATATTGCATGAGAATTCAACATTTCTTATTTCAGTGGAGTCTTAAGTAGTAGCCTGAGTATTCCCTCTGCAGCTCAGTTCTGCCTTCTTTCTGCTCTGTGTTTACATAATGGCACTTTCCTCTAACATTTTGCTCCTGTGCCTGTGTTTGTGCAGTACTTTGACTGTCAAAATGTCTGACTGCAGTATGGAAGTTAATGTCTTAGTGTGAAAGTAATATTTATTATTCATTGTCTCTGCACTGAAATGTCTCTGAATTTGTTGATCTTCACAAAGCATGTCAAACAGCTGATCATTTTTCAAAAATTTCACCCTAAGTAGTGCTTGTTACCTTTAAACTGAAGGGTGATTGTGGCTCTCAATTTTCTGTCAATGGAACCACCATGAACCAGCCTTCTAAATAATGCTATTTCAAGCTATTGTACAGTTTCACTCGTAGAATTTGGCAAATTTTTAAGTCTTCTTCAGAGGGCTTTAGATTGTTAACAGACTGAGGCAATTTAAAGGAATGTTACCGGTTGTCACCATCTAAAACTGGAGTCTACAGCTGAGTTTTCCCATATGTATTTTCATTGTTTTTGTAATCTGTTTTGAGATCAGTTTTGGGTGAATCAAAGGATCCAAGGGGGAAAAAATATCTAAGTGTCTCCAGAAGCTTCTCTTGCAGATTTCATTGATGATCAAGGTATTTGTGGTCTGTCCTTAACTCTCCTTTTTTTTCATAATTACAGTAGAGATTGAAGATTGTGTTTCATACTGCATGAGTACTAACATCTACATACAAGTAGTGACTCAAGCAGTAAAATAATCCATAATCAGATTTCCTCCAGTAATGGTAATTTCTCTCTCAAAAGCAGGAAGATAGCTCCATCTGTGTAGGAAATAGAAGACACCTGTGTTCTGGTTTAACACACCTGTAAATAAGCAGGGAAAAGAGGAAAAATGCAGGGGAAGAGAAGGCTACTATGTCAACACTTCCCTGATAGTTATGGAATTACTAAAATCATAAATTCAAGTTAAACTTTGACTTCTAGAAATTAGCCATCAGACTGGTAACTTCTGCCTACCTTAGCCTACTCCTTCATGTTTTTCTACAGAACTGCATATGCTTCCCTTTTTATAGACTGAGCTCTGAGAACTTGTCTGCTCTCCACTGAATTTCCATTTTATATAATGTGAAAGACATGTACCTTTTGGGAGATAGTTTATTACTTGATTTCAGTGATTTCTCTGAAACCTGGAAGAAAGACATTAAGGTATAAATGATAAGGAGTTTGTGGAGTGAGGATGAAATCACCTGGAGCAAGATCTGCACATAAAACTTGTGTGTGCATGGAAATGCCATTAAGGACTGTGGTTATTTACAACACTCAACACAGGCAAAAATGCTAGAATAGGTATCGTTCTACAATAAAAATGCTGTTTTGCTGATGCTGCTTGTTTCACTCAAGGAATCAGTATTAGCTATAAACTAGCCAGATCACACTTCTTTGCTGATACAACCCATATTTACAATTGGCACACATATTAAATTTTTGAGGGGTGTTGTGCTAGTAGAATATCTATTGAAATGGTCCCAAGGAATGGAAGAGGCAAGAACCATGCTCCTGAAAGTAACTATCTCTTACTGCCTATTGGAACTTCCCAAGGTTTTCACTGAGTGCTGTTTTCTGGCCAGTGCTCTGTTGCTCTCTGATACTGTGCATACAGACTGGGATTGTGTGTTTTGTTAGTCAGTGTAGTTGCCATGAAAATGCTAATTTACAAGGTTTGCTAGGGTGTGTCTTTTAACAAATGTATTTCCAAATAATCTCTCCTGGATGCACATCAGTATATCTCTCTGAAATAGTCCCCTTGCCCATAGCATCATTTTCTTTGTCATGGATCATCCATGAATAATGGTAAACCTGCCTAGTCCACAAATTCTGTAGGGAAAAAGAAAGGCTGGCTGGTAAAAAGACTGGTAATCATTTGAACTACACCAAAATGTTATTCATTCATTCAAGAGAGTCTTCTCAGCATTATGGAAATATGTAAATATGGCTTTACTCCTTGAGAGGGGTTTTAGGATCAGTCTGGTGCAGTTCTGTATGTAATTCATAGGTTTCAGTCCAGGAGGACTTGATCTTATCCTAAGTTTCATCTTGAGTTTCAAGTTCAAAGGACTATCAAAGAAAGTATGAACTCAATTTAAGTGGGTTTGACATTATTGATAGCAACATCTTCCATATTCCCTGAGTTTCAGTTGCCCAAAATGGATGCCCAAAATGCATCCCAACCCCTCTTGTTCAGCAACCTCAGATATGTTGCCTTTGATAATTTCCTGAAGAAGCAGTTTAGCCTGGTTTTAGTACAAAAATATTCAATTCTATCTCTGAGTGAAAAGTGGTTTTCATGTATTCCCAAGGCTGCTTGGTTGGGTGTTTTTTTGTCCTTCTGTGCAGTGACCTACCCTTTGGGAAAAAATTGAAACTTGCCAGAGCAGGGCATATTTGCAACTTGAGCAACTCCTGGCTAAGCCACATCTGTAAGCTTTTTGTAAATGAATTAAAATGATTGTGTGGTCCAAAAAACTGATGTGGTCCTTTTTTTCCAGACAAATGGTCTTTAACTGTGTTTTAAAGATCTGTTCAAAGACAGTATTGCTGCTAGTCTTCTTCTTCTCTGTCGATTTGCTTCTGTAGAAATGTGTTTGTATTTTGGGTTTTTTCCTTATCTTTTAGGTTTTGACAAATAGATCAATATTTGGATCAAATGACAATAACATGAGACATCTCTCCATATTCTAGCACTTTAGGTGTGATAATTATTTCTCTCTAGCATTTGATAATCACTTGTGTAGAATTTCATGTTTAGCCTCTCTAAAATCTTGTTAATCTAGCAGGAGTTGACTGTTGATGCTACAGTTCAGTGAAACCAACGTGTTCCCCAAAGTGGGGCTGAAATTGGTTCCTGTGTGGAGCCTGTTTGCAGAGCAGTGTCCTTTCCCTACCTGAGGAAGGCTGTGCTGAACTCAGAAGTGTAACCTGTCAGTGCTCACCTGTTCTGTGCACTGTGTGCATGCAGGGAGGAGGCCACAGTGCAGATTACTTTGATTGTATTGCTGTAGGTAGTTGTTCCATTTGAAAATGAATTGTGTTCTCATCTGCATGCTGCTTTATTGAAATAACAATTTAGAGTAAAAACAATTCAGTAATTTCATTTGGTTTCAGTAACTGTAGAATTCATCTCTTAATCACAAACTGAATTCTTTAATTTCTATTAATTACCATTAAAAGTTTCTATTTTCATTGGAACAGGGAAAGTGGGAGAATTTAAGTTCAGGCAATACTTTAACAGCTGCAGCTCTATAAAAAGCTCAGCTTGGGTGAAATGCACTCAGGACTGGGACATGCTGTTGCAAGTAGCCAGCATGGTGATCCTGATCCCTGCACACTGCTTCACTGACATGAAGAACTCCTTCCCCCAGAGATAGTGTGTTTTCTCTCTGCAGAAACATTGTGTCTGTCAGCAAGAAAGATGATGTGTGCTCCTTTTGGGCTGCATAACTAAAGCTGCTGCTAGTAATCCAATTTCAGAATAAAGGCAGCTGAGTAAAGAGTCATAACATCCAAAACCTAAGCAAGATAGCTGAAGTCCATGAGCACAGGAATAACAAATGCTAATATACCAACAGTGACAGGCAACACACCTGAATCTGATGTAAGCCAGGCTGAGGAAGAACTCCTTAAGTTAAAGAAGGTATGAGGTACAAGTGAGGGGAAAATCAAGTGTCTAGTAGCAATAGTGAAGTTCAGATGTGCTTTTTTGCTTTATAAGCTTATACTTGCCAAGAGTGTTTGTGACTTACTTTGATAAGTTCAGCTAACAAAACCTGTGAAGAATTGATGTCCAAGGAGATAGCAGCATTTTGTCTCAATTTTGAGAGCAGGTTTTCAAGGTTTCTCTCCTGCCCAGGGAAGGGAGTGGCCAATGTTCTGCTCTCTGCATGTGCAAAGGCAGATGGGCAAATGTACCTGCCTGCCTTTCCTGTGTGACAGCTGCACCCATTAGTCTGCATTTGCTATCTCTGTGTCTCTGGTGCCATATGTTCCTTTTCTTTAAATAAACAGGTATATAATAGTTAGGACAGATGTGAGTAGCAAAAGGGCATAAGAAAAGAATGATTTTAAACAAGACTGAAATGATTGATCTTGACACCAGTAGTCTTAACCAGTTGATGGTAGAACTGGATTAGTACGTGCCTTACAGTTGCTTTCACTGTTCCTGTCAATGGAAGGATATCTTTAATCAACTTACAATTTTAGTTTCTATCTGTCTTCTTATGACTCATTAGTATTTGTAATTTCATCCTTTTTGAGCTTAGCAGCTTGCCTGTTGCTTACTAATATGCTTGAGGAGTGCTGCAGATTGGTTTTGTAGACAGTCTAGTCAGTGTTGACAGCAGAGAGGCTCATGCAACTGTTTTTGTTTTGTTTAATTTAATTTCATCTGCACAGGCTCATTGAGGTAAATACTTTTTTGAAATGCCTTAGAAAACAATAGTATTAAAAGCATCAAATATAAACATGAAAGAATTAGCATTAAATTACAGAGAAATGGCAGCTGCAAATGTAATCATGTAGACAGTTTATAGCAAGATATATTGTTGAGTTGCACATACTTCATTCAAAAAGATACTAGGAGTGTGTCAGTGTATGCAGTGGAGAGATGTAGTTTCCTCTGTCAGGGAGGAGGTTTTTGTTTTCAGTTTTATCCTGAATAGTGAAATCTAGAAGGTTATTGTTTTATTAGAGAAGAGCATCTTTGAAAACAATGCCTACTATTATGTCTGATCATCTTCTTTCTTTTCCTTGTCAGCAATCTACCACATCTAGTTCTGAACAAACACAGCTCTTAAACATGAATGGGATTCTCATTATTTGCTACCTGCACCTGATTTCTTTCTTCCCCAACCTCTGGTGTTAATGAACATTAGTTCACAGTAGTTTCCTATTCTCATCATATGTTTTAGAACAGGCAGTCTAAAGATTAAAGAGGATAAATGAGGAACCTTAAAAAAGCCTCTTTAGAGTTGCTTATCAGAGTTTGATTCCCTCGTTGATAGCATAAGCTAAGGATTTATGAATCAAATACAGTTCTGAACTGCATTCTCCAATACTGTTTTTCATCTGATTTGTTACTGCTGCTTGTGTATTTACACTTCTTCTTAAGGTATCAGGAGGAAATAGTGTATCATAAATAAGACATCAGAACACAATTTAGCCTAAGCAAACCTTAGCAACCTTAGCATTTGTTGCTAGGAAGACAGAAAATAGTTCTACTGGCCCAATTCAACATGATTTTGAAAGAGCACCCCTATGTAAGTTTGCTGGGAGGATATAGAGAAATGCCAGGTGAGTGGAGAAGACTCTATAGCAAATTTACTGCAGGATTCTGTCCTTTATAAGTCACTTGGTTTTCCAGGGTAAAGGACTGGAATAAGCTCTGCACTGGTGTCTCCTCCTTGATGAGCTGCTGTGGTTGAGGGGCCCTCTGGATTTCTAATGCCCACCATGGGAAGTGTGTGCATGTGGGACTGGGGTGTGGAGTGGGGCTGACAGCCTGACACAGGTCTGGAACTTCCACTCTGCCCAGGAACCAAAGGGTTGTTGTTTTGTGCTGGAGAGGGCAAGACCAACATCCATGGCCCTAGAAAAGTAAACAGAATTTTTAACAGATAAAATCCTATCCTTGCAGCAATTGATGTTGGTTTTGCCATTCTTCTGGCACACTGAAGATTTCACCAGGGGAGTTCATTTTCTTGTACTTGTTTCTCCCATTGCCTAGAATATAGAAACTTGATAACATTCTCTGCAAATCATGTGCATTTTAGACATGATAGCTACCAACTCCTGATGTGCATTCTATAATCCAGCCTTCAGGTTTCAAATGCTGCCTTAGATGCAAATGTAAGATAAGCATGTTACCAATGTGACCTGCACATACTTGTCTTTTGGCCACGCGATCTCTATGCATCATCATGTTTCCTTCTTTGCATTCTATTAATTTTTTATGAGCTTCATTAGAACTTTAAAGCACAAGCTGTTTTCATGTAGAGGGTTTTTATGGTGACTAAACATTGGAGAAAAGAAAACAAATAATTGTCCCACTGTACATATTGCCTAGAATGAACAGATTGATTTAAAATGCACTGCTCCAGTGCTTTATATAGGCATCAGTATGATTCAGTTCTTATTTTCTGGCCTTCAGTTTGCTAATCCTGATTTTCCAGTTAGTCACTTTTTTTTTTTAGCTAAGTCTGTTTCATTTTTAGCTAATACATGAAGTTTATGTTTGTTGCTTTCATTGGAGAGGTAAACATTGAATGGAATCATTAGGTAAGAATAATTCCTAGGTCTTTTCTGAAGTTAGTAACCTACATTTCAAAAAATTAGTTTTTTTCTCTTGCACTTTTAATTATAGATGTCGCATGTGACAAATGTGTGAAACTTGCTATACTTCTAAGAACAAGAGCTAATGTTTAATGTCCATTTATGTCGTGTATATTTTCCAATGTCAGTGAGCGTGTGCATATAAATGCTTAATTTTACTTTGAGTTTCAGTCTGTTCTTGGCTTCATAAATATTTGGAATAGGTATTTCAATGCACTTGACTGTGTGAAGGAAAAAAACTAGCAGTAGTAAAAACACATGTAGTCTTTTCTGAATACCAGTAACATAATTTTGAAACCTTTCCATCAAGTGTAACTTTTCCATGACTCTTGGTGTTTAGCAATAATGTAGTTTTTTACTGTTTACTCACTCAGGTATCTTTGTGTTTCTTCAGTTGTGTTTGCTGATCTCTGAATCTATAATTGCTTGTTTAGCTTTTTAAGACAGAGAAACCAAAACCATACTATTATTTCATTGAACAATGAGCCTTTGACTTTAGTAGCAGTAATTAAAGTACTGTTGTTGTTTACGTCTTATGTCCCATGTTTCTTTTCATTATCAAAATTGATGATTTTGAGTAATTTTTACAGTGCTGTGCCCTTATCCTGAAAGGTTGTGCATATTTAAAATCCACTCATATTTTAACCTTGTACAAATGGTCATTTTCATCAAAACAAAAAGTAGTGTGGCATCCACTTGTCCGTTCCCCTTTTTTTTTCTCTCCATATTGTCTTTTTTTAACCCAGAAACGTGCCATCTGCAACTCTTTCATGTTATTTTTAAATTCTTTCCAGAGACTGGATGAATGCATTAAACAGCTTTCATTTTTGATGTGATTTTGGTCCCCCATGGCCTGTTCATTGTTTGCTGTATTCAGGACTGCTGGTTCTGGTTTTGTGTTCCTGTTAAGCAGCTCCAAGGGGGCACTGTGCAGTTTGCTGCAGATCCCATCACCCCCAAGCTTCTGGGGAGTCTGTTGCCAGGGGGTTTGTCCAAGGCTCTTCAGAAGGGCACTTGAGTTACATGAGCAAGCTTCACTTCAGGCCTGGTTTCATTGGCACCTTCCAAGGTCTGGGCTGCTTTGCCTCTCATATGGTCAGTTCAATGTTTTCAGTGAGCCCATCTGAAACCCTTTAAACTGGGGCTCTGCACACCTCAGGTGTTTCACTGTTGAAGAAAGCAATGGGCTAAACTCAGCCCCATGAAGGAGAAGTTGTTTCTGTTACTGTTTCTGTTGCCAGTGCAGAGTGCAATTAACCTACATCCTCTTGAATTGTAAAGCATGTGGTAAAAAAACTCATGGAGCTCTGGTCTGGTGCTGTAACTGCTGAAATTACAGATTGGTCCACCTTTCCTTGAACAAGCTTTCCAAATATCTTGTTCATAAGACTCAAATTTCACATCAGCAATAAAAGCAGGGGTTTTGCTGACATTCTAGTGCAAGCCAGCTGTCTGCCCCTGCAGTCTGTTTTTATAAATATGATACTGGGGCTTCACACTCAAGGAGGTCAGTTTGAGAAAGCAGCTGAAGGAGGCAGTATTGTCTGCCTGCTGCTTGCACTGGGCTGGAGAGATGGACTGGTCATGTTGCCTGTGTGGATTTTTTTTTCTTGTTTTGATTCATCATGCTCTACTGTAGTCGTTTGCACAAAGGATGCTTTTAAAGGAGTAATGAGTGCTTTCCTGTTTGGCAGTTGGTTAAACTGAACTTTGTGTCCCAGTTCTTTACGATTCACTCACACAAGACCTAAAATATTCAAGACTGGTAGGGGGGCAAAAAGCTCTGTCTGGCTCATGCTGTTTTGAGGAAAAGGGAGTCTTGGGGTGGAGAGGTGGGAGCCCTGCAAAGACCTGCAAATTATGCAGTGTTCTTTCTGTCCATGAATAGTTTCTCTTGTGAGTGAATGAAGCTGTATTTTTGGACTCACCGACAAAGCAACTTTTGCTACAACTAGGTTTTCTCCAAAGCACACTTTCTGTGCTTATTCTATTTATTTTTTTATTTTTTTAAAAATATAATGATTGATTTCTTGACAGTAGTCTGAGGGTTTGAGTCAAGCATCCAGTGTCCAGTTAGCCTTGTCTGTGATAGTACCACAGATCATCTTCCTGGACAGCAAGGCTCTATTGAGCCTCTCTAGTAGAGTGTCTGTTTTAGGAGATTTTTGTTCTCTGGCATCTCATCTTTCTACTAAGAACTGCCTCATGCTTGCAGAGGAAGTGAGAAGCAAAATCAAGTTCATATTTCAGCCTGTTATTATTTACCTTTTGCTGCACCTTGCAAATAATGCCATGAAATTACAGTTTTATCCTTTATTGAGTGCATAAATATAATACACATGCTCACCTCCTCTGAGTATAGGGGCCTCTGTGACCTCAGGACCTATCTTTCAGTTTGGAATATGATAACTTCAACTTCTGAAACCAGTGGATGTCTAGTTTAGGGTACCTTGATTGGCTTCAGTTGTGTTTCATTTTACAACTTATTCCAGGTATGAGTTGGTACCTTTGTGGTTTTGCCTACCTGCCTTTCATGTGAGAATAATCCAATTTTGTTGCAGGTTTTGAGAGAATTCATCTTTTTTTTTGCTTTAAAAACACACATGCAGTAAAATCTAATGAGATGACAAAATTTATTGGCCATTATAAAAAACTTCTGATGTATTCTGTTTTTAACTCCAGGGTGTTGCAATGGTTATTAAAACAAGTGCTCCTTATAACATTTTCTGATCATTTCTCAAGACATCTGCCTTGCAAAGTCCAGTCTTCAGAGCTCTAGAAATCAAAAGATGTCTCATGAAAAACTATAGTATCTAGTTAAAAGTGAGAATTGCAGTTCAACAAGTTGAGGTAACTTGAGGAAAAAAAAATTATTTAAATTAACAGATCCCTCTTGCACTTGGTTTATAGATTGTTTCTTTGGTTTAAGAAACGTCTCTTTGGCAGGATCACCAGGAAAAGTAAAAAAGCAAGTCTTTGTCATATGCTCTAACCAGTGTTGTACCACCAAATTTATTTCAGCAGTTATAAAGATAATTTTACCACTCAGTCTTTGTGGAATTAAAGTGCTTGTCAGAGCATTTTTTAATTAGTCCTACACGGATCAGTACATTGGAGCTGAATTTTAGGTATATTTCTAATAAAGGCAGGATTGTTAGGGCTCATCATACTAATCATGAGACTGGCCTTGGGACTTATCCTTTTGTTGGGTTTTAACAATTCAGGCTGAAATTTAACAAAGTAGGCATCTAAAACTGAAGGGGGAGAAAAGAGGGAAAGGAAAAAATGAGGAAGGAAAGAAGGAATGTGTTTGTGTGTATTTAAAACTATATATGTACTTGAGAGAGCAGGCTAGGACTTCATTTATGAAGAAGAAAAACTATTGATCTTTTCCTTGTAGAGCAGTGTTTCCCAGTTGGCAAGATGGTGGCCTTTGAGTAGCAAAGTCATCAAGATTCTTTTGTCTTTAAAAAAAAATCTCCCCAGTGTTGGCTAAGCTGATATGCAGCTGAATAACTGTGGTTTGTAAGTACTCACAAGGGACCTCCTTGGCTTTAGAAGAGAAAATCTCAGAAGTTCTCCTTGTGTCTGCCCATGTTTGAAGTGCTCCCAGCTTTGGCTGCTGAGCAGCGTGCTCAGGCGCCAGCCCGCCTTCCCAGCTGAGCAGGCAAAGCCCAGGCAGCACAGGGAGACCAGACCTCTTCAGCAGCTGGTGCCAGTCACAGGGACACAGAAATCAGTCATGTTAGCAGGGTCTGTCACAGAGCTGTGGATTTCAGCTGCATACTGTATCTATCAGAAAAATCACAGCATTTCCTCCAGTGCATCCCTTGTCCTGTGCTTCCTCTCAGGATGTTTGCATGTTCTGCTATCAAAAGTATGTGATATTTCCCACCTGAAAAAATATGGAAGAGAAATTGCTGAAGTGGATAATTTTGAATATGTTACTGTTGAACTGATCTAATTTAAATTGACTGCAACTTATTTTAGTGTAGCTGTTCAAAACGGAATACTAATTTACAAATAGTGGAGTAATACACAGCTTAAATGTTCAGTTACATGATTTTTTTTGGGTTCTTCATAGTTCATTTTTCTAGCAAGCTGTAAAACCTGAAATCATATTGTGAGCAATAGAGAAGTTGGAATTCACATGAATAACATGAAATAGTATCTCAATTTTTCCTCTAAAGGTTAAATATTTGTGATGCCATTTATTCCATCACATCCCTGTCTGCTCCTTGAGCTACCTGGTTAGAGGTGTGCACACCTCACATCCCTGCCTGAGGCTCTGGCTCCTGTGGTTACACAGGCAGTCAGGGTCAGCTAAGGTACACCTGTGTTCTGGCTTGACTTGCAGTTACTGAAGTCTCAATTAAATCTAAATGGGGTCCATCTGCTTTCTGAACTACAGTGCCTACTTAGAGTAAGGGGGAGCGAGGCTCGTATCATCACTTTTGGTCAAATATCCAAGATGCTTGAGCATTTTGATACATAAATTTTTTCAAGTTCAGTCATCACCAGTTAGACTTGAATTTGTTTGGAACTGAAAATTTGGGTTAGTTATAAATCATCAAAGAACCCCAATGTCATCACTCTTTGTGCAAAGAAATCACTGTAGATAACTTCTGTGCATGTAAAAATAACATGGGCTAATTGAAATAAAATCTTAGGAGTTGGGCAGTTAGTGTTCTGAATTGCTGCTTGTGCTGCTGACTTGACTCACAGCTTCCTTCAGCCTGCAGGGGTTAGCAGGTCTGGGAATTGAGCATCCTCCAGTGCCTGTTGGGAGCTCATTTTTTTCTGGTCCTTGGTAGACAAGTTGTTCTTAAACTGGGACATGGCAGGTGTGCAAGGGAATAATGGGAGAGCTCATGCAGCATGAGACTGTTTCACTTCCCACTGCCCACACAAACTTTTTTCCCCCCAGGTTTCCTTCCCTTTTCTCCTGTTCTTTCCTGAGCTGTTCTGCAGGTCTGGTCTGTCTTGTGCACTGTTTCCAAACACAAGCAGTGACCTCCTGCTTCTTGTGTCCATTCCTGTCAAGGGTTTTAGTGCATGGGAGCCACACCCTCTTGTACTGTGTCCATCCTTTGTTCTGTTTACTCTTTTGTTTCTTGCACATTGTTATTTGTTAAACCTTCGGCTTAGCTACTTGTGTTTACCCTGTTTCAAGCAAGGTAACAAGTAGCTAACCTTTTTCTTGTAGCCATTGTTAGGAGTTTGTTATGCCTTATTCTGAGTGTACTTTACTATTAATAACTAAAATATTTCTCTAATATGGAGTTTTAAACTGAACAAGGTAAACACAAAACTGAGACGTCCCTATGGTGCAAGTCATGAGCCAGCACATGATAACATAATATTTTTGATATATTACATCAAAATATATTGATATATATTGACTATTGAAATATTCAATATTCCATATAAAATATTGAAATATTTTAATAATTTAGAATGCTAAATTATTTCACCAGATATGGGTACTATGACTCTTAATATTTCATTGGGCTTTGTTTCTTGTATGATCCTCACTCTTTCCACCATTACTTTAGTACCAGGTACAGAAGAACTTGAGGTGAAAGTATTTGCTGTTATTAGTTACTATTATTTGGTTAGTGCTCATATCTAAATCAGAGTGCTTGTTGTGCTAAGCACTCTGCAAACATCTTTGAAGAGACAGTCTCTTCTCCAAAGAGTGGAGCAGATTAATACTTTAGTTGTTTCACCTTACTACTTAATGCTGCCTTTTTTGCACTTTGCTTATATTTATCTAAGGATATCTATGCCACTTGTTCCTCTCTGTAGTAATAGAAGTGATAATGAGGTAGCCAGTTTTTATTTGGATTAAATGCAACTTTCCAAAGCATAAAAAAAAACCCACAAAAAAGCAGAGTATCATCAGATTGAATAAAGATGTTGAAAGACTTGTGTTCAGTGAGACCCTGCTGGGACCTTGTCTAAAAAAAGGAATGTTTCCTGCTTTTAAAAGGTTTGGTTAGAATCTGGAGTTAATAACTTTCCCACATGTATGTTAGGATTGAGATTGCTGTGTTTTCAGTTCTACAAGTGTGCTAGATTATTATTTAAAATTTCTGAGCTGATGTTGTCTGTCCAAACACTGGAAGGGTCTTCTCTGACACCTGTAAGGTGCATCTGATGAAGTAAGCATATTGGAAATACTTTTTTTGTTGCCTTGGACAGATGAAAATACACTGTGAACTCAAGAGACCATTGGTTTAATCCACTGTAATTTCTCATCTTTACTAAAAGAGGTCTCTAGTAAAGACCTTATGACTTGCAGTCATAGCATGTCTGGAACACAGCAGTATCAGTTGCAAGACATAACAACTGTCTTTGTTAATTGGTCTTTTGTTACTGCTCATTAGTGCAGTGCTTGTACTTCTCTCTACTCGTTCTCCCTCACCTTAGCCCACAGGGGTCTAGATTGTGGATTTTGCTGGTTGTTTTTTAATCAGTGTCTATCTGCAGAAACTTGTTAGTCAAGAACCTGTCTGACAGAAAGTTGTCATTTGTTTCATCAGGATACCTATAGAAATGTTTGCTGTAAATCATGTAACATTCTTCCAGTCTTCTCTTATCAAGTCTTTATGCCTTTTTTAATGCATTCCTTTTATCTTACCAAGCTGTTCATTTTGGCTTACTCATGTTGTGTTCTGCTATCCTTTTTGATTCTTAGATTTTTCCAGGATGAAATACATTTTTGCTTTACAAGGCTTTCTCAAATGTACCTTCTCTACTAGTTTATTCCAGTCTGTAATAGCAGGGGCTTAAGTCTGTACTCCATGAAAGCTTTGAGATAGTACCTTTTATAAATACTGCAGTGAACTAGACTATTTCCCTTTAAAGCTTTGATTGCTTGATGGTAGGTTTCAGCTTTGAACCCTCTTCTCTCTATTTAATGATCTGCTTGGGTTGATGGACTGGTGCTGGAGCTGTCTGTGGTCCCTGCTCTGGGTGTCACACAGGCTGCAGAGTGGAATGCTTTCCCAGAACAGGCATGTGCATGGAAGGCTACTTAAAAAAGAAGATTTTTAGGCTTTGCCACTTTGTTGGTATTTATTCTCCAGCATTCAGTGATGTGTTTGCTTGGGCAAGAATTTGCAGTGAGTTTCTAGAATGCATGTTTTATTTTCTGCTACATGAATCTGTGCTTTTTTACAGCTGCCTTGCAGGAACTCCTCCTGTCAGATTAGCATGGTCTAGTGGTCTGCATCCAGGCTAGGAAAAGAGCCTTTAATCCCTCATCTGATGTTGAGTGCATTGATCCTCTCCTCTTCAGGATGCTATGAATGACTGTCCTTGTTGACTGCCATTATCCTTCTCCAGAGAAATTCCCCTCTCCATTCAAGACACCCTGATGTATAGATGTGAAAATCCTGTTTCTGTATTGATGTCCAAACTCACTCTCTCCTTCCTGGTCTTTTTGTCACCATTTGCCCTGAGAGGTTCCTCAGGAAGTGGAGATAGTCTTGGCAGCAGAAATTTTCACATAGCCCTGCCAGTAAGGACCTCAGTGTCCCTCACCAGTAACGTGTCTCCCTGGCATTCTAACCTGAGTATTTTCCCCAAAGGATTAGTTCACTGCCTTAGATTCCCCCTTGGTGAAGCTAGGATGATGTTCTCTTCACAGGATTAGGTGAGGATTAGCTAGTGTTTATCAGCAACTTGCAGATAAAAGAAGTGCTTTGTTTACATGTATATCTTTTAGAATGTGTGGTCTTGATCACTTGGTAGTGCTCAACTCTGCATTAGACAAACATCTGATGTAGAATACTGTTATGCAATAATTGATACAGATAATTAATAACATGTGCTTGGATATTTAGAAGTGAATACCGCTTCTTGAAAACTGAAGCATTTTACAATTTGAAAATATTCTGTCCTGTTCTCTTTTAGTACTATTATTATTATTAATATTGCTACCTTTAAAATGTTTTGTATTAGTGTTGACACATAGGATTTTTGTGGACATTGTGGAAATACCAACAATATTTCTGGCCTAATGACTGTAAGTACTTCTAAAGGTAGAAGGAAAACTTCTGAAAGGTCTTTCAAAAGTTATCTTCTTATAAAGACAGACAATGTCTGCTGTTACCTTTCAACACCAAATATCCCTTGTTCATGAATTAAAGTAGCTGGAAGCTGAAATTCAGAGTGTTTCTTCTGCATCTTTTATAATTTCTGGGGAAAAAAGGGTTTGCACCAACTGGAATCAGCTAAAAGTCTTGTTGAAAATACATCTTGTTCTTCCCTAGCCATATTGGCTCTGTGGGGCTTTCTTGGTAACATGAACAGATATGACTCAGAGAGAGAACAACTATGTTGTGTAGGAAGTTAAAAAAAGGTTTTTACCATTTTGTTTTGGCCAACACCAGTCAAGCTGCAATGCCTGCCTTTTTTATTATGTTTCTTTTGCTTCTTGACAGCCAGTGGAACTGGAGCTGGTATCCTGAATTGATCTTAAGAATCCATGAGAAATCCAAGAGAGAACAAACAAGATGTTCTCAACACTATGTGATATTTTTAAGTGTTGTAATTCCTAGTTTTCATAGCATCAAACTGCAGATTGCTAATATGGATTGTTTTATATTGCAATAGGCCAGATTAGATGGGTATTGCATTAAAATATTAGTTGAATTGGGCCAAATTTAGATAATTTGGCTTTTGGAGACCTTTCTTACATGGAAAACCTCTGATCAGGAAGAAAATGTAGTAGAAACTTGTTCTCAAAGTAAAATACAGGATGAAAAGTATGCAGCAAGAGGGGGGATGTGGGAGTACATGATAATATTCCACCTTCTTGGAGCCCATCTAATTACCTTCTCTATTCTCATTAAGTAGACAGCACCCTCGGTTCCTGTTCCCTGGGCTTCTGTTACTCTTGAGGGTTCTCCTCATCTCTCCCTCCCCCTTATGTTTTCAAAATTACCACAGTCTATTCCCCTTGGAGAAAATTTCGTATTACTTGACTAGAAATTTGTTCTTTCATTCAACCAGCTTCTTTCAGAAAACATTCCTGTGATAATATCCATGAGAAATTTTTGTCCATGACATCTTTGTTTTGAAATTTTATTGCATTTCTTTCAAGTTCCTTCTGGAAGGAGCCAGTCCTTACGTGTTTGTGAAAGGCCATTTATATAGGCCCCAGGCATTAAGTAGCCAGGCACAGTCTGTATGCAATAACATATCTGTAACCTTTCAGAAACCTTATCTTTAACATATTAGCTTATCTTTTGCTCTAATTTCTCTTGGGTCTTATCCTCTATTGTAGCCACTTTTCCACATTTCTTAGTTTACAGGAGTAAAATTAAAAATATCATCTGCTAGACTAACATGGAAGTATTTCTTAATGTATGAAGGAGAAGTTAGATTTTGTATCATACACTTGAAATGGTGTATTGAAGGAGAAAAGATTGTATTGGTAGAGGTTGTGTAAATGTAATGTAAGAGACTGAGCTTCAGACCACTAAAATTACTTAGAATATTTTCAACCAACTTCAGTAGGAGTAGGAGCTAATCCAAAATTTATTTTGACTAAGAAGATAGAATTTTATTCACCAGCTGCTTGGACAGCATCTTAATGTGTGCTGTACAGTAATATTTGATGTTCTGATGTCCATTCTGATTGTGATTCTTCTTTCCAGATGTTCTGGGAACATGAAATTGATGTGGTTGCTGTTTAGATAAGATGTTTGCTCAGTGCTTTTTTTACAAACTGCTGCCTTTCTACAGGCAGTGGAACAGAATCTCTGTCCCTGGGAAATGCTCTGCAGAATTAACAGTGCTTGAAGTCTTGGGAAATACTCAGTGTGTCCCTTGCTGCCCTCTCTCTTCCTGTATCTTCTCCTCCTCAGTACGTGCTCTCCTCAGTTTTAGCTTCCAAAGATGAAAATCTTTCCCCGATAATGTCTTGTGGGTATTACAGCCTTGCTTAAACTGCAGGCTCTGTTGGTCATGTCAGGTTGTATTCCAGTCATTTTCCCAGAAAATGCCCCGAGGAGCTCCATACAGCTTATTGGAAATGGTTTCCTATTCGTGTTTGTTACTACTGCCGTGGGATTGTTTAAGCATCCAAAAATTTGTTTGTTTTATTTTTAAAATCATCCTTTTGCACTGCTCTGACAGATTTGCTGTAGAAAATCGATGCTAAAATCTGGTTCCGTGAGTGATTAGGGTGTGTTCCTTCCTCTGCCGCCCCAGCCCGCTCCGATCCCGGGAGGCAGAGGCAGAGCAGGCTGGAGCTGCCGCTCGGCCGGCATCGGGAGCCGCTCCGGTGTGGGATCCGTGCTGGGCTGGGCCAGGAGCCGCTGCGGTGTGGGATCCGTGCTGGGCTGGGCCAGGAGCCGCTGCGGTGTGGGATCCGTGCTGGGCCGGGCCAGGAGCCGCTCCGGTGTGGGATCCGTGCTGGGCTGGGCCAGGAGCCGCTGCAGTGTGGGATCCGTGCTGGGCTGGGCCAGGAGCCGCTCCAGCGTGTGCCATCCATGCTGGGCTGGATCAGGAGCCTCTCCAGCGTGTGCCATCCATGCTGGGCTGGATCAGGAGCCTCTCCAGCGTGTGCCATCCATGCTGTGCTGGATCAGGAGTGGCTCCAGCGTGTGCCATCCATGCGGTGCTGGATCAGGAGTGGCTCCAGCGTGTGCTATCCATGCGGTGCTGGATCAGGAGCCTCTCCAGCGTGTGCCATCCATGCTGTGCTGCATCAGGAGTGGCTCCAGCGTGTGCCATCCATGCTGTGCTGCATCAGGAGCGGCTCCAGCGTGTGCCATCCATGCTGTGCTGGATCAGGAGCGGCTCCAGCGTGTGCCATCCATGCTGTGCTGGATCAGGAGTGGCTCCAGCGTGTGCCATCCATGCGGTGCTGGATCAGGAGTGGCTCCAGCGTGTGCCATCCATGCTGTGCTGGATCAGGAGCGGCTCCAGCGTGTGCCATCCATGCGGTGCTGGATCAGGAGCCTCTCCAGCGTGTGCCATCCATGCGGTGCTGGATCAGGAGCCTCTCCAGCGTGTGCCATCCATGCTGGGCTGGATCAGGAGCGGCTCCAGCGTGTGCCATCCATGCTGGGCTGGATCAGGAGCCTCTCCAGCGTGTGCCATCCATGCGGTGCTGTCTGGCTGCCGTTCGCACCCGCCCACCGCTCTCGGGCCCATGCGCCTTTTCAGGGGCTGAGAGGAGATGTCAATGAGAGGGGCGGGCGGGTTCGCCGAGCTGCCGGAGCAATTGATTCTTGTCTGCCTCTCCGAGCAGTCTGTCTGCGCAGCAGCACACGAGACGCTTTTGCACGCTTTTTTTTTACCCCGCTAATGCCCTAGTCAGCAGCTTGCAAAGGAAGAATAGTATTTAAAAAAAGAAATAATAGCAGTCCTCTGTGAGCCGCAGTGAGTGCATGGACCAGAGCTAAATTTGGAAAGCTAAAGCTTATTCCATGCAATATTATTAGAATTATTTGGGTTTCCAAAGGCACACTCACATACACACATGCATGTGTTGCTGACCAGCTTTTCCACGTGACTCGGCTAGATCCAAATGCAGTTATTTATAGATGGAAGGAGCAGTGATGACATTATCTTACAGCACTCCAGCCCTGAAATTACGGCACTTTTGTGCAGGGAGAGGTGGCCAGGTGTCCTCTGTGAGAATTTAGGCAGGCTGCTCTTCTGCAAATGTCCAGAAGAAGAGGTGGTCACAAATAACCCTTTCTCTCTCCCCCAATTCTTTTTAATTTTCAGACAGAGAAACGAAAGCTATTGAAAAATCAGTCTGGGCTGTGATTTCTACTGGCTTCTTCCCTAGATGCTTGTAAAAAGCAATTAGCCACATTCATTTTTACACCTCTCCCCTCTTCCGTAGACAACTTCTTTCTACCTATGTAAAATGATAAACATGCCCCTGAAGACAAGGAAACGGCAATTTCTAATCTGTCTAAAACTAATGTTCGTCGATAGGCTTTTAAATACAAGTCTCTTGCTGCAGCCCTCCGTGTGCTTGTAGCTCGGCTAATTGCACTGAGGCTGCTCCGTGGCACTCGAGCCCCGGCGTGGGGCAGCGCCTGTGCGGGGGGGAGCAGCTGCCGGCTCCCGCCTCTGCAGAGCGCCCGAGCCTTGCGCTTCCTGTGGCCAGGGAAAAACCAAATACATGGCTGGGGAAAAGATTTTTAAGTAAGAGAGACGAGGAAAAAAAAAGATTAAAAAAAAAAAGGACGAATACTAAAAGAACCCGCTGTCGGGTTCACAGGGTGGTCACACAAAGAAATGCTTCAGCAGAGCTGGGAGTGTGCAGGCTGCAGCAGAGCATGGGCACAGACAGCAGAAGATGGGGCTGCCTCAAGGCAGTAGTGCTGCTGAACACTTTGTATTGTGAAACTACAACTAAAATAATCTGAAGATGGGGGTAGGGTTGTTTAGATGTTTCTTATTTTATGCCAGCTTGGGTTTTCTCTGTGGTCCTAATTGTAACAGAGCATAGATGATTTTCTACTTTTGCTTTATCGGTAATAAATGAAATAAACATAGTGTATGTGGAGTCTTTAGGGGTATCAGAATGCCTTAGCAAGAGCATCCATGGCTCACAAAGTCTGCTCCTGTAATATTACTATGTTTCAGGTGGGAAACGTTCAGTAGCCCAGAAGACACAGCTATAGGACATGGAACTTTAAGGGTACAGAAGCCCTCCTCTTGCTCAGATTAGTTACCAAGTTCCCAGTGCAGCTTGAGAACAATTATTTGGTATTTGACTTTGGTATATTAATTGAATGTTAATTAATTAGGCAGTTCTCAAGAAAAGGTGATTAGTACCAGAGGAATAGAGCAGGTTGCTAGTAAAGGAAGATGACAAGTTTTGTGGGGTTGGTAGGACTCAGAGGGAAAAAAGTCCTAGAGAAGTAATGACTCTGTTAGAAAACTACCTCGTCAACTGGGCAGTGAGATGGGAAGCATTGCTGCCTTGAAACTGCAGTGCATGCACACATCTGTCTGCCCTGTATTGTTTGAGCAGAAATCAGTTAAGCTAAAAACTGCTCTAGGCTCAGTTTCTGTTTCATGCTGTCCTTAACTGTTTTCACATTCAGCACTTAGAGAGTGGAAGGATAGGGTTAGGGTACTTCTAGCTTAGTTCTGTTCAACTACAAAGTTTGGATAGTATGAAAAATGGTCCTGTAACCCCCAACTTTGAAAGCAAGCAGTTTTGTTCCTTCAGCACTTATCAAGAAGTTGGCAAAGTTTGTATTACACTAGTCAAACAAAAATTAAAAAAAAATAATCTGAGGACACCTGATAAAACATTCTTTTCCTGTAAAAATATAAAATAATGTAAAGTTAAAACAAAAAGCAAGACGGCAGAACCAAAAAGCCTAAAGTTCCTAAAATAGCTTTTGGTCCTTCTGAGTTCTGGCTGTGCAGTGTTAACTTTGGAAACACGTTTCTGCTATAAATTTTGGTTGTGTGGTTTTTGTAATTTTTTTCCTCTCCTTGAAAGCCTCTCCAGATGTTTTACAGTTGTTGTTTGAAAATGTTCCATGGCAGGCACAGAGACTGCGGGCACAGAGCAGTAACCCCTTGATGTGGTGGTTGTGGTTTTTCCTTGCAAAGAGAGGAAGGTGTGTGATCCCCTCTGTTCTGGGACTCTGTTCTGTCACAAATGGTGTGACCTTCAGCACATCACCTGCTCTCAGTTTCTTTCATCTTTAAAACTTAGCCAGTAAGCCATGTAGCTGCATGGCCACTTCAGCAGTCTCTACAGGAGCTCCCCACACTAGCTAAGATGTCTTTTTGGGATAATTGTGAATACAAGCCAGGTTTAAATACTTTCCCAATGCTGACTGATTGAATTTCCTCTGTTCACAAACACAGATTTCATTTGATTCTAGAAGACTTCACAAATTCATCTGTGCTTTTAGCTGAAGAATCCATTCTCCCTAGATCTGTATCTGACCCTTCTTCTGCATCTCCATTTATGGAAATTCCTCACCTTACCCCTTAGGGTATTTTAAAGCATTATAATGCTCCTGATATCTAACCTGTGTCCTTTTTATCTCTGTATTATTGGTGATTCTTCTGTGGATACACTTAATGCTTTCTTACTCAGAAAATCAGAACACTGCTGTCAGTCTTCCCTCTTGTAAAAAAAAAAAAAAAAGTTCAAACCAAACCCACCAAAAGCCCTAATCCATGTAATCATTTCTTGCAGAGTATTTTGATGGGTTTTTTCTAATAATTCTGATTACTTTTCTTCCCCTTCTGGGGCTGTGCATTATAGTGGGGTAGAGAGAAAGAACTGTGCATTTCCCAAGCTTGAGTCCCACTCATGCAGTCAAGGAAGCTGGCTGGGTGTGCTTTGGCAGCACAGCACAGCTACTGCCTTCACTGGCCCTCTGAGCAATCTGGTAATGCTCATTTCTATTAGTGACTGTTGGTTTAATAGTTTGGTAAGCGTTAAGTTTCCTGCCATGTTGTGTTGTGTTCAGCTAGACCTAATTTCCCTTGTTTATTTATGAGTATGTCATGTTAAGCAGCACTAAAGCCGGACTGAAATCAAACTAGTCTATGCTCAAGATCTGTTGTCTGCTAGCATAAAGAAAATGCAGAGGTAAGGCATGATTTGTTTCTGAAAAGTCAATTTTGGTAGTTACTAATTTTTTTTCTTTCCTCTTGATTCTTTTAAATAATTTGGGTTAGGTTTCCATTACAGGAAGCTGCACCTCCAGTTCTGCAGTTATTCCTTTCTTTTGTTTAATGGTAGACACCAGATTTTCCCTCTTCCAGACTTGCATCGTTGTGGTGATTGTGCATGGCTCCCTTGTGTTCCAGCTCTTGTTAAATTCATCTGTTGGGTTTTTTTCCTAGCACTTTCAGATGTCAGTAGTGGTATTAGCTCAGGAGTTGTTTACAGTAGTAATTGGAGGGCTGAGGATGGATTAAATGAAACTGAGCCTCTCACCTGTAGGTCACTGCTTTATCTGTAGACAAAGATGGGTTCAAGTGTGTCAGTCTCATTTTTCAGATGTCTGGATTATGTATGAAATCTGTTGATGACTAGCTCTGGCATTACAAAACAAAAGCGTGCAGCAGTAATGAAAGATGCTGTTGTTTGAAGTCTAAGCAGTGAAACCAACAGTTGGATGAGTAAGAAAACAAGCAGTCTAATGCTATTGGAGTGCATTTCCTTGAAAAGCCTCATCCAAGATTCACTTGCTGGTAGCCTTTCACCAGTGTTGTCTTCTCTTTATATAATGGGCTGTATTTTCAGATGTAGCAGCTTGGGCAGAGCTAAGCCTCAATGAGATGCTTACGTATTTTATCTGGATCTGTACAGAGTGTTTTGTGCTTGCCAAATTGAGCCATTGTTGCTATGTTTTGTAATGTATTACTTCAAAGTTAATGTAGTGAATCTGGTAAGATCCTCTGCCAAGTTTTGGCAAGTGTAGAAGGAAATTAGGGAATCCCAGTTCCACTGAAGGCATGGGGTGAGGATAGCAGAATTCAAATCTGTGTCTTCAGCATGAACTATTCCAGTTGGCAAAAGCCTTTGGGGAAGCCTACATATATATGTGTCTTGAGAGGTATTTGTGAGGAATTGAAGATGTGCCAAGGCAAGCTGGACCCATATTCAAGACCGGATTTTGTACGTGGTGTCAGTCTCATGCAGCAGTCCTAAAAGCACATGCTGAATAATTCTCAGGTTTGCAGTTAGGATTTTATTGAATAAAACCTCTGTTAATTAATGTGATACTACATTCAGTTTAATTAGGTGTTCCCTTCATTATCTATTTTCCTACAAACCTGCATGATTTTTTGTTTTTTAATTGTAATACATAATTGCATTATAGATCCTACTGGGGCAAAGCTGTATATTTCTGCAGGACACAGCTGTAGCTATAGTAATGAAGGAGGCATTCTTGATAAAAGGCACTACTTAGATATTAGGGTTAGAAATGTGTACCATGCCCTGTTCCACAGTGTTGAATTGTGGCTGTCAACTTTATGTTCCTGTTGTCATTAGCAGGGCAGTTCATGCCTCCTGAATGAGGATCTGAGCCAGCTGCCCCCTTGCTCTGCTGGGGAATTCAGTTCCATGCAGTTTGCTGTGCAGTTTGCTGGGATTGAGGACTTTTTAAATCTGTGTGCCTTTGGAGGGGGCTCTCCTCCCTACAGGGGGCAGGTTTGTGTTGGCACTTTTTAGATAAAATCAGTCAATTTAATCCAACTTACTTGGACTTCTCAGCTAACATCACTGATTTTGCCTGATGGAGAAGAGCAGCTACAATGCTCAGGTGTCCAGAAAAGCAGCCAGCTGGGTGCAAGCCTCCCGGGATGAGGTGGCTGCAAGCCCCTGGGATAAGCACTGGCTCTGTGCCGTGGGCTGCTGTGTGCGAAGTGGGCATCTGCTGGCAGCCGGACAGACAGGCCTGGGAGGAGGGATGGACTCCCTGGGAACTGCTTTGAGTCCATGCTGAACAGCCAGACTGCTGAGAAATTAGTTCTTTTGCTTTGTAATTGGCTTTGTGTATACTCCTTTTGTGCTGTCAGTGTTGAGGCAGACACCGAGCAGAAGCTGGTGTAATGACAGGGTAGGGCTCCTCTGTCACAGGGTTAGGCCACGGAGCAGTACCTTGAGAGAACTGCAGAGGAGGGACAAACACAAATCTCTGCTAATGGACTGTCACATCCTGGGGTTGTGGCCTTGCTTTGCTGCCCTGACCGACAGGTGAGCCAGCCACTGCCATGCTCTGCTGGGGTATGCGGGGAGGAGAACTGCAGGAAAATCAATCCTTGAAATAGTTTGACATGAGCAGTTTCTCCCTCTCTCCATTTCCTAGCTCTTTAAAAGCAAAATGGCTTTTAAAACACATGGAAGACATCTGATTTTCAGTTTCACAAAATTGCAAGGATTCCATCCTTTTAATGCAATTGACCTTATTTTTCTAATGCTGTCAGCACATTCAGCTTTAGGTAGCTAACATTTTCAGTGTATTTTTCCAAACATGATATAGTCTCCATTTTTCTATGTAGAAAGAATAACTCCTCTAAATAAACAAGACAATAGTTATTTCCACTCCTCTCATTCTCTTCTCATTGCTGCTTCCCTTTCCTCCCCACTAAATACCTCACTGGATGCTTTATAAAAACTGTATTTAGATTGCAGTCTGTAGAGGACAGAGCAGAAAGCACTCAGTAGCTCTTTATTCTACTTATCTGGAATTCTCCATGTAAAAAAATACAGACTTGTTTCTAAAAGCAATATAAAATTAATGGATATGATTGGTGAAAAATGATGTATTTTCTTACTTACGCTGTAAATATCTCTTCAGCCAAATGCATTTCCTTCTGAGACATGAAAGCAATCTAGTGAGATGGTGCTGAACAGATAGTTCTCCAAATCAAACTCCTCCTTTTTTCCTAATATTTTCATTGCAGCGAATAAGAAATACGGATCTGCCAGTCTGCCTATTGAACTATCTACTGCAGCTTAACTGCAGCAAGGAAGCAGTAATCCTATTGTGCTCTTCCAGCAGTCTCCCGGGAAGCAAAAGGCATTGAAATTACTGAGCTGTTGTCCTATCCCCTCCTCACCTGTCTTTGTGGCTGTAAATATAGTGTCTGCCTGTAAATAACAGTTTGCTGCACCTTTAAGCATGTTCCCTAACAAGAGGCAGCGATTTACTGAGGTGATAAGCTGTAACTAATACTAGGGTATCATAATGGGTAAATAGATTAGCACTGTGCTTCTCTGTATTTTGCTTTCTAGGGAGCTGCAGCTCCTGCACTCGAGGTGCTTACTGTGGCACTTTGCAGTGCCAGAGATTGCAGCTCCCAGGGCCGGGCTGGGTGCAGCTGGGGAGATGCAGCAGTGCCTCTCTGGGGTAGCACTGGCTGCACACCCTGGTTTCTTTACTTTTTCTGGTCCCTGGCCCAAAAAGGGTTGTCATGGGCTGTACCAATCTTCTGTGCTATGGCTATAAAATTATGTTTGACCTGCATCATGAGCATCCATCATGTTAATATTTACAGGTATGCCAGCATCATTTGTTTTCAAGAAGTATTAAGTGGGGCAAGCAACCTGGGCATGATCTGTGGCTTCATCCTGCTCAAGCTCCTTGATTTTCCTAATGGAAGGGCCCCAGCACTTACAAAGCAGTTGTGCTGCTGCTGCTGGGTGATGGGCAGTCGTGGCTGTGAGGGATGGAAAGGTGCCCCAGAGCAAGCAGTGGGGGCCTTTCTCTCTGTACTGCCTGGCAGGTTTTCGGCACAAAAGGGCCCTTACAGGAAAGGAGCAGTACCAGGGGATGTGGCCGGTCCTAATAATTGTGTCGCAAATCTTGTGATATTTGGCATGTTCTTAAAGACTTGGCTCCTAGAGGCAGGGGATTAAATAACAATTGCTTCCTTTCTCTTTCAAGCAAGGCTTAGCTCTGTGGTTGCAGAGAAATGCTTAGAATGTGACTTGGGCTGACTGGAAAAAAAAAAAAAATTGCCTTCCAGCCTTCTTTCCCCTCCTGTCCCCAGGATCCCAATGGGGATACATTGCCATGTCTTATGATTTTTTTCAATGAAAGAATTTAAGACTATTGGACACGTCCAGAAGGACCTAAAGTGTTGCCAACTTTGGGTGTATGGGAGTATTTATGAGTTTTTTAAGGAGAGGTCAGTCACATTCTGTGCTGAGACCCACTCTTGTAATGTCTGGTCCTCTTCAAAGAATAGAAAAACAAAAATGGGACCGGGTAGCAGCAAGCTGAATGTCTCTGAACTGATTTTTTTCTCTTGCTTCCTTAGGGAAACCCCTTGGGCTAGTTGTAATTGAAATTCCTCTTGTTTTTAAATCTATATTTCTGCTTTTCACAAATGTGAAAGCTGAGGCTGCTCATGTCTGTGTTGGTTTCTTAACGCAGTCGTCATTAGCAAATCGGTATTGATTTATTCCTATGGAAATAGATCAGTGCTAAAAGTGAAATGCAATCCCATTAAGAATGATACAGGTTTTGCAGATGGAGAAAAGTAGGTCAAATATTGCACCAGTCATCCCAGAGAGTGTCCCTTTAAGCCAAATAAATGTGTGAATACACTTAAACTGTCAGTACGTTATTTGATTGCCATTATTCTGTATCTTTTTGCATGAGCTAGCAGAGCCCTCTATGACGGAACAGGAGTTGAAAGAAAATGTCAATTTTGGTATATTAACCAGGTTGTGTTTTACACCTGGGCTGTGTACAGGGCTTCTTGGGGGCTGTATGCACATGTAAGGATTCTTCCTTTCCTCTCATTGCAACAGTTGAGTTCAACTTAAGCAGGAAAGGCACATCATTGTATGCAAGGGACATTGTAGCAATGCAGCAGAGGAACACGATTTAAATCTGATCATTAAACTGCCGCAGCAAGGGGCTGCGAGAGACGGTGTGGATGGTCCATCTGCAAAATCTGTGCTCCTGTTGTACAAGGAGGAGGGGCCGAGGGGGAGAAAAAGCAGCTGCTTGGCTGTGCTATGAGAGGGTGAGACTGACTGTTGGCACCATCTGTAGCTGTCCTTTGTGCTTGCTGCTTTATCTGTTCATTATAGTATGATACTGAAATTCTCGTGCTTTGAGTGTAAATGAGTTGAGATACGCCTAATACTGTCAGCATAAAAAGCAGTAACTAAGTACACTAAAGATGAATAGTGTAATCTGTAAATTCATTTTGAGTTTGTTTTATCTTGCTTGAATAGCCCAGGAAGTGATGTTCTCCAGAAGCCAGCTGTACCAGATGTGTGTTGGCAGGGTATATATTCATCTTAGCGAGCAGAGAGCAGAGCACTGGAGGTGGATGGGGCAGGAGAGAGGGGAGGCTGCCCTGTGTGTTCCAGCAGAAGGGAGCAGACTCTTTTAGAGGGAGGAGAGAGCAGGTCAGAGGGGAATTCGTAACTCCTAAGGTGGCTACAAACAGCTTTGTTTTCATTCCATGCACAAGTACCAGCACAGGGAAGAGAGTGCTTATTATACATGGTACATGAGTTGAAATGTCCTGAGGGAGGAAAGGTTGAACTATAATGAGTGCTGATAGGGATGAGTAAATTTCCTAGGTTTTTACCTGCAGTCTCTTAGTTTCTAAAAACATGGGTCCTCTCCAGATAACTTGTAGAATAAAACCATCCAGCTTATCTTGAGGACCTCTTTGTTCTTTGATGGTTTACATTTTCCTTTTATAAATCTGCGTACTGGATATTGGTAATAATAACTCATTAAGATGCTTTCTTATCTTCACCTCACCAAAGCAATGCTCTCATTGGCATATTCTTTTTCCGGGAGTTACACTGCTTTTTTTTCCAAGCAGGTTTGGCTTTTGTTTGCAGATTCATGCCCTCAGATCCATTGGGTTGTTGCTTTTTATCTTACTTGTCAAGTGCACATAGGTGTGCAGAAGGAGCAACTCCCTTCTCCCATCATAGCCTCCTCTAAGATGGATGATTCTGTAGTAATTACACTCGGCTGTGGCAGTGCTCAGCATCCACTATTACTCATCCACTATTACTCCGTGATGGCTGCGTTAAGTGTTCGGCAGAACACTTTGTTCGTGTTTCCCGAGCTCAAGTGGCTGTGGGCAAGGGAAGAAACCCTGTGAGGCAGGAATTTGTATCTCCAGGCGGCTGGAAAGGGGGAGGGGGGCCTTTGTCACTGGCACATTAGTAATGATATGCCAGGGATAAAAGGTGAGTATAATTTGATCAAATGCTTGTTGACAGATTCCTTGGCTAATAGAGAAGCAGCTTAGACTGACACTCGTTGCTGGAACATTTCACAGAGCTGGAGGGAATGCTTTTTGTAGGCTCCGTGTGAGGCTGACAGTTTCCCAGTGACCATATTTAGTTACATAAAGAAACGATGGCCCCCTTTTGTCACAGCAGAGCTTTAAAATGCCTCCCTAAACACCTCTCTTGACCTTCTGCTTGATAAATGCAATAAAATTGCTACCTCTTCTTTGTCCAAATGCAATAAAATTACTACCCCTTCGTTGTGCTAATGTGTGATTAATTCACAGCAGTGGCCCAGGCGATAAGTATTTTTCTTGTGTGGCCATTTAACTTGAGAAAATCCAGTTGTTTCTTGTACCGTACTTGTGTGCATTTTTGGTAAAGCAGGTTCTTTTTCCTGCCCCACAAATATGACTTTACAGTTAGTCTCTTTGGAATTTGTTCTGTGTTAACAGTGCATGTGAGTAGCTGCTGGGAAAAGAAGATGGTGTACCCTGAAATGATAGCTAGCTACTGCTTATGATTGTTATTTGGTGAAAAGACAACCATTAGACAATTAAGACATGAAAACAGGAGCCTCAATTTTAGAGGATTCTGCACTTGTCTCTTTTAAATGAGCAAGCCTGAAATTACATCTAGAGTTTGTTACTACCCTAAACCGCTATGGCAGCTTGGGTTTTCAGTAGTCTTCTGGTTCTCACCCATCCATATAATCTGTTGATTTGTGTTCAGTCTGCAACACCTCAGGAAGGCACTTAGTTAAAAATTAAACATAAAGCGTTTTTTTGTTCTGAGGGTTTTGTAAAGCATCCTTTAAAGAAGAAAAAAGCCCAAGCACTTCCACTTGAAAAGTTGATTTCTTTCCACTGCAGGATTTTTCAATTAGTCTGCACTTTGTTCCAGTTAAACTCCTCACTGTGTTCTCATACCTGGCTGACTTTTTACCAGAGCCACTTCTGATGCTGGAATTTAAATAGGCAGCTTTAAGACTGGTGTGGATGTTGCTGGAGGTTTCGGTGGGGTGTCTTGGCTGGGTGCACTCATCGGAGCACTGCAGTCACTTTGGGGGGCTCTGCTTACTGCAGAGTAGATGGTTTCTGTGGCAGGGCCTGGTCTTTCCTGAGTGTGGGTGCATAAGGGAGAGGCCACATTTTCAGGAATAATGACCCCTTTCATGTCTTTAGAAGGAGTTGCAAGCTCTTCTTCCCTCTAAGAAATCTCTGCATCTTCATAGTTCATAAGTGTGATTTTCCTGTAAGCACAGAATTACCCTCATTGACTACAAGATTAGGCACATAATGGAAATACACATTTAGGGGTTGTGCTGGGTCAGATATAGATTTAAGTGCCTAACTTTGCATCCATACATCATTCTCCTGTTTATCTATTCAAGACTGGTAGCTCATAGCAGTTTTGGAAATTAATTTGTGCACATGGGTTTCTCTCCAATTAATCTTATGAAAAAAAACCAGCTGAATAGAAAAGAGGTCTTTTTTTCTTTGCTCCCCCCATAAATGATGTCTTCTCTATGTTTTTGTTATGTTTCTGTTAGTGTGAAATGAATTATTCTGCATCTTGCTTTACTTGTAACAGCTATCCCATGTCCTTTTGCTTCATCCATTCTTCATCTCTGTGCTTCTGGGCTATGCAGAATGTTTGTAACTTGGGTAAAAATGTTCTTATGATAGTGTAGGGCAATTAGAGACTCAGTTTGATAGGATAAAAGTGTGAGTGGTGGTTCACGGGCAAGCTTTGCACTCATGGTGTTTGTCTAGGTCGTGACTCCTGTTACAGTGGCTTGCACCTGCAGGGGGCTGTGCTGGTTCCTCAGATGTGTGCTCACTGCCATTTGTTCTGTTTGCACAGCACTGCTTTCATCGTGGTGTGAGGAGCTGGGACGGCTCTTGCTGCTTCGCCACCAGAAAAGCCGGCAGAACGACCCTCCCGGGAAGCTCCCCATGCAACCCCCCATGAACTCTATGAGCTCCATGAAACCCACCCTCTCTCACAGGTGAGTGTGGGCCCAGCCCCCAGCACTGCAGCCTGGGCAGCGTGTTGGGAGACAGATCTGCTCCTTGAAATGCTCGCTGCCACTGCTGGGGGGAGCGACACTGTTTCACGCACTGCTCAGCACTAGGGCCAACAGGGTATCTGTAATTACAGCAAGCACTAAAGAAACTCATATTTTCTCTTTGCCAATTGCCCCATATGTGATGAAGTGACACCTCTGTCTTCAAATCTGTGGTCAGATCAAGTGGGTGTGCTTTCAAGCTTCAAGTCATGCCCTAGAGATAAACTTGTACCTCGTGTCTCTCATCAGACACTTGCCTGATGTTTATTTAAATACAATTGGCTTTTCTTGATGTTGAAAACTTTTCACTGATGTTCTGTGTTTTAACCATCACTGGGAAGGTATTGCATGCAAAGCAACTGTACTGTGGGTGTAGCCATAGATCAGAGGATGTCCTGTACAGTCTTGTATCAGGTGAGGATCAGACAGCACTTGTGTTAATTTAGAGAAAACATGAATGTTAAAGGACACTGAAAGAACATGATGTGAAGCCTTTGATTACCAAATTATGTAGAGGATCACTAATTGTAATTCTTGTCTGCACAACTTAGGTCACAGCAAAAGCTGGAGATAAAGTGTAGACAGGATTGAGCATCCATTCAGTGCTTTATGTTTCTGGGAGTTTTTTTTTTGAAGGCTTTCTTTACCTCAGCATCACATTAAAAAAAAATCACAAATAGTATAAATTTGTTTTATGTAGGTTTTTTTTTTGTTAGTAAAGGACTATGAGAGTGTAATGAGTCTAAATTCCTTGTACCTAAGTTCTGTGATAGCCTAACTAACTTGAACTTTTGTGTTAGAGTGGAGTTTAGTGACATCTTTGTACCAGTGCATTTGCATATGCAAATCTGTCTGCAAACAATTTTTGGGGTTTGGGTTGGACAGTTTTTCATTATTTTTGTTGCATTTATGGGAAAACCATGCAATAACTATGTCTTTTATTTCAGCCCTTGAGAATAAATGAAGTCCTTTTTTTGAAGTATAATTAATGTACATCACTGCCTTTTCAGAGTACCTAGATTTCCTCTTTTTTAGTTGCTTATGAAACAACTGATTGTAAATACCTTTAACAAAAAAAACCCAAAAAACCAAAGAAAACTTAATATTTTAAAATAATTTTACACTTGGGAGAAGATTTTCAGAAGACAAAGTGAAATTAGTGGCTAGTCTGCAGAGAGTGTGGTGCAGTATATGTGCTCTCTTAGGTGTAGTTTTGTAGTTTTTAGATGCCTGATTCTCATTTGACCTTTTAGCCTCTGTTCCTCTAGAGTCTATAAAGTAAGACTATCTCACAGGGGCTGTGTGCTACATTACTAGATAATAGATAAGATAGGCACAACTCACTTCTTTCGTGGCAATTTTCCACTGAAACTGTCACATGTCAAAAAAGAAATACTTTGTTCTACTAAACCTAAATACCAGCATTTCCAGCAGTACCGAGTCATCCAATATCCTGCCTGTGGCAGAGCAGCCTCATCAGTGTTAGGCAGTTCCTGCATATTTCTCTCGAGTATTGCCCTTGAATTGCCCTACTGGGGAAGAGATTGGGAGCAGTTTCTAAATTACTCCTCTTTACCTACGAGATGCCCCTCTAGAAACAGAATTTCTGTGGCATCACTTCTTATATACAATAACTGCAGCAGCCACTTTGGGGTTTGAAATGTTTGCATCACTGCTTTGGTGTGTGCTGTTGTCTCTAATTTAAGTGTAACTGCTCAAAATCTCTCAGGTGGTATATTAGAATGAGACATCCTGTGGCTCTCCAACTTCTTTTTCCACCTGGAACTGTTTATTTTCATACATATTTTGTAATCAGTCTATAAGACAGAAGTGAAGTATGGTGTGAAGAAGAATTGAGTTTTCTATTTGTTTTAATTAAACAAAAGATGAAAAGCCATTAAGTACAGTATTAACTACAGTCAATGATGAAGCTGTTGATGAAGAACCATTTGTATTTGCATTAGATTACAATTGGGTCAAAAGCTTAGTATTAAAGTTCACAGTATCTTATCTCTAATCCACAAGACTTTTCTGTTAATTCAAACAAAAAAAAAAAGCATGCTTTGTATTTCCTGAAACAATTAATGTAGCCAGCTACTTCAAGTTTTGTAAAAGAACTAGATATTAAATTAGAACAACCAAGAGCATATACAAGTACCTTACTTAACAAAGGCAATGTAGATATATGTGAGCTGCTGATTATCATTAGACACACAATTAAATCCTTCCCTGTCATCAGACAATCTTGAGTACTCCATACAGAGCTTTTTCTGCTGTTCCTTTTACTAGCAGCAAAATTACCCAGAACTCTAGTCAGGGGACTAGAATCCTGATGTAGCAGGCACTACAGAAATACAGGTGCTTAGTCTCAAAGTTGAAACAGGGCTCAGCTATTTAAAATAAATTGTGACTCAATAATGTATCACAAGAATCTAAATCTAAGGATTCATATTTAATAAACTATGGGCACTTAACCTAAAAGTAATTCACTCCTGGCCTGTTTTTAAGGACAGTCTTTGATTTTTAAAAGTTAATTGAGCTATGTGAGAAAACTGAAGTAGACTGATCAAGGAGGGCTTTCCTAGTGTTACTGTTGGTTAAATGCACTTACAGAGAGCAGAATGTAAGCCATGTGAGGATGTGCACACATGCAGCAAATGCTTTCAGAGTAGGGACTGTATTGTTAATTTCTTTCTAAATTTAGTTTTTCATTTACAGAATGATCAAGTGTTGCATACAGAAAAAAAAATCAGCTAAATACCTACTGTCTAATGCAGGCCAGTTGGCTGGATTGCAAACTCCTGTGCTTTGTGAACAGAATGAGCACTGGGCTGTCAGAAAGAACCTCCCAATCTTAGGGGTTGTTTAAGTCTTTGCAGTCTAATAGTCAGCTCAAACTTGAGTGTGGGATTTTATTTTCACCTTAGACCTTTTTATTGATTAATGTGAGTAAACTTTACTCCTGTATTGAAGTACCAATGTAGGACCTATCCACCTCCTTAATCCTGTGGAACTTGTAATTAAAAACCTACTTAATGGATTTATGGGGGACTTTAGGAGAGCTGTTAGTCTTCGGGCTAGCCCTTTTGCACAGGAGTGACATTTCATGCTTTCTAGCTTGCAGGGTAATTATTTGTGTTGTAGTTTTCCAATCTGACAAACTGTCTGTAATAACAGATACTACTCAAGGTGGCTGATTCTTGAATAAATATAAGGTCTTTGGCAAATGCTGTTATATAAGTACAAATTATTGTCATTATACACCTTCCAATGCTTTGATGAAGTTCCTACTTAAGATTCATTACATTAAGTGGTGGACCTCTACATGTGTATCAAATTGAATCTTGGTTGAAATGGGTACAGTTCCAATCAATCCCAGCAGGAATTGCACCCTGGTTCATTTTTACGTCAGTCTGACTCAGGCAAGCTCTGGGGGGCTTCTCATTTCTTGCACAGCTTGTAGTAAAGCTTATTTGTCCACAAAACCACCTAGAAATAGACAGCTGTTAGTTGCAGTTTAGTGTGTTGCCATGAGCATCTGTAGGGTTCTTACTGTCTTCACTCTCGCTCCAAATTTTGGTCTTATGCATTAATTGCCAGCTGTCTCACAGTTAGTGACCCAAGGGTGGTGATGCTTCTATAGGGCAGTCATGCTTGATGAAATATATGAAGATAATGTTGTTTTTATCACAAATTACTTAGTGCCAAACGTTTAGAGAAAATTGAACAGTAGATGAAATGAAGCATTAATTCAATCATACAGTAGATGTGTTATTTATTACCATTAATGTTTTATGTTCAGGCAATCAAAAATACCTTTTAGTGGCTAGACTTGCTTTAAAAGAGTGATTGTTTTTAATGCTTGTTTTGTCCTTTTTTTCTTCCAATTTAAACCTAAGAGCTGAACTTTGAAACTTTCATAGGAGCTTTTGGAAAAGAATGGTAAATCTGTCTAAGTTTTTACTGAGTGGTAAGGACTGGCCTGGGCATTGTTAACAATCAGGAGTGAACTGGTTATAACATACTAGTACAAACAGTGTCAGAAGTTCTGTAAAGGCTGCTACCTTTTCAATTTTGCATCATAGGCTGTTTTGACCAACAGTGATAGTCACTTCAAAAAAGTCTGGGTGAGGTCACGTGCAGCACACACACACTTTTATGAAAACAGGGACATTGTGCATGTTTTATACATCAGTTTGGAGTAGGGGTTGCTCCGTTGTGTCATGTGGCTCTGGCTTGCATGAGCAAACTTTGCAAAATAATTCTTAACTCTTGAGGTAAAAGATAAAATTGTTTCAAAGCCTTTTCATCTTTCTGGTTGTGGAGTTGTGAAATAAATATAATTAGGGACTGAACAGATGGTAAATCCTAATATAAAAGAATATACCCAGTAAAGAAACGTATATTGCTTCTGATTCTGCAAAAGTAGCTTTGCTGTTTTTTCCAGTTTCCTTTCTGTCAAGAAATATTAATATTTACCATCAGGAGAGAATAGGGAAGAATTCAGAATCAAGAAATGTTTCTGTAGAAGAGTCACTCCTTAAAGAAAAAAAACCCAGAAAATTTCTTCAGAATAGTCTGCTTATGTTCTAAGCATTGCAAAAATAAAACTAATTGCTCCAAAGTATTGTCCCAAGAGTTGTCCATCTCATCCTCTAAGTGAAAGTACTGATACTAATTTTATCACATACACTTAATGGGGAGGAAGTGGAAGAAAACCTTGAGCTGTTGAAGCTAAAAGAAAATTATGAGTACCTGCTCCTTGAAAACTGATAAGTGTAACCATTAGCTGCTAATAATTAAATATTGAATATTTTCATGTGAGAAATCTGCATTTCATTTTAGATAAGTTTGTGGTCAGTTCTTGTGGTAACAGGAAACAGTAATGGGTAACTTGATTTCAAATATGTATTCCTTTACATGCTTGGTAAAAGGTATAGGATAAGGATCATCTTTTCTTGTGTGTACAGCACCTTGCACAGATGTGAAAACAGGTCTTCTCTATTGATTGATGAGTCAAAGTGAGTGCTGTTGTAATAAAACTAATATGTAGCAGGACTACTATAATTTTATGGGATTTTTTTCTGATAAGTACATATAAATGGCTGTATACTCTGTATTTTTCCTGTAGGTGTTGTAGTCTTATGGTGTTAGTTTGTGATTTTTTTAAATTATACAATGCCAGCTGATATTTTTAAAAGTAAACACTAGGCAAATATTATTTAAGGTCTGTCTGCTGACTGAGGCAAAACCTGATCTTCTCAGGCTTTGTGCTGTCTATGTTAATTTTTACAGTACAGCAACAGCTTTGAATAGATAGGTATCATTCTCATGTTTGGGCCATATTGCACAACTAATTCCTGAAAATGTCTGGTCAATTGTGATTTCTGTGTAGTGATTATCACAGGAGTATCATGGCTCTTTGCATGAGGTCTGCTCTCAGAAGCAGGTGATATGTGCTGAGCGTACATAATTTTCCTCTTCAAGCATATTGGAAAGGTACCTTCTGTCATTTGTTCTCGATGAAACCAACTGATTTCTGGTGGCAGTAGGGTTAAAAATCATTTAACTGTGGCAGTACCCCTGGTTTTTAACCATTTTGACTGTCAGCACGATAAGCATGTGGTGCCACTGAAAGCTATACTTTGCCTAGCCCTTTGTTGCAAAACTAATTGAAATCATTGGGAGTCTTTTAACTGGATTGAACGCCTTTGGATAGGGCACATCAGAACCAAGTCAGTGCCCTTCTACCTGCACAGCATCAGCCCCACCTGAGAGGTGGAGCAGTGCTTTGCAGGGCACAGAAGGGCTGGGGAGGGCCAGCCCGTGGCTCGGCACAGGGGAGCTCAGTGTGAGCTCTGCTCTCTGGGTACCCGCGCTGAGAGCATCGCGCCCAGCCTGCCTGCCAGGAGGTGACATGGCTCCTAAGCAGGGAGGGAGCTCACAGTCTGGCACGTAACAATTACTGACATAAATTACAGCAAATACCATGTCTTTTTAAACGATTTGGGGGTATTTTTGGATTATTTGGCAGCAGGATCACAGATGTATATTTTGTCTAAGACTTGATATGTTTCTTGATGCCTTTTCTTTACATGTATCTGTTATTCATTCACTTACATGAAAATGTCACCCTCCACAGGATTTCTCTGTTAATAGATTACAAAAGGAGTGAATTCCCGGTGCTCAGTTTTGTCAGTTGTTGTATTCCTGCTACTCCCGTACATTTGTATTCTCAAATCTCTCAGAATCGCAGTGAGAAGAAAAGGAAATAGTCATTACTATTTGCAGTGGTGGAGGGCTTTTCTAATGGTTTCCCTAAAAAAAAAAAAGGGGTTAGCAATTCGAGCTAAGACACTCCTGGCCGGTTTTCACTAGATATGACAACAAAGCCTGCTTGGCAGACAGAGCGCATCAGCAACCTGGGCAGATGGGTCGGTGACATTAATTAGATACTGGCAGTGCTTTTAGCAGGAATCGGTGATCTCTTCCCATGAAAGGGCTGTTCCGGGGCTGGGGAGCAGCGCACCAGCCGGGCACTATCTTCAATGTCCTCGTCTCCAGCGAGCTGGGAATGCGGGGAAGGTACCACAGCCTGTTCGTGCTCTCAGCTCCCACTTAACGCGTCAGGGGAGATGCGATGTGACTGTTTGTTTGCCCGTGTCCCTGTGTCACCAACAGCATTTCCAAACTACCCTGACAGGCAGGCAGAGCGCGGAGACGGCTCGGGGAGACGCTTCTCAGACCTGTCCCTCCCCGGTCAGGTTACTTGCCCTGCCCTGCCCTGCTCGGCCCGGCCCGGCCACTCCGTCCCCGCCCGCCGCGCTCCGGGCGCTCCCCCCGGCCCGGTCCCGGTCCCGGCCCGGCCGCTGCCCTCAGGGTTCGGCAGGGCTGTCCCCGCTCCCCGGCCAGCCCCGAGCCCCCAGCCCAGCTCGCTCCCCGGGAGTTGCGGCGGTGCTGTGCTGCCCCCTCCTCCCTCTCTCCCTCCCTTCCCGCCGTGCCTCTCGAAGAAAGCGGTTTTTTTCTGTTGTCGGGGAGCGTAAATCAGCTTCATCTAAAATCTCGGAAGTGCAAGTCCATCACATCTTCCTCCGAGCCGCCTGCTACACCTTGCGTGAGTCAGACTGCAGAGCTCCCGGTGCCCTTCTCGCTGTGCGGGGCTGCTCGTGTTTCCCCCTGTCTCAGAGGCAAAAGCACAAGTGGAATCTGCTCACGCTCTCAGCGGTTCCTTCCCCGGTTGTTGTAGCAGTCGCTGACCTCCAGGCACTATGAATAAACAGCAAAGCTGGGAACAAAAGGAGTCTTCTGGCTGCCATTATCTCACATTAACATAGCAGACGCGCTGCGGTGTGAACAATGCGAGTCTCATTCGCCGATAATCAGCGAGTACCCAGGCATTTGGATTACCAAGGCAACAGGCAATGGTAGAATACTGGGTGGGTGTGTTTTTTATTGTAAAGGAGCAGTCGGATATGGAAACCCAGGTATATTGATAAAGCAGAGCAGAAGGAATGCCTGGTGGCAGGGGGGGACTGAGGGCTCGGGGTTGCATTCCGACACACGTGAGATAAATAAGACATGGATGAAGCAGGTCTGTGCTGTGAGATGCAATAAAGATTAAACGGCATTTGTCAAGCTGAAAACGATCATAAGATAATTTCAGCATTTTGTAAAAGGTAACAGGTGGCATGTTAATAGCAGGGCTGTTACCGGTGGATTTTGTAACTGTAATCTGGGCTGTAGTAATGCATTGCATGGTCTACTTGTGTGACAATAGAGCTGGGTGTGATGGTTTTATCTTTTTTCCTTTTATCAGATGGATGCTGTAGTCCCCATGTCAGACAATGTAACCCCTTCTGCTTCTTAGAGGCAGGAGTGGGTCTCAGTAGCATTTTTGTTTCTTACCTGCATAGCTGTGATCGTTTATTCCACATGGACAGAAATAAGTGGCATTATCTCTGTATCTTTGCGTGTGCACACACATGTGCGTGGACATATATGAAATCTGTAGTGAAGCAGGACTGTGTGTGCATGCAGGGGAAATGTGCTGTTTTGCAGGTTCAAACACTTAAGAATTAATCTAATTATTTGGCCTAATGCATTTTTCTAATTTCAGGACTTAAAATCAGATGCAGTAACTCTTGCTGAGCAGCATGAGACTTGCAGGCATGGCTCTAAGTGATGACACTGAATGTAGAGTAAGGAAGCACAGCAGCGAGCGTGTCACAGCCCGATCTGTAGCAACCCAGTGTGAAATGGAAGGCAGCATTCCCGCCTTGTGCAGTCATAAGTCATGCAGGCCTCACAGGCCTTGTCACAAATGTAAAGAAAAAGTTGAGGGCTTTCAGCTTCCAGAGGTGCTTTGTATCACCTGCTGAACTGCCAGCTCGGTGTTGCTGTCTCAGTCTCCACGCAAACGCCTGTACTGTGCATATGTGTGTGGCTGCATGAATGGTTATTATCAATGTGTGTGTGGATATTTAAAAGAGCAGAGGCAGGGGGTGATAGCCACCTGCTAGCAGCAGGTGCCATCCAAACCACTGAGCTGATAAATGGCTTGTTGCCTTCACCTTTTGACTGCTTTGCCTGCATCTGCTCACCTAGAAGGGGTTCAGAGTGCTTCTGTGTTTGCATACAGTTTGCCAGAAAATAGCCTCCTTCTTATTACAGTGAATTATGAAATTTCTAACTGCTTTCAGTCTTCTTTTCATCCAGTCCTGAAACAACACTTGAGGTAATTCTTTCTTAGGCAAGGACTAGGTATGGATCTGCTGTGCATTTGGAGTTGGGAGAATCAAAGCTTTGCAAAGAGTTACAGAACATACTCATCTAGTTGGAAAGAGTGGAGGGAATCAACAGACTTGAGAAATCATGATGGGATAGTTTTTGGAACTGTGTATTTTCTTTGTAAAATCTGGATGTTTGTTGTCACATCATTAAGAAGTAGAGGTAAATAAAGTCTTGTAGAGTACTTCCAAATTGGCTTTTTTCATTTTAACGTTACATAAAATCACCCAGTGTTTTGGGTGGGATTGTGTTTTAGGTGTTTGCTTAGTGAAATGCAGGATGATGCCATGATTTATGCCAATACAATTTAAACATCTTCAGATAATAATGCAAAATAGAGGAATGTATTTCAGGAATATGTGAATCACATAGATGGCATCAATCAAAAGCTAATTCTTGCTAGTCATCTAAATCAGTTATTAGTATACAGACTGACTACACCACCCTCTTGCTTTCCTCATCTTGAATGTAAAAAGTTTATGGTACCTGCACACAACATCAGCTTTTAGTTTGGTTCTGTACCTTATGTGTGATGTACAGAGGTGCTGCCTCTTTGTTTCCTTTACAATGTGTCATCATATATCCTTGCTGACTGTGAGTGGTCTTCATGTTCTTCCACATTGGTGTCTCCTGGCTCTGCCATGTTCCTCTGTATGAACAGACAGCAAATTGCATAGGGTGGTTTACAGAGTCTATGGAAAACACAGCACAAAAGGCCAGGGGATAACTCAGTTAAATTTTGTGATTTGTGTTTTTGAATAGTAATGGGTTTATAGTAACTTTCACCTGGGCTTTAAACTAGGCTTAAGTGTTCAGTTGAAACACATTGGCCAAGCACTCTAAGTGCATGAAGATGGTGCATGTATCTCAGGTGGGGAGGTGCTGGCTTTGTTTCTTTGGAAAAGAGTCTTAATGAAAAATGACAAGTCAGTTTTCTTCTAAATATCTAGTGGTTTTCACAAAGAAAATAAAAGCAGTTCTCTAAAACATTTTTGATTGGCAGTAAGTGAAAACAAATTCCGGGTTTCACTTGTCACAGTGGGTTTTCTTGAATTAATACTCAAGGTCGGGGATATTTTCAGTGGAACTTTGACCAAAAGGAAAAAAAAATACATTTGATCTGTAGTTTCTGAATAAGTTGTCAGGGATTCCTAGCTTATTGAGTCGTACTGAGGTTTGCATGGTGCAGTGCAAATAGTGAATTTGGTCTGCCTTTTTGGTATGAAATATTAAAATGCTCCAGAAAGGACTCTAAGCTATTTTCTTTCCCCGATTTTTTCCCCCAATTTCTAGTGTTAGGTTCATGGTGGTGCTCTAATCAAGAAGGCTTGGAAACTGAATCCATATTATCCATTAATAAAGCTACATGAGTGGTGTTCTCTCAAGAAATCCAAATAAAACAAAAATTAAACCTGAATGAAAGAAGCTGAGCTGCCTAACTCTTGAGACAACCCAGACATGAAACTCATGTCTTGGTGCTTCAATTATCTGGGGCTTTCTTGCCTGTTCTGATTGTGGGATTTATGATATTTTTCCACTGCAGATGCATCAGGATGTAGGGCAGAAAGAGGGGAGCAAGGAGCTTGTTTGGAAATTGTTACAGTTTTGTTTGTATTAAAGTAGTGTCACCTAGAGGCTCCAACCAAGAATACAGGCAAGGGGTGCAGAGCACCCTGAGCACACATCTGCCCAGAGGCAGAGCACGGTGCAGACACAGAGAGGTGCCATCAGGCAGGAACAGATCAGCAGCCCCAGTTTTGGGTTGTATTTTGCCTGTTCTGATTTTTGGCCACGTGTTACTGCAAAGACATGTTTGGCCTCTGTTGTTCTCTGTGACCTGACACCTTGTCATGAGGTACTCTTCTCTCAAGGTGTCCATGGGTGAGAGAAGATGATGTGGGAGAAATGACAGTCAGTGTTCCAGTGGCAATTACCTGCTCATCTTGGTGTCAACTGAGAAAGTTAGGATAGGGTTGGTAGATTTAAAGGGGTGAGTGAATTCTGTGTGTGCAGCTGCCCTTCAGGTGGGATGACTGTGCTTCAGAGATGTTAGAGACCCCTGCAAAACTGCAAAGCTGGCTTGAGGGTAAGCAACAGAAAGTAGCCATTGGAGGCCCAGTTGTGGGAAACTTGATTGTCAGTGGTTGGACTGAAAAGGCTTTTTTGGAAAGTCAGCACCTGGTGCAGTAGTTGGGAGATGTACAGTGTTTGAAACAGAGGTAGATGCTTTATGAAGGTAGTGTTTTAGACACCTGGCAACAAGCGACGTGGAAAATCACCAGGAATGTGTAATTCCAGTTTTCCCTCTCCTCCACAGTTTGTAAAGTGCCAATGCTCTAGGGATGCATGCTTCACTAAACCATCTGAATCTTTCCTTCGTGGAGGAATGAAGACATGTAAACAGAGTATCAGATACATATACAATTGCTTTGGTGAAAACATAAACATATTTAAAACACAGCAAATAATGCCACAAGTCATGTATAAATTACAGCAATTCACTTGTATTAATTTATTCTACAAAGGTCACTTGTTATTAAGCAACTTTTATTAGAATTATCTATCAGTCTCTGTCTGACATGAAGTCTGTAACTTTTCCTTGAGACTGGATATCTGCCTGGTACTGGGATTAAGAGAAGCTTGACCTAACTACCAATGTACTTCTTCAACATGAGTGTTATATTACTGGTGGGTTCAGTACATTTGCCAGTAGCTAAGAAATCCTTCCTCATTGCTTGATAGCAGTTTTGCTAGCTCAGAGTAGTGAAACATTACTTTGAGAAGTAATTTCCCTCCCTCTCTTCCTCTTTGCTCTGTGCCTTCCTCTGCTGTTTGGCCTTTAATGCTGACCAGTAGTATGTGTAGGTTCATTAGCACTATGGTAAATTTAGTCAATACTCTTTTAGTGGGCTCCAGCTGAGTCCAAACTGACTCACTGCCCTCCAGGGTGCAGTGAGAGACTTAATTACCCTTGTACAGTTCAACAGGAACAATGTCATGGGCAGCATTTCGCTTTGGCTGAAGAGGTTGAAGCTTCTTTCTTTATTGGCTGCCATTTTCAGGTTTAAAGAAAGGGATTTCAGGATAATTCACAGCTCTGTGTAATAACAGGGGAAAACCACTGCTCTTTGCAAATGAGAATTGGATTGGTCACGTTTCATTACAGTACTTACATGGATTTTCCTTTGATGGTGGGAATATTCCTTTGGGTAGTTTTAAGGACAGAAATGGAAGTTGAAAGAGCAGAGGTGGAGGGACAAGTAATCCTCTAGTTGAGTGGCACAAGTTTCAGCATCTCTTACTGCTTGAAGCCAAGGAAGTCTTCATGTGATGGAGAAAGGGTGGGTATTGTATCCAGTATGGCAAATGTTGTACTCTGACATGCATGTAATTGGTGATGGGCCAGAGTAAATGCTGGGGAATGCAAACCATGAGATTGCCTTGGATTTCTCATGGGGTCACTGAGGTGAAACTTGAGGGACGAGGTTTTGGGCAGTGAGTGGATATCAGGCTATTTAAATTCACGTTCTGCGAGGCACATCTACCACTACTTCAGTCTTGTATAATTTTTGTGATTAATAATGTTTGAGATTTTTCACTTGGTCCTGTGTTGGATAATGTGGTAATCACGTGGTTCAATGTGCGCAATGAATATTTCTCAACAAATCTATAGCTGGTCTCTTTTTCTGGCTTTTTTGTGTGGTGCTGGAGGCTTATTTGTCAACAATACGATTTCTTGAGGTGTCACCCATTTTAACTGTAATACAGTAAAAACTGAGTGATTTACTCAGTATTTATAATTAGGATTAAGTGATTATATAGTGTTTGAGAACGCAGTGTAGCCTTCCACTGAACAAATGATCTACCACTGAAAACTATGGAGGAATGGTACATGAAATCCCTTCTGCATACTGTAAAGGAGAGGAATGGGTGAGAGGAACATGCTTAAGAGGCAAAGAAAGTGAAGCAGTAATTATAACTTCTTAACAGCAGGCTGAAGCATTGCTTGCTCTAAGTTGGAGTGTGTTGACAAACTGTACGCCATATTTGCATTAGAAGAATATTTAGTGACTCTGTGGTTTGATTCCTGCCTGTCATTACCCTTCTTATTTACTCATACACTTGCAAAATATTTGCCTTGCTCCTCAGGTTTTATTACCTGTCCACAACACATCAGTGGGGAATAGAGAGGAATGTCTGCAGTGAGCCCTTTCATTGCTTATGTCATGGAGAGAGCTTCTTTGTAGTCACTGAAGTGCATGAACACTCATATGTGCCATAAATATCCAAACAAATCACAGAGCAGATATCATCAGAAACAGTCAGAGAAGGAAGTAAAGTAGGAGGCATCATTCAGAGCAGGATAAAAGAGGAAATCTTAATAGCAGTCACAAATTCTGGGTTAGTCATCATTTGTCTCCATGCTGGTGGAGGGACTTGCATTGCGTCACTTGCAAATATTAGTCACTGAAGCCATTGTCTGAGCCTCTGAGTGAGAGGGGCAAGATTCTAAGAGAAAATATTTTAAAGAAACATGGGCTAGCAGGACTTAGTGGTTGCAAGGTGTTCAGTATGCCCTTATTCACACACAGATTTATATGGATGCTGTCAGTGTAAACATGACATGTCAGGCATCTTACAGAGAATTATGGTTTACCATTAGTTTTCTCTGATTATTTGTTAGGGGAAATTATTCTTTTATCTAATTTAAATTTTTGTGTGATTTTATTCCTTGATTGAATATGGGTACTTTGAAGCAAATAGGTTAGTTCAAATTTAGAGTTATGTTCTAATACATTGTTGGTGTGCTGGCAGAGCATTGTGGAATTTGTTTGAAATTTCCTAGCTGTTTGTGAAATGTATTCACTGCTTCATTTACACAGTTGCTGCTGCTGTTATTACATTATTTGTTACTCAGGACAGAGGCAGTTTTTATCACACACATGCACACTTTGTGCAGAGCAATTCCTTTCTTAAGTGATTCACACCTGGCGTTATGAACAGGCTAAAGAATGAGCACAGGGGTAGTCCTTGATTCTAGCTCACAGCACAAAAGGAAGGAGTGGTCCCAGCCTGGAGCACTGTCTGGGGTCACGGGAGAGTGAGCAGGCTTCGAAGCATGTTAATAGAGTGCATGTAGAGCCTGTAGGTATTCTTTAGGCAAGTTAGCCCTTGATAGAATTTTTGGTGATAGCTGGTAGTCAAGACAAAAATGCAGTTCTTGATATAAAATACAAATCAATGGTGTCTGAAAAAGAAAGAGCAATGTGTGTCTCTTAAATAGTATTTATATATATATATATCTAGACGAGGAAGGATCACCTGAGTGTATGTGTATATATATGCAAATTGAAATCTAATTTACAAGTTATTAGTACAAGAATGAGTAAATTTCAAGTGGAATGTGTTTTATGGTCATAGGATTGATAGTTACTTTCACTGGATTTAAGATATTTCATTAATTACGCTAAGTGCGTGCCTATCCTGGGCTCCTTCTGAAACCACCAGTGCTTTTGTAGGAAAAGAACTGTAAGAAATGTTTGCTTGTATCTGTGGACAAAGCTAATGGAAAAACCCAATCCTCTCATCCACATATTTATCTGAAAGATGTGTTGTATATCTGCAGTTGATTTTCTAGAATGCTGATTAGCTAATACCGTTTTTGGCATGCAGCTTATCCATCGTGTGGGAGAACACTATCTGAATTTCAATTTACTTTTCCAAATGATGTTGAACTGCTATTGCTTTAAAGGCTTTTCTGGCCATTTGAGGGCCCACTGCAGACAGTGGAGCTGCAGTCTGGTCTCAAAATCTAATTGAATTGATATAAGGCAGCTGAAGCAGTGACTGTTGAAGAGTTTGAGATGAATTGCAAAAAAAAATGCATGCTTCTGAGTAACTTGGTGTCCTTGTTTGAAACTCTGCCCCTGAATTTACTTTCACTGCTAACAGACCTTTTTGTGGTAGAAGCCCTGTGCTTCAATATAGCTAAGGAATGCACTCATTTTATGTGGTTTGATACAATCACATTGCTGTTAAAGAAACTTCATGTCTCTGAGAATACTAAGCTAATAGTGGAGGAAGAGTGGAGAGTTAAGGTAATGTCAGTCGTTCATTCCTTTGTCACCACCAGCAGCTTGCCACAGTTTAAACTTCCAAAATCTCACCCTTCTGAATGTTTGTTTTTGCAGTGATGGGTCTTTCCCTTATGATTCTGTTCCCTGGCAACAAAATACCAACCAGCCTCCAGGCTCTTTGTCAGTGGTCACCACAGTATGGGGTGTGACTAACACCTCTCAAAGCCAGGTAAGCTTCATTTTTATGCCTCCTTCCCTCTTGATATGCATTTCTGCTAATGTTTGTAAAATGGAAGGTATTTTGGAAAATCCTCTTGGGATCAATAGCAGGGTCTGTGTCCTTTGTTGTCTATGATGCATTATTTTCCCAGTCATGTCCTCTTTGGTGGCATTGAACAAGAGGTGTCTGAGAGCTTGAGTCAGTCACTCCTTTGGCTGCATGCAGATGTCAGGCTTGGATTTGCCTCGTATTTTACGCTGCATGGTTTCAAGACAAAAAGCATGGGATTGGGGTATTCCCAAACCTCTTGGGAATTCAGCTTGTATGTGTTCTAGTAAAAAATTTAGCTTGATTCACCAAATGATAGTTGTTGATTTTACCTGGGGTTGTGTTGTACTTGTGGGCTGGTGAAATTCAATACCAAGTCTACCCCACACTGAGTTGCTAACTACCAATTTTAGGCTGTGTTCTTTCCAGTCTCTCCTGTTAGTGCTGTCTAGCTTTGTAAAAATGTTTCAACATGCATTGGAGCACAAGCATGAGCTCTTAGCTCCCAGGTGGGAGCTATACTTCCTGGATTTTCATTTGGTTCTCTCCACTATCAACTCTCTTTTTCTTCTGTGTTGTATATTGAATCACACTATACAAAAAGAGGCAGCTTTTATGAAGAAGTTACCAATTACTTGTGATAGTGCACTCCGAGGGATGTGGTACAAATTAAGCATGCAGACAGTCTGGCCTTTGCTTACACCATAGGTGAAAAGCTCAAAAAACACATTACCATCTTTAATGAGTGCAAATGGTACATAAATCTAACCTGTCTTTTCTACTTCTTTCCAACTATGTGGTGTTAGATCCCATACAAAATTTTCTGGGGATTTTTTTGTTATTTTAATTTTGTTAAATTGAAATTGTAATGGAATGAGCCATTTGAAAAAGAAATTATTCAGAGGCCAAGTCATATAGATATTCACACAGCAGTTATGTAAGCACTGGTTATGGTGAAATCTTTCTTCAATGAAACAAGAAGAGGAAACAGTTACAGGATCTATAACATGTTTTATTATTGTTGATTTCTTTAACACCTTACAAGAAAAGGTATCCCATCTGGGAGAGAAATACCTGAGTAAAAATGTTGGTATATATTTGCCAGAAAATGAAAATATAGTTTCTTTTACACTTGAAAAGGCAAAAGGAAAGATAAAAAAATACTCAATTTTTTCTCTCATAAGAGTACTGTAATGTGACTTGAACTCTTCATGGTACTTCAGAGGAAGGTGCAATAGAAGGAAAAACTCTCTTGCATTAAGAAAGAAAATGCTTCTTCAGAGTCACTGCAAGGGAACAGTGAAACTCTGGAACATGAAGCTTGGTTATAGCTATTCAGAGCAGATTGAAATGAGTGTCAGGATTTCATGTAAGTCTTTGTGCTCTTTGAGGGAAAGGAACGAGCGGGTTCACCAATTCCTTCTCTCAAATGCCTGAAGCTGTTGAGTTAGTCTTCTGCAAAAATTTGAGTTTCTTCCCAAGTAGGAGACTTTTCAGGAAATCTTATGCAGGTGACCCATGGACAGCCACACTTACATCTCCATGGAAATCATAGCAATTTGGAAAAAAAAAATCCTTTAAACAAGCAAAACAAGTCCTTTTATACAGAGAACAGAGGACTCTTTTAAAAGAAGCAATAAAAACAATCAATAGACTATTGTACACTACTTAGGGAGTCAAGAATAGGTTAAACTACTGAAATATGTTCTTTGACAGTTTTTCTATCTGTAGTACTCTTTGCATTGTGCCAGTGGAACTGACTACTTCCAAGTTACTTCCAAGTCCTGCATCAAACAAACAAACCAACCAAGTAAACAAACAAAAAAGCTCTCACCCCCTCACACTCACCATCCCAAAAAAAAAGCTGTGTCCTTTCTTTTAGTCAGATGAATGGTCACAGCATGGTTGTAGCAGGTCTTTCTCATAAGTATTTTTAATAAGCATATTAATTTGGGTTCCATCTAGTTGAAAATCACCTGTTTGTTTGGAAATGGCAGAAGTAGAAATCCCCAGGAATGTGCACGTAGAAGTCAATGAGGTCTGTGCTCATTAGAGTTCAGAGTACAGGTGGTTATGTTTTAATTTAACAACTGCAGCAAATCAACTTAATTTGCTTGAAGTAGTTCAAGGTACAGCCCCTTACTGTCGTGTTCCTTCTTGCAGGTGCTGGGAAATCCAATGGCAAATGCTAACAACCCTATGAACCCAGCAGGAAATCCCATGGCTTCTGGGATGACAACCAGCAACCCTGGAATCAATTCCCCTCAGTTTGCTGGACAGCAGCAACAATTTTCAGCCAAGGCAGGCTCCACTCAGCCATACATACAGCAGGGCATGTATGGGAGACCCAATTATCCTGGAAGTGGAGGGTTTGGTGGCAGGTAAGATTTACTTCTCTGAGGTGGAAAATGGATGTAAATACTTGATAAAGCTTGTTTTAGTGACCTGGCAGAAGTGTCATGGGTCTATTTTAATTATATAAAGTCTCAGTAGCTATTTTTTGCTGGTTAACTGAAGCACACACTGCTTTTACAGCTTTGGAAATCAGCTACCCAAACTGCAAAGAAATTCATCACAGTAAATGGAAATGGCTTAGGTCAATCAATTAGCTCTAATAAACCCCCAAAATAAAGTTTTAATTAAGAGAGATTGTTAAACAGACCACAGGCTTAGGAATGATTAACATTTAATAAGGCCAGGATGTGAAAGGTATTGATGGTATAATTTCTACTTGCATATGGAGGAGTAAGCTTGAGTACTGGGCAAAGTAGTCTGCTATGCAACAGAATATTTCTGCCCAAAGACTTACTCCACAGCAGGAATTTGAAAAGAATTGGTAATGAAGATGTTTGTTAAAAAATATGGTTGTGTTATGTATTTATTTTGGGGAAGTAAATGCTGCATTACTCATATAATCCAAAAGTAATAGCCTGGCATTAGTTATATGATGATTTTCTGTGTCTATACTTTGTAAACAGGGATAGTGAGGGCACTTAACTGAAACCACTATTTATGGTGCAAAGGCTGCAGAAGAGACTGCTGCTGCTAGCATAGGCAGTCTAGTGTGAAGAATATAAGCTTGGGATTCAGAGAGAGAGAGTTGTTCTCTTCCTTCATCTCTGCCACTGATCTACTGAGTGACCTTGAACAAGCCAAAAAGTTTCTTCAGCTTTGTATTAGCACCTCTAAAATGGACACAGTACAATGGCCCATATTTATAAAGATATTTGAAGTGGGAAAGGCGTGGTTTGGCTTAGCTTGGTTTATCTCAGGATCAATAGTAGGGATGGGCAGGAACTGCAGAACACACAGTGTGGGATCCAGTGGAGTCGATTGCATTGGGTCTCTCCTGGCCTTTCTGCTAAGGTTCAGGGAGAAATGCTTTTATGATACCTTGAACACTTGCCATAATTCACCACTGAGGCAGATTAATGTGCTGTCTTGGAGGAAGTTTGCTGTTCCTGCTCCCGTGCATTTGCCCCTACACTACTGAGGAACAGAGCATTTACTTTCAGCAGTTCAGCTCTACTTTGCAGGAAGCTACAGAGTTGCAAAGAAGTTCACTGCCTTCAAAATGACTGCTGGCACTGCCTTGCAATCCCAGTGGCAGCCCTATGACTGTTCCACCTGGGAGGCAGGTGTAACTTGTAGATGCAATCCCTATCTCCTGTACACACCTAATTACCTGGCCTGCTGGCTTTCATTAGTCATTGATACGTGCTTTTGGAATGGTTCCAGGTGAAGATCACACCAACATCCAGAACAAAATCCACCAGGCACATCTTAATTCTCCCCTCCTTTCTCTTCTTCCCTGTTAGTTATCCTGGAGGCCCAAATACCCCTGCAGGAATGGGGATCCCCCCCCACACGAGGCCACCAGCTGATTTCACCCAGCCAGCTGCAGCTGCTGCCGCTGCTGCAGTTGCAGCTGCAGCTGCTACAGCAACAGCTACAGCTACAGCCACTGTGGCAGCCCTTCAGGAAACACAGAATAAGGACATGAACCAGTATGGACCGGTAAGAGAGTAACCCTTATGTCTTCTTACCTGCCTGATCTGGAGCATTGCAGGGAATTGGCTTCCTTCTCACTGTTGTGTTTGTTAGGGTGCCTACTGTATTTTTTTTCTTTGTTTTGGTGCATGAGCATGGTTAGAAGTGCTTATGAGAAACTGCTGGAATGTGTGTATGTAGGTATGAGTCAGTCCCCATGTTTTTCCCAATAAAACTTGCCTAACTGTATTTTGTAGTTTAGGGGTTGCCTCTTGGAAATAATGAAAGATTTCTCAGTTACAACTGCATCTGACATGTTACATTATTACTGTCTTTGCCAGCCCTCTAAATTGGTAATGAAGATGTTTGTTAAAAAATATGCTTGTGTACCTAGTGAAATGTTCTAGAATCTTGCAATAGTTTTTGTAGCTGTTGGACAATTGTTTATTTTGCTAACTGCAGTTGGTTATTTGGGTTATTTCCCTTCAAACAGGGAAACAACAATAGAAGAGAGATTTGGTTTGTAATAATGTCTATATGGGCAGCTGTGTGAGACATGCATTTCCAGTGATCCATAACTTCTAGTGTGTTATGACGTCATGGAATCATTTTTTTTCTTAAAATAAACAAGGGCTTGATCAATTCAGGTTTTTCCTCCTTAGCTTTTTTACTTCTCTGAATTCTGAAGTATGAGAGTCCATATGCCAGGTGATGAAAAGCACAGGCTCTTAGGAACTGTGGTGTTGTGCTCTATTTGCACAGCCAACATCCTAACCTGTTACCTTACAGTACTAGACCAGCCAGTTGAAACAATTAATTTGTCACCTTAGGCTTACATCTGTCTTCAACTCTTATGCATTTTACAATTCCAATTGGATTTTATTATAATAACTTCACCACCCATCAAATGTTAGAGACCATTGAAGGAAAATGCGACATAAATCCTCCCCTTCTTCCCTTCCCCAAAAGCATGTTCAGCTCCCTCTTCCCATTTTATAAATGCATGTCGCATTTTATTCTTTTTTTTTTTTCTTCTTCTTCCGTTGAAGGTTTGTTCCTCTTTCCAGATGGGTCCAACTCAGGCTTACAACAACCAGTTTATGAACCAGCCTGGTCCTCGTGGTCCTGCTTCCATGCCAGGCAACATGAACCCAGCAAGCATGGGAGCAGGAATGACACCTTCCAGCATGAGCGGGCCACCCATGGGCATGAACCAGCCCAGGCCTCCTGGAATGAGCCCCTTCAGCACCCATGGGCAGAGGATGCCTCAGCAGGCCTATCCAGGCCCACGCCCCCAGTCTTTGCCTATACAGGGCATAAAGAGACCATACCCAGGAGAGGTAATAAAAAAATGATCTTTTGTGGTCACTGTTCAAGTTGCAACATACTGGGTAAGGTGTGGTGCACATCCCTCTAAGATAGGTGCATCTTTGTTCCAGCCTTGGTAGGAGTGCAGCCATTAAAATATTAGCAGGAGCAGCTCTTCCTTTTTAGCTTCTAAAGTATTCAGGTTAACCCTTGCTATGTTAGTCCATATGATGGTCACCAAGTCCAAGAAAGGCCTCAAACCAGAATATCATTCTAAGATTCTCATGCTGACTTCATAGATCTTAAGCAGGCTTCCATCACATGAGTGGAGTCTTGTGATGGGGCAACTTAGAAGAGACACTGAGGGTGAAATACTTCATTTTAGCCCAGTAGATATCTGGTCTGCATTTTCTTGGATGGTTTTATTATTTTAATGAAATACAAGACAGACATTGTACTGTAACACCAGTAGTAATAGCAGTCATTTTTTAGAGAAGAGTTGCTTTCCAAACTTTTTGAGTGTTGATTTTCATAGTCACTAAGATGAATATAAATAATGTTGAACTCAAATCCCTCTCTGTCAGCATTTATCTAATACCAGCTTCTGTGGAGTGTGATACGGTCCCATGCTGCTACAGGAGATCTACATGGCTTTATAGGCAAAATTACATTGCCATTGACTTGTATTATGACAGGGCAAAACACTTAGGCTCAGATTTTTAGAGAAATTTAGAAAACTGAAGATGTAGACAAATGAGCTTTTGGAATCTAAAAGCACTGATGTGTTTTATTCTTCAAGTTAGCATGAATTGGGCAGTAGAGGCTTTTTAGAATTCCAGCAGCTCCCAGCATCTACCCACACCTAAATGTTTTTACCAATCTAGCCCTCACTTAGTAGCTTCAGAGATCATTTCCTGGTGAAATTCTCTGTTCAGCTGAGACTTCAGCAGCAGGTGTAGAGCTCTGAATATTATGATACTGCCCTGGCAATAATTATGGTACTAAGAGTTTATGGAAAATGCACAGCAAAGAGGACTGTGGCATGCAGAAAATACAGAAAACATTTCTGCCTACTCTACAGAGCTCCATTTCTTTCCTGCTCTGCAAACTGTTTTTTCTAAATAAAAAACTAATCAGAAATAAAAAAGGGATGTGCTTTTGCAGGAGTTGCTTCTCTTAGGAGAACTTATTTACAAGTAAGTTAAGAAAACACAAAATGTGGCTTGTTCACATGATTTTTCAGATTTCATATTTTGAGGATGACTTTAAATCTCTTTTTTGCTGCTTCAGAATCAAGTTTTTCATCGTAAGTGAATATGTTCATGTTTCCAACAAGTCAGTTCTGAACAGTCCCATGTATGTTGCATGATTGATGGGCTGGAATTTTGCAGATGATATTTGCCTATTGTGTATTGTAGGGTTCATTTATGGAAATGTCTTATCATTTATTTTTCAAATGGACATTCTACTACCCTTGGAGTTCCAGTTTTCATTACTTCAATTCTGAAGCCATAGGGCAGTCTTAGCTAGCACTAGCCAAGTGCTTATGACTAGTAGGAACTTCTCTTTGGCTGTGAAAGTATTGCTGAATACTCTGGAAAGAGGCCAGCAGAGCAGTTGGGTTGAAAAGGCAGGCGTGGACAGCACATCTTCTGTGCTCTTGTCCCTTCCAGGGTTTTGTTTCAGTTATTTATTTATTTAACTTTTTCTTTTTGTGCTTCCATTCTACATCTGAAAAAGGAGCCCCAGGCTTGGGTGTGGGTAGCACTTACAAAAACACAGAAATTTTGTGAACTTTGCATCTGGTTGTAATTCTGGTTTCTTCAAGCACAGTGACCTCTGACAGTGTTACAAGGCTGAGTGTGTGTGTCTTACCCCCCCTTTGGTTTGCAAGATTTTTATGCTTTTAGAAGTATTCATCTGAAGGGGTTTTGTTTGTTTTGATTATGCTTCTGAACGTATGCTAATAATCCATACAAGAAATCGGCTTGTATAAAACATGGCTTTGTGTTCTTGCATCCCTGAAACAGCCCAATTATGGAAACCAGCAGTATGGACCAAATAGCCAGTTTCCAAACCAGCCTGGTCAGTACCCCACGCCCAACCCTCCGAGACCCCTCACATCTCCCAACTATCCTGGACAGAGGATGCCAAGCCAGCAAAACACAGGGCAGTACCCTCCTCCAACAGTCAACATGGGGCAGTATTACAAGGTAGGAATTCTGAGATTATCATCTTGTTCTGTTCTGGTGGCCATTTAATAATGAAGTCACATTAATGGTTTCATAGATACTGGGTTTATGTAGTTTAGGGAAAGAGAGAAAAAAACACCAAGTTTTTACTAATGTTTTGGGTATCACAGAATCAAGTCAATCAGCCAAGTTGCATTGCAACTTCAGAGCAGTTCATAAAGAAAATCCAATGTTGCTGCAGCTCATTAGAGGCTTTTACAAGAAAATGTTGGGTTTGCTTTAAAAATAGCTTGTAAAAAGAAGTACCTAATGGGATTCAGGTGTAATGTTTTCACCTATTCATGGTCCCCTGCAAGAATGGAAGTATGGAAATCTGTAATAAACAAGTTCCACATTGCAGCATTCCGGTTTTGGACCTACAGTGGTCACTGTTGGATTAAACCAGGCCAAACTTAAAAGGTGTTCCAGCTGTAGGTTTCATCTTTGAACTGAAGTTTCTGTGACTTTTTCCAACCTCTTCCTTCTTTTTTTTTTCTCAGTCTTTTCCCTCTGTGCTCTTGTTTTGGGCAAGAACTAGAGTTGTTAAAATGTTGCCTAAAACCTGTTTATGGATACATCTTGAGCACTTTGTATTCTCCAAGCTGAGGTTGCACTGAGGGCCTGCTGAGGTTTGCCACCTTTGAAATGCACACAAATGGTCTATTGCACACAGGTACTTCAGTGAGTATAAAAATGGGGAGGACCATTGATCTTCTGACCTGCTTAAAGCATTAGCTGTTGAAGTATCTGGACTGCATTCTGAATTTGAATGTAGGCTGAAAGAATCTAACTTGCACATTGTTGTTGAATTGGAATTGTTTGGTGTGATTCACACAGAAAACACCATTAAAAAAAGAGGGAAAGCAAAACCCTTTTCTGTAGAGCATCTCTTCTGTGTGCAACTGTGCTGTCCACTGTGGTACCCAAAGGAATGCCTGTTGGATCATGGCAGCTTTTGCAGGTCACTGTCAGGAAAAACATGAGGAATAGATAGATCTTCTATATAATCATTCCAGTGCAGTCACTTATGCTAAAGTAACTGCAGAAGATCTCTGTCAAATTTTTAAGTGACAGATTTTAAATATATTTTATGTACATTTATTTTAGATGGGGTTTAAGTTTTTTGTTTGCCAGATACTTCTGACAGGGAATTTGTTTATTTACCATGTATCCCCTATATTGTATTCAAATATTGACTGCTCTGGAAACAGTTAGGAAAAAACAGATCTTGTTAAAAAGTCAGATTATCCTGGTTAGGGGGAAAAAGCCACAGACAAAATCTGAACCTTTGAATTGTAATGATTGTGCAGATAGTAAGTGTGTGTGTCAAATATCAAAACCAAAGATGGCTGGAAACTTGTATGTTTAAGTCTCAAGTATCTTAGGTTAGCAGAGCAGCATTTAGACACAGAATCAGATTTGAAGTCACAGTTCTTGGGCTGTCTGTAAAGATTTTCATTTTCTGACAGTGTCCTGTGTTTCTGCTTATGGTACACAAGCCATGCAGTTGCAGTTCTGTTTAATGTCAGCTTCCTTCGCATCAGGGTTATTGGTTTATTCTGTTGACTGTAACCACATCTTTAATTATAAGACACTAAAGCAAAGGTTTATTTAACTGTCCTTTTTTTGTCACTTTGTCTTAGCTAGCAGCAAACTAGGAACAGAATCAGATTGTAGGGACACAGAATAAAAAACATCCCCTGACCCCCAGAGCTTTAACTCTGAGTAGAAAAGTTGAACAAGGATGGAAGAAAGGATAGATAGAAATACAAAGGACACAGACTGGCAAATTGTGTGTCTTTAGATTTTATTTTTTTTTTTTGTGTAGGCTTCTGTGCACCGTGGCTATTTTGTGAGGAAGGCAGAGGGGGATACAAAGGGCTGGGTGGGCTGTGGCTCAGTGGAAAAACTGAAGCAAATGGCTGGTTGGTTTTGGAAAGAGAGCATTGAGAGGAACACAGTAAACCTTTTAGCAGCCTTGTTTGTATCTAGTCATTGCCTGAATAAACTGGCTGGTCTGCTGGTTTCAGTTCCTGCTTTGGTCTCCTAGTGTGCCTCTTCCCTGAAGGCCTCATGGGACATCCTGTGGTTTCTTCAGAAACAGAAGGGCCTCCCTCCCTTGTCTGTTGTCTTTGATATTTAATAACAGTGCTGTTCACAAGGCTTATTGTTCTTATTTCAAGGCTGCAATAACAATATGATGTTATTTATTTTCTAGCCATCAAGGCCTGTACCTGTGGCAAATTACCCTCATTCACCTGTTCCAGGAAACCCCACGCCACCCATGACACCAGGGAGCAATATTCCTCCATACCTGTCACCTAACCAGGATGTCAAACCACCATTCCCACCTGACATTAAACCAAATATCAATGCTTTACCACCACCTCCAAGTGAGTAGCAAACAGAATGCCCCCGCAGTCATTTATTGTTCCTCTGTTCTCTGCCACATGCATTTCAGAGTCTGGAAAGTAGCTCTGATTGCTGCTCTGGGAGAGGCTGGAGTTGTTAACTGGTAATAGGTGGCATGCACAGTGTAGGTTCACTTGGGCCAGTGGACAGAACAGAGAAAGACTGCTATGCTCTTCTAAAATAGAATATCAGAAAAGTTCTTCCAGGTTAAACTTGTAAGGATTTTACTTCAGAATTATTCCTTTAATATGCTTCCTGAGGAGAAAATACTTGATTTTGGGTTTTGTTGTGTGTGCTTTGTAGGCTTGTTTATTGTATGAACTTCCATTTGGGCTGTTTTGTTCAAGGGCAAAGCCATTCATTGAACAACTCTGCAGAATAGGATAAAATGTGAATATTTATAGCAGTGTCTCTATTGTGATCCATACAGGCTTCTTAGGAATATTCAGTACTGTGCCAGAAATTGATATATGTTCCTTTCAAAGCCACTCAACGTCACCGCTATACTTGGCTGGGAACAGGGCAGGAATAACAAGATCTCTCTGACTGGATACTAGCACGAGATGTTTGAGGTTTTGAAGTGACTGATGAACAATAAGAGCTATCATTTACTAGGGAGCTGGGAGAACCTTATGTTTTCTATAAAATAACTGCTGCTGCATTAGCACTTTGCAGCTCTGGAGTTCAGGATAGCTGAAAAATCAAGTAGAAGAAGATAGGCTGCAGTATTATTTGGGCAAGAACACAGGATTTAAAGCCATTTGGACTTCATAGATCAGCTGTAAGTTACCTCAAAATCTACTCTTATGGGCTCAGATAGTAATTGAATACCAGTGTCTGGTCATCACATAGTTTCAGCTGATGAAACTGTTGAAACTAATTGGGTAATGTTGATCCCTGTTCAAAGCAGGGAAAACAAACATTATCACAGTTTGACATTATTAAGAGATTTGTTTTCAGTCTTCTGCCAACAGAGTAAGCTTGAACACAGAGCCTATCCTGTAATAAAAACCAAGAATTCTTGCCATGCCTGGTTTCTGTTGGTGGCTGGAATGCTATGGCCCTAATGTGAAGTGGGTGACAATAGGAGAGGCTCAGTTTGAGCCTTGTCACTTGTATCAGTTAGATGACAAGAGTTACTTTTGATTGGTTTTTTTGTGTGTGTGTGTGTGTGTGTGAGCCCAAGTTAGACCCAGTAGCAGATCACTGTGCATTTGTTACTGTTCTGTATAAATACACACATTATTGTTGCACTGCAGATGCTAAAGGGAAAGTTCACGCTTTCTCTCCCTCTCCGATCCCAGCCAACCACACGGACGAGCTGCGCCTGACGTTCCCTGTGCGGGACGGGGTTGTCCTGGAGCCCTTCCGGCTGGAGCACAACCTGGCCGTCAGCAACCACGTCTTTCACCTGCGCCCCACCGTGCACCAGACTCTGATGTGGAGGTGAGCTCAGCCCTGCTGCAGGGCAGTCAGGCAGCCCCTGAGGGAGCAGTGCCAGCCCACAGGCACTGTGCTGAGGTGTGCCAGGAATTTCACTTCAAAAATTGTAGCCTGGGTAGGAAGAACATCCTTCCAGCTCACAGGCCCTCTCACCTGTCATTTTCCAGAGACAACATGTTCTAAAATGCTTCACAACATGTATTGCATGTCCTTGCTGATAGGTCATAGTAGTGTCTAGAAAACCACTGCAACCATTGAATCCTTCCTGCTCTGGGTGGAACAGGAGTGGGGTTTTCCCTGACCCGCACCACTACAAACTTCCATCTGGGAATCCGAAGTCCCAGGTGCTTTGTAACCTCTGAAGTGTTAGCCCTGCAGGGCTCTTAGAGTTTATGCCTAAATTAAATACTGCAGAGTTATCTGATAATGAAGAATAACCCACTAAGAGTAAGGATCCAATTAAGAGGCTTGGTAAAATCATTTGGGAAGACAAGTGCTTGAATCCTCCAAACTTCAAAAGTTAACTTCCTAAATTCCCCTATTCTCTCACTCCACAAGTAAGCACAGCTCAGACATGTGAGAGCATAGCTTTTCTCATACAAAGGCTTCTGGTTTTCACTTACAGTGAATTCTTATTTCCAGCACAGAGGAATATTTTTCCTTGGTGATTCTTTCCTGTATATAATGTAGATCTGTATAAGTGATACTAGAATCTGTTTCAATTGCACCATGTTCATGGAAGGACTTTAGATCAAATGACAATCAGAATCTTAATTTTTTACAAATTTATATATTTTCAAATACTACAGAATAATTTTGTCTCCTTGTTTGGTTTTTCTCAGAAAGTATCTCTGTGTTTATCCTTGCTGAGCCAAGATAAACCCTGCATTGTCTGAGCCTTTCTGTGTGCCTTGTGGAGTCTGGTTAGTTGCTTGGGATCTTGCATGGAGGTTGCTTACAGGTGTAACTTCAGATTTTCTTTTTTTTCCTGTGAGGATCTTCTTCCCACTCACTGGAATCCACTGGAGATTTGTGTTTTCCTGCTGTGGAGAGTGTGAGGTGGGCAGAGAGATGTGCTCACTTCCCAGGCCCAGGACAGACTCCAGCTCTAAAGCTGAGGCTTGATGCAGGATGCAGGAGTCCTTGCTACCACAGTGGCCCTGTGCCCTGAGGGAGCCTGGGGGCTGGGAGGGAGGGAGGGAGATGGCAGGCAGACCACATCCAATAATTAACACCTAACTTTGAGGTCAGTTATTGCTTACTTGCATTTCATTATCGTGGAGTACTCGCAGCTCAGGGAGTTTTGGCAGTTATTTGCCAGTTCTTATTAATAAGTAATCACTACTGGGGATTGTGCTGGCTCATTCAGTAGATTTATAGTGCTGCACTGAGGCATGAGGCTGTTTCTTAATATCTGTTCTTTCTTTCTTCCTTCCCTCACCAAACACATAGCCTTTATTTAAACTTATTTTAATGAAGACTCACAGGTAAACTGTGCTCAGGTCTGCTGTTTTGAAAAGCCTGTTAATAGTGGGGAGAACGGATGGTCCTGTAATGAAGTCATTTCACATTAAGCTCAGGGCTGGATGGATGCCAGAAAAATGAATTAGTCACATGTGTGGATGGATTTTGGTTTTTATAGAGAATGGTGGAACCGAGCCAATTCTCAATATTTTTCTGCTAGTTAAAATATTCGGCGAAGGCTCTCACGTGCACACACATAATGAATAGCAATGCAAGTGTGTTTCTCCCCATGGGAACCTTTCATGGTTACGAGAAACAGAAAGGTTGAAGGCAGGGGAAATGTCTCCTTGAAGCTGGTTCAGTCTTCACACTGCTGTGCTGTTAATAATGTCCCATGGTGGAGACACTCACTGTGTGCTGAGGACACGGGGCTGTCCTGAGCTCTGTCACCACTGTGACACTCAGCAGGCCTGCTCACCTTGCCTGCTTGCCTCGTATATCAGAGCTACCAAGGCTTGATCCCCTCCAGGATCACTGTGCTGTGCTCTCCTGAGGTGAGAAACTGAGTGGAACTTGCAGACTGAGCTTTCAGAAAATGGTTGATAGAATAATGAAAAAAAGCCTGAAAAGACTTGATGTAGGTGGCTTATGTTGAAAGGTTGGGTAATTTGTATCTATAAATTTCTTTTTAAAAAACCCACATGTTTGTGTCCACTGCTAAATCTTGATGTTTTGGAATCCAGAAAAGATGATGTTGAGTCAGATTGAAGTCTTGGTGAGGAAAATGGCTGTTAGGATGTTAATCTCCTGAATGATGTGCTCCTCTTGGATCTTACAAAGATATCTTCTTTCAGGCAACATAGATTGTTCAGGAATGTAGATTTTAAAGTTAGCACAATAAACTTTGAGCTGTCTTTTGCTGTCAAGAACAGCAGAATTCTGACATTTCAGTTGAGTTTTCTGTGTTCTTTTAAATTTCTTCTTGAAATTACTCATTCCTAACACAAGGTTAACATACATTTATGAAACTAAAGTCATAATCTCTACCCACTTAATTTTTAATTAACTTCATCTCAGGCTTTTCATTTTTTGAAGGTGTTATAGAACTGATTTCTGAGGAGCTAAATAGTGAGTGGAAGTTATTATAGGGGAGGTGGGAGGAATTCATGCCCTGAAAGAAGGTCCAAATTGGATAGATTTAGTCCACAGCCATGTTAATTTAGAATCACAGAAAACTGATTTTGGTGGGGAGTAAGATATAGGAGCCATTTTATCTTAGTTAATTTACTTGTTCTAAGGCAGGATTAGCTGTATTTGTATTTTGTCTGACATGCATTCATTCAAATGCTTCTTTGAGTGCTCTGAGGTAGTGAGGAATCCAGACAACCCATTGCAGCATATTGCTTCCTCATTCTTAACTCCTAAGACAGGAAGGACCTACGTGATATTGACATTCTTTTTTCTGCAGGATCACTCCATGGTCTGGGTTTCCAAAGAGGTTTGAGATGTTTCCTTGGAAAGTCCTTTATAAGTGTAAAATAGGAACAACTTTGGGGCATGCTTGCATCATTAATTCATCGTGACTTGCTTTTGTTCAGGGCTTTTATGAAGGAAGTGTGTTATATTCTTAATGGCAATAATTCAAGAAAAATAATCTGATTGATCAAGAAGAATGTTCCTAGCATAAAAACGACTGCCCTGTGCAGTATGAAAGCAAAGTTAAAGGAAGATTTATTGGTTGTTGTGCAGGTCTGACTTGGAATTGCAGTTTAAGTGCTATCACCATGAAGACAGACAAATGAACACAAACTGGCCAGCTTCAGTCCAGGTCAGCGTTAATGCAACCCCACTTACCATCGAGCGTGGTGACAACAAGACATCTCATAAACCTCTGCACCTAAAGCACGTCTGCCAGCCAGGGAGAAACACCATTCAGATTACAGTGACAGCGTGCTGTTGTGTAAGTACACCCAGCTCAGGGCTGCAGCTGCTCATGCTGACTCTGCTATTTACAGCAGTTTGCAAATGTTGCCTTAGCTGAAAGAGCCGTACTCTCATTTTTTCCCATGCCTTTTTCTGGTAAGGTTTTTACTTAATGATGTTGACACATTCAGAGTGCTAATATGGAAATTTTTGCTGCTTAATTGTTGCAGAATGTAGTGGCGTCCTTCCAATGTCTCTGACAAGGTTCATGGCCTAGGGGAGGGAGTTTTATCTCCTACCTTCTCATGTCTGCCTGTGTAACAAGGGGGCTGAAGCCTGTTGATGTAGAAGTAGATGATTACAATGAAGACTGTTGATGGTACTAATTTCATTTACACAGTGTATTAAACGGTATTTGGTTTGTCATGAAAACAGCAACATTGGTGCTGTACCTTTCCAGATGAAAAACTCATATTCAATGATGCAATCTAGACCATTCAGTTTTCCCCTTTCTCCTTTTCCATGGGTTAGTTACTCTTGGGGATGAGTACTGTATTTTTAATGCAGACTGTTCTGCAAATCCAGTCAGAGCTTCTGACTGTTCTCTTGTCTCTGACAATAAAGCAAGCTGCTAGCTCTCACAAGGTCAGGGTGTGAGGCATTTTGACAAGAAGCCATCCACCCATTTTTCTTTACTTCACACGGCTGTTTCCCTGCATAATGTCATTTATCTGGTAGCAAAGAGCAGGGGGCAGCATCCTGTGAATCCACAACGAGCTCTGTGTTGGGTAAGAAGATTCAGCTGATTCCAGGCATATCAGTTGCAAATTGTTTTCACAACTTCCAGCGTAGTCTGAGGGCAGGCAGGTAGGCTAGGCTCTGTCAGACAGTCCAGGGTTTTAAAAATAAACCCTGAAGTCAGATATTAATATGTCAGCTGTACGTATACTGAATATTAAGGAGGGAGAAAATGCAGAAGATCCTTGCTTTTTTTAAAGCCCTTCTATACATTAAGCGTGGAGTTACTGCACAGTGTGCAGAATATCCATAAGGGAGCGTGTGTGCTCAGCAGAGCAGAACCAGCTTTTATGTTTAAGCCTCAGGCTCTCACAGAAACCAAGTGTCCAAGGGAAGAGTGCAGCTCAGTTTGGGAGTGCATTTAGCACTCCCAGACGTTTAACCTGTGTGCTGGGTTCTCTTCCTAACAAAAGGTGTTTCCTTGCAGTCGCACTTGTTCGTGTTGCAGTTGGTGCACCGGCCATCGGTTCGCTCCGTACTCCAAGGTCTGCTGAAGAAACGCCTCCTCCCAGCAGAACATTGTATCACCAAGAGTGAGTTTGCCTTCTTTGGGGGTGATGATTTCCCAGAATGTCTATGTTCAGTTGTGATAAGCTATCTCTGCCCCAGATTTACTTGTTTACTGATAACCTTAAGCTGTACTTAAGGAATTTGCAGAACATGATGTGGATGGATGAATGGCTATTTGGGTGGAGGTAACAAAGTTTCAAGGACACAAGCTTAGTACCTAAAGAGGACTGTCCTATTCCAGAACAATCTCTCTGGCTTTTCCTCCATATTTGTTTTTGACTCATCAATAAAGAAAGGTTAATTCTTTATTTGTCTAGGGCTTCTTTGGGTGCTTGTATGACACTTAATTTGATTAAGAATATAGCTGATATGCATGTGTGATGGTTTTTCTGTTCAGGAGAATGTACTCTCCTTCTTACACAGAAGACACCTGTGTGGGTATATTGTTCATTCAATTGTCCCTTAGATATTGAAGGCATTTCTTAAATGTTGAAGAAATTTCAGATTTCAGTGTTAGAACTTACAATACACTTGTGCTTTCTCACCTTCTTCCTAAACAGTCAAGAGGAACTTCAGCAGCGTAGCAGCTTCCTCTGGCAATGCAACACTAAATGGGGAGGATGGGGTGGAGCAGACTGCTATCAAAGTGTCTCTCAAGTGTCCAATCACATTCCGGCGGATCCAGCTCCCGGCCAGGGGTCACGACTGCAAGCACGTACAGGTGAGTGGGTGCCAGTGCCTGGCAGGGTCCCTCTGCCACGTGGTGGTCCAGTGCCTTCAGTGTGGGAGCACCCAATACATGGCATTTGTTCTGTCAGCCCCAATAGTTAACTGTATGATGTTTAATGTAGAGGAGAAAAGTAAGCTGTTTGGTTTAGTTTCCAGTGCTAGGAGGCTTTTTTCATGTCAGTTTTACTTTTGTCTAACAGCTTCATTTAATACAGTATTTTCCTTTTGTTTTGTCTGGTTTGTTTTTTTCCTTTTTTGTTTTTTTTCTGATACCTAGTGCTTTGATCTGGAATCTTACTTGCAACTGAACTGTGAAAGAGGAACTTGGCGGTGTCCAGTATGCAAGTAAGTGCATCCATACTACATAAAATGCAGTTGTACACAATTTGACCAAATTTGGATCATATTTAAAATCATGAAGGAGAGAAGAAGGAAGTTCTAGGAAATAAGGTTATATACCACATTTACTTAAAGAGCATAAAGTCCAATGAGAATTCCTGAAATATTTTACCACCCTGGATTATTAGAAATTCAAAAACATGTAACAAGATATTTCCTCACAAGATTTCATTACAGATCATCCATGGGTTGTATAGGGTTCAAAAGAGGTTCAAATATTTACATTGATAAGATAGATATCTACAATCCAGAATAAGGCTGATTTTTTTTTAAAAAGTAAAAAATTTCCAAGGAGCAAAAGCTGCAGTTGTTGCTTAGGGAAAAAGAGGGATGGATACCTTGGTATAATTTCAAGCTAATATTTTTACCAATGAGTTAGTGTACTGCAGATTAAATGGAAGAAGAACTTGGAAGTGGTTACAGACTGTCCATCCTTGTGTTTAACTGGGCAGAAAACCCAGCAGAATGTCTGCAGGCCAGTTCAGTGTCTGCGGCCTCCTGTGCTCCCGGCACAGGGTTGGGAGCAGGCTCCAGCCTCAGCTGAGGAGCCAGGGCTCTTCAGCTCCAGCAGCTGTGGCTGTACCAGCCGGCCCTGGCTCTGCACAGTCTCCACTTGGGTCCTTGCTCTGACAGCCAGTGTTAGGTACAAACAGCAGTGGGTGTTGCCCATTCTGGCTGTTCTGAAGACATGGCAGGCAGGAGACGAGCTCGTTTCCATTACTGTCCATGGCTGATCTGTGCCCTAACACACAAGTGCTTTCTCCAAACTGCCCAAATCTGTTCTATCTTCTATATTTGGCTAAAAATATCATGAGAGTTGATTATCTTGCCTTCTTAATTCATGTATTCATGCATCTAGGCTAAATTTTTGTCCTCCGTCTCTGAACATGAGCACCTGCATTCAGATCTATGTGTCTACATAGCTAAATCATTTCCAGTTTTGTTTTGTTCTGTCCCCATCTGTGCTGATCTTAAGTAGAGTAGCTGTAACACTTAGTTTTGCAGTAGTACTGTGGACCTCAAAAAAAGAGAAAGATCTAATTTAAAAAAATAGTGCTAACTGATGTTTACAGGAGAGATCTGCTATGTTTGAAAATACTTCAAATTTGCAATGTATTTCACTAACAAAAATTACTTAAAGAGTGTGAACAGCTCGTGGACACACACAAGTAGATGTATCCTTATCTATTTGATGTAAATATCCTGGTAATGTAGATGTAGAACATCTAAAACTGTTTCCCCAAATTATTCTTTCCCTTGCAATATTCTAACATGAAGTTTGTTTGTTTTTTTTATTTTTTTACTTTTTAGTAAAACTGCTCTCTTGGAGGGCTTGGAGGTTGACCAGTATATGTGGGGTATTCTGAACGCCATACAAAAGTAAGTGATCTCCCTACTGATACCCAAGACTAAGCAACTAGGAGTTATGGTAATGAGTACTGAGATACTCACACCAAAATAGATCTTGGTGATTGAACTTGAATATTCCATTGCATGGTGTCTTGGGGGAGCAGGTGACAGAGTGAATCAGTTTCCATCTTCTTTGTAGATATTGTTTGGGTTATCTCCTAATGGCAGCCTCACCAGTGAAGCAGAGGGAAGAGCCAGAATGGAGGATTAAATGCTTTCTTGTATTTACAAGCAGTCCCTCTGATTCAGAGGTGGCAAACCACATTGATATGTTTGGATTTCATTGTGTGGATAAACATAGAAATGTGTTCTCATGGTTGCCTTTTTTTAAATTTGCTTTCAGCACACTCTTGAGGAGTAAGAGATCTTAATGTTGTATTACACCAGAGCATTTCAGAACATTGGTTACCATGCAGATTCTTAGGGAAACTTCAGCAGAATTGATTTAAAGATATTCAACTAAATGCTAAATTTTCACATTATTTTACAGCTCCGAGTTTGAAGAAGTTACCATTGATCCAACTTGCAGTTGGAGGCCGGTCCCTATAAAGTCAGATATTCACATCAAAGATGACCCAGATGGCATTCCCTCAAAAAGATTTAAGACAATGAGTCCAAGCCAGATGATCATGCCAAATGTAATGGAGATGATTGCAGCTTTGGGTCCTGGCCCGTCACCTTACCCATCCCTACCCCCTCCTCCAGGAGGCAACAGCTCCACTGAATATGGTAACCAAGGTTAGTTCCATGGCTTTGTGCAGCCAGCTGCTCACTCTGGCCCTCAGTGGTTCAGTCAGCCTTGTGATTCAGGTGTGTCAGTGCATCCTCTCAGAGCGATGCACGAGGACAATAAATGATATGGCCGCAATTCTGAAATTCTGAGTAAGTCTTTTCAGTTAAGGTTCATCTGTTCAATGGAGTGTATATTTTAGTAAGTATTATATTTTAGTTATATATTGTAGTATTTAATTATTTTATTTAGTATTTTAAGTATTTGTGCTTGTCATATTCATAGTCATGCAGCCCTCCCTGAATCAAGAAACATTGTATATTACCTTCTATATTCATGGCCTGCCATAATAGACATATTTCTGCTTTTTTTTTCTGTGCATTGTCATTCTGTTCCACTCTCAAGTGAAAACATCTGGTACTACATAAGTATAAAACCTGACCCATTAACCCTGCTACTTGTGCCACTAGGTTAACTTGTGGCCATGTGAGTGACATTCCATAGGCCACCAGAAAAGGGTCAACTTGTAAAGAGCTTTTAGCTGCTTTGCAAATACCTTTGCATTAGAAAATTCCTTTTGAGCTCCTCTGCCCATGTGCTACCAGATTGAGGAACAGGGAACTAAATGCAGCCAATGGAGATAGGTTTTCAAATTACTGGTATGTTGTGAATAACTCAATTTTAGTGACAATTCTGAAAACATGAAACCAGAGACTGTGTCTTTTGCAAGTAACATTATATGAGTCAGTTCAGCTCTGGGAAAAGACCAACTGTTCACACTATCAGAATCCCCAAATTGATTACAAGGTGATACATGTGCTTTTTGCAGGCGTTGAAGAAAAATATAGATTGCATGCAAAATACAGTTAATTTGCTCCAGTGACTGCAAAACTGATGACAGATGATAAAACTTACAAGGTTTTCAAACAGATGAATGATTACTATAACAAAGCCAAGAGCACTGAATCACATATTTTTTCCCCTATTTAGTAGGAGTAAAGTGCAGTCAGAGCCTGAGAACAGAGCTGTCTGTTCCTCACCATATTTCCAGCTCATACTCAGGAGCAGACAGGATAGCCCTGTCACATGTGGGGTTTAGGCTTGGTGTGAGCATTGCTGTTATTGAGCAATGTGTGAGCATGACTGTTATTTTGCTGTCTTCCCCTATGGGTCCTGTAGCAGAGGTAGTGACTGCTCCTTGCAGCCCTGAGTCCCCTCTGGCAGGTGAAACCCACCTGTTTGCCCTGCAGTAGGGATGTCAGCACAGTGTGCCAGATTATCCCAAATGTCTGACAGGTCTGTCCCTCAGCACATGGCACTGCTCTTGCTGCAGAGAGGGGCTTGCTGCTGCATGGCTGTAACTCCCTGGGCATGGTGCCTTGTATCTTTATTCTCCATCAATACATGCACTGAAACTTAGTGATTGCAATTACATAATGTCCTTTGATTAACAGTTCTTCAGAGCAATGTAGTAGTAGTAGTAGTATTACTACTGTGGTTTATGTTTGTTTATTTGGGTTTGACAGGAAGCATACTGAGGTTTAATTTGCAAACATAACAAATATTCAGTGCTACAAGACCACATTCCAGCTGCCTGCTAAATAATTATTCCTGATGCAAGGCAAGACCAGCTATGTTCTGTGAGACTCATCCAGTTTGCAGATTAACAAAATGAGAATTAGTAAGGCTCTGCAGTATTTACATGATAGATCAAAGTCCTGACGTCTTTGAGAAGTACTCTTACATGGCTAATGACTACTATTCCTCCAAGATTAAACTTCTGCTTGTGAAGCTGTGCTAAAGAGCAAATGATGCAACTACTTCAGTTTGTCAAACTCCCTTCTTGAGTTGAATATTTAAAACTGTGGTACTTCTACTGACAAACTGCAGGCTCTCTGTGCAAGCTCCAAAGCTGTTTTGTTATTTCAGAGCTCAGTATCATCCACTTCAGTTGCTTGTATGAAATAGGTGAATAGTTTTAATTCACTTTTTGCTGTTCATAGCAAATAAGCCACTAGAGTTGATATCTGAGTTAGAAGTGTTAAGAGAGGAATCTTGACAAAAAATATGAAGAGTAAAATCCCTGTATTGGGATACCTGCTTGCTTTAGAATTCGGGAGATCCCTGGGCTGAGGTGGGCTGGATCCCTATGGACAGTGGTCATACAGTACTTGTCCTGCAGAGCAGCAGGGGACTCCAGGCCTGCTTCAAGATGTGTGTGTAAATCCAGTCACTAAATCCAGTGAATTTTGTAAGTTTTTTGGGAGCCCCAATTAGATAAGAACACCTCTTCTATGCAATTTATGAAGGGATAGAGTAGAGGCTGTGCTATGATGTGGTATTGTGGCATCTTCCAGATTCACTTCTGTCAATTACTTTCATCAGAAGCTGAAGCAGTGCTACAGTCTTACTGAGTGTGTAGAAGCACAGCCATAAATAACACAGGTGTCCTATAAATAATCTGGGACTTGGGCAGTCAGTCTCAGTTACACTGAGATGCTTCCAGATACGAATATCCCATAGAATTTAATATCCTGTTTACTTCTCGGCATGGTTAAGTTTATGTGGTGACTTGGCAATAGTTTTTCAAAATGTCAGCAGTTTTCAATTAGTTCCAACTCATAAATGAATTATTGCAGCAGCCAGTGTTTGGAAGCCAAGTGCCCTGTCCCCACTCACTCAGCATTGGGGGCACAGCTTTGTCAAGTTCAGTGTCACAGCTCCCTGTGCTGTGCAGGGAGAGCACACATCACACAGCTCCTGCAAGATACTCAGAGAGATCAACCTTGGAAACAAATCACATCTGTTTCTCTTTCAGGCAACAGTTACCAAGGTCATGGCAATTTTGACTTCCCGCATGGGAATCCTGGTGGCACATCTATGAATGACTTCATGCATGGGCCACAGCTGTCACATCCCCCAGACATGCCGAGCAGCATGGCAGCTCTGGACAAACCTCTCAGTCACCCCATGCAGGAATCTGTAAGTAATGGTGCTGGGCACGTAGGTTCTCCTTGGTGGGGGTAAGGAGCTCTCATCCAGCCGATGGACTCACCTTAGGAACTGCTTTTACTTTCTGTGGGTTCCTCACTTGGGAAGTTGGTGAAATAGAGTAGTCTTGAGAAATGCCAGAAATGCCAATTTTTAGTTTCTGGCCATTTTGAGTTTTTGGAGAAGCATTTCTGCACTTTTTGAATTGTCATTTAAGCTTGTTTATCTGAAAGAAAGAACCTGGCTCAGTGTGCTTGTATTAATCATTGTGCTTTGCTCTGACACATGAAAAAAAATGTACTTCATTCTCTAGGCCAGCAGGACTGTGAATATCCATCTCCAAGAGACAGCTTGTTAAAGCAAGATATTGGATGACTTCAGAGCAGGGACAATATCTTCCCTGGCTTTTTCTCTGAGGGCAAAATTTGCATCAAAGCATTTTGTGGGGGAATTCTACTCAAGTAGCATGAAAGGCACTTTTAAACTTTTGGTAATAGGACAAGCTTGCAGATTTCAAGGAGAGACACTGCCACTGGTCTGAAAATATCAATGTAAGGGACTGAAAAGTAGAGGTTCCTCAGGTCTCAGATGGTGAGGCAGAACTGTGTATTGGAAAAGCAGCTTGCTCAGAGCACTGAGTTTTCTATACAGAACTTTATATATCTCCAGAAAATGCAGTACTGCAGCAACTAGGTGGTAGAAAAGCTACCAGCAGCATTTAGCTCTTAGGCATGGTTAGTCATCTATTTTAGCTCTGTGTGTGGGGTGTGTATACATCCTTTTATGTTCATTTAAGTTGCAGAGCAGGGGGTTTAAAGTGCGCTGTTACTGCACAGGAAGGATGTTTAACTTGACAAGTCATATGTGCCGTGTCTTTAGTGAATCCTAGAAAGTACAATTTCAGAATGTAATGAGGAAACATGGTAGCAGATGCTCAGCAAAATCCTACTCAGTCAATGTCTCCTCTAGCTGGCAGTGGGTTTTCCAAGGAGGATGGTGAGAAATAGAAGAGAGTGGAGAAAGAGTTCTTCGTATAGTTTGGAGAGAGTCCAGGTACCAAGCCTGTCTGCAGAGGAAGAGTCCAGAAACTGTAATGACTTTACCACTTTACAGGCTGATAAATGAGGACAAACATGCTGTAGTTTTGCATTGGCAAATTCTGCATACACAGCACAGAGTGGTCAGAATTCTCTGCACAAGAATCAACCACACAGTATCAGAATACAGTAGTGAGAGGAAATGGATGAACCAGCCTGAACCACTCACAGCTGCTTTCCTTCAAATCAAAGTCACAAGGAATTATTCTTTGCTTCCCATCATCTGGCACCTGCCTCCTGACTTCATCAGGCATACCTTTGCTCTAGTGTTGCCCTGGTGAAATTCTGAAGTGGTAGGATATGAAGTAGTTGAATATAAAAGTGAAGAGTTTGTAGCTTTCTGAAAATGGGACTGTTTACATAGAGTAGAGGTGAAAGTTCCTCAAGGCTATGCATGTTCCAGAGCTCTGTATCTAGGCAAATGTTAATGCAGTTCTGTGGGCCAATCTGTAGCATATCTAGTACTTGCTTATGATAGCTGGCAATTAAAGGAAACCTTTGCCTCACTTCTCCCTCATCTATCATGCTACTCAAGCAATATCATTTGGGAATAGGAAGCAGTGCTAAAGCAGATTCCTACATTATGTCAGTGGCTGGTTTTCTGTAATGAGAATCAGTTTTCAGGTCTTTTGGCAGAGGAGAATTAGATTAACCTTGTCAATGTGGCTGTGCAGTTTTCAGTACACATTTGAGGACTCTTAGTGCTCCTGCACGGCCTTTTCAGTGTTATAAAATCTCTGCTTTCCTCTTTCTTTCTTATCCTCTGTTCTTTGCTGTCAAAATGAACTGTTTGTCTGTAGCAGACACTCAAGAAAAGACATCTTTTAAAATTACTGCTTTTAGAGAAATACATGCCTTTAACACATGCCTAAATTGTGTAGTTGCATGTCTTTGAAGAAACACTTCATACAAAAACAACTATAAACAAATTGTGTGACTGAACCAAGGTTTTAAGATATGGCCTGTGCTCTTCTCTGGCTTTGTCTTTCCTTTTACACAGTTAGCAGTTTTTTGTAGCTTGCACATAGTATTCACTTTGGCCATTTACAAGGTGAGTTGGGATTGGATGTTCTGTCCTTTTAGACCTGAGGTCTCTCTTACTGGAGCTGAATGCTGCTGAGGAAGTTCCTAGCAGTCCTATTTTGAAGATTTATGTGGTGGCCCTTACACAGTGGTAGGAAGAGAAAGTTGATCCCTCCAGACATACTCTGTAGGTCACTCCAGGAAATGCAGATATTTGCCCAGTGTATTTAGGGCTGGGTAACCAGGGATAGATCAATCAGAATTTCCTTCTCTTAACAGTGCTGTTCCATTTCTTCTTCTTCCTCTAGAAGAAGAAAAATATCAGGATCTGAAACATGACCAGAATACCTCTTCCCCAGCACAGTGTTGTGAGAGCTGTGGAACAGATACCACATTGCAACAGTGCAAGATTGCTGCAGAGCAGCTGCCACAATCATGGCAGCTCCTGTTTCAGAAATTGTAACCGCATTTTAGACAACAGAGAGAATTCAGTTAGCTCTAGTTTAGTGCTTCTTGCAGACAGTGTAAGGAGGGACTGAGCAATGGATGATGACACCATAGGTTCATACACTCAGGGAGGTGATATGAGCTGGTGCTACTGTAAAAAGTCATTGTCCTTGTTTCTATTTTCACTTTTCCTCCGTCTCAGCAAAACTGTTACTGCAGCCATGAAGTGATCGGGACCCAGGTACTGATATGACTGGAAACTAATTCAGGGGCAGGGTGGGGAAATTCAGTGCATGTCTACCAGGTTTCACCTTGCAGACATGGCAAACTGGTGGATGGGAAAAGTGGCCAAGAACATCAGCAGGGTAGGCAGGATGGCATCTTTTAACAGTTTTGGTAGCTAATACAGCAGAAGAGTTGGTAAAACTGTGACCCTGGTAATAGAGAGAGATATAAACTATTGACTTAACCTGGTGATTTTCTCCCACTAATAATTTTCTTCAGAAACAGAAAGAATATTGCTGTGCAGTGGCAGGCCCTGTTGCTCCACAGCTGTACATCTCAGCACTCCTAGAGGTCACTGTTGGGCTGTAGAGCTGTGCTGCTGTGTGCCATTAAACTGAAGATGTAGTTGTCTGCTCGAAGCTTTTCTTTCATAGACTGTAAATGCTTTAAGAGTGCCAAAACTTATGCTGCTAAAAACAACTCTGGAATTATCTTACTGTGCAAGCAAAGGCAACTTTGTTAGACTCTGCATTCATAGTGAGGGTCAGTGCTTTCAGAATAAAATAGTGGGATTCGCAGGTACAAGCTAAACATACCCAAAGTGTGCTGCTTACAAAGTGTTTGCACCATAGCAAAATTATCATCAGTTAGCTGAATGCAAATAAAAAATGTTCCCATCCTGAGCATTTTGCTTTCTCACTGAGGGGCTGGTGGAGTCAGTGGCCTAAGTTGGATGGATTTGGAATCTGCGATGGCTCTTCAAAGAATGTAATTGCCCTCAGTCTTACAATAAACAATTAGTCCCTATACACCCCTTGTCTAAGGACTCAAGTGACTGTGTTATCAGCTAAATATATATTTAAATCTTTGCCTGTATAAACACAATGTAGTATTTCTTACCTGCTTATTTGTTTTGAAATCTGTCTGAGTACATATGAATGCCTCTCCTAGTTAAAATAATTATTTATATACATGTGCCAGCATGACCCTTGCTTTATGCATTCAGGGATAAATTTAAGAGATTCCTCAATATAATCCTGTTTGGTTTTGGATTTTTCCAGAAACTGATTTCCCACATTAACAACACTATCATAAATTGCTTTTACTTTTTGTTGTTATTATTCAACTTTCTAACTTCCACACTTTCTGTTGCATGTGTCCTCAATGAGTGAGGAAGGAAACAGTACTATTAAGACTGACATCTACTTTTACTTGGACTTCTGCAAAGTTTTTGGGCTGCAAATTCTTTTACATTAAAGTGTGATCTGTGGGCAGATTTTGTACAAACTTACCCCTATGGTAACAACAGTCTTGGAGAATGTTTTTCAAGTAGTCAAACTCTGACCCCAATGGAGACATGTATATCAGTAGTTTTTACCAGTTACTTTAAACTCTCTCATGGGTTAGAGAGCCAAATACCATGCAGGTAGAATCATTTCCACAAACCTTTGTAATACCAAAGTATTGAAAAGGACCTCCATGAAGCTGAGTGAGACTGTCCCAATGGATCAGCGTTCAAGTTTCAGTTTTCCTAAGAGTGGTGAAAAGTATTTTTTTAAATACTTGTTTCTCTAATTTTTTGATTTATAGGAACATTTAATTAAGTTTTGTAATAACCTCCCTTTTGCTTTCTGAAGTTGAAGGCTGAAGTTAAGATAACTTTGCAGTTTATGTGATATGAAAGGGTGAATACTTACATAGCATTTTGCTGGTTTCTGTTGGCTTGGCTGGATGAATTTCATGCTGTTGTTGTATGTATTTGTTCTTTTATTTCAGCTTCACTTTGTCCAATATGTAGCATTCCTCAAAAAATGTTTACATTTTTTGTTTCTCCATATGCCCAATTACCATGAGATGTCTGATTCTGAAGCATTCAGACACTTCTTTCTCATGGCACCAAGGTCAAGCCCCATAGAATCTACTAGCATTAAATGTGACATGCAGCAGAAGGAAGAATTGGACTTGTGCATTTTTATTGCTTCTCTGTCCTGTGAGAAAGACTTTTCCCTCATTCAGTAATAGGAAGACACATGTGGATTGGTAGCTTATTCCCCACAGAAAGCATAAAAAAACCACTAAGCTCTTGCTAGACAATTCATCCACAGCATGAATACAAAGCAGAGCGTGATTGTTGGCTTAGTTGAAGCTAAGGCCATGTACTTTGCAGTCAGCAGGTGTGCACAGCAGCTCAGCTCATGGTGGGGAATGTGCTTCCTGAGTGCCTTGGTTCTCTCAGCCATCAGAACCCAGCAATGTCGGAAAACATTCAGCCTTTAACAGGGGTTAACAGGGCATTCTGAGAAGAAAAGGAGGGAAGGAGTGGGGAAGAGCTGGTGTTTGCAAGATGTTTGTCAAGAGCTGAGACAGGAATAGGCTGCAGTATCAGGAAGCTACCGAACAGGGGAGCTGAGCAGAAATGATGCACTTTCTCAGGTAATGAGTTTCCTGGCATAGGGATCATTCAACAAATTCTCTGTTCATTCACAACATTTTTTAGGGCAAAAGCATCTGCCTTGCTAATGCTGAGCAGCGCCCATAAGCCTCCTTCCCTTCTCTTTGTGGTGCATTGTTTTGCATCTTCATATACAGTTTTCCACATTACAAGGAAGCAAACCAACAGCACAAGTTCAACGTGTTTTCCCCTTGCAGACAACCTTCAAAAAGCTGAAGCACTTCCTCCAGCATTGGGATATGGAGTTTCCTTTTCCAATGGCGCTTTTTTATTTCTTTTTTTTGTTGTTGTTGTTTGTTGATTGGTTTTGCTGGGTTTTTTTGTTGTGTGTGTCATTTTTTAATTTATTTTGTTTTATAACATGCAGTTACAGAGTCAGGCACTGCGAGCACTGTACCTTGTGGCCTCACTTTCTTTTCCTGCTTTTTTCCTCCTCCGCAGATCCCTCATCCCGGCAGCACTGATCAGTCCCATACTTCCATGCAGCAAGGTTTGCACGTCCCTCACCCCAGCAGCCAGTCAGGGCAGCCATTACATCACAGCGGGCCTCCTACCCAGCAGTCCCGGCAGCCACCCCCGGCCGCTTCTAGCAACCATCCACACAGTGACCTGACCTTTAACCCCTCCTCAGCCTTAGAGGGTCAGGCTGGTGGACAGGGAGCACCCGACATGCCGGAGCCCTCGCTGGATGTAAGTCTGTGTCATACTCTCATCTGCCTGCCATAGCGTGTGCTTCCATTGCGCGGGAGGGCGGGGAGGGCAGGGGCCGGGGCCGCTTCCACAGCACATGCCATCCCTCATGCTTTGGTACATGGGCACCCGTGCTGCAGCCAAGGTGACAGGGCACTCCTGACCTGCTGGGAGAACGGATGGCTCTGCTTGGAGCAGCTGCGTGGTGTGTGAACCATAGGCCTCTTCCTGGCACCAAGGCAGGCGTTTCTTTAGGCAGCAGCTTGGGCACCAGGCCGGGAGCCATCTCCTCCTTTCCCACCTCGTTGCTGGTTGGGCTGTGCTCTCCTGGACCGTGAAGCTGTTGCAGTGCCTGGACAGGAGGGACACAGCTGTGTGAAGTTCTGACCGTGGCGTTGCTGTGCCACGTGAGCTCTGTGCTGAGCCCTGCAGCATGTCCTGGCCAGTGGAAGTGGGGTCTGTGTTGGCCCACCCTGTGACACTGTCCCTGCTCCCTGCAGCCAGAAACAGTCTGTGCCCTTCTTGTGGGTGGCTCAGCAGCATAAGTTCCTCTTCCCAGTATACCACACAGGGACGTAAACAACATGGACATTTTCTGCCTCCTTAGCCACCATGGGAGGCAGCTCACAACTAACTGAGGTCTAGTTTTAAGGCCAAAAGTAGTCTTCCATCTCTTAACATCGATTCAGTGGAGTTGGAAGTGACTTACTTGAGGTATATCTCTCTGGTTAGCCATCTACCTCCCAAAACATAAATCCTCAGCACTAGGATTGGATTTTTGTTTGAGTCATGCATTCCTGTATGTGTATCTTCTGTCTGTTCCAAAGTCTGCTGCTGCACAGTTAATTTCCTTAGAGATGTGTTTGCTTCTGTGCCTTGGATTTATATCTGTATTTGCTGTTGCTGTATACTTGCATCTCCCCTGTCACACAGGAGTACTGGGCTGGCAGGTAGCCTCACAGGGGAGGGAAGGGGTTAGGGGAAAGATAGAGGCTCCAGGATACTGCAGGAACAGTGATCAGTGAGGCAACTTCTGCTGTTTCACACAATATGGTTGTGTGCACATCATGTGGGAACAATAGTTCATGTGGCAGTTGAAGTTCTGAACCCTTAAGGATCCTGTCTGAGCGATACTGAAAGGTGAAAAAAAAAGGTCTCTTTTTTCCTTCTAGTATTTAAGAAACATTCAGTATTTTGTTATGGGTCAGGCACCCATTCCTTGGTGAGAAGCAAAGTACAAAAATCTGTACACTTACACAGTACTGTGGTTATCACTGATGAAGGATTGCTGGTTTCTTAACAGGAGGCAAGTGCTGTACAGTGTGGGAAATAAACTTACTGGAAATACCTGTGATCCTGATCAGATGGATTATTGTAATGGGTGTCTTGTGGCTGAATAAAGTCCCATGCAGCAAAGCAAACAGGGCACTGTACTGTGGGCAACTTGACCCACTCCCTACTGGCACAGTCACAGTCATTCTGCAGAATTCAGTGAGATGCAGTCCAAGGTTTAACCTGGGTTAAAGAATCCACTCCTATGGATGCAGGCACAGACAGGGGAGATCTGCACAGGTACTTCAGACAGCAGAGGCTCAAGGCTGAAATCACTGGTTAGACCTCTCCATTTGCACTTCAGGAGCATAGGGTACACGTCTCCCAACTCTACCCTAAATCTGGCACATTGCTGTAGCTTCTGTCCCCATCACCCCCTCACAGGCCCTGGCACTCCTCTCTCTTCTGTCCCTGCTCCAGCACAGCACTCTCAGTTCCCAGCAAGCCCTTCCTGAGGTCTCTGGTTTTCCCACCAGTGGGGCAGGAGGCCAGCTCTGCTGCCTGACCCCTCTGGCTGAGGGAAGCTGAGGTCACCCTCTCATAGATGATTCAAATTTTTAAGAACAAGTTGTAAAATTGTAGGACAGATTCAATAACTTTTTTATTTCTCCACACTTGGAGGGGCTGCCGTTTTCTTTCGACTCTTTTTTTTTCTTTTTGGATTTTTTATGATATACTCATAAAAAATTATAATAGGAGGTGAAGTACATTTAAAAGTCTCATATCTCCATACAATGACAATAGCATTTTTACCATTAATAAAATGAGGTGGTAGCTTAAGAAGAAGATTCCTTCTGGGAGATTCTGTTTATGTAAACTTGACATGGCATTTTTTCAAAATGCTTAGAAAGCAGTAAACTTTTTTTGGCATTTCATGTTTAACTTACTGAAAAATTTGTTCATCCATATAATGTTAGAAGATGAAGTTTCATTTGCACAAGAGTAATAGAAGCATGTAAATACAGTATTTATTTGTTAAATTGAAGTGGTCAAGCTTTTGGTTTTATAATATTTGAAAACACTGAACAACTTAAAATTAATTTCATGTACCTACTATTAAGTTTGTTAAAATAGTCCATATTTTTCTGTCTTTAAAACAATGCAGAACATAAAAGGGCTTTATTACAAACTGTTCCCTGCAATTTTTTATAAATGACACTTTTATATTTGCCTAGGAAAGGGCGAGATGCATTGTAGAGCAGAAAACATTGCCTGATGCACAACCCAGGAGTTACAATGTGCTTGTCATCTGTCAGATCAAAAAGAATGTGTTGTGATGGTTTATTTCCATTTTCATGGAAATACAAATTGAATACCCATAGCTATTCATTTTGATACTTTAAAGCACTGTGCAGAATAGGTCATCTTCTGTTGGATGGAGTGTTACACCTGTGACCCTTTAAAATGTCTGGAATTGCATGTAATGCTGTAGTCAAGTAAGTACTTCCAACCACTGTAAACTCCTGCCACAGAAAGGAGAAGGACCCACCCAGCTGCCTTGCCACTCCTCTCTCCATCCTCCTCCTTAATTGTTTTTTTTTTTCCACTTTCCCTGATTTGTTGGTTGCTTTAACCCTGGGTGAGTTCCTTGGTCACTGTCCCAGAGCTTAGATCAGTGCACTGAGGAGTTACTGGGGGTGAGCAAAGGACAAGGCTGCCTCCTTCTGTAGAGTTGCAGGCTCTGGATGGCCATCAAACTGATGTGTGAGAGCCAGACAAACCTTGGTCCATCTGCCTTAAAGCTCAAATATGGATTACTCAAAGTGCTTGTTTCAAATGCTTATGCAGTGTCTTATAGGAAACATCCATAATGAGCATTTATCCAGAAGGTTTTGTCAGCATCACGAGCCAGGCTGATGATGGGGAGGTTTGAGAAACCCTAACTGAGATGATAATGTAATTCACAGGTGAAAACTGAGTCACAGAGACTTTCACAAGCAATTGGATACTGCATCATCTGAGGGTGTTAGGCTTGTGACACTGCCTTCTGTTTTATTTGGATATATTGTTATGAAAACCAGATTCCAGGAATGTGTGGTGCTTAATCCCTTTCTTTTCTCAGTTGTGTTTCTGTTATCTGTAATTTTTATTTTATCTTTGTATTTTATAGCTGCTTCCAGAACTCACAAATCCAGATGAGCTGCTTTCATACCTGGATCCTCCTGATTTGCCAAGCAATAGCAATGATGACCTTCTGTCTCTCTTTGAGAACAACTGAAACCATATGTATTCTCCCATCCTTTTCACTTGTTCACACGTGTGTGGCTGCACAGCGAGGAATCTTAACACTCCTTTTCCACAAGAGAAGAAAAAAACCTCACAACTCGATCCAATGGTGCACTCCCTGCTTTCTTCATCTCAGAACTGCTTTTGTTAGCTTCAAAGACTGCGAAAGTGATGGGAGAAAATAATACAAAAGTTAAATAAATGCAGTAATCTCCGAGTCTGCCGTGCTACATGTGACAAAGAAGCATAGACAGTTGTGCAGCTATTGGAAACCCCATTTGGTGTTCATCCTCTAGAGAGAGAGTTCTGTGATAAACATAGTGTGAAGTATCTTGGCAAAACCGAATCTTGGCAAGGGAAGAAAAATCAACAGAATGGAACTGTCTTTAATTGACCTGTCTCAGAGTGTCTTTACAATGCTTGTTCTTCCATTTTTTTGAAACTGTATCTCCCTCTACCCCACCTCTCCTCTGCCCCCCTCCAGCCATGGGTTTGCCTTGGAATAATTGTCTTGGCCACACACAAAATGAAAAAAATACCTACAAAGCTCAAAAAAGCACAAATCCTACAGTCAAGTGGCAGAGTTAGGGATGACACACAGGCCTGTCAGAGGGAGCCAGCAGTGTAGCTAATGCCACTCCAGTAACGGAGTCCTGAGCTCTGCAGGCTGCGGCCGTGGGTGTTGGGATTTCTGCAAGCGCAGGGATCTTTACCATCTCTTTACAGAGGATTCCTCTGGCCCAGCACACAGATTGGAAGCACCCAGGAAAATTTTTCTTAAAGTTTGCAATGTTAGGGATTTTTGTGATTTGGTTTCAAATCAGTACCATTTCTGACTGCATTAACATCCAGCTGTAGAGATTGCTGTAATAGATCTTTTTGCCATGTATGCCATACATAATGGAAAAGAGAGGGAAGGGGGATGCAAACCAAACTGTTCCTGATTATTACCTACAGCCTTTGGTGCCCCAAGAGTTTGTGTCACTGTCTGTACTGCACAATGCATAGTAAGACAAGCTGGGTTGAAGGCAGCGAGGAAATCATTGCAGGATGGAGGGAGAGTAACATCATTTTCTGCATAATTATTTTTAATAATCAGCTTGAGAAGGGGCATTGACATTGGACAGACGTCTTACAGCTTCATTTTAGTTTTGCTTTGCATTCTGTTTTCGTGACTGTTACAGATACTTCTGCCTTTTCCTTTTCTCCTCCTTCAGTTTAAACTTCTTTTTTTAAACTTGGGCTGCTGGGATGAGCTCTTTCTTCTGAAGGACCGAGTGTGGGGAGAATAAGTACCTGTCAGTAGATTGCTACTGCCCTCAAGAGACCCTGCTGCCACAATTACTGTCTTGCCCCTGTGATCTTTGCTTCTCGTGTGGTTGCTGCTCCTGCATGAGCTTCCTATTGCTTCTGTGCCCATTTCTGTGCTCTTTGTCTCTCTCTCTCTCTTATAAATGATGTACAGTAGCTGTGTAAGAAGTGCATGTGTGCCAACTTTGCCCTCGTGGTGCAACATTTCAGCTTTTCCCCACTGTACAGTTACTGGTTTTGTTTCTTTTGATACTAAAGCATATTTGACCCTACTCCTTTTCCTCTTCCCAAATCCAATCAAACACCCTTCACTTGCTCGCCACAATGCGTTTTAAACTGAAGTGCCAGGCAAAATTTTGTTTGTTCCTGTCAGTTTGACTAGATAGCTTCCTAGCCCTCTGTGTTTAGTTTGCAATGCTGTAAATGGCATGCTCTGTGCTTACGACTCTGGATTTGCTTTCCTCACCAAAGTCATATTTGTAAATTCTCTGCATTTTTTGTTTTATTTTGCTCTTTTTGTTAACATTTCCCACTACTGCTGTACATGCGTTGTGGTATATATATGCTAGTCAGCAGCACCTTGCTGTAGATATTAAAGGAAATGGCGGTTTAGTTCTTTTATTTTCCAGTAGGAGTATTGAATCTGTCAAACGTATTATGTAGAAATGGTCCCACACTTATATTTTTCCTCTTTCAAGTTTTTTTAAGAAAGGCGCTGTTCATTATGCAAAATCAATTATTTTAAGAATTGCTATTGTAAATATCTTTGTGAATATTTTAGTATCGTCTTTGATAATATTCAACATTTTCATGATCTGGTTATACTTTTGCTGGTGTTTTTAAATACCTTGTCTGAAGAAGAATATGGGTCCTTTTTTAAAAAAGAAAATTGAGGGTTCTTTAACAGAATAAGGGAGTTGGGTTTTGGGTTTTTTTTCCCCCTATTTTCTTTTGGTAAGTTAGCCCAAATTTCATATCCATTTATGTGATGAATGAATTGATACATCAAGCAGTACCTGGATAATCAGGGCCCAGCTCTGTCACAGAAACATAATTGTGTTTGCCTAGGGAAAAAGTGATTGCCTAGGAAAAAAGTAACCCCAAGTGATCAACCGGTGTTCATTGACTGTGGGTGATCATGAGCTGGTAATGGCAGAGTTTGTTCATTTGCCCAAGTGAGCAGAACACATAGGACCATCTGTCTGACCAGGTAAAGATGCACTAAGGCAAGCAGCAAATCTGTATGGTACCGTATTTATATCGCTGTACTGGTGCTCCAGTCTCTGAAACTGGGGCAAAGACACTTAGGGATGTTGGTGGGTGGGGGAGGGAAACAGTATAGTATATTTTATTCTGCTTAGAAGTGTCTTTTTTCTTATGTAGGCTTGACAACCTGTAGAGGATCTGTGCAGAATATTAAAGATACCTTGGTGTAATACATGGTAATATGGTTGTGGTGTGGTGCTGCTATCACACAATTTCTAGGAAAGACCATTGTTCAGTTACTGATACAGATGTGTTGTGTAGCCATTTTCCTGTAGTAGTTTCACCCTGGTTTTTTGCTGCATTTTTTATATAGGTCTGGAAGTCATGTGCAGAGGTGGCTAATGATAAACTGACTTTATGCCCTTAGAGTTAGTTTTTTTCTGTTTGGGGGCTAAGTTCCTTAAGCCATAGGTTTGGGAATAAAGATTTCTCACTATTAGTTGGAACTGGTTGCTCTGATTTATTTAATTGACTCTATTTCATGTTTCATTCTCCACTGTTTCCTGAGCAGCTAAGTTAGTCACCTAAAATGAATTTTCTCTTAAACACAATATTAGTATTTTAAGCCAGGTATGTTAAGGATTGACCTTTTGCTAACTGCTAGTATTTAAAATGTATCATTTAAAAGTACCTGTTGGAAAGCATAAAGGGAAAAAAAAAGCCCCATAGATATTAGCAATATGTTTGGAGCAGTGTTGGCATCTGCTTTGTACAGTAATAGATAATTGAAGCGGACAGTTGACATCTTTAAACTTACAGAAATGTTTGGTTTCTAAGCAGAACTTAAAAAAGAAAGTACAATTTTTACCCATCACCCAAACGTTGGACATTTGAGACAGTTTTAAAATTTACCTGTCAACTGAAATCAGGTACTGTATAGGGAAGTCACTATGAAAAAGCTTCTGAAAATTTAGTTATTTTTTTATCTGTTCACTGCCGTACTAAAGTTTAGAGAAAAAAACCTAGCAAATAGGGTAATCACAGTCATTTCTTTTAAAGCTTAATTATTATATGAGATTCCAGTAGTATTTTTCTTCTTTTTTTTTTGTTTGTTTACCTTTTAATCGTTTCCCTATGGAAGTTCATCTGGGAAAGAACCCACAGAGATCTACAGTTCTGCTGCCAAGACATTATTATAGGACTGACAGTACACGCCAGTGTCTGCAGCGGAGACTCAAGGGACAGCTGTACATATGTAAATGACAAATAGAGACATGTTAACAGAAATGCATTCATTTTCCTTGGAATGTGCATTGTTTTTATTTCGCAGGAAAAAAAAGCTTGAAGCTCCATCTTATGTGGAAAATGAATCCTGTTTGTTAGCGTTTGTGGAGTCTCAGCATTTGTTCCACTTTCACTTCTGTAATATACTCTGATCCTTTGTTTTGTTTTGTTTTATCTACATGTAATATTTAGCTTACGTGTACTAGTCTATCACCTGTGTATTTTTAGGGTGCTACAGAAATAATGAAGAAAAATACGGGGATTAAAAAAAAAAAAAAAATTGTAACCAAATTCATACTTTGTACAATTTTTGATATCACGATCAGAGGAGAATTAAAAAAAAAAAAGTACAATCTGAGGTAACATGCAAAAATGGCCATTGTCTTTGTTTGTACATTGTATGTACAGTACAATGCAATCATTTCATACTTTAAACTGGTCAGAAAAAATAATTGTGATTTTTAGTCTTGCGAAACTGTATGTAGTTAGATGATGTGACAACCTAATATTTATCTAATAAATATGTATTCAGATGAAACCTGTATATTAGGTGTTCATGTGGTTATTTTGTATTTAAAGATCAAATTATTTGACTATTGCTAGACATTTATATACTCTGTTGTAACACTGAAGTATTCTCATTTGCTCATGTTAAATTTCTTTTCCTAAATAAATTTGCAAAATTAAGGTCTGACTAATTGGCAGCTGCTTTGTAAATTTTGAGTTTCATTTTGGAACCATGAACTTCCCCTTTGCACTCCCTGGTTTGAGTTAATGTGGAAGTCAGTTGCATGAGGTGTACCTTTTATCAGAGCAGGACTCGGTGAAGGAAGGGAAAGGTGGGAACCACCCTGGAGACCAAAGATAAAAGAAAAGATTATGAATGCAAATATGGGATCACACAGAAAAATGTCCCTGCCAAGCAAGGCATTGGTAACTTGTTGTTCAGTATGCAGGGCACTGCCTCTCTCCCAGACAAGTAATAATTACTTTGAAATTAAGTCTTTATGTGATATGAATAAGAGGAAAGGATGTCTTCTCTCTGGAATTGGCACATGTGGAGATATTAAACAACCAGCACCTTTGTTTTAAATTCTTCCAAATTTGATAGTTTTCTTTCAATTGGAACCTGTTAATAAAGTGAAATTAGACAATTTTTTTTCTTAATGCATCTCCATTTAAAGTTGAAGCATTTGGTTTCTAAATGCAACCTATGAGTTACAAATCTGCTTAATTTACCTACCTGTTCAGCTGTAAGCAGCCTGAATGGTGACACAAGGAATACTCATAGGATATCAGCAACACACACAGGTCCTGTCCTGGTGGAGTTCTGCACTGAATGGAGCCACAGCCATCACTGCATCTGAGAACTTGGGTTAACCGATCTACTGAGTACCTCTGGATTTGCAGATGGCATTTCTGAAGGTGTTTAGGCAGAACCCACCTTTGAAATACATTCAAATACCTGGGAACAAACAACCATTTCACAATATGAGTATCTATCTATCGATGCAAGCACTTATAGCAATTATTCCACACCTCCACAAGGGCACTAGTCTTTGTTGATTGAGATACACACACTTTATGTGTATATATATATGTGTGTGTGTGTATATATATGTATGTATAAATCTAGAGATTTATTTTCTGTAATTGGGAAAAATAATTTGGTTTTGACTCTGAATTTCTGCCTTCCTTGGTGGCACTACCCATTCCAGTGGAGTTTTTTAGGATAACGTAATAGAACGAAGTTACTGTGAACACTGTAGTGAATGAAAAAGTATTTATCCATTTCAGCCCATAATTAATAACTGTTTTGGTTTTGGTATTGTTTTCCTGGAAGCTCCCTAGAAGTGTCAACAAGACGTAGTGCAAACTGACTTTGGTACTGTACAGCTGGAGGAAAACTCGTGATGTCCCTAAGCACTGTTCATTTTTCAAGCTTCCTTTGAAGTCTGCAGAGGCTGCAACAATCCTGAAAGTGGTATTTCTCCCAGCTGTCACCTGAGGACCCCAGGCTAGGTAAGATGTGTGTATACAGTTGCTGCTGGTGTCTCCTGCCCCATGTCTTGGCAGTGTGTTCTGTGTGTCATGCACTCTGCTTCCAGAGAGCCACCTACACAAGTATCTGTCTGTGACTTCTCTGTTAATCCACATGCTAATCAATTGTTGAACAACTTCAGAACAAGCTTATTTCCCTGCATTTCTTCTCTGCTCTTCCTCATCAGTATGGATCTCTGATTCATGTTATTTTGTTTATGCACATTATGTTCTGTTGCCATGCACTTGACCATGCTTTTTACAGGAGTAACACATTGAAAACAATTAGGAATGTGGAAGGGGGACAGACCCCTTGTCTCTTTTCTGCTTGGACAATGGGGATGGAGTCCTGTGCATAGAGCTGTTTGCTTTCATGTAAAGTAACCTAGTCAGCATATAAAGCAGCTGTACAACTCTCACCTGATATTCTATATATAATTCTTTAATTTGTTATTCTTCTCTGTTTCCCTTTAAAATGAAAGAATGTGGTTTTTACATTTGTGTGCCTAATCTTATATTTGTATGTGTAATTAACCAGAATTCACTTCTCTTTTATCTGCTTAAATTCCACATCTGTACAAATCTTTCTGCATTATGAACTTCCAGTCATGAACCCTTCTTTTTTACAGTTTTAATTATTACTGATGTGTCACCTTATTACAGTTTTCCACTTTATGTCACCAAAATCCTACTGACTCTTATGTAGGATACTGTTCCTAATATCTGTCATTGCATCAATGCACTACTCATATTTGTACTGTCTAAAAAGAACACAAGAGTTTTCTTGTCTCACGCAGACCACCGAAAGCTTCTGCTGAGATATCTTGTTTCCATCAGTCTACAGAATTTTCCAGGGGAATATAAAAGTGGCCCCCAAGGAACCTGATCAATGATGCAATTTTGTTTGTAAAGCAAGCAGCCAGCAATTAGGTCACAGCTCGTGCAGGCTGTGTTAGCACACAGCGTGGCTGCCAGGCTGGTTTGCCATGTAGCTCATCCGCATTTCCAGGTACTCCTTGCCTAGTCCATAATTGGTTTCCTATAATTTAAGTACAGCCTTCTGTTAAAACCCTTCCCTTTCATGGACTAGATGAGATAAGGCTCTTTCCCCTGTCTGTAGAATATGTCTACTTGGTCTGCCCAGTATCTTTCCAAGTACTCAACTCACTGTGCTTTTTGATAGATCCAGTCACACACAGCAAAGTTAATACTACTGTTTACCACTCCTAAATACATTGGCTTCTCTGCACCTTTTTGGGGCTATCAGACATCCTAAGAGGTATATTTAGGATTATCAATTATGATTTTCCCCTAGGTCAGAGTTATTTTTAATTCAGTTTTACAGTTTAGACTTTCCAGTTTGTCCATAGCTGTTTCATGATGCTGGTTGCTTTACATTTTGCTAAAATATTCTGGTACATTTAATTTGTCGCCTTGGTCTCATATGAAGACATTGATTATTGGGAACACAGACACAGGTTGCTAATTTTAAGAAATTTTAACTAGTTAAACATTAGAAAAAGATAATTGTTTTATATTTTGGTTTGCAAAAATAATTGAAATTCACTATATTTATTTAATAAATGCTGGAGTTGAAATCTGAGTATGTTTTTAATGCATATTTAAATTTATTCAATTTTTTTAATATTTCAAAATTATAATCAGTGCTCCCTTTCCTTACTTATGTGTTTCTCAGAATGTATGTTTTTACGACATGGAAAATCGGCAAATTTTACACATTTACACATCTGGTGAGCTTCCTAGTTAGTGACTGGCAGTTCATAAAGTCATTCAGAATACATTCCTTCACAGTAACTCCTAGCAGTTTTCCTTTCCAAGTTATGAATGATGTTCCCTCTGGGAAGAAGCATGGCTTCCATTGCCACTATCAAACTGATGACAAAATGTGCAGAAATGCCACTGAGTCAGAGAAGAGAATTTCTTACCCTTAGCTTCAGAATAATTCACCAAACACTTCATTATCCAGAGGTGATGTTCTTGGACTGTAAATGTGACACATGCTAATTTGCATCTGACAACCTGAGCTCAGCTGGTGGAACATTGTGTGTTCAGGTGATGGCCACGCACAGTTATGTCATACAAGGACGTCATCAGGTTCCATGCTAACTCATGTAGTACTGCTGGTACATGCTGAAAGGAAGCAAAGCTTTCAGTAGGGAAATGGCAAAAAAGCAGAGAAGAATCTCAAATTCTGTGTGGTGAGGTTGCTCCAGCAGAGTTGTTTGTTACAGAATAACTGGTGGAATTTTAGAATTAGTTTAGAGCAGACAGGATAATTTATCTTGCACAAGGTACAAAGACAGCTGTTACCTCAAAGATATGCTATACAAAATGCATATTATATCTATATTATGCATATAAATATAGGTATATATCTGTATTATATATATATCTCTATATATTAGATATATATTTATAGATTGGGACACGAGACAAATGCAAAGAAAACCCAAGTCTTTACCAGGCAGCTGATGAAAGCTCCAGTCTTATCTTACTCATACAGCATGAAGTATCATGACTAACCAATTCTTAAAGTATTTCTGATACTATTCCCTAATTACTTGTTCCTCAGAGCAGAGGTGGTAAATTAACTTAACTGATCCCTGTAAATTTCAAGTTGTGTTACAATTGAAATTTCTGTGGTTTTAGAGGTAGAAGGGCTCCTGTAACTCTTAATACTGCTTTTTAAGTATGCAGGGTCTCTCCCACCCACAGGCAGAACCACCTATTGATGTCCTGAAGATTTGTGAGGCCACTGGGAGTAGTAGCTGCATTTTTCCTAGAATCTAAAACCAGGCATTTTAAATGTCCGAAGTGCTTTGCCAGGCTGATGTGATCTATCTGTTGGCAGCTGTTGCAGTGTATGGACAGCATTCTGGGCACTGCATAGAGGCACTGTGACACATCAGCAGCGGGCTGCCATGCATTATGCAGGGAGATTGAGTAATGAATTCCGGGCAAGCAATGTCACTCAGAAGTTCTGAAATGAAAATGCTAATCACAGCTGTAAAGAGCATGAGTGGATTGAGGTTTTTCTTGTATGACTATTTGTAGGTAATTAGAATGAAGTCCTGTGGGGAAACTGCTCCTTTAAGTACAATGTGTGCTGGAGAGAATGTTCACGTAGTGAGCTGAATTACTACAAGTTCCTAAGAGGAAACCTGGATCAGGGGAAATATTTATTAGCATTTTTTCTTTTTATCCTTAAGTGTACCCATGTGGCCACTCTATGCCCTTTGAGCTCTTGTATAGTTTAATTTCACACTGCAATCACTTAGTGCAATGGAGGTGTTTCACCATCTCCCCCACTCCAATCCCCATTCATAAATAAATGCATATCACAGACAGAGATCACAGAGTTCCTTTCCAGCTCTTCACTCATCTTCCAGCTTAGCCAAAACCTTGAAGAAAATATTAAGCTGAGTCTTTTGAAGTGCCACACATCCAGGCTCTACAGGTGGAGAGTGGAAATGCCCACTGCAAATTCCTGCTCTCCTCACTTAAAATCAAGCTGAGTACCTGTATGACCTCTCCTTATTCTAACAGTCCTGATTAGCAGAGTCCTTGAGATAACCATGTCCCATATGTGCATTCATTCTTATGAATGTCAGAACCAGTATCATGGGAACTCCCTGTATCACAGTATCAAGTGATGTTCCTGTGCAATGCACTTAATGGTAGATTGCTCCAGCCTGTATTTGAGATTTTATTGGCATGGTCCAAGTACACAGCCCCATGAAGAGCATATCAAAATGGGCCACAGACCATTCTGAGTTCCATATGGTTGGATTCTTGCAGTAGGGAGATTGCAAACTGCAATCTTATCACATCTGCCAACAGCATCAATCCGAGATTAACAATTAACCCACATTCCTGTGTCACAAATGAGCAGGCATGCAGCTGGACAGTTAGAATCAGGAATGCATATCACCTTTTTATCTGTGCACTGCATTTCAAGATCCTTCAAATCAAAATTCCCAAATTTTAGGTCACCTTTCAAGCATTTAGTCCTTCTGTTTCTTTGGAAGAGCCACTTGACCGCTCTTACTGTTTCCTGGCTATCTTGGCACAGTGGTGGTAATATTTAATCAGTTACTGAACAGCATTTATGAAGACTTTCAAGTTGTAAGTAATATAGCAGCATGAAATGCTGTTATTGTATCATTCAAGGTTCTTTTTCCTGTACAGAAATTTCTCAGCTACAACATAAGAAGGGTCCTTTGGTAGGTGGTTTTTAAAATTTAGAAACTGATTTCAAAAGGGCCCTCCTTGTTTATCCATCTCTAACTTCTGTGTAATTTTGGGGGAAGGGAGAAAGGATGATGAAACCTGTAAGGGCAGGTACCCATATCCATGAGAGCTCTGCTGAAGCAGCTCTTCTGACTTTTGTCTGCACCCCTGCTCTGTTGCCTATGTAGTTAATGTGGGGTGCACTCATTTTCCAGCTCAATGCACTTATCCCCTGCCACATGTTGCAGAGTTTCAATGATGAACAAGTCTACAAATGGATGTGTTCAAAGCTCCCCTAAAATTGTATCAGTTTGCTGAGGTAGCTCTAAGCCTCATTTGGCAGTGATATAGTGGCCTTGGACAGTTTTTGGAGATCTTTTTCTGTCCTTCTTGGAAAGTGACCTCTGTAATTCACAAGTTCTTAGTCAAGCTGTCTGAATGAGCTGTAATTCATCTGACTCTGCAGGAGTAGACTATAACAAGTGATTTAGTAGCTCTGTTGCATAAACCTAGAGATAATAATTCAGTCCATATTCTCAAATACAAAAATCGCTGCTGTTTTGTCTTCTCACCAAGGCCTGCAAATGAGAAAAACTCTGCTGTTTGCTCTACCAAAGATGTCTGTGAACTCTGCTGAGCAAAAAGCTGTTTCACTGTGTTTCCCAAGTGTGACACAAGATGGTATTTTCTTTTGCTCATCTTTTGTCTTGTTTATTAAATAACAAATCCTTCAGGGCCAGAACTGTCTGTTTTTCTAGGTATAAACAGAACAATTTTGATTTGGGCTTCTAGTGGCTACTTCAATTAAAACATTATTAAAAAGGAGTATGAGGTTTTTTACTAGAATATTGGTTGATGATTAGATTAACAGAAGTCAAAATTTACCAAAAATAGACTTGAAGCTGAGAAGATATAACAAGCTAGGTAGAAGTGCTGATTTAGATCCTATTTAAAAAAACCCAAACAAACAAACAAAAAAACAAACAAAAAACCTTAAGGTTATTGGCAAAGAAATAGAAAATACCAGCATGGCATTGTATGCACAAAGTCATTGTTCATCCTTATCTTGAATACTGTGCAAAGCTCCTTTTATCCCAAAAATCTGTAAGAGTGGAACAGCTCAGAGAAGGATAATAAAGATGATCCAAAGACATGGAAGAGCTTTGTTATAAATAATAATTGAGTTAGCTTTGATTCTTCAGTCTTGAAATGAGAAAAGAGCTGTAGGTCTTTATGACAAAGATAGATACCAAACAATTAGTCTCCTCCAGCACAAGAAGTAAGGCACATTGATGAAGGCAACTGGAGCAATAGTCAAACAGACTCTTGTGCTCTGAGCAGCAGGCCTGTGGAAGGGCAGCTTCCAGTTCATCACCAAGGAAGCTGCTGATTTAAAACCCGTCCAATGAGTGGATAAGTACATGGGAACAACAACAACAACAACAAAAAAAAAGATGGCTACATACCAAAGCCAGCTTAGGAAGTTCTCTGGAGTGAAAGCAGTATCAGGTTGAAAGCATACTGGTCTATAATACACCCCTCTCCCCCATTTTCACTCCTCCTTAGGCATTTCTGGGGAGCCTCAGGACAAGATGGACCTTTTAACATAGCATTATATGGTTCTGTAGTTACAGAGTGTGGTACCTGCTATAGTCATTCTTACAGCATCAGCAGTTAAGGGTCTCTCTGGAGCATGTGCCTGAAAAATGGTGTTAGTCTAGGATTTCTCAGTTGTTTGTAATTGCACATTATAGTCTAGCCCTGATCTTTGTGGCAGTACCTTGACTGACAGCTTTCTGTTTATTCAGTGAATGTTACCAATGAAGGCTCTTTTAGCTGCTTGACACAAAGAACTTAGGTGGGATTGAAAGTTTACTATTCCTCATGTAGGGGCTGTATGATTCTGTTCTACTGTATCACAGTATTTGTATGATTCTGTTATACTGTATTACACTACTACATTACTGTAAACTTCATTAAAATAACTCTAATTTATAATACAAGAAACATTGTCCTCTTATTGCAGGGTTCCATACTGTTGTCTCTTTATCACAAAAGTTCCATACCTTCTTGGTCTTTCTCGTGGGCAGCTCCTCAGAGCACTGACTCTCTCTTCTTCACAAAGCAGCCAACTGACTCCAGCTCCCCTCTCACCCAGCCACCCCACTCTTTTATAGCATCTTCTTCTCATTGGTTACACCTGTGGCCTGTTAAAGTCAGGCCTGCTCCTGATCTTTGATAATTGGCCCAGCTGCAACTCCTTAGGGGCAAGATTACTTTCTACACTATCTTTATTTTCTTATATTCTATCCTCCTACAAAGAAATGTAAAAAGTATTAGAATTATGTTTGATTTTCTTTCTTTTTTTTTTTTGATATCTTATGGCATTAAGAATTTGAAGAACTTTTGGAAGTACTTATACCTGAAATCAGGATGGAAACTGGAAAATTCAAAATAATATCTAAAAAGTAATATCAATGTGTACTGAGTACTTTCATCTAAGTTGCTAAATTAAGAAAACTTAAAATTATATGTGTTGTTATTTTCATATAAAACACGAACGATATTTCACTACATTAAACCGGGACTGCTATTACCGTAATCCCCGGGGCAGGTTTGCGGCCCAAGCGCAGGCGGGCTCCGGAGCGCTGCTGAGCGCACGACCGGGGCTGCGCTGCGGAGTGACTCAGGGACACCCGCGTTTTGAGACGCGTCAGTGCCGAAACTCCCGGGATGCTGCCCGTGACTCCCGTGCCCCCGCTGATCCCAATTATCCCGCACCTGTGACAGCTGCGCCGCCTTCCCCGCCTCTCCGGAGCCATTGTGTAGAATGATGAAATTTTAGAAACTTCCCCGTCTCTGTTGGGGTAACGGAGCTGTGAGGAAATGTGCAAAAAACCCTAAAAAGCCCCACACGCAAACGGACAAACGAGATCCCCACAAACATCCCCAAACGATCGCTGGGCAATGGTGGGCGGGGAGGGGGCAGCACTGAGGGCAGCAGGGGCGAGCACGAGGGGCCGCCGGCTCCCCGCCTTCAGCCCGCTCCGCCCCGGCCGGCCCGTGGAGCCCTTCTAGCGCGTCTCCAGCTTCATCCTGGGGTTTCAGCCCGCTGGGCACTGCCCGGACCCCGCGTTCAGCCCGCTGGGCCGCCCCAGGGCGCCTCAGCCCGCTCCGCCCCAGCCGCCATCTCACCCTACGCTGCTGCTGCTGCCGCCGTCACCAGCGGGCGCTGCGGCGCCGCGGCGGAGCCCATAAAGGCCGCGGGGCAGCGGCGGCGTGTCCTTGTATCTGTCCGCGCGTCTGTGGCTGGCAGCGCCCGCTCTGCGCTCTGTCCGCCCGCGGGATGCTGGCGCTGAGCGCCGCCCGCCGCCTGCTTCGCCCGCCCGGGGACCTGCTGCCGCCGCCGGGGCTCGCCTGCATGTGGGCGGCCGGTACCCGCGGCTGCAGCGGAGCCGGCGCAGGCTCGCCGAACCCGGTGGTGTACTTGGACGTGGGCGCCGACAATCAGCCGCTGGGACGCGTCGTGCTGGAGGTAGGGGCGCGGGGGCTGTGGGAAGCCGGCCCGGCACGGGCCCCAGGGGACGGTGCTGCGGAGCTGAGGGCGGCCTGGCCCCGGGCATGGCGCCGGGGAGCGGGCAAGGTCAGGGCGGGCGGGCAGCGCCGGCTCCAGGGCCCGCGGCGAGGGCACACAGATCCCGGTGCGGGCGGGAGAGGGGCCCGGGGGATGGCGGGGCTCGCCCGCCTGCCGGAGCCGCTGCCTGGCTGCCCTGGGGCTGCTCTCCCGGGGCGAGAGGGCAGTGGTACGGTCCCGCCAGGAGGGGTGGGCTGGGCTTGGACCGGGGCTCTCGCTGAGCCGCGGCCAGCCTGTGCCCGCGGCCGGTCCCTAAGGCCATCCCACGAGACAGCCGGGGCGGAGGGCACGGCCCTGGTGTGGCTGCGAGCCTCGAAGGAAGTTGCATAGTGTGTAAGCAGAAATACTGAACAAGAATGAACTCGCTGCTGTCGTGTGCCGCTGGCTTGAGAGGGGCGAGCGGTGTCCCAGCGGCACCGGGGGGTCCCTGGCCTTCCCACCGGGGGCCGCTGCTCCTGGGGCAGCCGGCCCGTGGGGCCAGCCCCCAGGTTCATCCTGTGTTTTAGTGGGCGCTCGCTGTGTGGTTCCTGTGCATCCTGAGGCTGTCAGTTTCCTGAAGTTCCCTCCTCCTCGAGCCTCTGGCTCCACGTGCCGCGAAGGGCACCGCGCTGCTGACAGCAAGCTCAAGAGCCGGGTGCCAGCTGGCTCCATCCTGAAAAATCCCGTCTTGAAATGCTCGGCCATGTGAAGAAGGCCTGAAGAGAAAAACTTCTGTAATATCAGTTCTTAAAGGAAAAAAAGCGCCGTGGGCACCGTGTACTACGTTATGTACCTGCGACCCTCGGGCCGGGATGTGCCTCACATAGATGCAGTGTGTATGGGAAAGAGTGAGGGCTGTGCTCCAGAACCACGGGCTGGAGAGCGAATTAAGCTCTTAGGAATGCTGCCTGCTGAGGGAAGTCAGTGAAATACTACAAATACAGACCTTGGGTCTGTATTTGTAGTATTTTTTTAAAATATAATTCATCAGAGTTCTCTCTAAAAGAGGTTCCTTTGAGACTAGAGCCCAGTATATTTTTATTTATCGGTAGTGTTAGCGTATTAATAAATTGGACTGTTCCAGCTGTTGTGCTCTCAGGAGGTAGCATTTCAGGGAGTCATAGGTAAAAATATTACTCTTCAAGTTCCTCATTCTGGGTGGTATTTTTAAAAAAATAACATTAATGTTCTTGTGTTTCTTGTGATAGCATTTAATTTCTATGCTAAAGTTCTTTAATCTGCCCAGTTTAGAGATAGTCTGAATGCCTTGCAGCATCACCTTGAATCTTTGGCTGAGCTGTAGTGGTCTGCTGCAAGTTATAGCTATCCGAGAAGAGTGGCCTAGGGAAGGAACATTAAAATCTTACTGCAGCCATGCTGTTTCTAGGTGTCTGCTGCTGGTCAGGATGTCCGGCTAGGTAAAACTGGTCTGGCTGGTATGGCCAGTTTTATGTCCCTTTTTAAGGATAGTAAAAAGATGTACAGTAATCAAAATCAGAAGTTTTCGTTGGTTGCAAATGTGTATGTAACATTGTAAGTTGGTTTTGATGCACAGTTTCTACTCTTCTGTTTCCTTTGCCTTTTCTGTCATTTTCAACAGCTGGTTCTGTGCAGGGGCTGGAGGAGGACTTTGGTCTCTCTAGTTGTATCCAAACTCTTGGGGTCTATTATGAAGATTCTTCTTAAGTACTGCTCAATTATTAATTGATCAGTGAAACCATTAGACACTGCTCAAGTGGCTCTTCATTAACTGGCTAAAGGTTTCATTCAGGGGATATTTTTCATTGCTGGCCAAATGCTTGGAAAGTTTTGAGGTATTCATGGAATTTTGGATGGCTTGTGATTTCAGATAACACTTTGGGAGAAGAGTCTCATGTAAATGTTTTTTATGTACATTTGAAAAGGCTGACTTATGAATTTGTCTGTTTATTTTTCTTTAACAGCTGAAAGCTGACGTGGTCCCAAAGACAGCAGGTGAGGCAGCATCTTCAGAATTTCATACTTAAATACTTAATTTATAGATGGTGATTTTCAGGAATGAGAAGGTGCTTTTACCCTTTACAACGTTTTTTCTTGTTCTATCCCCAGTTGTTATATGGAGAAATATGACAGGAAGTGTTAGTGAGGAGATGGAATTTGTTATTTTTCCAGGTAGTTTGATTTTGCAATTTGCACCAAGACAGTACAGTTCATATATTGGGTTAATGGTGCTGAATATGTTTAAACCACACTAGCTGACATTAAAATCAAACCCCAGAGCAAATGGGGAAGGGCAAATCAAAGGGGTAGTCTTTCTTAGAGTTTCCAAAGAGTATATGGGGTTTTATTTTTCTGGTCACTAGCTGATTAGGGAATTAATTTTAGAAAGTTCTTGTGCTTTATCATTTGTTTCCTTCCTCATCTGATTATTTAGTGGTTCTGAAAAAAACTTGTACTTTTTAGTTCCTATTAGACAAATATCCTTTAAAAAAAGACATAATCCTCACAACTGCTGTAAAGAACAAAGGCATAATAGTCAGAAAATGAAACCTGTGACTACAGGCAAAAGTGGGGGGAGCTGGAGAATTGGAGTCACAGCAAAATAAAAGGGAGATGAGATGGAAAAGACTTATGTTGGTACCCTGTCCTGAGGCTAAAGAAGGGGTTTTTTCTTGGCTTTATACCAGGGTTTTTTTAAAGTATGGAAATAACTGATAGATTGATAATACTTTAAAGATGCAATCAAGTTTTTGAAGCGTATAATCTTGGGCCATGGTTAATCCAGTTGTGTTTGTATTGCCACATACAATGCAGAGTATAATACTTTATGCTTTGTTTCCACAGAAAACTTCAGAGCTCTTTGTACTGGTGAGAAGGGATTTGGGTATAAAGGATCCACTTTTCACAGAGTGATTCCTTCATTTATGTGCCAGGTAATGTTGGGGGTTTTTAATTTTTTTAATTAAATTTAATTTTATATTGTTTACATATTTCTAGAAACAGACTAGTGGTAACATTTGAAATGGCTCTGCTCTAACCTTTGCTAACAAAACAACAAAGAAGTGACAGCATGACTTGCATTTCTGATATTTTTGTAATAGCTGTTGCTTAGCTCATCTTTTGTACAAATAAGTGTAAGTTATTTGTGGATGGTCAGAAGAAGCCTGTCTGAAGGCTTTCTGCTGTAGTAGAGCAGTGTACTTTAGTGTGGGGCAGAGCTGACTACATGGCATTGCTTGGGAGAAGCAGTTGTGGGTAGAATGACAATCTACCTTACTGTTCTCTGTGAGCTGACAAACAACATGTCCATTCCTTATTCCCAGCAGAATAATCTGTTCACAATAGACAATGTGTTTTTGTATTTTTTTAATGTCTCTGTAATATGGAGGGGACAAGGAAACCAAAAGTGTTGGTCTGGGTTGATTTTTGGGGTGATGCATCTGAGATGGATTTTGTTTTGGTTTAAAGAACAGATCTTTTGAAATTCTGGACAACAGCCCATGCATATTAACATCTTTTTACTTAAACAGCAGCAACCAGAATAACAACAAAGCTTTTTTAAAGCTTCTTTTTGTACGCTGCTTGGTAGATGAACAGGATGGAGCTGCTGTAGTGCACAGGATTCCTGGTGGTCCTCTCTTACCTTAAAAAAGGGTACATTTCAACAACATTGCATTGTTGAATGGCTTTGTAAAAAATCTGAGAAAATTTTAAGGAAGTTTGAAGGTTATAAGTAAGCATGCTTTATTTATTAATGAATTTATTAATATTATATTTAATATATAAATAAAAATTATTATGAATTTAATAATGATAGTCTCCCATCCTCAATTGTTTTTTTAAGCAAAAACCACATTTGTTAGAACAAGAGGCCCTAGTTGTATGACCTATTTTTAAGAAGAAAAAAAGGGACAGGTGTGCTGTAAAGGACCTATTTTCCTGCCTTTCAAATGCAAACTAAGATTTTGTGATGCTGACAGAGGGATAGAGTTTAGAAGTCTTTCTGGGATCAGAAATGCATTAAAAAAATACAAACACAAACCCTACTTTGAATTCTGTCACGAATTTGTGAAGTTCCCTCTAAATCTGTTGGGCTTGCCTGCCCTGCTTTGGCCCCCCAGCTGGACTGGAAATCAGGATGCTAGATGGTTGATTATGGTATGGTGAGATAATGAATTGATGTTTAGGAATTACTCAGAGGTCATTGCTGAAGTGGAAATACTGTCATGGGTTTCAGCAATTTTCAAGTGAGAGAAAACAGTAGTGGCTCCTGCATTTGTTGAGATGGATTGTTGATGTGATTCAGGCAGTTGGTATGGCCTAATTGAGGGCCATCATATCCGGGACTGGGCAATTCCATGGTTCCACAGGGCATGCAGCACATAGCTCTGGGACTGCGTAGGAGCAGCTGTGACACCACCTGTAGGAGGTTACTCAGGGTGACAAGGGGAAGCTGAGGGTCACATGCACTACCTGTTGGGTATGAGTTCTCTCTGGCACAGGTGGTGTCACTCCTGCAGAGGAGATGGCACGTGGCTGGGAGCAGTGGTTGGGAGCCACCTTGGTGAGTCACCGTGGCTGCATTTTTTGTTTGAACCGGTTTTTTGTGTTTAACCTGAGACAGGTGGTCACATCTCTTCTGGCAAGCAGCATGGGGTCAGCTAACATAAGCTTAACATAGCTCTGGTGTAACAAACAGCAAAACCTAGAAATAGCAAAGGGTAATAATAATGGAGATCCTGACCAGTGTTTATACCTGTTGGAAGAAAAGAGGGGGGAAAAAGGAGTTGGTAGGTCTTGCCTGTGGTAATGAACTTAAGTGATTTGGTTTTGAGGCCTTTGAGGTGTTTCTTAAAATTACTGCTGTTTGTTCCATCACTTCTGGGAGAAAGGCTGGTAACACAGAGAGATGGTTGTAGCAGTTATAGAGAATATCAGCCATATCTGAAGCAGAAATCTACTTTTAGCCTGACTGTACTGGCTCTAAATTGAGTGGCCATGCTCATCCTTAAACTGAAGAAAATTTGTTAATGTTGTCACTTTTAAATTAGAGCAAGTGTGTGTATTTGCAATAACATTACTTCTGATATGAAATAGTCCATGTATGTTAGTAGAGTTAATATCTTTTTCTGTTTCAGGGTGGTGACTTTACAAATCATAATGGAACTGGTGGAAAATCCATTTATGGCAGTAGATTTCCAGATGAAAATTTCATACTTAAGCATGTAGGACCCGGTAAATAAACATTTTCTTTTTTACCTTCTGAAGACTATAACCTATGATAAAGCATTGTTTATGAAGATGTGTTTTTTAAAAAATAAGTGTTTTTAGATTTATGGGTCACTTGGTAATTACAGAAGTATCAAAGAAATTGAACAATGTTGAACAATGTGTTGTCCCTGGCATATGCTTATTGGTGTGGACTGTTCTACAAATATATGCCAGCCAATAAGGGGACTTAAAATTGTCCAAAGGTGAAATTACTGCTTTCATAAGTCATAGAGTTGAATTTCTACTTGAAGATTACTGCAGAAGTAAAACAAAGCAATCTGGAATTTCTTATTTAGTAGGTAACACAGGTATGTCCTTTTAAGCTCAAATTAACACCAGAAAAAGCAAAGGAAAGGCCATACAAAAGAATATCTAATTGAATTCTATAGTCTCTCTTATTTGCATTGTTACTTCCTTGTCCCAGGAGGCTGCTGCTGTTGAACCACAGGAAAGGTTAGCTGGTGTTAATTGCGTTCAGGGCGTGTACAGCTAATTATGTTACTAACACTGTTGCTCTGGAACCAAGGGGGGCTGGGCAGGAGGGAATAATCCAAGGCAGGAAGTTGGCATTAGAAATTATTTGGAGATACTGTGAGACTATCACATCTTCTGTCAATCTTTAGTTTAAATGTGCAGAGGAAAATTGTCTTTTGCGCTGCATACTTGTTACACCAGTCTAACAAGCTGCTGCTGTTCCAGGTGTGCTTTCAATGGCCAATGCAGGACCCAACACAAATGGATCCCAGTTCTTCATTTGCACTGCAAAAACTGACTGGTAGGTTCTCAGCCCTGCAGATTGCCCTCATTAATTGATGCCTGAATCTGAAGGGTTTGGGGTTTTCTTAGGGATTTTTGTTATGTTGCTTGTGGGTTGGTATTTTTTTGTTTGTTTGATTGGTTGGTTCTTTGTCTTGTTGTTACTTCCGGATTACTTCATTCCAAGAGAAAATAAATTGGTTTTGTTACTTGAAGGAGGAAGAGCTGTGACAGCAACAAGGCTGCTATCCCTCAGAATGTTTATCAGGTCCAGAACTAAATTCATGTTATAAAGCTTTGTGTCACTTGAAGGGCAGTTGAGCCTTTGCCATAGAGTTGGTCAGCAGGTGAGAGCTATGAAGATCTGCTAACACTGTCTTTATGTTTTAAGTAAAACTGCCTTTGTGTATTTGTTTTACAGGCTAGATGGAAAGCATGTTGTTTTTGGGCATGTAAAGGAAGGAATGGATGTAGTGAAAAAAATTGAGAGCTTTGGTTCCAAGAGTGGAAAACCCTCCAAAAAGATTGTCATTACTGACTGTGGCCAGCTGTCCTGACCTTTTGCCCTACCCTTCATGACTACTTGGATGCTGTGAAAAATGAATCATAAAAACACCCAAACATTTCTTATCTCAAAAGTAGCACCTTTGGAACCATGTTTTTTATTTAGCTTGGTCCAACTTTTATACTTATACTGAATAATATTGATAAAAACCATAAAATAGTAACTGAAGCATGTTGTAAGTGCACCACCATGGTAGACACACTGGTTTGGTAGAGTCCCCTTGTGTTTTGCAAGAAGTGCTGAAGTCACCAGGGTGTACCTGACTGCAGTGTTGATACTGTCCTTAGTATTTGGATGTTTCAGCTGTTACAATGGGTGGTGGAGTTGACAGCAGGGGTTCTGCATTTGGGGGTTAGGTATAAATTGAGATATGTCATGTTTCCTTTGGTGCTAATAAATTCTTATTCTGTTGTTCGTCTCATCATTTTGAAGCAATACTACTGACCAGTGCTCTCAAGGCTATCTGCAACAGCACTGGCATTTTCTTTGTGTCTCAGTTAAATTCTGTCCAGTAGGTTTAATGAGCAACTGTGGGTTTCTTAAAAATTAATTCTGGTTTAGTCTTTCTTACAGCCTCAGACTACTTTTTAAAAATAAACTCTACCTGACCTGCTTCAGTGGAGCAATTTGACTTTTGGGTTAAGTAAATTGCTTTAGGTTGAGTTAGGCTACTACTGAAGCTCTACCTGGCAATAGGACCTCACCTCAATCCTGCCAAAGGATCTCAGGACTATCATGGAACTGTGAACTTCAAGTGTGCTTCTGTTCTGGATCTGGGTCTGTGAGGAATACAGCTCAGTTCTCAATATATGGCCTATTTTTGTACTTTGAGAATATAATCAGTATACTGAGCTTGCTTGAGTGAGAAATAGGTTTGATTGCCTTTCTGTCATGTTGATCCTGTGAAGTCAGCCCAACTTGGGTATTACTTGGATTATGATTTCTTCTTATGTATCATCACCATCAGTCAGAATTGGTCACCACAGACTCACAAGGCCTAATCAGTGCAGCAAAATGGTTATTGTGGGTTTATGCACGAGAAGGAAAGAATTCAGCAGATCAGCTGAATTTATACATTTCATTTGTATAAAGCAGGATGCATGTTCTATGTGGCGTACTTAAACAGCAACAAATGCTGGAATCTCACACCACTGCCTTTGGAATCACTATGGCTGTAAAGTATCAATGATTGTGGGGAAAAAGCACATGATTGTTTTGTGCAATAATCTCATTAGAGAAAAACTGTGATGGCTTTCTTCAAATGTGAATTTATTTTCATTGCAGGATGATATGTGGGTTTAAAACTTTTGTACTGGATGTTTTTTGAACTGGGGGTTGCACTCGTGTGTGCAAGGGAGAATTTAGAATGTAATTTTGCAAAAAATGGAATTCAAAAGCTTTTTATTCTTTCCACTGTAGCTGCTTAATCAATGTAGTATTTTTTAAAAATTAAATTGTGTTGCTTTGGCTTATTTCACTTGGATACAATAACATTTTTTTTTGTGCATTCTCCTAATTTGTATATGAAAATTATTAAATACACTTCTGCCACCAAAAAAAAGTCTGCTCCTTTCTTGAAAGCAACAATATGAGAAGCTGAAACCTCTTGGGCTTACCTGTGCTGTTTAATGCTGTTGACTTTGTGATGGGTGTGTGTAGGGGGATCGAATATAAGAAAATAAAGGTAGTGTAGGAAGTAACCTTATCCCTAAGGAGTTGCAGCTGGGCCAATTATCAAAGATCAGGAGCAGGCCTGACTTTAACAGGACACAGCTGCAACCAATGAGAAGAAGATGCTATGGAAGAGTGGGGTGGCTGGGTGAGAGGGGAGCTGGAGTCAGTTGGCTGCTTTGTGAAGAAGTCAGTGCTCTGAGGAGATGCCCACAAGAAACACCGAGAAGGTATGGAACTTTTGTGGTAAGGAGATAACAGTATGGAACCCCTGCAGTAAGATCTGCTGGTATTGAGACTCCATGGTGTCATTCAGGTGCAGCCAGCAAGAGAGCGGGTGATGGTGCATTGCTTTGCCTCTCACTACTGGGCTAAAGTATCTGTCCTACCTGGTCACAGCACTCGGTGTCCTGCTCTGTGCCTGTCCTGCCGGGTCACAGCACTCTGTCCCGCTCCATCCCTGTCTGTGCCTGTCCTGCCGGGTCACAGCACTCTGTCCCGCTCCCTCGCTGTCTGTGCCTGTCCTGCCGGGTCACAGCACTTTGTCCCGCTCCATCCCTGTCTGTGCCTGTCCTGCCGGGTCACAGCACTCTGTCCCGCTCCATCCCTGTCTGTGCCTGTCCTGCCGGGTCACAGCACTCTGTCCCGCTCCCTCGCTGTCTGTGCCTGTCCTGCCGGGTCACAGCACTTTGTCCCGCTCCATCCCTGTCTGTGCCTGTCCTGCCGGGTCACAGCACTCTGTCCCGCTCCATCCCTGTCTGTGCCTGTCCTGCCGGGTCACAGCACTCTGTCCCGTTCCATCCTTGCCCGGCCCGGGGGCAGCGCTCGGTGTGCGGGCCCCGTTGCCCGCCAGGTGGCGCCGCGCGCCCGCGGCAGGCCCGGCCCGCCGTGAGGGGCCGTGAGGGAGCGCGGGGCCAGGGCCGGGTGCCCGCGGGCTCCCTGGGCTGCCCGGGGTGCGCTGAGCTGCCCTCCCGCCCTCCTGGAGCCTCAACGCTGCCCTTGCATCCCACTGTCCCTGAGAGGCTGCTTCAGGTCTTCGGGATGAGAAAAATAGTAAAGCAGTGCCTTTCCCAACCGCGGCTGTCCATTGCCGAGAGCTTACTGAGGTGTGATGGAAGGTGTTGAAGCTGAGTGTATCGTCCAGAACAGTTTTTTGGGGAACTAGTTTATAGAAATCCTGCATAACTCCAATAGGTCACAGAAAACAGAGGTATTTACCCTGGGGAAGTAACTCCTAGAAAAGCAGAGGGATGGCAGGTGTGCTACTGCCATTTTCACCTGGATGTTTAGAACAAACATCCGTACGCTGTCAGAGAGGTTGGCACGTCCAGACTGCCTGTGGAATGAGGCTGGGGCACTCCAGGAAAAGAGCCTGCAGAGAGCTTCACGTGGCTACCACTGATGTGCTTCCAGATGCAACACAAGTAAGAAAGCACACCCTTAGGTAAAGTGCAAGTAAATATACACAGAAAAAATGAGTTTATATTTCAAAGTTGTTTCAACAAACTCACAAATGTTTTTGTTTAGTCTCGTGTTTTAATTATTTGTTCCAGACTTTCTGCTTACATAAATTGCTTTCTTTGGTGCTAGACTGAGTCTATATCTCTTTGTTTATAAAGTTTAAATGCTTTGAAGTCAAGACATTTGAGGTACAAAGTGTTGTTCTCTTTTGTAATGCTGTATACTCTCCTGGTAGTAATATATCAACAATCAGAACCTCAAAGAAGTGAATTACTGAGGGTACAAATCATTTTATGTGACATTTCAAGGCCAATCTGCATGTCCTGCTGCTAGCTGAGAAACTGTAGTTGGACAAGCACATTCTACCCAATTTAGAAGTAACCAGGCTAAAAAGCAGTTGACCTTGAAGTGAAAAACTTTCAAATCTTGACCTACAGGTTTCTTAATTGGGTCTGACTGTTAAAAACATTGTATGGACCAGCTGGTCACAGGTGAATTTTTGCCCTGGATCTTCACAACCCAAACATCAATTTGTTGCACTATTGAACTGAAAACTGAACCTTGGCAACAATTGTCCTGAGCCTTGACATTACTTCTCCACTACCAGCTCTGATTTTTGCAGTACAGCTCTGGCTGTGCCTTTTCCTTGCTCTCCTGCCTCCAAGTGGTCCCCACATCTGTCGTGGGGCACTGTGGCCACCCCCAGCCTGCACCCTGTGTTGGCTGTGGGTGAGCTGCCAGACCCATGGGAGAGAAAAGATCCCAGTTCTTCATTTCCATCCTCGTGGGAGGGGACTGAGCACACTTTGCTTGTTGTGAGCAAAACTGGTTTCCCAGCAGTAGCCAGCTGGGTGAGGGCAGACAGAGGCACATGGATATCAGCAGTGGTTTTTACTTCTCCCCAAATACTCCAAGAGAAGGAGCTCCAGCTCCAGCACAGGTTACTCATGGTGCCCTGGCACAGTGGAGAGGAAGGCTTAGGGGAGCTGTAGGACAGAAAGGCTGCTCCTGCAGAGGCAGGTGGTTCCCTCTTTTGAGAAGTGAACAGGAGCTTACTTTTTTTTTTTTACTTTTGTCAAAGCTGAGGCCAAGGGTGTCAGGAACTGGCGAGGGTGTGATTTAAGAGCTGTGGGGTGCAGGAGGACCTTCACTGTGAACTCTAAATGGTGGAAGAGGAAGGAAGGTAACTGAGGTAGGAGAGGGATCTGGTTCTGTTACAGTGGATCTGAATGCAGACAAGCTTGTTTGTTTGTAGATGCCATGTCTATGTGAGAAAGATTTGAGGGACCTTGCTGCAGAGGGTTGTCAGTACCTGCTGCTTGCTCTGTTGGTGGTGAAGATGCAGCATAGCTGGAAATAAAACTGCTGGTGGTTTTGGCTTGAGTTCAGTGCAATCATATCAGAGGATAATGCTGACTCAAAATGTTTGTTATTTATTAGCTGGTTAAGTGAACAAATTCAGTCATTGCTGGGATTCATAGAGTTTGAGAAGAGTGGAGGATAACTTAGAGGCACACCTCATCATCTCTTAGGAATACAGCAAAGTGGTCAGGTCCTGAAGGTCCTGGGAAAGAGCAGTATAAATGAGCAGGTAACTGAACTTCAGGCTCTAGAACTGCTGCTCCAGGCTACCTCTCCCCCCTGAGGGAGCAGTTCATCCTCTGGCTTGGTAGCCCTCCATGCACTCTGCTTGGTGTTAGCCTGCATTCACTATGCAGATATATGGTTTTGGGGGCTAAAACTCAGGTTGTGTGTAAATGTCAGCTCACCTCCAGCAGCCCTTGCTGTGAGTGTTTTGGGGTGTGTGTGTGTTTCAGCAGAGCACCTGCTTAACCACAGGGCTCTGGGAGGGCCTCTCCAGGTGTCCTCCCCCATCCTCACAAAGCACAGCCCCTGCAGCTGTGAGTGAGCAGCTGTAGGGTGAGGGGACAGGCACAGTGACCTCCCTGGGCAGCTGCTCCTTGGGGCACCTCCATGCAGAGGCAGGGCATTGCTGGGACCTGCTCTGGCACATGCTGGAGAGAAGCCCTCCTTCACCTGGTGTTAATTTCTTATTTATTAGAAAGCCACATTTCTTTTCACAACCACATCCTGGCCCTGCAGGTCTGAGGTATTGTGAGCAGGTATTGTGTCACTCCATCCTTCCCTGACAGGTCACTATTTTTAATTGCCCTTGAGAAACACTGGTGTGAATTTTTGTTCCTTTTTACCAGCCAGGACAAAAAAAACCCCACTTAACTAGGGAAAATAACTGACTGTGTCTTTAAGATGGGATCAAGGGCAAGTTAAAAATGTACAGATACAGAGGTTTTGGGTGGGGGTGGGGGGAAATTTTGTCACCGTTCTCATTTTCACTCACCTCCTACTTAAAATTCATCCAGGAAGGTAGGCAGAAGAACACAACAGCTGCTAAAATTACTAGGTGGGAATCATTTTTAGCAGGCACAAGAGTCTTGCGGTTTTCCTGCTCACGCTCTCCCCCTCCACTCCTACCTCATCCCCAGCTGGTTGCACTTTCCTCCCGAGAGGCTTTCGTGTCGCTGGTGTCTCTGGAAGAGCGGCCAGCCCAAGGCAATCTGTCAGTGATGTGCGGCAGCTGCCCCGCCGGGACCGGCCCGAGGAGGAGCCCTGGCCGCGGCTCCAGGGCCCTGGGGGGACTCGCTCGCTGCTCCGACCCCAGCCCTGGCACAGCTGACACGAGATCCTTGGAGATGCAGAGGAGTGCGAGGAGGAGGCAGCAGCTGCTAACGTTTAGGTTTTGCCAGAGCAATAAATTTTGCATTAGTACTAAACAGTGCATGCTCCAAATTATGCAGTATCATAGGGTTTTTCTTCCCTGATAAAAGTCAGTGTTTGGTTAGAATTTTATTTTTTTGGAAGCAGCATTGCTATTAACTTGATGGTTGCCAAGGCCAAACAAAGTGCGAAGTGTCCTTTGAGAAAGCTGCGTGATTCTGTGCATTAAGAGCTGGGGGATGCCAGCACGCAGTCTCAGCCTTGCAGCCTTTCACATGCTTTGCTGATGTTGCCAGGTTCCTATAAACGCTTTTCTGCATTTTTTTTTAAGAACATTTCCTTGCCTAAAGTGCAGAAGCTCAAATTTTGCATTCTTCGCTCTGATTTTTGCTTGGTAGGGGGCTGCACACGCACAGCTCATGGGAGGAGCGTGCAGCGGCACCGAGGAGGGCTGGCTGGACAGGGTGGAAGGGTCACAGCTCGACCCGCACCGAGCTCCACCCCAGCCCTGGCCGCAGCCCGGGTCCCCACCCCGAGCTGACCATGACGTTACAGAGCTGTTAACCCGCTAACCCTGGGCCCCCTGAGTCACTGCTGGATGCGGACAATGGGCTGGCCCTGAGCACTGGGAAACAAGGCCGAGTGCTGCCCGGGTGGGTGGCGGCAGCGTTGGTTACCGGGGGCTGACAAGAGAGGTCTTTGAGATTGCTCTTGGGTCTGTGGGGGCACCTCTCATTGAGAGCTGGGGCAAATTTTGCAGGGCACAGTGTGCATACTCCAGGTCAAGCAGTTCCTGGCTGGAAGCCGCCTGAAAAAATATCCCTTGGCCGGGCGGCTTCCCTCTTGCTCCCTGCTTGCCACCGCCCTCTCCCCTCTGTGTACAGCCGGTGATGTCAAGCAAGAGAGCTGCAAGGGAGAGAGCTCTGCCTCGACTCCTGCTGTGAGGCCACACAGATCAGTCCCTGAGAGACCGACTGCCTCCACCCCGCAGCAGAAAGCCGGAGAAAGCTGCCAGTCAGTTCCCTGCTAGAACATCAGGTCGTGACTATGGCTCCCTGTGGTCAGTGTGTTGCAGGCAGAGCTTTGTCGGGTGCTGTGAGCAGAAAGTGTGTTCAGATGTGCCCTCTGAAAGCTTGAGTGTCCTCCACCACCTCCGGAGCAGCAGTGCCACCCCGAGTTCTGGGGTGGGGCTGGATGCAGAGCTGCAGGCTGTGGGCCCTGCAGGTGCTGCTCCCCAGGGCTGCTGTGACATGCAGGCTGTGGCCACTGCTGCCGGTCCTTCCCCAGCGGTGGGGCCAGGCAGCGCCGTGTGCTCAGAGGCATGATATGGTGGCAATGCTGTCACTGCTGCTGGTTGTCACAGGGAATGGTGAACACATGTGCTGCTTCTTGTGCTTTCCTTACTTGGGCATTGGGATTCCTGCAGATGCACGCCCTCTGACATTCCAGACTTGCCCTGTACTGAAGTAACTCCCCCAGTCTGCAGCAAGAGCACACAATTCCTTTGGCTGCCTGTAAGTCACCAGCCTGAAATCACATCTCAATACCATCTTCTTCCTACTCAGCCCAGCAGTGAAATGCAAACATTGCTGAGAAACTGAACTCCCAGCATACACAATATTTGCTGACCATCACCAGTTTGTGCCCCTCATGCCATAGCTGTGCCCCCAGTGGGGCTCAGGGTGTCTGCATTCAGCCTCTGCAGGGAGTCTGCTGGCATGGCTGCAGCTCTTGGACCCTTGTCATTGACACATCTTTGGGGGGCAAAAGTGGATGCAGCTGCCCTGGCTCTGAGCTGTGCTCCCACATCCCTTTGGGCTGCAGGCATGCTCCCCTCTGTGTGAGGGTGGCTTGTCTGTCTCAAAGCATCAATCCCAAAGCACTGAAGCTAAAAAAGGTGCAAGGATTTAATATGTGGAGGAAAAAAAGCATCCACTCAGAGAGTTAAATGCTTTCCTTTGACTGCAGGGTGAGCAGGATCACATAGAGCTTGAAGACTTGAAGTATGAGACACCAAATGAGAGATCACCAGTGGATTGGCTGTCTCTGGGGTGGCTCCTGTTACAAACTACTTATTGGGACTTACAATGTCATCTTGGGTCAAGGCCGAGCAGTTCATTTTTCTAGTGCTTTTATTAATTCTGTTTCTTTGGCTGTTGTTTTGAAATTAATTGTAAAAGTGGTTTAATGTCCCTGGATTTTGTAAAATAGTATTCATGTGCACAGATGAAGTAGTGCACAAAAAAAGGAAAGCTAGATGTTTCTTTTAGTTGTAAGGATGACTTCATTTCTGGGGTGAACTGGAGGATTGTATGATGGTTAGTTACAAAAAGCATAGAAACTGGTGTGGGACAGTGGGCAGGACAATCACGTCTTGCACTTCTCCACCTTTTGAGCTCCATTCCCTTCATGACAAAATGAAAGGGAATGTTTTTTTCTCTTCACAATAATATGAAATAATTTTCCAGAAACCATCCTGGCCCAGATTGCCTTAAGCAGAGTTATAAAACTGCATCTGTTTCAGCACACAATTCACAAGAGAGGACAGCCAGACTGTACCCTGACAGCTGGCTGACATGCCCTTCCTCTGGGGTCCTGCTGAATGCAAACCCAGAGCCATGGCCAGCCCCCATTTGCACAGCCCCCTTCTTGGCCATGCTCAGAAATGGGACTTGTGCAGTTTGCAGTCAATGCTTCTCTCTGCTGTCATGGTCTGACTCCTGACTAAGGTGGAGGAGGCAGAGGGAGGGAGGGAGGCAGGGGCTGGTTACCTCTGCAGGTGGACAGCACAGCAGCATTTCCCAGATGCTGATGATATTTTTACTCCTATTTAATTACTTGGCTCAGTTAATGAAGTTTGTCATCTCCTTCCAAAGCTGTTTCAGAGTGTGTCTGAGGAGTGGGATGGAGGGGGGCACCTCCACCCACCACAGCACAGGAGGGAATGTCCTTTGCTGCCAGTGTCACACCTGAGCTGCATCAGCAGCATCCTGCATTGCAAGGGCAAAATAACATTTTCCTTCCACCTTCTGTTTCATTGCCTTCTAAACTCAAAGCACAAGTGAAAGAGCAAGGGTGTCAGACTGAAGAGGAACAAAGCTGCAGTAACCCACACAAGAGTGCCAGGAGGGTCAGTGAAACAAACTTGGAATTGAAGGGTTCAGTATGGATGCAGTACATTAGAATATAGAAGAAAATATTTTATATCCATAGGAGAAGAGTTGACACATTGAGATAAACCAAACCACTGAGATAAACCAAACCTAAATGTACTTCAGGAGCCATGAAAATTAAAAAATGAGAGCAGTGATGCATTAGCCTGTAGATCAGCTGTGTATCTGAACCTGCAGCTGCAGAGGAGACACAAGCAGGACACACAGCCACCTGCAACACTGCAGGGCTGTAAAGCTTCTCATCCCCACGTCCCCATTCCTCCTGCCAGTGCTGGCTCACAGGTGTCTTCACACTGCCTGAGCCTGAGCTATCCTGCTTGTCTGCAGTGAGGGACTCTGCAGATCTGAGTTCTGATCCTTTCCCTTTCTTCTGCCTGCTGGAGCTGGGAGGAAGGCATGGCAATGAGAATCTTCCAGCATGGTTGGGGGTTACTCTGGGAGCTGGGCTGGTGGTTCCCATCCAGCTTACAGTCTTCTGCAGTGCTGAGTGTGTCAGCATTGCCTCCCAAGCCTTTAAATATAAGTTAAACTTACAGCGTGAGGGTTCTGCCTTGCTTTCAGTGGGATTTTGCAGCCATTGTTATCCCACCTAAGAGAACTCAGTTCCTTCTTTTTCCCCTTTTGGGACATGGCCCATTCCACCTTTCCAGAAGCTGCTTCCTCAGGAATGAAGCTGACAGTTTTTCAATGGCTACTTACAGCCTGCAGATAACATAGGTTTGTACCCTGTTGTTCTTTGAGAGCAGGGTCCCTCCAAGAGCAGGCTGAACTCTGTATCAAGGAGTCAAAGGGTTAAAATAATATTACCCAAGTGTGTCATTGCTGGCTAAGGTCCTGGGCTCAACAAAACCCCAAATTGTTCTTGTTCCACTGATGTAATTCATTATCCTGAATTTTACCCTTTTTTATTATTTTAGTACTCCTGTGTCAAAGTCACAGCTTCAACATGTATTCTTTAGTTGTTCTCTCAAAACCTGGCAGAAATGTGAGTTGGTGATAAACCAGTTCTGATCTTGTCAGTATTTGACTTCATTCACCTGATGAGCCAGTTTGCTGCTGATCAGAGTGCTGAGGTGGATTCTGTCCCCTCTCCAGGTGTCTCTAGCCCATTCCCTCCTGTCTAGTCATGTAAGTGGGATGTGCTGGGAAATGGCAGTGGTCCCAAAGGGGGAAAAACACTAGGAGAAATGATTTGAAACGTCACTGTGAGTGTGGTGAGGCACTGGACCAGGCTGTCCTGAGAAGCTGTGCATGTGCCATCCTTGAAGGTGTTCAAAGCAAAGCTGGATGGGGTCCTGAGCAGTCTGGTCTGGCAAGCCCTTGGCCAGGGGTTTGGAACTAGACGGTCTTTAAGGTCCCTTCCAACCCAAACCATTCTGATTCTATGATTCTCTGACTTATGGCCATGTGGTGTGATCCTTAAGCTGATACAGACCTGCAATAAACAGTGAAATTTTTATCCAATTCCAATCCAGTGTAACTTATTGGACAAGACTCTGTCCTCCTGATGAAGCATTTAATTTATAAGCAGTTATTTCTTAGCTTTTTTTCAATAGTCTTACAGGTGGGGCATCCCAGTTTTAGGGTCCCAGCGCTGAAGTGGTTTCATTGATACCAACAGACCATTGACATAAATGAGGACAGAGAGTATTCTACATGTATTATGTACTCTCTGGCAAAGAGCAATGGAAAACTGGAAAAACAAAACCACAGACTATAGAGCAGAATGAATAAAAACAAGAAAATAACTAGGTCCTTTATTTTAGGAAACTCTCCAACAACCTCTAGTATGCATTAGTGAGATATCAACTTTCTGCCTTGCAGAAAGAACTATAAAATATTATATCCTAGCCCTGCACACTTTAAAGTTCCTTGTCCTTATTACAGCCACTGGTTTATTAAAACTGGAAATGGACCTAGACTAAACCTCTGCCCAACTATGTCTGAATGGCTGCATCCAAACCCTGCACCTTTTGAAAACTGGTCTCTAATGTTTAAAACAAACCCAAGCCCAATACAACAGCAAACAGCTTCTCATTTCTCCTCCCTTAGATTCCTCCCTGAACAAGAATCCCTGCACCTGGACATACAAAGCTGTTAGGTTCATGGGGTGACTCCTTACCCACTACTGTTAAAGGCAAAATGCCCAGTGTGGTTAGCAGTGCCTCAGGATTAAATTCAATGCCACCTGAAACCAAGCATATATGATCAATATTGAGTTTGAAAATATATATGTATTTATTTTAGGTCTACTGATGTGATTTGTTCTGTTTGTAAGACTAACTGGCAGTAAAAAGTATTCATTTCCCATCACTTTTTTGCATATTGCTATTCTCCTGTCCTTGTAGTTTATGGTCTCTATTAAGGAATGTTGTCCTTTGGATCATTTTTATTGGCTTTGCTTTTTAAAAATCAGTATTCATGCTTAATATAGCAGTTTTTCTGGTAACAAAATTCATAGATTAAAAAAAACAAAGCAGCCCCTCTTTCCCTTGGACAGATTTGAAATGCAATTACTTTTATAAGCTATAAATAAAGGCCTAGGAGTTGATGTTTAGTGGGAAACTCTCCCAGTGTATTTCAGTCTCCTCTGATAAGAAAACTGTTGACTTGGCATTTTGGGGAGCTGTTCCTTGTGCTTTGTGTTCCTGCTGTAGCTGCCAGGGGTTAGCCAAGCTCCAGACTGCAACGTGGCCAAACCAGGAGCTGCCTGTGCTGCTGGGCTGCCTTCTGAGGGTAACACCACGCTGGTGGCTGCTGGGTTCTGCCCACGAGCTGCTGGGCCAGGCAAGCTTGGCCCATTGTCCCCTGGATCCTGCTCTTGGTGGCATCTCCACCAAGACCTGGCAGGGGGCTGTGACAGCCTTTACTCCACCTGGGCCCAGCTCACACCCTCACCATGAGGTCATCCAGGACTGCATGTAATGATGGCTGGTTTTTATGTTGACAGCCCCTGTGGAGGGTTTGTTCAGAGGAGGTAATGCAGCCCCACACTGTTACACATTGTCATTTTGTCCCTGGTAGGACACTGGGATAAGTGTCAGGCTGTCAGGACAGAGCCCCTGGGTGAGCAGGGACTGGCCAGCTCTTCCTGCTGCTGGCTTCATCTCCAGGCTGATGCAGGGGTGTTTTGAGGAGAGTTAGGAATCCTTAGTGACAAATTAATGGGGAGACAGAGGATTCTCTAGTGATAAATGAATGGGACAGAAATCTCTACTGGTGAATGAGTGGCTTCAACTAAAAGCAGCCACTGACAGATAGGACTGAATTACTGCATGAGTTTTATAAAGCAAAGTGAAGGGTTTGAAGTGATTGAAATGGCACCTATAAGCCTTGATTTGCAATACCAATGTTTTCTCTTGACCTCATTTTGTGTGAACCTTTCCAAAGAGCAAAGAGCATTCATGGACCCAAAGTTTTCCTGAAGGGTTTGTAATTTGGCAAAGGTAATTTGGCAAAGGCTCCTCGAAATGACCTGGCAGAATTATTAGCTTTTGAGCAAAATGTGCTGTGTTATTGGGGTTCCCTGCCAGCCTGGGCTAGGTTTGGTTTTTTTTTTTTTTTTCTTTCTCCATAGTCCAATCCAGCAGGGGAGCAGCCCAGGATAGTTCAGTGGGGAAGTAAAGTAATCCTTGTCAGATAAAAAAGAGCTGTAAAAGGACTCTGGTTCTAGTGGGTGAGGGCCCAGTTAAAGAGATTATGACCCAACTCAGAGTCTGTTTCACTAACTAAAAAGAAATAATAAAGAATCTAGTACTTAAAATGGAATTAATTTTCACTTTGGATTGTGGTCAGATTGGAATCAAGTCTAATTCCTTCAAGCTATGCTTTCCCTCAAACACCATTAGTCTTTAGAAGCTTTCCCAGGGGAAGCCAGTTCATTTGTCTCAGAGCACATCGTGTTGCTGGACTTTGTCTCAGTGGAGAGGGAAGGCTGGGCTGTAACTGCAGTCTCTCCTAATGAGCTCATACTTGTCGCACATCCAGGACTAGATGGGCTTGTCTGCCCCTCACACCCACCAAAATATCGCTGTGTCCCAGGGAAATGGGGAAATGACCTCCACCCTGGGCCCCTCAAGGCCTGGGTGATGCTGAGGTACGCACGGGCTGACGCTCCCTGCCCCGGGACTGCCGGACCTACAGGGCTTGTGCAGTCACAGGCATTTCACAAGGATTACAACACCTTAACCAATTCCCAATCAGTTCTTTTCATCAATACCAACAGAAAACCACTGCTGATAAAACATATGGACAGAATGATGACAAACAGGTAATGCTAATGGCAGGAAAATCCAGGATAATAATGAGTGACTTGATGTTTTTTACACAGCCAGCTGCAACGCTGTACTTCTGCAAGCAAGGAGGGAGCATGTTTAGAGTGAGCATAGCATCCTAAAATCTGCCCATCTGAAGGAGTTAAGGGCTGCTGTGGAGTCAAAACCCAGCACGAGCTTCCATTATGGTGCTGTGGCAAAAGGGCTGCTGAAATTCCTGGGAATAGGAAGCAGAAAGAGGGGAAGTTGAAACAGGAGAGACAAACAAAGGTATGGTCTTTGTGGTTCAGGGACTGCTTTCAAAAGTTGTTGAAAAACTACGCAATTGACAGATAAGAGCAACAGAAATTATTTGGAGTAAAAGAAAATGACTTAAAGAGACTCTTTAGGTTAAAGGAAAATAAAATGGGAGGGAGGGAAAGCAATATCTGAGTGACATCATATAGGTGGAATGTGAGACAAAATTACCAGGTACTTAATTTACTGTATGAAAGCATACACCTGGAATCTAAGGTGTGCAAATTAATCTAGGAAATGAGGATAGGTTCCTCTCTTTGAAGGTGTGCTGGAAGAGTTATTATGCTATATAATATTAGAGTCACTGGCTGAAATATAATGACTTGCAGCATATGAGCTGTCACAATAGATGCTTTAACACTCTATTGTGACCTCTAACTGCATTTAAACCCCCCTTTCCTGATGTGAATCTTGGCTTCCCAGCACTCCTTATCATTTCTTTCTACTCTCATTCTCAGTCTGTTCTTGGAGGAGTTTCTCCCTCTCTGTCTCTCTCTTTCTCTCCACTTGTGTTTTTATTATACCACTGCAGACAAAAACTGGCAGTTTGAAAGGTCCTGAAGGGAGTTAGTCTCCCAGCTTCATCTGAATTCAAAGGGAAATGGGTGCCAAACACAGACCTTGTGAAAGCCTTTACCCAGAGCCCTGAAATTTGGTATAGCTTTGAAAACATCGTAAAAAGCAAGCTTGCTGATAGTGGGCTGTCTTGAGTTTATTCCTTCATCTTAAGCATTTTTTCTGGTCGGGGCTCTATAAATATACACACTGATGACTAGAAATAAGAAAGTACACGTCTGGCTGTCACACACCAATTTTCTGCAAGGAAAATCACTACAGTTTTTAACTGGCTCTTTATCTCAAAGCAGCAAGTATCCAGACAGTTGTCTCCAACTGTTGTTATTAAATTCAGCAGGAAATCCATCCTGTCCAAAAGAATTATTAGTTTCCATTGCTCCTGGAAATGTCCAGAGATGTTAATTTGTGTGTGTTTGTGTTGCCCAAGTAGCCGACCAGTGAGCAGGGCTCTGGTTTGATCTTGTCCTTGAGCTCAGGGAGCTGGGTGGCAGCTGTAAAACTGAAGTCAACATCTAAACCAGGGAGTTATTTATGAAGGCAAAACACCCCAAAACACCCCAATTCCTCCAGCTAAAAATATGTTTCACATCAGAGGGTGGTATTTGAAATTAGTAGTTTAGCATGTCAGAGAGGTGTCCAGATGCCATTAGCAGCATTTTTTGCCATTAAGAAATTGGTATTTGTCAGCTATTTCTGCCCAGAGTTGTGTGTGATGCCACAGTTTCCCTTTTTACATGCAAAAGGAAATAACTGTGGTGGCAATCTGGTCTTTGTCAAAGCTGTAGGTACTCAACCACAGAGCACTCCTTCCTCATACCATAAGCCCCATTGGGAGTGGAAATCATCTACCAGAGGAAGAGCCAAGGAAAAGCAGAATGGGAGAGGATTTTGCCTTGGCCAGGTGCCTAGAGCAGAGTCCCCCTCTTGCCAGTGTCACCTCAGTGCCAACAAAGAGGGAGCACCCTGGGGACCTGACCCCTCACTGCCTGGGCTCCTGGGCTGCAGAGACCCAGTAGTCCCCTGCAAGGGTGCTGGGGAAGTGCTGCTGTGCCTCCAGCCAGGTGACCAGATACAAGGCAGCCATCAGAGGTAAATCCCACTGCTTTGCCAGTCCGCAGCATACAGGTTTCCCTCTCCTCCTTTCTACAGCACAGGAGAGCTTGAAGCTACACCCTGAGATCCCTCCTGGACCCCTTTCCTTGGCCAGCAGACACTGGTGGGATGGAGGAACCGGCATGCTCAGCCTTGGCTGGACCTCATGCTGCAGTGTTACCCCTCAGGTTCTGTCAGCCCTACCAAAATGATGGATGTTATCCTGCCATAAGCCAGGCAGCCTGTCAGTGTATTTGCAGTACTCAACCACCAGCCCCTGTTTGTTTTTCATAAAGAACTCTAAGCTCTGATGTGTTGAGAAAAATCCAGATTTATCTTTAAAACTTTGGTTCAGCTTGAAAATCATTGTTTTTCTGGCAAACTAAATACATCATGAACATTTTTAAGGGGCTCCTGCATGAGGTCTTCATTTAGCTCTCACTAACACCACAGTCATGTATAGCCATCTGGCAAAAGTCTTCTGGAGAAATATGACAGACAGCCCAGAGACAGCCTTCAGAAATAACCATGCAGCACTGACATAGTTCAGATGTTTGATTTTACCAAAGATCCTTCTGGACATATATAAAATAGGCCTCAGTGAACACACCCCCTCAGAGGCTCGCTGCCAGCACAGCAGCAAATAACAGCTGCAGTCAGTGTGCAAGATGTCCCATGGTACCAGGGGGGGATGGAAAGGCTGGAAATGAAGCTGGCCAGGAGCACTGCAGCCCCCCAGCACCAGCACAAGCTGCTGACACTGTCCTGGGGACTTGTGAGAATCATGCTGGGTGCATGACAGTGAGTTTTGCCTCAGCCAATAGGTGAATCCCTGGGCTGGCTATGGAGGCAGCAGGTAGAGTTTCCCAGGAATTGTCAGCATTCACTGTGTCCTTTCCATCTAGTCCTGAGTGCAAGACAGCATCCCCAAGGAGCAGTCACCTGGCTGGGCTCACCTGGAGTCAGTGAAATCTGTGCAACTTCCTTGCCATCATAAGACAGTTTTGCAGGACAAAAATAGGGGCTGTATCAGCCCTTCATCTGGATAAAAGAGTTGATAGCCCACAAGCTGATGTGCTGAGGTTTCAGCTGCATTGAAGCTGACCATCTCATTAAGTTTTAAGGAACAATTTCAAATACATATGTAGTTTTAGAAGAGAACTGGGTTGTTATGCTACAGTCAGCCCCCTGCTTACTTTCTAATCCCTACATAAATGTATGAAAAACCCCAAAGATTGGATTTTATCTGTTGTGCTTTACTGTCACCCTTCCTTCTGGCTGGGATGCCTGTGTCCAAGGAGCCAAGAAGCATTTCTCTAAATGCTGACAAAAAACCTGGTCTGGCATTCTGCAGAGGGTAAGGGCATCTTCCCATACACCGCCCAAAAGCTCCTGTGGGCACCAAGCTGCCTGCAGGCTGTGCTTCTCTCTATATTATTCTGTCAGGTTAGTGGGGCTGGCACTGAACCAAAGCAAATGGTTATTCATTAAGCCTTCAGATCAATTTGACAGAAAATAGATATAGAAAAAGAGAGTTTATAGAAAATAAAACACAGAACACCAAGATTTGGATATCATCAGTTGATTTCTTCTCCTCTTTTCAGGGTCTATTTCTGCACTCCAGGAACATTCACACACATTTAGGATTCAGAATTTCTTCATGTTTTGACCTTCTCTTTTCCCTTCTCTCTGCTTCCAAGCAGGCATCTTGGCTACCAGGAATTTTGCACACAACCAGCCAGTCAGTGTGGCCAGCACTTAGGTCACCCATGGCTAGTTGGGAATCCCCTTGTTTCTAGTCAGCTTTTTTACCTTCTCTGAGTAGTTTTCTCTTCATTCATAAAGTTTTCCATGTCTTTTTAGGTTCCATTTATAGAATATTACTTGCAAACTCATGAGCTTTGGTAGATTTGGAGATTCTCATGGAGAAATAAGAAAAAGGAGTGTGTTGTCCAGCTGTCTCAGGAGCAGCATGCCCTTCCCACCTTCTCTAGCCCTGGGAACTTCACACCACGTGCACTCTTCATCAAAGCTCCAAAAATGAGGCTTTGGCAATTAGTAACAAAACTAAAATACAGCCATTCAAAAAAACATTACTAGAACCACACATACAGACTAAAACCACTTTTCCAGTAATGAGTTCAAGATGGATAAAATATAGGTCACAGGGTTCCAAAGAAGGAAGAATTTGAGGAGTCAACCCTTAACATTTCCTATCTTCCAAGTGCTCTGTTTTACTGTCTAATTGTTTACTGCTGTCGACTCTTGATTATCTGGTGTAGTGAAGGATTGGGATGACCAAGACAAAGTAAGAACAAAGATAATACAAAGCATATGGCAATTAAATGGTAGGAAAAAACCCAAGAGCAGTGTGGAAGTCTGGGTAGCACTGACCTGGGAAAGGGTTGATGTGGAGAACCATGTGATGGAAAAAGGGTGCAGCTGATCCAAGCTATTTTGTAACTCACTTTGGGTTCCCTGTGTTCCCAGAATGATTAATGCCCAGCTTTGTTAACCTGCCTGTGAGTGGCTGAGGACTGTTTTATTTATTTTTCCTTTGTGGCCACATCAGTCCAATAAAGTGTTTTACCCTCTGTGTGTTACTGGTGAATGTTTAAAGCAAGGTCAGCACAGGGGAATGGTGAGCAGTTCACACTGTCAGCCACCCCCCAGGTCCCTGCCAGCCCTGCCAGGAGGAGTTGGCCATCCTGGCCAGTGGTGATGCCCTCCCAGCCCTGGTTCTGGGTGGGCAGTGCAGGCTGTCTCTCCACAGCAAATCTGCTGCAAATGGAGTTCAGTACAGGTGTACGCAGGGAAGCGATTCAGGAATCGTTCCCAGATGTTGTAAAAGGTCTCGAGCTCCAAGCCAAGCTGCTGGGGGTTTTCAAAACAGCTTACCACTGGCTGGAAAATGTTTATAGGGGGAACCAAAAGGCCAGAACATTCATTTATGTTTGATTGCTCAGTGTAAGACTGAATGCCTTCCTTGGGCTTGGGCTATTTGGGCAGGTAGGCTGCAAGGAAGATGTGCAAAGCTTTATCAGGCAGCTCATTCAGGAGAGCTTATGACTTTCACAGAACTACTTTCTGAGCGGCTTTTTTCCAAAGTAACCATCCTCGCTCTCTCCCTCTGGCACTGTGACCCTGGAACAAGCGTATCACAATTTTGGCATGTGTGGGACATGCTACCACAGTACAGCAATATTATATGGCAAGTACAACATATGTTTTGGAAGAGAGTTCGGTTTATTTTAGCTGCTCCAAATTTACTTGACCTGTTTAATCCAGCTTTCACACTACATCATTTCAATGACTGGGACTGCTTTTAGGTCGTGCCCCACAGAACATATGCAGCCAGTTGGCCTTTCATCTGTATGCTTAATTGTCCAAAATTATTTCCATGTGATTAATATAAACCCACAACATCCATGATAGGCCAGGCCACTCCATCATCAAGTTATGTTTGGCAGGTGCAGGGTTTGTCCCACTGAGAAAGGAATAGTGTGAACACAGCACGCTGGGGAGCCCAGACTGCTTCCTAGCTGGGTGTTATCTGCTTGCTCCCTCTCTAGGCTGGGTGTGAGTTGATACTGACTCAGGCACCTACAGGACACCAGTGAGGGGCAAAGCTCGTGGCACGGACAGCCCCATCCTGCTCTGGATGCTGAGCTATGGCGTTGCTTGGCTCTTTACTGCTCTGCAAAGGGAAACAGCAGCTCGGGTAGTTCTGGTGCGGGAGCTGCTGCCTCCCCAGTGATACTCAGACACGCCTCTTCTCTTGGGACCTCCCTTCTGAACCCACAGCAGAGCACTGCAGCTGCAAGAGCTGCTGTGGTCCTGAGGCTGAGGTGAAGGTGCAGGGCCAAGTGAGTCCCATGACTGCTGCAGGTGGTCTCTGGCACATGCCCCGCTGGGGGATGGGACAGCAGAGAGTGCCCTGCTCATGGATCACACCAGAAGCACCACAGGTGTTGTCAAGGGATGAACAGCCACAGTGGCTACACCTTCACCCTGCTCCCCAATGCACCTGTGCTGCAGTTGTAGCTGTGTCCTCTGTCTTGCAGGGACTTTAGTGTAGTACCCTGTATGGGGCCCATGCCCCATACAAAATGAGGTGATTGCTGTGGCATCATTTCTTTACAAGAGAGCTGCTCTTTCCCCCCTTCTACGCTCTGTTTTTTCCTGTCAACAGCAACAACCCTCATCCCTGCCTGGCAGCAACTCCCTCACCAGCCAACTGAATCATCCTGGAGACAGGAGGCTTTTCTGGGTGCTAAAACTTTACAAGGCAAAGGCTTAGAGAATACACCCATATGCCCTGCCTGGAAACTGGCTCCCACCTCTGCGGAAAAAGCCAGACAGTCTCAATTAGGCATTCGTGGAAAGTGGGGACAAGCTGGGGCTGGAGCCAGAAGCTGTAAAATTTTCCACGTTTGCCAGCACTGATCCTGCAGACCCGTCTGCTCATTCCATCTCGGCCTCCTTCTCACTAGGCAACAAAATGTGCTGAAAGGAGAAATCAGGAGGATCGTTTTCATACCCAGCATTCTCTGGTTGGGATGGTTTTTGTTGTGCTGCAAAACCATTGCACTGTGTAACTTGTCTTCCCTAAAGCTGAGGGGAGCAAAATGATCCCCCAGCAGTGTGTGCTCCACCCCAAGGAGCTGTGCAGTGGCTCCACCAAAACAAGCAAAGAGGCTCCAACCAGGCCATTCCTGGGACAGAAAAATCAGAGTCATCCCTGATGAGAAATCCTCCTGGAGCTCTTGCAGTGAGGTTTGACAGAAGGAACTTCGGGAAGAAAAGTCAGAATTATTTGGCTGTAACCCAGCTGCAATTGGCCACACCTGGGACTAGTAGAGCAAGCACGAATTCAGCTCACAGCCCTTAGAAAGCAGTGCTGTCTGCCTCATTTTTTTGGAGAAAGTTTTTTGGTTCTCTGCTAAGCCAGTGACTGGGATTGTGTGAGAAAGACCAGAAATCACAATTGTGACTGGAATACAGAGGCCTTGATTTGGTTCCTGTAAGGGCAGGGAGGTGGCTGTGGTCACTTACCTGCATCCCTCTGCAGAACAAAAGCATTTCTTAAGAGTATGACTGGCAGTGGAGAGCACCAGGGTGTTTGTCTGTGCTGCAGGTGGTGTGGGGCAAGGGCTGGAATGTGTGTGGCAACACAATTAAGGATGTTTGGAGGGGACAGCATGTTAATGTAATTCCAAATTTGGTTTTGAAAAACCAGGGACAGTGCAAATCATGTAATACCACTTTGGACTTAAAATGAGCAACAACTGTAAAATACAGACTTTCTTCTTTACAGACAGTGAGGAGGAGTTGGGAGAGGCAAGAGAAAGTGGGGAGGTACAAGGCATAGAGGGACTTGGAATTTACAGTTCCAGTTGTTTTGGGCACAATCACTTACAACCTATATCTGTAGGTGAAGGAGCCTCTGATTAAGTTCACCAATTTTATAATCTAAACATACATGTCTCACTCCAGTCACTGAACAGACTTTACCCAGATGAGTTTTTTAGGAAATTAGTTTGGGGTGTTTGTCGTTTGTTTACTTGCTTGTTCTGCGTAACAGAACACAGTGTTGAAGTGAATTCATAGCAGATTTCTTTTTCCTTTTTTCTTTTTCTTTCTTAGATGTTCCCAAAGGGGATTGGTTACATGCTGGAGATTAGACAGTATCTGCACTAAGAAAAAAGTGCCTTTTTTAACTCTTAAGAAAACCAGAATATGTGCCAGGGTGAAAGTGAGGCTTATATGCCCATCACTACTTGCTGTATTGTCTGTCTTTACAAAAAGAACCAGGGTGACAAATTTCTCCTACTTATCATATTTAGAAAGCTGTTTGAAATCAGACAGATTTACTGGTAAGGTGTTGAAGGGAAGAATATGTTTATGAAGTGCATTAAATTTTATTTAAAAAAAATCTAAGATTTACTTCACACCTACAGTGCTTGAAAGAGCAAATCACACATACCTCAGGCTGAATTTCCCTTTTGCTGGGACTGTAAAGCCTTATTTGAGACCCTATTGTTTCTTCTCTTGTGCTAAATTCTTGCAAAGAGGTGCACAGGGTTCAGTGCAGGAAGGAAATCAGGGGAGAAAAAGGTCACTTTCTTCTCTTGGCTATATTTATTTTACAAAAGCCTCCTTATGTATCTTCTTTGGTCTGAATATTTCTGTCTGCCTCAGACTGACATTTCCTCCATGCATAGAGAGATGGGCAGAGGTAGTTGTGGCAGAAAAGATAAAGCTTTTCTCAATCCAGACATGCACATCTCATGCCTTTCCTGCAGCTCCTGGGTGTGAAGCTGCACCCTTGGAGTAGAAGGCTTAAAATCAGTAGATGGGGAAACATGGGTGCAGGCTGACCAACCTCCTTGTCAATTCAGGGTGTCCTTGGCTGTGGCTCGGTGCTGGCCAGAAGGGCTGAGCACAGCACGGCTGGAACCGTGCAGGAGCCCAGCACAGCCTGGCTGCCTCCCATGGTGACACTGTGCATGGCTCAGCCAGAGCCTCTAACCTCATTGTTATGAGCTCCATTTACTGGACCTTTTGGATGCTAAGAGGTGATTAAACACCTCTTAGAAATTTTCCTTGGCGCAGTAAATTCTTTTGTGACCCCAGAAAACCATATGGTAAGGCCAAGCAAGGGCTAAACCCTGTCCTTGCCACTTGGAGAGCAACAGTGGTGGTGTGGCCCAGCAAACAGGAGTGCAGTGTATAGATACATTTAAAATAGCTTTAAAAACAGCTAATTAGGAATAGCTTTTTTAAAAATACCGTATGCAAAGAATTTAAAAAAAATTAAACTCAAACAAAAAAAATTTGCTACAGTAGTGCAATGTTCTGTTGGAGACTACAAATTATGGTAGTTTTCAATTAGTTTCCTGTTAAGTAGCCCAACTAAATGTGAGCACAGCTGAGTTGCAAGGTCAGAGCATGAATGCTGGAGAACTGAAGGGTATTTCCCTGGGCATGTCTGTTTGAGTCTTGCCCAGCAGCTGTCAGGTGCCTGCTGGGTGCCACATATTTCCTTACATATGGGGCTGAAGTATGTTTACATTCACATATTGCAGCTCCCAATGTCACACAAAAAAATAATCCTTCGGCCAGACAACAATCAGACTAACACTTACTCAGATATCCTCTTTCCTACAGCAGTTTAGTGAGGGAAAAGATACGAACCACAGGCAGTCAACCTTCTGTTGGCATCATCTCTTGCTGCTGGAGGCTTCTGTGCTTTGGGACTTCCTGAGCAGGGTCACAGCTTCGTGGTTAATAACCCTTGCAGAGTTTAATTTTTTTTAATGTGGTTTAGTAGTTGGTTTTGATCTCATTTATTCTTTTGACAGCTAGAATATCCCATGACTATGCATTTCAGTCTGCTGTGTGAAATTTTTTGTTTTAATTATATTACCTCAGATGTTTGTATCCAAAATTCCTTTTTTCTAGGAGAGTTGTAGAAGCAATTAATATTTCTTCCCTTATTTGTGTCATTTATTATATTGTGGGGTACTAACACATCTGCCTTTAATGATCTCTTTTCCAGAAGATGGAAGCCCAGTGCACAGTCGCCTTTCACAAGGAAATAATTTCTTTCATTTCTTCATTCCTGAATTTTTTGATTTCTGTTTTGTCCTTCTAAAGAGATAAGGATTATATAATGATGTTTTCTCTTTCTTTTCTTGTTCCTACTTCCAAATCCTCTGTTTGTCTCTTTTTTTAACTATTATGGCTGAGTTGAACAATCCAAAATAACACAACACACTTATTCCTGACTATTAGAAGCTAATTTAAATCTGTTTTTCAATATGCACCATTTGGGGTGTCTTTCACTGAGCATCAGGGACTCAGCTGCTACTTGTGTCTGGTTTTGCTTTTGCTACTCTGAATCAGTGCATTACTGTTCATCCCCCAACTTAATATACCTAGTTTCATTCCTTCAAATCCTGGAACATGTTGATGTGAGTGGTTGTCTTTATTTAACTCAGTCACTTTTGCTTCAGTTTAATTAAAGAAATGCAAAAATACTTGTAGCCAAGTATCTAAAGAAGTAACCGCACCTTACTAGCCGGGCAAGGTATTAGTTGTTGTGTGTAATTGCTTTGTATTCACAAATTGTCACAGACATTCAGAGGCATTAGCAGGGCATGTTGGAAAGCAATTTTAATTGATTGATTTCAAGGTGTTCTAGTCAAGATTCTGTGTAGTGGAGTTTACTTGTGTATATCCCTTAGTGAAATTTCTACAGCTGCGGAAGCGTTAACTGTGTTGATCTTTCAGTTCCTGTGAACATTAAAAGGAGAGTTGTCTCTCCTAGATGTGAACTGAAGTATCCTTTGCTTCTCAGCAGCCTGTGAAGATTCCTGTTGGTGGCACTGATGTCTGTGCTCTTTTTTCCTGTAGCACTTGGGGAGGGCTCTGGGTTTGTGCTGCAGCAGGCAGAGCCAGGCAGGAAGCACTTGCACCTGTGGAGGAGCTGGTGCCCACCCCCATTCCCCTCCATCCCTTTCCCACCCCCCCACACAGCTGGCCAGCACAGATGGAGCCCTCAGCAATCAGGGCTGGTAGCCAATATAAGTGAGGCAGAGACAAAGGAGGCCCTTTTCAGGGGCTGTGTGTTTCAACTCTCTGAATTTTGACCTGAGGGTACTCAGCAGAGGTATTTTTTTCCTGTGCTAGTGGTTTTTTTTCTATTTATCATTGTTTTATTTGCAAGCAGGGAGTTTTGAGGTCTTGCTTCCTATTACTTCTGCAGTGTTTTCCTGTATTATTCCTTCAAGTTTTGCTGGGTGAAATCAAGTTGGGTATGTCTGGCTTCTTGGCAATCCTTTAAGCTGTACCTCCTTATGTTGCCAAACTCTAAGGAAACTTAATGGAAAGCTGGCTAGTGTTAGATTTCCCATACCTGCTGCTTTGATGTGTTCAGAAATTGTCTAAGAGAAAGCTTTCTTATGGTGTTCTGGCATTCTCCTCTCTGGCTTCAGCTGGTGAACTAGGAAACTAGAGTGGTGATTAGAAGAAAATCTTTGGTTTGCACCTTACTCCCCTTAAAATGTACATAAAGCATTTGGCTATGATTTGCTTTCTTTGTAGGCATGGGGTTTGGTAGGGTGAGCTGGGCTGTAAGGTCCCTTTTTATCTCTTATCAAAAAAAAAAAAAAAAGGAAAACCTTAATGATGACTATATTTTTATTTAGCTAAGCTCATGGCATAGAAATAAACCTTTCAAAGAATTCCCAGAGTTACTGCTGCTCCTGGTCTCATAGGCCCTGGAGCCGTGTGCCTGGGCAATGCTGTACCCAGGGCTGTCTCACAGTGCTCTGTTCTCTTCCACAGCAGTGCTGGCTGCCTCTGCTACCCTGGGCTGCATGTCAGGGATGCTCCAACACCTCACAACTGCAATTGCCTCTGCTTCAGTCTTGGTCCTTTGGATAAAGACCCCATAAAGGCTGACTGAGGTAGGTGTTTCTCAGCATGTTCATTTGCAAAATGTCTTACAAAGTTTGCAAAATGGTTGTGAGAGGTATTAACCTAAGTTGTTTGAATGAGGTTTTGCAGTTTTGGTATAATGACCAGTTTTCTGGGTTTGGTTATCTGAAATGTGTTTGAGATACAGATGGAGAGGAAGAGCAATTGCATTACTTTCAGTAAAACAGAGGTGCTTGAGGAGTGCTGGTTGTCCCCACATAGGAGTTGACAAATTATCTGTTTCTCTAAGTCCAGAAGGTGAACACTAGAGAAAAGCAAACCTAAATGTTGCATTCTATTTTTCAGGATCACACACTACATATACTGATCAAGAGTAAGAATTTTATGTGTTCCAGTTAAGAGGTTTCTTTAGTTCTTAGTGGAAAGACCTGGCTGTCAGCATTCAGCCCTTGGTGTTTTGGGTTCCATTTTCCTTGCCAACATCTCCTGTGTACAGCCTTTGCAGAGGGGTATGGAGACAGGAGCAGCCTTTTAAACATTTGACTGTGCTGCATGGCAGTGAATATCCCCTTCCCAGCTGGGATTTTAGGTCTAGTCTGTATCCTGCTATACAGCAGGAGGATCTGAGAAGAAGCTTTTGGTGTGATGTGACTAACATGAGGAGTAGGAGCCTTGGTGTGCTGTTTAAATGGGTTTTCATTTAAGAATAATGAAACAGCTTTTTATTTTGAAGTGTCAGTGTTATATGAAATCCCTGTTAATGAAAGCACTATTATTTTCCTGTAGTGGGAGTCATTTGGCCCTTCCATTACAAGCAGGTTGGTGCATTGTCTCTTGACCTCATTCACACAGAGCAGGAAGGGGAAATGCTTCGGCAATGAAAATGATGGAAGAGTTATTTGATTGTTTTTGTTGATGCTATATCATTTGTGTTCATCTACTTTTGTTTTAAATATGGAAAGGTTATTTCTTTGAGGAATCATAGAAAATGTGGTAATAGGGAGCTAAGATTTGTGGTTCTACTCAGCATGTTTTCTTGTCTCAGTTGAGTGCTAAATCTGAGGTGTTTGTGGGTTTTTTGGGAAGCCCCAGGTCTTCTGTAAAAAGAAAGATGTATTTCAGTTCTGAGCTTGGCTTTGTGGCTTGTGTTTGCTATGGGAAAGTGCTGTAGCCAAATTTTAAGTGAAGAAGTGAAGTATGCTTTATTTTTCAAAAATAATTTTACCAACAAGTTCTGAATATGTGCTTTCCCTTTCCATGGGGCTCAGCTGGGGATGTCTTTCACCATTTGATGAAATAGTCACTGTTTTCAAGGCTTCAGAACTGTAAAATTCCTTGTCAACCTCTTCTTCCTCCATTGCCTGACAGTGCACAAATGTGGACGTGTTTTTGCTCTCTCTCATGTGGACTGAATGAGGACTCAAATCCATAAATCAGATTTGCTATGTGATAGAAATGGTGTCAATGTGGTGAAGATCTCCAAGTGGCAAATACACAGTGTGTTTTTTAGCAATGATCAGGCATAAAAAAAATGTGTGCTGGTGTGTCTAATAAATTTTTTCTGCTTGTTTTAAATGAAGGCAATCTCTTGTGTTAGAGGCAGGATACCTAAAATCCAAAGTTAATTTCTTGACACCCTTATTTTGGCTTCCAATCACTACAGTATTGTCAGTCTTGGGAGAAAAGAACTTGCCACTGAACTTTGGCTGGGAGTGTGAGAAGAGCATTGCTAATATACAAGCATTTAGTTGGACTAGTTCTTGCTAACTTCTTGTGTTTGCAAAGAATGATGAATGTTATTTTTCACTACAGCAGCTTGCTGGCACATATACTTTCCTATCCAACCAAAGGCTACAAGTGTACTTTGATTATAGAACGTTTTCCTTGAGAAGGAATAGGCTGTTAGAAACAGGACCTGGCACCATTAACCCGAGGTGTCCCTCTAGCAGTGAAGAGCTGTCACCCTGATATGACCAGGCTCCTTGCAGCAGAGGCACTCACTGCAGTGGAGAAAGTCTTCTTCCCATGGTCTGGGTCATGGCTGTGGTAGGGCAGGTTTGCTCCTCAGGCGCCAGACTGTGACTGGCCAGGCCTTAGCCAGGAACCCACTGCAGCTGGGAGTAAATTGTCAAAGGAAGGAATGTTCAAGAAAACCATGCCACACTCTTGCTGGTTTTTTTGCAATACTTTAATACAGCATTAAAATGCTAGAATACTAGAGGAAAGCTGTATACTATCCAGCAAATAAGGCACATGTCGGAATGCCATTTTATGGACAATCCACAACAGAGGTGTTACAGTCTCGGTAGCAACACAGTCACCAGATGAGCAAGCTGTCATCTTGATTGCTGAAACAGAACTGGTACCTCTGAGGCCTTTGTCCATAGGTTTTGTTTGTTTTAGCTGTACAAGTTTATTAACAGTTACAGAAAAAGAAATTACACAATTTGCCAACTGAATCTCACAAGGTCAGTGGGTACAGTTAAACAAATGTAATAATCATTAGGTTAATTTTTTTTAAAGCTGAAGAAATTCATAAAATAGTGTTAGTTTTAGCACTATTACACAATGCAGTGAGTGCTGTACTAAATAACCTTTTAAAGGAAACAAGAATCCAGTATAGGGCTGGGCTGACCTCCCATTTTAGCATGGTAAAATATCAAACTAAAAACTCAATCCTTCATAATATAATCAAACTACATGAAATGTAAAGTGTAAAATGCTTCGAATACGTGCACATGCATATTCTATATTGCTATCAGTTCTAATTAAAATAAACGTAAACCCCTACAATAATCTACTTCAATCCTTTTCTCTTACATCCTTTGATTGATATTATTGCTATAGATGATACTGCATAGCTGAGCTCACAGTCTGCAAAGAGTTGTGAAAGTCAAGTTAAACAGTGTCCCAACCAACTTTCTTCCCCTCTAGTTCTGGGGAAGGAAAGAGCCACCATTTGAAACCCACCACTTGTGCTTCGGAGTTCCTGAAAGCTGAGTCTCCACGGTGCTCTCAACACCGGTGTGTCTCTCACAAGGCCATAAAGTGACAGTATACTGATATTTGCTCCTCACTTGCTACATGTCTAGTGATAGCTTTTCTAGCACTCGTTCCCCAAATACACATAAATAAACCGTATAAGCATTTTCATATAAGTCTAAGCACTTGAATAATACACTGGTTACTTAATACTGATATTTTCATCCAAGGATAACAAAAACAATATGGCTTAAAGAATTGCAAGGTTTTTTGTCAGAATTATGTACCAACTTTCATATAATATTTTATGTAGACAATATTTCCTTCTTAATGTAGTTCTGTTGCATACTTTATACAGACAAAAGCATTGTAAAAAAAACGTAAATTATTTCCATAAATATTTTCTTGAGGATACATCCTTAGTTCTGCAAAATACTGCAAAATACTTAAGAAAACTCTTACCTCCGTTAGTATCCTAGTTGAGAGGAAGGCCCTTCTGAAAGCTTCCCAATTGTAAAAACTTTGCCCAAAAAACAAACAATACTTTTTAAAAAGGCCCTCAAATATATACAAAAAGTTACTGCAAAGAGTTTCCAGATAACAATTCAGTATTATAAGAAATATTTGTAACCATTCAAAAATTTTAACATCTAAAAAGGTTTCCAAAATACACACATAGTATTAAAAAAAAAATTGAAAGAAACTCTATGTCAAGTATAACTCAAGATAAATACACATCTGCAAGTAAAACTGTAAAATACTTCATACAGGGGTAAACATTTATATCAATCATCTATAGCTAGTAACTGCACACGATTGTCCCTTTGAAATTCATCCTAGAAACACAATCCATCATCCCTATATCTAAGATCTCAAACAGCCCTCTGAGCACTTGAGCGATATAGCAACCTCAATGGACAGCACTGGTTTTGCAGATAAGAAAGAGATATGGGTGGAAGCCCACTTGGGAGTGGAGTGATATCTGAAAGAATGGTTTTTCTATGGGGATAGTTCAATCACATTTTAAAGTATGTTGGCAAAGGCAAGTGGAAAATATATGTCTATCTACTTAACTTGAAAAACACGTGTTGATGATTTATTGCTTACTGTTCAGTGGAAAACTCTTAGGATCCAGAATAGGACAAAAAAAAAATCTTCTGTGTGACTGCAGGACAAAGACCACTAGTCTATGGAGTCTGACATTTCCAAAAGCTCTAAACTTTTAATGTTTTAAGTAGGTTTCGGGTTTTTTTAAAAAATGCTAGAGTGTCACAGGTATACAATCCATGTATAATCTAAATTTCTTGTTATATAAAAAGGTAAAATGTAGATAATACTTTTAGGTATAAGGCTTCTCTCAGACATATGTAACTTCACATTTTTAGTTTAAAAACTAAGTCCCATATAATGGGGAACTTCAAAATACACCTCTTTTCAGAAAGAATATATACTCTTGTGTATTTATCTGAAATTAAATAGCAACTTTGAGACAAAAATGTCTCAAACATTGCTTGTGTGGCATCATTTTACATCTGTTGTAGCAGCAGTAGGAACTGGCTAAAATGGGGCCATCCTTTAAATGACTAGGATATTTCTTCATCACCTTTAAATGAAGTATTTGTAATAACTTCATTGTAGCCTCATTAGGTTAAAGCAGCTAAAAACCCATGACACACATTTCAAATTCCTCAAACATTTTTCCGGAGGTGTGCCAATGCCAAATTTGATATGAAATGTTTATGACCAACTCATTAAAGAAATTGCAGGGTGTTTATTTGTTTGATTGGTTTTTGTTGCTGGTTTTAAAGAAATAAATGGAAGTTTAAAAAAAAATCTAAAAAAAGGTGAAAATTTTAAAAAAATAGAATAGGACAATGTATTGGTGGGCTGTCAACAGCAAGCATCTGAGGTTGAAAATCCAGTTTGCCAAATAAATGCAGAGAGCCAAACTGCTCTCAGGTATGCCTCTAAAGAATACTCAGTTTAGGGAGGCCTGTATTGATTAAAAACTCTTTTTGCTGATGCTTGCTTCACTCTTGCTAATACTGTCTACTAATGCCTTCAATAATTGCTAGCTGATGCTCTCAGTGCAGAGAGAGAACATCCGAAAGCAGTCACTAAAATTTAAAAGATAAATCAATTCCTCATTTTTCCCATCAAAACTCTGCACCTTTACCCTTTGTTTTCTAATTTGAAGAGAGCTGGTTACATGTATAGGTGAATTCCCTTTGTGTGGGGAGGGAGGGAGTAGAAGTAATCTATATTTTGTAATCAATCATCCTTTCTTTCCTTCGAAATAAAAATTCAGAAATGTCCCTTCTCTGCCACTAACTAAAACCCAATGGTCCTAAGCTGTTACACACAATTATGTGATGTGTTTTCCAGCCGCTCCCACTGCACAGGCTCAGTGCGGAGCGAACGCTCGGGCCCCGGGCTGCAGTGCCAGCAGCCGGGCCATGCAGGCAGGGACGGGGGTCCGAGCTCGGCGCTCCTGCCCTGCCCGGGCCGGCCCGGGGGAGCGGGGTCCGGCCTGCGCAGGGAGGAGGTTCCCGCTGCCCCGGCACCGCCGGATTGCTGCCTCGCCTTGGGCAGTAAAACCACGGCAGTGTCACTCCGTGCTTTCCCACACCTTGCGTTCTTCGTCTGCTTCCCCCCAGCGCCAGGGCAGGGGGAGATCCGCTCTCCTCTTTGTTACAGATAGGCTAAGTATCACTTAAATACTCTATATGTCTCCTGCCTAGGAACACATCAATAATATAAATACTGAACTCTCATAAGTATGCTCTCAAGAATTGTTATGCTGCACCTATAGACGTTGTGTTAAAGTAGATCATGTGTATTTTTAGTATAATCTAAAAATCCATAAGCTAAAGGCGTTGCCTTGCCGTGTTGAATATGGATAAACAATTCTTAATAGGGCACTGTCATGAAAATACCAATGCTTATAATGGCATCTTTTAGTCAGGTTTTTGTCAGAACCTGCTGGTGTGTGATCTAGTGATACAGCTATATCAAGAGTTGTGGTATTTTACTGGTTTTAGTGGTTATCATAACAGGGAGATAATTTCAGTACTGAACAAAATGTTTGATAGCAACATCCTAGTTTCAGGGAGAAAATAAAATAACGTTTTCTCTTCTTTTCATCTAAGAGGGTTTTTCTACAAGTTGTTTAGCTAGATGTGAACCATCTAGGTGATTTTTTTTGTTCCTGTACTATTAAGTGCTCAAGAGGAAAAAATAGATCTGGTCTAAAATGCTCCTCTTTCAAAATTACTCATGCTTGAAACAAACTATTGAGATTAATCCTAGAGGTCAAGCTTAGAAAATCCACCCCTAGATTTGCTTGTGTATTTTCTTACTTGTATAGACAGATTAGTATCTTTGTTGAGAGAATTTGTCTCTAAGTTAATTTGTGAATCTGTGCAAAAGAATGTGTTTGCATTTGAAAATGCTAAAACTGCATATCTTCACTAAGGCAACTGAATTGTTTATTAGTGTTACTTTCAATAATATTATTTTCAGCTATTTTAGTTGGAGTTGCTAACTGGGCAATAGTAGTTTCCAAGTGATTAATTTAGTTAATTCTATTTTAGCATTACACAGCACTTTTCATCCAGTGATGCCAAAACACTTAAGAGATATTAAGTAAACCTCACAACTCTCCTGTGAGGTAGGTATGCTAAAGTATTATTACCCCCTTTTTGCAGTTGGGGAAACTGAGGTCCAGAAGGATCTTGTGACTTGCCCAAAATCAGGGAGCTATGGGAGAGCTGTGGTCAGAAGCTGGGAGTCAGGATGCTTATCCATTGCTGTGAGGAGCAGGCTGGGTCTCTCAGGCTGCCCATAAATAATAGAGTTTTCAAGACATGTACCTGCCACTCCCACCAAACAAGCAGATGCAATTTTGCCCTGCTTATAGCAAAGCAGGGAAATGGCAAGAGCTGGACCCTGCAGCAGATTTGTCAGGAGCTACATGTTCTCTAGGTGAATACTCATAATAAGTTCTCTACTTTCTTTATAGAAGCTTGTCTTGACATACTGGTAACATCCTGCTATCACTTGGCATAAACCCCCCACTTTCTTTGCATTACAGAGCTAGTCCTCAGAACACATTTATTTCACATCAAGTTATTTAGGATTTAAAGTATTTTCTCTAAGTATCATTCACACAAATCAATCTCCCTAAAGGAAACTTCATAAAAATGTAAATTGCTGATGTAACCCCCCCCCAACCTCTAACATTATTCCTCTAATTTTTTTAGTGAATACTACAAATTAATTGCTTGTTGTGTCCTTTTGCCAATGTACTCTCATGTAGACGTACAATCAGGATACTGTCTCGAGGTACTTTCAGTTTGCCAATCCCTGACAAGATGTTCTTTGCAGCAGGCTGTCCCTGTGCAAAGTTCTACCTGAAATGGGACAATGAAATATAATTCCTAAATTTCTCCCCAGGTATGTAGGTCTTCAGGAAGACATAAAGAAAGAGGGTTATATAGAGTGTTCTCCATGCCTTAAAACACCCCTATGGCTAACGTGTTTCATATCATAACAAATTTCTATAGTAGAAAACAGGACATAAAAATATTTCCAGAAAGTGGCTTTTAAACTACTATAAATAGTAAGTTTGGCTAATCTTTTAGTTAAGGATATTGGGGTCAGTTTTAAGTATTCTTATCCCCTTATTCATAGTAAATTTAATGTGCTTATAGCCTAATGAACATGTCATGCACATAGAAGGGGCCATGTCAGTGGGATTATATGACAAGAGAAGGATCTGGTAGTTGCATAAGCAAGCCAATTTTGTCTCCTACAAAAACCTCTTGGAATCTTATGGCATTCCCTTCCTACCCAACCCACACCCCTCAAACAATTATTCACCTTTTTTTTCATGTCCTGCAAAAATTATTTTGCCTAAGCCCTGCCCAAGAGATGGTAACAAATAGAAAAAAGTCCAAGAAATCAGCAGCACAAACCTCTTAAGACTTTCTAAAACTGGGAAAGCAGTAATTCTCCTTTTATGCTGTGGCTTGTTTTATCTTCCTTTGTCTTGTCATATAATAAGAACAGTGTTCATGTTGTGGGTGAGTGCTTACAATTAGTGGCCCCACAGTTACTGAACCTCTGCAAAAGCCATACATGTAACAAATATTCCTTGTGAACATTATTCCTTGCCTTTTGAAAAGTACTTCATTTCACCTGGCTGTGATATAGGGTCTGTGTAAACAATCAGCAGAACCTGTAACTGCAGTTCTGTTGTGAACATCATCAGTAACACCTTATGTGTGTACATATATAAATTTACATATATATGTATACAAATCATAGTCCTGTAAATACCTATTGCATGCATGCACATGCACAGGAGAAATGTTACATTCTATTAATGGTAAGGCATATTATTAGATAGGCAATATTGGCAATTATTTTAGCTTTTATCTTGATCTGATGTGCTGCTGTTGATGGCATGCTGCCAGAGAATCTCAGGATGATGGGGATGGGAAGAGGCCACGTTGAAGGTTTATTGCACACGGCGGCAGTAGTAGCCCAAGACTTTGCACTTCTCACACAGATGCTGAGGGTGTTCTTTGCTCTGGTCTGACACATCCAGGCCGTCTGGCTTTTCCAGAGGTCTCTGCAGTGGTGGGAAGGAAATCAGGTTAGATCCAAGGTTTTGTCCTTGGTACTCTTTATTCAGCATGTGAAATCTACTGCTATGCCCTAACTGAGCTTTCTACTGGTAATTAAGAAGGTACCATGTTCCTTTCCTGAAGGTATGGAGTGATTTTTTCAGCCATTCAGCTCTACATTGGTTCAGAGTGACCTCACAATTTAATGTCGTTCTTCAAAAAGGTGCTGTTAACTTTGTTGCAGACAAATTACAAAAATACTGAATTGAGGACTTCATTTCTAAAAAGCAGTAACAAAAGAGTTTATTTGCTTAGCTCCAGTAACTTAGATGTCCCAAAGGCACTAACACCTAAAGCCTGGGAATCCCATAACCCAGCAATGCAGAGCAAGGATTATCAATGTTAGGACTAGCTGCTACATGAAGAAAACAGTCATACTATGCACAGATATTACATAGCTAAATGGTGCTTTCCCAATAGGTAGTCCCATGGTTTTGATGCTGAAAGTTTTGAAGCAGAGCAGCTGCAAAGCTTTTAATAAAATTTAAAAAAAATTCCGAACTTATACAAAAACAAACCAAAATCCAACATCATGACACAATCCTTTGCACTGAATCTGAGTAATAAATGATGTACTTTAAATAATATTCATGAAATCAGCATGTTGGAGGAAATTAGGCTGATTCATTGTTATTAGGTATTTGGGCTTTCACTTTTCATGGCATGTAAAAGGCCTCACAGTCATTCTGGAAATAAAATACCCATGTTAAATATTGTGACGAAGTCAAAGGCTTGGGAAGTCTAATAGGTAGGGAAGTGATAGAGATGGGAGGTAGAAGTTAATAAAGTGCACCATTTGCTTGGAAAACACTCCCAAATTCCCTAACCCATAATTGATCTGTTTTCATGAAATGTATCTGAAAGGCTGTTTCATTGCACTGTGCCATGAAGGCAGCAGTTCTTCATGGGACTGTGGTAGACACAGCATGTGGTGTGAAATCTGAAAACTAGCCACAAGCTTCTCACTGTTTTTACAGGGATATTAGACCCTTACTTATATCTTCAAAGTGTGATTCTTGGAGCAGTGGATGGGTAAATAAAAATTACACCATCTTGGCCATTTATGTCTTAACACCTTTCTTAATCTTAAAGACTTTTCTTTATCTGTAAGGTCTTAAAGTACACCTGATCATCAAAGATTTCATTTTTAAGTTCTTTGTCAAGCCACCTACCTGAAACTGTGGACAGGAACAGAGATATTTAAAGCTCTTTTTTTGGCTACGTAATACTGCAAGAACTGCTCATAAATCAGGGAGTAGAAGGGTTTCTCTCTCTGAATAGCTAAAATGACACAAAACATATTCTATCGTCTTGAACAAGGCATGTCAGTGAGTTCTTGCTTGCTTGTACTGGATTTTAGGTGCAACACTCTTATTGTGTTGCACAGCTAGGCAAAACAATATATAGGAGTGATTCAGTAGTGATTGTCAATGATTTGTTTCTGATTCGGTGTTTTGAACTATGAGATTGTCCTGCTCCGCGTAGGTCTTTGAGTCTAACTTCATGTACATTTCAGCTGCAAAGTGGATTTCCTGTGTCAGATGAGGAAGGTAGATGCACTCTTCATCTCTGAATGCCCTGCAACCCTACTGAGCTTTAAATGTTTCATGTCACTATGTTGAGATTTCAGATCAGAACCAGCAAGTCTGTTTCTAGGCTTGCAGTCCAAGCAGTGGTCCAGATACTACTTATTCCACAAGACTGGCCAGTTGAATAAGTGTGTTTGGTCAGAAAACTGCCTACCTCATCTACCACTTATTCCACCAATATCTGCCACAAATATTCTTCAAGAATTTGCATTACATCAATATACAAAGATGAAGCACAGGTTCTGGACTCTCAGGAGTTAATTTACACTCTTCAACAGCGAATGAGAGTTTTGAAATGCTACACTTGAAACAGGCTATTTGACTCAGCTCTGATTGCTTCTACATGCTAGCTGTGCTCTGATTAAAGAGAAAAATACAGCAGTTATCATGTTTATTGATATAAGCCAGATTTTTTTTTTAATATGCAAGGCCTTGGGAATCATTTTTCCTGGAAATAGTGCAAAGGACATTGGGAATGCCTTGAAGCGCCAAGAGTTTTTGGATGGTTTTCAGAAACAATAGCTCTCCGTAGTTTGCTTTCCCCCAGCGTTGATTGAGCTCAGCTTTTTGGCCTGCAAAGCATTTTGATTTCAGAACTGTTATTGTTACCAGTATGTTACGACACAGGCTGGGGAGAGAGGGGTTACAAATGCAGGAAAGCAGGTTGCCAAGGGCCAGCTGGAAGGCACGAAGCCATGCAGAGCCCAGACTGCATTTCTGGTGAGGTGGTGGAGGGCTGAGGCTTTGAAATTGGTAGTGTACTTGTGTGGTTTGTGTCTCAAAACCATTTAAACCCAACTTCTGCATGAAATGAAATCCCAGCTTATCTCCATTTGCCATTTGCTCTTCATGGGTTTCTTGTAAAGGCAGAAAAGAACCCTTTAATCACCCTGAGAGCAAGTGCTCTTGTCCTGCTGCTGTCTGTTACTAATTGAGGAGAACCTAAAAATAATAACCTTATACTCTTGGAACCTTTCTTACACCATGCTAAAAGTGTAGGATATTAGTCACAGAGCTGTGTGTCCATTGGGGCTGGGCTAATCCCCAGCTCTGGTGTGGTGGGAGCAGAGGGGAAGGAGAGGGCGCTGGCACAGCAGTGTGCAGCAGGGCCTGGCTGTTGCACACTGTCAGCTCTGGGGCTGCCTGAGTTCTGCAGGAGACACCAGTAACTGAGGAGGCTGCAAGAGCCTGCACTGCTGCTGAGGGCTCAGCCATGTACTTGGACAGGGTGTGGAGAAGGGGACAGGCTGTTCGGCTGAAAAATTAACTCTTTTCCTTAGAAGGCAGTGAAATGGGACTTGTAGAACAACAGTAAATCCTGCTATGTTCCTCAGGGGAGAGGTATCCTTTTTTCCATTAAATGGAGAGTTTAACTGTAAAAGTTAAGTTTTGTTGTTTTTTTGGCTTTTTTTATGCAAGCATCCACAGTTGTATTCTTCTGGACTTCACTTTTGTGCATCTTTGTTTAATTTTCTCCTGGTAGTTGCAGGGTGGAAATAATCTTGTGCAGCTCCACCAGGAAAGCATTTGGTGGTGGTGAATAAAAATATTGCCACAGGGGAATGAAGCTGACAGAAATTCAAATTTATATATCAATTCCTGACCTGCAAATTAACTTTTGACTATGAGTTATTGCTGTTGCAGTCTAGATATACTGCATGACCTGTGCATTCCCCAACAGTGAGCTGAAATCCCAAAGCTCTCAAACAAAAAAGAAGTGTTAGCTGTTAAAGAAAGCATCACTAGGACATCTTGAGGGAAATGGCTTCCACTAAGGTGTAGAATGGAATAATGTGCCTGCTTCTGTTTTTATTTTCTGCTGTGGAATGGAACAATTTAATTGCACCACTGATGGATAGAGGATCACATCAGAATTCAAATGAGAGAAAACACTTAAAAATTATTTTCTGGACTCATTTACATCCAATCTTAATGCAGCAAATGAGATGATTAGATGTCATATTGGGAGTGTGAATAGAAAGATTCTGCAGCTATTGCTGGCAGGATAATTGTTAGGTTAACAGTCTTAAGGAGCCATGCTTCCCTCAAGAAACACATGCTATCGTGAATTTGTAAATTTTTAGACCAATAAAAAAAAATTGGGCACTGGGGAAGAAAAGATTAAATGCAATGTCCATTCTTGAGCAGCAGGCCCTCTGCTTTTCTATCTGCCTGGGGGAAGAGGGACATGACCAAGGCCCTGGGCTGTCGCCGTGAATCCAAGAGACAGTGATAAGAAGGCAGCAGATCAGAGGCAGGATGCTTAAGGAGAGCAAGCAGGCTCTGTCAGCAGCATGCCTCTGGGACAGGCCAGCTAGGAATGGATGATAACAGCATGAGGGAAATGGTGAAAATCTCTTTTTTAAGAGTTCAGAAAAGCAGCAGTCTGAGGTGAAGTGTATTCCCGTAGCTGGAGTACACAAGTGTGGGCATGCTGGGGAGGGTTTATTAAATCTAAAGAGTCAAAAGATCATACTTGTAGGCTTCAAACTGTTGAAAAGTTTATTGGGCTTGAGTGATTATACCCACCCCTCCCCATACTGAGGGAAGCAAGGTGGCTGTGGTTGCACTCAGATATGGGAATTATGATGAGACCACTGAATTGCCCATGAAAGTAATAACTTGAGCATCATGAGGTATGTATTTACATACCAAATTATTTCCAGTCCAACAGTAAATTCCTGACAGCTGGAAGAAAATAGTGTCCAAGAGGACAAGTCAGTCACCAGATGGCTGGTTCTGCACCAGTGCAACAGCTGTCATCACAAACACCACTGGCCTTAGCCACAAAGTCGGAGAAGAAGCCTTGATAAGAGGCCAGCCAGGAAATAACCACGGGCGCAGATGTTGCTGCTATAGTAGGCAGGGGAAGAAAATGAGAATTCAGAGCTTGGCATCTGGGCTGTTACACTGCCAAGAATGCTGGTGAATGACTATAAGGACTGCCTCTGTTGCTGAAGCAGGGTAAGAAGGAGCATGAACAACCACAAAATCCAAATTCCTTGGAAGAACAGGAGAGGTTTAAGTCTTGTCTGAGATTCCTGTTTATGTTTAGAGTAGCTAAAGTAACTACCTGGGAAACAACTTTTGAAATTGCCATAGAGCAAATTTGTGTGGGTAGTTCTTTAGCTTCCAGTAAGGCTTGAGCTCAATGGGCCTATGGTTTTTGCCCCATGTTCTGTGCATTCCTGTAAGCATTCCCATGGGAAGGTTTGTCACTCGAGGGAGTGGTGAAAATGCAGAAGGGGGAACACAGTGGAATAATTTAGCAAAGCTTGCTTGAGGAGCCGTTTTGCAGCTCAGGTGTGACAATCACCTGATTCCCTACCTGGTGCATGAGTTGGGGAATGAATGGCAGCAGCCCTCCTGTCAGGCCCTTGTGTTACTTCTTGGAATACATGCTCCACCATCTCTTTTAAATACAGAGATTTAGAGCTGTATTTATAGAGCATTCTAAAGTATATACACAGCTGTAAAAGTGCTGAGAAGATTTTTCCTGCCCTAGAGATCAAAAACTCATTCTCACAGCTAGGCCATGTGGACTAAGAGCATAGAGCTGAATTGAGCCATTCCTTGTGGGGAACTGGCCCAGGATAGTTTCCTGGAGTGAATGAGCCTCCAGGAACAATGAGCAGGTGGCAGGAAAGTGTGGCTGCTCTCCTCTCCAGGGACTCACTACTAATGAAAAGTATGCATAGGAAATCAAGATTTGAGCATAGCTGCACAAGCCATTCACAGAGCCAACATATGTGCTTGAATGGCTACCCCAGAGCTATCCAGAGTGGAGATTATTTTCTTCAGTACTCTGATATTATTGCCAGTTACATGGGAGTACTTCAGCACCCCAAACCATTCTTTGTGAGACATGGACAAACCTTACCGTACCGGGAAGTCCATGGATTTGGGGAAGTGGCTGGGGAAGATGAAATACAGCTATGGAGATGAGGATGGGAGAAAAGGGCAAGCCTGGCAATTGAGAAGAAACTCCTAATCCACTACAATGAATATTGAGCAATCCTGAAATAAGATTTTCAAATTTTTGTCCTAAATTGGGCACATGCATCCTACTTTCCTATAGTGACAGTGATGCAGCAAGGCTTGGTGGCCTGTGATTGGATTTCAGCTATTTAATAGGCTCTGAAAGGTTTGATCTGTTTGGTGACAAACTGGGACAATGCAGAGATAGTCACCTGGTGTGGGCTTTCCTGATGAATATACTGAATGGAAACTTTCTGTCATATGCCCTCACCAGGGAACTGTGGTCCTTGACTGTTTTAGATATAGGCTGAGATGTTTATAGTTTTTATAGTTTTGGAAGTTCTTGTAACTTGACAAAAGGTTACTGCATGTTGAGGGAGCAGCAGTCATTTTCATCTGCTAATAAAATGACCATTACTTTTTAAAATTATGTTCCAAGATTTATATTTTTTTTTGTTAGGTTACAAAAATGTTTACAAAATGGTAGGGCAAAGAGTAAGAATAGGAGATGATGAATTCCAGCACATTGCTGAAGAGAAATATTGACAAGATTGCTTGAAAGGAGAAATAATTTATATCAATAGAAGTAAATACTGTCTGATCTTGAAAGGAGGTCAGACTGCTACAGTTCATCTGTTTTTTGTTAAACTGAAGAAAAAACTCAATTTATTGATTATTTGTACTATGATCAATCACATCACATATTGTGGACATTGCTGTTTTGTAGCATCTGTCTGCTGTTTTCTTTAACTGCACCACTTTATTTTTTCAAATGGAGTTAAAATGACACGAGAGAATCATGGTGTGTAGGGGGAGGCAAGATATTTTCTCAGGTGGATTATTTAAGTTGGAAAACCTGTTCAGTGGAAGAGTCAGATGAGAATGCAAATACTCTGATCCGATATAATAAACACAGATGGCACACATAATTAACTGAGAACATCCACCGAGAGGGAAGTGAGGGCTTAAAAACCTCTAGAAATGTATAAGAAATCAAACATGAATGAGGCCTCTGCCATGGTAGACACCAAAAAGATAATGAAAATCTAAAGAATAAATAGGAAACATATCTAGAAAATGTTAAGGTGGTGTAGCAGTGCTATTTAAAAAAACAAAGCAAACCATATTAAGTGAGCAAGACTTTTTTGTGCTTTAATTCTCAAACTAGAAATACTGAAATCTAATGAAATTGTTCACTGTGTTTTTACAAAATACAGTTTTTGGTATAAGAGTACCAGTGACTAGATATATTTTCCAAAATGGGGCAGAATAGCTCCCCACTGATAAATGTTGATAAATGTTTAGAGAGCCTGGTGTGGCACTGGATGCATGTCCAAACACCATGTATGGGATAGCAGACAGGAAGCTGTGCCAAGCAGCAGCACAGACCTCCTGCAGCCTGGCAGCTCTCTGCTGCTGCTGGCTCTGTGCATGAATTGATGCTGCTCCCTTCACTGCCTGCCTGTTGCTGTTATGGTTAATCAGAAGCAGCACAGGACCCCTCTGGAAGAATGAAAAGGACTAGAAAGGCTGACAATGGTAACACTGACAAATAGAAGCAGATGGAGGTGAGGCATTGACAAAAGTATGTAGAATCTTTCAGCTTGAGGTTCAAAGTTCACGTTTTGGTGAAGAGCACTAGTGACTGGTTACAAGTTATTTATATTGGGAAGCCTAGCTGAAATGCACTCTTGTCTTGAAAATCTCAGATAACTGCAATACCTGCTGCTGGGACAGGAACACATAGATAGACACGTGCTCTTCCACATCCATGAGTTATGGTGTGCTTAGTGAATAGCATGGAAACAGTGAGGGGGTTAACTGTGGAGAGCTGCACTGCACATGCTGGGATGGTTCCCCAGAAAAGTGCATTGTATGTGGCTTGGTGGCAAGCACAGCTTATGGAAGCATTGCAGATTGCAACCCTCCCCCAGTGTGTGTCTGACTTTAGTACTGCTGTGCAGACTGGACTCCTCCAGCCCTGCCACGAGGGGCAGCTCTGCACAGTGGACTACTTGCAAAACTTTACTACAAAAATGTACACTTCTAAGTCTATAATGCCTCTGTACAGTGTGGATGGGATACCTCTTGAATGATTTCTGGACCCTTTGAACATCAGCATAAATGATGAAAAGAATTTTGAAGAACAAGTCAAATATTGATAAACTTGTGCTATAAATGGTCTTGTGCTATCAATGGTCCTGTAATTTCTCTCACCTCAAGACCTTACTTCCATGCATGTGGTAAGTGACTCAGCCTGGATTTTGGATTTTTTAGATAAGCTGTCTAAACAGAGGTAAGGAACAAGAGGCACTGGAAGCTCTGAGATTCTTATGTTAAATTAGTGTCATTAACCAATGAGTTTTGTAGGCAAGAGTCATCTTAATATTGTTCTCCTTTATCACTACTCTTTGATAAGTAGAGATAGCCCCTTGAGAAAATCCAACAAATGAAAAAAGCAGTACCCATGCTGAAACCAGTGGAATGAAACAATAAATTGGTGTAAATATGAAGAGAATCAGAAGAACTAGAAGGCCAATTGCTATTGCTGAACTTTTTTTACTCTTAAGATTAAAAAGCTCCCCAGTCTCTTTCTATAAGAAAGGCAGGTAAAGATTTTGGGTTTGAGGTATTTGTACTGAAAGAAAGAACATTCGAATTTGGCAACTCTGATGACACCTGTCCAGATTTCCAGGACTGAGACAACTCATCTGGGAAACATTGTCTGTGGTGTGTTGTGGCCCATGTCAAGTTCTTTTTAAGTCTTACCCACGCTTTACAAAGTCAACAGCATTCCTAGCTCCAAGCCTGTTGCCATCAGGTCTGCATTTCTCCTACCTGTTTGTGAGGATAGACATTAATGTGGCACTTGATACATTCTTGTCCCATGTTAGCCCAGGAGTTTCCACTCATCCATTTTCTCTTGCATTTGGGGCACTTATATTCACCAAAGCAGCGTTTCTTGCCCTGGTATGGTGTCAGGCCTTCTCCTTTTGGACGAGCCTACAAAACAAAGGGAAGTAGCAATGAATGACTGAAAATGGGTGGGTGTGGATGTGTGTAGTAGAAAAATAAAGATTTTTTTTTTAATTAAGAAACTTTGGGCAGAAGATACTGGAGGCAGGTATGAAGGATATGTCCCTTGAATGAAGAGTTCATATCTTGAAGCCAGAGTTTAACAGTTCTGAAAGTAGTTTCTGTAAGAAGTATTCAAAAATTCAAGAAAACATAATACTTGTTAGTGACACTGAGTGTTTGGAAATATACCCTTTCACTCTTTGAGTAAATAGTTTTACTATTAGTTTCATTATGATAAAATCATCTCTATTGAGTATCTATCACTAGCAATATATATGTCATCAGGGGGAGTAGCTCATTAGTAATAAAGTACTACTTTTTTACTAGAAATTCCAGTTTAGAAATCTAGTCTATTTTCCCCTAAAAACCTGTAGTTAAGAAGACTTTTAATGGTTCTGCTTGTCACAGCCTATATGTCATCATATGGGAGTGCACAAACTGGGATTGAGTATGAAGGAAAGACATTCTGACTATTGGAAATAATAACTTTTATTAACTTTATCTGGTTTCTGGCTCTTGGTAAATGGTTTCACTATGTCTGCCTTTTGAAGGAAACAGGAAAGGATTCTCAAATGGTGTGTTGTGATGTCTGAATGTTAAATGTCCCTTAAAGAAAGCCTTTTTATCTAGGGAAGTCAGTCGAGTTGACAATGACTGTATGCAAATACCAGGTTTATTTCTTGTACATGCATTCACTCACTAAAACTGTGTATTGTGCTTAACAAAATATGTTGAGGTATGTGAAGATGAGGGTGTTGCATCCAGCTGTGCTAGGATAGCTGTAAAGATGAGGCTGTTTTCCCAGAGTCCCTAGCAGGTGTCAAAACACTGTCCATGTCACTGTGTTCAGTTTGTTGCTGCCTAGAGGGAGATACTTTGCCTGTATAGTGGCAGTGTACTATGATCACCTAGCAAAGGGTTCTTTGTCACTTACTTACATGTCAGGCCTAAGCAGCTTTTCTTTTTTAAGGCTTCCAGATAAAGTTTACAAAAGTGAAATGAGCCATCATGCTGGGAAGGCATTTGTTTTTGTTTGGGGAGTCTGTACGATTTCTCAGTGTGTAGGTCCAAATTGCTTTCTATGAGAAAACACGTGTTGCACAAGCAGGTGGTTGGCAGAAGACCTGAACTTGGCAGGAGCTCTGGGACTCAGGCTCCAGTGGCTGATGGAGATGATGAGCACTGTTACCTCCTGGGTCGCGTGTGGGAGCAAGAAGGGAAAGGAACATTGAGTGCACTCTCCCCTGCATGCTGTGGGTGGAAGAGCAGGGGACACCAAACCTACTCCAGCCTTTTTTTCTTCCTGTAGTGTCAATAAACAACATTCTCTGGTTGTTATGTTTATTCCTCAGCATAGCAATATTCTTTAGAAGACTGGATCAGTAGCAACTTCCATTACAAACGGGCAAACTTGTATAGTAATTTGCTTCTGACAAGCCACTGTAAATATTCTGTCTGACAACAAAGATAAAGCTGACCAGGGCACACATATGTACAGCAGTATAGCACAGAAGAAAAAATAGTGCATTGATATAGTGATAAACATTCAGACTTCCATAACTAAGTGAGTGCTGGCAGGCACTTAGAGTGTAGCTCTCCAACCCATGGTGTCCCTTGATAAGAATGAGAGATTGCAACTGAATGTAGTGCAGGAAAATGTCAATTTATGGAGACATCCTTATTCTGGATACTTAATTTGGTTCTGCCTCTGAGAAGCTCATAGCACAACTCAGTATAGGAAGCCACATGCTCTCTTCATTTAGAAATTCTTATGGAACTGAACAGAAACCCTGTGTCTAAAGAGCTCCTGTGTTTAAGACCTGCCCTCTCCTCCTGAGGCGTAACAAATTGTTCTATTTGCAGTTTCTCTTGGGGGGGGAGGTGTTATTGAATGGAAGGCACATTATTTTTGATTCTCTGATTAAGTCACCCTCTATGTAAACTCCTCCGGCAGCCAGACTTGAAAATGCAGCTCAGTGCCCCTACCAAGCAGTGGTCCCTTCAGAAAATGTGCAGTTCACAGGGTTCATTATTTCCAAAAGAAATAGCACTGACTTTGGAGACAGAGTGCATCTTGGAAGTCTTGTAAATGTTTACAAAGAGTATTTGAACATAACACTCCCACAGCAATATGTTATGTCAGTCATGAAGAGCGTTTAAACATCAGACTCCCACAGCAATATGCTGTGCCAGCCACAATTCCCAGATGGGAAACTTTCAGAGACGGCCACTTGGGCGGGCCAATGACTGTGGGTTTGTCCAGGTCACATTCGTGACTTCAGAGACACCAGTGCCCTGAAACTCTGCCCTCACAAACGCACAGGGAGCACTGAAGATACTGATCTGTGGAGTCCTCTGTGTGTACAGCTAGGCATCAGAAATGGAGGCTTTCCAGATTAAAAGCTACTTCTAAAATCTGGCTTCTCCAACTTTCTTGGTAAATCGGAAGCAGAACCAGGAAAAGAATGTAGGAGGCCTGACTCTGTTGGTTATTTCCTGTTATAGTTGTTAGACTAAACTTTTGATTTGTTTTTATTTTGACTTTTTGACTGTCACAGCTCCCTCCTCAGTCAGTGACTCTAATTAGTTTGTTGGCAAAGTTACAACACTCTCTGTAGGTGCTTTGCCATTGTGCTTTATGGATGTTTACATGTTGCCCTAATAGATATTATTTTCCTTCCCATATCTTCAGTTTCCCAAGCTGTGCCCCACAGGGAATTTAGGCTTACAAACAAGCAAGCTCATTTTCTCTAGTGGGAAACATCATTAGGAATCACTGACAGCAGTGAAGGCAACCCTCCAAATCCCTCCACCCTGCAGAACCAGGCAAAACAGGTATTTGACAGTATTTGGTAGAAGGCAAAATCTGAGTGAGGTACACTAATGGCCTGGGAGATCTGAGGCTGGGTATTCTGGTTTGTTTGTTGTTGGGGTTTTTTTGTAGCTGTTGGGTTGGGATTTTTTTGTTGTTGTTTTTTTTTTTTTTTAATTTAAACTGTCTGGCTCCAGCAGGAGCACAGCTGAATTGCATAAACATTTCCAAGAAACAGCCTGCTCCTTGGCACAGAAGCAGCCAGCCCTGCCCACAGGGTGCTCGAGCACCCGGTCACTCTGCAACTGAGGTATCTCAGTGCCCATTCAGCTGGAGGGCAAGAACTATTTTTACCAGAGGTTTTTCCTTAATTAAATGCCAAAAGAGAGCAAGAGGACACATTTTGTCATTTGGTATTAACCTAAAAATCCTTACTTTCCAGAATGTGGGATTTACCTTGTTTAAACCATTAGCCTCCTATTCTCTCTCCACTGCAGCTCCATTTGAATGGTGGTTAATAATAAGCTTTGGTTGGTGTTTAGGTCCTGCAATTCCTGTACTGAGCATTCTCTTCTTACTCTGTTTGCAGATAGGGATTTATTTATTTATGTGCAAAGTTAATCTGGCAAAGTTATGCTCCTGTTCATAATGGTACAATATTTTGTTGTTACCATATTAAAATACACTGTCCCATTGCCTGTAGGCCCAGGTAAGTCTTTGCCCTGGCTTTTGTCCTTGGCTGCAAAAACTTTGTGTTTCTGCATTTGGATGTTTCAAGGATTTACTGCATCCTAGACAGATGGGCCTTTGGAGAGGATCAAAAGCAAACAGATTTTGCTACGAGGTCCAGAAACTAGCCATTGCCCGAAGTATGTCTCAATGTCAAGATCTAGGTATTAGGGAGTTGTGTGATGTTTTGACTTTGGACAAGCACTGACACAACTGCCATCACCTTTGCAGGTGTATCTAGTCAGTGTGTGTGTTTGCCTTGGCTGGAAATAACCAGTGTACAAAGCCAGTGAATTTTGTGTGGCACAGTAACAAAAATTACCTCAATATTCCATCCCTCACTGACACCCAGCTGTCTCTATTTTTCATCTTCTTTCTTTCTCGAGCCAAAACCACAAATTGGCCATCATAAGATTTTAAAAGTGTTTAAGTTGAGCTTTTCTGCTGGTAACTGGCCAGTCCAGCTCTCTGTCAACCTATCAGAGAGTGCATCTCATGAGGGATCTGCCAAATCACTTGGCAATGACGTACATAATAAAGGACTCTCTGCTTTCCCTAAACAATTCCCTCAAAGTATGAGTTTGCAGAGTCAGCAAAAACAAAACATGCCCCCCTCCCCCAACATGCCCTGCTTAAAACTAGATTCATTATAAACAACATGATGCTGAGTTTTCTCAAAGCAAAATGCAGAGACACAATTTAATGCTTTTCTTCCCCTCATCTCTCCCCAAGTTTGTTTTACACAGCTGAAAGGGCTCTGTACAGCACAGGAAAAGACGAAATCAGCCTAACATTGGTAGGTGGATCCCCTTCATAGGAGAACTCTGAGGGTCTTCTTGTAAGCATGCTTTATCAAATAAAGAGAAAAGGGTAACAGCAAGCAACAGCTTGATGCACTGACTGGCTCCCGAGTGGTTTGTGGGAGTGGGAGGGTCAGAGCTGTATTTTGAAATGTGAACGCTCCAACACTCGCAACTGAAAGTCAGCACAATTGGGAGATGGCATTAAAAATGCCCTATTACTCTTATTGTGTACTGCTGTATGTGCCTATCATAGCTTTTAATAAAGAGATGATAATGCATCCACAAGAGGTTCAATTAGAAAATGAAAAGTATAAGGACTGATTCAGTGTACTGGGTGTTGTGGCATTCTAGTCCTGAGGCTGCAGCAAGTTGCAGAGTGTTGGGAAATTCACAGAAGTGCTCTCACCTGTCTCAGCTCTGTGCATACTGTGTAAAGAATGAGGACACACTTTCACACTTATGCTGAAATGGCACATAAAAGGGAATCTTTGGATTGGTCAACTTTTTTTTTTTTCCCCTTTTTCCTGCCTCACTTTTGTGCTCATCTAAATCTTGAGTGTCAACAGAATACAGAGGCAGATAGGCAATGTGTTTAGGAATGACACTGCTGATGTCTGACACCAAAGACTTCTGAGGTATTGATTTAAACCAAGAGGCACTACATCTTTAATTTGTATGTGAAATATAGAAAGACCATCTAGGGGATACAGAAACCAAACTAATGCTTTTTTGGCTTTGTCTCTAGTTTAATTTGTGTATTAGTGATATAATGAGAAGTCTTGATACAGGTCTGTTAAGGGAAAAAATGCATAATGGTCAGAAAGGCTCTTCACTACAGCATTACTATTTAAATAGAAAATTCTACTTGTTTTGCTGAACAATAGGAATTATGGAACTTGTAGTTGTATTGGATATTTCAGATTAAAGATTTATGATAGGTAAAATTATATCTGAGCAAGACATGGCTGAAAAGTAAGGAAAGTTTAAGCTTGTTTGTGTAGCTTAAAAGAGGAGGCCAGTATGTGTTTTATTGGACTGGGATGTTCTTAGGAGACTTGTCTATGGCATGGCTTAGGGCTACTTCAGCCTCTGACAGGGAGTCTACGGTATGGTTTTCCCAGCTCTGCATCCATACAAACTGACATTTCATTGAGTTGAGTTGAAGCTCATTGGTTGTTGCTGATCTGAAACCTTTTGTCACACGTGTGCCACTGAGGTCCCAAATAATGAAGCTGTTACAGTCAGGTAAAGTGTACTTTACTCAATTTCCCAGGAGCAGAATGTTAAACAAAACATGCAAGTTTGTGCAGTGTGCAGTAAAAAACAGCATTATTTCTTTTATTTTTCTTGAAGAAATACCCTGTTTCTGCTGTTACAAACATTTTCATTCCCCAGGTCCTAATTTTTGGGAAGATGTAAAAGCATATTGATTAGGCTGTGTCAATGAAATTTTACAGGTAAATTTTTATATGACAGAAGCCTAATGTATGGCTTGAGTATGTACTTCTGGGTTACTTTGAAAAACCAGTGTTGTCAACAGTGTTGTGTATGTTAACTGTGATTTTGGTGTAGTTTCCACAAAGGTAAACCAAGAGAAAGGTTTAGCAGTTTGTTACTAATAACACACGTTTAGTTTCTGATGATGATTAAATCAATAGGCATAGTTGTCATGGACATGTTGATCAGTCTAGAAATCCAAGAATCTGGCTTGGCAAACATTCCAACAGTTAAATCAATATCTGGTTTCACAGCGTTTTCAGCGTCCTAGCCATGCTGTCAGGAGCAAAGATATGATATCATTACTATGCTAAGTTAGTTTGAAGCTGAATAGTTGCTAATTGGCAATTCTGCAATTATCTGATCTGTCAATTACCCTACAGTGAATGGTCTGAGAGGTTGATAGTATGGGTTTTCTTTGCCAGTCCTACTCATCATTCCACAGCTAATATAGATATAGGAAACATGTAAACACTCAGTACCATCCAGTCTGAGTAAACAAATCTGTTCATGAATAGCATGCTGCTTTCACAGGCCTCTGTCCAGATAAAAAAGGACACATTGATACAAGCAAACAGTAGAAGACAGAAGTATTTGGTAGAATGGTAACATGGTGATGGGACAGGTGTTGGACTTCCAGCACCTGGATTGAGTATAGAGCCTTAAGAGATTTTCTCTCTGTGTTCAAAGCTCTTCATCTGCAGTGGGGAAAGGTCCTTTTGCTGTTTCCTGCCACTTCTGCAGTTCTTGTGGCATTGAATAAATCACTTTGGGCTACCTATGGTAATGTAGCTTGTGTAGCATAATGGAACCTTGACCTTCATCTCACTTAGATAAGTGCTATTATGAAAAAAACAAGCCAATAACATTCAATTTTTTTCAGTCAGTCCTTTTCAGAGAAGAACATTTGAGTGCATGCTGTATTGCACAGAAACCTGTTGTCCCTATAGTGGAGCCTTAATAGAAGGGTAAACTCCCCTTGCATTCACAATTCTAAATAATCTCAGATATACTTCTGCATTTCCTATATGTTCACATGAATGTTCTAGGTATGCTTATATATTTAGTCTATCATGTGTCATATACAGGGCAACTGGCAGCAATCAAACATTTGATGTGTTTGGTAGATTTTCAGAGCCACAGAACCCCTCCAACCCTACCCAAATCTTCTGTTAAGGAAAGCAGCAAATAATTATCTTGGTTGACTGTATTTCCAGGATTTATTTTACCTGCACATGCTATTCTGTGTTTCTTGAATGACCATGAAAGAGCTCCCACATGGGCTATCTATGCTTGTGGCCAATCACAGCTTGAATATGCTTGTTCCTGTAGGACCTTGAAGACAATGAAATTATTTGGGCATATAAATAGCTGCCCAGTGAATCTTCTTTTGAAAGTATTGCATAACTCTGTCAAACCCAGAACCTAAAGTTTCAAGAACAGGTCCTTAGGCATGCGAAGGTAACCATTAAAATTTGAACCAAATGTTAAATTGTGCAACAAAGCAAGCAAACTGAAAAAAAATTGCTTAGGGAATTGCATAGTGAAAATTGTTTCCAAGGTAATGTTTAATGTAGTACAAAGTAAAAAAGGGGTTGGGGCTGGAAAGTGGGGATGGAATGTGCCTAAGCAAACCTGGGTCTTTACTGTGTAATTTAATAACTGTATGACTTACAGAAAATATGGATTTGCATATCAAATTAGGCATGTGGAAGAGTTAAAATTGCACTCGCCTGCTAGGATACAGTGAGGCACTTCTTTTCAGCATTTAGATCATATTCTTCCAAACAGCTTGAGATAAAAGGAAGTGGTCGAAATCTTTCCTTTCCCTTCTCTGATACAAAATTGGACATGCTGAATTAATTATGAAGAAACTAGGAATGTATTCATTTTAATGGTTTCCTGATGTTTGGACTCTTTTGTTCCTCTTCATCCGTTGCTTAGAACATACAATAGCAATACTCTCCTCCTCTCCCTCCCCCTCTGGTGGCACACTATATTTAATATGTTCATATTTATTTAGTAGTTGGAATCAGGGTTTTGGAGAAGGAAGAGTCAAACCCTTGATATAATCAAGCATTACCTCTTCCAGGCTGAGGTCAAGACTCATATTTTTGGACTTGTTTAACTGGTTCACCTCAGATGCCTTCATGTGGATTTCACAATTCTCCTAGGGCTAATGTGGCACAGCTGGGGCACTGATCTAGTGAGAAACTGACAGGTCTAAGGATTGTGATCTGTCCTTTACAAAGCAGTGGAGTAGTTCTGATAGACCCCTTGACTCCCCATAGGTCCTGAGATGGTTCAGAACAGGTGGGAAGGCAGATAGATGTCATTGAAGGCAATCATATTCCAAATCTAAGTGAGTTGCAGGTACTTTTGGAGACAAATTCAACAAGTGGGATGCTGCTTTCTGCTTCATTGCTGTTCTGAGATGTGTTTATGCCAAGTTTCTGCCTGAAGAAAAAATGTGGCTTAAATTATGTTGATGAAATAAAGCTACAGATCTCCAGTTGATTCTGTGGTGGTATTTCTTTCCTTATTAAGTGTCCAGGTAAAGAAGCTGCATGGGAGGACTAGGGTCCAGATATGGACATAGAAATGTCCAGGCTAGACTGGGTACACCCCTATTTGGTCAAAGCATATTTTCAAGAGCATTTGGATCAGAGAATTTTCCATTTCATGGGGTGACCATAAAGCTTATGTTGTTTTTTTGGTGTGCTACAGCTAAGAATTTGAGCCTTTTCTCTCTTCTAACTATATGCAAAATAATAGTGTTGTCCTTACTATTTGAACTATTTGAAAGACACACTGGAAATTTAATTGCAGACATGGCAATTTCCAAAACATTGAGTATTTGCTCTTCATGAATTACTGTACCTTAATCTTATACTGGCTGCAGCTTGATATAACTTTGGTGTCAATTTACAGAGGGGAGTAGAGGAAACACCTGTATTGAAGAGCTCTGTAGATGATGAGAGGACAGAGGTTTCTCTGCTGCTGGAGTGGCACTGTAAAATCCTGCTGTATGACAAACCATAGCTTTTGGTGCCTTTATCCTTTTGTAAATCTAGACCTGTTGTTGCTTTCCTCCAAGCCAAATATCTGCTGTGCTACACCTGCTGAAAGTACTTGGGGGAGGGACTTTAATGTACCAGTGATCTTAAGAAGAAATGTCAACTTGGGAATCTGCTACTATCACTTGTTCTTGAGAAACACAGTGTGTTGATGTCCTGGGATGTCAGGGGAGATGACTGTTTCATGTTAAGGTACTTCTTCATTGGAGGTGTAGTTTTTTTAGGACTTGGGTGACATTAACAATGATATTACAATGAATAAGAATTTTATTCCCATTAGTATCTTTGATGTTCATATATGTTAAAATAACATTAATTTATTCTTGGTTTTTAAATGAAACTGCATCATCCCCAAATATTGTTATTCCCATACTCACAGTTTATAGCCCACAAATTTAAACCCATACAACAGATACTTTAATATTATTACTTAAGTAATTTTATTACTTAATGAAAAAAAAATTAAGAACTATATCTAGTTTGTATGCAGTTTCCTGCATAGTAATTTTCCTCAGCTGACAGTGACCAAAGGATGAGTGCCTTGTACTCTACAGGCTGGGCAAAGGGTGTGCAGGGGAAAGCACTGCACTGGGAGGTGGGGAGGAGAAGGAGGTGGCAAAGCTCAGAACATTTTAATTGAATGCAATATGAAATGCAGCCTCAGCAACTTACCACTCAGGAAATGGCTTATTTTGCTCTAATTCTTTTATGTTGTTTGTTGCCCCCTCTGGACTGCCACACTTTTTTTTGTTTTGTTCCATTCATATGTGTATGAATTATTATAATGCTGGATTTCTTTTAGCCTGATTATAAATGCTTTTGCTCATGTAAAGGTTTTATCTCTTCAAAACAACTCTTGGAAAGTAAAGGAAATATTGTTAAGATGATAAGGCAAGTTTCAGAGGAAAGGACATTTCTAGGAGAACTCAGCCTTCTTCCTTCCTTCTGTTCTGAAAGGGACAGGATCTCTTTCAGTTACCCACTAAATCCTTAAGGCTTCAAGACCTGGTTCATGGCATATCCCACACACTGCATGAGAATAGGTACAACTAGAGTAAGAAAATTCCAGCAGGACAGTGCAGGAATGTGATCTTGTGGTTAAGGCACAGGACTGGGCCTCTGCAAGCCCAGGGTTTCATTCCTGGCTTGACTACAGGCTCTTTCTCTTGGTTTGTGCCCAAGTTACTTGATCTCTCCATGTTTGAATTTTCATCTGACATATGGGCAGTGCTAGTGTACCTCTTATTCTGAGAATTTAATCAGTCCTTGTTACTACAAAAGTGAGCAGTATGCATGACTCTTGTTATACAATTCTTAGGCAGGAGTTTTGAACAAGGACTACTACAGGTCTGTCACTGGTAATGCTGGCCTCACCCCTTTGAGCCATTTTTTAAATAAAGTCTCTGCTTTAGGATGTTTTTGTTCAGTTTGTTTTCTCTACAATCTGACTGGTCAAAGCAGTCAAAACTGTCCTTTTCCATTATCTGCTTGTGGCATCTACACTGATACATTATTTTAAAAAAAACAAGCAACATAAGGTAAGACAAGTACCTACAGAGTTGTAAGGATTTCCTAGGAAATTGTTTATGCAAAAGATGAAGCTTGGGCCCTCTTAGAAAGCTTCTCCCCCGTTACAAATGCAGCATAAGGACCACCTGCCCCTGTAGCCTCTCCCACCCCACAGCAGCACAGTGGTGCAGGCTCCCAGGACACCAGACTCCCAGCACACAGGGCAAGCTGTGGCCTGTCCTCCTCCAAGATAAAATACCACAGCAGGAGTGTCATTGCTTCTGGCTGGAATGAGCCCTTTGCTTGAATATTAAGAAACAGGGAAAGGAAATAAAGACCAGATGAGCAACCGCCCTCCTTTTCTCCACCTCAGCCTCCTTCCCTCCACCTTCCTTCCCCCCTGCCATGCTGCCTACGAGATGACATACAAAAACACCAATTGAGTCAGCCTGCTTTAAATTACAGCATTCTTTCTGAGCCTGGAAAAAGACATGCTATGCATAGCCCAAAAATGAAACATGACTTCAGATGCTGATATGTAAACTGCATAAGCATGAAGGGGACTTTTTTCTTGTCCTAGCATTCTTTCCTCTAGAAATAGTGTGCCAGGCCATACATGACTATATTGAATCGAAGAAATTCTTAGAAACCCACCCTTTCTGCCCAGAGCAGCCATGTGTTTGTTCATCTACCTCAAAAGCCACCAAATCCCAGCTACCTGACTTGGTTCATGTCCATGACACTGCTTGAGTGCTCCTTGCTTGCTCTGGCCAGCTGTGCATGTACAGGTGCCTGGGAGGAACTCCCAGATAGCTTTCTTCTACAGTAAGCTTGTTCTCCCCATGGTGAAAGGGCAAGCTTTTAACATCTTAACTGAAGTGCATCAGAAAGTCTCAGTGTTTTAAATGTAGCCATGAGATTGCAGTGAAAGCTCATAGGCATATTCACCCATACTTTTGGATGACCCAAAGGCAACCATCCTTTGCTGTGCATTAGGTGACAATATAGTAGGAATCTGTACCTCTAATCTCTTCCATCCTTCCCTTCTCAGTGCCTCCTCTTCCTGCAGTTGTGTTTGCATTTTCCACTGGGCTTCCTGACTTTTTTTTCCACTCTGTGCAAATCTAACTTGAATCATCTAAAGAATCACTTGTCATTCCCCAAGAACAGCATTAGCAGCTGTCAGACTTCATCAACCATTCTGTAAGATTCATAGTTCATGTTTGTAGTGTTACAAGAACTTGGAAGATTTTACTGAAATTCTCATGAAAACAAGCTGAAGCAAACCAGTTCCCTCTGTAATGACTTTCTTAATCACATGCAGAAAGATGTAGTACCTTGAGGGTGAGGAAGGATGGAGTGCAACCAGTAAGTACAGAGTGAGAATACTAATAGGCATGTGAAGGGTAAGAGGACAACATTGGTAGTGTTGGGTGAAAAGCACTTCTCACATCAGGGAACAAAGAACAGGGAAAGTTGCATCTAGGAGGTGACTGTTACACAACAATAAGGAATAAAATTTATAGCCTTTTCAACTGTTCAGATTTTGCCTTCTTTTATTTAACTGACACTTTGTCTTTTCATAACTAATGATTTTGTTGTTCTATTCAGTCAAAAAATAAGCCAGAAGGATGTTTATCTGAAACTTCCGGGGAAACAAAAAGGTCATAGGTTAACTCAGGCCATGGATGTGTGAGTTTTTGAGAGAAATAAAATCTTTTCTGTGTTGAAATAGGAAACTCATATCTGACTCATCAGGCTGCCTGCCTATACCATAAGTCTGTCTTTTGAACAGTGATGTTTTAGGCCCATTGTGTATAAGATAGTCATTGCTGTTAAACATTTTGAATGAAATTTTTTTTGACCAGAATATATAAGAAAACTGAGACAAAATGGGAGCTATCTAAACAAGTGAGCTGTAAGCACCATTTTCTTTCATGCAAGTAGATGACATTTCTATTCCACATTTTTTTATTACTGCTTTGCCTGGTCCTTCTTCAAAAAGCAAAATCATCAACCATTTGCAGTCTTCACGATATGTTTGTCCAGTGGCACCAATGGCATTTCCTACATTTTAGAATTTATTGTCAAAGACACTCACAGCATTTCCTTATCATGGATACCTAAAGTCTCACTTCCTGAAAGGCAACATTTTCTTGCCTGTGTACACAGCAGTAGCTGTCACCATAGGACAAATTTCACCATAATCTCACACAGGACAGCTTGGAGCATATGATGCTGGCAGTACCCCAGACCTGTTGCTAGCAGCTGAACCAAACTAGAGAGAGGGGCCTGAGGCCAGCTGGTAGTTCAATATTCTTCAACATGGATTGGCTTATTAACATGCCTTACACAGTAAATCTTTCTACCCAAAGGAAGAATTTTTTTCAGGAAAAAACAAGCCAGCACCAGACCCTACTACCAAGTTAGGTATCTCTTTTACTAATGAATAACACAGTGCACCACAAAGAACCAAGGACAGCTGTTCAGCTACTCTACATGACTAGGAACAGTTTTTTCCTGAGGTTCTAGCTCTATTTTAGAAATTCATCACCCTGTTCAAAATATCTGATCCCACTTTTCTACTTTTATAGCAGATAGTTTCAATATCCACAGGCCAGTGAAGTGAAAAGCTCATTATTAAACAATAGAAAGGAAGAACACAAGTTCTAATTGAAATCTCATGGGACCAGAAGATCCACCAAAGGGCTGTAGGGCACAGAAGGCATGGCAAGGTTTTGTGCTGTATTCAGTTCTTCTCATGGGAACACATTTGTGACCAAGGCCATCTTCAGTGTTTCTTAAATCTAAGGCAGTCTTCTTGACACAGTGAATAGCCCACAGGAAAATATCTTTACAGTGCTGTCTCACTTTTGTTTGCTAAGAAACTATTCATTTTTAAAAAGGTATTGTGCAAGAAGCATCTGGTGTTAAATGCTTGTCATGCTGTTTGCTGCAGAAGATGATTGGAGAGGTTGGATGAAGATTTGGGGAAGGGAGATGTGCAGTTCTTTATGCCTTTTGCTACTGCCTTCCCTTTCCTATTTTGTCCTGATGCTCTTTCAACTGACAGATGTTAGTCTAAGGATAGATTCATGCCTGCTCTGCTTCCAGGGATGTAGTACAAGTGAATTTGCCTTGATCTTGAAGGGGAAAAAAAATTTAAACCATTGAGAAAACCTTATCAGGAGTCCTTGATTTAGTATTTCTTATTAAGGTACTTCTCTCTGTTATGTGGGATAATCTCACACTGGACAGCTTCAGCAGTATTACTGATTTAAGAAAAAGAAATATCAACAACAAGTGATAAACTAGAACGCAAACAAAAACAAGTCAGCAACACCTGATGTATGATAGGGTCTCTGAGTGTCATTTTTCTGAATCAAGGAGTATTGTTTAAGGGGGTGCTCTTCTAAGCTGTGGATTCAGACTCTTGTGAGGAGATTGGCACAACAGCAAAAGTCTTCTAGCCCCTTGATTTATTTTTTTCAGTCTTTCCAAGGACCAGTTAATTTTATCCGCTCTGCATTTTGGGGGGATGTGCAGTTCAGTGTGTGCCTGGTGAGAGGCTCATTATCCTCCTCAGGCTCAAAACAAACCCTCGATTTTGGAAAGGCAACAAAAGAGGTGGCTGCTCCTGGTTTCCGGCGGCCCCGGCGCAGCTGGCTCTTTGTGTGCCCGCTCGCTCGCTGGGGCATAATGAGGAGGGCTTGGGAGGAGGAAGCCGCCACAGGTGTGCCACCAGGCCGGGGACTTGGCTGGGGACAGTGGCCCGGCTGTGCGCGCACGTCTCCCCACACACAGCTCCTGTGTTCAGCCTCGGCCGCGGCCTTCAAGGGCCTCCTTGTCGCGGCACAAACAACGGCGTCGCGCAGCCTCCCTCGTGCGCTGCATCCTGGCCCGAGCTGCCCAGAATAATCCCCTTTCTCAGCCCTAATGCCACAGCAGAAATGTCATCCTTATTCTGCAGTGCTGGCATTTGTCAACTTGGTGGGTACAAAGACAGCATTCATGGAGCAGGAGACAGGCACAGGGCCCCAGGAAAAGCCCTTCGAGGGGACAGAAAATGGGCTTCTGTCAAACTTTGAACTCTACAGGAGCTGCTGTTTGTCTTCAGGTCTGGCAGAACTGGAGAAGGGGCTGGCTTGTGTTGACCATGTCTTCTGCTGGGGTTGTGGGACAAGTTCAGGTTTAGTTTTTAGGACAGCTAACTAGTAACAAATGGCCTTTCTCCTGGGGCAGCGCCATCTTTAGCAATTGTACAATTTACTCTGCTCAGCTCTGTTCACTCTTGGACAAAATTAAACCTACAAGAAATGGATTTCTCTTCACACTTTACACATAGATGCAGCTATTTTCATATCAGATTCTTTTGTCTCCTGTGCAACACTTAGAATTAAAAGGTTCTTGCCAGCCCTAGGGGACAGCTTGAGCTCTCCAAAAGGTGCCAGTGAGAAGCAGCAATACAAAGGAGCTCTTTGTATTGCTGCTCTTCCTTGGACATCCTAGTAAACCCTGAAGTATGCCGAGGGACAGTAGCCATTTCCACTGGTGACAAATACATCAACAACAAGCAACAGAAGAGATAGAGCCCTTCAGTTTGCTCAATGAGACAGTAGACTCCTCACAAACAGCATTGGTTCCTCTTGCCCTTGCTGTGGAGTTAAAGTACATGGCTCAGGATAGCATGATGTAACCAAGAATATTCCACTTTATTGGAAACAGATCCACTGGTTTTGTAAATATCATATTACCCACTATCTGAACACAAGCACTGAGCTCACTTAAAACTCTCTGTACTTGGGGCGATGAACAGAGGTTATTAACCCTGGAGTATTTTTGTTATGAAGACAGCTGCAGTGCAGGTCTTGGAAGGCTTGATTTCAGGCAATCTTAGTTTTCTATTTTGACTTGTCCTCTAATGAGACTGTTAAAACATACCTCACTGAAGAAGTTGCTGTGTTTTAGTGAAAAGTTAAACTAATTTTGTTGGCCATTAAAAATATGTCCTGAGCTATTTCCCACTTGCTCCCATTGCAGAGCACTCTAAAATTATACAGTACATCTGCTGCTATGGAAATGCACCTTTGGGGTGGAGACCACTTCCAGCCTGTGCTTTGCCTTTAGCTACCTCTCCACAGTAATAAATCTGTGTGAAAGTCGTGGGGTACACTCAGCAGGTCTTCAGGAAGAAAAGCTACCAAATAGCTTCCAATATGTGAAGTATTGGAAAAGACAATGAGGTTTGAATCAGTTTTGAGAGACTGAAACAATTTCATCATAATACATAATTACTTTAAATGTGGAGTTAATGGCAGCAGCAACAGGAAAAGGACACAGAAAGAGAAGAATAATTATTAGGCATTTAACTTCCATGGGTAAACAGAAACAAGAGTATGTGTTATGTATATTTAGCATCAGGCATACAATTCACTCAGCAAATATAGGTAATTTCCTTTATAATGGTGAATGTTACAGTTCACTTGGATATAATGTTGCTAGAGGACTCATCTGTAAAGCTCCATGCCAAATATTGAGAGCTAATGGAAATGGACAGAGAGACTAGGACAGTAGGCTAGTGCCTCAGGTGATCCCTTCATAAATGTTGGAGTAGTCAAGGCCGCTCGTAGGAGGAATTGTGTTCTAAGGCATTCCAATTACTCCTTGAAAATAAAAGGAAGAAATAGATGTCAAGCATGTCACTGTTAATCCCTTCTGATGGCTGTGGGGGGTGCTTAGGTTGTACAACAAGATGCTACAGCTGTTGGACAGGGCTGTGGGCAGCACGTTCTGTGCTGCCAGGATGCAATCAGGGAAATATGTGCAAAAAATCACTTTAGAGACTGCCCACCACCCACTTCTTTTTAAGGATGTGGTTCTGCACATGAAATTGGGATATAAACAGGAAAGGCCTCCTCATTCTTCTTCTTATCTGAATAAGCAGTATAAAAGGAATTGCTCTAAATTATCTGTGGATAAGTGCCTTATTCCTAAATCATCTCTTGGGGCTTGAGCTTAAACAGCATAAACTAAAGTCATGCTTTTACCATCAGCTAAAGGAGTATTTAAAAATCCCTTACCTTGCCTGTCCTTTATTCCCCACCATGTATAAAACAGTGGAACAGACACATGTCTGCTTAGAAATGTGTCAAGAATGGGTAAAGAGAACTCTTCAGAGTGTGTGGACAGACAATTTAAAGACTATAAAAATAATCTGTATTAAACATAATCTGTTGTGAACAGAGACAGTGAACTAAAATAGAAACATAGCAGGAGAAGCTATGAAGGAGAGGGATACAAGAATACAGCATGGAATTACACATTCACTGTAATTTGCAGTATAGCAAGGAAGTTTAGAGTTAATAACAATAAACCTTACAGACACAGATGTGCCCAGTAGTCAGAAATTCATATCTGTGCTATCTCAGCAGCTTCTCCAACAGTCAACATTGTTTTCTGCTCTTGCACTATTTTTTTTAATATTCTTAAAGCATTACATATCAAAATAGTAATCTTCTCTAGAAGGCAGATGGGACCATATTGTTTTAAAGTTAAAATGGTAGTTGAGATGTTGTTTCAATGCTCTGCTTTTTTTTTGATTTGTGAAATGGCAAAAAATTTGTGGTGTTGTATCATGTGACATTAGTAAACTTAAACACATTAATACTTCTGAGAAAAACTTTAAGAACAGCCTTCAGAATTTATTTATTTGCCATCACTGATCACACAGTGTTATTCAGTTTAGGTTAATGATCTAGTAGCTGGTTCAAAATATCAGGGTTGACGCATGTGAAATGGAATGTAGCTCATCTTTTACTATGCCTATCCTGTCCTTTTGTTGTTTTCCTCAGGCTTTATCAAATTATTCATCACAGTGCTATTTGATATTAAAGCTTAAAACATGTAGCTATTTCCTGTAAGTAGGGGTAGGTAGGGAAATACAAAAGAACTTACCTGAACTTCTTATTTTAAAAAATTGAGTCTCTAAATTGGGATTACCTCCCAATTAATTTCTCTCTGACATCTTGCAGTTTGTGGCAGTTAAATGATCTGTTATGAGTCAATCTGTCAAACCAGAGGTGTTAAAAAAAGCTCTTGATATCAAGAAACTGTAACCACACAGGGACTATCTTTCAGTCCTCTCATGAGACTGCTGTTTAATTGCTTCACTTAGAGGAAATGAAGGTCAGCTGATTTACCTCACAGGTTGGCCTGAGACTGAGCATGTTGCTCCCCATGAATATGAGAAATGTTTTAGAAATGCATGGTTTGACTTGGGAAAAGGGCAGCAGAGAATAACCAGCTTGGAGTGGTACTTGGCAAGAAGGCTGTGATGACAGTATATTTTTGAAGGCACCGTGGAACAAAGAAATGTTCCCAAAAAGGACATATGCACAACAAATTCCAGGGCAGAACAACAGCTGCAAAAATCTTTTCTGTATTTGAACTCTGTTTTTAAACTGAGCTGCTTTGTTTCACAGTGCCTCCAAACAACTGGAGCACTTCCAATGTCAGTATTCATACCTGTTAGTAGAAAAGTTGCAGCTATTTGCAGCCATCTTGGGGTGTAGATGGATCTGCATTTAACAGCACTTTTTTAACCAGGGAGGAGAGCTATTTAAAGTTATTGGTTCAGATTTTACAAGTGTGATTTCTGCAGGCTGCACTGGCAGTGGGCAGCACTGCTCTGCAGGCAGAAGGGCTCCCCAGGGCTGGCTTGGTGCAGAAGGGTAGTGTGGAGGACACAAGATTGGGGGGCTGCTGTTAGGTGTCTGTACGCATCTATCACTGGGTAACTTGCAGGTATCTGTCTGCCTAGACTGCAGGTCCTGACCTGTTCCTGGATATGCCCCCATGTCCCCTGGGGAGCACTGTTTGCTGGGTGCTGCTGTCCTGCAGGCAGCCAGGCAGAAGCACACGCTGCAGCTTCTGCTCAGGTGACCGCTGTGGGCCGTGGCAGTCTTCAAGTGATCTCATAAAAGCTGGGTGGTCTCCCCCAGCTAACACAACCATAACTTTGCAGATTTTTGCTTAGGATGTTGCTTTGGAAAACATTTTCACTGTCTGTATTCACTGGAAGCTGTTTTGGGATTCTGTTCAAGCATACATTTAACACTGCATGTGGAGAGCTATGCTGAAAATGTAAGGCAGCGCTGTTACAGCAGAGTCAGGTTTGTAAACTTGCAGAAGAAATTGCTTTCAAGCACAACTTAGCAAGAGTCTGCTGAAGTGTGTAGGGCCAGTTTAGGATTTGCATTTCCCTCTTTCAGGCAACTAATTCTAAAAGTAGATTATACTACAAGAGAAAACATGTAATGGCTCTTCTGTTAACCAGCACTATGGATGAACAAAGAACAGAAGTAGAATTGCACATGAGACTCCTGCTTGGCAGTCAGTTTTTCAAACTACAGTTCAAAACTTCTCCCTAGAAAAGCAGTGATCAAGAGTGCCTGGATTTGATCCTGCAGTGCCTGTGTTGTGCACAATAACAGCTGTTCTGTCCTGGCAGGGGGAAGGGGACAGTGTGGGTCTTCCAACAGCTGGGAGCAGGTTGTTTTAGTATTTGCACTAGTAAATAGGAAGGACAAAAGGAAAAAGTTGAATCTTGCCAGTAAAAGGGCATATAAATAATGGAGAACTTTTATTTTGTCCAAGAGATAGAGACTATTCACAAACCTGTTTGCTGCAATAAATAAATAAAAGCCTTAGAGCACTGAGTTTTGCACTTATTTGAATATGGTAATTCTTTTCAGACCATTCAGAGACTAACAGCCCCACAAGCAAAGGATATTTTCATTTCCTTAGATGGAGAGAGCCAAACAGCCCCTCAGACTGAAAACAAGGTAGAGTTTGAAGAACAGAGTAAGAACCCAAGTCATACTGATGTCCTGTGGCTGGCTTGGTATTCCTGGACTAATGGTGTACTACCATAGAAAGATTTAGAGTAGGAGGAAAGGGCCTGTGACCATGCTGACCAGTGTGAAAATGAACTTCCCTTTGCAGCATCTGTACTGTCTGCACATTTGCTTTCCCTAAGCCAAGTGCTCAGTCATGTAAACAGGTATTTGAAAAAAAAGCTCAGGTGTTAGCTGAACCAGAGTTACCAGGTGGGCACTGTCTAAACCTAGAGCCAAAATCCCAGTATGCTGTGGTACCTGACTACAGAAGCAGCAAACTGAATGCCATTTCCTCCCATATTACATACAATGTGTTCTTTGCTCCCTTCCTAGTAGAAATTTCAGTGTGCAGCAGCAGATTTTGAAAGGAGTACTCTGAAAACTTGTGTTGCAGACCTCATGTCACAAAGTAGACACCACACTTGTTGTAGATGGTTGGAAATTTGGTGAGTTAAATGGAAGTAAAAAAGTTTGTGTATTACATCTGAATGCGAATCAGCTTCTGAAATGCTGACTAGTGCTGAAGGCAGTTAGGACTTTGGTGCCCTGTTTCCCCTCAACAGAAATGGTGTGAGCAGTACAATCAGTTCTTCCAGCCTTGTCTACATGAACATCCTTCTGATGATCAGCAGCCTAAAGTCAGTTCTCTTTCTGAACCCAGGAGACTAAGTGAGATGAAATGACCATCATAGAGTCTGAATTCACTGGTAGTTGATGAACAGAATTCTCTCTTTTCATGGTTTTTTCTTTTCAGTTGTAACTTTCATGCTCTTCTGTATTATTTTCTTCTTTTCATCTTCATTTCTTTTAGGATCAGTGTTAATGTTTAAAAACTTCAACAGTGGAGGAAAAACAGGATGTGTAAAATCTCTAAGTCATTCATCCCTGTAGAAAAGCAGTGCTCTGTCATCTACAAATGAAGCTTTCTTTCCAGTTACACCTCTCCCTCCTCAGCACTCTTCTCCACCCTGACTACTTGCTCTTTTTAGTCACATTATGATAAACAGACTCATCTCTGTGGAGCTCAGTGGTTAGTAATAACTCAGCCCCATGAGGCAGAAATAAAACTTTATAGTCTGTGATCTGTCAGAAGTGGTGATATGTAGGATTGTACTGTAAGGAGTTGCAGGAAATGCGGCTTATGGACCTATTTATTAAAATCTATTGTAGAAACAGATGCACAAGCTGTAGCAATTAATGAAAAAAGTCACAGAAATCTGACTGTATACAACTTCCAAATTATTTTTAAACAAAAATTGCACTAGTAAACTGTTTTCAATTAATGATTTACCAGTTCCATTTAAAAATGAGCAGGAGATCACAACAGAGTGTAGAAACTGCAAGAGATGGAACAATATTGCACATTGGCTTGGGCTTTTGTGTCTTTCAAACCAAAAAAATGGCATAGATCATGTTTTTAGTTTTACTTCTAACAACTTTCTGGGAACCTGAAATTTGCTTTTTTATCTCTTGTACAACATCAGAATTGCATTTGCTTTTCCACACTTGACTGGAAATAAAAATGCTCTTGACCGGTGGAAAAAGAGGTTCCTTTAAGTAGAGAGCAACCACAGACAAACATTAACTCATTTTAAACATGCTACTTAATACATTGAAAGAGATTACAAGAGCTGAAATGTTCTGCATGCTGTGCTGATTCAAGGCTGGCAATAAGATATGCATCCTTTCGATTCACAGAAAGATGGAAGAAAGTATCCCACAAAGTTTGTTTTTCCAGTATAATCAGCTTAAAGACTGAAGCACTTCATCTCTCTCCCTTTCCTTTAGTGCAGGGGAAATCTTGTTCTAAACAGGACTTCTAGTTTTTAGATATATTGTAAACATATATATTTCAGTACATGTTTACTTGAACATAAGCTTAAAATGTGCACACCGTGTACTTGAGGAGGCTTGTGGGAATCCTCAGTTCCTGAGTTGCCCTTGTTCCTAAATATAAAGGAAACTTTCCATTGAAAAGGTTTTTGCCCTGTGGTGACAAGTGCTCATCAAATTCTTGGTGATACAAATAGGTGGGTACCCTCAGATAACATGGCCCACCCAGTTCATGAAACAACTTGAGGATGAGGATTTTGTGGACCAAATCATCAAAGCTGTTTAGAATCTCTCATGAACTTCGTACCACTTGTTCTGTAGGATCACAGCATGTGATTCAGCCTGTACTTCTGTTCTCTGGAAAGCTCCAGAACACAAGCTGACTCCTGAATTGCTGGAGATGCATGCTGCACTATACTTGAATGCCTTCAGCTTCCTAGGAGGTGTAGGCATCGCAGTCAGGTACACAGGACTGCACTCAAGCAGTAAAGCAGCCTCAGCAAAGAGGGGATAACTGCAGCATTTCAGAGAGATAGAAAAATGTTCCTGGAGAATTGGGACAAGTTAGATTTGGGGAGTAATACCAAAACAGCCATAAAAGGGTGACTAAATTTGATCAATCTTCAGATTGCACTAGTCCTAAAACATTTCCAAAAGCTCTGTCCTTTGGCTGCCAGTGTCAGCTCTTCCTCTCGTTCACCTTCAAGCAGCTGTTTTACATCCCCGAATTCAATTCACCCCACTGAACACAGGCTCACTACGTAGGAGTGACAGTTAGAGCAGTGAAAACCAGCTTGTGCTCTGTGTGTCACATATAGACATATGGCTGGCATTTAAATGCAACTTTTCTACCTAGTAAATGCAAACACACAAATTCTGTAAGAGACCAGAGGGAAACTGATTCTTGTGGTATGTCACAACACTGAGCTGGGAAAGGGGAACACATATTCGAAGTGCTGTTCTTGTTGAAAAAGACTGAAACCCTCCTAACACATCACTCTGGCTGTCTGGCACCTCTTCCTGGTGGAACAGCTCTATCTCATGGACAGTTATGTCAAATACTAAAGAGGTGCAGGATGAAGACAATGGATGTGTTGTTTCCTCATTACTGGAACGAGGTCATCCATCAGTGCCATTATAGTGGTTTCATTTGTGTCCTGGCTTGCAGCCGAGCTGTACTGGGACTCCTTCAGTTAGTTAAGGTAGGCTCCCTTAACTCTTGTATGACACAGATTTGCTACAGGCAGACCCTTCCTTAAAGAACTGTATCTATACCCCTGTGAATGAACTGTATCTATACTTCAGCCAGACAAGAAGCTGTCCAAGATGCTCACATAGGGAAGTCGTAAATTGATTTGAACTTTTGCCATACATTTAACCAACTCTTCCATAAATATTAAAAGATTAAGCATGTACTGTGCTGTTTAAGTTGCTACTGCATAGTCCTAACTTTGCCCTTCCCCCTACCACTTCTGCCCTTTCAGTATCACGGTAATCAATTCTGCAGACATCTGGGATCAAAAAGTACTGGCAGAAAAGGGAAAAAAAGTTTCCCTAGTATTACTACTGAGCTATAGGCTGGACCTGGGATTAAAAAAAATCACATATTAATACTATTGGCTACAAAAATGGCTAAATTCTTAGATCCTGCAGTAGAAATTCCTTCAGCAAATCCATTTAATGATTCATCTTCATCTCTTTTAAAAGAAATATAACTTGAAAGTGTATACAAAATATATATTCCACGTTATGGAAAGGGGAGGAACAAGATTCTACCAATTCCAGGCATCCGTCTTGTTAGTTTTGGGCTCAGCAGCATATCTTTAACAAGCTTGCAGGTAAGGTTTTCAAGCACTGTTTGCTTATTCAGCCTATCCAAGCTGTTTCCTAGTTTGTCTGTCTTTTAAGCTTAAAATTGTCAGCTTTCATGATTATTGTTGGTCTCTGCAGCTCACAGCAGAGATATATTATTATTCATTTTGTTTCTGTTAATTCGGTTGTGTTTTGATGTGAGGCTATTAGAGTGAAAATTTTTTATACATAAATCCATAGAGGCTGAAAAAAAATTGTAAAGGAACTCCACTGCTTGTTCTAAATGGAAATAAACTGACAGGGTCCAAAGTTTCTACAGATTTCTGTGACCTTAATGAAAATGAGGCAGTACAGTTCCACACAGCAACCTAGAAATGAGTGAGTAGTGCTCAGTGTATAAGCAGGATGTCAGGATTGACCAGTGAAGCCCTGGAAAAGCCCTCCTGTATCCAGAGGCAAGGCCAGCTTCACTAAGCAGACTTGTGGCCGAAGGCTGGACCAGGTCAGTGAGCCAGCCCTGTCCCTCTGGGATACAGATCTGCTGGAAATAGCTGCCACTGTGAGTCTGGTTATCCTGCACAGGGCTCCTGACTCCACTGGTGCCAGCTCCCTGCCCTTTACAGACTAACAGAGCTGCCTTTGCACAGCAGATAAGCAATCACCTGTTTGAGGTCAGAGGTGCTGAAGCTGAGTCCCAGCCACATCTCTGAGTGGATTTCCAGCTGTGAGGATCCAACTGCATGGCACATCCTTGTTTCTTCCTGTCTTTTAGGCATAGCATTGAACATGTACCAGAAATCAAACTGCCAGTCTAGGAGCACATGTGATTGATAATTTATACTAGAAATGTCAGCTGCTTTTCTTTAGTGTGTGCTAGGGATATTCAGCAACTTTAACGGTGACTTAAAGGTGAAGTCCTAAATCTCTTGCACAAGTCCATTGCATTCATTGAAGAAAGTTAATGAAAGTTAACCACACATATAAATTGATGCATTTAAATACAGTATAGGAGTCTTGGCTTGTGTGTAGTCAGTAACACTGCACTGTTCCCCACAATTCAAAGGTTATCTTTTGTAACAGAAGGCTGGGAATAACAAGAACCCATCAGCCTCTGCTTTGTGACACCAGCTTTAGTGCTGGAGCAAGTATGGCTAATCCAGAGCAAAGTTTATTTCCCAGCATTAGAAGGGGGTGGCCCCCTCAACAGCCTTTGGCTTTGAGATGACTTTAGCTCTTTGCAATTGCCAATACAGCACCTGCACTAGGAACAAATTTTAAAAAGTAGGTCACAACTGCACATGCAATTACTGATTGCACAAAACAGGCAGGCTATAAAAGTGTCCTGGTGTATCTGCTTTAAGTCCTGGCATGCAATGTCAGGAAACCCAGAAAACACAGGACCACCTGTGGAGTCCCCACTGCAGTATGATCCTGTTAAGTTAATACTCTCAAGCCTCTCTGCTGACTAATACAGGCAAACATTAGAGCCAGCCAGGATTTTAATAAGCAGGACACTTCTACCTAGGGTACATGCCAGCCCTAGGCTTGCTGCAGAAAGCAAGCACAAAAGTAAGCAAGAGGTTAAAAAAGAAAACGTCTGGCTTTTTCAACAGCTGGGTTCCATTGTGAAAGGGTCATGTGGTGCCAAGGAAAACAGAAAATAGGAAGGCACACAGATTTGTTAGTTTGAAGTAATTGACCACATGGTGTCCAATGGTTTGTGTTCTCATGTTCTCCAGAGTGAAGTCCCACGGGAGCTGAGGCAGGGGTTCCAGTTCCTAGCACTCTATTGTTTACCCTGATGGTTTCCAGATGCTGGAGACAAGGACAGTGAAATCTTTGGGATGCTGCCAAAGAATGAAAAAGACTAAAGAAAACACTGAGGGTATTTTTTTAAATTTTATTTTTAAAGAGACAGTACTCAGTGAAAAGACCACCTTCTTTTACAGTTCCTTGCTCTCTTAAATACACATGCCCACACTGCTTCTCTCTTTTTCTGCCCCTCTGCCGCTTCCCTCATTTTTCTTTTCTTTTTTTTTTTCTTTGTCCTTTTTTTCCATTTAAACAGCTCTGTGACTAACCAAGGGAAAGCAATGTCGGGTTTTGGATTTTTTTTTTCCCTTGCCATCCATATCTCATTTAGCTCTTCCATGGTGGATGTGCAGAAATGGTCAGAAAACCCCAGCAAAAACTTCACAGCAGGCAGATCACCAAGAGAGTGTCAGCTATGATGGGAAAGCCTCAGAAGGCTGTGAGTTCAAGTTTGCTTTGGCATAGCTGGAAGAAGCTTGCAGAATTCTACAAAGTGTTTTCAAACATCTGAACCATGGAAATCAGGGAAGGGGAGCAAGAGTGGGGGAGCAGTAAACAATTTCACCAGAAAGCAGAGAAGAGCAAGAGAATGTAAAATAAGGGAAAAAAGTCCCAAACCCCTCCTAGTAATTAATTCTTCCAGAAGGATGAGGTCCAACAGCAGTGTTTGGAGGCCTATATTTTAGTGGAGTTTGGCTGCCAGCATTCTGAGTTAGAGCGAGTTTCTACATTGCACCTACGTGTATGCATGTACTTGGGCTTAGGCAGAGACTGGGGAAATCTATAAAAGAGTCAAGAGTTCCTGTTGTTGCCATCAAAAGGTGGTATGGAGAAATCAAAAGGAGAAATACCAGGTTGTGCCTTGCCTTTCCTTTTATTGAGGGGTATCTGCTGAAGTAATTTCTTTGCTACAGTCTTCATGTCTCCTGAGAGGGGTGAATGGGTGCTTTGCAGACAAAAATCCTCCTCTAAAGTAGTCCTGGTTGAGTTTAATCTGCTACAATAAAACTTTGGCAAAATCTGCTGTTCAAGAAAAAGCAAACAACAAGTTTGATTCTAGATTTACTACAAAGTGTAAAATCTACTCATATCATAGTTCAAATTTCATCTATACTCAGAACCTTAGGTAACCTGCGGGCCAAATTTCATACCCTCTGATATGGCCTTCTTCTGCTTATTCACTGCCTTTGAAGGAGCCTCTTACCAAACCCAGTGATGCTAAAACCTGGTGTTCTAAGGAATGATAAAAGGGCACTAGTGCCTTTGCTTTTTTTCCTTCCTGTCTCCTGGACAGCCTCAAAGAGCCCTCATGTCTCTTCGCTTTGTGATTTAGTAGTCTGTGTGCATAGGAGTGATAAAAATGCACCATTCAGAGATGAGCATTGGTTTGTTTGTACTGTACATTTAAAAGATTTTTAATGCTAAATTACTCCTGTATTTTTCTTACTGTATATATTAACATTAACACAGAAGAGCTGAATTTAGACAGAACGGAAATGAAAAAGAGCTTAAGAATGACTTATCAGATGCTGTAAGCAGGACTTTCAGCATGAGCCTATACTTCAGAAAGTGGGTGCAGGGTGTGTTTGTACATTGACCTGTACATGCCCAGATGTTCTGTGTGTTGGATGGTGCTGACACGCAGCTCAAAGCACACACCTGGTAAATCCAGTCAGAAACAAAGTGAGGCACTTGATGTTTAAATTTATGTATCTGTTTGATGACATGCTAAAGATGTTATTTTGACACAAAATTGTGCTGCTTTCCAACTCCAAAACCAGATCAGACCATGCTGAATGTTAAAACAATGCAACATTTTTATCACTTTTGAAGTGATGAAGCACAGACTCAACCTTAATTTTTTGCCTCTTTAAAAAAACCTATAAAATCTAATCTGTATTTGAAAATAAAATTCCCTATGATTTTCTAATTCACCTTTTTCCTTGTTCCCAAAGAATATGTAATAAATTAGTTGAAATCCTATTTCCCTCTCCACAAACTGAAAAGAATTTCTAAGGTTATTACTACCTAGTACTTGAATCACATCCTGAATGGTGCCTGACATCAGCAGTCAGGTGGTTCTATGTCAAGATTTGGTTTTACTGTATAGCATGCCTAATACTTGAAGTCTTTGTAAATGAAGATTTAATATTAGCTATGGTAACTGTATTGCTGTCTCTGAAGTTGGGCCTTTTTCATTTTTATTGTAACTAAAGGTTACGATAAGAGTTATTTCCTTCATTGAGCACTATCATTTCATATAGGCACATGCATGCCAGAATGGTCCAGCCATGGATGTCAGAGAGACTACAAAACCAAGCTAAGTATAAAATAGTTTTACCTCAGTAAGCTCCTCCAGACCCCACCAACTTGCAACTGAGGGATCCCCTGAGCCAGTGATGGTATCTTTACCCAAACTCTGTTCTGATCTTGCTGCTCAGAAGTTTAATCCAAGAGTACTGTATCTGATAGAGCACAGCTGATTAAAGAATGAGTTAATAACCCTGTCATGAATGTGCTAAGCAAGTGGCAGTGCTGGATCATAATTCACTTCCACTGAAGAAATCACAAGAGATGAAATGTTCCATATTTCCTATTTCGAATGGAGATGATGAACAATGATACTGTCAAATGCTCTATGTTCCCCATACTTTGCTTCTAACTTGAAAGACACAGAATCAAAATTACTTACTTACTTTCAGCATATGAAAGATATGTTTTCTTTCAAACTGGTACTTTTTGGAGGCTCAAATGGTATCAAGTAGATTAGCAAGAATGTTTTTATAAAAGGCTCTGCTTTCCCTGTTCAAGTGTCTTGGTTCAAACGCGGTGCTTGTTTTGGACTTACCAAGACATGTTTTTCAGTCTAGTTCTGAAAGACAAACTCCTGCAGACCAAAGCCATTACCCCATGCTCTTCCTGTGTGCTGATCTTACAAGGGCAGAGAGAGGACTGCAGACAAGGCTGACAGTTTGCACTGTCTTCCCTGCACCTGCACTCAGCAGGGATTGCATGGTCTCTGCAGGCCAGCAGAAGAGCTTCCCCAGGGGCTGTCCAATGAGAATTTAAACCTCAACCAATTTCTGATCTTTGTACTATGATGTAAACAGATAAAATATGGGGGAAATACTTTGAGATGGAAAATATAACTATTATTGCACTACTTTTGTTCATTGCAGTATTCTTACTTTTCTTGCAAGACTCCATTTACTGCAAAAGACACAGACTTTAGAGAGTCCTGTAGAGAGCCTGCATCAATCTCTGAATATACATTGCCTCCCTGATGTTTTCTGTCAGCAGACTTGAAAAGAATAGGTGCAAAACTGAAATTAGTTCTTGGTACACATGAAAAGAATAAAATGCATTGCATGAAAGAGGGTAAAGTGGACAGAGCTTTCAAGAGCCCTTAATAGATACTGATTTTTCCTTATTTCCATAACACTAGATGTGGTGGAGATGAGCAGGGACTTGAACCTTAGCTAAACAGATATCAATATATGGGTAAATGTGCTTGGTGGCTTTATAGTGGCTATGAATCCAGCTCCTAGCAATTCCCTCCTAAAGTCTGTTAGAGATGAGCTGTATAGAGGGATTTTTACTGCAATTCCCTAGATACAGGTCCTGCAAATTTGACTGGCTTTTAGGTACTCCCTGAGGGGTATGTTACCAATTTCCTTGTACTTTCTGCTTTTCCAGGCACCTGAATGAGAGTTTCAAAAGCTTTGTAGAAATTAGTACACTTGGGGGCTGCAGGTCTGTGCCACAGCACTGTGAATATCTAACATGCTGTGTTAAAGCTTAGCAGTGAGATGGAAACCTTTCAATTCCATTGCACTTTCAACTGCTGCCAAGCTGGCACTCCAGTGTGCAAGTTTTGAATCAAGCCTGGTGTATTTTTTTTCCAGGCAGATTTTTTTCCGTACTGTAAACTGGCTGTTCTATTTCCGAGTAACACTTCATTTAGGGCAGAAAAGGTGGCTTGAAGGATCTCTAGGACAAGCCTTTGCTGACTTAAAAAGAAGAAATAATTCCTTACTAACTACATTTTCCCTGTATGTACATTTTTGATATCAGAGAGATGAACACAAATACTGGATATTTAGCTGCCTTTTTGTTACATCTGTTACTGAAATAATTGAAATGTTTTAAATAATGAATATAAGAAAGGGCACCAAGTGCTTCCTAAGGAGCAAATGCTTTAGAGAGCCTCTGGATTTGAGTGCTGAGTTTCAGCCATCAAGAGGAGTTTTGTTTTCACAAAGTATGGTTCATCAATCTGTTTTTCAGGTATCCAACACAGTAAATTAGGGGATTTTTTGTATCTTCTGTGATTTTTCAGAAAGTTAGGAGTACCGTACAGGGCAAACTCAATCCCTAGCACCAGAAGTGAAGAGAGTCTTTTGTTTTGTAATTTTTTTTCTGTAATTATTCTAGCTGATTATTTCAACATTCAAGAGCTCAAACTCTCTATTTAATGCTCCGTATTGGCATTGGAGATAGATCTATGATCAAGACAAGAAAATTTAAATGCAATATGTGGATACATGTGATTCTGTGTTTGTTAGAGAGATGGAAAAAGAGAGAGAGACCCTCAGCATTTGTCTGGGACTCAGTGTGCTAATAATGTGCTGGCTGCAAACAGCTGATTCTCTTCAAGTACGTCTGGCCTAGCAGATGTCTTGAAGTTAGGGAGCTATGACCTCAAGCACTGGCTCATGGAGAGGTTGGCTCCCAAAAAGGAGCTCCCAATGAGGCAGTCAGAGAGAGAAAATAAGGAAAAAAAAAAACTATTTTATTTGTTGCATCCGGTTAACCGGTAACAAAACAAGCAGAAAAACATACACAATTATACCCTGAGTTTCAAGAGCTTCAGCTCCAAACTTTGTTTGACCTGGTTACTCTGGGCTGGCTTTAGAAAATTAAATGCTGTCTTTCCTCCTTAGACTTGAAGACTGTTTCCTGCCTGGGATTTATGGCTAGTGGTGGACCTCAGAGCACTGCATAATGTTCAGTATCAGAGGAAGTGAAGTAGATTTAGCTGTGAACACAAACTGAAAAGGGGATTATCAGCAGATTTCTGCAGCACTTGTGTGCATTACGTGTAGCAGGCGCCAAGGAGTTTTCTCTCTTCTTCTTCTGGCTTGTTTATACTCAGTAAATTGAATATCTGGGACTGTATGCTGTGGTCAAAATGCCATCAGTTAAAATCTGAGTGGTTTTAAGCTGGTTATATTGCTCTAAAATATTCCACACTGATACTATCTTTTTCCACTACAAAATACAGACACTGGCTATTTCTGCTGCAACTGTTTAATGTTTTGGGGGTTTTGCTCTTTTGGTTTGGTTTAGGTTTTTTTCTTAGCTTTGGGATGAAAGTAGTGCTTTCTGTTATAGGCATTTTGAGTTTGCATTTTCTTGTCAAAATGTGTGAACCAATTATGGTACAGGCAAAACCTACTGCTCCTAATCCACAGGGAAATGAGATAACAGAGTACTGAAAGACCCATGGGGTCTCAAACTGGGCTTAACCAATGGCAGCACAAATTGTGCTGGAGAAGTCACTGGGAATAAGACCCTGCCAGTGGGATTAACGTAAATAGAGGAGTGCTAACATTTTTTCTTGCAATTGGTGTCTGATTTGAGAATTGAATATGAAGTGCTAAAAGACTATGGGTTTTAGAGTTTCTTTTAGTGAGAGCCTCATAACTGGTGCAGAACTTATGACAACCAGTAATAGTTTACATTTGTTGTTATTCTTGTTGTGCTTTCCTTGAAGTACTATATGGATATGACTTTGAATTCCCAATTCTCCTGTGCACACTGGAATAAGCCTGCATGCCAGTGGATGGATCCTTCCATCCCAGGCATCCTGTTTTCACTCCCCAAAAAGCCTGATTATTTTTTGAAAATCACTGAGTATCCTTCCCCAGGCCACCTTAAATCTGTATACAGCAGGTCATTTGCAATAATCACTGGGAAATTTTGGTGCCTGTACATTTTTAAGATGCTAGCTGCTGCCAGGAGGGAGAATACACAGCTGGGGCACTGCAGTTGCTTGGGCAGAACCCCACAGAGGAGTTCAAGCCTTTTAGACCCTCCAGAAAAATTGTGCCTATGGTCTTGTTGTATCTTGAGCATTTTGGTTGCCTCTTTCTTTCATTTTTGTATATTCCATAGGAGTAGGAAGCCACTATTCCTCAGGTTATATCACAAAACAAAAGCCAAACTTCTAGTAAGGAAATATTTACACAAAATGCTGAGTAGGCATAATTTTCTGGTTCCCACAGTAAGCCTCTGCCTACTGTAGTGTTTGGATATAAAGCACAAAATATGGCTGAAGGGGAACCTGTGTTATGGGGGAAAAAACTTTTCCAGATCTAGAACAGGAGCTCAAGGGGAAGAAGGTTTACTTCCAAATGCCACCTAGGTCATTCCATTGCCCTTCTTATTCCTCACACTTCCCCATGGATTACTGGATACTCTTGCCTTATAAGGAACGTGACAAGGCAAAGTGAATCATTTTAGACTCTTCTTATTATAGCAATGTGGGCCAAACAGAATAAAAAGGGTGCAAGAAAAAAATTGATCAAGTTTTATTACTGATGATGAAAAGCTCTCTTTGAACCTTAAGATGGCACATAAAATGTATACTGAAATCAGGTACATTTTTCTGGATTGTGGTCCTATTATTCCAATAACAAACTTAATTTGAAGGCACCTGAACTTGGGTTTTTCCTTAGAGAAGAAAAAAAAAAGTAGTCTTATCTCAACCCACTTTCATTCCTCTATGTGAGTAATATATGTGGGGAAAAATTCAGTGCTTGTTACTCTTCCTAACACTCAGACTATTTTAGAGCAGACAAAAAAAGAAAAGAACCATTGCTGAATGAGACTCTGTGTCTGTTGCTTAGCATGGATCTCCACTTGCTGTGGAAATACGTGTGAAAGCAAAAGAGACATCTGCACCAAAGAACCCAGTAACCCAGAAATTTCCTGTCCCATTCTTTCCTATGGAGAATGCAGGGATTTGGGAGCTCTCACAACAAACATGCATCTATATTCCCCTGTAAGACAACTGTACAGCTGGCAGGATTGCAAGGTGCCACAGAGTGCAATTTTTTTTTTTTTTTGGTCAAACTATGCTAGGGATGGATAATCCTGTCTTTTATTTATACATTAAAATACATTTAAAAAAAAAATCCATTGGGATAGCTATTAAAGTCAGATAGATGTAAACAAACATGTAGTAAATAAACATATAAATGGCTATCTCCTAGGCTTTATGATTGTTTCATTGAAACAAAGAATTCGTGACAGTTTTTGCTGTAGTGCTTTATAATGCCTGCTCACATGCACCAGAAAGACTGAGAAAAGACTGACTGGTGAGGGTGGGGTGTTGTCTTTTTCTTCTGGTGATGATATAAGGTTACATAAAACTGGAAGAAAGCAGTTGTCTTTCACCCGGGACAAAGATATTTTTCTGCTGAGTTAACTTCAGATGCAATTAAAACCAGAGCTGTGATACAGACTGGGATGAATGGTGGTAGGAGACCTATGGAATTACTGATGTAACACAGACTTTCCTGGCAGCTGTGGAAGTTAGAGACTGTATACCTATGGCTTTGCTCCCATTCCCTTTGAGAACTGGCAGACATCCCATTTTTGTCCTGCACAGCACCCTGATGCCAGCTGTGGGTTGTCCTCTAGTGCAGCCACTGCTTTGCCTTGGGAGCATTGCTCTCTGGAACTGCCTGTGCAAAAACTGACCAATTTACTTTTCTACTTTATCTTATTTCTTCAGCTGTGAAGAAGTAGCAGCAAGTACAGAAAGGCTGTACCAAGTGACATTTACCCTTTTACTGGGAGCACTGGGACATTCTTTCTGGATCCCAGCTAGAGGTGGAACCTTGTATGCAAGGTTTGCCAGAAGAACTCTTAGAATGCACTCCTCCTTTTTCTTTTCTTCCTCCTTCCCCTGCACCTCTTTCATTGTATGGCAATGGTGGAAGGAAGGAAAGTAAAAGACAGGAATAAAAATACAAGATCAAGGAAGTTGATATGATCAGACGAAGCAACTCACTATTCCCATTGTATTTTAAATAATGTTGAAAGTGTAGGTGTGCAAACACTCTATGGGCTGCATCGATGTTAACTGAATTACTCTGCTGTGACCTGCTGCCAGTCTCTGCATGAGAACACTCCATCACTAGGAACAGATCAGTAATGAGTTCTGAGAAAACAGTGTTTTAAATAGCACCTTATTAATACCTTGTGCTTATCTTCATAGTTTGGTCTTTGCTTGGCAATAGAGCTGCACATATTTTTTGTTAAAGACTACTTAGATTATCTGATGCAACTGTACCTTCTTACAGAAGTTAGTCAGTCATCTAGAGTTTTTGTGTGGAAAAAATAATAATCTTAGGTTCCAGTCTTGCAACTGGATTCATGCAGGATGACCTGTGGCACAGTTGGAAATTCACAAAAGCTTAAGGAAGATCTTTATGCAAATAAGTATCTGACTGAAAATTTAAGACCTTGTATGTTTTATCACTTACTCTAAGACCAGAGTTGTGCTCAAATGTCTTGCTATTTGAAAAGCAGCATATTAAAAATTCAGTCATTTATCCTTAATGGTATATCTATTTTTTTTTAAATTAGAATTAAGTATCGGCCTTTCCTCATGTAAATACTGAAGCAAACACATATGTTCAGAAAGACCAAAATAGGATAAAGAAATTTGCTGTATATAGGCTTGGGATCATTTGTATCAGTTCAAGTAGAAGTAAAAAGATTCCTTCTGCCGTGTCTCCAAGAAGCAAGCATGAGTCTGATAGAAACATCTGTGCCTGGAAAATGTGCTATGCTCTGGCCAAGCTGTCAGTGCAGAGTGAAATATGGGGTAAGTGAAAGTACTGCCCGGAAAAGCGAGTAGTAGTAAAGCTATACAGATGTGAGAGAGAGGCTTCTCTGCTGCTCAGTGATCCCTCCTGCCAGGGCAGGCCAGGGAAAGAGAGGAAAGGACAAGAAATGCTCAGGGCTGAGTGAAAATAAGGAGAAAAGAGAAGGAAATCAAGTGGCAAGTGAGGGACTGCAAAAAACACTGGAAAAAAAATTTGTTTTGTCAGCATTCAGGTTTTTTTCTTACATTTCTCACAACATGTTGCAAACTCACCCTGATATGTCAGCCAGCCAGCTGGCACCCTGTCCTGCAGTATGCTAGCCGACAAAATGAGGAGAGCAATGCATTTTAGGAATGGCTGAACCAAGCATGGTGTCTGCATGCAAAACTGTACAGTCACCTCCAAGAGCCCATTTAGTCTACAAGCTAAACAAATGAAACTGATGTTCCTTCAGATGTATGACTGTTTGAGTTGTCCAGCACAGATTTCCCTCTAATCTGACAATATATTTCTGACCAGTTCATTGTGAGAGGGCTAAAAGCTGCATTTGTTATTCTTGCTGCATTGGTTATTGCTTGTGTAGATAAGATCCTGCAAAGACTCTGCTACCTGTTTAGATTTGGGCTGTGAGAAGGTCAAAAGGGTGATCTGTGAAAATAAAGGCTGGTCAACCTCTCTTAACAAAATTCCCCGGTTTTTACACAGTAAGTGAATGAGCACATGGTAGAAGTGCAGAGTGGGTAAACTGGAAGTTTTCCTGGCTCTCACACAGATTAAGATATGAAACTGAATTAGAAAATAACACACTGAAAATATATGCTTTATACAATGCATAATTCCAATCTTTGGCACTCACTGAGATTGGGGACCAAACTGCATTCAAAACTAGAATCAAGGATTTATAAAGAGTGAGAATAATGAGTTAGGCATGGTAAAAACTCATCTGCAATTAATAAAAAACCAGTGTTCAGCAGGACATGTGGCAACTGCAACTCATAAAACAATGTGACAAAGATACACTTCAATATTTTACATCCATTTTTTAAAATTTCTTGAAGTATCTGTTTAGTCATTGTTCTTTACTAAGAGTGATCTCTCTTTTGAGGCTGTTTCTGTACAATAGCCTGAGAAAAGGTCCTGGGTGTCTCCAGACTTACACAGGCAGTGTTACTGTAATGTGCTAGATGATGACTCTATGGAGAGGGCTGGAAACATGAATCAAGAGTGCAGGATTCTATGGGAGCATAGTAGCAGGCAAAGATGAGCTAGAGAAGGGCTTGGTGAAAACCAAGATGCTCACAGGAAGAGGACACTGACAATTATGCTAGTGTTGGGGGAGAGACAGAAGAGGATGGAACCAGAATAAGGGAGAGATCTGAACTTCAGTGGCATTGTGCTGCAGGCGTGCTGCTATTTTAGTCAATCTCCTGGAACTGCAGGGTTATTTACTGGAAATCTAGCCTGAAAATGCATTCTTTGTGTAATGCTCTGAGTAGGAAGCCACCCCAAGGGATGTGAATTACCAAATACTGTGACATGATGGTGTAGAAGATAAACCCAAACAAACCATTACTCTCAAAGGCATATAGCTAAATATTTATTTCAGAGTCAATTGGAAAAAAAAAAGGATTTTCATCCAGCAAGAGTCCAGAGTATAACTGCAGGTCTAACTTGGCTCTGCTGTCTGCTCATGCTTTATTCCCAGACAGGACAGAATCAATCTTCATAGACTTGGGGTCTGCAGTGGGGTCAGTCCTGCCTGAGTCAGGTAACAGAAAGGGCACTTTCCACAGCACTAAAAGTGCAACACCTATTCAACACATAGTATGGAAATCATAACCCAAGTTTATTAAAAAATTATGTGGAACAGACAGGATTTGTAATTTGCACTAGATTTACACAGATTTAATAATTTAAATACCATTTAATTCTTCAACCAGTCTCAAATTAAGGTTCCCTGGAATTCATCCAGTAGTTATGTGGCAAACTTGCCTTTCATGAATTTGAGTGTTTCCACAAGTCAATCTGTTACTGACAAGCAAATTTTTGAACATTTGGATTTCTTCAGGGAAGTTTTGTGAACATTTATTCCTCTCACTGAATATTTTCATTCATGAATAACCACAAAGATGCAAATGCAGTTATTTTTTGAGCATGTGGTCCTCCTGAATGAATAAATGTCTCAGCATTTATCTTCATCTGTGAACACCTAGATAACTGATCTCTCCATTTTATTTTTTTATATGTCACAGAAATTTTGTGTGTTAGATAACAGGCTATGATAGTCTAATAGATCAATTAAAATTCTTTGCTACCAAAGGAACAGTAATGCAAACTTCTATTTGTATAACTTGCAATTTACACATGTAGAATTCTTGCTATAAAAGACTGATTTATTTTTTTTTCTTTTGGCATAGCAGTTCAAAGATGAGCAGATTTTATGAATTTAACCATGGAAGTCTGTTACCAGTTTTCTACACAAAAATTAAAAGAGATACTAGGATCAGAGTCAGTTCCTCAACACTGTCTAGGAGTTTTTGGTCACAAGCTTAATCTGTTTAACTGTCTGTCAAGGCAAGTCAGCTGTAAGTAGCAGTTAGCAAGTTTCAGTAATTTTGATTCTGAAGAAAAGCTTTAGAAAGGTATAGCTGAGAGGGTGGTGCATGGAAGAGGTTTTTTTTTCATAATTGGTGTTATGAGTTCACAGAGACCCCCAGGCTTTAGACTGGTGAATGTCATGATCCTCACTTTACAGATGAGAAACAAGTTGCAGCTTTTGCATATGTTGTCATTATTAATGCAACCCTGAGGCATGACAGTTTAGTGCAAAAAGGGTGTTTCTCCAAGTGTCCTAGGTCTGGGGACTGATTCATTTGCTGTGAAGCAATCACTTGTGTCTTCCTGTTAGGAGTGCTGCCATAGGGCCCCTGATGCTGCTGAATCATCCTGTCATGCTCATACACACTGGTAATATTTATTAAATGAAACACTATGTCAACAATCATTGCTTGGCAGTGGAGAATGCATGGCAGGAGATATCTTTAATATCAAAAGGGTTGTTACCCAGCAGGATACATCACTGCTTGAAAACAGAAGTTTATGGTTGTTGAGCTGGATGTTTACTGATTGGCTTCTAGGGAAAAAAAACGGATTACTGATAAGGGGCCAATTGGTGTGTTAACATCCCACTCTATCCTACTTCTTTCAAGTCCTGCAGTTTGTTGCAATACTATCTAGAACTACAAGGCTCTGATACAAAATCAGAAGCAACTGCAAAACTACATGTACTGTTTTGGTTACTAATAAGACTGGGGCAGTACTAGGAAATGAAGAGGTATTGGTGAACACAGAGAATAAGACACAGATATGGTGTGCCTGTAAAGCAAACGAACTGCAAGCTGAAAGCAAGACAGCTTTGTCAGAAACAGTGGGACTCGAGTGTCCAGTTTCCTAAGGCTCCTTTGAATTGTAGCAAAGAATGGAAAGTTTATTGCAATCACTCACTCTTTCTGAGACCCAGCATCCCTTGGAGACCTGTGGGGAATAAGGAGTGCTCAGGTGTCTAAAAACCAAGAGCTATGGGATTTGGATCAGGATCTGTTTTTCAGTCTTGTCTAGGGAAAAAGAAAGGGCCAGAAACCACATCACTATCAACATTATAAATGGCTGTAGGTGAAGTTTCCTCTGGAAGCTCTGCCCTGTGCCATGAACCAACATGACTTCCTGCTCAAAATTCCTTCTTTTCAAGAAGCCAAGAAGCAGAGACTGACTGGAGAGAGAGAAAAGGCTATTTTAGCTACTTTAGGGCTTGGGTTTCCATGAGGGAATTGGACTTGACTAGAAAAGAAATGCTTTGTTTGAAGGGAGAAAAAATCCCCACAACTCTCTTGGAATCTCACTCCTTGAACATGAAGCTTTTCTGTTCCTGTCATAATAAGCTTCAGTTTCTGTTTTGCAGTCCTTGAGTCACCAAGTGACCAGAGACCAAGCTCTTCCACACACGCTCACACTCTTCTGCTCTGTTTGCCTCCCACTTTGTTCTGCTGGGATAAAGAACTGCTATTTTGCTGGGAGGGAAGAATGTCATTGATTATGTGCAAGATGAATTCAGAAGTTGCTTTCCTGGAGGTGCATGCTTTAAATATAAGCATTCTATAATTATAAGTCCCAGAACTGCTTTTGTTGTTTTTTTTTTTTAGTGTGCACTTGGAATTTGTGGAGGGCATCTCTGGGTACTCTAATCCAGGCTCACTACTCAGAGCTTTGCTTAGTAAGCATTACAAATATTTAATAGCATCTTGGCATTATAAGTAAGTGCATGTGAGGAAAAAAAACCCAACCAAACTAACCAAAAGACTCAGAGGTGTCTTGCATAAATAACTAGGAGAGAGTTCAGGATGAAAAAAAAACAAACCCACAAAAAAAAAAAAAAAAAAACCAAACCAAAAATACAGAATGTTCAGGAGCTTATGAGCATCCAGGTCCATGGTTTGGATTTGCCTGTTTCATAGCTGCAAATCCAGTGTTGGGCTGGGCTCAGACACGGAGCAGTTTGCTCAGGCAGGTTCAAAGGTTCTCTGGTCTGGAGCTGGGATCCAAATTACTTCCAAGAATAACTTACGTTTACATTTTTTCCCCTTGTCCTCCAAGGCCCTAACTATTTTCCTCTTGGCTTATGGAATGTGAATGGACATCAAAGGGGATCTTCTATATTAAGACAATGTGTATCAGACCCTACATAAAAACAGAGAAGAAAAAAGTCCTTTGTATGTTTTACAATTATCTAAACTTTAGAGAAAATTCTCTGGATGTCACAGGCTGGTGCTGCTTACTGCTCCATGTAGCAATGAGAAATGAATGACTATGGTGTTATGTTTTCTCTGTCCTTATGTACCATAATTCATGGTTTCAAATGCTATTTCCTGGAGCTAGAAACCTAGCAGAATACATGGGAAAAAATCCAGAAACAACATATCAGCCATTATGAGCCATAGCTTTCTCTCAACATACCAACATTTCTTTGGTCTTTCTTCTAATTTTTAGCTTAGCCAGGCTGAGGTGATAGTGGTGAAGTGTTGTGAGACCACAGAATTATTTTTCTTAGCTGCTAAGATATGGTGGATATGTGTTAGGCAGAACATATATTCTTCCAGGCTTGTCTCCAAGGGCCTGCTCGTAGAAGTGTTTACGTGGAAACCACTACTCCCTGAGGAAAACAAAATTAGGGAGGAAAATTTCTGTCCACTTGCTAGAATTTACTATAACCTCTGGCACCAGCTTATGTTCCAGAGGGAGCTTGAGGCTTGATTTTTTTTTTTTTATGATATATTACAAGCTACAGAGAGGTGTGCATTGAAATAATAATAATCCTGGGCTAACCAGGGTTTCAGATAGCCTGCAGAAGGAGTGTTCTTGTGTTGGAATATATCCAATAGATCTGTACTTCTTTGGAGTATAACTAACTAAAAGAAGATACATAATGAAGGCAGCAAAAAAAAAAAAAAAAAAAAAAACTCCAGTGAAGATGGATTTTAGCTGAAGATGCCAGAATCCTGCTGATGTAAGTCAGAGCTATGCAGCTGCTCATAGGATGGTTGGGTTAGGTGTCTTTGCACAAGGGAGGCCTCAAAACTTAGCCATCCCAGTTAGTATTTTCCATGCTGTGGAAAGAAAGGAAGAGGGAAGAAATCTCTTTCCTTCTCTCTCTGGATGATGCGTGTGGGATGAAACAATTCTCTGTGGAACTGGTAGGAAAGCAGGCAGGAGCAGATGTTCCTGAGAAGGTCCTGGATTTTAGGAAAGAGAATGGTGAAATGTAGTTCAGGTACATCTAATGGCTCCCCATCCCAACAGAAGAAGAAATGAAAAGATTAAGCCAAGCTGTGTACTGGTAGAACAACAATGGAACAACAGCAGTGACAGCATTTCAAACAGTGAGCAGCAAGGAGCTCGACTGCAGTTACAGGAGGGTGACACACCTTCAGTTTCACTCGGGCATTTTGGGTGTCCTGTACCCATGGCACATTGTTTGCTGTCTCCCATTTTCCTCTGTGCCACAAAAAGAGAGCCCAATTCAGTTCACCTTTGTAATAAATTTACATACTTCCACATCCAAAGTGATGGGAAAAGGCTCAAAGCCTACTACAAACAAAGGACTAAAGTGAGATTCCTCTCCCAAGAGCCCAAAGACCATGCTGTGAACAGCAGATCAGCTTAGGCTGCTGATCTTCCAGGGCTCTGAAACCTGAGCCTGGGTGAGCTACAGCGAATTTACAGCCTGTGTGCTGAGCAAGGACCTGCTCTCCTGAAGCTCTTTCTTTTTCTCCTGGTTTTAATACATTTTCAGTTCTAGTTACAATTTGAGCCCTCTTTTTCTCCCTGTCAATACACACAGATTGGTTTTACTTCTTAATGCCTTGGAATGCACAGGTATCTGTAATTTTGGATAGACAGGAAAGAAAACATCCAAAAAATAAAGTCCAGATTTTGGTTGAAAGCTCAATTTCAACCAAATTACTGGTTTAGCCATTAATAATGAGATCCTTATGTTAGAAAATTTATATCAAGGTGAGAGCCATTGTTTTTCTTTTATATGAAATCATATGAATAATTTGAGTGGAGGTTCCATGCTTACAGAGAGTTTTAAAAAAATTCAGGACAGTATATTTCCTCATGACATGGTATAAAAGGTAAGGTTTTCTAACTAAAATATCAACAGGAGAGAAATCTTTAGAGGGGAAGGTATAAACTTTATCTCAACATGCAGAGCTCTGGGTTCCAAGTCTTTATCTGAGTGCTATAATCATAATGATAAAATAAAACCCAGAAAGTCCTCATTATATGAAATAAACATTGTAGAATGCTGTTTCCTGGAGCTGGCTTTAAACCAGAATCTCTTGTGTGGGTGAGACTATAAGGATTCCTTTAAACATGACTTGGACTGCAAGGCATCTGCAGAGCATTACTGCTCAGATCCCTGGACCACCACTTCTGCATATGGATAGCTTCAATGCATCTATTGACTTTTTGAGGGTTTTCTTTTCCACTGATTTAATGTTGCACCATCTTCTCTTCACCAAGGGAGTGGTTTCCTCATTTGTGATGTGGTAGCTTTTGCTAGTTTTGGAATTCCATCTTGGAAAAAAACCACATCAGCATCTACAACATGTTGTTATAATTATGTCTGAACCAAAAATCATTTGCATTATCTAGTCAGAGGGGAGTTACTACTCTGATCTGTCACTGAACTTTACAGTTTAGTCTGTAAAGGGAGTTACTACTCTGATCTGTCACTGAACTTTACAACTTGACTGGCCTGCTTTTTTATGCTGCTTTCTTATGCTAAGATCTTCTAGGAGAACTAAAAGTTACCTGACATGGGATAAATGTTGATAGAGCTGACTGTATGTAAACTGGTATTAGCAATTTATTTAAGTGCACTTTTGGTCTTGACTTGGCCCCAGAAAAATGAGGCATCAAGCTGCCCACACCACCCTGTTCAGCTGCACATTTGCAAGCAGGCTGCCTTTCCTAGGGTGTCTGTACAAGCTATGGAAAGAATTCCCTGGCTGGCAGCAGCAGAACACAGGCCAGAGGAGCTCTCAGCTGCACAGCCCATGCAAGGGCTGGCTGCTCATCACAGAGTTAAAGTTCAGAGCCACGAGGTTTCGCAACTGGGTTCACAGTGGGGACTGCTGCTGTTTACTTTAGGGGAAGATGGAGGCCTGCAAGGGAGGAGGGAGTCCCTCCCCCATGTGCTCCCAAGTGCTTGACACCCCGCTGCAGCCTGTTCCCAGTGATTTATGCAGCTGCTGCATGGGGTCTGATTTCAGGGGATGTGAGCTGCAGGAGCAGGTGGGACTCCCAGACTCCAGACCCGGGACAAAACAGAAAGAAAAATCTGTCCTCTTCCCAGGGTGGTGAGGGATCTGACAAGGAAGTACTTTGTGAGCTTAACTTTCCCCTATGACAGCAGCCCCAAGGATCCCTGAAAAGCCACCTGCCACTTCCAAGGTAATTGGAGCCTCTGTAAAAATTCAGGACAACTAATCCAAAGTATAAGAGCAAATGTTGCTGCACTGCTCAACATCAACAGACTCGAAGTGCAGTAATTTTTCTGTGTGTTAGAAGTTCTTTGTTTGGGTCTGTGTACTTGTACATCCTTTCAACTCATCAACTCTGACATGCAGCACTTGCCAAGCTAGGATTTTAAACTACCTCCCACATTAGCTGTGGCATAAAGAGGGACAGGATGCTCTTTATTTACTGCCATTCTGGGGATTCTTCTCCAGGGCTTGCTATGGATGGTTTTACAATTTAAAGTAATTTGTAATTTAAAGCCACAATACCCAGGCCAACGATAACAACAGTTTTTCTTTTGAGCTCTGTAGAAGTTCACATCCTCTGCTTTGTATTCCCCTTCTCCCTTGCCTGCACTTGATGTGTTCTGCCAGTAGGCTGACATCAGATGTAATTTTCAAAGAACAGAAACTTCTGAGATATTAATTTCAAATGCTGTTTTTCTACACTGAAGTGTGTACACAGGGAGATCATTCTGGGGCAAAAAGCTGTGTGGTTGAGGACAGGTCTGGGAAGAGCTGCCTGGATCTGAATCTAGCTTTTCTCAGTTCATGCCTTACTCCTCTGTGTGCCATTTAATAGTCTGTGGCAGGGATGATGTGCTGCCCATCTCAGGCAGGGGCTGTGATGAAGGTCAGCACAGATGGAAAGCCCTGTGCCTCAGCTTGGCTGGGGTTAGTGGGACCCTCACACACATTCTAGGCTTATAAAAAGATCTCTTGATATCAGTTCAACCTCTTTAGAAGAAATATGTCATTATTCATTTTTCAATTGGGTTATAACCTTTATGTATGATATATTCCTTTAAAGATGGAGGTTGTGACTGTTTCCCTTGGAAGATGAAAGGTTATTGGAAGGAAGTCATGACTCAGAAGAGGAGAAAGAGGCGGGGGGGGGGGGGAAGGTTTCAGACCACATTTTCAAAGTGATCTCATTAGCCCCTCTAAGTGAGCAGCTCTCCAAGTCATGGCAGTGACAGACCATAAGACACTACTACACGTCAGGCCTGCCTAGCTGTCTGCATGCTTGGATATGTTTTTCCCATGGCCTTCTTTGCACTCTTGCCAGGCCAAGAGTGTCTGTGAAAAGTTCTCGGGACAGTTGGAGTCTCCTTTAGTCCAGCTCTGAGCTCCTCTCTGCTCTGTTTGTTTAGCTGATGCAGATGCTGGAGAAAAGCTGGTGTCAAGTTACTGCATGAACCTTGTGAAAGGAGAGGGTGACACTGAGCAATCTGTGCATGAACAGAAGGTGAAGCTCCTTCAGCTGCACTTTATACTGAGGACATACAGAAAGCTGTCAGCTTTATATATTCATTTTTTCAGCTGTGTGCACAGGTACAGGTTGTTTTCTCACTCTAAACCGCTGAAAAAGAACTGAAATTCTTTTTTTCTCATGGGTGATGCATACTTGCTAACTGGTCTCTATCAGTGTTTAAGAACTGTAACAGAGCTTTGAAAACTCTGTTTTGAAAACCATGTGTACCTGTTATTCTGTTTTGTCACTCCCTGCATGCTGCTCTCTAGCAAAAGGAATATGTTTGTAGCAGAGCCTGCAAAGCTGTGCTCATCCCTGAGCTGTCTGCAGGAATCTACAGACCTCCATGCCCATATTTCTCTGTTCAAATGGGGAAAAACTGGCATATGGAGGACACAAAATCTCTGCCTCCAAAGAGCCCACATTCACATCGTATCAGCTCTTGAAAAATAAAAATCTACTCTGTTATTATCATATTATATAGCTATTTTCAAGACTGCAACCTAAAGGATGGGATCTCCACTTCCTTTTTTGTACAAGTGAACTAACTCCTGTCTCTTCTTGACAATAACTCAAAGAACCTAGTGCCAAAGCAGACCTGAAGGGGATGTGTCTGGGCTTTGTTTTCCAATATAAGAAACACCTTCTGGAAACTTAAGTTTGTGTTTGCGTGCTGTCCACATTATGACTTGTTGCCCTTTGTCATCCTCCCAAAATAAGGCAATTCCACAAAAGGTAGAAGTGCAGGCATCTCTGTGGGATAGGTGATTGGGTTGAAATAGTTCTTTGCATGCATCTGGATTTCCTAGAATGCTAATTTTCAGGTTGTGTATTTTGGGAAGGGAATATATAGCAACAGTCAATTAATAGTTATTCCAATGAACTAAGCACCTACCTTAAATTTTCAGTACTTAGTCACATCATGTGTATGTAAACAGTTTTGAGATGATATTTCTAAACAGTGTATAAGCCTGGTTGCTGAAACTGTTCTTAGCTCAGTTCCATGACCCTCAACAGCAGTTTTTGTTATTCTGGTCTGTATGGTGATTATATTTTTCCTACTAAATTTGGAGTCCTTAGCATTCAGTTTGAAGAGGATAGAAATGTCTGTTTAAAGGAGTTTCATCAAAAACAGATGAAGGAAAATAGGAAAGAGTGGTGATTATCTAAAGACTTTACATACTTGAGCCTTTGTCGTGCTATGTCTGATTCCCATTCCTGTATATACACTGGCAGAAACACCATTTGAAAATTTATAAATCTTACTGCGTGGGAATTTAAGGATAATATCTTCATTGAGCCCCCTAGAAAATGAGGGCTTGCTTTACAGCTTAATTCTGTTTTCATTTTCCTGGCAAGAAACACACAGATCTGTTTTGCCTGTTTGCCAGGAAGAAAACAAAAGTCTATAACATCACCTTTATAGAAAATCCATTACTCCTCATCTCCTTCCATGGAACATAAGCCATTTGAACTCCTCTGCTCAGTAATATAAAAATAATGCTAGATTCATCCCCAAAGCATCTTTCCCTGGATTAATTCTTACTTTTCCCTTAGTGCCCATCCACCTGCTGGCCAGAGCTGCTGCTCCCTATCTGCTCTGAACAACAAATGGTGCAGAGCCCCATGGGTTGCTGGCTGGTGTCAGCTTGGCATGGCACTGACCTGGACAGGCAGGGAGGACACTATTGATGGAGGACAAAGCTATCTGTCTTCTTATAAATTGCTTTTTAGTACACTGAAAGCTAGGATTAATAATGGTTTAATTTCCCCCCTTTCTATATTCTGCATATTGCCAGTGATCTTGTACCTTGCTGGTGATTTTTGCTATCTCTTGACATATACATGGTCTCTGCAATCATCTTCACATCTTCTCTTGAGGCCTCATCATGCTAACTCTGTATTTTAGGATTTTCTTCAAGAAAAACACAAAAAGCAGGTCTTATCTCTTGCTACCTCCATGTATTTTAGTTCTGCTGATAAACTTGTTCTCACCGTTACTTGCTTAGACCAAGATGAACAGCACCACCCATACTTTCTGCTGTAGCTGAAGCCAAAGTATAAACAGAATGAATATTTCCAAGGTTCCTAAGATTATAGGACAAACAATATGACCAATCAGGTCATTTCCAAATGAGCTATTTCCTATTTTTATTGCTTTTCAGAATTTTCCTTCCTTAACAACAGAAATCTTGCTCTTGTTAGCTAGGCCAAGCTTCAAAAAAATGCAGAGGTACAGATTAATCTAAATGTTTTTAAACCAACTCTTGTTAGTGTTAGCAGAGAAGTCCAGGCATGATGAACAGACTGTGCTCCAGTGCTAGCAGGAGGAGCACAGCAGCAGTGTTTAAAGGCAGGTGCTCATCAGCTTTAGCTGGCAACCAGCACCAGAGCTCTACTTAGAGTTTGCTTTGAAATTCAGAGATCAGGTGTGCTGAGACACAAACAGCATGAACATGAGTAATACTGATAGCAGTAAACACAAAGCATTTCAGCTGAGGACACGTGCCAAACACAGCCTCAGAAGCATAGCCCAGGGTAACAGTAATAATAGCTCAGCCTGTATAAAACAGCTCTTCGTTCAGATCCAATTCTGAATTGAAAACATTTAGGTCTGATACTTATCCATGAGCCATGCAGCTAACACAAGTCAAGAGAAAGAGCTGGTAAGGTTGCTCTTCAGTATGCTGCCAAAAGAGTATTTAATTCTGGATCACTGAGACTCACAGTCTTCCAGAAGTGGTTCTAGGAAATGTGGACTGTGGACCTTTCATCTCACCAGAAATGCACAAGCAGTTTAGTGAGCAATTAGGGGGAGAAAGGGTAGTGAGGCATACCTGGAGAATCACTGTTACAAAGGCAGCTTCCACTTTATTGCAGCATTTTTGTTTTATGCTAATTGACTTTATTTGAATAAAATCTAATGTTAGACTCAGGGATGATATCATAATCATGCCATTCAAAGACAAAATACTTCTAACCCTCATCAAGCTCCTTAAGTTCTCTTGACAACAGCAGCATAACCTTATATTTATCTAGCATCATTTAGACAGTATAGCTTTTAAATAATCCTTAACATAACATTAGGAGGTAAACTCTTTCTAAATTTTTGTGTTGAAGATGACACACTTTATTTATAGGAAGGTAATTTCTCACACTTTTTTTTTTTAGTGGTTTATCTATGACACCTGATCTGAGCCCTTGTAGCATCCAAGACTTAAGAATTTTGCTTGTTTTTTCATGTGGCTAAAACAATAGATTTGTGAGGACAAACATGATGAATAGAAGTGATTTATTTTATGTACTGAGCTTAGAGTATTTGAACATAGTATTTTACATCTTGCAACACTGTTCATTGAAGTATGACTGTATTATAACAAACACACATGCAAGAATTCTGTATGTCTGACTCAGGCTTATTTCAAAGCTTAGTGGAAGACAATGGAATTTCCATTGCCCTCAGTTAGACTTGGGCTTATTCATTACTGGTCATTTGGTGGAGTATGTGACTGTGTTTGTACACATGGTAAGAAGTGAACTCCATGGGTGCTGCTTTATAATGACAAACCAACACATTTTGGATAACAGGGATTTGGATTACATCCTTTCTGGTAAATCAACAATACTGGTCCTGATTTATGTGTTCCCTTTGAGTGGGTCTTTAGCTAAACACACAGTCTCAATCCTTCTAGGTGGCACAAGCTATTTAAGTGAAATTTTCCTTTCTTCTAAGATAGCCTGATGGTTAACTCTTTCCTGTCTAATCTCAAATTGACTATTGTATTCCTGAGCTCCAAATGGGGCTGCTGCATAGCTGACAACCTGTGCAATGCTATCAGGGTCAGCTGGGATGGTTTCTGCAGACATGGCCTGTAATAAACCCTGAGTGTCTGTCCTGTAGCAGTGTCTCCCCATATGGGCATCTCCTGATGGTCTCTTGCCCACACTGAGCCAGCAAAGCCTGCTGGTCAGCCAGACCTCTTCTGTTTGTAGCAAAAGAAAAAGGGGAAGCCTCTACATGTGCTTTCCTGTTATGCTTTTATAACTTGCCAGATGAATATTAGCAGCTGAGGAAACAGTGTCAGACGCATTACCCAGGGAGGGATCTTGTACACTACTAAAACACACCTTGAAGCAGGATTACAGCTAAAGCAGAGACAAACATGCTCCAAAATGCTGTGCCATCTTGAAACTGCAGGTTTCTCACAGACTCTGGTTTTCACTTGTAGTTTGCTCTTTACACAAATGAATGAAGAAATATCTGTACACGATGCTGAGGCTTGCAGTGTCTGCATTCAAGATCCAAGGACTTGTTTGCCGGATCATCCCTAAGAGAGGAAGCTCTCTCACACTCCCAGCTTTGATGTCACAAGTCACATCACTACATTTAGAAGACAGTCTGTTGAGCTATATGCAGGAAAGGACTATGATAGAAGAACACAAGTGGCTGCTTTGTGCTTCATGGTTTTGGGGACTCTGCAGTTTTGTGTGACAGTGCTAGGGAGCCTGTTCAGTTTGCTGACAGCAGTGCTCTCATTAGAAGTAGCTGCTCCCCAGACCTCTGCAAATTGAAAGGCCAGACTTAGCCATGCTGTTTCTTAAAAGTGACATAGCCACAGGAATGGATTTGTGACAAGATGGCAAAAGAACAAATCCCACCATAAAAGAACAACAATGAAAGGCCATAAGGGGGGAAAAAATTAATTCCAGAGTGGGCTGATGTGCTTACGCAAGACAATTTACACAATCACAGCATTGTACAAAGAAACAAAGATATGGCCTTGGGGAAGCCACTGCCATTTTGTAAGTAATAGTTAAAAAATGCTTGCACTGACTGTACCAAGAAATGCCTGTAGAGGCAGGGGCCCTAATAAGGAGCAGCAGGCAGCACCCCAGTGGGTAGACAAAAAGACATGGCTCCCTGAGCAAGGGACTGGCCCCTTGCAAACACAAAGGGCTTTATGCTGAGTTGCATGCACTGGCTGTACCTCTGAGCTGGGCAGCCTCACTCCCATCTTCATGTAAATTCTTCTGGGCTGGACATATTCTTAGAGATGCAGGAGAACAAGGGGTTTCACAGCAAGAGCTTCCATCCTCACTTTACATTATTGTTTGCGTCTCTGGTGCATTGGGAACTCAGCATGCTCAGCTGTGTTTTTAGAACAAGTTCCTCCAGCATGGCTTCTTTGTTCCTGTTCTGCTCCAGTCTGCTTGCATCTAGGCTTCCCAGGCAGGGTGGGAAAACTCCGCAAGTGTCAGTAAAAATTAGGTTTTGTTTTTGTCTTTTGAGCTAAGAATCTAGCAAACGCTAAAAAGTGCTTCGGCTATCAAGTGTTGAGGGACAAAGGTGCTTGTGCAGCTATAAATATAAATTATTGGTGACTGATTTGGAAATTTGGTAGCTGACATTTAAAACAAGTAGTACCTCCCCAAGGTCATCAAAGCACAGTGCCGAACTGGATGAGGTGGTTTTAAAATTCTGACCAAGTTTCCAACATGTTGGAGATGAGAATTTCAGATCGTGGGAATTCTAGTTTGCTGAGGTGACTTATGTTTGTGTAAGCATAGATTAAGATGTAAGCAGAAAGTTATTTTTATAAAGTAACAAGTAAAACTTAGGAAAATAATCCATAAGGAAAAAACCAAATGTATCGGGTTTTCTAAAGGAGCCTTAATGTATCGAGTACACAGCTTCATAAAACTGCAGTAAGATTTGGTGTCAAAATCCCAATCTAGATGATGTTTTGCTAGTAAATAAGTAAATGTCCTATAGATTTCAGAAGCAGAATGACACTTCTGTAGATAGATCAATTCCAAGGGAGTAAAGAATTACTGTGAGCAGTTTTAAGTGAATATTGTCAGGCTGTTATAAAGTAAGTGGTGGGAGGTGTTGCTACTTATCTTCTTCCTAGTATTAGATGTGAGACCTCAGTTTAAATGTCTAAGAAGAAAATTCCTAGCAGTAAGGTATAGCTGTAAGGTATAGCTGCCAGGAAAATTAGGAATTTGCAGACATGCCACTTTTTCAGCTGTTTGAAATCCGACTGCAGAGAAAGAACACTTGAGAATATACAGACTGAAGCGCAGCAGCATGAGCTGAGGAAATGGCAAGGCTAATTCAACAGACTGTTCCATTTTGGGCAGCGATTTTGCTTCCTCCAAGCTTCCAACACTATCCCCTTCCTCTCCATTCTGCTCAGATTTTCACTTGTAGCTAGAACTGTGTAAATATCTACTACAGCCAACTACTGTGTCATTTCATGTGTCCCTGCCTTCTGATTTCTTAATTTTCTAGTCAGAATGGACTAAGAATTGCCAAAGATGGCACAACAATCCCTTTCATGTCCTAGCTGGACAGGCTGTACAGCTGTGCTTCAGTTTCCAAGTCAGTAGGTTCAGCATCAGAGAGGAGCAAACCATGTTGGCACAGATGTGCAGGTTAGGTGGGATTTAGGTCTGTGGCAATGTAAAAGGGATCATTACTTTAACACTACCTACAGCATTTCAGATAGGTATACTCACAGATTTTTAGGTCTCTGTGCAGTTTTCCAACAGCTCTCAATTTAGCAAGTGTCTAAATTTAAGCCACCACTTTGCCACAGTGTCATCTCCAGCAAAGAATTTGCTGGCACTACATGAGGAAGAGCATTGCTCTCCTGGTGCTTTGATGTCACTATCTTTAGATTCTTCTGTACTAACAGGATAACACACTCTTTCAAATAGATTTAGCCAAAACTTGGAAAGTTTCTTTCTCCTCCACTGCGTTTTTTTAAAATAATGTGGTAGACAGATATTCCTGTATGTGTGTCTGTGAGGTTATGCCAATTTGTTATTAGCTTGCCTGATAAGATACTCCAAATTGTACCAGTGACCAGTGATTGCAAATGGTTGTTTTGTCTCAGTTTTTGTTTCAGTTGAATGTAAATCTTCTAGGATCAAAGGGCTCTATAATCAGAAAGATGTTATGAAAGAAATGTTTCCATCTCCTCCTGCCACGTGCCTTAAGGCTACAAAAGCAGCTCTCTTTCAACCCTGAAAAGAAATAGCAATAAAAAAGCAAACCATCAATTAGAATGTGGAATTGTCTTCAGTGTCAAACTCCATTGCTGAGTCACATAAAATGGGACAGCAGGAGTGGGAAAACACTGCTCTAGGGAAAGACTGTGCTAATCTAGATGACTGAGGTGTTCTCTGGCAGAATTTCTAGGGGTCTGCTGCACAGCAGACCAGCAGCAAATCCAAGAGGCTGTTGCAGCAGCTGAACCATGAAAATGTTGAAACAGATTATGTCCCCTGAAATGAATGTTTTTGGGGGATTGCAGTTGTTTATAATTCCGCAATGAGAATTTCAGGTTTGTGTATAAACAGTGGGAAAAGTGAACTAAGCAATGTAAACCAGTATTTCACTTATTTTTGAGAATTCTTTTGTAAAACTCGATGTTTACATGAAAGTTAGCACTGTCCTCCTGCCAGAAGATATTGAAAAGGGAGGAAATGAACTGTGCAGTCATTTACACCCCATGAAAAGACATTTGATAGCTTAGAAAGATTTCTTGGTTTCTCTAGTGACTTGTTTCTAATGTAAGCTTGCTGTCTTTATATTCTGGTCATGTACAGAATCAAGCAAAAGCAGCACTGGGGAAAAAATTGTAGGGCCAAATCCATTCTAATGTAGCTTCACCACAGTTGGTGGAGTTAAGCCAGGAGATAATTTGTCCCAAAGATTTTGGAGCAACAAAGTATTAAACCGAAGCTTAATAGAGCATTACAGCTGACAGGAGTAGCAAGAATTTATTTGCAATTAATTTTTACTCAGAGTCTGGTAAAATGGTAAAAGGAAAATTTTCCAAAGCTGTAATGAGCATGCACAACCTCTGCCTTTTCTGGAAAGGAAGCTGGCCTTTCCCATAGGTTTCCATAAACATATCTCCCTATAAAAATACACTGTTATCTCCTGGTTTTGATCTGCTCACTTGTCCAGTCAGGTCCATGCAACTGCTAACTTTTAAAGCTTGCCAAAGCTGTCTGTGCTCTCAAAGTAAAACAAAACATTGCACATAGAAAGAAAAAAAAAGCGTGTTGCTGATGAAGACAAGGATAGGAATGACCTACTAGGACAGATGCACACCACATCACATAATAAATACATTGTTACTGCATATGGTATGACATCACAGATGTGCCTGGACACACTTGATGATTTAGCACCTTTTGCTGTGAGATAAAGCTGTGCCAGATTATGGCAGAAAACAATCCAGGCAGCTGAAGTATGAAACGCTTTCCCAAAGACCATGAGTGAATAATTTGATAAAGTGTTCAGCTCTTTTCAATATTGCTTGTTTGGTTCTAAAGGACAACAGGTGTTCCATGATCAAAGATCTCCAATTACAAAGATGTGTAGGACAGAGAAAAAACACTCTGGGGTGGTGGGACTTGTATGGTTTTTTTTCTCTGATTTTCTTTTTTCTGTAGTACTCTATCAAGGGGCTCTGGGTATTTAGTATCATTCCTTTCCACACAATCCAAACCATTTTCTTTTCTAGAGTAAGGATACAAGAAATGTTTGGTTAAGCCCATTCAAGGCTAGTAGTTAACCTGATATTCTTCACTTTGATCTGGCGCTTTTCTAATCCTCGTTGATAAAGGCAGAATTCTCAAAGTTTCAGATAAACTTTGCCAGGTTTGGATTCCTATCAAAAATATTCTAGACCTGCTAAAGTGAATTGAATATATCTAGACTGAAGACGACTCCAATGCCCTCTAAAAGGAGTAACAACTGTATTAGCTAGAGATACTTGAGATCAAGTATAGTACTGCTAGTGTAACTAAAAATCACCTGAAATCTTAATTTCAACATCTTTTAAAGGTATTAATAATGCAAGATTTCTAAAACAGTATAAAAAGGTTTGTAAGGATACTTTTTGAGTAAAGAAAATTCATCAGTACTGAACTAGGAGGGCACTATGGAAGAGTGTCTCTGCTCTGAGGGTAGATGATGTTATGTGCCCTTTAGGCTGGGTTCATCACCATCTGTCCAGACTCAACACTCTTGTTATAGTGCAGTACCAAACTATGGAATTTCTCTCCATCCTATCACTTTCCAGTTCTGTCTATTATGAACTTGGCTCTGAATGCGTGGAAGTTCTTTTGCTCTTGCTTGGTACAATAATTTGAGATAAATACAGACTTTGAGTACACCACCAACAGCATCAATGAAAGGGACTGCTTTGGTGAATCCACCTGAAGTGAAACACAGTGATCACTTTTCTGGTCACTGCTGCCCAGATCTGATTCCAGTCCTCAATTCCTCCTTTGGCATGCTGACAGAGATAAGAACTATGCAGTGCTATTTTGTGATTGTCACAGAAACAAGCAAGGATCAACTGCTGGCTTCACCTGGGGTAATGGTTTAATCATGGCAAGTACCTTTCTTCTACTACTATGTATGCAACTAACTGAGGTGCTAAGAAAGCTGCAGTGTTGAGTTCTTACCCAGTGCAATTTGCAAACTCTAGGAAAGGCTCTAAAAAGACCTAAATGGGAATTGTCTGTTTCTTGCTTGTTCCTTTTCCTCTCCCTTTAACCAAAACTTTGCTAGAAAGAAAACTTTGTTTCACCCTTCCCTTATTCTGGATCATATGGATCAGAACAGGATCTTGTTGCACATCTTGTTTTAATCAAAATAGGCAGCGATAGCACTGGCACAGGAGCCTATTTTTATCATCTGAGAAACAGCTGTAGATGAATCAAGAAATAAATTCCAGCCTACATGAAATTTCAGTGGTCCAGAGTATGGTTATCACCTGTCCCCAGAACACAGTTCAAGAACACATGCAATGGGTCCTAATACACATACATGTCTGGGGGAAGATTGATTAGGTGAGGACAATGCTCTGAGCCACACTGAAAGGCTGAAAGGCTCAGTTCATCCACCTCCTATTCCCTCCTATTCCCCACTCTAGAAAAAAAACACAGGGCGTGTTCCTACAAATCCCCCAAATTTCAGCTTTTGGTTTTGGCAGGTGGTTGCATTGAAAAAGTGTTTGCAGATAAAGAGGGTGAGAGAGAAACCAGGCAGGCATGCAGGCACCTGTGTTTAGAGTAATGCTGCAAATGGCCATGAACAGGTTAGCTAAGAAGTTCATTGGAATAGTGCAATCTGAAAAATTGAGGGGCGGGGCAAGTGTGAATTTAATTTCTTTTCTGATTGCTGTCCATAGTCAAAATCATCTCCTTTGTAAAATGGAGGCTGCAGAGACCTTCTGTTCATTTGAGTAGAAGAAAAGCTTCTTAGCAAGAGGGCTAGAGAGATCCTTTCCTATTGACCCTTGTGTAGTCTATGATTCACTAGTTTACATGGAGGATAAATGCTCCAAAGAAGAAAAGGCTAGTACTAATAGTATCATTTGCTATTTGTGGGAAGTTGTCTGTCCAACAGACCTGGTAGAAACTCATGGATAGGGTCAGTCTCTGCCCCAATAAGTTCGTTCTTTAGATGATGACATCAACTGATGGGAAAGTGACAGAGGATTGCTTTTGGGTTGAGGGTAGGTGGAGTACATTCTGTGAGCTTTTTTAGTCTTGTCAATGACTACAGTGAATACATCAAGTCTCCACTCAAGTGAGCCGCAATGTTCTGACATTAAGGGGGGAAGTTTGGGGTAAAGTTGACAGTGGCGTTAAGGTAGTTTGAAGGCTGGCTTCAAGGACAGCACCTTCTTCTCCTTAATTCAAAGTCATCTCTTTTAAGAATGAGACTTCATTTTATGCTTTCAGTTTCTTCTAGTGATGAAGGATTAAGCTGTATGTAAGGCTGCAAGTTTACAGCAGCAAAATAAGGAGGTATGAGTTAAAAAACATTTAAACCTGAAAGTAACAGCTGGACATAGATAAAGTATGAGAACATGAATCTTTCAGGCTTTAGCTGAAGATCAAACACACTGAGAAAAGTTGTTTTTTCCCTCAGTATTTTCACATGGTTCTGCCTCCAGGCTTCAGGCAAGACCAGAAGCAAAAGTGCCAAAATATCATGAGAAAAGCTGCTCTTGCAAAATTTCTGGCCTGACCAGAAGTAGGAAAATCTCATGAAACACTGCTCTCATTTGCTTTCCAGCCCTGCTTGGCACGTCCAGGAGGCTAAACCAGGTTTCCCTTGGTTTTGAACCATATTTTAATTCTTCTTTGGTTTCTCATGTCTTTTGTAAATAGTACTCTGTAAACCTGTGGTATGTCAGCTGTGCTGACTTGACACATTGATCCCCAGACCAGTGCAGACCAGCAGTGATTAAGTGTTTTTCAACCTTGTCTAAAAATTATTTATCATTTACTACTATGTGGAGATCCTAAGTCTATTGCAATAGGAGCTAAACAAAATGACAGAAAAAATTCTTTGGCCAAAAGAGCTGACTCTAGTGGGTAAGATGGGATTTTGCCACAGTTCCTTATCCATAAAACATGGACATATAGTATTGCTAATATCACTAATACAAGTGTTTATAACTAGTCAGCATCCAACCTACATGTTTTTGAATCTTAGTCCACGTCTTAAACCACAAGACCATTCTCTCACTTCTAAGGTAGTGTGTTACACATTACAAGAAGTCTAAATGCAAACAAAAATATCTGAAAAGCATGTTGTGCAGGAAACTGGCTGGGATTCAGTGAGTTCAGCCTGACTATAACCATGTAAACTTGGATGTTCTGTTGCTGTGCCTGTAGACAGTAAGCAGAACTGAATTTAAGGTCAATATGCACAACATCTGTGCTTACTGAAAGAAAAAAAAATCTAACTCCCACATTCTGAAACTAGTAAAACTAATGATGACCTACAGAAGAAAAAGATATATTTTTAAAATACATGATTTAGAGAATACATTACTGTAAAGTTGAGTACTTTAACCACCAAACCAAGGAAAGAAAGTTTGGAGAGCTTGCTGACTCAGCAAGCTTCTGTGGAATCAAGTTCTCTAGGAATTTTTCCATTAATTTAGTGTCAGCTGCTAAAAGCCATATACTTTTGCTCACTTGAGAGAATGCTGTTTTAGTTGCTACAATGTAATTGAAGTAAGAATGTACTTCTCATTAAACAATCCACTTCCCCCATGAAATAAGCAATATGGTTGATTTCAATGAACTACAGGCACACAGTCCAGTTTCTCTTTATATTAATGAAATGAGACAAAACTCCCATGCTGTTTTCAACCTGTGTTTTACAGTTATGACATGTAGCCAACAGCAACATGCTGCACTGAAGGTCCAGGGAGACACATTTACCAAAGAGGACCTGGCTAGGCTTTCGAAAAGCATGAATTCCCTGGGCAGAATCTGTGGGGTACTGCAGTGCCTCAGGGCAAACTGGTACAGCCAAAAAATATATTTCTGACTGTGCTAGAAAGATGCCCCATGCAAAGTCCATTAGGCAGAACAAACACAGTTCTGTTTTCCATGATACCAATGGATTCTAAGGGCACATTACCGCCTTCTTGTAAAAAAGGATCTTCTTTGTGATTGAAATTCCTGAGCACAGTGCACACTGCAGCTAAACTGGGGAGGTCTGCACACAATCTCTCTGTTGTATTTCTGTCATGAGTATGTGGTACTGAGAAGACAATAACAGATGGGACAGTTCAGTCCTCACTGAACAATGCCTGGGGTTATATTTTGACTTATAATGTTTTTATAATTTTGCAGAATTGAACTGTCTAGGATTTAATACATGAAGCAGTATCAAAGAGCAGCTTCTGGACCAAAAGTGTTTAGAAGTAGTCCATTATTTGAGCCAGAGATGCTGTGATGCAGAGCTCCACACTGATACAGTACAAAGACAAAGCATTACTAGTGGATGTTGTATGCAAGATGCTGTAAGAAAGACCGCAGTCTGTTACAGAAAACCTGATAAATTTTAGGAAGGTATTTTTGTATTTTCTGTATTTATTTTGTATAAAGTAGTTGTCTCTCCCATATTAATATTAGTTAGTAAATAGTAGTTGAGAAAACTCACTTTCCAGTTTTCCCATCCCTGTGGGAGCAGGCCCCTTTGTGACTATGTAGAAGAACAATGCCTAGCAGAGTGAATCCAAGACAAGTGACCATACTATAAATGACTAATAGTGTTGCTCCACTTCTAGATAAAAGAGGACAGTGGCTGCAACTTGTTAAAAAAAAAAATAGATTCTGTTGACTGACCAATGCATTCCTCAGGGTACCACTATGTTTTTCATTTTATCTTGTGCCTGACAATTACAACTTTCCTCCAAAGAAGTAACAAGTTAAGATTTAACTTTGATTGCAAAATAACAAACCATTGCCTCCCAGAATCTCTCTTCTCTGTTGGTTAACCATCCCCAAGTGCTTTAAGCACATATTCTCTGAGCTAGCAGAGTTTTGATTGAGGAATATTTTCCATAGACCCATCATGGTTATCTGCCAGCTGTGCTGGTTTTCCTTCCAGAACTACACCATTAACTAAAACTACATGATCACTGCTGAAACAAATTACTGTTTGCTATATGTTTAATTTCTCTTTCTTGAGTAACCTTCTGCAGAGTGAAACAGTGTCAGTTGAAGGTCAGAAAATGATAAAGACATAAATACTCTCATAAATGGCTCTAGAAGGAATCACCACCATGATACAGCTCTCTCACTGAAATGATGAGCCAAAAGCATGGATGTACAGTGCTCTTATTCTTTTCTAGTCCTTAGTTCCTATCTTGACTAGTTTAAGCCAGAGCTCTGAAAATACAAAGTTGAAAGGGAAATCAATGCTGGGTTGATTTGACAGAAATTAGAACAGTGACAACAACTTAGGCTGGCATTTAGGAACCATTAGTTTGAGTGGTGATGTATATTTGTGCATGTAGGAGGTGCTCAGGATTGATTTGTAGGCCTTAGAGCAAGCCCATAAAGTGCGATTGAAGGTGTAAGAAGCAAATGGGGAGGAAGAAAAAATATTTCAGAGAAACTTCCATACCTGAATAGCAAAATGACTAGCATCACAAATTCAAGCATCATTGGGCAATCATGAAAGCCAGTTAGATAACTTTTCTCCAAAATTTTATGAATAAAAAAAGTTCAGAAAATAATATTTGAGTTTATTTCTATGTTTCTATCAGTCTGATAAAACAAAAGCTAGGTTGTTTCCACTGGAGTTTTTTTAATGTTTTGTGATTTTCATCAGAGCACAAAATATTTTTAATTTTTCATCTAATATAACTTTGAAGTGCTGTTGTTCCAAAACCTTTTCTGCAGAGGTTTTCTAGGATTTTTATCTATTACTCTTTATAGATAAACATTTAAGATGTGATATTACCTGCTTGTAATTATACAATATTTCTAATGGGCAAGGTACCATAAGTAGAATTATAATTACATCAATACAAACAATTATATAGATAGGGTCAAAGCCAAACATTCAAAATTAGAATTGCTTTTATATTTTGGAAAAATATTAGAACAGTATTGACTCTTACTCATAGTGACGACTTAGTAATCCAGTGTCACAAATTTACCATTCCCTGAATCAGCCCCATAGTTGAATTGGTTGTAATGAGTGTTTTTCAGTATCAAAAGCAGTTTAGGAGTGAGTTGAATCTGAAAATAAAAATTCATTATTCTTAATATGTGGATGCTAAAGCAAACCAGTCTTTTGTTTCACTTTGACATTACATGAAGATGTAGCCAGAAAGAAGATTATAGGTAATAAGGAATAATCAAGTCTGCAAAGTGCCTGGGATGTGATAAATAATGAAGAGATCAGCTAACTGATGCAGTGATCTCACTCACTGCAAAAGTGGCACAGCACCGTGTTTTGCCATAGGTAAATGTAAAACTCAAGGGCTACAACTTGTTACTATAAGTAGAAGTTTTTTCTCAGGAGAATGATTCAGAATCAGCTAAACTTGAGTTTCCAGTATGACACTATGAAAAAAGTAACCTTTTTCTTCATCACAGATGATCTTGTGCACTACAGCACTGGGGTTTTTTTGGGTTTTTGGTGGTTTTTTTTTTGGTTTGGTTTGGTTTGGTTTTTTGTGGTTTTTTTCATTGTTTTTAATCAAAGCTAGTCATTAAAAAGAAAAAGAAAAGCCTACTCTAATTTAGTTCTCTGAGCAATTAGGTCAGCTGTGCAAAAACAAGCAGAAAGATTACTACTTGCAAGGATCTGAGTGGGTAGTAAAATGCTGGGAACAGAGCATGGATCTGCCACAGGCCAGCTCTGCAGCACTGCCCCACAACTGAGCCAAGGGTCTTGGAGTCAGCTGAGATGAAGGTATTCAAAACTTCTATCACCAGCCTTGGATCAGAAAGAAGCAGACAGGTTTCTAGGGAGTGCCATTGGACAAAAGGAGAAATGACTGGTTTATAAGGAAATGCATGGGAAAATAAAAGGTACAGTAATTGTTCAAGGAGTTGCCTTGCCCCTCCTGATAACTCAAGATTGGCATAATCATTGTGATTTTCAGTTCTTTCCATCACATGAACGTGCCAGCTATATCAAGTCAGAGTGCCATGCCAACTGAAACTCTCAGCTAAAAGCATCTTCCAGCTTTTCCTGTTTGATACTGTGGACCAGATAATCCAATATGACAAACAGATCCATCCTAGCAGACTTGAAGAGAATCATGCTCATTTGTCTTTGAGGGCTTGCCTGCCTTGACCTTTAAAGCCTAACACACAAAACACTGCTGCAAGTTCAGGAGAGGTGGTGAGGTAAAACCCAGCAAAGATGAAGAAGAAAGAGTGAAGGTCTTGAAAATCCTGGTCCTGTAGTTATGTTTAAAGTAGAGAACTAATAGCAAACTGTCTCACTGCCACACAAAATCTGCAGTGCAAAGAATATTCTCTGTCAAAAAGTTGATGAAAATACTCAAGCTAATGCAGATATTCTGATTTAAAATGAAGTTCTGCTTTTATTTCTCTTTCTTTCCATTCTCTCTCATTAAATTGGAACAGAGAAAATGGTATTTGAGGCAGTCAAAATGTGTACTCTATATAATTGATTCTGCATGTGTTAATCCAATGCACTGAGAGATTCATTGCCCCCAGCATCTGAAATGCACTGCCTGCCTCAAGAGAAGTTTCCATGTCAACTACTTAGATGGGCAAAAGTCTCTCAATTCATTGACTTGACTGGTTTTTTTCCCCAGAGTGCATTTGAGGGACAAAAAGCTGCTTTTCATAGGCATGATTATCTGTCATGACTATACCTCTTAGTTTCTATTTTATAGGACTGGTAGGATGGTAGCTCTGAAGAAGCTACTTCCAGAAGTGGAAATTGCATGGTGCAATGCATGCAACCCTAATTCTCTCCATGACAGTGCACTGGGGCATGGAAAGTGCAACTGTTTTAAGCACAGACAGAGTTTAGGTCCAAGTGACTTCTAACATCCTACGAATCACATATTTTAGCATCCACCTTGTTACACTTTGCATCTCAGATGGCAAAAAGGTGGCCACCCCATCTTCCCTCACAGTGAAAACCTGTTCAGTGTGACTAATATTTAATTCAAAAGGCTCCTCAGATTTTGTGTTGTGTAGCTGATATGTAGCACAGGAGAGATTAAAGAAGACAGGATTAGACGCTTTTCACTGGTATCCAGTGGCAGAGAAGACATCTGGTCCAAAAGACAATGAGCACAAATTGAAATACCAGAAATTCCTTTTAAATATAAGAAGAGCTGTTTTAGGGTGAGCACTGACACGGGATGTCCAAGGGGGTTGTGGTGCCTTTATCCTTGGAAATACTGAACACCTGAGCATTGGGCAGGGGGTTGGATTAGCTGATCTCCCCAGATCCCTGCCAGCCTCAGCAGGTTTGCTGGTTTTGTGATTTAATATTCTGGAGTCATGTGGAAGGTCTCCTGTAAAGCACCTGTGTTTTGAAGAGTAACAGGGAGAATAAAAGTGGTATTTAGTATGAAAAGTGTGGGGAGGTTTGCAAACACCAGGGGGTTTTCAGCTTTAGAAGTTTAATATGGATGTGCTGAGCACCTCATTTCTTGATTTATATATGAATGCAAAAGTACATTAGACTAGATTTTGAAGGGGACTGAGTGCATGACAATTTCTTCTTTAAATATCTATGGATCTTTAGTGGATTGTTTTCAGCTGTCTTCACTTTTTGAAAAAAATTGAGCAAACATATTTCCCAGTCCCATACTTCTGGAAAACAAAAAATGCTATTTTTGCTGTAAACAACAGTATCACAGGAATTTAGTAACCACCCATAGTTAAGCAAAAAAACCTGAATATTAGAATACTATTAACCCAACTGCAGGTTAGAACTGTACCAGACTGTTCAGATCCAACTGAAACTAGACTCCTTTCCCACAAATGGATCATAAATGAAATGAAAATAGAGTATTTTGTTCTATAGGCTAGATGTTTAGTTCTACCTCTATGAAGTGACACTGCATTAGCAGAAAAGGCTCAGCTTATATGTGGTGGAACATATTTTATATGTTCCAACCAGTTCTTCCAGTTCTGTATTCTGTTGGATGTTTATCTGATCAGTGCACATAATTTTCTCCAACAGTAAATCAAGGAGTCAGGGAGGGCTTAAAAGAAAAATCAGCTGACAGATGATCTGTCTTATGGACATGTACAGTATGGTACTTTCTACAGTGTCCAAATTCAGTTATTTATCTCTACCTTAAGTAAGAAGGAATCAGGATTTTAATTTTTTTTAAGAATCAGTATGGAATAAATCAACTCCACAAGGAGGCAGAGAATATTTACTGCTAGTTATTCAACTGCTAGCTAAGTCTGACATGGAGTCCTACTAAAATGTAATCTGGCCTTTTTCAAGAACTTTAAATTGCTTTTTCACAGATCTGAATCTATACATTTAACTAGTTATGCTCACTGCACTTTGGCTGTGTTCCTTGCTGTAACATAACCACCCAAGGTATGTTAAAATATCCAGAGAAGAAACCACTGTGTCTTAACTTGCAAGATGTGCTAAGCAGATAAACAACATCTTTTCTAGAGTGATTAATAAAATGGCAGTGATGAATGACATAAGAGACACTGGAGATGAAAAGAGAAAATTATGGAAAAAGGTTGAGTTTGGAAAAGCTAGATAAGGCTTGTGTATCTGGGAACTGTGTACGAGGAATACGAGAGCTGTGCTTTCCATTCCCCATCTGTTTTGGTGTGCTAAACATCCAGTCTTCAGCCTTAATTCTCTCACACCAATGGAAGGCACCTTGGAAAGAAGTCTGAATGGGTCAAAATATTGATCTTAGATACTCTGGAAAATAAATGAGGGATTTACCTTTAGCAGCTGGATAAGGAGACTAATTGATTGGGAAAGAATCTCAAGAATGGAGGTGAGATAAAGAGAAGGTATGACATGATGCAGAATGTGGAGTCAGCAGGGTCAGACCCTCTGTATGTGCTCCAATAATTCTGCTGGAGTGAGACAACAGCCTATTTCTGAAGCCTGACCATCCAAGGTTGCTTCTGTCTATCTTCAGTTCCTACTGAAACAAGAAGGTTTTTTGCACAAACAGAGATCAGAGCTAAAGTCTTTATTTAATTTACCTTAGGGTGATGCTCTATAGTGCCCCCTGATTGTTTTTCAACAGCTGGTAGTCTTCAGGCAACAGCTGTCTTCTCACTTCTCTCACTTCCCTGGCTCTTATCTCTATAGCTTCTGCTTTTGGCCCTTATCAGACATCAAATGTATCAGGGGCTTGTAAGAGAGATGACTATGAGGCAGAAAGAAAAGATGTGATAAGAAATGTTTATGTAGAGCGATGCTTTCATAAGATATTGCTCTTCCTCATGTAAAAGAATGGCAAGGTCCAAGGGATGGCACTGAGATGGTTTGTATCCCTCATGAAAGGATCATTTGGCCTGCCCCCCTCAGGAGCAGAGACTCTGCCACTGGTCCCCACTGTGGTTTCTGTGCACATTCATCCTGTTGAATCCCTGTGCACAACTACCAGAGGAACTGGTTAAAACAACACAGGCTCTAATGCAAAGTCTGCACACTGGACCCAGCTCTTAACCATCCATCATCACAAGTTATGACCATTGTGACCACAGTTCAGATAAGAGTAGCTCATGAATAATGAACAGCTTGATAACCTGGGCCAAATCCATAGTAGTGAATGCATGCTGCTTTGAAGGGCCTGTAGTTACAGAGCATCTCCCTTTCTAGGAGGCACAGATTTCAACAGCTCTATTCAGTCAGACAGCAGAGAGCTCTGGAGCTTGTGCAGATATTAAACTACTGCTGAGCAGCATCCATGAGTAACTGTGCCATTGGACAGCTGCAAGATTTGCCTCTATCATAACAGGTTTAATCACAGTGTTCTACAGAAAAGAGTGCAAAACTGTGGCATTTAAAAATCCTAAATCTACAGATTTACATCCCAACAAGGAGGGTTTCAGGACTTTTGCATCAGAAGTAGCCTGGCCAGTGGCCTGCAGCAGAGGCAGAATGTGCCCAGGTCTGCAAGCACCACAGCCAGAGAGATCTGAGAGTGGTGTGGCCACTGAGAGGAGGCCACTGCTGTCAACCACTCTGCTTTCAGTCACAAAGGAAACTTCCTGCAGCAAAGCAGCACTTTGTGACTTGGCTTAAGTCACATGTAGCTGAAATGAGGAAAGCTTGCAATGCCATACATGTGCCTAGGGATAGGCGCCTCTCAGAGTCAAAATAAACCCTGATGCATCTTACTGTTATTGAAAGTACACAAGACACCACTTTTAATTATTTGTTATTAATGAATTATTTTATTATTCAGTAATTCTTCAGTAGTAGCACTGACTTTGGGATTTACTAGATTTGTTTAGGGCTCAGAGTAACTGATAACATAATCACTCAATTTCTTCTCACGTTTGCACCAAGAATATTGACTTGCTATCAATTTTTACCTTCAAACCATCCCCCTGCTGCCCTCTGCTCTCTGAACACACAGTGAAATCTAAAGTTTCAGACATTCTAGGAATCTTTCCTGATTCTTTTTTTTTCCATTCTCTGAGAAACCTGATCCACCAGAAGGGTGGGAGAGCTTATTGTTTTTTCGTCTGACATCTGGATTTCATTAGCAGACTCATGCGTGCTGAATCAGGAATGGGAGCTCAGAAGAAAGCAGATGAGAGTTAAAATTACGTTAATGTTGAAAAAAAATGCCCCTTCTCCAACTTTGCAAACAAACACAACATGTGAGTCACACTGTGAGCTCAGCACAAGCACTACAGCCATATTAGCTGCACCCGCTAATATTGGGTCTATTCTACCTCAAGCACCTATAGAGGAGAGCATTGTATTATTTACTTATGTATGTCAGTATGTAAAAAGACCCCAACCAAACCCTTCCAGTAGTTTCATGTTAATACCACTACTTGGTAATTTTGTAGTGTCTCCTATCTTCTATTTAAAGAAATTCAATAGAGTATGAAAAGAAATTTATCACAAACCAACCCTAAAATTACAGTTAAGACTTGCTGCTTAGGACACTTCTGTAAACAATGGCAGCAAGTGAGACCACTATTTTTAAAGCTTAACAGGAGTGTTAGCAGTGGCTGAAAAGTCAGACTGTTATTAATAAGCCTAGCTTTCACTGCAGAACAGCAGAAATAGCAATAGAAGCAGTAACTCTGTCAGTGCTGTATATGGTGCTATGCCAACAACTTCTGGATGACTGAAAGAGCTCATCATATTTGCTAAGGCTGATAGTTGCTGGCATAAAATATCCACTTAACCTGCTCTATCCTTCTTCTCCCTGCCAGTGCAAGACATCTGGCTCCCAGACCTCGAGTGCCACACTCTCTAGTCAGACAGCCCTGTTTTCCATGGGCTCTAAGAAAATGAGGAGACTCTTAAGTATTTGTGCCTGGGTCACACAGAGGAAGGGGGATTGACAAGAAGCTTTTGGTCATGTTTTAGAAGATCAGGTGAGTCTAGGATAAGGAACCTAGAAAAATTACAAGATGGTAAAATGCTGAGAGGGCAGTGTGATTCTAGATACTGGAGAAAAGCTGAAAGAAAAAAAAAGCTGCAGAAAAACATGGAGGTCAGGCTTTGACACTCCCCTGTAAGTCACCTCAAGAAAACTTCATATAGCATTGAGACAGGTCTCTATCCCCTCTTGAGGGCTTCACCTACACATTTGAAGACCACATGACATCACATAGGATACAACAGTGTACTTAAGTGAGCTAAAAATTGATAGAAATTTTGAGTCACTAGTGCAAAAATGACTAGCATGCTGTAAAACCACAGTATGGTTAGTTTCATATGTGAAACAGCACTCTATGCTGCCTCAGGAGATAGAGATACCACCTTTCCTGAGAAAGGAGATATGCAGGTAAATATGTACTTCCCATCACACACCTCAGGATAGGGATGAGGCCTTTATTTATACAAGAAATTCTTTTCAAGGAAACTGGACAATTCATGGGCTTGATTTGATTTTCCTCCTTCTCATGTTTTGTGCAAACACTTTGACCAGTGGCAAGTGCAGCACAAAAGCCACTGCAACCATTTGGGTGCTGCTTTATTCTCACATAAAGGGTGCAGATAATCTGGCCTTGAGACAGCTGACATAACAGGAGGATTTTTTTCATGAATTTTAAGAAAACTTATGAAGACAGCAGTGAGGTTTGTCTTTATATTCTAATCTATTGAATCTCCTTAGCTAGAGTTTACAGAAGTCTGTTTTAAGTAGCAAAGCTCCAACTTGCTATAGAAGAAATAGAAAATAGAGGAAATACAAAATGCAGGTCTGAAATGACTAGTATTACATTTTGTTTTTTAAAACTATTTAAATCCAAGCCACCCTTCTACTTAAATGATGACTCCTCTTTGATCTTCTAGGAAAGTTGTCTTGTTTGCCATTTATTTGGAAAAAGCCTTTCTCTTCCCCACTTTTTGCTCTTCTAAATTTTTCAACTGTGTAATCAGGAATAAGAGAAACATGACTTCTACATAAAATCATCTCAGAAGCTGTCTCTGCTCTCATGAAGCCTTCTGAGGGTCTCCTTTCCTTACACTGAGACTGACAGGGCAGTGTTTGGGAGGGCTGAGTGTGCACCTGGGCTGGGTGTTCCTGGCTGCCAGGTGGTGTGGGCAGCCTGGTTCAGGTGCAAGCATTCATTTGCCTGGGCTGTTGCAGAGTTTTAACTGTAGTTGCACACCTGCAATGTGGTTTAAAATTAGAAATTGACTTGAAAGCGGTATTTTGTATGTGAAACCTTTGAGCCTGGGAAATGTTCAGGGTTACTCTGAACTTATTTCCAAGATTATAGCTTGAGATTGTGTTGAAAACTACTTGAAATGTGTTATTTCTCTCCAAAATGAAAAAAAAAAATATTTACAGGGTTCAATAATACAAAAGATCTCAGAAGGTGCTGCTGTACTCCTATGCACATTTCTACACAGGGAATGAGTTAGAAGCGAATAGCAAGTTTCTTGTGGAAAATCAGCCAGAAATCTAAGGATAAACTAGTTATCAAATTATGTCATTTCCAAAATGTCTGCTGTTGCTGCTAAAATCCCCAAATGTTTCAGTTTACGTGTCTGTATATAGGCTTTATTGCTTTAGCTAATAATTTGGCACTGACCAGGCTCTGAAATAAAGGCTTATTCATTGTTTTCTCCAATTACTATACAAACATTTTAGGTTTCCTGCCAAATGAAGGACATTTGGAAAAAATATCTTAAAACCTTTTTCCTCTTTTTTTTGGTCTTAAAAAAAAGCTTCTACAAACCTGAGAAATGCCTCTTTAAATAACAATGTTCTATCAGAAACATGACTGATAGGTTATAGTATAAAATATAAAATGTTAAGGAATGAAGTCTACATTAAGTTTACCCCAAGCCTCATGCCTATGAAGCTGCCATTTCCTGTATCAGCACAGCAGAGTCCTGTGTTCCTGGTCCATGCAGTGCTGCCTTCTCTCCTGCTTCTATCTCTCCCTCTCTCAGGCAGTCTGAAGGATATCTACAATCCTACCAGGCACAGGTGACAATATTTACCTGAGAAACTCTGTTCACATCTCCTGGTGGACCTTTTTATAGCTATGAAAGGAGACATATCCGAATATGTAAGGCTCCTTCTACATTTATTGCTAAAAGCCAGATACAGTAGAATACCACCAGTATTTTTGCTATAGCAGGGAAATGGAATAGGGATTAACTTCCATTTAGTATCTTGATTTCTTGAGGGAAGTGATACAATGGGAGGGACAGGCAGAACTGTGTGGTCCATGCTGACAGCAGGACAATGAGAGGAGGCCCCTGGGCTGGATTTGTGCCCTCACAATCTACTGACTGTCCTGGGACAAGCAGGAAAGCAAGGAGGGGCTGAGCTGCACCCTTGGCTGCTGCCAGCAGAAACTGCTGATCTGCCTTCAGCCGCTTGCTCTTGTTCATGGCTTTTGCTGTGTGCCAGCTTCCTCCTCTGGACAGGAACTTCCAAGGAAAAGGGAGGGAGAGACACAGCAGTTGACACCCCTGACAGTCACTTTCTCCTCAAGAGCCAGAGAATTTCCCATTTCCATGACACCATCCCAGCCTCTGCTCTGACCTTGAAGGCCTTCTCTAATTGGGCATGTAGCTTATCAGAAAACACATTTTCATCTTTGAGAAACAGGAAGACAAGATTCTGTTAAAACTGGGAAAGGGAGTTGAAATTTATACATTTGGCAGATGTGAAAATTTTTGGAATTTCAAACCAGAAACACCGAGACATAATTTTTCATTTTGAGTAAATTGGGCTTTTGAAACATTGCCAAAAAAATTCTTGCAAAACAAATTCAAGCCATTGCAAAGTGAAAAGCTTCTACTTCAGGTGTTTGCTTCAACTTTTGCTTTTTCAGCTGAACAACTTGTTGAAGCATATTTTCCTGGAGAGAATTCCTTTGAAAAAAAAAAAGTTATTTGATTAATTTTTAAAATATAGATGAAATGAAGCTACCATTTTACAGAAAGTGTTTGTGCAGAGACATTTTGACAGGTGGTAAGTTTAGGGGGGCCTTTTTATGTATTTGATGTTGTAATAAATGCCTGTTTGCTTCTACTTTTATGCTTTTATTTAAAAGCATTGTGAGGAAGGATTATGGTAGATATTAGAGCTGGGAGGCAGAGATCTTGAAGAACAGTGATCATTTATTGCAGAGCATGAAAACAGAGGTAATTTTCATAAATAACCCTATAATTAAATTTCATGGGGACATTGGGAAGTCACCAAGTCTAACTCCTGCTCAAAGAAGGAGCAACACTGAGGTCAGGTCAGGTTTACTGCAACTTTGTCCAGTCAGATCTCAAACACTTCCAAGCATGAATGGAAATTCCAAAACCTATATTTCACACTAAACCAAAATACTTTTATGAAGTGAGAAAAAATGGTTCACTTAATTTTCCATTATTCACTTCTTATCAGTGCAAATGAGGAATTGATAAACGAGTGTGGTTTGACCTGGTAGCTCTCTCTTTGCCTTACCTATAAATCAGCTGGTGAGGGGCTGGAAACCAGACCTTACTTTCCTCCTCAAAAAGAATGCTGTCAGTACTAATTTCAAAGCTAATCACCTAATTATGGTTTATCAGGATTTTTACTGCAAACTAAGCAAATATTAAATTGTTAGTAAACAGAGTTCATATTTAGACCAGTGTAATAGCTATGTTCAGTCTACTTCAAATGAGTTTATAAAAGTCTCTCAGTGACTTGCACAGGATTTGGACCCAGTTTATTGTGCATGGATTTTAAATATAAATTATGCATGTTTAAGATAGTGAATTGTAATATTAGCATGCAGATATGCAGTAGCAGAAACACAAGGCTGGGAGGTGCTTTGGGATGTTCTCCTCACTTGTCCCTGGGCAGGATCACCAGTGCAAATCTTGGTTTATGTTCACCTACACTGTTCTGAAAGTTCTCCAATGATCAGGAGCAGTTTACTTCAAGGCCTTGCAGTTAGAGCAGCTTAGCTGAAGGCCACTACTGGACTCGTTAGCTTTGGCTGTGGAAAAAAAACTGTGCCCTTTATGTGAGGCTTTCCACATATTTGCAAGGTTTTAATGTGACTTTTTGTGGGAACAAACAACACTGGTTGTTCAGCCTTTCAACACAAGTCAAGTTTCAGAGACCTCAAACTGATTTTTCTCCTCTCCACTTTACCCTGAATTTCTGTGCCCAACCTGGAGCCAGAGGAGGCTTTATCAGTGCCAAAACCTTGTTCAGTTTAAATGCTGGGTATCCTTATCATTTTGCATTTAAACAGTATTCTTTTCCTGATATCCTGATATTCTTTTCCTGATAGTTGCTAGTTGGCTTGAAATTATCTAGATAGTGAATATGCAAATGAGATTCAAAGGTGAAGAAAAGCTAGTGGGAAAACCTCAATGAAATGCAATCCAATCTGTGGTGGATGATCCAACTGTCACACTGCCCATTGGTAACTGTCACCAGGACCTGGGACTCCAAGGCCACTGCGAAGACCAAGCAAGCATTATTCTCTAGGAGTATTTTCCTTTATCACCTCTGTCTGCATTGCAGACATCCCACAGGGATGAAAAAACCCATTTGAACTTGTATTAGTATATAAAGACTGAAGCACAGTAATAACAGCTTAGTCATGGGCCTGAAGGAGGAGCTTGGGTTTGGCTGGACTTCCAGACTTTTGGGAATGTAATGTCAAGTAGTGTGCTAGACAGGAAAGGAGCACAGACACAGTTTACTAGGTGTTTTCTGTTTTCTTTTTCACTACGCAACTGTTCTTACTTAGGTATGTTAGGGTTCAGTATCTTCTTTTTAAGCACACAGTTTATCAAAAAACTGGGCATAAATGCCACATACTCTAGACACAGCTTTGAAACAAGAACTTTGGGAACATGCTCTCAAAACAGGGCTCTTTGGATCCCCTCTACACATTTACAGCTGTCTGAGTCATTTTCCTCTGATAAATGGTTTGAATCCATGACATGCACAACTTATTGAGAATTTCCAAAAGAGTGCACAATGGGTATTTTTTGATCTTTCAGACACTTAAATAGCTTACATTTTCAGAGGTAAGATGGATGTGGCCAATTTATAGCCCACTATACTTTGGTTGCAAGATTTCTGCAAGTCTTTTTAATAAAAGTAGAAATTATCTGAAAAAATATATTCAGCTAATCTCAGAAATGCTAAGAAAACTTGGCACAGCTAAGTTCTAGAATATGAGAACAAAAAATAACAGCCTGCAATAAATTTTGTAGTATATTTAATATCACGGAGTTGTCAAAGTGGCTCCATGTGACAAAAAAAAAAATTAAAAAATCTAAGCCAAGTCCAAGTTATCTACAATAGTTTAATGCAGCTTCTCAATGAAAAAATAGGAATAAATTAAATCAGCATGTTGTGCAAAAAGAGTACTCCTCAGAGCCTCACATTCATCCAGTATCTTGTAATGTGGAATTTTAGTATGTGAATAAGTATTTGCAGAATGAACACCTAAAAGCTACAATTCTTTATAGAACTATGTGTAGGTGAAGAAATGTGCATAACTAAATGTGTTTAAAAGCTAGAGAATGAAGGTGCTAGACATACAGACTTTTTTTCTGGAGTGCCACACATGGTTTGAAAGCAATTACATATAGGAGAGATTTAACACCTTTTCCCTCCTTGTAACACAGGCTGACAGGTTCTGTTCTGATCTCACTAACACCACTAACTCACCAGATGTAAAATTGTTGTTTTCTTTTCTTATGTGTCCCATATTTTCATCTTTACCTCTGCAAGAAGAATACTCATTCTGGTGATTCAAATACTGCTTTGTTTGTATCAGGGATATTTCAGTAACTCGCTAGGCCAACAGAATTGGAGAGGCCTAAATAAATAGGAGAGGCCTGTACAGCACTAGATTAAATGCCACCAAGTATACTCTGATGAAAAACTATGGTGGAACCTGAAAAATGGAGCCCATACAGGGTGTCAGATTCCTCCAAGAATGGAGAGATTAACCTCTCATCCTGTAACTGAGTAATAATAATATCTCAGTTCAATAGAGAAAAGACTTTTATTTACATGCTGTCTCACAATATCCAATAACCTACTACAAAATGCAAAATGTAGCAACTGTCAAAAACATTTTCAGAGTGAATGTTAGGATTTTCTAAGGTCTGTGATCTCCTTTAATTCCAGAGCACTTTGAAATCTCACCTTTATTTTAAAGGGAAGATAAATTCCAAGAAGTTTGTGTTTGTTTTGCCTTTTTTAAAAAATTAAGATTTTAGAGCTAAAACCAGACAGATTTTTTCCAGCTTTGTAGAGATGCTAGTTTGATCCTCACTGCCATCTTAGTCAGCCTTTGGTACCTGGAGAAATCGCAGCTGTGAATTCCTTAAATGTTCTCCACCTTTGAGATCCTTGCATAACCATAAGGCACAAGTCAAATCAGATGAATGTTTGAGGCATGAGAGTTGCTCCAGTCTTGCAGCCAAAGAGCTGCCAAAGCTGCAGTGTATCTGACCACAGGGAGGGACAGCTTCAGGGCAGCGTGATCTGGCAGCCCAAGCTATGCACTAAGAAGAAAGGACTAAACTCAGCTTGACACTGATTTCTTCCACATCCTGCATGAAACCACAGAAGCAAATCTATGCAAACTCAAGCAGCCACAGCAATTACCTACTGCTCCTATTGACTTGAAGCTGTGCTCTCAAGGCACTTGAGTTTTACAGGATCTGCTTCAAAGATCCCTGTTGGCAGTGCAAAGACTCCCACTGTTGGCCCCATTAACAAGGACCATGCCACGCATTTCAGCCACAGGTTTAAACATGCAGTGCAGAAAGAGACTGAGTTTCCCACTACATATATGTCTGTACTCCTGTGAGCATGCACATGGCATTTTCCTCTGTAAGTACAGTGTAAAATTGGGAAACACGCTCTGCAACATTCCTCTGTCTCAGAAACTGGGATAAATAGTGGCAGTGAATGGGAATTTGACTGCAGAACAGTGATATTTGCCCATTTTCTTTCCCCAGCACATCACCATGAGGTAAGGGTTCCTTGCCTGTGCAGAAATTCACAGGAGTTGTCAGAGAGGTTTTTTCAATGAGCTTGGCACTGGCACAGTATTTGAATACAGTTAGGGCAGAGACACCAGTGGAACCAGTGCTTGGCAGAAAGACCAGGTAGAGCAGTTTGAAAATTCTGAATACAGAGATGCTTTGCTGGAGCTCTGAACTTGGGCTTCTGTTGCTCCTTATTAAATTAACAACTGGAATAGCATAGGCAATAAATGAGGTCCAGGTTTTGTGTGTTTACTTTCCTAAGTAGATTTTGGAAAAATGGCAAAGGTTCCTTCTCTCAGCAACATCTTAGAATGTGAACTAGGTGCTTTATTTACAAATGTCTACATAGACTGTATCTAGACATAGACACCATACCCCATTATTCTATACTTTTTGCAAATTAAACTTCTATGATAGGTCTGAGTTTAGGCTGATGACATCATGGAAGAGAATTCATGTCAATAACATTCTTAACAATTTAAAGGACCAAGATTCATTTTGTATAGGCCACACTTGGTACAAAGCAACTCACTGTTTATATTTTATAGGATTTAAAAATAAAGATATAGTGATAATGGGTTTAAAGAGACAATGTAACCTTTTTTTAAAAGATCTTCTAATAATTTCTATACCTGCTATATAAAAAAATGTCATATAGAATCATACATCTTTAATATTACTGGTCCAGAACTCATTGGATTTTTTTTTCCTGGTAGGGGAAAAAAGCCCCTATGGTCATGAGGCATAGGTACAGTACCTTCAGGTACACAAATAATTATACAAAGCTTTGACAGATATATATTTATATTTATATATCATGCAATCAACCACTTGTAAACCAGATAGAAGAAGTACTCTCATTCCTTACCTTCCTTGCTATTTAAAGATCTTGTTTATTTTTTATGGCACTGTCAATGATAATTTAAGAGCAGGGCTATATTAAGAACAGTGCTTTTAACCTTTATTCTCTAAACATTTTTCACTTCATTCAAGTCAATGAGAATTCTGTATGTGCAAGAACATCAGGGAGGTATGAGTAAGATGTTACTGTCTAAGCCACTGAAACTCACAAACTAGTTTTGTAAGAAATGTAGGTATGCTAGAAAGGTGATACTAAAGATTAGTGCTGGGTTTTTTATGGACATAATTATTGCAGCAAACAGCTTTTAGCAAATGCAGGCAAATTGGAAATGATGAATTGGAATCATAACATTGCTCTTATTTCTGGTAGTTTCCTAAACAGAAAAGAACATGTTCTATCACCATGTATGACACAAACTACATGGTAAAATAGAAGTCTGCTAAATCCCATTTCAATTTTAAAACAGATAGTTGTGGACACAATATTAGAGAAATTGCAGATACAAGAGGTACTTAAAAACTAAAGCTGGCGCTTTTTGTTTATAATTATTTAACCCCCTGTAATATGATCATCACTTAAGATATAAATCTGAATTGATACATGCATTTTCATCAACTTTTACAGCAACAGAAAAAAACCATATATTTTCAGTGGTGATAACAGGTAGAATTAAGGGAGGATATTAAGTCCTAAAGCTGTTACACAATTTCTTTGCTATGCAGAAAAAACTTCATAGAACACCCCATTTCAAAATGTGTTTCTAATTAGGCAATTTCATAAAAACAAAAGAAAAATACTGTATGATTTACTGATACACATTTTGTCCAGATCAGATTAGTTTATCTCTTCTCTCTATGCAGGTTTAAGGACTTTAAAAACACACAACTACAGCCCTTTTTGTGGTAGGGTTTGCTAAACAACTTATTTTTGACATCACTAGCAAAACTAAGCATCAAAACCTTAAGATATTAAGCAATGCATATAATGTTCAAATTAAGAAATTAATTCTTGTCAAAAGCAGTGGTAACAAATGGGGACTTTATGACAAAAGCCTGATCCTGCCATTGCTGCTCCCTTCTTGTGCACAATGTTTTCAATGTTTTGAACATAACTTGTGTACACAGGGTCATCCTCTTTAGAACTGTCCTCAAACTCAGATAACATAAGCAAAGTGTGTATGTTTCTGTGAATGCTTAACTCTGCTTTTCCTCAAGAAAGCACTTGCCTGTGGTAGAAGAAATCTTCAGTTAAAGAGAATCAATTTGATATCACCTGTCCCTTAACTAACACAAACAGCACCGTGCACACAGAGCAGAAGGCACTGACAAGCTCTGCTCTGGGATGCCACATGTACGTGTAGCCAGGCACGTGCAAGGAGATGAAAAGCACGAAAGAACAGCCTTGAGAAGGACAGGGGAATAGAGGCAAAGTATACATGCTTTGTGTGAAGAAACTGAGAAAACCAGACTTGGTTAGTTAGTCCTACAGAATGAAAGCTGAGAGAGGATGTGATTGAATGCTGAGAGAGGATATGATTGCAGTCTATTAATACATCCTGAGATAAACACCAGGGAGGGATAAGAGCTATTTCAGTGGAGGACAATGTTGGCAGGAGAACAAATGACTATAAAGTGGCCATGAGTTACACTCATCCTAGAAACTGGAAGATTTCTAGTTAGGAGAGGATTGAGGTTCTGGAGCAGCTTCCCACAGCAGCAGTAGCAAAGGCAAAATACTGAAATGCTTCCCAAGTAAAACCTGATCTGTTTTCAAAAGGGGCTATATGATATGGCTGCCTGGAACCATAGACTGCATGTGGTGAGTGAGCAGATGTTTCCCTGTCCTGGGTTCCTTTACTCATTCCTCCCAAACTCACAGGATAGTCACAGAGTATGCCAGTAGGAAGTCTTTCCACTTCCTGGTTCACAGAGAAATTGAAGACTTTGCAAATTAAGTCTGAAAAAAAATATATACAGCATGTGCAATTTAAGAGAATTAGTGTTCCTACACAATCCTAAATTGTTTGTATCTCCTGGATTTCTGTGTGCATGTCCTCAATTTTCACTAACATGTTTAATCCCTAGTGCCTCAAACTATAAAAATACCTATGAAATAAATAATGCATTACTGCTCCAACACTGACACATTCACTTGGTCTGTGTGAGCTGATTGTCAAGAGACCTGTAGCATTATTTGGTTTCTCAGACAGCATGGCAAAGCACAACCATACACCCCCAGTCCAGAGTTTCTCACTCTGCCACATATATAGGAGTTGGAGTTTCAATCCTCTTGTTAAGTAATGTATGCTATGGCATGGTTCTATCTTTACATTCTTCTCTAACATGCTAAATTAACTAGATTAAACACTAAAGAAACCAGAGTATTTTTGATCTCCTAGAAGCAAAGAAAATGTCATAGTTTTTTCATAAAGAAAATTCTTACTCAACCTAGATCAAAATAAGGAGTAGAAGTATTTTCAAGTGCCACACCCAAGACTGCAAACATACTTTAATTCCATAGCTTTCATTAGAATTAATGAAAGATATACAGAGAAAGTGATAAAGTTAGTCTATGCATAACAACAAGAGGAATACGCTCAAAGCTCATCTGATGTTAGCCTTGATTTCATGCTCTCCTTCCTCTGCTGGCAGATGTTTTTCTGCCTGTATTTGGTTTATAAATGTCTGACATCCTCAACAACAAATTAATTGTAGTTATTTTTTATGCAGATCAATTCTGCTGAAAGTCACACAATAAGAGGCTAGGAGGTTAAAGTCATAATGAAGTGGATGCTGGTAATGTCCACATCTGTGTTTTTAGTGTATTGGCAGCATTTTAATCTCCTTGGGATTTTACACAGACATAGGATGTTGTTGAAATTGTGAAAGTTTAAGCCAGCAACACAACTGCATCCAGCTGAAACCAGAAAATTAAGAAACCTGGTTCACTGTGCTTGGGAGCCTCAGGGAAAGAAAAAATGTAGATTGGCATGTGCTTTTAGTGCACACTGGTTTATACCTCTTTTTGAAGGAAATAAATATTGCCAGCTTTGCCACTACAGAGAAGTTCTAGGAGTCAAAGACCATCACATTTTGCGAAGTACAGCAAACCTCTTCCATAGGACAAAAAAGACTTTGCACCTGGAGCCTGTGTTACTGCAACACTGACTCAAAGTTTCCTCTGAATGTAACAATTTCTTCTCCTTTAGCATATGTAACTTGTTGTATTAAGTGCCGTTGCCAAACTGATAGCACAGAGTTCAGCCCGATAGAAAATTACAGAGTAGCCATTTTTAAAGTTACCAGAATCTACTTAGCTGCGTGCCTAGATTAATGTCTTCTGTAATACTTACAAGGCAAATAGTGTACTTTGTCCATCAGCATTGTGATAAAGAATAGATTAAAGGAACACATGGCTAGCTTGGCACTTTGTCAAGATACTTCTTCAGTGTTACTCACTCTAAAGTATTTCAGTCAAATTCTGCGTTGCTAAATCAAGGACTAAAGAAAATCTTGATGCATATTTTTTCAGAATATTATATATTACTTACCTGGGGGCAGTCTTTGATGTAGTGTCCCTTGTTAAAGCAGAGGTGGCACAGGTAGTTAGGAGGTGGCCTCTTGCTGGGTTTTCTGGCTTCTGAAGAAAGGGACAGGTCAGAGAAATGCTCGGTGAGGGAGCTTAACCCATCCACAATGTTGTTAAGCGAGCCATAAGGTGATGCACTCTTGTAGAGACTGCTGCTCAGAGCCTGCAAAAGAAAACAAGTCACATGCAACACAGTATTGTATTAAGGATTGTTCTGGGGGAGATTTGAATGGGGGATAGATAAAAATAGCAGGAAAAACAAAGTGATTGTTTTTTTCTTAGGAACATGGCTACACATTTGAGGGAAGCAATATACAGGCTTCACAATGGCAATGCAATGGAGCTGGTCACCCCACTGTTGAGGAAATTTTGAGCTTGCCATGGTTCTCTTAGTGCAACCTTTCCTTAAGCAATGATTGCTTTCTTGTGCTTGGCCATAATGCATTCATAGTACAGTTAGATTATGCAGGCAAAAAGCTGAAAGAACAACTCACAAAACAGAATCCTTTTGTGTCCCAAACTACTTAGGCAAAGAATACTGAAGTCAGGGAAAGGAAAGAACACCAAGAAAAATGCAAAGTAACTTCCAATTTCCAATCTGGTTAATCAGACAGTCAACACAGAGTCCCATGTTCAAATAATAACAAGCATTGAGAGCTACATCTGGTTTGGATTTTCTAAGGGGGAACCTGCTGTGGTTTAAATATTTCCTGATAAACAGTAAATACCTAGGTTTTGTACTTCACCTCAATAGGATCTTCACTCTCTCAATCTGCAAATCAAAATCAGTAGCTCCTAATTTGCCATTCAGTAGTTTTAGAACAGCAGGAAACCCATCAACACCTAAATAGGTATTCTCCCTAATGGAGATAAGAAGGATTAATTCACTTTAACCACTTAAGGACCAAAAGAAACCTTAGTGGAGTTCAAAAAGAAAATTCAAACTCTTTTAAAAATTAACATCATAATTAATCACTGTAGAAATAGGACCAACTGTTCAGTGTCCTTTCCATCCTCACATGATGGGACACATTTCACATGGTGTTTCCACCTTAGGTCTGCAATGCTGTGCTCATGTAATTCTCCTGCCATCAGAGAATTACTGCTGGCTTATGGGAAGGTGACATAAGAAGAGGTCCAATCTGTGACTGTGCTTTAATTCTACTGAATTCAAATATTTCAATGGGGTCTTTATATGTGTTTTCATGTGTTTATACATGTTATATATATTTTGAAGACATGCACTGAAATTTATTTAGAGTTTGTGAAATTAATCTGAAATTGAAATTAAATTAATTTCAGAGATCTCAAACATTCAGGGTGCCTGCACAGTGAGTGTTTTCTGGGTGACAGCTGCATACCAAAAACTAATATTAAAGCTCTAGGCACAAATACCTGGGTGAGCCCCCAACTATCCCTGAATTCCATCCCTCCACAGATGGTGTACAGAAGAATTCAGCCTAGTAATCTGCTTCACCCACTTGCACTGTAGTCAAACACAACATGCTGAACTCCACTGACTCCTCTTGCTGAAGCTGGTACACAGCAGCAGGATCAATTTAAGAGGCCCAGAGTGGAATCTAATGTCACCTGAGACTTCACATATGCCCTGGGGCTAAAACATCCTGTGTAGCATAATTCTGTGCTGTGCAAGATGATGTGGCTGAGAGGAGAATCAGCCACTTTGTTTCAGGAGTTAAAGCCACAGATTTTAAAAAGAAAAGGTATTTCAAAAATGAAAAAAAGCTTTTAGCTGCTTTAGCCATCAAGCAACCAGAGACCTCCAATGGTCACTGGAATTTAGTTCTAGGATTTATTGGATGCTATTGGAATGAGAAATTCTTGGCATCAAATTTTGAAAAGGAAGGGGAAGTGCTGTGAATGCCAAAATAATATTAATTAAGGGTCTTCAAGAAGTTCTTGTCTCCCTAGGAGCCACTTTCTCTTATATACTCTTGGAAAAATATAAAATCCTTCTTTTTAAGAGATCCTCTTGCCAAGAGATTGTTAAAGTACTTCACCTGCATTGCACCCATTAGTAGCTTTGCAAATTCCTTATTATCTGATTTTATAGAAGGGTGAAAGTATGAACACAGAATGTATGAAGTCACAAATTCTTTACCTATTGCCAAAATCCGGAATATCTTCTGGGGATGCAGAATAACTCCTGCCCATCAGGAGGTTGCTATTTTTTCCCCCAGGGCCAACTCAGTAAAAAACCAAAACATATCCATCTGCTGCCTACAGTGGGCTTTGAATTGGACACATGGCATGCAGTGATGACTGTTTTCTTTCCTACATATCTTTTACACTGAGCTATTGCCCTCATTAAAAGGGAGCAATTTGGAACCACAGCTGGGTATTTTGTACCTCACTCCTCCACCAACCCTTCCTGGCACATTTCGGGCCAATACTTGAAAACAAGGTGCAGTTTGGCACCTTGGCAGCAAACCTTCACAAACTTTTGTTTCCACCGTGGCAGCCAGGAGCTGTGCCAGAGGCTAGGATCCCATGGGACCATGGGCTGCACTGACACTAAAACATACCCCTAGCAGCCACCAAGGGTTCTGTGGCCAAAGAGTGGCACACTGCTCTAAAAGTGGCCACCTGGTTCAGCTGGCAGGGCACTTGCTCAATGCATGCCACAGCTGGACATGGCAAAACATTCAGTGCACACACAGCACTGTGAAACACTTCCCTACAATCATCCTGAGGCCCAGTGGTAAAAAAGAAGAAACAAATATAACATTCCAGAACATGACAGTAAAGGAGAAGATGGACATTGCTGATGACACTGGTACTTTAAAGAACAATGCATTCCTTTGGAAAATGCCTAGATGATCCCAAGATGCAGCCCATCCCTCTGGGTATAGTCAGGCAAAGGATTCAGCAGTTCCTGCCAATCTGACCTGGAAAATAGCCTTAAATCTGTTTGACTCCAAGTCAATGTGAAAAACACATCAATCTGGCGCTTGAAAGTTGCTATAAAGAGCACCAGCACAAATGGTGCTACATCCTGTTTCTGGCTCTGGAAATCTCCAGTTCTTCAGAAAGAGATGAGGAAATAAACCATTCCCAAAAGCCAAGTTATATAATAAGGGTGGCAATGGGAAAGTTCATCCCAGCCCCTGGAATCAAATAGTGAAAGCTTAGGGCTTGTAACAAATGTGATGAAATGGTGATTGACTCCATTTTGTCATTGTAAAAGACAAAGGGTGAATGAATATTGCTGAGATACATAAAACAGTTTTGGTTTGGTTTTTTTTTTTCTTTCTAGGGCACTCAATTGAGCAGAACAGGCAATTCAGCCCTTACTAAGTATTTGCACTGCTGCAAAGAGGATTTTTAAGAAGGGTTTTGAATAAAAACTTTGAATTAGCTTCACACCAAAAGGGGATGTCCAGGGGGTGATTAGAGTGCCAGAGAGAGTGTTGATGGCCTCAGACAGAAAACAGAGATGAAGAAACAAATGCATTCTGACTCACTCTGGTCTCAAGTGTATTAGTACTCATCTGGGAGGTGGCAGGGAGATTGCTCCCCTCATGAATTCCACCAAAAGCAATGACTTGCTCTGTGTTCACAATGCAACACTAGCAAAGCTAGTCTATTTCTTTAAATGGTAGACAATAGTACCTCTCAAATAGAGTCTCATTTTGAGCTTGAACAGGCAAAAAGGATTTGGCAGTGAAAGGGTTAGTGCTCTCAAGGCGCCTGAAAGACCACACTGCATGTCCTAATTACAAGGCTCATCAGCCCAGCTGCAATGAATTCAGGATTTCCTTATCTTGCCATACTGGGGGGATGGGGAACCTGGTGGTAAAACTTAGAAACCGCCTTGGTGGGAGGTTCGAGCTGATAACGTAAGTTTGTCTATTTGTTTGTTTTTTCCTTCCTATGAAACTTATTGATTTAATTAAATATGAACCAAACTGAAGATCTTGTATTGTATTTTCCAAAGGTAACCTCACTGCTGGGCAGATCTTTAAACTGTATCTGTTGGTGGTGTTGGGAAGCAAATTTCCCTTTGTTATTTGTTTGCTCAGTGTTTCCAGTTAAAGGGCACATAACCTGTGGGGTTGCAGTGTGGTCCTTTGTGAAAGGCAGCTATTGTCTTCTTCGGCTTCCTCACCCTGATTTCCAGTTGGGTAACATAAGTGAGTGACTCAGGAGTTCCAGTATCTAATTCACCTCTAAGATATTCCTCATTACATGAATGATTGGCTCATGCTCCTGATTCCCTTGGCTGGGTCCCTGCCTTTCAGAAACATCTTTTGGGATTGATGTGTCAAGAGGTAGAAAAAGAATCCCTGAAACTCTGGCTTTATCTCTTTAGTTTCTTTTTTAGCAATGGTATAATATTGAGAAGACAACTGTTGTGAATATGCAATGAAATATTGAAAGATAAATAAGAGGCAAGTCTTACTTTCCAAATTTCCCTTTGGTATGTATAGCTACTGCTTTACCTATAAAGGTATGTTTTTAAAAGGGACTAGAAAGCACAGAGAGCACAACAGCCTCTCAATAATGACATATATGCCTGAGCATCTACCAGACCAGCTGGTATTAATAAGCAATGGCAACTTGTTCATGTGGGAATGCTATCTTCTTATTAGGCATGGACTGGAAAAGTAGAGGTATCTCTGGAAAAAACAGTTTCTGCCCCAAGTTGTGTTTGTGGTTGCTGGACCCTTAAGGAAGTGATAAAGATGAACATATCCACATTACATAAAGCTAGAATGACTTCTGGTGGGTGATGAGGGCTGTATCTGGCCAGTGCATGTCTGATGCTCTAGAAGTTAGTGTGATTTGTGCCTATGGTTCTCGCTATAATTGTAGTAATTGCACATACTGATATCCTGTAGCACTCCAATGGTCCTACGATCTAGTCCAGTCATCAATGTTTCCACAAAATGAAATAGTCTATAATTGAAAAGCAAAGAGCAAAGAATTTTTGATGACTTATTTTTGCTGCTGACCAAATAAAGCAGTCTTAATGGACAGTTAAGTTTAAATCAACAGATGCCATGGCTATTTGAAGTTTGTAGGAAAAGAGAGTTAGATTGCCCTGTCATCAGTATGGAAAAAGCAAGGTTTTCATCCCCTGTAAATTGTAAATATTTTCCAGCCTGTATGACAGTAACCAGACTAGCCATGCTACTCATTAGCCCTGCACTGAAATATCGAAAGGTGCTAAAGTTATCAGCTTGGATTTTCACTTAGATAAGAGCTGAGTGGTCCCTGTGCTGTGTCATGGATAAAACAGTGGGATGGACAAGTCATTGCCCTCAGTTGTTACTTTCATGTTGGAGGAGAGGGAAATCTGTGCTACCCAAACAGTAATTCAGTGGCTTGTATGTGTAATATACAAAACTTAACCCAAGGGCCTATAGCTGGTTTATTTCCTAGTGCCCTAAGGCTTGGTTGTGATGTGGGCTTTACCCACAGGGCCATGCAATAGGTGTGAAAGCACAACAGTTGCACCAGAAGACAATCATGTTTGGAGAAGAGCATTTCAAATCTGACTTCTCTGTGCTTCAGCTCTTCACAAGTGGTTAAAACAGCTCCCTGGTTTTGTCCCCAAAGAAAACATCCAATGCAGAATCACAGAATAGAATCATGGAATTGTTTAGACTGGAAAAGACCTTTAAGATCATCATCAATGTTTATGGCCAACCTCAAAGCCTTCTGAAAACAGAGGGATTAAATGAAAATACTGTAATAAATTTAGTTGTATTAATTTGAGCCAGAAGAAATAGAGAAGTTTAATTACCAAGGCTGAACTGGAAAACCTCAAAAACTGCTCCTGTATGGCTTGTGTCTGCTTTAGCTCGTCTGATAAATTGGATACTTTTACAAAAAAACAGTTTAAGAGTTTGTTCAGTAACATTTTATCATTGGAAAACTGAAAGCCAAGCTCATCAGTCAGTAAAGAAAATGTTTGCCTGGAGCAAGAAAAAAACGACTCAGGTTTCTGTTTTCTTCTGAAGTCAACTTTTAAGTCAGCTGTCAAAAAAATCTGGTCTTTGGCCTGACTTTTAGTAAAATCTGAATTACTCAAGTTCTCATATAAAACCACAGATAAATGTAGATTAGCCAAGAAACCTTAATGCATTCCTGGTTAGTTAGACTAGCCAAGTATACCTTAATTCATCTTTCTTCTGCAGGGGGTTTTAGACAAATACATGTTTATGTTAAACTGCTAACACTAATGTCTACTTCTAAATATTTTCAGATAGATGGCACTAGGCCTTTCCTTCTGCAGAAACAGTAACTTAAGGAGACAGCTACAAACACAGTGTGACCTGCCAGAGGTTGTGAAGCGAGTCATTGAGGAGCAATGAATCTTTAATCCAGCATATAGATCTCTCTAATCTAGTTATTCCAAATCTGACAGCTCAGCTGGCTGTGGCTTCTCAGGCTGCAATTGCTGAGACTCTGCAGAACAGCAAGGGGGTGCAACAGCCTCCTCTGAGCAGGACTGGTGTGTCCCTTCAATCACTGCAAGGCTGGAGAGCAACACATGCCACCACCTTGCCTTGCTTTAGATCTGCTGGTCTTTAATACTTGGATCCAAAGCTTTCAATGAGTTACTCAGGTCTTAAAAAAATCCTGCTCCCTCTGTGCTGTACAGTGGTAAAGTCATGCTGACAGTTCAGGACTTGCTCAGTCACCATCAGGCTTGCTGGAGCTCAGGCAGGCCTTTTGGCTTTCTGCTAGTAGTGTGATCCTCCTTATTTCAGCATCAGGGAAGGGTTTGATGTGGATATCAGCGAGGACACTCATTTTCCACAATGTACAGGGTCCTCACAAAAGGCCTTTAAAAGCAGATATGGGAGAGGACAGAGATTTGCTCTGGTCAGAGGCATAAAGTCTTGAAGGAACTTTCTAAATCTTGCACCAAGTTCTGCAGGGTTCCTTTTCATCTGCTGAATGCCCAAAAACTGCCCACTTATGCTGAAGAGAAGCTCTAATACATGAGCATTATTTTAGGGACACCAGAGACCATTCATGTTGCAAATTGCTTTAACACATCCCCCCAGGAGCCCTGGATTCCCAGGCTGTCCCCTGCCTGCCTGAGCTGGGTCTCCCCTGGCCACCAACCTCCTTGACCTTTGGGGAGATGCCACGGGGAGGGTCCCTGGCAGGCCCCTCTGTCCCCCTGCCCAAACAAGTCCTTGTGCTTGAGACAGGGCTCTCTGGTGAGGAGCAGGTCATGAAGGCTGTATAGCATGAAGTGAGGGGAGAAACGGATGGACATGTTTTGATCCCTGCACTTTCTGTTAACATCTCTGCTTCCTGCAGGAAATCTTGTCTCAATCTGACCTGCAGTCTGAAAAACAAGAGTCGAGTTTCCTCTCATTTGGTAGGTCTTTTGACACTCCAAATGCAAGAAAAATAACACCCGGAAATAGATATGTGCCTGTTCAAGGCACACTTAGGAAAGCATTCACCTCCTGTGCAGCTCTTGCATGATGAAAGGTTTTGCTAAGAAATGTCCATTTTGGGTTAAACAGAACTCTAAGTCTGAGACAGTTTTGTTTATATCATTCACATCCAGTAATGCCTTCTTGGCACAGAAACCTCAGTGACGGCTGCCAAGGTTTAGAAGAGGCGAAGCTGAGGTCGCTGTCAGAGGTAGGAACAATACATCATCTGCCCAGAGCGGGCCCCTCACAGGGCCAGGGCCCCAGCTCCTGCACTCATGGGAAGACAAAAACTTTTATTAAATTGAATATAGTGAGGAAAATAAATTATTTCTATTACTAAATGACAGGCTGGAATTTCATTTTGTGACTCCAGCTTTTAGATAGTTTTATCTACGTTTAAAGTTACCCTCTTAATCAACTGTGATACAGCACAGCTTGAAGTGTGATCTCAGCAAGCAAACCTAAAACATCACAATCTGCTTCAGATAAATTATAAAATAGCAACTGAAAAATCTGGTTTCAAAGTAGATTTGAGGTTTTTTTCCCTTCCCATGCTGTGACTGTTAGAGGAATGAATCTATTATTCTACTAATTTCAGTTGCAATGTATGATGATTATATAAGAAAGATGATTATATAAGAACACCTCTGTATTTCAAGGATCACTGATGCCCAAACCCTCTTAAAAACTCTTGCTAGTCCTCTATTTTCAGGGTGCAATGACTGTACAATAGATACTTTGCTCTCTTTTCAACCACAAGTATCCACAGCCTTAATGACTATTTACAAAATAGTTGCCTAGCAGGCTCCCTTAGTGTGATGAAATACAGGCTGCAACTCTCCTGCAAAGATCCCTGAGATACCTGGAACTCCTAGAAGCAAGAGAAATCTGTGAGACCAAGCTGATGCCCTAAAGTGTTTGCTTGGTTAGAATTTAGCTGGATGAGATGCAAACACAGATTTCCAGCTACCCACAATCCTTCTATGTAGGGTATTGCACTTGTGTTCATTGAAAAGAGACACCAAATCCTGCCACATGCAGGGAGTAGGTGTGGGTGGCCAGTTAATACAGCAGGAATTTATCTCTGCTTTGCATATGAGCTCAAGTCCTGGATCATGAGAGCATTTGCTAATCTTCAAACTAAATTTGTCAAACACAAAATGTGTTTCTTAACAAAGAGGTTTGGAAGACCAGGCAGCAGTTCTCCAATCAGCAGCAGTTGAAAGAGCTAAGAAAAAGTGTCTCCATGAGGCTCCTTAAAACTCCTCCTATTCAAAGTATTGAATTTGTTACTAGTTCCTTACACCAAAACATATGACAGAAAGTAAGGGGCTAGGCTTGTGATATGTTAAAATTGAAAAGCCACCAAAACTCCCCACAGCTGTGCTGGCCTGGCCAGACAATGAGGGACAGGGAGAAAGGACTTGTAACCCTGCATTTATTCTGCTTTCCTCAAGTGAATCTGTCTATAATTTTAGATTCTACTTTTAGCAGGTCACAAATGGTTTGCTATGGTTCTGAGAGTAAGAACCAACCTGCAGGAAAAATGAAGTGATCCAGGCTTTTACACTTATGAAATACTGTCTGTCTGAATTATGTCAGCATTACTGTAAGATTTTAATAGCTTTGTAAAATTTAATTAGTTGCTTTGATCTATTATAATTACTCTGGAACCCACACAGAACCTAAGTAAACCATGAGGAAAAGACTTATATTCTCTCCATTTAATTTAGTAATTTCATTGTGGCTTTCTAAAAGAGGAAGAGCAATTCCAGAGTTAGCAAAATGGGCATCAGGCTGTTGGCAATTTTTCTGAGGAGGACAAACTGGGGAGAGGTATGGGTATTAATTGTAACACTTCATTAATCTGTTCAGAAAACGGAAGGTTATACCCAGTATCACTTTTTAGGTAGCATTTTATGCATGCATCTAATTTGGGTAACAGGATACAGCTGCTTTTGTTCCTATGCAAATACGTATTATCAGAATTGTATGATTTGGCTTTGTAATATCTGTGCCTGCACTTTTTGGCAAGTGCACTATGTCATTATTTTTCATACTTCTTAAAGATGAGAAGATTCTCTGATCTTAGATTTAAATTTCACTTAAATTGTGTTTCAAAGTCCTTTTATGGTGCACTTAAACTCTGATCTAGAAAGCTCTCCTTGGCGTTAATCCTCACCTAGCATCTGTCAGTAAAATGCGATCTTTTCTTCTAGTTGTCAATTACCAAGTAGTAGGACCATCTCTACAAGTTCTATCTTGTACAGAAAATCCCCCAAATGTAACCAAAAACGCCTGGGTGGGGGGGGAAGAGTGGCATTGGCTTTGGGACCAAAGCAGTTTGCTACACCTCTTGGTTATCTAATTCATTCCATGCACTTCATAAATTAATATATTGGTTCAAGTCAGACTCGGTTGTCTGATCATTTGTGCAGTTCACTGGAGAAGGATCTTCCCTTTCTCTTCTGAATAACTGAGTCTGTGTCTGCAGAGCAAAAGAGGAGTGGATGAAAAATCATTACCCAACACACAGTTACATCACCCCTTTGTTTGGATGCTTTGGCATGGAAGACACTGTAAACGCATAAAATAACTGTAAATGAAAGCTCTGTGTATAAAATATAATTGTAACAAGAATTCTACATCCTTTTGCCTCCAATTATAGGTTAGTGTGTTTTTCTTTTCTATAAACTGCCTGACAGGTTTTTTCCAAGATGTGAATGTATTTGTGAGGCAGAAAAAGCATGCCAGTGCTTCTCTCAATGATGAATTTGCATAGATACAAAGTCCCAAGTGATTTAAAAGAATTGGCAATGATTTTCAGCTAATCCAGAATAAAAAATATAACTGCAAAAAGAAATATAACTATAATAATTTAATATTTCTTGATTTTATTTTTCTTTCCAAGCTATCAAAAAGAAATCAATAGTAAAGTAGAAAGTGCATATTCTTCTTCTTGAAGACTTGATTTACTTTCAGCAATTAATATTTTAGTTCTTGCAGCTTTCCAAGTGTGGTTCTAATTGTGATGTGAAAGCAAGTAGCTGCAGATTACTATGGTGGATAATACTTTCACTGTAAATAAAGTAAAGCCCAGGTGTAAGTCATCTTTGAATTAGTTAAAGCTGGACGTAGGGCAGGTGTGCTGCAGAGCTACAGCAGCATTTGCTGGGGGCAGGGGCAGTTTGTAGCTAAGGACACAACACAAGAGGCTCTGGCTGTTGGAGTAAATTCAACACATTTTCTTCTTACTTCTGGGAACTTTCTGCTGTCCTTAGTCAGGTAAGGAAGCCAGAGTAAAAGCAACATAATTGTATTTAGAACACTTTCTTTGGTGAATCAAATTTGGCTCTTGTGCATTTCTTCCTGCAATCAAATTGCTATTAGGTAATTCAGCCTAAGTGTCAAGAGTAAGGAGAGTATCTGCTACATGCAGGACTGCCCACTTACAAAAAAACACACAAACAAAACACTTAATCCTGGACAATAGAGAAGCCTAAAGCCACAGCAAGGTGATACAAATGGAAGAGAGTAATTTGGATAATAATTTGAGTTTCACACTTTTTATACAAGATATAGATCTTATTTTTGACTCCACTTCCTATAGTACATTCACATGTGGGGTTTTTATTTCCCTGGCAAACGTGGGTGTTTTCCAAAGGCTACAGAAGTAGCAAAGCAGGAGGCCATGGCTGCAGAGATAAGAACAGGGTGCAAAAGAGAATGCTCATAGACATAAACCCCTGAATTTTTGTATTTTAAAGCATATGTCCAATTGGAATTAGGAACAGAATAGTTATTAGCTCAAATACCTGCAACGGGATCTAAGATTTTGAGAGCAGTGTACAGTGGGCTGTGAAAGCTGCACTTTGTGTGCTGAGGCAGCACCATCAAAAGGGCTCTGGAGCTGGCTGTGTCAGGAGGACAGAGGCTGGTCCTGCCAAGATCTCCAAATGCACGTTGTCCTCTGATTAATGTAAGAGATTCAGCTCCCTGGAATCTCTTAGGAGGTCTGATGTGAGAATTGGCATTTAACTTCCTGAAAAGCATTTTGGAATTACTTGTCTGGCACTTTGAGTAGCCACAAAATATTGGTAGTGTACAATCATCCTGAGGCAGAGAGCACCAGTTCCTGCAACACAGGAATTGTTATGCTAGTGCCCTTTCAATAAAATTTGGGGAAGGTTAAGAGCACTCCAATGTTGCTACTTACACAAAGAATATTGAGAAAAAATTAAAATCAGGAAATAAATAGTAATCATTCTTATTAAAGGACATATTCAGGTACCATAGACTGCTACTCTGTCAGTCTGTAGCTGAGAAAGCAAGAAGTCCTCACTCGAATGCCTAGCACATTAAGCACCTTGTGAATCAAAAGCATGCTGTGTGTTACAATTACTAACAATGTTACACAAAATTAAACAAATTGGACACATTTTGGAACATATGGCAATTTCTGCTAACCTGCCTCTCTGTTGAGTCTGCCTTCAGACCATACTGGTTGTGAGCAGCCTCTTAAAATGCATTTGGTTTTCCCTTTAAAATCTTTTAATCATGGCTGTTCTCAAAGATACTGCACTTAATTCAGGGAACCAATGGCCTCATGTGGTATGGCAATCATTGTATTCTTCTGATGCTAACAGAATTGAAATTTTTTTAAATCTTATCATTATCCTTCAAATTACTTCATCTAGGCCAAATAACAGATATTTCTTCATCAAGTATCAGCCTAGTATGTAGCCCCCTAATTCTATGAAAGACAGACGGACAAGTTTGATAAAATACGTTTTCTGTAGAACTGCCAATTTCCTTCCCTATGTTTTTGTTCTTCCAGTGTTTCATCAGTTTCTGTTGTTAGCTTGTGAATGTCACTATCTTCTTTGGGAAGTTACCTAATCTATCCCAGTGCTTTAGACTTGTTTGTTTCACAGGGATTTGGAATGTAATTTTCCACAGCATTCTGTGAACTTTTTTTAACTCCACGCATTTTTTTTTTTCCAAACAAGTGATCCATACATTATTGAAGCAAACTGAACTAGTTGGTGTGCTCTCATTCCCAGTTAGTTCCCCTCTTGCCTATAAGGACTGAATCTGGAAGTCTCCAATTCATAAACATGAAAATGGTGATTATTTTCTCATCTAGTATGTGCAGTTATTTGTGCTTAAATCAAATCTGGTTTAGATCCAGAAAGTGGCTGCCATAGAGGCTTCTAGAAGGAATTTTGCTCTTGAAAGACACAGAGCAGAGAAAAAATTTAACTATTATATTATGATAATTTCTAGTTACTGCTTGCTGTCTCTGCTTGACCAAAGACAGCATTGACCCGGTAGGATGCTTCCTATTAGTGTAGAAAAATACCTTATGGGTCTCTTGCCCCCTTAGTCTAGGTTGTTCAACTATAACCCTCAATGACAAAGCCACAGATACCTGGCTGTGTCTCAAAGGCATTAAATTCCCTGTAACCAGCCTCACACCAAAACCTCAAATACTGGGCTCTGATGGATGGTGTTATAATGAGGGTGGAGCTCTGTTCAATGGCCAATTTATTGCATCTTAATGGTCTAACATGCTTTTATTTCATATCTAAGACAACAAATGCTGCCATAAAGTTTGGTTTAAAGCAGGTCTGTTTTGCAAAACGAGTCTTGCATACAGAACAAAACACTCATTGTTGCTTTACTGTTTAAACCTTTATTATTGTTTTTTTTTCTTGGTACAATGGGCTTTTATGCACCAAACAGCTGTGTTCATCATGTTTATTTAGAAGGCATCCATTGTAGTGGAAAAAGTCTGGAGGACAAAAATCTTGAAGTACAAGACTACTCTGTGGGTGCTGGCACTTTTATTTTTTTTCTGTCCTGTTCCTTTGGTCAGTATGCAAGTCACATACACAGGCAGTGCCATGCAGACTTGCAAACCCTGTATAATAGCAACTTTTCACAAGTGCTGTCTCTTATTCCAAGTGTTCTTCTCCAGAAAGTTTCAATTGCAAGGCAACATACAGGACACACAACTATTTTACAGCCTATGATCCTATCATTTTTCAATCTGTTGCTATTTTGGACCCTCATTAGGTCACTTTCCAAATATTGTGTACAGCTATGTGTCAATCATTGTCACAGCTCGGCTCCAGGCTAAGCCAACCCAGGACAAAACCGTGAGGGGGAAAAAAATGCCAACCAAAGCAAGCACTTTGTAGAAAACAGTCAACAGTTTGACTGTGGAAAGCTATGTGTTGTTCCAAAGATAGCATAAGCCCACTTGCTGCAGAAACAGCATACAGTACTAATGCTCTCCAAAATAATTTTATGTGGTTGAAATGTGTAGTGCATACCCAATGGCATCTGCAAATAAACAGATGTTAGAATCTCAAGAATTAGGGGCATGACATTGTCGGAAACTCTTGGGTGACTCCTGCCAAAAAGCAGTCCAAGTTTCCCGTTTCTGGAAAGAACAGAGCATCTAACATATTGGCAGAACTTCTTTTGAGCAACAGTATCTCTAGCACCTTCTAAAGCCTTGAATGAAAGCTGCTGTATAAGCAGGCAGTGCTAGCCTGGGAAATTAGAGGGTTCCCTACTTCCAGAAGGGCAGATGCATTCCAGTGCCATAGGAGATAGCTGTGCTCCGTGCCCTCTTTTCAGGTTACCATGTATTAAGACACAGTTGAGGTGAATACTGGAAACATAGAAGTGTCTCCATCAGCCACATAGTCAAAGCTATCGTCACAGGCTGGAAAATGAATGGCAACAAACTAACATGCTTCATCTTTTAAAAATAATAAAACAGCTGCATAGAATGAAATGGCTTCTTATTTTCTGAATGGTGAATGCTCTTGGCTTTCTACAGAGATGGAATTCTCAGTTGCTGCTGCTGTTCTTGTGCCTCAGGAAACTGTAATGATGTTAAGAAGAGCAGAATAAAGCTTGTGGATGATAGGAATCCACACAGAAGGTGACTTCTGGGATCTGAAAACAGCACAGCTCTGGGGAGGCTGCACAGGGACTGACTGCTTCGAGCTGGGGCAGAGACAAGGGCCTGAGGAAGGCCTGGCATAGCAGGCAAATTATTTTCCAGAAGAAAGGTTAGGGGAGAAAATGGAAAGAACTATGAGCCAAGTGGAAAGGGAGTGTGACAAAAGGATTAGCCCCATACTTGCAGAGAGTATAGTAGAAGCCGAAAATGAACTTGGGGAACTGTCAGGAAGAGAAAACTGTTTCTCAGAGACTGTTTCAAAGACTTCCTGAATGCAGACTTGTTTCTTCCTTTTTCTCCCAAAAAATAAAGGACCTGCTGTGAGCAGAATGTATCCCAATTTCAACAAACACGGGGCCTGAAGTCCCAATCTGGAATCCATGCTGGCTGAACTCCTGGAGGCTTGCTGCTACCTGGGTAACATCAAGCTTGAAAGCCAAGCAGGAAGGGGTAAAATCTACAATTTGTCATCAACAGGTAGGTAGCTAATAGTTTAAATCGCACTGCCTGCTAATCTTTTTGTAAAATCAATGTGCTTGTTACATCTATATGTTGTTGAACTGCCCATGTCATGTCATGCTTAATAAGACTTAATCAGGTTGAATGGGTTTTGAGCCACATAGTCTCAAAAATAGTATCTATTTTGAGATTGGATGTGCTTTGTTAAATTCTTAAAGAAGAAAAAATGTCTAATTAAAGGAAAACGTGTCTATATAACTCTGGTTCTCAACTGTTAGCAGCTCTATTATGAGAGCACTTGGGGAATTTGATTTAGTTTTAATTAATAACTCCATAACTTTTCTGACAGAACAGAAGGGTGTACTTTGACTGAGAATACATTTAAAGTCGATGTTTAACATAAAAGGTGCTGGAAGGACTTTGAAATGTCATTCTGTGGGAAGTGCCAGAGCAGGTTGGGATGTATAGTCCATCTGACCATATCAAAGAAAGCCGCTGTTGAATGCCTCCGGCAAGAGTCCCACAGTGGGGTGCCAAAGTGTAGCTGGGTCTTTTCTGGAGAGGCTGGGAGCTGTGGTGTGTGAGGTGCCACCTTGCAGTATCTCCACACATGTGAAACCCCTCCAATGCAGAAGTGCTTGACCTCAACAACTTCCTGCGACAGGGAGTTCCACAGCGAATTGTCTTTGCATATCCCAGTTTTTTAGCTTCCTTCCCTTTGGTTACATTTAGACTTGTTTTGCGTTACAAAACGTGCACAAAACTTTTTTGCTGTTTGTATCACGTTCCTGTTTATATTTCTTCCTTTCAAATAGTGCCTGCCTTTGATCTCTCATAAGCCATATGTAGTCTCGTATCAAGTTTTTTAAGTAACGCTTTCGGAAAAAAAAAAAAACTAAAAGGGGGGGTGGCGGCGGTGGTGGTGGCACTTTTGCACGTTATGACGGATGTAGCACTTTTTGCGCGTCCTGCCCCCCGTCCCTCCGGCTGCGCACGGGAAATCCGTGTAACCATTGACCAGACTGTCAACACGGGCGCCCCGCGCCGCTGGCGGGCGGCGGGAGGAGGCGGCGGCCGCGCCAATGCCGCGGCGGCGGCGGCGCCTCGCCCCGGCCCGTTAGCGGGACGGGCAGCGAGGGAGCGCCGGGCGGGAAGGGGCCGGCCGGGACAAGGAGCCTGCGCGGGTGGCCGAGCCGCCCCGGCGTGCGCGGCGGGGAGCGGGGCTGCCCCGCTTGGAGCGGCTCGGTGCCGGCCCGGGGAAGGGGCAGGAGGCTGCCGAGGCATCATGGCGGTTGTGGCCCGGGGGGGCCGGGGGCTCCGCGCCGGGCGGCGCGGCGGACTCACCTCGCTCCGCTGGAGCTGGAAGAAGCTGTTGAGATAGCTGGAGCTGAGTGAGGAGCCTAGCTCCGGGGTGCTCTTGGTGTAGCCGAGGTCGGGGTGCTGGGACGAGGAGGGCTCGGGTCTGAAGGCATCGAAGGCGCTGGCCTGGTGCGTGTCTTGCAGCGAGAGATAGACCCAGTTGAGGAGCTGGGCGGGCTGGTACACGGGCGCGGCGCTGGTGTCGATGGTTGACAACAAGCTCATCTTTCCCCCCGGCTCCGCCGGCGCGGCTGGCCCCGCGGTGCCGGTCCCCCTCCCCGCGCTCCGGCAGTGCCGCTCTCCCGTCCCTGCCCGGGGCGCTTCCTCCTGGCCGTCCGGAGGAGAGGACGGGCCGGGGGCTCGCTGCCGCGCCCCGCGCCGCTCTCGCTCCCCTAAGGCCGGCGGCGCCCGCGCAGCCCCAGCGCTCCGCGCAGCACGGGCATCGCTGCTGCCGCCGCCCGCGGGCTCCGCAGGAAACTTTGTGCGCGCTCCGTCCCGCCCGCCCGGCCGGTGCCTGCCCCGCTATCTGTCTTTATTCCCACTCCCGCAGGCAGCGGCGGGGAGGGGCTGCCGGCGCTCCGGCGGCGGCGCCGCGCCCCCATAGGCCTCCCGGCCGCCGCGGGGGTGCAGGGGCGTCCCGGCGCCGCTCCGCCCCCGCCCTGCCCGCCCGAGCGCGGCCGGAGGAGCGTGTGCGGCCGCGGTGCCCGCGGTGCCGGCCGCAGCTGTCCCCGCTCCACCGGCCCCTCGCCCGCCGGGGTCGGACCGGCTCCCTCGCTCGCTCCCCGGCCTTCCTTTTCCTCCTTCCTTAACATTTTTACGCCGAACAGGCGCAAAGCCCTCCCGAGGGCTCCTCGCTGGGCCCTTTTGGGCTTGTTTTTAACTCGACAACTTTCGCTCGGCTCTTGTCAGCCCGCCCTCTCTTTTTATTCTCATTTCTGTTTCTTGCTGGTGCTGGGAGTTCATTGCAATGTGAGGTTCCTTCTCGTTAAATCTCTGTCAGAGCTCCAGGTTTGCGAAGCCCTGCGCGGCCGCTGAGGTTGTGCCAAGCCGTGCAGAGTTGGGGTTTTCCAAATAAGGCAGGCGAGCGGCGCGATGTTCCCTTTGAAATCCATCTAGGTAGCCCTGGCGTGGGCTCTGGGGGAGCCTGGCTGTGGTGGGATACCCGGGAGTTAAAGCTCAGTAGGCCTTTTAAGGAGTCGGTAGCACAAAAGAGGATGATGAATGGGATTCCTGCTTTAGGAAGGAGCCTGAGTGGGTAAGCTGGTAATTACAGTTCATAAACTCTTCCCTGCTGCCCTCCCTCCGATGAGTGGAACAGGGCAGCTATTTCTTGCTTTGGTACAAACACTCTAGTAATCAAACTAGGAGTTTTCAAAGGAGCTCCCAGGAGGTAACTTAAAAACTTGATCATAGCTCCTTGTGCTCTTTGCTGAGTGACAAAAGGGTAGAAATTAATGTATCTTCCCAATATGGTTTTGGGGAAAAAAGGCCTTCTTTACTTAGATAAGAGAAAAAAAAATCTGAGCTTTGAAACATCAAAGTTGGTATCCTGGTTTGCTGTAATAAGCCATATGTCTCTGCCAAGATAGGAGAAAAGTCACTCTTGTGAAAAGGCCTGGTTACAAGCAACAGAAAATGAGGGTCAGTGTACACACTATAGAAAATGCTGTTCAATTGTCAGCTGCAAACACCAAAGATGGATGCATTCAACTTTTGAGAGCTGCTAGTTAGGGCAGCAGAGCTCTCTGCTTGCAGGAATTTAAATGCAGGTGGAGATTCTAACTTTCCACAACTGCAAGGTCAAGCTTAGAACAGCTGAATCAAACTGAATTCCTTTAGTGAGGCTACTTTTTTTTTCCCTTTCTTTTCCTTGGGCTTTTAAAAAATTTATTTTAGTGTCAAAGTCCTTGCAGCACAAATGCAGTTCACTCTTTTGTATACTCTCTTGGTTTAGAAGCCCTTTGAGGCACATTTAAATATATGTACATCAGCATGAGAAGGAACAAACTTCTACCAGTGTAAAGGGTCTTTATACTGTGTCCACACAGAGATCATATCAGAAGAATTCAGTCAAATTGCATCCCATACTCAAACAGTTCCATAGTGTTTTAAAGAACAAGATGGATGAGGCTTAGTGACTTAAATTGTGGAGGAAGATTTTCCATGATTTGCTGGTAAATGAAGAAAAACCCTAAGAAACCGATATCACATCTGAGGAAGTTGCCTTTCTGGCAGATGGTATTTAAAAAATCAGGATATGGTAGAAAGTCCAGAAGGGGGAACTAGGCTGAAGCTGTTTGTTTTGTTGTTGTGGACTTGTTTGGATTTTTTTTTTGTAGGCATGCTAATTCCTTCCTTAAAGACAATTTCTATTCTTTTTACTTCCCTCTTTTACTTGCTAAGTTAAATACATGTATTTGTATTTGGCAGCTCCACTATGCACTCTGTTTAGTAAGATGCTGTGAAGGAAATAGGAATTCTGAACAGGCAGAAAAGATAACACAACAGGGTTCTTGTAGCAATAGAGGTCAAAATAGAGTGGTCAAGGTGATGCAATGCTTTGGATGAAGAGTTTTTGGTATATTTTGATACTTTTTCTCCCTAAATTGAATACAGCTTTTATTGTAGGTGGTTGGATTGCTTTAGTTAGACAACACAGAGATTGCTGTGGTGCAGGGGAAGGTGGAGTTAGGGTGCATTTATTGCAGCAGCTGCATTCATGAATGCAGCAACGCCTTGTGATGTGAGGGGCACCGTGTGCTCCACCAGCTGCATTTGAACACCAAGAGCTTTTGGCTGTCATTGCCCCTTGGCAATAGCCCTGGTGGCTTCTAGTAACCGTACAGAGGAATGAGTAAATTGAATAGATGCTTTGTTTGGCATATCAGGAAAAGGAGAGGCTGCAAATGCATGCATTATGAGGAGCCTAGCTGAAAAGCACCCACTCTTTGAGGTTCAGTTGTCATCCTGGTCTCCTGTGCAATTCCTTCTGGAGCAGTTTCAGGCAGTTCCTTCTCATTTCTGTATTTAATACTGCTCTTAACTTAGCAAAATGCTGCTGCCACACTTGTTTCAGTCCACTTAGGTTCAAGATAGCAGTTTTTTCATTGGAAGTCCACTCTTCACCTCTGGGAGTCATAGATGAGTGAGGAGAAGATGGATACAAATGGTCTATTGAGCAGAGACATGACAGTACAGAAAAAAAGGTGCTAAGGTCAATTGCATCTATTCTTCTCAGAAATACTTGAGACAAAAGTGCCCAATAAGTGAGATGGCTTTGAAATATCTTCCAGACACGCACAATATCTTCCTATTGATTATTTTGGGATGGAGTATAAGTGACATTAACTACATGGATTTTTCATCAGCCTTATGTTGCCAAAACATCTGTGAGTCCTCTTGGTTTTATTTGAGTACTGCTAATGAAGTAAAAAACAACTGGAACTTTAACATCAAACTTTGACTAAATGGAATAGCTTAATTGACTTGGAAAATAGAAACCTTGAAACAAGTCAAAGGCAAACACAGGAACAGGATTCAGCTGTTTCAGTCCTATTGTTTAAGTGATCATGTGTTTATCCAAAATCTCCTTATAACTGCTCACTCAGCCTATCCCTGTAGTGATCTGGACATCTTGTAGCTGCATCCTTCCCACAACATCTTTGCAAGAGTGAGGAACATAATTTTTCACTTCTGGCCAGGACTAGTTTAATAATCTAATGTATTTATGTTCTTGCTTGCAATGTTCATACCTTTAGATGATGTCAGCCTTTAAACTATATATGTGATTTAAATTTTTTTTAAAGAAAATGTTTATGCTCCTCCATATTTTAAAAATGAATGTGCCCTACTACAAATATCCTGGATTCTTTTCCTGTGCTTTTAAATTTGTCTTGGTCTGAATTGCTGTCTTCTTAGTCATCTCCCAGATTAGATGGGGCTCCAGTAGGAAAATAGAACAAATATCCAAAACTGCCAGTAAGACTAGAGAACATGGGTAACTTGAGCCCACTGTATTCTCTGGTTTCTGTAATCAGGATATACATAATGCAATAGGCTGTTCATCTGCAGTGTAGCTGAAATATTCCAAACAAATGTTTTTCATCTGCTGCAGCAGAGATTCTTATCTTATTATGAAATAATTTTGCTATGCGGTGGAAACTGTGTGAGCACTCCTTGAATTATGAGAAGGCAATTCAGCAGAGTTGTAAACTGTGAAAGCACATCTGCATGTGGCATTTGTGAGTTATGGATGTTAAAACCACTAGTGTTTTCTGGGTGGGTACCACAGTTCCACTGCTAGCAATGAAACGTAGCAGAAACCAAAGTTAGTCCAAGTGAGTCTGGGAAATGCTTGTGCTTGGCTATGGAGCACCATGGATTTTTGCTCCTATCTAAAGGATCAGCTGCAACCCAGTGCTTAAGTACAAAAGTAAAAATTCCTGTTTTCTTCCTCCTATAGTTTTGACATAGAAAATCCTGGAATTAGATGGGTATAAGGGTGTAGTTCATCCATATGTAGAATGTTAGTAAATATATACCATATGCAGTAATGATTTGCTGTGGATAGTGTGTGAAGCACAATTCCTGCAAGACTGTCTCAAGCCACCAAGTAGATAATTGGTGTAACAGATCCTCTTGGAGCACACAGATCCTGCACCTGGCCAGTTTGTGGTTTCAAGTCCTGGGGCCTCCTTGCTTGCTCTCTGTTAAGATGTCAGTGCATTGCTGAGTAATTGCATGAAATAAGCCCTGGATCTGAGTAGCTGTGTGAGAAATAGTGGTTGATCTTTCTGTATTGTTTTACAAAGCTTCCTGTACCTTCTTCAGCTGCAGCACACTCATCTGAATTGTTCCATTATTTCAGTTTTGTAAGGCAGTATCTCCTTGTTTCTAGTACACATCTAAAAGTTCAGCATCCATGTCCAAAACAGTAGCTGAGGTATCTTGTTCCTTCTCCTTAGCCCATACTAACCCCTTTCACATGTTTGACCCAGGAATCCAAGAGAGGGAGTGCAAGGAAAAGAGCAGAGATAAAAAGAGCAGTAGCAGTTAGGGAGAAGTGGGTGCAGGGGAGCTCATCTGCCTTACCTGGAAGTGTCTGCATTGGAACAGCTGCTGATGGTGCTCCTGCAGCCAGAGGAATGGCAGGCAAGTGGGGGCCCAGGGATTTTGTGTCACCTGGGGATCCCTGTAATCTGCCTTAGGCTCTAGGAGACCCCTTACTGAGGGTTAAATGGCCTCAGTGATTTGTAACTGGCTCCCAGCTGAAGAATATGTTAGGTGCTATTTATGGAGCCCCTTAAAGACCTGGGTGTTAAAGAATGCAATAAAAATCCTCAAGCAGCTGCCCAAGGAGGGAAAGGAGGATTCTTTACTTGATCCTTTTGAAAATGCATGGAGGGTTTCATTTGCATTTTTCTGTGTGTCCCTCTATTGCATACAGTATTTCTGCCCATCTACTTCTCTCACCAATTCCATGGCACTGCAAGCTCCAGGAGACAGAGATAGTGCCTAATTGTTTGCCACTTCTCTGCTTTTTCCTAGGAGCTCCACCAAATCTTTTTCTTACACCCTGCTTGCTGAGGTAGACCAAAGCTTTGAGTTAGAGCAACTGCAGGAGACAAAAAATAATGCCAGAGATAAAGGTACATGAAATGGTGATTAGTTGATGGTACAGGCCATAGTGGTAAATAGGAGATGAAAATAACAAGAGGGAACTGTTGGGACCTGCAAACAGAGTGGCTGTGCTGGGATTGGAAGCTGGGATTGTATCTGTAATTATCTTTTGATTAATGGAGGGTTTGACTGCTTTTTGGGAAGTCAGATGGGGCTGGAAGCAGTATTTTATTCATGCTATGGTAATCTGCTGGCACCCCAGCCATCACAGAGCATACTGCTACTCCCTGTGTCACTGCTGCACTCTCACTAATTTCTTCTTAATGCTTTCTTTACATACCCAGGATTGTCAGTGGGTTTGTTTTTTCTGTTTTATCCCCATTTCTGTTGGTCTGGATAACAGAATGATTTATTTGTTCATGAGTGTAAATATTTATCCATGCCGAGCTGCCATGTTAATTCTAGAGCAGGCTAGAATTAGTTGCCAATCCTAATTGGCACTAACCCTGTTGCAGGGAAGTTTGTTTCCTAGGTACTTTGAGTCAGCACAATATTTATATCAGACTTGAAAACTCTCCAAGCAGGTTTCAGGCAATTCTTCAAATAAAAGGAATGAACTGCAGATGACTGAAGACACAGGGTGGTTTTTTTTCTGAAACTTGGACCTCTGTCTTAGACAAGGGCTCAGTTCTTGCCTCAGTCAGCACACCTCACACACCTACAGAGTTTGCCAGGACCATCTGCATTTGGGTGGGCTGGTGCAGGCAGTGGAGTGGCAGTAAGCACTGATGCTTTTACAGCTCTGTGCAGGAAGAGGCTGCTCCCTGCTACCATCCCACCAAGGGCCTAAAATCATCAGCTTTTATAACACATATGTGCTGTACAGCTTTTGGATTAGATTTACTACATCAGTCCTGGTATATGGTTTTATGAGAACAGTGCTATTGGTGCAGACAAATATGGACTAAATTCTAGTAAAAAACCCTTCCCATATATATATATCTGTCAATCATAGATAAAAGTCACAGTGATATTGCATAAATTAGCACTGTTAATGGAACACTAGAACTACTTCAAAACATTAAACACTGTCCTCTACCTTTTTAATCCAGGGGTTTTTTTCACCTCAATTAAGACAATTGACAGACATCATTCTCTCTCACATGTATGACTTGTTTAGTAGAAGCACTACATTCCAGTCACTCACCAAGAAAAAGGAAATATTCACAAGGAAAAAAGTGCTGTTTTAAAGCCTGTGTAAAAACCATTCTTGGTATAAAACTGCTTGCCCAATCAAGTCCCTATTCATGTTAGTCCAGTTTAATTCCAATGAAGGCAAAACAGGAATTTCTAGCAAGACATTTTCTTTGTTTCTTCAATGCAATCCTGAATAAGAAAAAGTAAGTTATAGTGAAGATTACAGTAGCTAAATGAACCACAAGAGTATAGGCACACGTGCCTTAGGGAAAAGTATACCACTCTTCTTGGTGTAAAACTGGAATATTTTGAATTCTTATGGTAATTTTTTTTGCCTGCTAACCTGAAACTTTATTTTTACTCTCTGTGTTGGCCTAAACACTTCTGCAGACCCTTACAATGAACCTCTTAAGCTAAGACTGGTGCGAGCCCATGAGTACTGACCTGACCCTGTCCAATGCAGTGAGACAAGGAACTTCTTCTCCTATAAAGGGCTGAACAAGCCTACCAGTGTCTCTATGTGAAACACAGCTGTTAATTTGAAGTGTTAACATGTACCACCTGGTCCTGTGAGGATGGGATTAGTCAAGGGTATCATTAACACTAATAACTTGTTGAATGAAAAATAAAAATGAAAGCTGAGGAAGTCTGCAAGGGTGTAATTGCTCCAAAATTAACTTTCCAATATTTCTGCCTTATGGAATGTCATATTTGCTCAGAAATGTAGACAGCCAATGAACAGATAGTATGTTTATTGATGAACAAGTGAAAAAAGCATAGTGTTTATTTTCCCACCTTTAATATTGATTGCACCTTGTTTTCTTCCACTTGTCTCAGCCCAAGCTGTAGGCCAGGGCCAGCTACAGAGTGACTGTGTAGCTACAGAAACACATTGTCCAGCTGGTGTGTGTGCCCACCTCACTGTTTCTGCCACAGCATCCCTGTCACTAAGTCCAAAACATTCATCCCAATCAGCACTGTCAGAGACATTCCTTAAAAGTGTCAGAAGTGAGTTGTGAGGTAAATAAGGACATGAAGAAATGGGTGGATGTCCCAGTGAAATCTTAGTTCTCACCTTACAAACCAGACCAAAAGGTCTTGCACTTTTTAACCCTGGGAAGTATAAAGGGTAAGTACAGAAAATCATAGCTTAAATCTTTTCTTGATTGTTTACTCCTATGCTGGTTGCCTTTCATGCCTTCAGGTGAAACATCTTTCAGGAAAGGTGCTGCAGCTCAGTAGCACAAACACCAGTGCTGTCAAAGGTACTGTGTGCTCCTGCCATTGCCAAATTTCAGCTTTGCTCATGGCACAGTTACGTATTGCATTCGCAAAAAAAAATCCCATCTCTGAATGTTTTTAATTAAAAAATGCTACAATAAAATTATATTCAACAAGAATGTATCCAGTTCTCGAGCAAAATGGGACACTACTTGAGCAAACTGAGCTGGTTTTGTTACATTGTTTCTGAGTTAGTTTTTTTTAGTAGAAATTTCACTATGTTGATTGATAATATTTTCACAGAAAAACCTAAATTAAAATCATACATGTTGAGTCTGTGGGTCCCCAAACCAGCTAGATTTTCCAAAAAACAAAAAAGAAAAGTTGAAATTTTAGATAGTAATTATGTATTTCTTTTACATATGTGGAATATGCATTTTGCTTGCTACCACTTCTAGTGGTGCAGATTAAATTAATGAACATATGAAATTGTTGAACCTTTTTTCTGACAGTCTAGCTTGTTTTTGCTTAGTTGCTAATGTACTTTGAATCAAGGACATGGCAGTGAGTAGGAGTTCAGCTGCTAGTCTGTGTTCATCTTTGCTGTCTTAGGTTCAGAGGAAAGGAGAATTCATTTTAAAAACCCTTCAAATGTTAGAAATGGGTTATTATCTCCCATTTTAAGAATCAGAACACTGTCATGTACAGATTACTTCCAAAGGAACAGATGCAAATTGGTTTTTATGGTCTGAAAGTTGGGGTGAAGGGTATTGCCCCTCATTAATGACAACCAGAGGGGTCCAGAGCACGACTGAAGGCTCAGCAGAAAAAAGTTCATGTTCTGCTTTACCACTGGTGTAATGTTATATGTGCCTGTCATTTTGCCTCTGGTGTAAGCACGTGTGTTTTGAGTGTATCTATCTTAAAATACAGCAAAGTGGGATGACAAACAGTAACATCCCCAAGGAGGCACAGCACGAGAAAGGATCATGCTTTTCAGCTGTTTCTTTCTAGGTCATGAATGACTTGCATGAAGATGTTGGTATCCTGCATCTGTTTCCCTATTTTGCCAGATGTTTTGAGGTGAGATAAGAGGATTCATGCAGCTAGGAAAAAAAAACCCACAACCACTTATCTGTATTGTGGTTTTTCTTGTGTTAGCAGAAGAATATCAGGCATCCCTTGGCAAACTGAGTGTTGCCAAAATGTTTCACTTGTCTTAAGCTCACCTAAATTTAGTAGAGAATTCAACAATGTATTAGAAATAAAATCCTTTATTTATTTTAAAACTTTCTTCTTGATGAACTGAAAATATGACTGTGCTGCAATTATTGCCAAAATTATGATTCTCTTTAAAAAGTCTTTTGAGTAGAACTGACAGTGACAACTAATATCCCCAGTAAAATGTTGTGGTTTGGCTTTGATTTGTGGTTAACTGTGGCTGGGGTGTCAGCTGGAGTAGCAATTTGCAGAAGTACTTCCAAAATCATAATTAATGTTCAGCTGTAGTTGGACAGTTTGAACAGGGTTCAGATTTGGTTCTATTCTCTGTTTTAAAATACCTTTATCTTGTACTGCTTGTACACTTCAAATATTCTCTTTTTCCTTCCACCATCATAGCTATGTGATTGCAACTCTTTAATAAAGAATGGCTCTAGAAGACCAATAAATAAATGGTTCATGCTATACCCTTAAAGATCTGCTTTCTGGATGGCTTGATGGCTGTATGGTGGCAGGAGACTTCAGTTACATTGGGACATTTTTAAATTAACACTCACACTTTAACATGAATAATTGCTTTTCTTCATAATAGCAGCCAGTCTGTAAGGACCAATAAATTCCACTGAGTTACCAGAGATAGAGCTTAGTCTCCTTGGGTTCTATGATGCATTTTTAATTGGAGTACTATTGCTCTGTGGTACTTGCATATTCCACTGAAAGCTTGAAAATCACTCAGTTAGAACTCAGGAGAAATTGAGAGAGTAATATATCCTGCCTAGGTGTCTTAAATTTTTAGCTTCTGGTGATTTTCAAAGTTTGGGAGAAAAGCCTTACTTTTCAATCTGCTTCTCTAATCATTCACTTCTCCTTACTGAGTTATTCTTTATCACTCTGCTCCTTTTCTTGGTCTGTAATAGTTTGGGTGCTTATTGTTTTGAATGTCTGTTTGGAGAAGTACCAGTCCAAGGGGTGGATGGCAAATAGGATTATATCTGTGTTAGTGATTTAGTTCTTTTTAAAATGATCAATGGATCTGGTATCCCCATCCTACACATTTTTTGTGGTTCTTTCTCCCTAAGGCAAATGATAGTCTTGCCATCTAGACCAGCAGTAAGAGCACAGATTTATTTAGCACATGCTATGGATGCTCTGAGATGTGAATTAAAACAAGTGAGAACAGCCCCAATAGTTATGGCAGGTAATGGTCCTGGATTAAAGCATTGGCATATTGTTCTCTAGGTGAGCCTACCTGAGACCAGACCATGAACTCCACTGCTCCTCTGGCTTTCCTCCTTGCCCTTAAGAAAGATGAAGTGTATTTCTGTCACTTCTGTGCTGCTCCTGGGCCTAAATGCAAATTCCTGCCTTTCCCCTTCCCACCATTCAAGATGTATTATGGTAGTTCTCCCCCTTGTGTGGGTTTTTGTTGTTGTTGCTGGGTTTCTTTGTTTTGGCTCTTTGTTTGAGGGGGTTTGTTTGTTTCTGAGGGTTTTGTTTGGGTTTTTTTGTTGTTGATTTCCTCACCCAGTTATACAGCTTTTTATGCTTTCTCTTCTGTGGAGGCATGAAAGACAGCTCTCAACCAAGCATTTTTGTTAGCAAGGGTTTCAAAATGGTAAGATGATCCCCCTCTGTGTTTTTGAAGAGCACAGAATATTACATGAAAGCTTGCCATACTGGCATTTCAGGAATCACAAAATGTTTTCCTGCTGTGATACCTTGAATAGTTTGTCTTTACTTGTACTATTTTTATGTTTCTTTCATTATGGAGGCTATTTGTCCTTTCTCTGAGGCTTAGTGGCCCAATGCAGTACTGATGTTTATTTATTTGCTTGGAATGGAATCAAAAGGATGTATTATTTGTCACAGGACACTAAACACCCATTAAGTCAGGATTTTATCAGCGGTGTGAGACAAGTTTCAGCCATCAAGGGAAAAAGAAAATGGGCCTTGTATAATTATTTTCACGCTCTAAAATATTTTTCTTCAGTGACCTTCAACTCAATGGTACTCTTGAATTGCTAAATCCTTTATCAATATTAAATAAGGGTTGGTGTATCCATTTGCTAGGTGTTATTAAAACAAACTCTGTAGGTGTATAAACTTGGACCAAGGACTTGATTTGAATGTGGATAAATGTGAACCCCTAGCAGGAAGAGAGAGCCAAAGCTCTGACCTCTAATTTCTAACTCCAATCACTAACCCACATAGTAGGGACTTGATGAGTGTGCTTTAACAGTGGGTATTCTTGAAATAGATCCCCTTCCTTGAAAAAATGGTCTACACTTGGGATGCAAAGTCTCATCCTGCCTTTACCGCTGAAATGAGAAAAATTTTCAGTTAAAAAAAATCCTAGTCAGCCAGTCTGCTTCCAGAACTTTTGTCCCACTGAATTCTAGTCCTCTTCAAAAGGCTGACTAGGATCTGGACACATGAAGAATATTTGTCTTTTATTTCATTGTTTACCTTTGAACTAGTTTTCTGCCTTTTCTAATGAGCTGACTTGACTACTAAAGCTGCTGGCATCCCCGAGGACCTGGGAGCAAGGAGGTCTCTGAGCCCTTTGCTTTAGGCTGCTTTGCCACATGAATTTCAGGGGAATGGTTTCCACTGTTTATTGGAACTGGGATTAAGAGTGGCTGTGTTTTGAGTGACAGAAGCTACTGGGGAACTCTAAAAGCCTCCATTTAACTTTCTCCTTTCTTTTCACAGCACTCAGGCAGTGTTGTAAAGCTGCAGCACTGTTAAGGCAAGCACCCTCACCGCAGAGCAGTGAATTTAAAGCGCCCGTCTGCCTTTGGCTCCTCAGCCTGCGGGCTGGGAGAGGCTGTAAACGTCAGCCCCACTCTCTGCCTGTGGGATACTTCTGGGGAGCAAATACAAGGTTCTTCTTGTTCTTCCCATGATCAATTGTGCCTGTCACAGACACCTCACTGCACAATGTCAGCTAGTTCTGATAGCCCTTCCAGCTCAACAGATGACCAAGAGAAGGCAGTGAAACCCCAAACCTTCAGCAGTGGCTTTGGAGTCCTGCAGCAGCCAGGGTTTGTTTGGCCACCTGTCTGTTTGTGGCTTTTAAGTGCCTGCCCAGACCCCTGAAGTTTCAAGCCTAAGCTAAGAATTTATTATGAGCTTTGCACTTTAAACTTTTTTTTTTCACATTAAGTTCTTCTATTACTGTTCAACTTCTGCTCATGCAGCAATATAGGTACAGGCTAAACTGGGATATTGGTGTTTTTGGACGACATTGCTAGAATTAATACAAACCAAAACCCAACAAAAACCCCCTAGCCTGCAGTGAAGAAAACCATTTTGCTGTATCTTAAGTGGAATATCTCCAGCTCCCTTGTTTCCCACTGGCTGGTTGTGATAGATGCCAAGAACTAATAAACCACCCTCTTCTAACAGGAGGAAGGCTCTGGATGTTCCATAATCACTCCTAGCACCCTGGCTCTATCTGGAATGCTCCCACGTCCTGGGAGGAGTCCAGCATCTGCTCTGCAAACCACAGTGCATAGTTTTGCATATTAGAAATACTTCCTCAGAGATTTACTTTCTCAAGTATACCTGTATAAAAGGTCATGACTTAACAGTTCTTACTGGCATATCAAACAAAGATATTTGGTCTTGATTTTATGCTTGATGTCCATTAACATTTTTCTTGAAAAATCATATTTTAAAATTATTTATTTAATAGTATTAGGCTCTGCTTTTATGTGTAATAAAATTTTAAGTATTGATAGTTTGTTTCAATATAAGGCAAGACAGCATATACTTTTCCTCTTGATCCCCCTTATTCCTCTAATTCTCTTTAAAAAAAGAGTTCCTTTGCCTATTATCATTAGTCACTTCCTGATTCTCTTCTGCTTTCCAATCTCTAATAAATGTGTCAATAATGCAATTAATAAATAAAGATTGGGTTGTTCTAGTATTATTTTTTCTTCCTCTGTTGAAGAATATATAATTTCTTCCCTAGCAGGAAGAGACATGGATGTCTCTGGTTACATGCATGTGTGCTCACAACTATTTATCTTCCTTGTTAATATTTGTGAAATTTTTCACAATGCCTTGTGAAAAAAGCACATAAAACCATATTATTGGCTATTCTGTTAACTTATTAGTGTAGTCAAATTGTTGAAGGAGGGAACAGATTTTCTTTAAAGGAACCACACTGCTCACTGCTTTGACTGAGCAGCTATTGCTTTTTATCTCGATGGTAGACTATGCTGTCTCCAACAATTTTTCACTAGTTTCCCAGTAAAATTTTTACGATTATTAAAAAGGAATTATTTATTATAGACTGTGGTTAGCTAGAACTTCTCAAGTATTGTACACTGTAAGTCTTTAAGCTGACTGAAGCTGTAGCACTGACAAACTTCCTCCAAGTAGACTTCCCACCTCTAGCTTTTTTTCCTCTTTTTCTTTTTTCCAACACAGAAGGAACATGAAGAAAGAAGAGTTTAATGTGGGGTAAATATTTCAATCACCGAGTGATAAAAAATTATTTTGGTTATTCTAAATTTAACAAAATGAAACACAGGGTGCCAGCATTTATCTCATGATGCTTCATGAAAAAAATTTACAAATTAAAAACTTAAAGCAGCTACTAAATTTTAACATGCATTGTTAGCATAGTTTGGGGTTTTTTAAATTATTTGCCTTTTAAAAATTCCTACAGAGTACATTCTGCTTTGAAGAAGTATATTTTGAAATACCTGAGTTTGCTCCCTCCTAGCTGAGGCTGTACCTGGCTTAAGAATAAAGCAATAACCACTCAGACTTTTTCCAGCAGCAGTTATTATCAATTTATTTGTTTTCAGGTTTTAAAAGTGGCTATTGGAATGGTGCTTCCCAGTTGTTTATTTTAACCACTGGTTAATCAAGACCCAGTGATTCTGTTGCTTGCTCTACATGGACAGTAAGTTCATTTTCTGGAAGGCTTTTGATGATCTGTTAGCAGATAACACAGCTATTCCTTTTCAGCTTTCACCCAAAAGAAAATGTGGTGTAAGTGTAAAGCGTTGTGGTTCTTTTTAGTCTTTTCAGTAACTTCTGATTACGTCAGATTCTGTGGGAAAATGATGTACAAATATGACTGTACAAATTTTTAAGAGAAAAATAGTATCTTGCCAAGGACAAATTACTAAAATATTATTTTTTCTTTTTTGACTATCCTGTCCAATATCTGACACCTCTTATATTTTTGAGATTTAGCTTAAGCTAAATTTTCTTGCAGAATTTCTTCAAAACCCCTTGTACTAACTGTTAACCTGGGGGTGCCTAGGCATACATAAGGGAATTCATTATTCACGTGACTGTGCATGAAGTAATTTTTTTTTCTTTACAGGTCTTGCTCTAGTGTCTTAAAAATAATCACTGGTTAAAGCTCCTCAGTGCTACACAAAAAATTTGTCTGAAATTTTAGCTATAGGTTTGAGATGTTGCTAAATTGCATAGATGCTTAGATGACGTGGGTTAGTTTAGTTTAGCCTTTCAAGTGTACATGTCAATGGAGCCCATGTGTTGGCAGAATATTTATCCTTTGATCAAGGGTTGGCCACAATGCAGCTTATGTAGACAGTGACACAGCAGATCTTTCCCATCAGTAAACCACAAACCTTAGTCTTACTCTGCAGGACCACACTTTTCCAGTCTAAAGAGAAAATCATGTAATTCTGACAGGGTTTGTCACACAGCATCTGTACAGCCTACAGTATGACTGAGCCAGCTGAATGCACAGGCACTTGTCTTTTGGAGTTCTGACCACTTTCCTCAAAATACCTGTTTTTAACCTTAGCTGCAGTAGATAATAGTCAACAAATTTCTACATTTAATTAGTTTGGCTGCATGTTATTCTACACACCTATTAAGAATACTGTAAAATATTTCTTGATGCTATGCAACCTTCTTGTAATTGCCTATTAGGACTTGCTGAGGTGTTCTTTATCTAAGAAGAAACTTTTCTTACTTTTTACTTTGCCATAGAAGTACAAATTATTTACATTCATAAGCAAAACCAGGGTGAGTAAAAATCAGTAGTTATGTGTTGAGAACTGAATTTTGATGTCAGTACCACTACAGTGGGGCTCTGATAAAGGATTGGCAGTGTTTCTAAATGGCTGCAATAAAAAACAAACAAACAAACAAAAAAAAAACCAAACCAAAAAACCAACAGAAACCCTTTGCTCCTCTGCAGGGTGTTTAAAGCATTTTGTGTCAGTAAAGCCTGCTGTTTTGAATGAGTTTCATATCAAGACCAGAAAATATGTGATGTGGCTTTATCAGTTTTGCAGCAAGTCAGACTTGGGCAATGTTACTGTTATCTTCTTTGTGCCTTGGATAACTAATCTGCAGGGAAAAGGCTATCTTGACCTATTTCAGAAGAATTTTATAATTATAGATCTGTTATTGTCTGTAAATAAATTTGAGACCTTGTAGGAACATTTTTAGAAGTCTGAGTTTTCACAACTGATGTTTTGACCTTTATCCCACTTATTATTCATTGCCAAAACTTCTCCTCTTCTTTGGGGAATTGATTTTCACTGCTGGATCTACCAATCTTTTCTTTCCCCCAGCCCCCTTAGAGAGTTTGACAAAGAGCTAAGAAAGTTTAAACCTTTAGCTGCTGAAGTATCTTCTTGGAAATTAAACTTGGAAAAGTATGTCACTGCTTGGATTAAGAAGGGCTGCATTGTTGGTTAGAGAGCTCCCATAAATGCTGTGTGGAAGCATCTCCTAGCAAACAATGGATACTGGGAAGGAAATTAACAGTGATCCATTGATTTCTTACTACACTTCTGAACTGTTTGTCTGTTTTCAGCTTCTAAACAGTGAATCAAGACACAGTCAAGCCTTGATCTCATAGAATAATCACTGGTATGCAGCAGCACATCTTGTGGTTAGGGCAATAGAGGGAACTTGGGAAGAATTGTATTCCTATTACTTGTTTATTACTTGTTCAGCCACTGAACTACTCTATGGCATTAGAAAAACCCTTTCACTTCTTTCTGTTCACTTCCTTTATATATTTTTTTTCTTAGATTTTGTGGGCATTTTTCTAGGGATATTTTATCCCCTGTTCTCTTTTGCTGAGCTCAGCACAAGGCCTGCCTGGACAGAGTGGTCACATCCACGTAGCTCCATCCCATGTGTCCTTTACTGTAGGAAATGCAGCCTAATAGGTTTATATTGTTATATTGGCTGTATTGTAGAGGAATAGGAGGCAAAAATTATATATTCTTTTAACTCTTTTCAGGTTAATTCCTTGGGTTGACAGATATTGCCGAGTAATTTCATGGTGTTTGAAAAACAAAATGTATAATGAAGAGCACAAAAATGTCAAAATTTCTCCTTGGGAAAAAACTCAAAACCAAATAAAAACCAATACCCCAGCCAAAAAATAGAAGAAATGAGGTCAGAAATAGTTACTAGAAAATTATGGTGAGCAAAAGAAAAAGAGAATGCTATATGTTGTACCCAGAAAACAGAAATGTATGAGTTTTGGTAGTCAAATGTAGGTGTTCAGGAGGTGGCTGTCAGCAATATGTGTCTTTCTTGCCTCTTATTTGTCTCTTCAATTTCTTGGCAAAGAGCTTTTAAGCCTATAAGGAGGCTTCATGATGGAACTCTGCCTAGTTTCAATCTCAAGTACATCCTCTTAATGATTTCCTTTATTTTGCCCTGTGTCTGCAGTAGTACATAGCTTTGTGCAGGCACAGCAAACCTGCTGATCAAGGTTTCAGTAGTGAGTTCCCTCATGAGTGTTTTCTGGTGTGTTTTATCAGTGTGTGATTTATTCCCATTCAATTTTTCTTGGAATGGAATAGGAAGAAAAATCCCTGTTATGTCACTGCCAGCTGTTTACAACAGGACGTACCTAATTAATTGACTACTCAGCCCTACAGAGACGGCTGGAACATGGCTGGCTTCACTTGAGCTTGCACTTCAGCACTGGGTTTAACAGCTTTGTTCTGTGTGCTCATATTTCTTCTCTTCTACTGCTGTGAAGTAGCAACCTTGTTAAAAATACAGTTGATGTTACAAGATACCTTAGTGGATAGCAGGAGTTTGTGTAAAAAACTGAATAAGAGCCTTCACCTCAAAATGTTTCGAAGAAGGTCTAACTCTTCACAGAGTTTAAAGCTGGAAAAGGCTATGGAAATGTTTGCTCTGAACAACCCCAGTAAGCAAGATAGTAAATTTTGCCAAGAATTGGATAATCTTTCTAGTATCATTGGCTAAAAATATATTCTTGATCATCTTCTTGATCTGAAAAACACCCCTGCAACAGAAAGGGCATCAGGTCCAGTGGGTAATCACTTTCCAAATTAAAATTGTCCTCAGCTGCTAGTTATCAGATTTTTGGGTGGGGTTTAGTTTTTTCTGCTGGCACTCTCCAGGCCAATAGGTTTTGGTTTTTCTAATTACATGCGGCTTTATTTCTCTAAAAGTTCTTTTGTTCCATAATCATATTGCCTTTTCATTTTACTCTATTAAATTGTTTGAGGCCCTTTATTACCAAGTAAAAAATCAATTCTAGAATATATTTTTAAAATTTTTGAAGGGTTTCCTTCCTGCTACCCTGCTCTCCAAACTACATCTGGTCTTATTAAAATGTGGATGTCATCTGGACACAGTTTTCTAGTACTGATACCATATATAGAGATAAATCACTTTGCCACTAAAAATCAACACATCTGCTTTTGTTTGTATATCTAAGAAACTGGATTGCCTGGAGCACATGAAGGGATCATGCTGGTTCCAAACTCCTTTTAATATAAACTGCAACTGCATTACTTGCTCTTGGATATCATATTTTGTGTACCTTTTTGGACTTGCAGAAATGTGGTGTTTTCTACAAGTAATTAAGGGACTTTTATCATTTGCCTTCTCAAAAAAACCTCAAAGTAGAACTTGAAGTTGAAGTCTCTAGAATGAGAATCCTTTAATGACTTCCTTCTCTTTCCTGTTTTCCTGTACCTGTACTCCCAAAGCTGAGGACAGACCTTCTCCATGTTACTGGTCTAAGGCCAGGTAATAATCAAGTGTGGAATTCTGCACCTGCAAGTGACTGGAACTCCAGGCAGGTGGATGATGTACTGCAGTGCATGCACTTGTTAACTTGTGACACTGTTATGTTTATAACAGTTGTTAGGTTTATAACATTGTCATGTTTATAAAAGTTGAATCGAGGTAACTCTTGGAGTATAAATGGACCAGAGCTGTGCATGTGTGGGTAACAGGGCTGGAGTCAAGGCTGAAGCCAGCAGTTGGAAAGGAGCAGGGAAAGGCTTCCAGGGCAGGAGTGATATTCTACCCCTTAGGGGGAGATCCTATCAAACATGTTCTCACTTTTCAAGATGCTTCCCTCTCACCCTACCTACTCCATTCCTCTCTTTGCCTTTGGTGCATATTACTTTTCATGGCAGTTTAGCCCATGAGCAGTATCCTTAGTAGCTTGGTTCTTGCTCATGTTTGAGGTGGCCTCAGTTTCCCTGTTTCATCAATAAGACATTTTTACAAACTTCTGTTTGAAAGAAGAAAATGGGCTAGACTTTTCCAGACTTGACTGTTGTTCTGTAGGTTTCCATTTGGAAAGTTCATCTATGCAATAATTATGCTGCCAAAAAACATAAAAGAAAAGCAAGACTGCAGATATCTAGTGACTAATTTGAATGTTTAAATATAGAATAATGGAGACTTATTTTTTTTTATTCTTTTTTTAAAATTCAGTTTACTTGCTCCAGAAATTCCATTTTAATAGTTGAAAAAAAGCAGGAATGTCTTTTCAAGCAATAAACTAGAAAGTGCTGGCTCATAGAGCAGTGCCGAAATGGAGACCTATACTCCCCAGAATTTGGCAGAAGAGATGTTTTAGTCAGAGTAACACCTAGATGCTACAGAGCTTCCTTAAAGGAGAACTTCAGTTTTAAAGTTGCACTTTTTCAAGCCTTTTATTTCTTTTGTTATAATATTTGATACCCCTTACACACAGAATGCAATTATTTGATGTATATGAAAAAAACTACAAATCAGAACTTGTCAGGAAGCATTCCTGCTGCAAGAGCATTCACTGCAGCTAACTGCAGCCATAGGGAAGCTCTGGAGGCCTCTCCTGAGGCACCTGAGTTACTGCTGTACATCCCAGAAGCCTTGCTGAGGTGGCTTTCAGAAAAACCCTAGTGAGAGACCAGCTCACATTTCTCTAAGATGAGCAGATATCCATAGAAATGGGACTTTGCCTAGGTCTTATAACTCTTGGTTCTTAATGAATTATGAGAGGTAAATTGTTTGATATTTGTGGAGTATTTAACTGTGTGGGACAGGAATACTGAAAAATGTAATGCAAGGGGAAAACATGATACCACAGCTGTGCAAACAATGCCAACATGTTCTTCATGCCCTCTCCTCACTTGCTGATTTGCATCTCCTTGCTCCCCTCACATGGTCAGAGAACACTAAGTTTGAGATACTCAAGGAGCAGAAAATAGATACACTCTCATGTGGTTTATTATGGGCAGAAGTTATTAATGATTGTTTAAAGAGCACAGTGAGAGTCATTCTGTTACAGCCCCTGGGACCTCAGCAGTAGTTTGAGTGTCCAAGAGGATTCTGAACTATGATCAACATGACACATACCAGTAGGTGTATCTTCAACAGAGGAATTGCCATGGGGCTATTTTTAGTGTAGCTATCAGATGTCTTAGGATGGAAAATTGTAGAGCTCACTTCCAAAAGATTCTACAAAGCCAGACAGGATGGCCACAAAAATATAAGTAGATTTTTAAGACTCTAGAAAACATGAATATGTTTTCAGAAAGATGAAGGGGAATTTTTTGCTAGTTGTGCAGGAGATAGAGGGACATGACTTCCTAAAATTGTGGTAAATTATGAATTCTTTAAATTTGTTTCACAGCTTGTTACTTTTTCTCATGCTTCACAGGGTCAAGTCCTAATATCTTCCTAATTTACACCTGCTACATGTAATCCCCTGCCTATTTTAAGCCTTGGCTGTGCAGACTGAGCTGGTACATTACTGCCACGCAGAGTTCAGTGCCAGCTACTGAATGCTTTTTATTGAAATTTATATAGCCTGTGGTAATCAAGAGATCCTTACACAGGACTGCTTTCACTAATCATGCAAATAAATCAGTGCCACTTTTTCTTACTATTTTATATGCAGCTTCCAAACAATAAAGCAGGATAGCATTAGGCATGTGCAGCTAATGCTAAAATAGTAACTCAAATATTATAGCAGGTATATATGGTAACAGCCACATGTGTTTGGAACATAGAATGCATATGCATATACAAATGCATAGGCACATACTCTGTGTAGCTGCACTGAATTGCATAGTACTGAAGAAGTATCTGCTAAAGATTGTAATGAGAGAAGTAACTATGCTGCTAAGCATGACATGTGGCTCCATGATCTTAATTTTAGTAGTATCTAATCTCTCTGTGGCAGTAATGCAGCAGCTCAGTTTCCACAGTCAGGTGTAGCTTCTTCTTAAAGTCAGGCCTGATTACATGAGAGCAGAAACAACCCTGAAGTTATTCCTTTAAAATTCCTTCCCAAACTCGTGTAGAAGTGTATGTGAGAATGCTTCCTTGAATGAAGAAAAATCAGTTTATTTGAGTACAGGAATTAAATAGTCTCTTGTTTCACCAGCACTATGTCACTGATCATATGTTCTGCAAATATGCTGGTGGAGGTTTTCTGAGGTTTTTCTATTTATCTTGGATACGGAGATTTTCTGAGGTCTTTCTACTTATTTTGGATATGGAGGAAAAAAGTTTGGTTTACTTTTGAAGTGATAATCATGACAATTGAGTGGCTGCAAAATTGTAGTCTTCCATTGGAGTTTTAATTGCTTATCCTTATCATTTTTATGCAACAATTGATACAAATTTTATTCTAACCCAGAAAATGATTGGACAAAGGCTCAGATGTTGGTGAATATTGGTGAAATGTTACCTGAAAATGTCTGTAGACTGATGTGCCTGCATCCCACTTCAGCAAGTAAAGTGTGAGACTTATTTCCTGCTGTTTGCAGATGGTGATCCATAAGGGTTCTTGCAGGTTAGATGTTACATTTTTTACTATTCATAGTAATAAAAGGAGTTATAGGACTGTAACTGTTTTATTGTCTATCTGGGCCCTCTCTGAAAATCAACATTTTGATGGTAATGGGATCTCCCCATTTCCTGTGCAAAATCTTTTACTGTGCTCCCCAGCTGGAATTTCTGCTCTTTCCAGTTTCAGGGTGTTCATGTACGGTAACTGTCGGTATTTATAAGTTTGCCTTTCCCTACCCGAAAGATTTTTCTGATAAAATGTTAGCACTTCTCTGTTGCTTTATTTTCTTCCTTGTCCTTTGGCAGTTTTCCACAGCTTTTGGCAGTCCCAGCTCTTTGTCCAAGCTGTCCAGCAGGAGATATTCTCATTCTGGGTACATTTCTCAGAAAGGACAACTTTTGTTGCCGCTCACAGAAGCCTCATAGAAATCCACACAATGTTTCCTTTTCAACCAACAACCTACTGTATCTCTAGGTTCTAAAGGAATATTCCTGCTATCAAACTGTACAGAGGTGAAAGTCATCTCTTTCACCTCACCCTCGACCTTTCCTTACACATCACATTAAGCAGTTAATTATCAGGTTAGTGCAATTACACTGGGGACTGAATTTTATTTTTTTTTCTGCCAGAAGTGCTGTGCCCTAGTCTTGAACTGCAGACATTAGATGGCCTGTTGAATAGAAATCTCAGTGCTTGTGGAATTATTACACATATAAAGTGGCTTTTGTACTTAAGCAGTAATAGGATCAGTAGTTGTGTCAATTTAAATGATAATTTATTAAGGACAGGATTAGTAAGAGCTCACTTGCCTTTGGGAGTAGAGTTAGAACCTTGCTCAAAATCCCATCTAAATCTTCTGTGCTTCTCTTTAGCCTGTCCTTGTTTCATTATGTTCAGCTGATCGTTCAGCAGAACTTAAAATTAAACAGACAAAATTAGGCAATGAATTAGAGGTTTTATTTTTATTTTTCTTAAGTTAGTAGTGCTTTCTAGTCCCTTGCAACTTTCAAGCTGTCCTGCAAGCACAAGGGGATTGCAGTCATAGTAGCAGCTGCTATTTTCTCTTGTTCTAAGCAGGGCATTCTCTGCCACTCTATTCTGATCCCTCTGCATATTCAGTTTCCAAGCAAGAGCCTGTTAAAGGGTTATCTTGAGGGGAGAGTTTCCCTATTTCAGTGGGCCTTTCCTGACTAGAAATCCAAGTGTATTTTGAATGTAAACTTTCTTCAAACATATCAGGCACTGTTTTGTGGAATATTCTGAAGAAGTTCTCTCACTCATGTAATTCAGCTTAGGTTTTATGTGATTTGCTCATGTCAATCTCTTAGACACTGATAGCTAATATGAAAATGTAGGCACACAGTTTGTGGTGATTGGGAATGGGCTACAGCTGTGAGGAGCAGGTGAATCCTGTTGAAGCTACTGAGCCATGGGGTGCCCAGGGGCACTGACCAACCACCAAAGGGAACAGAGGGCACACAGGTGCAGTGCATCAACATGGGGGGATAAAAGGCTGGGCTAAAGAATAAGAGGGGCAGACAACTGAAGCCTTCTGATGGGGTAAGGTGTTGCTCTGTAAGGGTGAATGCTTAAAGCCTTCTGATATTGTGTGGTGATACTCTGTGTATTGTGGGCATCTCAACTGTGATGTCTGTATATGTGTGTGTATATGTGTGTGTGTATATATATATATATATATATATATATATATATATATATATATATATATATATGAAGGTAAGTAATTCCTGTTAATAACTTGTACCTGGTAAAGTGGCTGCACTATTAATGCCTTCCCCCACCTTTCCCCAAATCCTAGAAAAAGGATTTTAAAAAGGAAGTTGCTCAGTTCTTCTATTTCTGGCGATAGAGGTAGAAGTAAGAGTCTAATTTGACAGAGATGGTAAGTGAACTGTTTCTTAAGTTTTCACTGTTAGGACTGTAGAGTTTCAATTGATAAGCTTCAAACAAATTTTAAAAGCCTAGAGTATAATAAATTTAGAATTGAACTCAGGGTTAGATGCAATCGATTGCAAATGCAAGGCATAGTGGAAGATAACACTGAAAAAATGCTTCATCTTTATTTTTTTGCTCTCATGTGCATAGATAAACTACTGATTTAAATACATTCATTGAAAGTACATCATGAGCCTATTGTATAAGAAAATAGGAGCAGCATATTAATAAAATATTCATATAATACCAGATTTAGAGAAACTGTAAATGTTAGAATGGGCTGAGAAATAACTGTGGAAATGCAATTCCTGAATAAGAGATAAATTATTTAATGTTCTGGCAAGGAAATATATATGATGCAAGCTTGGGGTTGTAGATGCAGAAGGTAGTGATTAAAACTGGCCATTTTATTGATAGTCAGGACCCAGTTATTATATCTGGAAAACATGGACAGACTAGAAAATATGTGCAGAGCTAGCACTTCATATAGTATGTTAGTAGAGGCATGAATAGAGAATGTCATTTTCTTCAAATCCTCAAAGAACAGAAGTCCTCCTACAGAGAATTCAAGGTAAACGCCAGCAAATACTTGGTGAACTCAAACATTGGAGAGTGAAGTGAATTATTAAACAGGGACAAAACAGAGACTATCAGGTTGTAGTCAGGAAAGGGAAATTCCTCTACTCTGTTGATGGTGAGCACTATGAGACTGCAAAGATGAAAGCAGTGGAATATTTTTTTCACATAGAGAGTAATTTGGCTGGAGCATGCATAAATGCACAGTTGGGATCAGATTTGTTTAGGTGTGGAATACAACTAGATGAATCAATGCTATGTACTCCCCATTTTTAGCATCTATAATCTCACTCCTTCAAAAATATTTCATTATAGCAAAATAGATAGCAATCTCTCCTTTGATATACTTTTTCAGGGTGCTCCAGGGGTGAAAAGTCACCATGCTGAGCTGTCAGAGTCCTGGATAAAACCTTTCCTTCACTACGCATGGTGTGCAATGGCAGGCCATGACATGGGCTGCAACAGTAATTAGGTTTTATAGCATGAGTATTTTTGCCTTTTCACAATCTATTGCCAGACTGTACTATTTTAAGAGGTGAGCATGTGCCTGTTGAGGCTTGATATGAGCTCACTAGCTGGGGTCTTGCATGCTACCAACAGCTGACCGAACAGAGAATTTAGCTCCAGTCCTGTACTGAATTTCATGCAAGCAGCCCCTGAACACTGTTTATGGATCTGCCTCCACAGATCTCTGGAGGACTCAAGCAGTCATCAGATTGCTTTCTATACCTGTTTTTCACTGTGTGGGAAGTGAGGTGGCCCATCTTTGCTGGCTACTGGCTTACTGAGGAAATGCTGTGTTGCCAGGATCCTAGGAAATACCAGAAAGGAATGACGATGCTTCTTGGTATTTTCTTAAATTCTTCCTCTGAATTGTTTTCCCAAATGTTAAGTTTAGATACCAATATCCTGCAGTACATACACTCTTTCTGGCTCATCTTTGTCAATGCTTTCCATTCCTGATTGCAGGAGCAGGCAAGCCAGGCTCCTCCAAGGCAGAGCTTCCTTTGGGGTGATGATAATGCAGAAATCACCAGAGGGGAGGGAGGACACAGCAGCCTCCATCTCAGTCCTGGTACGCCTGGGATTCCCTGCTGCCTGAAGCTCCCAAAATCGAAAGCTGGCTTGATCCCCTCCTGCTGTTCTGTCCCGCATACTGCAAGCATTTTCTCACAGGAAAGTTTTGTGAACTATGAATAACAGTCCCAATTTTGGGGACTGTCAGATTCTTCAAGATCATGTCAGGACAAACCTGACCATTGCAGACAATTTCTTTCTTATCTTTGAGATGCTCCAAAGATACTCTGTGGCCAGAGAGCAGTAGAAATGTGCATGAGGGATGCAATGTTCTGGTTTGAACTGTGTTTCCAGCAGTCTAGAAAAAAGGGAGAGCTATGTCAAGTCTTCAGGTATAATTTCAGTTAATATATGCTGATATAAACCATCTTAAAATTACAGCACTCTCCTCAGTTTTGTAGATCATCACCAGGACTTTCAAGTGGGTGTATATATTGCATCTCCACTTGAACTGATTAAGAAAACCCCAAAACTTCTTTGTGTTTGTTGATAGTCATTTCGTTTACACTTCCCTTTGTAATTTCCATGCTTTTACTGTTGCCATGTCTTTAAAAAGATCATTTTACAATACAACATATTAACAGAAAACTCTTGCAGATGTTAGTTCCTTTGAAAACATTAAACTTATCTTCAGTTCAGCATAGTTACTGTAACTCGCTTGACATGGTTCAACTTCTAAATAACTTGGAGCTTTGAGAAAATTGGGGTAAGGAGCTTTTTGAAGCATAGGTGAAGCAGTCTGTAAAAAAGGAATAGTGATGCCAGTTTTTATCAGCTGGTTCAGGAAGTGCTGCCTGATTATCTCTGGGTTCATTAGAAAGGGTGTATCTGTTCTGAGTCTCAGGTAGCTTCACCTTACCAGACTTGAGAAGCAACTACTCTGACCCAGTGAAAACTGACTTGCCTAAGCCATGGACAAAAGACAAAAAACATAAAATATAAATGCTCTATTTGATTACTTTACACTGAGGGATTTGAAAACCCAGATTAAAGCCTGAGGTGGTTGCTCTTTGAATTCAACTTGTTTGAGCAATGGGCTTGAACTGAGGTTCTGAAGGACTCAATAGAAAGATGGGAAAAGTTTCAGTCAAGGTCAGTCGAGTTTTTTCCTTTGTACTGACTTACTCTTGCAGTAGCACAGTAGTAACTGCTCAGAAGGCTTACACATACAGCTTGTGTCTTTGAAAAAGTTTACTGTGTTGTCATGTGCAAAACAGGAAACGTGTGATGGTATGATCCCCAGAGGAGCCCATCCAGGGCAAACTCTTCTGACCCTGTGGAAAACACATCCAACCCAAACTCACAGTCAAACGGAAACATGCAAGTTAACCACAGAAGTTAAGAAATATCCTCATCACTGTGTTGTTTTAACATGGAAAGTCTCTACATGAGCAGCTGAGCAATGAATAACACAGCCTGCAAGCTGATGCCACTGCAACTGTCTTCATCTTGTTTTCCTTTTTCTTAGAAGCAATATGGTGCCCCAGCTTGTTTTCATTTTGCAAGCAAAGTGGTATTTTGGAGTGAATTATATACTTTCAGATTTACACACTATTAGATATTGTTGCTTTCCCCAAAGAGTAAGAAAAATGTAAATAGCAAGAAGAGAGAGACATGATTCAAATTAATCTGAGCAGCAACAGCTAGATCGTTATTTAAAACAAAGATTTGATTGAGAACAGATATTTTGGTCCAGAAATTCTCTATTCTGGACCAGGCCAGTTCTCTGCTCTATGTAGTTTTGCATGTGTCAGAGTAAACTCTTGCCCTGCAAGGTACAATAATAGGATTCAAACCCTGTTCCAAGCAATATCTGAGGCTGTGTTCCTTGAAATATATGGCCAAGGATTTATTTCATATTAAACTAGAATTGGGGGAGGAACATACTATTTGAAACCCAGAAAGCTACATTCTAGTTTTAGAAGTAAATGGCTATAATAATTGTTTTTGAAGGGTCTGGGAATAGTTTTAAAATTAGAAACCCTGTAAACTGTGGCAGTTTCACATATTCCAACTATAAAGCCTACTACATAAAGGTGTATTAAATATTTATGGACAGACTAGTATTAATATCTTTCTTTAAAATTTTGGTTATTTCAGTAGCATGTGTTTTCACCTACCGATTGAAACAATATTACTTTAGCAGTCTTTCTGTTAAACACAAAGCTGAAGTTATTCAGTGCAACATAAACATTTAGCTCTACAGTTTAGTCTGTAAACACTTAAAAGGTTGGAATGTTTATCTAAAATGGCCAGACGTCCAAAACTTGCAAAGCTGATCTGTTTGCAGTGTTAAAAGAAGTAGAAAACATAGAACTTTACTCATCTGGAAATGAAGAAGAGTAAAATCTCAATTTTACTCCCATCAATAATTAGGCTCCATTTAGTTGCAATTCTCAGTTTTCTTGACATTGGTTTACAGATCCTGAACTCGTTTTGGAAGATAATTGGTTGAGGTTAGGGCTGCTGCTGGAATCTCAGTGTAAATCCAGGTCCCAGTTAATGGACAAAAGGGGATGGAACAGATGCAGGTAATACTGGATTTGTATTTTTAATTTTCTGAAAGACTCACTGGGATATATCAGGCTGAGAAAACCCAGAGGTTTAGGAGTGCTTCATGAGCACTTGAGCCTTGACTACTGTAAAAATGGCAATTTCTGTGAGAAGGGAGGAGCTACTGTGTCACAGATGTGATCGTAACCTCATATTTGTGTCCTTATGCTACTGCTAGGAAATCACCAGACCTGATTGCTGCTCAGTTCTTGGTCTGGTTACTTAATATTTCACAAAACTGTTAGCTCTGGCAAAACATTGTAGTTGTAAAGTGTTTACTTTGATGTAGTAAGTATAATGCTGTTTCTGCTTGTTTGATTTTTCCCTTAAATGCACTGAAATGCTGTGCCCAAGCTAATCTGGAACATGATTCATGTCATTATCACATCAGCTGTTGAAATCCTTTTATCAAGTCATAAGGGAACTGGCCACTTCAAGTAAGGGGTAAGCAGCAGAAACCATAATGATCCAAACAGTGACTATAAAATATTATATTAATATTTTCATAGTTCACAAGAAAGTTTCGTTTACTCTGTGATGAAAAAGCAAATGAAGTTCTGAAGCTCCTACTGTATACAAGTTGGTTTGGTTGGGATTAAGATTATATGATCCTTTAAGGAAATCACAATGTAGAACAAAGTCTTGGTTTTTGGTTTGATTTTTTTGTTTGTTTGTTTTTGGGTTTTTTTAATGGAGGGGGGGGTGGAGGGGTGTTTTGTTTTGGTTTATTTTAAATTATTTTGTTTCCTCCAAACCACAGCCTGAGGAGTTGCTGTTTCACAAGCTATGACTACAACAGCAGGAAAGAACTCAAAGGAGTTTTACAGTTAAACATTGATTTGCAGACATAAGGGAACTATATGTTTATCTGGCATAATTCTTCTCAATGTATTTAAGAGTAATTACTCTCATAGATATTTGATAGCTCTGCCCATAGATATAATTGCTGTAATAACACAAACGACCGCTTGAATCCTCCAGTGCACTTCTAGTGATTGGATGTCTGATATTACCCCATGTTTTGATTTGCTAAATACTCCGAGGTGACTCTGTTTTGCAAACCTTTTTCATCCTTGCGATTAGTGCGATGAAAGCTGCTCAGCAGGGACACCGTCACTCCAACAAAGCTTTGGTAGACAGTAAGAGGACTCCCTCTGTTGGCAAATCTATGGGTAACTGAGAGATAATGAGAATTACTGTGTAATTCTTGTATCTTCCTGGGATACTTGAATTTTGTGAAATCTCAGCAATTTGATTAATGATGTTGTGCTTCAACAAACAAACAAAACTAACTAGCCACAATCTGCAGCTGAACTGCAGAATTCTGGTCTATTTACATCTGAGCATCATTGTTAAATTTTTTCTCCTACCACATTTTTGTGTTCTCTGCTGTATAAGCAAATTAAAATTGAAGGGAGCAGGAATATCAGTGGGTCATATTTATGGGTGTTAAGTATTTCTCAGGTGAAATAGTACAACTATTTTAAGAAAAGAAAAATGCTTTTCCATATTTTAGGAGAGGGCTCTGACTCATCATAGAATGTTTTAAAATAGACTGAAACTCTGAATCAGATGTTAGCACTGAGCTGTCATTCCTTTGTGCTTTGAGCCAGCTCAGATAATAGGCTTTGCTGACAGCAACTGCTTTGTAGAAAACAACAATTTCTCTTTTTTTATTACTTCTAAATATGAATATGAAAGTGTAGTTCAGGATGCAATGAGGCTCCCTTCCTTAACATTTCAATCAAAGGCGGTTTGCCGTGTTCAAAACAAGGACAAGAGGTAACAAAAAACCAAAAGCAAACCAAAAAGCATTTGAGGCCAGCTGTAATCGCCTAGGACTGAGGGAGCTGGAGAAAGAAAAGAGATTTCCTTGGTAAGGGTGGATGACCATGGCAGTGGAGCCTGTGTTTTGCAGAGCTGCAGGGGATGGAGACTGTTGGGGTGCTGGGTGCAGGGGACCTGTGCCACGAGGCCACCCGGGGCTGCACTGCTGAGCACTCCCACTCCACCAGGACACTCTTGCTCCCTGCAACTGGAAGGCAAGCAAAGAAGTATGTGCTGATTTAGAGTTCACCTGGGTGGGCAATACTTGTTGGGAAAATGCTTACTTAGCTCTAAATTTGTCTTCTTCCTTTTACACAAATGCTGTCTAGTTGCTGTCAATACCAAGAGCACAAATCTGACTCTATTCAGTTTCAGTCAAATACTGTGTTGTCCAGCTCTCTCAGGATCTGATCCCTAGTCTGTGGTTAGGGTGCTTACCTGCAAGCAAGGCTGGGCTGTGACACCTATGAAAGGCAAACTTTCAGTGCTTGCTTTTCTTAATAGTTGCAAAATATTTTGAGCAATCTTGCTTAAAAGGTCATCTGTGCTAAAGATGGCTTGAATGACATGGTTTTCCTTAAATGTGGAAAAGGCTCCTGGTGAGTCAGGGCTGAGTCATGGGAAGATTATGCTGCTTCTCTATATGAGACTTGGTTTATTGTGTTCCAAGTGTTCTGCCCCAAAGAACTGTTTTGCCACAGCAGGATGCTGCTGCAGCTGGAGGCATGGTTTGAGGAAGTGCTGACCCATATCATTAGTGAGGTGAAGAAGCCCCTCAGAGCTTGCTGTGCACAGATGACTCCCACAGGCATTAATGATCAGAACCTCTGAAAAGCTACACTTTTAACTACAGTTGGAACTGTAATTTTTGTAGTCCTGAGAATTTATTAAGCCTTTCTATTCTGACTAATAGTTACAAAGAAGTCTTGTACATGTAGGATATTTATCTTTATGTAGCCCTCTTAGTTTTTATCATCACACTGAGGATTGATTAATGGTATTTATTTCCAGAGTTAAGGAAGGGAATTTGAAGAATGAACAGGCTAAAGTCACATACTAGGCCTATAGTCAGCTAAAATTACCCAGATCTTGATGTTTACTGAGTAGTCTTATTTTCAGCTCCATGACTGTTTTGATGTATTTAATACACATATAAGCTATAGGCACTCCTTTGTTCACAGAATTACCACACAAATATGAAAGCGGGACATATAGCAGATGAAGGAAAAGAAGAATACTTCCATATGTGTATTCTGACATGGGATTTAAAGGTGAGGAGAGCAGAACAGAAGATGGATGAGAGGGTTCAGTTCTAGTGAATAGGACAGTAAAGGTGAAAAGCTGTGGGTTCATGACCTGATGGGAGGAGCTAAAATGTGTCAAACCAGAATCAAGGCTAAATGGAGTTTAGGGACTCCAAATGTGAGTGACTCTAAATCCCACCTTTTTCTATTAAGTACAACAGAAGCATTGCTGTAAGACAGAAGTATGAACAGCTACATCAGAGGTGAAGGAGTATAAGAATTGAGATCTTTCTTTCCCAAATCCTTTCTCAAACTTTATGGTGTAATGGACACACCTGCTTTGAGTCAGTGGTACACCATTTGTTGGCATCACCAACAAATGGGCTTGGCTGAAGCCAGCCCTGCTGTGCAAACCATGAGAAATTATGCTAAGCTGTATCTCTTCACCTATAGAATTTGGGTCTTACTGGGAATTAACAAGACAGGCCTGAACTGAGACCAGACATATCTAAAACTTTAGTGTCTGCCACCAGAGAGGAGTTTGACTACAAGCCAATCACTTTACACTACAGATACAGTCCCAGAGCCAGTGGCAGTGGTGGCACAGTGGTGATGTCCCCTTGAGCAGGGGTACCTCCCAAGGCCACTCCTCAAGACCAAGAGATCCCTTGCCTGGCATCTGGAATCTACAGCAAGCTAAGTGACACTTTATGTTAAATCTAAAGTATCCTCTACACAAGCTAGCTTAATTATTGGAAGTGTGGTAAGTAATAGAGTGTTTGACCACCTTGTTGTCATTGTTTAGGAGCTGTTTAATCATCATTGTTAAATCACTCTTTAATGAAACTTTTTGCTTAACCCTACAGTAATGACTTCTCTTAATAGCTTGAAAACTCTTTGATACTGCTGAATGGCCAAGTTGCTTTGCTCTCTACTTCCTGGAGGAGGAGAAAAATAGGTAGGTATTTGTGTTTACATCATATTAAGTTCCACCCAGAAACTTCGTGTGGCTCAAACGTCATTTACAGTACTGACACAGCTCAGAATGACATTACAAATTGCCACAGCTGACACATAGGGATGAATGGCTCATCCAGAATGCATTCAGATGGGGTTCCCAGTCAACCAACTGAACTGCATTCAGCAGTACTTAAAAATACTAGCAGATATTTATCTATTTCCCCATACTGGGAGCTTAAACTCTGTAAGTGAAGTGTGTGCTCAGTCTGTTTCTGTGAGCTCCTTTTCCTGTTGGCTAACTCTGTTACTTAGAGTTAAATGTTGACTGGAGTTCAGAATTCAATTTTACACAAGACACAATGCAAAGTAAAAAATCTAAACAAATGGTAGAAAATATGATCTGTAGAGGTGTGAATTCATGACTTCTATGAATGTAGGTGGCAAAGTGTCAGCCCACCTAAGTCAGCCAGGCTATGCCCACCAAGCAGGAAAACACAGAGCTATCCAACTGTAACATTTCAAGAGTTTAATGAGAAGTTTCTATTAGTACAAAATGGAAACAAAAGCACTTCCATCTGTTACTCCTTGATGAAAATGTTTATTTCAAGGCTATATTCTTCTGCATGTGAAAGGTAATGGTTTACATACAAATGCATGCTCAACACTCCAATTCACTCTTAATTTGAGTGCTTTTAGTAGCAATGGAAGATGCTCAGATTGACAGCCTCACAGATCAAAGCTCACAGCATGATGGTTTGGGGGAAAATGCAAGAAAATAATTTCACAAAAAAATTTTATGCTAGAGACCTATCCAGGTCTCAGGCAGATAGTTTGATAACATAGTTTGTATAGTCCATCACAAGTTCTGGCCCAGTTATGAAATGGCTCTAGTGTTGCATTCCTCAGCATACAGCAAGTCGAGCCCTAGACTGTATTACCTTTATTCCAGACTAGTGGCAGAGCAGACATTAAACATTGCAGTCTCCTGTTGCAACAAAAATGCACTGAGGAAACTAAGCTGGAGTGCAGAGGTCATTTCAGCTAAGCCTGCCTCCAAGCAATGGATTTTAAGCAGTAAAATTTTCTCAGGAGTGTAACACAGATTGAGGATAGTGCTGTTATCATCAAATGCTTGTTATCTTCAAGTCTGATATGCTGGCATATACAAAGAACCTGTGGAGGAACAAACAGGGGAGGCAAATCCAAATACATGATATTGTCTTGCAGGGATCTGGTTTAACTGAAGGCCCAGTTATGAAGAAGGAAAACAGGTGCATAGAAGAGTTGCAAACTGATGGCGTTAGAAACCATGTGCAAAAAAAAGTAAGTATAAAATCTACAGAATGCTCAGGAGCAGTAAAAAAGCAAGGAGGGAAGATAAATGTCTTTTGGGGCTAAAGCAGAGTGAAAGGATTCAGACAAATGTCTTTCTAAAATCTCCATCAACCAATAGGACTGTAAAAAAATTGAATTACAACTCAGCATGACTGAGAGAACATCTTTTCTCATAAGAGAATGAGTTACAGATGATGTATATCAGTTCCTTAGGGCTCAAAATGAATGTAGGCTGTATGTATGTGCACCTTCAGAGATCTGAACCTGACCTCTGGGGTAACCTGGACCTCTGGGTTCCAGGCTAGAACTCCCAAAAATGTACCTCACACTGACTGGTAATCCAGGGTCCTAGACTGTCTGAAAGACAGCATTATAATACTTGAAGATTTTCTGTTTTCTTTAGTATTTTCTTCTGGCTTTTACTGTGTAAACACCCAAGGTTTTTCTTTTTGAGTTTTCAACAATGGAGTATTTTAGTGATAGAAATGAAATGCTGTAAAATGAAGAAGACAGCACCTGTGAAATCAGGAGTGTGGATGTTTTGTTGTACTAGTTTCCACCACTCAGTTCTGGTCTGTGTGTTATAATGGCACAAATCCACTTGGAAAAGTACAAGGCTGGAGCTTGCAAGGTTGAAAGGTTCACTAGGAAAATGCAGTGCTTGCAGGAAATGCTCCTGTGAGTTCTGTGGTTTCTCCCACAAAGGCTTCTCTGTTTCAATTGGTGCTGGGTCAGTATCAGCACAATGTCAGAAAGCAGTGGGGCTATGCTTGAGATGACAGGCAAACTCCCACTATCCTAACACTAAGGATTCTAGTTTCTGCTTAATTTCTGACCGTGGCATTACTGTCTGTATTAATTTAGTTTGAAATGCCAATACAGAGTGACAGTTTTTTTAATATGAGTAAAAGTAAACCTCTGTTCAATTGCACAGCACATTGTGCTTTGGGGTTCTATCCTAGTTAAATACCAGCTTAAATATTAAAAGCCAAGGCGTTGGGAAATAAAAAGATATTAAAACTCCTGGAACTTTAAGTAGATGCTGACAAGTACATATGCTGTCTGTAGCAGTTTTTGCAGGAAAAAGGTTTTACTCCAGCCAGAGGTCCCAAAAAGCATGGGCTCAGAGGTTATCATTCCTGTGGAAAAATTTCCAGAAATAAAGTATGTTAAGCAAATGTCTCAGTCCCTGACTGTCTGAAAATGGCAGGTAGTAGGTTTCCATACAATGATTTCTTTGTCAGAAGACTATTCCATATGCTACCACCGCTAGTCCAGTTTTCTGTTTATGAATGGAGCATCAAAGGTGTGAGACTTCCAGTTACTGAGCCTGAATAAATAGAGGGATTCATAGAAGTAAGCCAAATCTAGACCTTGGTTAAACCCATGGAGGATTGCAATTGACTTCAAAGTGAGCACAACCTGGTCTGGAATGAATACCAGGCTGGTTGCAGCAGTACAAGCTTCCTCATACACCCCTCCAGCCTAGGCATTGATACTCAAAGGGCTTTTCTACATGAAAAAATAGCAGTACTAAAGTTGTAGAAATATGAGTTTGGGTTTTTTTTCCAAATGCTGCTGGAAGAAGAAATAATGCTTTGTAGAAGTTGCTGTGTCCTCATCTGATGGGAGCAGCAGCTCCTCTGAATGGCTCCTAACCTGTTTCAAAGTTACTCTGGTTAACAGACCTCTTGTGCTAGAGCTAATGTGGCCCCTTTTGGCTGACACAGGTGAGAGGAGTTGAACTCCCAAGAGAAGCAATAGCAGCAGACTCAGAGGACAAAGATCCCTGGCCTCCTTTCACCTGAGCTGCTCTGGGCACATCTTCATTTCTCCATCTGCCTGTATAGTGAACATCAGGATACACTCTGCATCAGAACCTGTGTTGATGTTTAGCTTTGCCTATTAATGAGAAATGTCTTTATCAGTGAAGTTTAAGATATCAAGATAATTCATAATTTGTGCTAAACCACAAGAAGCTAATGTGCTGGCTTTGACTGAGATGCAGCCTATCTTCTTGACAGTGGCTAGTGGGGGGCTCTGTTTTGGATTTGTGTTGAAGACAGTGGTGATAATACAGAGATATTTTTGTTATTGCTGAGCAGGGCTTGCACAGAGCTGAGGCCTTTCTGCTTCTCACCCCACCAGTGAGGAGTCTGGGGGTGCACAACAAATCGGCCAGGGACACAGCTGTCCCCAGCTGACCCCAAGGGATATTCCAGCCCATGTGACATTGTGCTCAGTCTGTGAAAGCAGGGGAGGCATCACTTGGAGTGATGGCATTTATCTTTCCAAGTAACTGTTATGTGTGGTGGAGTCTTGTTGTCCTGGAAATGATTGAACATCTGCCTGCCCATGGGAAGTGGAGAATTAGTTCCTTTTTCTTTGCCTGTGTGCATGGCTTTTGCTTTTCCTAATAGACTGTCTTTATCTCAACACAAGTTTTCTGGCTTTTACTTCTCATTGTCTCCCTGATCTTACTGGCCAGGGAGGAAGAGAGGCTGTGTGGGGCTTGGCTGCTGGCTGGGGTTAAACCACTACAGATGTTTTTATATTCAAATATAGCTATTCACCTGCTTTAGACTACTTTAAACGTAGCTGTTTCCCACGAGTGCAGCCTTGGCCTCTACAGTACCAATTAAAATTTTGATGAGGGAGAGGGAAAAATGGCAATTTCTTTTCTTTAGTTCAATCAGAGCTGTTGTATTTCAATGATTGGCCATTGTGGTATGTGAAAGTTGTATGGAGGAGAAAAAGCCCAGGTCCTCCTCTGAAAGCTATTGGTGGTTGAACAGGATGCTTTAAGAAGTGTGAACACATCTACCCAAATTAGTTTCATTCTAAATGAAATTGCCTGTTACAAAGCATACATATTAGAGAAGCAAGTGTTGGAAAAGAGGTTCTGGACCCTGTTCACAGAATTCCCAGCTGCAAAATCAAGTTGGTTCTCCACCCAAGTTGTATAATGCTGTGATTCAGTTAGATAATGCTGTGTTTGCTATTTTGATTAGTGTCTTGGCAAAAGAAATATAATTGGAAAATGTTAGCCCTTTTTATTTTTCGTTTTTATTATCTTGGTTAGTCTCTCTAAATGCTTCCATGTGAGCAACTTCACTCATCTTTAAAGAATGCATGTAGGGGAAAAAAAAGTTTATTGAAGCCTTTAACTATTACTGCTTGTACTAGAAAAGGTCGACACGATCAATCTCCTTCCTCTTGATTTTTTGTGGAATTTTACTTAAGGAAAAGTATGTGTTATACAAAATGGGGGATTTGTGTACCACCGTGTTTGGAAAGTATGTTTTCTGAAATTTCCTGGTGAGAACAGTCAGGCGTGGCTTTGGGTTTAAATCCGATGTTGCGCTGAACGTTTACAACCTTGACTTGAACCAGGATTTGGTTTTGCCGTGTCCAGGTCACCCGGTCCCTCGGGCGACGCCGCGCTCCTGGGGAATGCCCGGGCTGCCCACGTGACGGGCGGAGTTCCCTTTGCTACCCTGGGTTTGTTTTTATGCAATGGGCCTCTCGCTGGAGCCGCCTCTTGCTCAAACCTCGTGTGCGGTTTCCACCCGCGGCCGGTACGGCCCGGTCTGGGGCTGTCTGTCCCCCCCGGCTGGGGCCCGGTGCGGGGCTGTTTGTCCCCCACCGGCTGGGGCCCGGTGCGGGGCTGTCCCCCCCGGGGCTCACCGCGCCCCGCCCCGGGCCCGCCGCCCCCAGCAGGTTTTGCACCGGCCTGCCCCGGCCCTCCCTCGCACGGAGGCCGCGGCGGGGCGGGCGGAGTGAGCCGGGACCGCAGCGGCTCCTCCTCCTGCCGCTCCCCGGCACCGCCCTGCAGCGCCGGCGGCACCTGGGACGGGCGGTGGTAGCAGGGGCTCCGCAGGACCTTCGGTAGGCGCGACCCCGCGGCGGGACGGGGGCGAGGGGCCGGGGCCGCCCAGCGCGGCAGGGTCGGGCCGGGGCTGTGGGCCGGGCCCGTGTCCTCGCCGGGACGGGATCCTGAGGCGGCCGGAGCCCGCGGGTGACAGGCAGCGGCTCAAGGGCTGGCCGGGCGAGCTCGGGGCTTGCGGCAGCTCCGCCGCTGGGAGGAAGCAGCGCCTGCTTCCTGGAGAAATGTGGTTTCAGGGCAGAGGGCATGTTTAGGTGTTGTAGTTGCAGTTCGGTCCTTTGCCTGTGTCCGTAGTTTATCTTGAGTTTATAGTTTTGGTGTGTACAGTTGTCACGAGAAAGCAGCCTAAGATGGTAGGCTGGCCATTACGCAGTGCTTTTTTACTCCCCCCGAAGGCCCCTTTCTCTAAACTGCTCGTAGTATGCTTTGTCTCTTCTTATACTATATGTACTTCGAATGTCTTTAAGACACTTAAGTGTTGTTAAGTGTCTTCAAGCCACTTTATTTGTCTTAAAACGGAACCTCTTCAAACTCTTGCTATGCTGTAGTTATATGTGTGACAGAACACAGCACAAATACCTCTATATTCAGAAAAGCAGTTCCTTCTTGTCACCATCCTGTTTCTGTAAGGGAGTACTTCTGTAAGAGCAGTAAGGGCGTACGTCTGTGGAATATATTTTTCTTTTTAAATATATTTAGAGTAGTTCCTGGAAGCTTCTTCCTGTTGAGGAGGAGCTGTCGAGAAATAACGTTCTGAAGGGAGTGGCAGAAGCATGGGAGGCATCTCAGCCTAGGACGGGGACAGAAGGTGTGCAGGGAAAGCAGACTGGCCAGGGAGAGGACAGGTGTTGCTGCGGTGTGTTTTGATGAAAGAGCTGATGACGAGGGTTATGCACCTGAGAGCCCGGCTGCTATCGGAGTGGGAGTTCATTCCCTGATGCCTCCCCCAGCGTACAGTTATTTTCTGTGGAGTGAGTCAGTGCTTTGCTGGAACACCCAGGGTAACGTCAGAAACAATACAAACCCAGTGCAAGTGTATGGTTGCTGTAAAGCCTGAGTGTATGAATGCTTTCCCCATAGCTTGGCTATTTCTATAATTTCCTGTGTTTTGAGTTGCTGTAAGAGTCATGTGGACCACTCTCCTCCCACTGATGCAGCAGATAACTTGAACTGAGTATTGCTTATGTGTTTGCCTGTAACCCTGTCCCCAGTACATTTCTGCTGTGTGCCTAGTGATTTTATGTCAACAATATTTATGATATTTTTGTTCCTTTCTCTTGCTTGACCTTAATATAAGGTCAGGCGACAAAATAACTGTACTTAAAATTTCTGGAGTAGCCATCACATTCATTCATGTGATTTGTCACTTGTTTAGCTTATTATTTGTAGTCCCCAGAAGTTTTGAATTGTTAGATGGAGAACTCTGTGAAATGTCAAAAGCTACTAAAAATATAACAAAACTAGCAATGGGATGGAGGTATTTCATGGGGATGTTTATGTAGTCAGAATTGTGAAGACATAATGTTAGATAACAAAGTACAAAACCTGATCTGCTGTAAAAAATCAAGCCAAGAAGTTTGTCTGATTTGAAGATTACGGGAGATGCTGTTTCTTAGACCTCTAGCAATTTTGGAAGATGGAGCTTCCATATAGGGTCTGTTCAATAGCCCTGCATTAATCAGGGCCAAGATAGAGCCAACCTAATTCTAGATCTGTGATAGCAATAAAAAAACCTAGTTGAAGCAATGATGTAATTGAAAACAGCAGATGGTTTAATTGTGACAACAGAAATAGTAGGGCTTTTGAACAAACTGCAAGTTTCATTTATTTTTAGCCAAGTATCTATATAATAATTGTAGAGACTTCTCTGTCAGTTTCAAGTTGTGCTTGGAGGCTTCCATTACATTAAATATTCAGCTAAGTAATGGCACCAATGTAATTTCTTTTGTTTATTTCATACATTTATGTTTACTACCTTGAACCATGTTTCTTATTGTATGTATTTTTCAAGTGTTTTATGTAAACTGTTGGAAATAAGGACAGGGACTTGTTAGCTGTATGCAGTGTGTTTTGTTTTGAGTTTCTTTTGAAAGTAGCAAAAGACTTTAAAGGAAAGGAAAAGGCTGCATGTTTACCCCTCCGTGAGCAGCACTTTCACCTATTTGAAACTTGAGTTGTCCCTTTACTTTTGCCAGTTTAGTTGAAAGTGGGTGTGGTTGATATAAATGCTGAATTTCCTTCTCAGTTCCCCAAGCTGGGAAGAATGTAAAGTAGATAAGCAAACCTAAGAACAGCAATAGGTATTTACTGTGTATTGCTTCTATTGTTGCTCTGTGCTTGTTCCAGATTTTATCAGCACTCGCTAGACAATCTTGATAAGAAGTTAGATCCTGAATGGGGTAAACCTGGAATCAGCTATGGGACAGAGCTGTGGGACTCAGGGGTGTCCTTCTAAGTTACAATTCTGTCACATTCTGCTGTGATTCTTGCTTGGCAGCTAGTTTTTTGTTTGTTTGTGTGCAGTTATATCCATACTGTTCAGCAGTGACAGATGCTGAATGTGGACCAGTGCCAGTCGTTAGATTGTGGTAACTGAATAAAACAAACACAGCCCCACCCAGCTCCACTGCCTGGCTGTTCCCTGTGCAGTGCACTGTCACTGTGCCCTCTGGTCAGTAGCAATGGTCTTGTTTGAGATCTTCGAAGAAAGGGAAACAAGTCTGGCCAGGTGTGTCCTCCTTTTTTGCCTTATGTGCTGTCTGCTTGAGAGAGAACATGCTATCTTACTTGTTAAGGGAAGGTTAAAAATCTTTTGGAATTCTTGTTTTGGTTGGTTTTGGTTTTTTTCCCCCTTTTGCTGCAAAGTATGGGGGGTGAGGGTTTTTTTGAGGGCATTGGGAAATTCTTCACCAGTAGGAGAAGTGGACTTCCAATTCAGGCTTTTAGAACTTCTGGTGAGCTTAAGAACTGTCAAATACATCAGTTCCATATCAAAGATCCAGATGAGTTTTAATGCTTCTGAAGGTCTCTTGATTGTGCTAAACTTTACTATAGTCAATATATATGTGAAGTGATACTTTCTATAATTAATTCCTGCACCCCAAAGATCTCTGGCTTGGCTAGAAAAATATGTCTGATTTTGGACTTTGGCCTAGTAAGTTGCTCTGAATTAAGTGCTTACGTAGCCTGAAGCAGACAGGGTGAATATTTCTTTTATTATGGCTAGAGATAACAACTTTAAGCTTGTGAATTTGCACTTATTTAGTAAACAGTGTACTTATCTATAGTCACAATAACTGGTTGTTTGCTATGCTTGGCAGTGTTTTAAAAATACTTGGTTTTCTATTAGCTAGGAGAATAAATGCATCTTACAAATGTTAGGATTCTGGGGGAAAAACACTTCTCAGTAGTAAGCTTTGAGAACTAAAGCTTGCTGATCTCAAGTGCAGTCTAGGTTTGAAGGCTATAGTCTTGCTTTCTTTTCACATTCCTTGTTTATGGTTGCTTGGAAATACTTGTCTATTTTACTACTCCAAGTTGGTTCTTGAATAATTCTGTTCCTGGAAAGAATTAATCAGCTGAAAATGAGTAATTCCTTATAGGCTGGAGTGAATGAAGGTTTGTCCATTTGCTCACAGAGGGGTAGTAATCACGCCAGTGTTGCTGGACAGCTGAATGTGTAAGCCTTCCCTGTCCTGAAGTGTGAAAGTCAGCACGGGTAAGAAAAGGCTGTCTTTGTACTTGGTGTCCATCTGGGAGTCCCGAGGCTGTCGGCAGAGAGGGTTTGCCGCAGGTGGGCTGTGTCCGTGCAGCTCCTGCCGGTGTGCCCGGCGCTGGGAGCTGTCATTGCACAGCCTGGTGTCAGTCTGTCCCCCTGTGCAGCCCCAACAGCTGCAGGCCTGATGGAAACCGCGTGTGTCCTTCTGCTCCTGGTGCCTCTGGGCCACGCCCTGGCTCTGCGCGTCAGGCTCGGGCACAGCAACTAATTAAAAACTTGGGGTGGGAAATGAACAACCAGATATTTTTTAGTAATTATTTTAGGGTGCTGAATACTACACTATTGTTCTAGGTCATGGAGTAATTGGTATTTACATATTCTGACTTGCGCTAATGGTGTAAAAATTTATTCTTTCATGAGGGAACTTAAAATAGAGTATAAATCCCTGAGGCATTAGTCAGTTGAGAACATAGCTCAGACTATTTATAGTATTATTTTTTCTTTGCAGCAAATGATTTTCTGTGACAAGTTATGAGTTTGAAATAGAACAACCTCATTCCATTACTTCTTCAAACATCTGTTAACCTTAATTTGTTGGTTTTTTTCTTGCTTGTTTTGTTGTTTGGAAGGTGTCTATCTGTATTGTCATAAATGTTTTGACTGTATATTTTATATATTTGAAAGAGAGTGTTGAAGTGTGCTACAAAGAGAAGAACTTGCATCAGGGCAGAGTAGGGATCCAAAACGAAACTGATCTCTTGGAATTAACTCGTGTTTTTGCTGCATATAGATCTTGAAAGTCCATGCAGCTCAACTAGATTCTTTGAATTTTGAAGGCCTGAGTAGGAGTTCTGTCACTGGAAAGGCTACAGGAATGTTCTTAGTAATATTTTTACAGCTCAGTTGTAGCTTATGGGTGTGTCTTCCCATTCAGTTCTTCTTTCTTGGACATGGCATCTGTTTTCAGTTCTATTTTGGTTAAAGCTTGCAAGTGCTACCTTTCTCACCCCCTTGCCCCAGCAGGTCAAAATGCTAGATTATTTACTGTAATAAAATAGATTATGATATTGAGAAGGATCACTAAAACTGGCAGAGCTCCTGAGTCATAATACTAGCAAGCAATTCAAATGGATAGATTTTAGGAAAACCTCATATATGAGTTTGTTTTTGTTACACCATCTATTCACAGCTGTGAGTTAGTTTGGGCTTTTTGTTAAGGAAGCTTTTTTTATAGGAAGTAGATGATGTGTTAGTACTCCTTAAATATACATTGTTGGATGAAGTCCAGTAAAAGTTTGTAAAGGTGAACAATGAGTGATAAGATCTGTGTAAAAGTGGTTTCCTGAGTGTTGGCTGGCATGAACTCAGCGTTGTTGGAAGATAAACCCATTCCACTAAATTAGGTTTTTTCATAGTGAAAGGAAGGCTAGACAGGAGTCACATACACAGAAGACTTAATGATAAAACAAAATTGCCAGACTATTTATCCATCAGGATGAAAAATATTACAGCTGATACAGGAGAGAACAACTTGTATGCTGCAGTGCATGAGTCAAAGATAAATCCTGCTCAGGCTGGTAAATAGCAGTTAGCTGGTTCAGTGCTGACTGTGGTTTGTCCTTGTCTTGGAAAAGCACAGTGCTGGATGCCTGAGCTCATATCTGATGAAAAACGACAGCATATTGTGAGGTGGTAAATTCTGTTCTCCTGGTTTCACAATCAGGGATCAGTCTCAGAGCAGGTACTGTAATTTATAGCTTCAGGCTGCTTTGTCTACTATATCCTGGTAATTAACCTTGTGGAGGAGTCAAGGCCAAGGGTTTAACTTTACTGGGTGATCCCTGTGAGATGGGTATAATTAAACAAATAATTTTGAACTAATAAATGTTATGATTTTTCATCCTTTTTTGTTCTGAAGTTATTGTACCATGGCATAGCTGGAGCCTGAATAGCAGCCACTAAATAAATTCCAGGAATGGGTGTGAATGCAGTGGCTGAGCTTATTGGTATTGCACCTTGAAACAGAACTTTTCTGGCAGCCTTGAAGTTTTCTTCTTTATTTCTGCCATTGTGGAATTTGTAGTTTTGTTATAAATTTTTCAAGTTGTAGTCCTTCTGTACTGTATCTTACAGAGGCATATTTTCAAGATTCCTGTTGAAAGTCTGTCACAGATTTAATCTTTTATGAACATGTCTGTTCCCTCTTAGCTTTGCCAAGCAGCAGAAAAATGCTCAAGAGTCTGAATGGTTTATAGCTTGCAGTGTGAAGCATGATAGCAATGTTCACTGTGGGAGTAAAACCTCAGGTCTTTATTTAAAGTTCTGAGGTGGACCTCTGGGATTGAATACTGGGAATGGGGAGAGGACCTTGACAGTAGTTGTTCTTTATTTTCTTCAAGGCACTCCCTCTTTCCGTGTGTGGTTTGGTTGTTTGGATTTTTCCCTTGTCTTATGCACTACTTTTTTTTTTTTGACTGAGCAAACAGAGACCTTGCTGTTCCTATGTCCTCCCACGCAATGTTTGTACAGCAGGGTGGGTTTCCATATCTTCTGTTCCCTTGCCTGTGTCACCCCTTTGTTATCAGCAGGCAACTGCTGCTCATCATGAAGATTTTTAGTAAAATATTGTGGATGTAGCAGGAGAAAGTGTGGAAGATGAGAGTAGATGACATGGAGGCCGGGCTGAGGGAGTGGTTGGGAAAGGTAACTTTCTATGTTAATATTTCTAAATTTAGAGTATAGGCCAACAGAGGCTCAAAGGCACTGTGGAAAAGGTGGTGATCAGGGAAGTTTCTGAGCATGAGAAGTCAGTGTGTTTGCAGCTCTAGTTTGCCTGGAAGCAAACCAGTCTGGGAAAATTTCCTCTTGGAAAAGCCCTGGATAAATACAGTGTTCAAAAGAAGCAAGTGGAACATTTTTATATAGAAACTAGCATTTTTTTTCAGGTTGCTGAAGTTGGTTGGTTTTTTTCCTCAACCTCAGCATTCATAGCCAGAAGGCTCTTTTAATCTTGGGGGTTTTTCCAATTTGAAATGAGCGTTCTATATGGGCTTAAAAGCAATCAAACAGACTTGCTAAGAAAAACAAAACCTGTACCATTGCTTCTCACCCTCTACCACAGAAAACGGTTCTTTGCCTTAAATTTGTATCTAAAGCTGTATTGAAAAAGGCATGTCACAATTTTTTTGAGTACCTTGTCTTTTTTGTATTTATATGTAAACCTAAAAAATAACTAAAAATATAATTATGATTTTACCTGAGGAAATAACACTAATTTTGGTGTTGTAAATGTACACATTGACATTATGCATGCTAAGAATCTAGATTCTGGGGGTTCTTTGGTTGGTTTTTGAGTGATGTGGTAATAATTGCTCTTTTTATTTTTCCATGCTTTATTATGCAAAGCCCATTTCTGAATGCGAGAGGCTCTGAAGTGTGCCGGGCTGCCTTCTGTTGAGTTTTTGGAATGTTATTTTTATTCTGCTGGCCTCTCTGCCCTGCCATGCTCGGGTACCTGCCCGGAGGTGGCAGCGTGGGCCCGGGGCTGGGCAGCTCCAGCCTCTGGCAATTGCGGGGCCAGCAAGGAGGAAGCTGCCTGCTCGTTTTCCAGCAGCAGAGGGACAATACGTGTTTTGCTTTTTGGTTCTCAGCCTCGTGAGTTTGGGATCAGTCTTTGTATGGCTAAGAGCAGGCATTGCTTTTCTAATGCTGAGAAGCTGCATTCACATGTTTATTGATTCTGTTAGATGCCACATACTGGAGCAGAAGTAAAGTAGAGTTATAGCTTTTAGTGTGCTCTGTTCATTGCAGTTTCTGTTAGTTCATTTCTCGCTCTTTAAATTTAAATGAGTATTGCAGCGTGAAGTCCAAACAGTTTTTAAGTAAATTGCAGATTTCTTCATTTTATTTCCTTATTAAAAATAAAACCACAAAAAAGGTGTTTCTCCATTTCAGTGTTGCTATGCAATAGAGCCATGCAAACCAGAAAGGGAACTTAATATGATCATGCAAAATGAAAACAATTTCACAAGAACAGCACTCCTGCCAACTCAAACCAAATCTAAAACAAAATTCCACAGCTGAAACCCAAAACACAGCAAAACATGCCATGTGTGAAAGGTAGTGCTTTAGGGGAAAGAGGGGGGGGGCGAATGGGATTATTCACACAGAAATTCTAAAAATAGAATGTGGCTTGTCATTAAAAATAACCTTCAAAAAGTTAACACTCATTATAGATATTTTTCTTCATAGTTACTTTTACCGTTCTTCCTGGTAGCTGTTCTGTTTAATATAAGGCCCTTGTATTCTGGAAGCCAGTTTTCATTTTTTCATTTTGTCCTTCATTTAGCTGTTCTTCCTTTCTGACCTCCACTTCTATTTTGGACAGCTAATGACTTTGTGCACTTCTGTGCTGACAGAGGCACTATCCATTTTGAGAGACTCAATTTGTTCTAGTGATCTTACCCTGTCAGTAAACTCTTCATATTTTATGTCATTCCTGTAAGCATGAAAGTGTATCCCTTCTGCTTCTTGCTCTGACCTTGGACTTCTGCAGATGTTTGAATTTAGGTGCCTTCTAACAACTTCTTTTGGTTACTCACTTGAAGATGTAGGTTTTTTGTCAGATGATTTTCTACTCTTCATTGGTAAGACAGTTCTTTATAGGCTGGAAACTTCTGGGGGTTTTAATAGCACAGTAAAGGGACAAGTTCAAGTAATACATCCCTAACAACATAATAGCGTGAGGAGTGACTCTGCAACTGCTTAGCTATTTGTTTATTAGTCAGGAAATGGGAAGAGGTTTCTAAGGGAAAAGCTGGGACAAAGTGTGCAGGTTATGTCTGAATTTTGGTGACTGGCTATTGCATACACGTTGCTTCTTAGTGTTATGTGGTTTAATGAGTGAAGCATTACAGAAAATAATTGTATCACACATATTTTGCAGATCTTTGCAATGAGTTACCCAGGCTATCCCCCAGCGGGTGGATACCCACCAGCTGCCCCAGGTAAGTTGTTCAGATGAAGTAAACATTAAATGCAGTGGTGGTCCTATCTGGAGTGGAAACATGGCATGGATGAAGAACAAGACTGCAGAGAGTTTCCTTGGCTCCCCAAAGCTTGTTAAATCCTGTTTTATCTGGGCTGGGGGTTCTGATTGGTCTAATATGTGTGTTCTGCCATGTGCTCATATAGTAATGTCCAGTTTCATTCTCAAATAAAGCACAGAGCATTAGGAAATGGTCTTAACTTGACCAAATCCAATAAATGAAAAGGATCAATGTCTGGTTGATACTGAGTCTTCAAGGTGGGTAGTGAGACAAATTAATATGGGGAGAAATCATTCATAGAGCTTAAAACCATATCCCCCAAAGAAATAGGAAATTATCCTTAATTCACTATTCTTAAGCAGGTGGTTGTGTACAAAAGGGAGAGGGCTGTTAGAAAGGTTAGCAATTAATAATAACATAAAGCTGATGAAATACTCAACCACTGCTTGGTTATCAAGCTGAACTTTACAGTTGTTAGTGTTGTTGTAAGGTAGAAAGAAAGGACTGGAGTCATGCAGGTATGGTGAAATGAGGCGTCAGGCAGGCTAGCTCAGGAAGTGGAAGCAGTGCACAGTGAGAAGCCCAACCAGCCAGGAGGACAAAGCCTATTTCTCAGCAGAGTATTCTGTGTTAAGACTATACTGCTGTGTGCAGACAGGTTATGACTTTGGTGCCTGGAAATGTACTGTTGTGCTCTGTGGACACCTCTCAAATTAGCAAAGTAAGTGGAATTAATATCTTGCTACTGGAATACCCGGACAGCTATGTACTTTGGGTGCTCTCAAGTCAAAATATGGTGTTAACAGTCTTTAGTGTTAACCTTCAAATAGGTTTAGAGTTGTTTTAAGTGAAAACTTAGATTCAGTGATAACTAACATGACTAGAAATACCCAGTGAGACTTCTCTTTTTATAATAATTGCAGTGCTACCCTGCACCTCTTCAATTGATTTCCCTGGTAGTGTTGAAAATGCATTACATGAGAAATTTAAGTAGTAAGAACTTTCAAAAGGCATAGTTTCTTGTTTCAGCACATCTGTGTTTGATTTCAGGTAGCAGTCCTTGGGGTGGTGCTGCCTATCCACCTTCAAATCCGCCTCCAATTGGTCTGGAAAATGTGGCTGGCTATGCCAACCAGTTCAATCCCAGTCACATGGCTGGAATGGTGAGTTTGCTTTCATTTAATGTGTTCTGCTGTGATGTCCTTAAGGGCAAAGTTGTGCTTCTGGAATTGTCACTGAGAGGTTTATCACTTGAATTCTGTGCCTTTGTGTCTAATCTGTTTAGGTGTTGAGCGTTCAATATTGCCTGTTGAGGAAAAGGTTACTGCAAGCTATTTCTTATTTTAGGAAAACAGAGCACTAGTTAAATGTTGTTAACAGTCTAACTTCAAAAGTTGTGGACATAAAACTAATATAACTTGGCATTTGCTGTGTAGAGGAATTTACATGGGCAAACACAGTCTCGATTTTGCCTATTTACCTGGATTTTGACCAGTCAGAGTAAGGAAAAAAGCTGTATAATTAGAGGTATCAATGATTTATCCTTGAAAAGAATATGGGATCAACAGTCTCTTACAAACACTGATGTTTAACAGATGGAAGTAAAAACCTTTTACATTGGAAGCGTCTACATTTTCTTCAGTCAATGTGATTTTTTTTTTCATAGAGGAGAAGTGAGTGACACTTCTGACAACTTTAGTCTTCAGAAATCTGTTATGCTGCATAAGGAATGCAGTTTGTAGGAAGATATTTGCATCGTAGATGTTTTTCTGAGGCAGTGATTAAATGAAGTGATTTGGCAGCCAGCAGGCAAATTGAACAACAAGCTATCTAGGATGCATGAGCCTATATCCACAGCAACTAGTTTCTGACAGTGCTGCAGTCATCCAATGTCACTTCTGGTTTCTCTCTAGAAGAGGGGTTTCATTGATAAGATTTTGATGTGAAGTGGAATATCTTAATTTCAGTTTCTGCAGAAGTCTTTCTAAATGTAGTCCAGGAACTCCTGCTAGTTGTAAACTACTGACACATCGTAAAACAGCCAAAGGTTGCTTCAAGTCCTTGCATCCAGTTGTACCCTTGTGATTACACAAGGCAGCCATGGGCAAAGAAAGGGTTATTTGGTGTAAAGTTTTAGGCATATTTTTCCATCCTGCTTGCTATCTTTTGCAGATAAAGAGCTATCTGTGTTGGTGGGGAGGGAGGTTGTATTGTATTAAGCATGTTGCTGAAACTCAGCTGTTGGTGCTCCTTCCTCTCTCTTGTTTTATTGCTGTTTATTGCAGGCATCCAACCTGGCAGGAACCTTTGGAGGGGCAAATGTACCACAAAGCATGTATCCTTCCACACCTGGGGGTTATCCACCAGTTCCTCCAGGTGGCTTTGGGCAGCCCCCTCCAGGACAGCAGCCCTCGTACGGAGGGTACCCTCCGCCTGGAGGAAATCCCCCATCCGGAATGCCACCGTACCCGGGATACGGGGGCGGCCCTGTGCCAGGCCAGCCCACACCACCGCCTGCTCAGCAGCCCATGAGCTATCCAGGCCTTCCAGCAACTCACCCAGGGCAGCAGCCCATGCCAAGTTATCCAGCAGGTCCAGCTGTGAACCCGTCTATGCCCTCTTACTCAGGAGCTACAGGGCCTGCAGTCACTCCTGTAACAGTAAGAGCATTCAGTGCTTTTCTTCTGAAGTGTGACTGTATGTATGTTACTCTGCATCTTCTATGTGTGTATTAGTGTAAACTAATCACAAAATTGAAAATAAAGTTAGGAAAAGAAGTTTGAGTAAAGAGAGAAATGGAACCTTTGCAAATGCAAGCACTATAGGCTTATATGGTCTTGAAACAAATTATGTTTTGCCACGATATCCAAGAAAAAAAGGTTTTATATGAATTCAAATTAATTGATCTTGCCTTTCCTAACTTTAGCAAGTATTGCCAGTTGTATATACAGTATCATCAAACCTTAATTAATTGGAGAGCAGATTTAATGTCAGCAAACCTTGATCTTGAATTTTCTTGTAAATTGTGTCTAGAAATTAACAAATTCCTTAGGGCAGGGTTGGTTTGAGTTTTCTCTATTACTTTTCTCAAAAAAAAGAAAACTGATAAGTGATCATCTTTCTTAAGTAGTAAATCACAGTACTTCACTACTTGACACTAGTATGCTGTTAACACTACTGTTGTTTATCACTGTTGATCTCATTTTAGCACATAAACCGAGGTACAATCACTGATGCACCAGGCTTTGACCCTCTGAAGGATGCAGAAGTCTTAAGGAAGGCCATGAAGGGATTTGGTGAGCAGTCTGAGGATTTACATTTCAGTTAAAAGTAGAATTGCATCTCCATTCAGCACTGATATTTTTTCTATTGCTATGTGTGTACTGAGTGGGACTGAGTGTGTACTGAGTCCTTGGTTATCAGAAGTATTACTGGAAGTTCATGTGGGCATAAACAATACCATGAGTTTGGTTTAGGCTTTCTTTGTATTCTTACTGTGTTTGTGAGCTCGAAGTTCTGTGGTTGTACACAAGAGTAGATACTGTAGATGAATTCAAGGCATTCGTGTCCTTCTGCTGGGTTTAGAACAGGATGAAATAGAGACAGAAACCTGAATCCTCACTCATTCTGTGGTGTCTGTGTGTGTACAGGAACTGATGAGCAGGCAATCATCGATTGTCTTGGAAGTCGTTCAAACAAGCAAAGGCAGCAGATAATCCTGTCCTTCAAAACAGCTTATGGAAAGGTAAGGACATTGTGAGAACAGAAGGAAGGAGAAATGAGAGCCTACATCCCTTCAGTGGCAGTGAGAAGACTTAGTGGTGGGGAAAAAAAGACTGGAAGGTGCATTAGGGGAAGATGTTCTTAAGTCATAGGCAGTTCAGAGTTCTACTTTTTACCCATGTTTGACTTCTTCATGCAGTGTTGCAGATGAAACAAGTAAAGCAGTTTCTATGCTAAATGGTTACTTTGACTCTTGGATCTGTGCAATCTTTTAATTGGACCTAAATGGCCTCAGTGTACACATACCATTGTACTGGTGTTAGTGTTAAGTGGAATAGCTTCACTTTGAACATACATTACTGGTGCTTATGCATAAAGAATTCTTAGTAAAATGTGTATTTTTGGTGTTTGCTTTTGCCAAGTTTGGTCTTTATGCATTTTTCTTTGTTTTTCCTTCTCATTAGGATTTGATTAAGGATCTCAAGTCGGAGCTCTCAGGTAACTTTGAGAGGACAATCTTGGCAATGATGAAGACACCTGTTATGTTTGATGCTTATGAAATCAAGGAAGCTATAAAGGTTTGTGTAGGAGATAGAAATTTATAACATAGAGGAAATAGTTGAGCTTAAAAATATTTGATAAAATACTTGGTTGTCATTTAAAAGTTTGGATTATTTTGGGATTACTTGCTTTGACTTCCTATACAAGGTTATATTCTGAATTTTTTCTATAATTTTGTTGCATTTCTTTTGTACTAGGTTGTAGAAATCAAGAATCTGAACTGTTTCTCCCTTGCTTGTTTTAGGGTGTTGGCACAGATGAAAATTGCCTCATTGAAATCTTAGCTTCCCGCAGTAATGAGCATATTCAGGAACTCAACAGGGTCTATAAAGCAGGTTTGATCTTTTGCATCAATTTTTTCTTCCTTTTCTTACTGATAGTAAGAATTTAGGAAATGAGCAGGGTTGTATGAGGATTCATGACTCTCTCTTTTCCAGAATATAAGAAAACTCTGGAAGAAGCAATAAAAAGTGACACATCTGGACACTTTCAGAGGCTTTTAATTTCACTTGCTCAGGTACTTGCCTGCTGGGATTTTGGAATTTGTTTGTTGTGTGTTTATAGGTGGTGTGGATTTTGTTTGGTTTGGTTTTCGTTGTTTTGCTTTTTAATGTAAAAAAGGCAGCTCATCAAAGCCCACCAGTAATGTTTCTGGGTCTTCTAATTCTTTCAGGGAAACAGAGATGAAAGTACACATGTTGACATGTCTGTTGTCCAAAGAGATGTACAGGTCAGTAGAAATGCTTCATTGTTTCTAAGTATAGTCAACTCAATGTGCTGACATTTGGCTGTGTGGATTCTGCTTACTGTTAATTTTGGACACCTTGTGATGACTTCTGATGCAGTGCTTATCTTTAAGTGGATGGAAGAGATATAAAAAGCTGTGACAGAGCATTAGAGCCATGTAGGTGCAATACAGAGATGAATTGGCTTTTCCAGGTGTTGGATTATGCTGCTTTCTAAGGAAATTGTCCAAAGAGATTTGAGATGATAGGTGTGTGGATTAAATTTTAAACTATTCAACACCTGCATTAGCCTTTGCATGTTGTTTAAGGAAGTCTGGAGTTTTGCAGCAAACAAGGCACTTGGACTTCATAATGCTTGCCCTATTTCTTTTTCTGTATCTTCCTTTCACTACATAGCAAAGGGGCATCTCTGCATTGTTTTAGCCATACTAGTGTCATTTAAATAGCAATGTCATTAGCTTTCTATCTAGTGTGCCTTAGCCAAAACATAGAAACGTCCCAGAACACACCTAGAATTGTAGAAGGAAAGCTAGATGTAAGGACTGTTAGGAAGAACAATTTTCAGGTACTTATTGAACCATGTCCCTTCCTTTAGTAATCTGGAGCTCTTGTGTTGGAGCAAGCTAGGAAGACTGAAGCATATCATAGGGAAGGTTAGAACTAGTTGCTATTTATTGCTTGCTCCTGTTTTGCAGTAGTGCATAGGCTAAGAAGTTTAAAAGGAGGAGAGGCTGCAAGGAAGCAAATCTGTAACTCAGCTGTTCAGCCTGACTGCTTTTCTGAGTAATGAAGTGTGAATTCCCTTCTGTACTCAGGAGTTGTATGCAGCTGGAGAGAACCGCCTAGGAACTGATGAATCCAAGTTCAATGCCATTCTGTGTGCCAGAAGCAGGGCCCACCTTAGAGCAGGTAATGATGTCTTTATAAACTGTAACTCGATTCTGTTGTGTGTAATGATAAAAATGTACAGCACTGCTCTGTGTCTGAATTTCCTCTATCTGTAAAATGAGCCCAAAAAGATACCAATGAAAAGCAGGGTGAATTCTGCTGAGGAAAAGAAAGAGTCACCTTTCTTACATATCAGAGCAAGTAGAGGTCATACTTGTTCAAATGATCCCCTGAATTGAAAACTAGAATTGTTTCAGTCTTGCATACTTGCGTGTGCAAGACGCTTGAAAACCTTCCCCTTTTACTTGCTAACATAAGGTGCTACATCAGTCTGTCATGGTGGAAATGTTTTAGTAACTACATAGAACTTTTGCTTTGTGCTATTGGGTGCAAGGTACTTATATGAAGGAAAGGGGTGTGTATGAGAACCTGAATATTTTCTTCTCAACTTTGAGACCTGAAGCTTTCCTATAAAATTGCTGTGCTTTCTTGGTCTAGCCCTTTAATGAAAAGGACACACCTTGGCAGGCTAGGAGGAGCATGATAACATGTAAATGATTGATAACAGTATTAATCCTTGAGATGTTCAAACTAGTGTGAGTACACTGTAGTGTCCAGCTGAGAAATGCCACTGAAATGAAGCCATCCAGCACATTCCAGTGCCACCTCTTGTTGTGGAACTGGAATCTTTCTTTTCCATTTGCAGTCTTCAGCGAGTACCAGAGGATGTGTAACCGGGACATCGAAAGCAGCATATGCCGTGAGATGTCTGGAGACCTGGAGATGGGCATGCTGGCAGTAGGTATGTGCCCCCTTAGCAAGGTCATTCCTGCTGTTCCACTACAGCTGCCTCAGCTGGGGCCTCTGACTTCAGCTAAGGGTGTTGTTGTTAGTGGTAATTCCAGTTTTCTGCTTTTTATGTTGAGCTTTCTGTGAAGTCATTTGGGATTAGTAAAGTGGGGCACTTCACCTCAAAATGACAGATGAAGCTTTTTTATTTCAGGCAACTGCAGAATTTAAATTTCACATGTTAAAATGGGGAACAATTCTATAATATATAATTATTAACTGTAATTGACAATGCTTTAAGAAGTGAACTTTACGAACTCATGGGTCAGTGAGAATGGAGTATATAGGACAATTTTGGAAATCATTAATTAAAATACAGGCATTAACCCTCTAATTAGTTACTTCTACCTCTATTTAGTAGAAAGAAAACTGAAATTTCATTGCAAAGGGGTTTTTTTTTTCTCACATTTACTCTGGCTACAATTTTTTTAAATCTTTGTTTTTAATTGCTCCCAGTACTTCTGAGGAGTGAAAACTCTTACCTCAAGTCTACTGTTGTCTCTTCAGAAGCAGTAATTTGTTTCCATGAGGCTGGGACAAGGCCTCAAGTTGCTGTGCAGTAGTTTTATTTAAAATGCTTTATTATAGGTATAACTGTGAACCACTTTCCTGTCTTTTTTCTTTACATCTCCATTTCTTTTTCAGTAAGTTACATTAATGTCATTTGTTCTGTGGACCTTACTTGCAGGAAAAAAGGGGTTTCTAATTGAAAACTTTTGGTTTTGCTTTCTTTAAAGCTTTCTGGATTGTACAACTGGTAACTTACAACATCTTTAAACATCTTAGAATGCAGGTGTGTTGTGTTAGCTAAATAGAGTGATACAGAAACATGGATTTCATTTTTGTCATTCATTTTTGAGTACTATTGTACATATCATTGACAGTTTTGTGGTGAACTGCTATCTCTCATCTACATTTTCCTACTGAGAAAAATACTTGTTCCTATACAGAATGTGTGTTCTATGAAAAACATGTCTGGGTTTACACCTTTAGTTCTGTATTGATTCTGTGTGATTGATTTTGATACCTTATTGTGCTATTAAATGTCAAGTGTGGTCTGTTTCCTCTGTAGTTTGCCAGTTTGCATGATTGTTTACTTGTAACAACGTTGCATCAATATATAGATTTTAATTCTGATCAGTGATGGAGGATTCTTTCATTATCCTGATTAACATGACAGCAATTTGACTTAGATTTTGCTCTTTTAGATTTCTGATGAGCTATGCCAATTAAATATACCATCCAGTCATTACTAAATGAGCATGTTAAAAATTTTTCAGGAGTCCTGATGAACTTTGTGGGTAAAATAAGACTTTAAAATAAGGTTTGTGATGACTCACCCTTAAGGAGAAGGGTCCACCTAAGGTTCTCTGCTACCATAGATAGTTACCTTATTTGTTCTAGAGCAGGACTTGAATTTGTCAAACTTTGCAGATGCATGGCCTAAAAATTTAGAATTAAGAAGCCAGGATCACCACTACCTATATATTGCTTCAAGTCTTCTGCCCCCTCTTCATCCCCTCTTCTCTTCATAGACAAGAATCTGGTCATTAGAATTCAAATGTTCATTATGGCTGCTTCACACTAGATGGTTTCTAGTGACAAAAATACTTGCTTTGAGCCATGCAGTATAGGTTTTTTAACTGTATTGCAGCTAGTGTTTGGATTAAAAAGAATTTCAGGGACTAATGGAAGGAGTGGAAGCTGCATTGTATCATCCCTATGTTTATGTGAAATTCAAGCGTGTGACCATGTTGGATAAACTCAATTACTGACTTCTGATTGAGGAGGAATGCCTTATTTCTGTAATACTGTTCCTCTGTTCCTTTTTGCAGTGAAGTGTCTCAAGAACACACCAGCTTTTTTTGCAGAGAGATTACATAAAGCAATGAAGGTAGGTGTCTGTGACAAGTTACATAAACTTATAGTGTGGAGGTTTTTTACAGCTCTTGGGAAGGAACTGTGCAGCTGAAGGGATTACGTTTTTCAGTGGGCAGATGACTAACAGTCATGATGCAGTCATTATTAAGAAAGGCTGGAAAAATCGAGCTAATTTGATCCACCTTAACAGAGCAGTGAATACAACCACGCATTAAACAATAATCCTCACTTGGTGAAACACAAATATGCTTAAATCATTGAAATGGATACTTCTTAAGTAGTGAATTCTAGCAGAAATAAATAAGTAGGCCATTTAACTCACCAAATTTTCCTGACCCCGTTGTATCTCTGTCAATCCCCCTCTTTTTTTTGAGCTGTTCTTGTGCAGAGAAATTAGTGTCCTACTGCTAAATGTAATTTATTTTAGCATGATAGGCTAAATTCTGTTCAAGCTTATTAAGTTGGTGGGGATATGCCAGCAAACAGGCATTTTATTTTCTTCTTGGTGCTGTATCATACACTTTCCAGTGCATTACAGTGCTGCTTTGTTTGTTTCAGGGAGCAGGAACGAAGGACAGGACGCTGATCCGGATCATGGTATCGCGCAGTGAGGTTGACCTGCTGGACATACGCGCAGAGTACAAGCGGATGTATGGCAGATCCCTCTACACAGACATCACTGTAAGCCCTGGAGACCTGCCCTGCCCTGCCATGACACCCTTTATGCTGGCAGAACACTGCTCCTTGTGCTGAGCAGCTGTTACCCGCACTGAGTGCGGCTGGCTGGGTTGGATTGCTGCATTTGCCAGGAGCATGGAGGCTGAGGGCCAGAGGATGGGCAGCACTTGGGTTTGCATGGGGGCTAGATGAACTGGATATGGGGATGAAGCTAATAGGCAAGGAAGGAAAGGGAAATTGGTCCAGAAGGGGTTTCTGAGGCCCCTCTATCCCAATCTCCTTATAAGATCTTGTGGGAACCACTCAGTCCTCCAGTTGAGTAACAGACTTCATTTGTGTGTTGGAAGAATATAAAGCTTTTAAATCTTCTCAAGGATTGCCTCCTCTTTCTCTTGAAAGTACAAGACTTTGCAAATAGACTAAACTTCAGGTTGATCCACCTTCCTACCGCTATTTAGAGCTGTACCATCAGCCCAGAGGATGCCTGGCCAATGGTAGGGTAATAAGAGCTGGAGGAGAGTGAGTGGTGCCACTTTTTATTACACTTTTCACTTGTAATGAGGGTGCCAGACTTGTTAAGCCCCTGTTTATTCCTTCTGCTGTGGACACTGAGGGGCTGTAACTTGGTAGTGTTTGGAAAGGATCCTCTAGAGGTTCTGGAGGACAGCATGTTCCAAATGTTTCTTCTACAGTAGTTGCATGCCCTGTAACACCAATGTATGAGCAAAAAGCAGTGAGACATTGGTGAAAAAGCTCTGTATTGCTTCTTCCCCCTGTTCCTCTTTTGGTCTGACATTATAATATATCATTCAGAAGCAGAACAGGCCATATCTATTTAATGGACAATTTTTGACCAGAACTTGGCTTCAGTAAATACAGGGTGTGCATATCCACATATGTTAGCTCTGCTGCTTATTTCTGTAAAAATAGAGCCAAAAATGTCCCTGGAAAGAAAGTTTTTAGTCTTTCAGCTGTAGTTCCACCTCTTTTGGTTGTTCTTCAACTTGTCTTTTTCTGGGTTCCTTTTCAGGGTGATACTTCAGGAGACTACCGGAAAATCCTACTCAAGTTATGTGGCGGAAATGACTAAAAGGAGTATTGAGCTTCTCTTAAAAAAAGCTGTTCTTTTCATGTACTTGCTGCAGGGCATCTTTTTTTCTCCATAAGTAAATATGTCATGACCTGTTTCTTCTAAAGCAATTGCATTTTAAAAGATAATACTGCATATATCTTCAGTTCCAAAGTAGTAGGTAATAAATGCCAAGCCCCCTCAAAATACCTTATGTGCCATCTGCTCACAATTCTGTGTAGTACACTCAGCAATCCATGAAGAATGGTCATTATTTCTTTTCTGCTTATATCATGTTGAAATAATGTTTGTTTAATGAAAAAAAAACCACAGTTGTATGATTTTAATGGTGTTCTTTTGTATAAACATTGAGTGCCGTTTTAATGCAAGTTTTATATCTGTTGTATGCAGAGTTGGTTTTGGGCTCCCACTTCCTGATATGTGGAGATAGCAGCCTCAAGGTTTTGTGTCTAGTTAAGACTGCTTTAAAGAAGTTTTGTCAAGTTCTCTTTTTTTACCTTGATTCTTTTCAAGGAAGATGTGTTCTACATTTCATTCTTGCTAAGGCAGACTGTCACAAGGCAGGAGTAATGTTGATAGTAGTAAAGATTCTGTCATTAATGTTTAAAGGTTTTGGATCGTGCCTTAAAAATATATATATATATATATATGTAAGAAAAGATTATGAAATTAAAGCTAAGTCTTTGCAGACTGTGCCTTTTGATGTCATATCGATGTATGGGAGTGATGACTCAGTTTATGTAACTTAGTTTTCCAGAGAAATTCCCTGCCACAGGATTATTCAGAAATTGTAGTTTTTGGTGAGAGTTAGGGAGTTGTGTGCTGTTGATGAGCAATTGTCTGTACATGAGACATGTAATCTGTAGTTATTGCTCAGTATTTTCATTCTGCATGTTGTAATTTCTCTTACTCTTGGAACTCTGAGGTTTTATTCCCTGCTGGCATGGATGACATCTCTTCAGCTTGTTGTTCTCAAAATAAAAACGTGTAAAGGTAAAAAGTACCAAGTGGGGAAAGGTTTCTGGACTAGGTCAGTGAAAATAGATTGCTTGTTAATCGGGAGCATGCAAACTCCCCTTACTGAAGTACATACATGTAAGAGTTCTCCCTCTGTTGTGTAAGGGTTAGGCAGGTCCTTCTTCCTACAAGTTGTATTGCTATTTGTCTTGAAAGAAAAAGGCTATGTCGTGGATTTAATTCTGGATTGCATTTGTCACCATGGCAAGGGAGGGGAATGTAAAGATTACAGAATATGATAGCCATGTGTCCAAATGATGGATTCTGACTGGGACTTGCTGACAGGACTCCCAGTTGGGTCAATGGCAGCAGTGTGTTCTGTGTCCAGAGGCAGACCATACACTTATTTCTGTCAGACAATCTGAGCATGTCTTGAGAGGAATTTGCAGCTGGAAGTCTCTCTTTGTTGGCTGAAACCAATAGCAAGGGTTCACTTCTTTGCTGGGGAAAGAGGAAGCTTTTGAATTAAGGGACGTTTGTTAGCTGTGCTTTAGTCCTGAACACCACCTGATCTTGTTTTCTTACTGACAGTGTTTTCTTACTGACATTTGAAATGCAGTTTTGATATAGTAGGGCTCCTGAAAGATTTAGAATGCCAAGTTTAAAACTGTATCTGAAAGCAAATACCTTTTTATTATAAAGCACAGCAATACAGAAGACAAACTACAGCTGAGGATTGTTCACCCTGCAGGAATTCTGGAAACACAAGCTTATTAAATGATCAGAAGTGCAGCTGTTTATGACAACCACACTGTTACATTCAGCTGTCTTCTGTCTTCACAGTGCTCAGCTGGTATCTGTATAGAGAAGAGTTGATGTGATTATTTTTGGTTATGAGATCAGGATCAATCTTTATGGATAAATCTCTTTTAAAACATGAATCTTGCTACTCTGAAGTGGGGAATTGTCACTTTGATTCACAAAATCATAGAAGGAAGGTCCAATCTGTTATTCTTGAGCAATTTGGCAGTTTTAGCAAGATCCATGTGAATAGTACTTGCTATAGATTTGCTGCAAATGATTTGCTGATTTCTGTTTTAAATTCACTGCAGTGCTTAACTGGAATATTTTTCACTTTTACTGGAATACCCCCTTCCATTGCAGGGGAGTAACTTAACAATTAACCTGTTAACTGCCCCTCACAGAAAACTTTCAGCTTCAGTGGATAACAAAGTTGGTGAGGACGGTATCAGTCATGGTTACCAGATCTATACAGCCACCTGCAAGAACCAAAAACCAGCATAAACTCTGCTGCTGTTTTCTTCAAACCTACTTCCATCATGTAAGTGCGCTGTAGTGTGCCCAGTTACAGCTACCTTAAATGAATAAACAGCCCAGGACTGACAAAACTGACTTCATAAACATGTCTGTGGATGCTTTTATCTGTCCACAAGTGGTTTATTTTCCACTAAGAGTGTCTTGCCTTGTTAAATGCACTGTTGATATTTAGGCAGAGGATGAGGCACATAGAGCATTATAAGAAAATGAGTAGAATAAGTGGTCTCATCCAACTAATTTCTGTTGTGGTTTAATTTATTCCAGGAACATGTTTTGTGTGAGGGGCTTACATGTCAAAGTTGTATTTAGGATATCAAAATGGCAATACTTCCAATTTTGTAAAATTCTGATGCCATCCCATTATTTTGTCACACATGAAGCTAAAGAATCAGGATCTTAAATCTGGAAAGGACCTTGAGATTACTTAGTCTGTCCTGCCATTCTAAGGTGAGTTGCTTCCTTTGCTCCCAGCCCTCTCTTTAGAGGTTGAAATCTGATTTTCCAAACTGGACCTGCAACTGGGGTCCTGAGGTCCCCAGTTCTGAGGCCTTAGCTACCCTGAGCTGAATTAGTTCACATATTTAGAGAGAAAATATGGCATATTTAATAATAACATATGTAACCCTTTTTTTCAATTTAGATTATACCTGACGAGATACTGACCATCAAAAACATCTATAAGTGGAGTTCCTGGAGCAGTGGGGATATTCAGTGTTGTCTCACTGATGATGTTGAGGAGTGATTTGACTTCTGATTCTAGGTGCTCCACTGTTTTTATTACCTTCTAATGGAAACAAGGGAGACAAATGGAGAAAGGAGGTAGACAGAGGGTCAGGTAGAAGGAATTGCACCAGATGCGTTTGCAGAAATGCAAACCTCATATCCTATCATGGCAACAGCTAATTTGATCTGTAATGTGTGTTTGCAGGTTTAAACATTCCTTGTGTTCTGCTGGCCTCTAGTGGCAACAAGTATTAGCACTCGGTTTTGCAAGAGTTATGTTACAGCAGCCCTGTATAAAGAAGAATTTAAATTCTTGGAGCTTTCCATTAGTTTGTTTTTAATTCTTTCTCATTTCTGACAGAAATGCAATTTATTAAATGCAATAAAAGAATCTGCAAGGACGATGAGAGGAGCTGATGGGGTAGAAAGACAAGGGCTGGGACTAGAGCCAGGAGAGAGGTGATGTTCCCATTTGAGAACCACACCATGAAGTTTGGGAACTACCCAGCTGAGAATAGTTAACAGGTATCTTGTGAGTGCTTAAGACACCGGGGGGAAAAAAAAAAATCAAATCAGTACTTTTCAGCTTTCCTGGAATCCCTGTCATAGAGTTCATATAGCTCTTAAATGTCAGCAGAAACTCCTCTATCAGTCTTGGGAGTCACTTGCAGATCCTACATCTACCCATAAATCAGTGTGAAACTTAACAAATACAGATTGAGATTTTTAGATGAAAGGCACAGATGAGGATGTTTAGATTATAAACATTCTAGAAAAGGCTGATGTATAAAAAATTGTTAATCAGTTTTTTGGAATTCATTAAGATTATATATTTCTGGTGATAGTGGCTTCATGGATAAATATGACATCTGAAAAAAGTAGTCCAACCTTGACTAGAATGAAGTCAAGAAGGGACATTGTCTAGAAACATTCTTTTTCTTTGGTCAAAAGGATAGGGCAGAAGTCTGGTAAGGTTCAGGAGCCAGCACAATCCCTCTTACCTCTTCAATAATATCTAAGCGTTCGTGGAGCATGTGTTCATTGCACCAGGTTCCTCTTTCCAGACTTCCAGGTGCCATACTGACAGGATCAGCAGCAGCTGGAAATAGAGACACAGGTAATTGGCAGAGGGTTAATAGCAGTCCTTGCCTTTCAGATTTATGAAGTGGTATTTTGCATGCTACACAGCATTGTTGATGAACCAAATGTAGGAATTGAACTTCTTTTCCAATAACTACAGCTGTGCCCTAGTAGTTGCCTGCACATGTCATGTTGGTTGGAACATGGTGTTTTCTCTTGCCACGGGTGTTTGTTTTGTTTTGTGTATGTGTGTATTTGTTTTACATAATCTATTTTTTCCTACATGTGTAAGGTAAGTTTATAGGCTGTGACTCTCTCTCTTAAGTGTCAAACCTAACTGTTGGGAAGATCTGCCTAACACAACAGTTCCTCATAGACTTTCTTCAGAAGCAGCTGGTGCTGTAAAGCTTTGAAGACTAGCTAAGCTTGTCCACTTTGTAAATGGATGCTGATGATTCCTCTGTGCCAGAAGGTTGTCCCAGACAGTCTGACTTTGCAATGGGAAGGGAAACAATAAAAATTGTTTTATTGCTGAGCACATTTACTGACTTTGCTATATCCAAAGTCACATTTCTCTGTCAGTTATCTGTGTTTACCTCTCAGTACTCATGAGCTTTTGCTCTTTGAACTTTTCATTCTGCTGGCTGTACTCCATCAGTCAGTAGCTGCTGATGTCCATGTTTTAGTGGAGCCTATTTGCTTTTCATAACTTTTGTGCAGCATTCAGTAACATTTTAAATTTTCAAATGTGTGCAGAGGACTGTAGTCGAATATTTTAAACTGTGCTAAAGTGATAACATATCTTCCTGCATGTAAAGTTAAGTTTTGCTCTTGTTTGATGCTTGAAGCAGCTAGGATAATGAGGAAGCAGCAGTAACTCATTCTGTCATTGTTTGTAACAAAGACAAAACTGAGCTTGTGTTACAATGAACAGTAAGACACACAAGAGCAGTAACTAATTCTCTCTTCAGTGCTGCTGTGCCAGAGTAGTGGTTTGGAACTGCTGCAGTGCTTCGTCTCAAGCCTGTGCCAAGATTTCTGGAGTGTAGGTGTCAGGTGATGGCAAACATGTGTCAGTAAGGATCACTGCAGTTTGGAGGCGATGAGAGATGTACTCTGAGTTGGAATGGCATCCTTGGAATTGGAGGGAGGAGGAGGGATTACCAAGTGACCTGATATACTGGGCATTATTTAGAAATTGGTTTGGCAGAGATTTGGCTGGGGTTTTTTAATGCAGTACCAGAAGGTGGTGCTGTTAGGACAGAATCCCGAAGACTTCGTCTACCTGTTTACAGAAGGGCGCTGAAATACAGCAGGTATTTCAACACCAGCGGCTTTGCAGTTGCCCTTTTTTTTCCTCTTTGCTGCTAGTGATGGTGGTTTATGAGTCTTGTTACTGACTTAGTGGTCAAGTGAACCGTGCTATTTCTCAAAATTTTTGCTTTACATGTCTTTTTTTCATTGTGACTGGAACAGTGTGGAGATACTGAAATTGTGGTGGCTGATTCCCTAGGCAGGTGTTTGTAGGTGAGGGGGTTAGATATGATGGACTGACAGTTACTCAAAGCACATGTATACATACCATGATAGGTACCATGTACAGCCAGTGTAGGATTGTTGCATCTTACTGTGAGCTTAGCAAAGCACTGCACAATTTTGTGTGCATCGTGTGTACACACACAGAGCTTTGTGTGTACCTAGAGAAGGAGGTAAATGGGTTGCTATGGGACACAGGACTCAGTAGCTCCGGGTTCCTCTCCGGACCCAGAGGGAGACAGCTTTCCATCGCTCACAGCACTGTGCTGCCTTACCAGCTGTAATGGCCATACTGAAGGAGGACCAAGTCCTTGTTTGACTGGGCTGTAAGATATCACTCAGAGCCACAGAATTAGTGCAGTGCCTAAAACTTTGACAAACAGGCCAAGCCTAAGTGTCTCAGGAAACACCTGACAGCTGATGTTAGCAAGGCTAAGGGTTAGTGTAAGCAAAAGCGTGTCTAGTGTAGACCGCACAGTATGGAGCTGTGAGCTGTGAGAGGGCTGAGCTAGGAGAAACCATCTCAGGACCTGCATGTCCATGTCTTGTTAGTGACTTTCACACCAGAACAGAGCTGTTCAGCCTCTTGCAATTGCCTCTTAACGACCATGCCAGAACAGGCTATTTCAGCTGCTGCTGGCCGGGCAGTCAGTGTAGATTTCTTTTTTCTGAGTCCTGGCTTGAGGCTTTGGCTTCCCAAAACACTCATTGTTATTCTGTTGTTTGGCTTTAGCTTTTAAGTTACAGCTTTATCTCTGGGATGGGCTGTTCACAGGACACATCCGGTCCCTTGTAAATGTGGCACATATCTGGGTCACTATGGTCAGGCAGTTCAGCCAAAGCAGTAATTACCATGTGCTCAAAGAGAGCACGTGGAATGTTGCTTAGGAGCACTGCCCTTCTCTATTTCAATTGGTGAAAGAAAGGGACACAATCTGCCTTTGGCACTGACCTTACTCCAGCAGCATCTCTACTTCATATATATGAAGTCACCATGTGACTTTACAGTCACCATTTAAAGGAAGTGAAGAGCAGAAGGCTGCAAACTATGTAAGCAGTAGACTCATGACTTAGGATACTTCCAGGTACTTGCTTTCTGAAGTTACTGAAGAAACGCTTTTTAAATGTAAATTGGAATTTTTACTTGTCTCTCTGCACGTGCTTTGAAACACAGACAACTTTGGTAGTAAGTTTTGAAGGTAACCACTTTTAAGAGTGAAGTGTTCTTTGTATTCCATATAAATTACATATTTAAAATGTGTAGGTGTTTGCAACTTCTGACAGCTTAGGCAAGTGTGTAGGAGGCATATTTCAATGTCTTAAATATCTCATTTGAAACTTAATAGATTATTTCATGCAGACACTTGCAACATTTCAATATGGCAGAGAGAACATTACTTTTTAGTTAATGTCCCATCTGCAAATGTCCACCTGATGTTTCTTGCAAGTGAGATGTTCAGTTATGTTCTTGAAATCCATTCTAGTTGATATATAGGGTGGTTATTTTCCATCAAGAACCAGAACTCTTGTGTTCAAGATAAGAAAACGACTCATGCCTTTTTTGCTCTGATTAAGTCCTCTGTGCTACATTGATGGCACCCATAAATCTGGGTAGTTCTAACCCTGGGCTGTGATGCAGTCAGACACCAGCAGGGAAATGGAGCATCTCTGAACTGGTTGTTAATAAGGATCTGTTTACTAGAAGAACATGCCTAAAGTTTGAAAGAAGCAGCACAATGGAGAGTAAGATCTGTGTATTATGGTCAGCCTGACTGTACAAAATTTGGTTTTATAGCAAGGGAGAGAATGAGCAATGAAGTAAGAATCAAAACAGCCTTGCTAAACAGGTTAAGAGCAGAGGCCTTTGATTAAGAATATCCCTCAGTTAAGCTCTTCTGCCTCCTGTATATTTGATATATTCCCCCAACCCGCAAGATGTTCCTTCTCTGTGCTCCCTGATGAAGTTCCTTTCTAGGACTGTCAGGGTTCTTTCTATCCAGGTGCTGTTAAATGATTGATTTTGATCATTGAAATAGTTAATGATAAGCATCAGAATAAACCTAAGCAACTGCCTCTCTGCTGTCATTTTCTGTGGTTACTAGGACTGCCAGAACTGAAGTATGTGACCACACAGATCTGGTAGGTCTTTTAAAGTAACCTTCCTAATGACACATTGCTGATCCAAATGAAGTTACAGGCTTGATCTAGAAATTGCTGGGTTGGGTTCTTTGGTCTGCGTTACAAAGAAGGTCAAGGTGAGTGACCACAATGTTTCCCACTGGTCTTAAAACCTGTCAAGTTCTTTGGCCTCATTCTATGATCAATGTGGTTTTGAAAGTTGACTGCAAGGTCTTGTTTGCACTCAGTAGGGCGGGAGGGATAAAACAAAGCAGGCCACAAGCCAAGTGGGAGACATGGGAGATTGAAACAGGAACCAGATGGCAAATGAGGAAACCTGAAAACATGTGATAGAGCAAGGGGAATAAAGGAGAACATGACTAACTCTTCAAGAAAACATGCTGTGCTCTGTGTTTTTGTTTGCACTGCCTTAGGTTTAGAAGTACCATTTTATTCCTAAAGCATGGAGCATAAGGTGGCCAGACAGCCTTTGATGAGAAAAGGAATGGCAGTAGTTATGTTTTATGTTCTAACAGGAAAAAGGTCATGAACTGGAGGACCAAGTTCAAATGATTAATCCATTATCCAGTGTGGGAGGAATGCAACAGAATTCTGAATGGATTTGCTGACCCTTACTTCACTTATTTTTTCTCTAAATTATTCTTTCTCTAGTGTTTTTGTTATGTGGGGTTTTGTTTGGGGTTTTGTTTGTTTTGTTTTAATTTCAAGAAGGTACATGAAAGTTTTTAATGCCTGATTAGAGATTAATCTGTAATCTATACATTCACTGAATACTTCAACTGCTGCCTAAGTGTCAAGTTCTGGAAAAGTTTCAAACATAATAAAAAATCCAAGGGATTTCTCTGGTATCCAAGATTTACGATCCTCTGATAAGGGAGATGTCCTGAAATGAGTTTCTTCTGTGAAATTAGTTATTTTTAAAATAAATTTTAGAAGCTAAATAACCATGTCAGAAAGTTCCAAAATTGTACGTGTGGTTCATATTCTCTTTATCAAGGTGCAGAATATGCTGCTAGGAATATTATTTCAGATCCTACATCAGGTAAGATTGTACTTGTTTTAATTATTTTTTACCTGAAAGAGAAGGAGCAAAGGGGGAACCTCATGGGTTGGGGAATCTATTGATGGAGGTGGGTCAGGTACCAGCCCATGAGTTCTCACATCTTTGCCTGGTGTGTCCCATCCACCTGGGTGTGGGACTTGGTGTCACAGTATGTTCTGGTCCCACACATCACTTGTGCTTGTGAAATGTGCAAAACCAGAAATGGGACCTCATAGCAATTGTTCCTGACAAGATAACACATATTTCTGTGTAAAACTACTTCATTTATGGGCAGCTTTTGCAACCCATGTAATTGTCATTTTGTAAGGGGATCCATCTCTCACTTACCCAGCAGTGGAGACTGAGAGGGAGTGCACGAGACCAGAGATAGTTCATGCTTCCAGTGGGTGTTTTTTTTTTAAGCACAGAAAAATCTGGGCCTTTGCCATGGCTATGTGCCAGAAGCACAAATGCTACTTGAAAAACTACTTTCCTTTTTTTGCTTCTTCTGTGACTGTAAGAAGCACTTAAGTTTTGTGTATTTTCATTCAAAGGAAGAAGGATAGTAATTAAATGTTCCTGTGAGGGAACTATTGCTTGGAGCGTGTTTTCAGCATGCTGGTCTTCAGAACAAGCAGCCAGAGAATATCCTCTTGCACTTGCTTCTGCAATGGAAAATGACTACAGGGAGTTGGACTGATAAGAGGCACAAGTTACGTAATCAGCAGGTATGTTACTCTAATTCGTGCTGTATCTTAGAATGATGCTTTGGGCTCCAGAAAAGTTTGCCTTTATTATGGATTTATTTTCGTGTGAATGCATCTTTGTTATAGAAACCAAGGCTAAATATAAGGAGGATTATAGCTAGAAGCTGTATAGGACAGGAGGAGCTGTATCTTAGTGTCCATAAAGCAACCAAGTTGTGCAGAATTAGTGAGCTTAAGGCTGGCTTGAAAGTGGAGATGTGAGATACGTAAATAATGGATACCATCATCAATTTGAGGATAACCACTGGTATCAGGGGATAAAGAGTTTCTCAATTTTCTGAGGACATGGCTTTTGGTCTGTGTTTAGTAATAGAAATGATGGCCATGGGGAGTGGGCGAGGTGAGTCTGTGACTTATTAGTCAGTTCTGTGATTGTGTAGTTTTCATGTCTAAGTCATGGCAGTAAAAGAAAGAAGTAAGTAAAATGAAAGAATATAGTTTTTTCCTAAAATCTGAACAAATCTAAGAAGTTGCTTGAAAATCTGTTTTCTCTTGGCTGACAGTTCATGCAGTCTGCAGCAAGTCAGGAAGTCAAATAGTGGGAGAAGGGCAGATAGACACACATACACACACACATAGTATTTCCTGACATTCAGGCCCAGGATTACATCTGCTTCAGCCAGAGTAGATTGGCTGTGTTTTTGAATAAAGGACTCCTGTTGTTCACCTGCAGGATGAGGCTATATTTCTAAACTCCTGATTTTTTTGGGAGAGTTTGATACTAACTTTTGCTTTACATGTGGAGGTCACATTATCCACAGAGTTGAAATTCCTTTTAACTAAACGTACAAAAACATAGGGCTTTACAGATATATAAAATCTCTCAATAAAAGGCTCACTTCTGTACTGAACCCTGATCTCCAGATACCTCACAATCTTAAAAACCACAGTTATTTTGGGGTACACTTTGTTGTCACAAACTTTTTCTCCTTCCTTGTTAGAAGGTGGGTTTTGCAAGGACTGTAATCCTTGCTTTGGAGACAATGCTGGTAGGTTTCTATAAGGACAAAAAATACCTATAACATAGAGTATAGGTTAAACCATTATTAATTAGTTAGTAGAGAAGTATGACTCCAAGTCAGGCCTAAAGTAGGATATCTAACATAAATTTTTACTGTGGCTTTAATTCTACAATGCAGTGTTTTCATCTCCTAGAGAAAAAAAATGCTTCTCTGTGATAATGCAAATGGTCAATTTGGGGCAGTATCTGGCTATTCTGAAAGGATTTTGTTTCCACTTTCTAGATAATGGTCTAGCTTATAGATCTTCCCAGCTTTTATATTGCATGTGAATATCAGAGGATTCAAAACATCTTGAGAATTCAAAATATGTTGGATGAATGAAGAGAAGCATTCATACACTTGATTTACTTGAACTCGTAGTTAGAACCGGCTGAAACGGCTGCTGTTGGAAAGCAAACCACGCCACAGTGTGGAGCAGCGGTGCCTGGGTCCCTGGTAGAGCGCTCGGTGTTTGGGGAGCTCCGCTAACGGCCCGTGTGCGGGAGCAGGGGCTTGTTTACCCTGGAGCTCCAGGTGCACAAGCATGGAGCACAATCTTTGCTGCTGGGGTGCTTCACCCCTCGGAACGATTTGCCTAGAAACACGTTTAAAGACACTGGCAGCCAAAAAAGCATACCTTGAATAAAGGTATTGTGCTCCAGGCTACATTGTGTGCTGCATTTGAGCAGCACCCCACAAATGAACCCAGCACAGGCAGCAAAGCACTGTAAACTGTGGCAGGAGCATGTGGTTGCATCCAGAAGGGCTCCCGTGCCAGCCTCTCCTCCTGAATGATTTGGAGGCTGAGCTCTTTGAATATGAGATTGTTTATATTAATGGCTGAGTTAAGACGTAAATTCTAGTTTGGCTGGATAATTTTTAGGAGGAACCCGTGGGAGTTAGGATGCGGGATTCTGCAAGGGAATCATAAGTTATGTTCCCCCACTCAAGAGTAGCAGAATGAAAGTGGGGATGGCTTTTTTAAGCTTTCAGTCTGGCAGGGTGCTCCCCTGGCCATGACAGACACAAAATTTCTCATTTTGCATGATGGAAAACCATTAAGACAGTAAACATGGTTTGCTGACTGAGTAGCTGCCACCTGGCATGATACTGGGTGCTAGTCTCCTCTGCAGTTATTATCAAAGTGCTATTCTAATTAACTGAATTTTATCTGAGTTTGCAAATTATTTTAGATTAAAACCCTACTTTTATGGGAATAGAAAAAGCCTTTTTTAATTTTCTTTTATTTCACATTTATTTCAGCGAAGCTTGCAAAACTCACAAGAGGATAGTGAATTCTTGTGGAGTGAAAACAAGTTAGAGTGCTCTTGCTGTTGCATTGATATTTCTGTTCATCACTGAGATAAACATTACAAAGCCAGTCAAGTAGGAGGGAGTCAGGGCAAGGAAGAGTGACTAGAACTTGGGGGCAGAAGGGACTAGCAGTTTTTTAGGAAATGTTTTGAATGTAACAGGATCTTACTACCCTGCCATGAAATACAACTATTGTCTTGTCAAGAAAGTAGGACCAGAGGGAAAATAAATCTGAGCCTCAGCTAGCAGAAAAGATGTAGTACAAACAGGCTGGGAAGCCAGGTTTGTGGTTACACAGGGACTGTAAACCCTTGAACTAGTCAAACTGAATAGCTTTGTCACACTACAATGTGATTACAGGTTATTCAGTGCTAATCTCTTGTTAATGAAAGTAGAATTCAGATGCAGGCTTATCAGATGTTCTCTGTTTATATTTTGTTCTCCCAAGGCTTTTGGAGAAGTCATTATGTACCTCAAAATCTCAGGAATAAGCAATCCAAAGCAGAAGAAACAAAGTGGTGATGCTGTTACCAGAAAATTTAAAAAGAAGGCTTGGAAAAAGGAGTATCTTTCTCTAATCACCTTGAACTTCAATCTCATTTCCAAGTGGATTAGTGTGATATTAATACGGCTGCCAGAACAGTAATTATGGAAATTCAGAGCACTGTCTGCAGCACCTCAATGTGGTCCTAAATTTGTGAAGGTAGAGTGATTCTATCTCCCGTAAGAAGTAAAAAATTTCCAAATGTACCAAAGCAATATGCCTACAGGACAGAGTTTAATGTCACAAAAATGGAGTCTTACCTCTCAAATCAGAGGATTTTGACACATACCTGTGTCACCTTCACATAAAGTCCATAGAGAAATTAAGCAATTATTTGCCTCCCCCTCCCACCCTATGCAAAGGCTTTGACCATACTGAGATTAAGCTACAGTTTCTGCTTTGCCAGTTCAGAGTCACTTACCTAAAAGATCTTGCTCATGCAGGACTAGAACAAACGCCAGTGCCCAGAGGAAAAGCATGGTTCCAGCCTGCCCGGGCTGTGCCGTGGCTGTGCTGGAGAGCCCCGCAGCCTCCCTCCCTCCCTCCTTCCCTCCCTCCCTCCCCGGCTTCCTATCGGCTCCTTGTCCAGCCCTTCGTGCTGAGGTTTAGCCAGAGTTAGGCGGAAATATGCCCAGCCTGAGCCAAGATTCTTAAGCTGTTCTCCTCTGCTTCCCTCCTTTTGAAAACACCCTTCCAGCTCCATGCACAGCCCAGCTATCCAGCCAAGCTGGAAGTGGCCCAGGATCCCTAAAGTTAGGTTTTTTTACATTTGTATTTATTTACACAGATTACAATGGAAATTGATGAAAAGCTTTGGATGTTGTAAATATAGCAAGTGGGGCAAGGCAAGGAAGGGAGAAAGGAGGAGGAAGGGTGCTGGTTTCTTTCCCTGTAGAATTTCATCTGGGGCAGGCAAAGCACTGGAAAACACGGTATCTTTAGATCTTGTGAGTTTATTGAGGCTTTTACCATTGTATGCTCTTTTTGAAGAGCACAGAAACATCTTCCTTGGGCAGTACAATGTGTGGCAGTCTTGTGGGACGTTACAGCTCTCTGTGGTGCTTTATGTTTGGACATTATCATAGGATCTCCTGAGGAGCCATCTGAGCTCTTTTCAATTTGGCAGGGGTTTAAAATTGCTTGGGCTTGGTAACATCACATGCAAAAATAGCACTGGCAATGTGTGTGATTTTTAACAGGATCTTCGTGGAACATTGTCTTGCAGGTTCCTCGGTGTTGACTGGATAAGCATCAGTCTTTGACCCCTCTAGGCTGATGTTAAAACCCTTAAGGTGTCTCCTTCCTGGTATTATTCCTCATAATCATTTGAGTTACCTTTTTTCAAACTACTGCAAGAAAAAAATGAAAGGCCAGTAAGGCATCCTACTTAATTCCAAAGGCCATTCATGGTAGACAGGTTCATGGTAGACAGTGGTTTAACCACTGAAAATAAACCCCTGCAAGCTAGAACAGATTTCTTTGGTCTTTACCACCCCCCTAGCAGTCAAAAAAATCAAGTTCTTTGAATATCTGAAAGTGATCCTGTAGAGATGCTATCTTAGAGTTCCAAGTATAATCGTCCTTGGTGACTTCCGTGACAAGTTAGGTTGTAAGCTCAGTTGCAAGGCAAAATAGTCTCAGTAACAGAGATTCTGTGACTGGAATTTTTCTAATAACTTTAATGAGGCATAGAACAACCTCAATGTTTATTAAGCCCTCAGGCTTTGTTTGAATACGTTAATGTTTTTGTGAAAGAAAAATTTAAATTAGCTGTGAAAATTGGAGTAGCAGTGTTTTTCTGGGTGTTTTGGTTTGAATCACTATGTAGAGTACTGCAATTCTTACAAATTCTTGCTTTGAGAATAAATTTGATTATGCCTGCTGAAAACTTATGTAAATCAAAATTTCTTATTAACAGGTCCTGAGAGGGGAGCTGCAAAAGGTAACAGTGAGTCCAGCCTCAGTTGTACCCTGTGTTTCAATATGAGATGCTGATGTGGTAGGCTGTGATTTTTGAAGTGAGACATTATCTGTGTGCTGTCTGTGCTTTAAAGAGAGGGGACTGGGGAGCACAACAAGAATTATTTATGAATAGTTGGCTGCTGTTTTCTGAATGTGTTTGTCCTTTGGCTCTGTCCTTTTTTAAAGCAGAATCATGCAATGCAGTCTCTGTATTGCCAAGGGAGCCTATTCACAGAGGATTTCTGCAAGCTCTCTCTGCCATCCTCTGTGCCACACACTGAAAAGCAATGAACATTCATTGAAACAGTTTTCCCTTCAACACACTGTAAAAAATATGGCAATTTCCATTCCAGACCACCTTTGCTGAGGCCACTCACCCCCTTTAGAGCACGTTTCCTTGAGGTTCCTTCTGAATTGCTCTCAGACTGCAGGAACAGTTCAGTCCCTCTAAGGCACTTGCTGCATATTTTTGCACACTGTGTTATGTTTGACTATAGTGAGGTGCTGGTCTGATAGCCATGGAGAACTAAACAAAATAGTGTGGGTTTTCTCTAGTATTATCCTCCAGGGGTTGTTTCTGTAATCAGAGAGTAGTTTTTTCCACTGCAGGGAAATGCAGCCAGAAAGAATATTTCTGCCAAGTGTGATTCTCCTTTGCAGTAGGACTACCTGTCCTGAGATTTTTGGTCATCTTGGGTAGTTATCTCAGATTGCTTTTGTAATTTATAAATACTCAGAAGGAAGCTGCAGGGTAAGACAACTGGCAACTAAAGTACAAAAAAAATCGGGGGGATGTGACAATGCCCATTAAATTGTAAAGCAGGTTTTTCAAAAGACAGAGGATGTGAGAGCAGAAGAATATGATGCAAACATATTTGTGTTCTGAGAAGTTAGTCAGTAACTGATTGCCATCAGAGAAAGCATTCTTTAGCACATTCATCTTCGAAATGGCCATATATGAGAACACAATGAGATCATATGAATGTAGGTTTGCATAAAATCCAGCTGTTGAGATGTTCCCAAGACACTGGCAGCCAAAAAAAGCATACCAGTGAACAGGGATGTGAATTTATGCCAGCAGGCAGTTTGGTGAAAGGGAGAGCAAACATAAGGACTAAGTCTATTTTGGGAGGTGCTTTTTTGTTTGTTTTTGGTACAGTCTTTCTGTATCTCTTTCTTGGACTAGTTAAATGCTTGGCAAAAGCAATAAATAACTGCACAGTGATCCCACAGGGTGCACAGGGAGAAGGAGTGGACTAAATAAAGTGTATGTGTTGACAGAGGACATATGTGCCATGTGAAAAAATCACATTGCTATTGGACATGAAATCCTGCAGCATGGGCTGACAAAGGATATAGCTGAGCAAACTCTTGGGAAAAACAGGACCTTATGTGAAACACAGAGAAAATTAAGTGGAGATTACTTCAGGAGACAAAAATATTGTAGGAAAGCAATCCTTGTAGGGAGAGCCAAGTGCCTTACCCTGAAGAGAAGGAAATTGAAGAGTATAATCACCACCCTGGATTTAACACTGGTGGATGATGAAATCTGTGCAAGGTTTGTGTAGTCTGCCTATCTGCCCCTGTGAGAAGATTTATCTCCATTAGAGACTGTGGAGGTACCTTAGGCTCTTGTCAAGGCTTAACTTCTGTCAGCTGCTCATGACCTGAAGTTCCTGCTACTTGGAGGCTGTTGAATACCTAATGTAAATTGAGACTTGTTACATGACCCATTTGAAAGAGGTCACTCTCTTAATTCATTTGGTTTCTGACTGCTGGGTTGGAGCAGTTGTTGAACAGATGCAGAAGCAGAATTTTATTACCTGGAGAGGCTGATATGTGCAGAGCAGGCATGCAGCTTTTGGGCTGCTTCTCAGGGAAGCAGAAGTTCGCTCTGCAACAGTATTTGTGTTTGGTGAACAGATGAAGGACCTCTTGCAGTGGTGATTTCATTAGGATGAAGTAGACATTGCCATTGAAAGCTTTGGATAGTAGTGATTTTTAGCACGCATCCCTGGCAGTCTCCACAGAGCCTCCTTGCCTCTGTTGTTCTCGGGCAGCCTCTGTTGGAGTTACAGGTCTGCAGCCTTGAGTGAGTGATCCTTGAATGAGTGTTCACCTTCCCTGTGCCACTGCAAGCCCCCCTCTGGTCTGTTGCATGTCGACTTGCACTCGTGTTTATTATCTCGATTTGCAGGGGACATCAAAAAAATGTCAAGTTCTCCTGCTATTGTCATAAATGCATAATATCTGATGCAGTTCAAAAACCCGTATCATATGGTTCATAGTGTGAAACACTGTGAAGATCAGCTCTGTCTCTGCCCTCCCTGGAGAAGTTAACAAGCCTGTGTGTCATGGAGCAAACTACTCTGATCCAGCCTTCTTCAAAACAATACATTTTGTGCTACGCCTAGAGCCAGCAGTGAGTAGCTGCAGGAATTGACTCTCTGGTGTCATCTTGGTGCCAGCACACTGGGCTGGATTCTGTTTGCCAGCATTAGGTAAGCATCCCATGGCTTCAGGCTGTTTTCAGTCTGTGGCTGAAGCTTCCTGAGCAAAGATCCGCAAGGAAACTGAATCAGAAAGCTGAAGGACAAGGTGGGCCACCTGGAATATTAGTGAATTATGTTGTTTTGTACTTTAACAAGTTATGTCCTTTCATTTCACAGATTTCAGGCATTTTATGAAGGCTGGCCATGCCTCGGGAACCCTATGAAATATGATATGCAGTGTGCCCACCCATTTTAATGAAAAGAAACCTTTCTTTTCTGTAAAAGAAACCTTAGAAAGTTGGATTAACTATATTCCCAGCAAAATCAGTGATTCATGAATAGACGCTTTACTCCCAGTCTTGTATTGCACACATGGTGGCCTAATAGTTGCTCTGTTTTCTATTGCAGAAGGTTGTGGCCCTTTGCTGTTGTAACTTTACGTGCACCATTTGCGTCACATAAAAATGGGAAATAGATCTGTGACTGTGTGGTGGATAATACTCGGGGAAAATAATACAGGGGAAGTCCTTGATTATTCCCCAATTAGAATTACTCAGCCAGTGTCTTTAGCAGATCGGTATTGCAAACCACACCAATTAAATGAGATAATTACTTGAAACTGAAGCCACAATTTCTTCCATGAAGGACCTGCTAATACCTGAGAAGCTATTCACGTGTTGAGTAGCACCTTGCTGAACACAAGCCATGACAATAGCAAAGGTCTGTTACTTAATGCCTGTGTACCTTTCTCCAGTAGGGGAGGCATCAGCTGTGTATGTGAAGCCTTTGAATATAGGTAATGTTTGCCATGTGAGTGGAGATACCTAACAAAACAGAGAAACAGCTGGAAATAAATCCTATTTTTGTTTGCCACTCAGCATGGTCTCCTCTCCTCTCCACAAGGTCATGGAGACTTGCAAGGGGAAGAATGACGTGCCAGAGGGAGAAGCCAAGTTGATCATTCTACTGCCAATTCTCTGAAAATTTACAGTATGTGTATAATTTTAAAGCCAATGCAGTAAAAATCCCTGGTTAAAATTCCTTTTAGAATACGTGTGTGAGTGAATATACAATGCTGTAGCAGGATGAGAGTAGTTCCTTTGTTATTATAGATCCCTTATGCCTTTAGCTGCAATTTTTCTTCAAACATGCTTCCAATACATGTTTCCAGGCAGAAAGTGAACAAGAATGTGTATGAATTTTTTTTCATCCTGCTGCCTGTGTAGTTAATCACATGGTGGATCCTGTCCAACAAGATTCCCCAATAGTACAGCTAGTTATTACTGTATGGTACTGATGGCTTCTCACCTCTTTAATTCCAGCTGAAAAACTGCAGTAAATGACAACTTAAATACTTTCATAATGCCACTACTTAACAGGAGAATGTGTGGTAGTTGCCATAGGGAAATCGTATAACCGTAAGAAGGAAGAGAAGGGCCCATGAGAAGATTTTTATTAAAAGTTGGTTCAAGGCATGAAAAACCTTGTGAGCAGATGAACAAATGAATAATTAGCACACTCCAAAGGCAGAACATTGACTCCAATTGTTGGAAAACACATGTGAACTCAACTATTGTCCTCCACCCCTTTTCTAAATTTTTTTCTAATGAGTTCGTTAAAGTGCAATCGGTTCCACATGTATTTAGGAGGGAGCCTGATGGTTGCTACACTTGCTGTTAGTTTGCTGTGTCTGCATGAATGGTTTAGTGTTAAGGATGAAAGAAGTAGGAGGAAGAATTATCACCTGAAGCAGCATCCATGTAGGAAATTGGGATAGCATGGATGCTGTTTCCAGTGTCAGATTTTAGGGCAGCCTTCCTTGCCTTAAGAGACCAGTTAGCTGAAAGTTAAAAGATTCTGTCTATTCTGCATCTGCACAGAATACTGTTACAGTATTCTGTGCAGATGCAGTAGAATGCTTTAGATTAACTATCCCAAATGTTCTTTAATCCATACTCACCACTGGAACTCTTAGTAAGAATAACAGAAATATTATGTCTTAATGCAGATATTAATCTATGTCATTCTGTAATTTTTATTTCTGTAAGTGCTATCTCTTTTTATCTTTTTGAACACTACTTTTGCTATCTACAGAATAATGAAGGTATGACTTTCACAGTGGTGACTCTCTAACCTCTCTTCTCATTAACCCTGAGAAAAGAGGAAATACAAGATTAGAGGATAAAAAAAGTCAAAGGGAAATGGAGGGCTCATTGCATGTGTTCGAGGAATAAGAAGCATCAAAGGTGAGGACAGGAGTCAATTGAATCATCAGGATACTATAAATAATTCTGAAGTAATCTCTTCATCATTAAAAAGGTGAATTAGGAGAAGCTGATGGGGCAAAAGCCTATGCCTTGAATTTAGAAGAAATTATATCAGTCCAGGGTGCACAGAGTGTTCTGCAGGGGCCACTGGGAGGGACTTGATTGCCCAGCTTTGATGGGATTGTTGGAAGGAGAGCGTGGGAGCGGGCGGAGGCGAGGCGAGGTGGGGGCAGCAGCCCGGCAGAAAGGCAGGGGAAGGAAGGGCGGTGGGGAGCGGGCTGGCACACACGTGTGCCTGGCAGCTGGGGAGCTGCCCCTCAGGGGGCACTGAGGTGACCCATTTCTGGTCACCAGGTTACCCGGGGGCCGCTTCCTCTCCTGCCCCATCTTCGGCTCCGGCGGCTGCTTCTCTCTCCTCCTCCCACCGCAGCGCTGGGCAGGGCCCAGGTGAGCTATCTCCGGCACTGCGTGAACTGCAGCCGAGAGTTCAGCGTTTTAATTAGCACAGCGGCAGGGCAGGGAAGAGGATTTGGATCCCTGAGTGTCTCGGACAGGGTCACAGCCCCGGCTGTTCGTACTTGACCTTGATCGCGCTGGGGCCGGTGCGGAGCAGAGCTGGGTCCGTGCCCGTGCCGGGGGCTGGGTAGCGGCACCCACCGGCCCAGCACAAACGCCCTGTGTGCTGCGCTGCTGCTGGGTCCAGCATCCTCCGAGGCATTGCGAGCCTCTGAAAGAAAGCATCGTGTAGTGGGTGTGTATAGGCCGTGGCAAATCAGAATCCCTGTGGGAGTTAACTTTGTTAACTCAACCCAGTGTGTTTCAGCTCACGTTCACTTGCCATTTGAATGCCTGATGATCTCTGTTAGTGAGAAATAATTATTGCAGTAGTGCTTTGAAATTATATGGTGCCACTCTGATGGTCTAATATGTCTGGAAAAGCAGAAGTGATCACAGTTGCTGTTCTCTGCACAGAAAATCAAATGTGGCTTTTCAGTGATTCCCTGGGTGGGCTTCAGCCAGGGCACTTCCACTTTGTGTGAACACAACTGCATGACCATTGCTTTAGACCCACATGGGCCAGTGAGAGCACAAGCGATCTCATGTTAATCAAAGATAACTGGGTACAGTCTTTGTTCATTAATTTAATTTGGTGAGGTGGCTTAGAATAGACTCCTGGGTACTTTTATGCATCTGCAATGCTAATCTGCTGCCTCTGCATGTATTATAAATGCTATCCTACCACTTGAAACTGAGATAAGCAAGATGTTGAATATCTCAAATAGCAGCACAAAATATTTTGCTGGTTCTTACCAATTATTTAGTCTCAGTAGAAGAGAATGTACATTTTTTTTGTTACAACAAGGCACAAGCTTTGTGTCGCCAGTTTTTCCTCATCGAATGCTCTTGGTTCAGCATCTTCGTATTAGACCTCTTATGGATATAGGTACTATTTTGAGGAGATAATTTTTGGACTCTAATGTAAGCTTTTGCTCTTTGCCTTGAGAAATATCTCATCCTTTCTGCAAAATGTTTACATAAAACAGATACAGTCTGTCCCATAACTTTAGATAAACACATCCAGCCTTCCCTGTTGCCTCTTGCTCTAGCAAATATGTTCTTTGAATTGATGCCTGCTCTTTCTTTCAGGCTCTGTGAAATCCAGCTTGAGGAAGCTACTTCTGTTTGCACTGATTTGAATCTACTTTGTCAGCCTTTTCTGAGATCCCTAAAGATAGTAAATGGGAATGTGACGTTTTACTGTTGTGGGTCAACTGCTGACAAATATAAATAAATAAAAATATAAACACTTGAGGCTGAAGCTTCAGTCTGCTCTATGAATATTGATTTATGAAGAAACTGAGATGGGAGTTAAATTAGTGTCTTTAATTAGAAGGAAATGGGCATCGTTTTGGTGCCTATTCTTTTTTTTTTTCTTCTTTCTGGTTTATTTTTTTTAGTTGGCAATTCTTTATGAGTTGCCTGTATTTTTTTATCCATACTGATTATCACAGTGGTTTACCACCACATTTGCATCAATATGTTGCATAATCCTCAATTATCATTTTGGTTTTCTGAGTTGCTATTCTCTGAGAAAGTTTTATTGTTTTTCTTGGCTTAACTGCACACTGTCTCCACCCTCTTTCCTTCTGCAAGTGATCAAATTCTGTAAAGAATTCTCTGCTTTGGATAGACTATCACTTCCCACCCATGCTGTTCTCACTGAGGTTTGAAATGTTATTAATTTTATTTTGTGTAGGGAAAAGCTTGGCTAACCCTTCAAAACAATCTTTCAAGTCCTGTAATTCAATGAAGTCCTTATTTACAATGGCCATAGCTATTTTTCTCAGTGTTGTCCAAACTGAGTTCTCTCTGGTTACAAGAGAATGAAGCATTGTTTTCCATTCTGACAGCAAAATGGTTCTATTTTACTTTTTAGTTCAGGAAAAGTGCAGCATAACCTTGTTTAAAATGTTTTCTAGAAAAAGAAGCAGCTGTTACTCTCCACATTATGCTGTTCTTAATGGGGCCTGCGCCAGGGACTGAGGGAGCAAGGCTGGGAGTTATATATGACCGGGTGAGTGTAAAACTGTTATTCTGAGATTTGGATTTTCCAATTCTTTCTAGTGCCAAACATTGCTTTTGCTTGCACACGAGCATGTACTTCAGTTCTCTCTCTTGACTTAACTGTGTGGTTTATTTTTTCCTTTGGACTCAAAATTGTCTAAGTACAAGATAATATTTTATTATGATGTGGATAAAACCACTTCCCAATAACTGCCATTTCTGATGTACACAGTGCCTCTGACCAAGTCTGGTTTTACTGAGGTCTCAGCCTAAAGCTGGGCAGATATGAACAATTATTTCCTTGCACAAACACACAAAGTGTGAGTGGTGGCAGCATGGAAGTTGTAAATGAAACCTTTGGAAAGCTATACAGCACTGAGGCATTGGCTTTCCCTCCCTTAGGACCCACCAAAGAGCAGCTTGGAGGGAAGTAAGAAACTCTAGATTTGAAAAGAAATGTCACCTGGGTGACCTGTAACTTAGTGTCCTTGACAGTTTCATGGCAATTGTGTTAGATATCGCTTAACTGTACTAGCACTGCAATTGTATCTTACCTATCCCTTCCTTCCACCCATATAAAAGAAAAAAATCAAAGCTGAAAGCTAGTTTTTTCCTTCCTGTGGTAATTGTGGTGTGTTTTAAAGCACTGTGAACAGGTTTGGTAGTGGCAAGGGCTTTGAAAGAATGTTTGACATGGGCTGAAATCTGCAGCATAAGTTCCCAAAGATCCTTTTTCTATAGCTGGCTGTTTGTTTGGGAGTGTTTTACAGGGATAGCAATTCAGTGCTTCATGTACTTCTGTCATGCAACAGCTTGGTGAATTTTTTTCCAACTTCTCGACCAAATGGTCCCAGCAGTCCTTTCACCCATGCAGCGTGGTCTAAGTGTCAGTCACAGATCAAGCCTTGTTTGTGAGGAACTGAATTCATGTCAAGGCTTGAGCTCATCAGTCTGGACCCCCAGATACCCAAGAGCCAAAGGAATTGGCATTTTCACTGCTGTAAAGTTCCATTTCCTGCCCACCATTGCAGCTCAGCTGTGTTGTGAACAGAGTGGTAACTCCCCCTGCCTTCCCCCTGCACATCAAGGCACCAGTGAACTTGGCCTGAAGGTAACTTGGCTGCAGGGCTGCAAGCGCTGGCAGCAGCTGAGTGCATTCTTTCCTCATCTCCCCTGGCAGCAGCGTGCTGCTGGGCTGTGGCCACCTGTAGCACATGGCACCACCACAGCCTGCATATCCACCACCTGGAAAAGAAAGAATAAAAGGGGTCTGTGTGTGAGAAACTGGAAAAAATGGTGAATCTGGAGCTTCATCAGTACTGATGAAGTCAAGAGAACATGGGCCTGCCTGCCACGCCAGTGTCAGGAAGGCTCCACCAGCACAGCTCAGACTTTCCAGGGATCCCAGAAGACTATTTGAGCATTTATTTTAACTCTCCCACATAAATCTGATTGTAGCATTTCTCATGATATCCTGTGGGAAGAGTTAGGTCACAGCTTGGGTTAGATTTCATGACATGACTGTTCTCTGTCTTGGAGAGTAAGATTTTGTGTGCTCTCAGTAGAAAGAAGAGGGTACTGAGGGCCCACTCATACCTGGAAATAGATACCTGGCTCATCTCCAGGCAGTCTGGAGACTGCACTCCATCAGGAATATATTTGAGATGAGAGGAACCACAAAAGGAGCTCTGCCCCATCCCTGCTGCATCTGGAACTGTGTCTCTGCCTTTGTTAGTGCTCTCTCAGGGCAAAGAAAGACAGATTCAGATGGAGTTTATATACACACATAGATATATATTTCTATCTAGATATATAAACCCCATATATATAAAAATAGATATAACAGATATCTATATAGATATAGCTAACTGTTGCTACAGTCCTTCCCCTAGATGGTGTTTTCTGTTCTTTATGATCTAGATACCTGCATTTTTCTGCTGCAGGGACTTGTGCCAAGAGAAGACCCACAAAAGCTGAGCTGTCTCCTCTGTGTCTCAGTCTCCTTGGTGCTGCCTGAAAGGATCCCTGCAGAGACCCCAAACCTGGCACCCCTTTCCTGCTGCTCAGCCGTGGGCCCTGCAGCTGGTGGGGATCATGCTCCACAGCTAAGCAGTAAGTAACTAAAGCTTCAGGAGTCCTGCTAACAGAGCGTCACCCAAGCATAATCCAGGCCCTGACTCAAATTGACAAGGACAGGTTGGGCTCTGAAATAATCTCTTTAAATAGCAGCAGCCATCTCTTTCAAAGGCACTTCCCCCCCAGCCTGCCCTGAGAGCTGCTTACAGCACATTGCCGGCTATTTCCCACCCTGGCAGTGCAGGGCTGACACTTCTCCCAGGCAAGTGTGTCCCCTGCCAGCAGCGTCCCAGCTTTGCTTTGCACCAGGAGTTACCATGAATTTTGCAGCACAGTTTATCTACTTCAGGGTCTTAAAAAACAGAAGTCCCAGGGAGCGCTACAGGGAAGACGAAGACTACGATCCTTTCTGGCAAAGGTTGGAGAATATTGCTGTCTGACTTAGAGCTAGAGTGCTCCTTTATCCCCCTCAGGGCTCATGGTCAGCCCTCGGGGTCCCTCCAGGGCCTGGCCCACGGACATGACAACCCCTGGACCCCTCCTGCCTCCTTATGCTGTCGTAGTTGGAGTTTTGCTTCGCCTCGTTGTTTATTTAGTCGCTGTGCTGTATAGGTAATGTTTCCTTTTTCCTTTCCTTAATTCCTTAAAAAAATCAAACCAAACAAAAAATCTGGAAAATTGTAATTTTCTATAATCTCCCAGGGTTCTGTGGATATGAGTTGCTCTTGGAGTTATCCACTAGAAGTGGTGGAGATTTTAATATTTTTAGCCCACAGACTCCAGCTTTTTTATTTCTTCAAGAGCATGGTATCAAAAATAACCCTAGACAGGACTGCTGAAAATTTATCTTGGGATAGACCATGTCAGATCCTGTTATTACAATTGTGTGGTTGTCTTTGTTATGGTGCTTATGGTGATCTTGAATTCCTGTTTTCAGACTTGGATGGTGCAGATGGAATTTAAGAGTCATCTAGTGTCCTTGTGTAGCGAGAGCTGAAGCTGTGCACACACATGGCATGGTGGTGTTGTGCAACCTCATTCTTAACCTTTTCCATAGTTTGTTTTTCTCTCCATTTTACTATCTGGACACCACTATTGAGATCATGCTCTGGTTTTGCCAGATGTGGTACAAACAAGGAACAGTTCTCATTTCCTGCATCTCCTTGTCACAGATGTTGTTAACGTTTAAGATATAAATTATTTCAGTGGGCCTGATGCTGTTCATAAAAGGGAAGACAAGGTCTTCTGCACTGTAAAAAGGGCTTGCCCAAAGTCACCCATGATATGACCTGTTCTGCAGTGCACTGTGGATCTCCTTTCAGCACAGGACCACTCTTTGCTCTATTTTGAGTTATGTTATTCGTTCCTAATTGGAAGTGAATTATGGAGATGTGTTAGTCGCCTCTAGACTCAAAATACATTCAACTTAGGAAAAAGTTTAATTGCTTAATGAGTTTTAGCTGCCAAACTCTGTGCAGTGTTGGATAGCTATAATTTGACTTTCACAGCTGAGAATGTCTTATAAGAACTTCTGAGAGGGATGGGTCTGTTGGAGGGACAGTTGGTTACCTCTGCTTCAACACTTCCATCATGGGTGGCCTTGTAAATTCCTCTTGCTTTCAGATTGCTTTTCCTAGTGTTTTCTATTTAGCAGCTGACACCCAGTTGCCATTGCCAGCAGTAAGCAATGACATGTGCAGAGTGTGTACAGAAGAATGGCAATAGATTATGACCACAGATGAAGGCATATACAGTGCTGGGCTCAGGCTCTGGTAAATCTGACTTGCCAGAAGTAAGGAGAGATGTTATCAGAGGTGATAATACAGCTTGGTTGTTTGCTGCATGAGCTTGAGCTTTCTTTGTGTGTGTTGCTGGTGCAGCATCACACAGTTTGTCAGGCCTGTATATGATGAGTGAAGCTCTAAAGGCCTGCTCAGTCTCAAGGCTTGGTTATTATGTAGTTATCTCTGCTGGATGGGCACAGTGCTTACACTTTTGTCCCCAGCATGGTTACTATGCCCCAACCTCCTTGTCTTTAAGACACTCTGATAAATAGCCCTGCGGAAGTCTTAGGCAAGCCCCTGGATCTGTCTGTGTGTCCCAGTTTCCATCAATAAAGTTGAGCTAATATTTGCTGAACTTGTCCTTCTGTTTAGGGGAAGGTGGTGGTGATTGCTATATGATTTAGGAGCAATCACTTTGCATAGGCTTTAGATATGTAAAGGTCAGATATGCATTTTATATTTCCATCCTGTATGTGCCACTAGTTGGAGTGATACAGTCTCAAATGGGTGTTTCTAAATACTAGTATTACACAAAATACTGATAATTCAATTCAATATCAAAATAATGATAATTCAAGACAGTCATATTTAGAGTGCAGTATTGTCTTTGATCTGTTTTGAATTTATTGTCAAAGAGAGAATTTTCAAATTTATTGTGCTCTTTCCCTGTGCCTGCAGGAGTTTTTCACCCTGTAGTGGTGTGCAGGGCACTCAGACACTATTGAGTGCATAACCTGGAATTTCTGGTAGTGAAGATGACATTTGTTATGATCCTTCTTGATACTTTTATCTCAGCAAGCCTCTATTTTTCTAACATTTTTCTTTCATAAAGTCACACTTGCACAAGTTGCTGAGATGCTTTAAAGAATTGCTGCTATTGCAGTATTTGGATGTATTTGGGAATGGGTAAAAAGGTAGCAGAGGAATTGAGATGGAACAGGAATGTTTATGAGCTACTGGAAAAGGGGATTGCAACAAACAAGGAAAGTATCAGAGGGGTCTGGGAGGCTCAGGTGGCAAGAAGGGTCAGAGGAGACAGCACTGGGACATGGAATTAGAAGGATTAATGGAGCTGGAGAGGTTCTGGGTAAAAGGGATTTGGATGAGGTAAAGGGCCCTCTCTGTCATAACCCAGGATTGCCTCTTTCTCACTCCTGTAAGAGGAAATCCCAGCCCCAGCCACTTGCAGTCGTAAGCCAGGCACATTGCACCTGCAGCAAGCTGCTCACCCTGCCTTGCCCCCTGTACCTGGCCCATCTCTGCTCAACACTGAGGAAAGAGGCAGAAGTGCCTTCAAATGGGGTCACCTTTTCCCTTTATAAGTATTCCAAACTTGCAGGTGTAAGATCTGAGCCCAGTTACCTGAAAGCAGATGACAAATCTGTCTAAAGCTGTTTTTTACCAATGTCCCTTGGTTAGTGTGCTCCAGGAAAGTCTTCAGGGAGCTTGAAGGTGATGGCAGCATGTAGCTATGACCTTAAGAAACCCCAAACCCCAAAACATTAAAAAAGGACAAAATTAAAATCCACATGTATGGAAGAAGATGTGCATATGAGTTTGAAGTAGTATTCAAGGTTAACATTTTGTGACTGCTCAACTGCACATTTTGCAGCACTGTCAGTCCCTCTTTATAGTGAATGTGTATCACTGTGAATGCAGATGACAAAAACTGCTGTAGAAATGACAAAGAAAGGCTGAGTTTTCAGTCTCATATTAAAATTAGTTTTCTTTTGTGACAGTTGAATTTCCATCTGTTAACTGGTACATGGGAATGTATGTCCATAATTTCAACTTCATATCTGCCTCAAAATGTGCTGTTGTGACTCATTTTGCAAGTGTTAAAAGCTGCCAAATGGGCTAACTGCTGGCATTGGGTACATCTGCAGTCAGCACTGGGTCAGGCCAAAGGGCAGTCCTCCTCTGTGTCCTCTCTCTAGGGGTGGCCAGTAACAGAACTGGGAGAAAAATGAAAGCCACCCAAGACACTTTCTCTCACATGCTTTCATGGAGCTTGCTCAGGGGCTTCCTGAATCACAGATTAATTCTTGAACAATGTGCGTGTTGGTCACTACTTCCATTTAGTTGTGCATCCTTTTAGGAGCCTGTTTGCATTGTTGTTCTTTGTAGAGTCCTCCTGCAATGAGTTCTGTGAGCTAATTATTTTCTCTAAGAAGGGAAATTTTAAATTTTCTACCTCATACTTTAATACCATCTCCCCCTAACATTTATACTGGGCAGAATGGTGAATAGTCTTTCACACTTTGCTATTCCCTGGACATGCATGATTTTGTAGATTTTGTTCCTTTAGTTTTAGAAGCTGAGGATATCCAGTGCATCAGTTTAATCTGTTTAGTCTGTTTTGTGGGTCCTGAGGGAGGCAATCTGAAGTGCTTGGGGACATGGAACATGGGGACATGGAACTGTCCATCATTGCACATTTGGACACTTCTCTGTCTAAAAAAGGCAACAGTTGTGGTCTTTAGGTATAGCATGCATTATTGCCTTTCATCTTCCTAAAATTATTTTTGCTGGTTTTATTATTTTCGTAGTTTGTTAATATTGCTATTTTTGAATTTCTTTCCCTAGTGCTGTTTAACTTGATGAATATTATCAGTATGTTCAAGAAAACAAACTGGAAATAGAAAAATGATTCATTCCAAGTTGTTGCTTTTTATTATTGTAGGAGTACATTTTGGTACACACTGTTTTTGCATTGACTTTGAGATTTTAAAATATGTAAAGCTATCTCCTTAAACAAATGATATTTTTTCCTGTGCCTTAATTGTTTATGGAAAGTCTGCATATGGACCTTCTCTTTTTTTTCCAGTTATGCTGAGCAGCTGTTCTTGAAAAAGTAGGTTTATAAACTGTATTTTCATGTTTGCTTTTACTAATCACTTTAAAGGTAAAATGTTGTAATTTATAACCACATAACAAAGCTTGCCAGCTGGGTGTTTGTTTTATGTCTGGAAATAAACAGACCTTTTAATGAAAACTTGTGACAAGCTCCAAAAAAGGAAAAGCTCCATTTGAAAGGAGCAGTGCTTTATATGCTGAGGTTTGGATTTATATTGGCTCACATCTTGAGCTGGTGGACATGGCTGCTGGAGTAGGGGCTGGATTCTGTGATTGTGCTTGAGAAGTCATGTGCTGTGTTTGTGTGAGCACTTGCATGCTTTGCTGCCTGTAAAAAAAATCCATCTAGATCTTTGCCAAGCTTGTGGAATGCTTTTGAGGCAAGAAATACTTTTGACCCAACAGGGCCATTAGTTGCCCATTTGTGCTATGTGATCAAACCTCAGCCCGCTGTTTACCTTGGGAGTTTGAGAGCTCTAGGAGGGTCTGTGGCACATCCAGGTGGGCTCAGTATGGGAAAATGTAATTTTCTAATGTAAATGAGACATGTGGGTGTAGAAGAAGAATCAAAGTTATTCTGAAATAAATACACAAAATACATATATATACAATAGAATGGTATCGCCTTGATGAAGAGGCTGCTGACTTTTCAGATGCAAATGTATGAGAGTTTTTGTATTAAGTATTGGGATAGTAATAATTCAGATGTGCTCTAAACCTAACTCAAGCCTGAAAAGCCTATACATATTTTACAGCTGTTTGATTTCTGTTCCTCCTTTCCAATGGGCACAATGGAGTCCTGAGCTGATACTCACTGGTCATGGGAGTGGTACTGCACATCAAGGACTGAGAATCTGATTTACTTCCCTCCTTTTTTCCTGCCAAAAAAAGGGAAACCTAAGACTAGCCAAAAAAGCAATGTACCATTTCAGTCTATTTGCAGATACAAATATTTGATGGCCCTAGTGATGAGGCATTACCATGCATTTCTACTTTCTCACAGAATTCTGCTTCATTGATAAACTTCTTGTGGTCATCTTTGGCTGGATGTTTTTATAGACTTTTTGATTGCAACAGATGCAATGAAAAATGAGAATTGTTCTTCCATCTGAAATGCCAGTTGGATAAAAAATTTGACCCATAAACTCACAAATTTTTGATCTGCCTTTTTTTTTACCCTACATAGACTTTTTTAAACCATTTCCAGTGTAAGAACATAATTCACTGCTAATGCTTGCTAGACATTTTAGACAGTACGCTCAGAAATAAGACATATCTGTTCTTCCTTTTGGAGTGCTTAGGGGAGTCTGTGATATGGAAAACATTTTTTTGGAAGGGAGAGGCATGGATTGAACTTTACTGTGGCCTCCTGGGTGCTGCTGCTGCAGTTGCTTTCTGGGGGCTGTGCTGTAACAAGTTCACAGGGAGGCAGTCTGATCTGGTTCTCAGCTTTGCATTAAGCAGACTAATATGCACCCGAGCTAACACTGGAAGCTTAACATCTTTATGAAGTGTTCCAGCTGTCTAACCCCAATGGGGCAGAGATGCAGAAAAGTATGGAATAGAGCTCCTTGATAAGTTACTTGGTTTGAAGCAGAATGTCTGGTGTTAGGCAGTATCAACTTTAAGAGACAGTATTGGGAAAATACTTTAGATCACAAGTTTCAACATAAAGAAGTTACAAATGTGTATATACTTTATTTATCTTAGAAAATCAGTGTTCTCATTAATTTTAGAGAGAGAGGATCTTGCTACAAAAATTTTCTCCTGTGAAGATATACAGAATGATTGATGCTGTGGTATATTACTTGATTCTAATAATAAAACATTTTACGTTGCCCATACTGTTATGTGAATTCCTCAGTGGAAAAATTGGAAGTGTAATAGGAGCCAGAGCTACTGGCACAGATTATTGATACCATTAAAGAAATGGATGATGCCTAAAGTGGGCAATTGCTCAAAAAACAGATGTTTCTAAACATTTAAAAATTCTTTTGGAAGTTGCTGCAAAGCATATTATGGTGTTGATCACTGGTGTAAAATGTGCTTTAGCCAGTCCTGTTGATGGATAGCTGCAAAACTTAGACCCAAATTATTTTAGAAAAAAGGTAAATATTTTTTGTTGGGGATAATGCTGGAATGTCTGACATGATTTAACACATTTGGTTTTAGAAAACCATTTCAGCCAAATAGATTAATAGTGAGTCATGCAGAGGAGCTTGTACCATCTGTCTAATCACAGTCACAAACCAGGGGTCAGCTCTTCTCCAAATCACTGCTCTTCTGCTTAATGCTCCCTTTCCCCACAATAATCTCCAAATTCCTAGAATTCCTAGAAGTTTTGCATGTATCTGTTAGTAGGACTGCAGAATCCTGCACTACAGTACATTGTTCCTTGTGGACTGAACGCTGTGGAACATAGAGTCAGGCAGTTGAAGGTAGCAAATCCTGCAATTTTTTCTAGCAGTGTGTCTCTTGTATGTTTCTTGGGGAAGGAGATTTTTGTGCCATCATATTTCTGCCATATCTGCACAGATATTTGCCCGTTAAATGTTAACCCGCAGATCAGAAGACCTAATTCTTTAGCTCTGTAGGAGGATGTAATTATTGTACCTTATCAAAGTAATTTCCTTCCCATCACGAGGCAGTTGATGGCTGTCAAGAGTATGCAAGTATGCAAGGGCAGAGAGCACATGTACAACATAGTGCCATTTGTTACTGCTATTAATAGTTTATGGGAGTGGTCTGCAGCAGTTCCTTGCCTTTTTTGAAAAAGATAGAATTGTGTACAACTCCAGTTATTCCAAAATTTTTGGAAGCACTGAACTAGAATCATTGCTGGTTGAATACTGAGTACTAAGGAAGGTCTTGCTGTCCAGACAGCACAAATTATAGATTTCTTCTTTTCTTGGCTAGGACAGCTTCACAGTTTGCCCAGATGTTGAGCTATTTGTGGCTTTTCTAACAGCTGGAAGGTGACAGTATCTTTCAGTGCACCTACAGGTAGGTATAATGTCAGTAGCAACTCACTCTGCCTGTTTGAGGCTTGCAAAGAGCAACCAAGATGTGCATCCTTCTAAAATGCTAAATATCAAGCCTTCAATCATCCAAGCCTTCCTAACAAGTTTCTTTTATTTGTTTTCAGGGATGACAATAAAATAAAGAAACAAGATATCCCAGCAGTTTGTGATCTTCACTGCTGTAAGGATGTCCCTGTAAGAAATGGCCTCATTGGGCAGAAGCCACCCTCTATCAACCCCGAGAGACTGAAGGATTTTGGTGAGGAGGACTACCTGAACGGAGATGTGAAGACGTGGGAAATGAAGATAGTGAGCCGGAATGAGGAGTTACTCAGGGATGCCCTTTCCTGCATCCCTCAGCCAAGCAGTAGGACCAGCCTGGCAAGCTGTAGCAGGCTGATTCGGTTTGAAGACATTAGTGCAGCAGCCTTCAAAATCCAGTGTGGTGTTCAGAAAACCCCCTGCATGGTAGGGAATCTTTATGGGTTTGTATTTTCTCTATGTTTCTTTTTATTTTCCTTATGAAAGTCGATCAGAAATGAAGAAAGTATATGTGTGAATTGCAGCAGATAGATCTGTGTGAGAAGACTCATGTTCATATTAATTGTATTTAACTGTCAATAATAATTTTCTTCTTATCTGTTTATACTAACCTAAATCCTCAAAGATTGCAGTGACCTGTAAACAAAGGATAAACCACATTAGGCATAGACTTAATGCACTGTGGTATTATGCTCCCAGTGAAAAACTCCTGCTATAAGGAACCTGAGTTGCATGTGGCAGACTACGAGTGGTTGGGTAAGCACTCTTGTGTAAGCACTCATATTTGGAGGGTTTGAAGGCACAGATTTGCGTTCTGTCAGGCCAGAAGGGCTGGCTATGTTCTGTAGCCAGGTATTTCTGCCACAGGTGTCTTCAGCAAAATAAGGATGCACACAAACATGTGCACCTGTCATTGGTGTAGAAATGGCTGAGATACCCCATCAATGTACAAGATCTGCTAAAGCACAAGAGAAGTACAATGGCAAGCTGTGCTGTATTTCTGTACTTTTTCATAGTGTTTTTCTACCACTGGGAGCTCTTCAAGCAGGCTACTCTGGGTTCTCTGGGTAATCTCTTTTCCTTTTGGTGGGTGAAAAGAGGGTCTTTGCCAAATGGCAATTCCTAGCAGCAGTCCCGAATCAGAGTCTCAATGAATCCTTGTGGATTGTTTTTCTGGCATGCACAGGGTAAGAACCTTGCAATCTGCTTGGGGTTAGCAGTCCCTGGAGTGAAGTGGATGGGTCCTCAAAGTTCTCCTTGTTCCCATATGCCACCTGCTGATGCAGAGACATCATAACTACTTCCAGTGTGGGTTTTTTAGCCTAGCATTCCCTAAATAAGGACAGCTGTGCTTTTTGTAGCACATTACTGAACTATCTCTTGTGTCAAAGGACATGGCACAAGACAGTTTGGGGCTGTAAGGTGGCACAAAAGATTTGGCTGGAATGCAGGGAAGTTTTGGCTAGGATAGAGTGAATTTTCTTCACAGTAGCTGGTATGGGGCTGTGTTCTGGATTTGTGATGAAAATATTGTTGATAAGACAGAGGTGTTTTTGTTACTGCTGAGCAGCTCCTACACAGAGTCAAGGTGTTTTCTCTTCCTCACTCCATCCCACCAGTGAGAAGACTGGGGATGTACAAGGAGTTGGGAGGGGAGACAGCTGGAGCTGCTGACCCCAACTGACCAAAGGGACATCCTATACCATATGACACCTTGCTCAGCAATAAAATTAGGGAGAAAGTTGGCTGGGGGCCTGTGGCTCAGGGCATGGTTGTTGGTGAGCAATTGTTTTCAATTGCATAAGCTGTCTTTCTTGGGTCTTATTTATCTTTGTTGTTTTCCTTTTAATTACATTGTTGTTATTTATTTATTTATTTATTTATTCTTACTAAGTGCTCTTATCCCAACCCATGAGATTTCTCACTTTTACCCTTCCAATTCTCATCTTGCCCAGAGCACAGGGGCAGGGAAATGAGCAAGTGGTAGGATGATATTTAGTTGCCAGCTGAGGTTAAACTATGACACTCCTCAACTTTCTCCTGGTTGTTCCTGGTAGATTTATGCAACCCAGTTGTATCCCCTTTCTGCATTTACTGTTTCAAGCTAAACAGTCTCACTTTAGTCTTTTTTAATGAACTATGCTCTTAAAGTTATCAGAATACTGGAATACCTATACCCATGTCAAAACCTGTATATTTTACTATGAAAATAGCCCATGACTGTTGTTATTCAAAGTAATGTTCCTGCAGAAGTTATTAGTGCATTTCATGCGCTGTTTCAAAAACACAGAGTGGTGTCAAGAAGAACACAGAAAACCTTTATTTTAACTCATTGTGTAGAGGTAAGAGTCCCTCTCAGAGATATTTATTTAGATTAAAAAGTGAGTGTGACTATAATCCATTTGGTTAATTGAAGGAAGAAACACTTTGCAGAGGGTGATTCCTGATCTGCAGGCAAAACCATGGATGGAGCATGGAGGGGCATGGTTCCTTAGGCAGGAGTTGGCCTTGGAGCTGAGATATGGCATCATGAGTGAATTGTAACATGTCCAAGAGGTAGTAAGCATAAGCAAACTAGGAACTGACATCAGGCTGGACACCTGGTTTGGCTACTGGTGAAGGAGCTGTGAGGGTTGTGTTGTGTCAGCTTTGTGGATGCCAGAGGGAGGCTCTGCTGTGTGCTGTACCTTAGACATGGTATCTGTAGTCCTTAGATAAGATCACAGTGACTCAAAGGAAATCTTACAGGCTGGTTCAATGAGTCTTAGGAGGTTACACATGAGGTCAGTTCAACTGCAAATAGCACTGATGCCTGCTTTGTTAGAAGTAGTTGCTATATTTAGGCTACGTGAAAAAATCCTCTGTTAAAGGAAGATAAAAAGGATAACCTAAAGAATTAAAATCCTGACTATCAAAATTAAAGATAAATATCAATCTAAAGTACACCACCCCTGTGGGAAAGAGTGTCTTAATGACATAGTTTTAAATGTAGGAAGCTTAGCAACTTTATTATGCACAGGATTAATTTCCTTAAATCCTTTTTCTGATTGTTTGCTCTAGAATCCAAGATTCTCTACAAAAACAAGCATGGTATGTGAAGCACTAGTAGCATTTATTTTATGGTGTTGTTCTATTTTGCATAGGCATTCTCCATAGATGAGGATGTTTAGGATATAAACTATTATCCTATTAGTGTGCTAAGCACTTTCCATCGTTTCAGTTTCTGCAGCCAGCTTTGCAAAGGAGCAACAAGTGGTAGCTCCTATGTCAGGATTTTCAGAAGCAAAACAGAGAATCTGGCCCCACCTATGGGTGAGGAACTTAAACTTATGCTTGGAAATCCTTGAAGCCTAAAAAGCCTTGAAGTGTTCACCTGAAACACGTAGTTTAACTGCATACTTTAAAGCAAGTGTCTGCTTCAGATATATATAGTTTATATAAAGTCACCTGGAAAGTCCTGCAGTCTGAAAGCCGTGTCAGTGCCTATTAGTGTGTACACTATACATTGTATGTATGACACTGCCAGATATTGCTTGAGAGAAATATTTTGTCATGCTGGTTTTGGATCTGTCTTGCTTCATGGCTTATCTTAAATGAGGACTTGATCCCCTAAATCACCAGGGCCTCATTTGCTTTGGCAGCCAATAGAGGAGATGGAGCCAATTCTGAAATAGAGCTGCAGTAAGCCTGGGGAGCTGGCACCCACAGGCTTACTGCTGCTTTATTTCACAAGTTATCTTGTGTAAAACTCTGAATTTAATGAATATGGTAATAGGAAATTAATATGTTGATACATGCTGGGAGTGTCTTATTATAAAGCTTAACAAATATTTGCCATTAAAAATTTTTAAAAATCATGCACTTGGGCAGTGCATCAGATGTAACGTGCTTGCTAATTCCCCTCAGCTCAGGCATCATTTCTGTTCCAAACACTAAGCTTTTCCAAACAGCTGCTGCTTACACTTGCAGTCCTGGGAAATTGTTTTTTATTGTGTCCATTTTTCTTTGAGTAAGAAATGTCTTTGCTAATATTCTACTGGCCTTAGGATGCAAAATAGACAACACTCAGTAGGGAATTAGTGGCAGAAACCATAGCAGAGCCATAATGGGGCTCAAGGAGGTATTTTCTGATGGCCTTTGTATCTATTAGATGATGAACTTATTTTTTGGGTAGTCAATATCCAGTTCTGGCAAGTGCTGCATGTGTGGGTTTTAAGATAATTGAAAATATTTATTTTAATGCCTGTGTTTGAACAGTAAGATCCAAAGCAAGTGCTATTTTCAGAGTTCTTAATGGTATGTGGTACATAGTTCACTGCTGTGAGTTTGAAAATCACTTCCATAAAGCAGAAGGACCTGGTAGGTAACAATACTCTGTTGTGAATGAAGAACCAGAAGATGAATTTTGCTTTTTAGAGTTCATATATAGGAGTAGAATTCATGCCTCAACAGGCTGCTGATGAGGTGTGGAAGTTTTTTCTTAGCAGTAGATATATTGACATAATATTATTTATCTGCTCCAGTATTCTAGGCTATCCAAGCAGTATGGAATGGACATCTACCTGAAGAAGGAGTTCCTCCAGTACACAGGGTCTGTGAAGGAACGAGGTGTACTTTACCTTCTGATGTCATTGCCTCAGGTATAGCAAAATGTCAGCATTCAAAAAGAAGTAGAGTAGCTCTGCTTCATGAAAATGGAGCAGAGTTGACGATAAAGTTACCTCTAATCTCCATGGAATCACAGTGTTCCTTGTCTTTAGAATCATTGTACTGAACACAGCATGTGAACAGAGATAGGTCTGAATGTAAAATAATACTTTATTTACAATTGGCTGATCTGCTGATGAAATTCTTAATGTTTGAAACAAAAGCTTGCAAAATGGAAACATCAGCATTTTCTTGTGGCATTAAGATGCAAGTGTTTTTATGTGTACTGTAGTTCTGATGTGTTGAAACCACCAAACTGATGAGCAATGATGAAATTGAATTACAATGAGTGATGACAAAGATCTAGATCACCAATTGATTTTGTAATGAATTTCAGTTTTCTTACATGAATAGCTTGTTTATCGTTTGTCATAGGAGATTATTGCCATTGTCATAGGAGTCTCTGCAGTAATTGTTAAAATAGGCATGAGACAGCAGCCCAGAGAAGTGGTTATTCCTGCCTTTCGTAATAATATAAATGAAATCGTCTACTAAAAGGAAGGAGAAAATAAATAATTTCATACAGGCAGAGCAGAGATATAAGCTCTGAGGGACCTATCAGCTCTTCTGTGATCATTTGGAGTTTTTCAGCTCTTTTCCATGGAACAAGAATTGAACCTAGAGGAGTGCAGACACAGGGATTGATCTTGTACTGTTTTAGCTTTGTGTGTAAATCCTGAGATCACACCAGCCATGCCATGCATTCAATTCAATCAGCTAGTAAAGGGAAAAAAGGAAGCCAGACCATTACAATGATCCAGGATCATATGGGACAGCTATGTGACCCTGTCCAATGTGCAATAACAACCCTGTTTTCAGGAGCAGCAAAGAAAAGGGGTGATCGTGGCCTCGGACAGCAACTTCTCCATGGCTGTCGCTCACCATGCCTCCGAGCTCCGTGTGCCCGTGTTTGTGATCCTGTGCACCAGCACGGCCCCAGCCCGGGTGCGGATGTGCCGCGAGTACGGCGCCATGGTCATCTCCTACGGCGCCACGGCCAAGGACTCCCAGCTGCACGCGCGGAGGCTGGCACAGGAGAACGGCTACCTCTACCTGGAAGAGTGAGTGACAGCCAGGCACATGAGAGAGAGCTCATGAGATGCCTGCTCAGCTCTGCAAAGCACAGTTAGTTTCATTAAAATCACAGCTCATGCAAACGCTCCTCTTACCTGGAACGTGGACTGTTACGTGTTCCCAGGCACAAATTACATCTTTCTGTAACATTTGACCACACTTCTCTGCCCCTCAATTAGGCAAACTCTGATTTCTGTGAGCTAATATGATAGAGACTGTAGTTTAATTCTTTAGTAACTCTGTCAGAAAGCATTTAGGCTGGTGTTCATTTCTGGTCTCTCTGAAGTTAGGTGGGTAAAAGCTAATCTTTAATGCAAATTGTTCAGTGGGAAAATGTGGAGCAAGAAGAAGTGAATGCTCTAAGAATTTCACATATCTGGTGTGAGGAACAACACTGATACTGTCTTGAAAAACAATGATTAAGAGTCTACTTCACACACATGTTTAAAGTAGCTAAGGATGAGCATAAATCTAAATTTGAACTATTTGAGGTCACTGGACAAAGCAGATTTAACAAAAACATAAATAAGATGGGCAAAAAGTCTTAGAACTCCTACCTTTTCCCTTTTCTCTTTAATCTGTAGCCTCTTATGCATTCCCCCTCTGCCCTGCCCCTTTTCTTTTTTTACCTTTCTTCAAGAAAGATTTCCAAAAGCACAGAGGGGTGAATCATTAACAGTGGTCCCTCTGAACCCTGAGCTGGAATGTTATGGTCCCCCTGCCACTGCTGCTTCTGTGCAGGCTTCATCCCACTCCTGGTGTTTGTATGGCACCTCCTGCAGGGAGTGCCTGTTCCCCTCCAGCTCCCAGGCACTGCTGCCTCAACCACAGTAATGGTGAGGGCTGCTGCCTGGGAAGAAGATCCCAGAATGAGCAGAGCAGAGGAAGTCCTCAGTGCTTTCCCATCTGGTGTATTGGGAAGGCAGTACTACAGACTGTACTGTTCAATTCCTCTGGTAGCTCTGCCAGCAGCCAGTGACACATGGGGCTGGTTCGTGGGCCTGGTCTGCCACCATGGCCACAGTCTTGTCCCAGACTGGGATTTTCAGTGGGGAATGAGGTGCCCTGAATCCCAATGAATTCTAAACACTTTTAAGCTCCTTTGAAAACCACAGTTTTCCATAACTTGGTGATTTTCAAATTTCTGTCAGCCATTTTTCAATTGACGTGTTAACCTCTAGCTGGCTTGCATCAACTATCAAGTTCACACAAAAGAACTAAATTATTTCATTGTAATTTGATTTTAATCTTCCCCTTAAAAAATGATTTCAGTTACGTAAGGTAGATATTCTCCAGGGACAATGCATGTGTAGTACTTAAGCAACCAACACTGAGGAACTCTAAATATACCCACTACTATTCATAATACTAATGCACTCTGATTTATTTCAGGTTTCAGGTTACAATAAGCAAGTTGTTCAATCTGTGACTGTGCTTAATTAAAACCTCACAGATGAAATTTTTCACTAAAAAAAAAAAAAGGAAGAAACCCCCCACTTCAATTGTGAGGCTTTTCATAATGGGATATCTGAAAAATATTTTGTTAGGTGTAGACCTGGAGAGGTTTCCAGTGTAATGTGTGCCTTTATGGATAGCCAGCCCTCTCCAGTGTGGGTCTGACACACATTCTTGTCACTTGCCAAAGCTGTGTGTAAAATACCAGCTGAGATCCCAAGTGTTGGAATGGAACTTCCACAATGTCATTGTATTTCAGTTTAATTCTAGCTTGTATACAATCCCAAGCAATTTGGTCTCTGGGTCTCCTCACCCAGGAATTCATTTTGCCCTTCCTGAGGCACAAGGGTTGGGTACGTGACTGGGCTGGGCTGTGCCTGCAGCTGGCTGTGTCACTGTCAGCTCTTCCCATTGCTGGGTGCAATTAAAATTCTGTGTCATGAAAATGACCATGCAAGAACTCAAGTAGATGGAGGACACTTTTTACTCAGTTGCAACTTCCTGGGGAATCCCAGGAAGGAAATGTGATTTTTCAAATTGGAATTCAATCATTTAGTCTGCCTAATTGCCGCCTAGGTGCCATGAAATTTTTACTAACTACAGGGGCTCAGGACCTCATTATAAATGCAATGTGACTATTGCCAATAACTAACTCAGTACCTCTGTGAGGGTGTGAGAAACATTCCTTTGTCAATCAGGGAGGAAAGGGTACTGCAGATTGAATTACACACCTTCCATCCTTGAGAGCCCATTTTTTTTTCTTGTGTAACTCCATACCTAAATGCTGATCAAACCTGATTATTTCTGATCTGGTTAGTCTCTTACTCTATCCAACAGACTGAGTTCTTTCCTTGGAACAGATAGGAACAGAGACTTCTAGCTGCCACACCAAAACCTCTTTGGAAAACTAAAGCCTGACAGCCCATCTTTGATTGCTGATGTATCACATATTTCAGAAGGCAAATATCCAAGTTTCTGGCTCTGGCTCAAAAATGCTTGTGTCAGTCTACAGTCTCGATATATCTGCCCTCTTCCTTCATTTTGCCTCAATGGCATATGATATATTTTTTACTTTCAAAAAGCAAAAGTAACTAGTCACAATGCAAAGAAATTCACCCATTTTATTATAAAAGCTGATGGCTGATCAGTGAACTGATGTTTCAATGGATGTTAGCAAGGAAAACATGGTGATCTGAAATACTGATTCAAATTGCTAACAGCTCTCCATGCTCAGAGCAGTCTCATTTGGACAGTTTTCAGTTGTTAGAGAGGCTTTATTCCTTCAGTGACTATTCCAAGCCTTCGTTTGTTTTTGCATGTCCCCTTGTACCCCACGTAACTATGGCAGGGGCAGCTCCACAAACTTGGATCTGAATCTTATTTGGGAATAAGTCTCCAGAACTGTTCGGGAGGCCAGTGATATATTTTGTCACATATAAGGAGGAGGAGAGAGCTCCTTCAGTATCTTGATAAGGACAGTAAACACAAGGATGCAGTTACTCATTCCACTATGATTTATTGCCTTTGTCTTTGGCTGTGCTACAGGAGTGGATGTTCATTAATCCTATCCTTTCTTATGTAGTTATACAGACCCTTGCCCTGAAGAATTTTCTGTGAGATAACTTCTCAAGGGCCTTGGTCTCCTCCTTGCAGGAATTCTGTTCTCCTACACTGAGCCTCTCTGTGCCTGTCTAACAGGTACAGTAATAAAAACAGTTTCCTAGTACCCAAACATCCTTGGATCAAGTAAATCAAGTACAGCCATTGGTTCTGCAATTCTGTTTGCCAGAAAAAGCAGAATGTACCAAGAGAGAGCTCACATATATTTTTGTACTTATAGGTCTACATTTACATCATTGCTAACTTGTAAATAAAATGCAAACTAGCTTTTAGAAGTAGATCCAAGTCAGTCATGACTGTATAGTGCAGTTTTCTTCAAATTTTTTGATGCTGCTTGTCCCTATTATTTATACTACATTTGCCTGAAAGTATTTTACCAGTAAATATTTTGGCATAACTAAATGCTTTGCTTAATGGAAAGGTATCAGATATTGGCCATGGACTATGGAAAGACAACTCTAGCAATCTCTTTGATATTTGTGAGGCTGAACACACTGCTTAAATCTCATGAAAATTTCCATTCATCACAAACACTAAATCCACTGATAAGTAAAGAAGGGATTTCTTTTTGAGGCTTTGCTCATAGTTTAGACTGCAACATCTAAAATTTATGAAGCTGAAGGAAGTGATGGCAATGGAAATATGATTCTCCCTGCCAGTTCTGTAAATCCCTGATAGCAATGGGAGTTAAGTGCTCTTCAATCTGAAGACTCTTTGAGGGACTTTTTTACAGCACAGATTTTCTCCCAGTAGGGCACAAGTTTTCTCCCAGTAGGCAGCAGCAGGCTGTGGTCCACCTGATGGCACCGTCCTGCTGCATCACCTCCTCCCCTCGTGTGCTGCTGATTTATCTCACATTTATCTTTTTCTGCTGAACAATGTCTTGAAAGTAGTAGATGGAATTGTTATTCCTGCACTGACCCCTGCTGATGTGTGCCCTTCCTTCCCCCAGGGAGGACAGTGCTGTGTACCTGTCAGGCCTGGGGACCGTGGGGCTGGAGATGTACGAGCAGGTGCCAAAGCTGGACGCGGTGATTTTCCCTGCAGGAGGCCACTGTGGCTTGCTGGCAGGGTCAGCTGCTGCACTCAAACACCTCAACCCACATATTTCTGTAATTGTAAGTTGCCTTTCACCTATTAAGCATTGTGTTTGGGTGGCTTTCACCACAGCTGTTTACAAAAGACACTGGTATCTAGTGACACTTGCAGAGACTGCCTGTGCTGAGGACAGGAACTCTGATCCCGTGGGCTTTGCCTCAGAGAAGACCCTGTAAGAACCAGAGAAGTTCCTGTCCCTTGGCTGTTTGGCTGGGTTTAAGAGAAAAGTGTGGGAAGACTTTTCCTAAAGCAAATAAAATCCAGTTCTGTGTTTTGAAATAAGTTTTTACTGGAAAAATTTGGTCCTAAGTAAGCCACAGAATAAGTTTAGTGGTAGCACGGTTGTTTTGACACTTGAAATTGATTGATTGTTAATTTGAAGAGGAAATTTCAGTAGGTTTGGCTGTCTACTTTTGTGGCAACTTCTGTTATATAAGAGTCACAACCTCTCTCTTCCTCAGGGAGTTGAATCTGAAAGTTTCCCAGTGTTGCAACAGTCCTTAAAAGCTGGCCACCCAAATGATGACCAGGCCTGCAACAATCATCACTTCTATGGAGGTGAGAAAATGCAGTATTCTTTTGGAGCTAAAATAAAGGTTTTAACAGATTTCTCCAACTATATAATTTTCTTATTATTTCAGTTCAAACATATTTTAAGGGAGTTGTGTGAAGAGTCAGAATTTAGTTCAAGCTGTAAGAGCAACTTCTGCCACATTTTCCCCCACACCCTGATGGGGTAAAAGATAATTTCCAGTGCACATGAATACTTAGAAATATGAGAGTATTTATCTGAACATTGTGCTCACACACAGCATCTAAACCAGTGAAGTCAATGGGAAAGCTCTTGTGGAAAAGGCAGGAAAATGATGCAGTGCTGAAATATTTAGACACAAAACTCTTCTCAGAACAAAAGTGTTTATAAATGGTAGAGTTGTTTCCTTATCACTTGTTCAAAAAACCTCATCTGTTAAGCAATTTAAGAACATTCTGTTTGCCTGATGTTCAAATCTCTGGAAGTTTTGGATTAAATGGGACTTTTGCAAGAAACTTGTAATTTCTCTTGGTTAGCTCTGCCTGTGTCTGCACTCATAGACAGCTGTCCTGCTGGAGCTAACAAGCCCAGTACCATGCTTGGGTCTCCTCTCCTTCAATGCTCCTTGAACAGTGAAAAGCACTGGGCTTGCAGGGTCACTCTCACATGGCAACAATGCCAGTGAAGTAGCAGAAGTTTCTTGAAGGGGTCCAAAATGGCAAAATCTTCTTGTGAGAGTTTTTCTTTCATTGCCAAACACATTTCTGTCACATGAAAAAAATCAAGCAACTTAAGGTCATGTAACAGCAGTGTGCTGCACTCATTAAGGGCACAAACCAGCCAGGACTCTAAAAATGACTATGTCTAAAGCAGCCAACTTCATATTTTTGTCTTTTGAAATCTGCAGATGTGAGTGGAGTTTGCTTTGGCAGTAATTCTTTGCAGCTGACTGGGAAGCTTGTGGATAAAGTTGTTGCTGTGAGGTAGGTGAAGAAAAGCAGTGAAATGAATAATACTGGATGCAGAGGTTGTGTATGAAAAATGCAGACTTGGGGAGTGTGGGGATATGGGGTACCTTTCCTTCCAAGAGGGGCACTGAAGACTTTGAACCCAGACTCATAAACCATAGAAATCATGGAGCATCTCAAATTGGAAGAGATCCATGAAGGATTATCAAGTCCAACTCCCAGCTCCTCACAGGACTACCTAAAACTAAGTGATATGACTAAAAGTGTTGTCCAAACTCACCCTTTAGCCAAAATTTCACCTGACACCACTACCTGGTCATGGTCCTGGTGTAAAACTTGTCCTTGTGTTCTACAACACTTGAAGGCAGCCCTTGACAAACCTCTTCTAAATCTTCACAAAAAGGCCACATTTGTGGAATATACTTACTACTAGGACTTAGGTAATATTTCTGGTAAACAAGCCATCCTGTCTTTCAGTTAATAATGAGTCTGAGATGTACATTCACCCCCAGCAGCACAGCATTCTGTAACACCACCTTGGGATCACATGTATCTGGGTGACCCAGATACAAGAACCCAGTTACCCATAAATGTGTTATCTTCTGCTTCTGGGAGCTCTTGATTTGATTTGTTTTGACCCAGGTCTCTTGCTTTCAGGGAGGAGGACATCCTCATTTCAATGCTGAGGCTGCTGGAGTACGAGCGAGCCACGGTTGATGCAGAAGGGGCCATTGGGCTTGCAGCACTGGTGGCAGGGAAGCTGCCTGAGTTGAAGGGTAAAAGGTACAGCAGCTACTGCAAACAGGGAACTGTGGCAGAAACAAGGGACTGAGCACCCTGGTCCTAGGAAACAGTGAAAATCTACTTGTTCTGTGGGTGACCAGGCAGTTCCTGCCCCTGAACTGGCAAGGAGCTTTTCAGTGGTGGAAACTTGAGACTGACTGGACCGGTTACAGGTGGTAAGATTGTGCAGAACCAGATAGATGCCAGCCTGGGGACCTGACACATCTTATCCCTTTCCTTGATTCCTTGATTCTCAGATATCTGGGGAAAGGCAGCTGCAGCTCCACAAGGCATCATTGCACCTGCCAGGACAGTGTCCTGCCCTTGTTAGCCTGTTGTGTCCTCTTGTTCCATGGTGGAATCCAGCCCTGTCTGTGGTGGGACAGAGCTAGGCTGCCTGCTGCAGTGACCCAGTGGCACCTGCTTCCCAGTCCTGAGAACTGTCCACACAGTCAGGGGGATTATCCTTGTGCTTGGTGTTCAGCGTGTGGCCGAGTGCTGCCTTGCCTCTCAGCCTGGGGACTCAGCACTTAAGTGGATTGAGCCTTGGCTCAGGTCATAGTCCAGAATGTATTTAAACATACATGCCCTCAAGACAAAATAAGATTTCTAGTGCAGAGGATTGTACACTGAAATACTGCTGAGACAATTCTTCAGAAGAGGCTGGCAGTGCACGCAGAGCAGAAACACATTCCAGTACAGCTAAAATAAAAGGGAAAATGCAAAGAGGGTAGGTTTGACTCTGCAGAGAGGTTTTCATAGACTAATCATGTGGCTCTTCACTTGCACTTCAAACATTTCTGCACTCATTTTTCAGGGTTGTGATGAATTTAATCAATGGTTACAGAAAACCTTGAACATACATTTTGTCTGATCAGTAAGAGGCTGAAACTTAGAACTTCCAGGTGAAAATTACATCAAATTCTTAAAACTTGCAACTTAGACCTACAGTTCCCCAGCTAATTATCTCTAACAAAACTCAAATCTCCAGGAAATGCAAAATGAAAACAACATTTCAGACCAACTAATGCAGCCAAATTATAGGCCTCCCCTATCTGCTCACAATGGATACTGAGGCAGGAGCCCTCTAATCTGTAATATTTATTGAGGGGAGGTTCTAGCAGACCTTAGGCTGATATTGGCAGTCTTTATGATCTATAGCTCCTTTACACAGGCAAGTGCTAATCAAAACTCTTGTTTTTCTGTCTGTTTTCAGAGTGGCAGTTGTTATATGCAGTGGAAACCTGGAATTACATTTGCTGCAACAGTGCATAGCTCGTGCCCTGACCCTGGATAACAGAGTGTGCAGATTTTCCCTTGTGATTTCTGACTGCCCAGGAGACATGTCAAAGCTACTGGAGCTTTTGGCTCGGGAGGAAGCAAGGTAAATCAGACTAATAGTTGGGAAATAGAATCACAGATTAGCACAAAGATTATTAAAGATTGGGAAATATTTCCAAACATCTCTGAAGCCAAGTCTGTAAGTAATTAATTAATCAAAGGTTTTTTCCTTGTTATATTGCAGAAAAGTTTTTATTTCCTTGATTTTTGTTCCAGTCTGAAAACACCTTTGTTGCATAGAATTGTGTCTAATTCAGAAAGAAGGAAATATACTCTCCAGACACTTTCAGGAACTGTTTGGCAATGACAGGGGATTGTTGTGATCTCTAATTTGTCCCTTATTTGATCTAGAGTTTTGGATATCAAACAAGAACGCACATTTGTGACATCTGAGCTCTTCACTGTTGAGGTAAGAGGAAATGCAATTTCAGCCTCTCTCATAGTACTGGCCTCCCCTGGTTTATTCTGTTTCCCTCTCTCTTTATGCCTGTGTTGAAGAAATCCAACAGAGTGTGCAGACTGTCAGAGAGTATTTCCTCTGTGTTGTACAGCTTCTTGCCAAACACTTAGCAGGCATATAAATAACACAGGACCAGTTTTACTTGCTGTTGCAACATCCTGGTCAAGTACTCCAGGTGTTGCATTGCACTGTTGCTGGTATGAACCCTGCTGACATGTGTGGCAGGTGCTGGAGGAGGTGAGCAAGCTGCAGCATCCATCCAGAACTTGAAGAGCCAGCTGTGTAGGCTGGCTGTAATTGTCTGACATGTTTGCCTTAAAGCAATGTAGAGAACACCCTTACTCTTAAGGAATTCTTGTTTGAAACTAGGGACTCAGTTTTGTTTCTTTGCCACCCAGAGCACAGAGGAAAGCCATTATTCCTTTGTTGAGTATTGGATGCAGAAAGAGTGAAGAGGTGTTACCAGCTAATGATGTCTCTTAAAAGGACCATTTTTCTCATGATGCATCTCTTATTTCAACTGGTTTGGCAAAGGTGTGGTCCTACTGATTTCATGCTCTTGCTGTCCAGGTCCAACCTGACTTAGTTTGTGAAACCCCAGGTGGAAGTCAAATTAGAGATCTTTGCTAAGATTCATAAATGGGGTGCAGAAATGTTACTGGGTAAGCAATCTCTTTGATTTTGGCCTTTAAATTTTATTTCCTGCCTGGATGCAAAAGCCTGCCCAATATTTTCACTCGCAGATATAAAGAAGAGGCAGATTAAAGATCACTATGGTACATGATATCATCAATACTCTCAAGCATCTAGGACTTAACCCACATTGTTCTGCAGTGTGCCATAATGATAGGCCAGCTTTGGCTGATTTGGAGATAGTGTGACACTCACTGCACAAGGTGCAAGAGGTGGATAAATCCCTCTGAGTTACCAACTTAGCTCTGGAAATGCTTTTGACTGAAGGTTAGATTCAATACAACCTGTAACTCTTATAAAGTTTTCAATGCCATTTTTATCAAGTGAGGCTTGTAGTTTTTACTAATGCTATTAAGCAAATCAAATTAAATCTACTGTCTTAGGTGGGGTTTTTTTTTTGGTTTGTTTTTGTTTGTTTGGGTTTTTTTAAATTTTTAGTAAATACAGGCCCTGAATGAAAACACTGCCATATACTATTCTCTGCACTTTAAACACAGTGTAATTTCACTTCAAGAATCTGACAGTATTGGGCAGAAGGGAGGAATTTGCATCCCTGAATAATTTAATTGGATATTGGATTTGCCTGATGGCTTTCAATCAGTCTGGGAGAGGCTATTGGATAATTAGATGTGAAGTACAAAGTAGTGACCCAGACGTACAGACCTCTGCAGGCAGCTCTGTCTGGGGATATCTAGAGAATTGTGAAGCTTTCTTTGAAAATTAAAACATGTGTAATCAAAAGGGGTAAGATATAGAGTTTATATGTAAGCATCAAAATGAATTTGCTCTATCCAGGTACAAGAGAAAATATCTATTTTCAGAGTAAAGCTAATACCTGTGAGGGATGTTTTGGTTTTTTCTTTGTTGTTTCTAAGAGCCAAAGACCTGTGTCATCAAAACGTTTTAAGCATTTGTTATATAAATTACAGCACATAAAATAAGGTATGAATTTAAACCTGGATCATGAACCAAAATTACAACCTTGTGCTGCACTGGCAGTAACAACAAGAAAGGCTTTGCAGCTGTACCCATTTCATTCTGACTTTAATGCGGACTTTTGACTGTGGATGTAGATGAGGTGTTTGACAGAACAGAGCAGAGAGCATAGATGCTGATTTGAAACACTAAATCTGTCCTGTCAAGATCATTGCTGCAGCATTTAATCATCCTTTTAGATGTACACTTTTATTTCTAACAGAGAGAAACTTGGCTTCTAGTCACTTATCAGGATGATAGAGCAGCTTTGGTCGGGGTTTTCTCATTCTAGTGAAATGCCTTTCTGGGGTAGCATTGTTCATCTAGTGCACACTTGGAACACTCTGTGGGAAGATCCTTGCTGAAAGTCTGATTTCATGAAAAAGTAAGGACTTTCTAAAATGAAATTTTATGTTCAAACTACACTTCTGGAGAAAAAAACTTTTGGAACATTTACTGGCAAAAATAAGAGATTTTTTTCTTTACTAAAAATAAGGAAGGAATACCTCTATATTAGAGTTAAATTGTATTGAGAAGAAGTGCCTTGTGCAGAGGAATCAGCTGCTTGTGTTTATGAGCTGCCTGTTCATACCTCCAGTTTAGATTCTCTTCCTTTGTGACTCATTCTGGATTTCTTTCCTGCAGAGGAGTACACCCTAATTCAGTCTTACCTGAGTGGTTAGGAAACTACTTCCAAAGCCCCTGTATTGAAATAGATAACTCTTAGCAAATCAGACAAATAATCAGTCTGGTAAGCTTCACATTTTACACCTGTTGAAGGAGGTTAGATGACTGAGAATATCTAGACAGAAAAAAGATCTGAGCTAATGAAATAATCATCTGATATCACCAGCTAAGTGGATACAGATATCTAAAGGACTACCCAATTCATGGGAGGAAGCTACAACTTGCTTCTGTGAACTTTCTCTGTTCTCCATCAGTAATATTCCTCAGATTCAGTTACATGGACAATTTATCATTTAAATTGCTTCCATATGTAAACCTCTTTAAAACCATTTAAGTCCCTTTAATTTCATTATACTATTGGCTCAGAGAGAAGTCAATGAACAAAATCAATAAGCAACTTAATAAGGTAAGGACATTCTTTGTTATGAAGTAGTTCAGCATCTTGCCTGCTTAAGAAGTGTATAATTTTTGGACTGGGGCAACCTAGTTGAAAAAAAATTTCCTTGACCTCATCAATTTTCTTGAAAAGTCTTCTCACCACTGAAACTCCAGCATAATCAAACTGGCAGGTCCAGGAGGGTTCTGTAAGGTTTTTAATTGTCCCAGCAGCTTTTCAGTGGGTGGCAGTGCTCCCTCTGAGCTCACTCCTCTCTGGCATTATGGGCTGTCTGGTCTGTTCACTTCAGACCTCTTGGGAGCTTCACCGTGCTGTGGTTTTGAAGAACTTGGAAGAGACTGCCTGTAAAAAGAACATCCACCACATTACTTCTCCCTCTTGTCTGTGCATGAAAATGCTAAATCATAAATCAAATATTTCCTTTTCAGTTGCATTACACATTCTCCCAGTGGTGCTGAAATTCCTGGCTTTGCGTGGCATAGTGCCTGTTTTTCTCATACAGTTCATTCACCTCAGGCCAGAACTCAATGAATTATTTTAGTCTGCTCTGGTCAATTTGAATAAATTCATTTGGGCCAGCTTGCATTCTGTAAAGGATGGAAGGGAATATTTTGGATTAGAGTCCCCAGTTGCCAACATATTCCTGTCATTGCCCTGTGAAGCAGATACTCAGGAGCAGGCAGCTGTACAGCTCAGATGTGCAGGAGGATGCCATCATTCCCAAAGCATTTCCTGCATGACCCTGGGCAAGGCTCTGCTTCCATGTTCCATTCCCCAACTGCAGAGTGGAGACACTGGGAGTGGGAAGTTGAACACTTCATTTCTTCTGAGGCTCTCCAGAAGAATTTGGTGATGTTCTTTAAGGCATTCCCCAGCAGACTGTGGCACGGGGCAGCCTGGCCCAGCTGGAGAAGGACAGGCTGGCCCTGGGAGGGTCTGAGTGTTCCTGTGGGTTATTACCTGCCTTACGTAATGGCTGCAGCTTGTTCCTGCTCGTGCTCACCCACCTGAGTGCCCCAAGTGCCAAAAGATAAGGGCTCAGCTTGCACAACCAGCTGACAGCTGCTGCACTCTTTCTCAAGCATTCCATTGCTCTGACCACGGGGACAATCTGGCAGCTGATCCCCAAACCATCAGCTGAGCTGCTGTTACCAAATAATCTGTAATGTGAAGTAATCTACACTGGGTGTTTACCAAATAATTCAGAAAATTGCCCAGTTGTTGATTTTTTCTAAAGAAACCCCTTTTTCTAAATACAGAACAGAAACCAGTGTATATAAATCAAGTTTTCACTCTTAGCTCTGGTGACTTTCATGCAAACAAACCTATAACGTTGCTAAATGTAATGTATCATCAATTATGAGTTATGCAAAAAGATTTAGATGCATGAATACTAAGACTTAGATCATGAATACTAAGTTATGCAAAAAGACAGCTTAAGATGAAGAATATGATTTCTAGAATTAAAGAAGCAGAATAGAAAGGTTCAATGGATGATTCACAGACATAAAGAACTGCATTGGTTATTTAGGATTAGCTTTACATGGAGCCTGGAAAAGCACAAAAGACTGAAATCTCGTGATTCAGCAGTACTACTCACATTTCCTCTGCTCTCTAACATTGGCTCAGCATGTCCACCCACTGTTTTTATTTGCACACACAGCCTACAGGTAGTAGGCATCAGGGAGCTGAGAGGCAGTTTCATTTCATTTAAAAAATTTATTTTTAAAATCTAGGAAAATATGATCTAAAAGGTGAAATGCCTCCCCTATGAGATCTTGCAGTTAAAAAGGAGTAGAGGTGTCCACCCTATTCAGCACAGAACTTTGCAAATTTCTTCCTTTTGCAAAGTTATTAAATTTCCTCTCTTTGAAGTCAGTGTAATTCCAAAGAGTATTTGGATTTATGCATCTGGATTTTGGTGCTCTACAGCAATAACTTGTCATATTTTTTTCCTTTAATTTTTTTTAGCTTTTGTCCTGCTTCCTCACTAATTTCCAGTCTTTAAATAAACCCCACAAGCCATCAGTACTCAGTGAAATCTCTTCTGTCTTTAATTTTAACCTGTAGGCCTGCTGTGAAAAAAAAACTTACAGGCTGAATAAACCCTTTACCTGAAATTTATCTTTACCTGTCACAGGGAATGGAACTTAAATGCAGTAAAAGGTCAATCTGTCTGGTTTTTTTGATGGTCTTGCTGGATCAGACAATTATTTAATTAATTAATTAATCCAGCAAAGATATTATATGTAGGAGAGACATTCATAAAATGCACTCTGTTATTGATGGTTTTGTGGGGTTTTTGATACACAGAAAAGAAAGGTGTGCTGTGCACAGCTGGCCCTGCTGCCAACAAGAGCTCTGCAGGTTCAAAAATCCCATGTATAGTTCTGAGGGTTTATCAGTATGAAATAAGTTTAAGGTAAATTTTCTTCTAGTTGTCATAAGTTACCTTATCTGGTGTACAAGAAAGATCAGGCAATAGGTTTTGTCATTTATTCTTAAATAAGACCATTTTGGGGCACTTACTCTTAGGTCATTGATAGCTATGCAACCTCCTATAGGTATTGGGGTGCTTCTGCATCTCATATAAAATATAACCTCATCAACTCCCTGTGAATGTGAGGGTTGCTCTGTTGGACACTTGTGTAAATTATGTGTCCCAGGCAAAGCAAGCAAGAGAGCAAGTTTGTGAAAGTATAACTGCAGTGTAAATTGGGTTAATCTAAGCAAGAAAGTAAATTACTGCCTTCCTTGCTGCTGAGATCTGGAGCTGCCCCTAGGTGTTGTGTGATTCTCTCTTCACTCCTGCTGGGACCAAATGTTCTCTATTCCTTTCTTTGACAACTGTGAAAAATCAGGTGAATTTCTGGGGTTGTTTTTTATCACTGCTGTTACTATTGGTTCTTTTATGATACACTGCAGCACAGTATCTCCCTTATCAGCTGCTGCTTGTGGTGCATGCTTAGAACAAAATGACAGTGTTTATCCAACCTGCTCACAAGCTCTCTGGCTCCAGTCTACTGAGGTCTGCCTGGTTTCCATCATGAGCAGAAAGGAAAGGGCAGAGAGGATAATTAGCCATAAATCAAAATGCTTCCCCATGCTTGCTCCCAGGGCAGAGCCACAGCTTGCTACCAAGCATTCAAGGCTGAATCTCTCACATGCAGACTGGTTCCAGGAGCAGCAATTGATTTGCTCAGGACAAAACAGGCATGATTACTCTGGGAGAGGAAGAATCTTGCTTTTTTAATTACAGACTCCATGTGAGATGTGTGTGTCCCATTGAAGATATGATTGCAAAGCTTTGGGGATTTTACACGAACCAGGGAATGGACAATGGGTGTTGGGTACATTGGCACTCTCAGATACTTTTCCCAATCATTGTGTTCTCTCCCCTTTCCTCATTATTTCTTGTCCTCTATGACTGTCCTTCTCTTGAGATTAAATCCCACTTTTTTGAAGAAAAAATAAATTAGCATGTAATTTGCATTCCAAAGAACCAAACAAATAGAACTATGTGTAGCACAAGAGGTGAAGAATTACAAGACCAGATCAGAATTGTGGCTTATTTCAGGATGGATATTTGAGAAGCTGTAGCCAGTTTTCTAATTAAGTGTGCTATGGCTATTTAGGTTAACTTGGAGTGTTAGTGTTTTATATTTTCATTCAACAGTTTTACTAAAGGCTTATTGTTATTTTAAGACAGCTCCAGAAAACATGAATTCTAAGTTCTTATTTAGAAATGTCCTTGCAAACAAATTAGAGTATTTCTTTGACTTGTATTCTAAAAGGGATGCAGCTCTGATAGAAGCATTTTGACAGGGGATGTCTGGAGCAGCCCACCACCAGGTTATCATGGCTCCTTGTTTCTCTGCTCTCTGTAGATTTGCTGCTGCAATGAACTCTCTGCAGCTGCACCGTGACTCATCTTGGGTCCTTTCCTTGCTAGATTTCCACGTTTCTGTGAGGTCTTTTCCCCATGTAGCACTTTCAACATCAGTGATTATTCCAGCAGGACTATCAGTAATGGAAGTTAGGAGTCTCAAATTGTGAAATATAATTTTCCTTCTGTGCCTTTACTTTGGTGCCTCATCTTTGCTAGTGCCCAGGCTTTCAAGAGATGGGCCAGAGATGTGAGTAGGCAAAAAAGAGAGATGAAAAAATGCCATTCAAGTTATTATTTCTAATGTCTACATGATAGGATTTCACTAGTACCTTTGGAGGCAAGTGAAGAATTAAAAAAAACCTCTCAAGATTGATTTTGCCCAAGTTGTTTTATTTAGCAGAAGAACAACCATAAAATAAAACTAGAAGTGATGCAATAAGCAAACAAAAAACAGCATGAAGCAAGAAGGTATGTGAGAAGTGAAACCAGTCAAAATACTGCAGGGATGATAAAGAACTGGGGGATAACTCCATGACAGACAAGAGAAGGAGAATACAAAAAGCTTGAAGGATGGAACAAACACTTGCCAGAAATACAGAAATGTGATGAGGTAAGAGTCAGAGGTGGGTGAGGTGGCAGCAATGCCACGCACAGGGAAAGGACAAGAGAAGCTGCTAACAGATGTCTTCAGGGAGGCCAAGAGCAGAGAGGTACCTTGCCCAACAGCCAGCAGAGGATCAGCCTGTCTTCTTTAAACTTTGAAGGCAATAAAGTAGGGTTTTGGAAGGTTTTATGGTCATGCAGATGGGCTGGAAGAGCCCCAGCTGTCTGCAATGTCAGTTCTCTTACCTGCATAGAGAGTGGATGTGAGGGCCAGAGTTTTTATTTTGAACTGATTGTTTTTTTGAGTGTACTTTAGGTTTAAGTTGGAAATGGCTTTGTCTGAGATTGCTGCCATGCCATCAGGAATGGTTCTAATTCTTTTTCCAGGTGATGTGCACTGTGGAGACCAGAGACAAGATGCACACAGCCCAGCTGAGGAATGCACTCCTGGAACGCTACCCCACAGCTGCCTGGACTGAGCGGTGACGGGCACAGTGCGGGGTGGGGGCACCAGGGCCTCTGCCAAGGACTCTGCAGAGCCCCTGCCTTGAGGCTTTCACAACAAATATTATCTTTCAAAGCTGAACAGTTAGCAAATAGCATCAGGATATTTATTTCCTGCTCAAAATGTAGTAAATGTCTTTGGGGAAAAAAAGGTTCAACTTGGAACTTTAGTTTAGCTAAGGGAAGCTCTTAGTCTCTGCTGGTGTTGGAATTCCTCAATTCATTATCAGCTGGCTGCCTGGATTTTAGCTAGTTTGTAGAACCCAATGATATTCCATACACAGGGAGAAGGCATTTCTCTTTACATCTGAATATAGACTTTGCAAAGGTCTTCTGATTTTGATGCCCATTGTTGAAGTAATGCAGCTCCTTCTGCTGGACTTAGCCATGTTACAAGTACAGAAATTTTCTGTTTCCAAGCCAGCAGTTTTCTGTTTGCTAAATCTGCTTCAGGAGGTGGGTGGGATTGAACATGAATATGTTCTGATCTTTGCTACCACATGAGGAAAGATTCTGCTAATAGAAGGTAATTTAAACACAGACAGAAAAACCCTTGGAAGATAAAAGCCAATATAATATTAATTTTTTTCCCAAGGGAAAATGATCCTATTTGCAAAATAAAATTCAAAAATATTTTGCAGAAATTGCAAAAAAGTATAGAGTATGATTAGAGCTCATAAACAGAACACAAATATATTTCTTCCCTCTGCTTTTGGAGAATCAGTATAAAAAGGGGTCTCGCTACCAATGTGAATTTTGTAAATAGCATTCCACTGATTATCTTAGTCTGTCTAAAACAGGCTCTATCCATCTCACCCAACAGATTGAGTACACTGTCAATAGTGACATATATTTAAAGACCACATGTTAATAGCCAAAGGCAGTCCTGGGAGAAGAGGAAGCCTAAGTCTTAGGCACATGGCTAATGCAATTAACAAAGAACACATTGACCTAAATACCATTTTTATCACTACAGGCAGAGACCAACTAATAATATAACAGAGTGGGATGGCAAGAAATGTAAGAGGAGTTCAGGCCCTCTTCTGAATGTGCACACAACACAGTTGTGCCTTTTCATTTGGGCAGAATTTAACTTCAGCTCTGGAAGACCTTACAGGTCCTTCCAGTATCTGAAGAGGGCCCCCAGGAAAGCTGTATGGGACAAGGGGCAAAGGCTTTAAAGAGGGCAGATTTATATTAGGAATTAAGGAGAAATGCTTTACTGTGAGGGTGGTGAGGCTCTGGCATAGGTTGCCCAGAAAAGTTATGGATGCCCCATCCCTGGAATGATTCAAGGCCATGTTGGCTGGTGCTTTGAGCAGTCTGGTGAACAGAACTCCATGAGAGGGAGGTTGGAACTGAATGGTCTTTGAGGTCCCTTCCAACCCAAACCATTCTGTGGTTCCATGATCCATCTCTCCCTGTAGCTTATACAGGCAAGAAGGGATGAGAAGGGCAGCATTGTGACTGTCTCTGCAGTAGAGATTTCTGAGAAATAATCTGTTTTCTCCTTCTTGTTGTAGTTCACAAAGGAGCAGGACCACAGAGTCTGACAAATGGTGGACAAAAAATAGAAGTTTACAGGTTTGTTCTGGTTTTGGAAGAACCATATTGGTTTGCACATGGAACTAAAAATTATTGATGACCCAGTGGTTAGTTTTGTTCCCTTCTTGCCATCCAGAATGATGGGTATAGGCCTTGGTCCTGTAAATCACAGCTGTGTCTTTTCAGACACAGCTCCTTTCTCCACTGTCAAGAGAGTTTAAAATTCTGTATGGAAGTAGATTACAGAGTCTATATTACATACTTGCTGCTTCCATTGGAATGAGAAATGAACCACATCATCAAAGAGCAGATTTAGGGATGAAAACCCACTATTGGTAAGGGTCTAACTACCCTCTCATGTGTTTTGGCAAAAATCTCAGGAAATGTTGAGGATGTCTCAGGGATGTCTCATGAGAAGAAAATGGAGCTTTATAACCCAAGTTCTCAGTAGTGGCCAACAGGTTCTGCTGTCTGGGTATTTGGTTTAAAATTTTGGATTATCCTGGACTTTGTTGTTTTAGAAGCTCAGAGCATTAACAACTTCTTTCCTAACCAGTGGGAGCTGCAGTTAGCAAGTCTTCACAAACCTGGGGCAAGAAGATGTAGCAGATAGCGCAACCAAAAATCAATGCACTTGAAATCAGTACATGATTTTGGAAATAGGTTTGGGGTGGGGGGAAGGAAGGTGATGTCCAGAAGGTGCTTAAAATGTCAAACATGATATTTGCTGTTTGGTTTTCTTTTTACTGTTTTAAGTATAAATATAGTTTCAAGTGTAAATCACTTTTCAGTAATAAACACTTTATATGTGAATATAATAATATCAGAGGTGATTTACATTCTATATTGCTTTCATTGAAGTCTCATTGGCTTAAAAGACAAAATTAAGATCTTCCAAGGGGGGGAAAAAAACCTCAAAATGAGACATTTAAATGAATGTATGCTTGGAAAGAATAATTAAATACCTGTGCTGCTAACCTTTTCCTTTTTGAATTATGAAATATAATAAGATCTATGGCATTTCAAAGATTTAATAATGTGGTTTTGAATGTTTTATTTAAAGAAGTATTTTTATATAGAGTGTTCTTATGTACCTTGAAAAATAACTTTAATGATTATTTAAAATTTCACTAATGCTTAAATGAGCAAAATATAAATCTAAGCATTGTATTTATTTGAAAAACAATTAAAATTCTGCTACACCACCTCAGCAATGAAAGATTTGTCATTTTCTCATGTGATAGCCTCACTTTATGAAATCAGAGTTAATATTTTTCTTTTATCTGTCATAGACATTGGCTCAAAACCCACATCATCCATGTGAGGGGGGAGCTCTGAGCTGGCAGGGAGGAGAGAGCAGCTGGGCAGGATGGCTGCTCTGGCCCTGTGTGGTGGCAGGGAAGGCTCCTGGCTGCTCCCCAGCCTGGTGGGAGTGAGCATGGGCTGTCCTCAGTCCAGCATGGGCTGTCCTCAGTCCAGCATGGGCCGTCCTCAGTCCAGCATGGGCTGTCCTCAGTCCAGCATGGGCCGTCCTCAGTCCAGCATGGGCTGTCCTCAGTCCAGCATGGGCCCTCCTCAGTCCAGCATGGGCCCTCCTCAGTCCAGCATGGGCCCTGCTCAGTCCAGCATGGGCTGTCCTCAGTCCAACATGGGCCCTCCTCAGTCCAGCATGGGCCCTCCTCAGTCCAGCATGGACCTTGCTCAGTCCAGCATGGGCCCTGCTCAGTCCAGCCCAGCCCCTGCTCACTCCAGTATGGTCCCTGCTCATTCCAGCATGGGCCCTGCTCAGTCCAGCATGGGCCCTGCTCAGTCCAGCATGGGCCCTGCTCAGTCCAGCATGGGCCCTGCTCAGTCCAGCATGGGCCCTCCTCAGTCCAGCATGGGCCCTCCTCAGTCCAGCATGGGCCCTGCTCAGTCCAGCATGGGCCCTCCTCAGTCCAGCATGGGCCCTCCTCAGTCCTGCTCAGTGGCACAGATGGAGGTGCAGTTCCTGGGCCTGGCTGTGCTCCTGGGCAATGGGGAGGGTGTGGGTGCAGAGTGTCCTGGGCTCTGCTCAGGTGGGTCCATGGGACCAGCTGAATCAACTCTCTGGGATTCTCACTCTAGTCATCACCAGCTTTGGGGAACCTGTCCTTCTCTTCCAGGGTGCCACTGGCTAAAATGCACAGTCCTGTCTCCAGAGGCACAAGATGCCTTGACCCAGGTAGGTCCACTGGAGCTGAGCCACTTTGGGAGCTGTCCTAGGCACACACTGCTTGTCAGGGGCACAGCACAACTTCTTCCCAGGACTATTGCAAACAAGGTGCATCTTAAATTGAAACAAAATCTCTTCCCACACTAATTCCTTAATTTTTTCAACCAGGTCCTGTTAACTGGGGATTAGCATCTAAATCCCTCCCAGTACATGTTTTTGCATCAGGAGCAGTTTATCTTCCCATGCAGGTGGCATGTCCTCATAGGCAGCACCTTGCCTTCTGGCCTGCAGCTTTTGGGAGATTGACAAACTCCCCATCCTACAACACAGTAAGTGAATTTGACATGTAATTGTTTAACTTTTGCTAGACCCAAACATAGGTACGTGGTTTATTGAATGGAAAAGTAAACTGCAACACTCTGGGCTGTAATTCCTGACAGTCATCTATTGGATGGATTTTGTTCTCCTGTCACTTTCTCTGCAGTTTGTTTAACTGCAAGCATTCTGCCATGTATAGAGTGTTGAAGTTTTTAGAGTTTTTTCTGTTACAAATCTTTGCATTCATGTGCTCCCAAACTTTTGCTACATCTCAGAGGAGGAGGAATCCTTCAGTACATTGTGCGCTCCTGAGCTGATGAATTTCCCATTGTTCAAAAGCACTTATTTATTTTTTAAAGCTGCAGCAAAAACTGGTGGCAGTATTTGGAAAATACTCTAATCAAATATGGATGTTGTGAAGTATGTCAGTAATGATCAACATCCCATACAGCTAAGCCCATACAGCCTGTCAGTCAAAAGAAAGCAGGAGTCCTTAAGGACACAGCCAGATGAGTCACATCTGAGTGCACCCACACAAAGGATACAGGAGGCTTGTCCTGTGCTGCTGATGTCTGAAAGCTCCTCTAAATGCAGGCCCTCTGATCTACTTCTGGTTTACTTGCCTGGGGGGCCGGGGGGTTTGCCAGGGCAGATTGCAACTGTGAAAATCCCTATCCTTCACACTTTTTAAATTTTGGAGAAGGACGTGGTTTTCCTTTTGATAAGAGGCCTAGAGTGTCTTTAGGACATTTTAAATTGTGTAATTGCTAAACTTAGTAAACTGGTCACCCTGTGTATTCCCACAAGGGGCACCTGTGTGGTTTTCCTTTGTGAAAATGGTCTCAAAGAATGTTGATAAATGATACAATAATGTTCCTTACACCTCTTTCCTCCTCTCCCCTCCTCCTTCCCCTCATGCATGTGCTGTAGGTATGTTTGGAGTTGCAGGGACTGTGTAAGGTCTAGCACAGTACATGGATTGTGCCGTATTATTACTGCATTTCTGAAAAGCAGGAGGAAAGGGAGTACTGAGGGATTTTGTTTCTTTTGCTTTCAACAAGCTATGGTAATTTCTTGAGCTGTTGATGTAGCTCTTGCATAAAGAGACTGTACCAGAATGCTCACAAATATCAGACTGTGGGACTTGCCTATAGTGGTCTAATTCACCATGGCAGTGACCAAGGAGGCCATTCCCCCAGCTTCAGCAGGCTCTGCTGCTCTGCAGGGGACCCAGCCCCAGCACAAATTAAATGTCCCTAATTAACCAGCACTTGGGTATTTCCAAAGTCTGGCTCAGTCAGCTCCTGTTGTGTTTACAAAAATCTAGGTCTGCATGAAAAAGAGGCAAAGCAAGATAACATATTGAGATTGTGAGAAAAGTTTTTCATCATTCCCTCACAAAAATGAGCTACAGCCCTGAAAGCTTTAGAAGTAGTTCTTGAAAATGGGTGGGAGACCTCTCACTGCTTCTGTCCAGGCTCTACAGTGTTTCTGAGCTGATGCTGCATGTCCTGATCTACACAGCCAGGTCTCCTCAACAGAGCTTGATTTGAGCAGTGATTTGCCAAACGTGCCGATCTGGATAGCCTGACTTTGAGTAAATTACACTCATTTCCATATATTATGATTTAAAGGTGAAAATGGATCGGGGTGCTTTATTTGTTTTCTTCTGCAACGAAGCTACCAAGCAATCACAGCATAAAAGTGCTGTTTTAAGTGAGGTGGTTCTGACTTGTATGAAATTATTCGTTTTGATCACCAGTGTAGGCTGAATAAATAATGAATGGGGGTGGTTTTTAGTATGTCTAGAAAAAACAGGCACGGTTGCTTTTTAAATTTTCTTGGCATCTACTTTACATTGTTAATATAATGCATACACAGTCTTGCACTTAGCTTTCATAGCAAGGGTTGGTTTTTTTCTTCTTTCCAATTTGAAACGGATGTCTAAACAGTATTTATTTTTCAGTGTTGTGACCAGCCAAATTGGCAGAAATATCCATCCTGAAAAACCTTTATTAATGTCATCTTAGCTTTCCTGGTGATTTACCTTCTTATTTAGTGGTCTTTTCCAACAGTAAAAGCTCTTCTGTATGTTTCATTGGGGTTTCCTTTCAATGGGAAGCAATATTTTGAAATACTTTGTTACAGTGAATTAGTTAATTTGCAAGCAGGGTGGGTTGGGTGCCGATGGAGGTGGTTTGACACCTAGCCCAGCCCTTGGGAACACAGGCTGCACTTGTGTTGCTCTGCCCTTCTCTTGTGGAAAGGACATTTTCATTGCAGTGGAGAGTTGCTCTAAGTGATTAAGAGTAATCCTTTATTACTAGGACTAGACTGGAGAAATGCTTATGCCTGGTATAACCAGCAGCATTTCCAGAAAGCCTGACAAAGCCAAGAATGTGTCTTTGTGAGCAGAGTGAGGTGCTGACCTGTATTCATGCTCCTACTGGCTTTTAAAAATAATTTTGTAACATATTAAGGGTATATTTATCTCACTGTGCTGTTCAGGGCACTATAAACACTTACTCAGAAACGATATCTCAATATTATTTTCAGTCTTGTCATGCTGTGGGTTTGTTCCTTTCCTTAAGGCCAGTCAGCATTACCTACCCCAGGCTCCTCAGGTTTGCAGTTGGGATCGCATTGTGAAGCCTCCAAAACTTCAGCAAACAAGCATCTGTGCTGTTTACAGCTCTGACAGAGGCTGACAGCAAACACTGGTTGGTTTCTTGTTTGGGTTTTTATGTTTGGGGGTGTTTTGTTTTTTTTAAAAGAAATGTTAAAACTGAACTGCTCTGAAGCAAAGGCTGGGGAGAGGAAGTGTCTGAAGGTGGATGAATACCTGGGAGTTGCATTTCTAGAATCCTTTGTAAGCAATGCCCACCAACCTCCATGGAGAAAGCTGCTGAAAATTGTCATGCTAAACAAAAATCCCAGAGAGGCTTCAAAAAAACTTAGCCAATTTTTTATCTAAGGCAGTACATATTATTTTCTACTGTAGCGTCCTTGGGCTGCACTGAGGAAGCTTTGGCACTGCCTGTCTAATTAGAGGGAGTCTGACAGGATGTGGTTAACTTCTCAGAGCTGTGATTTGCCTGTAGCCACTCAGAGCCCAGTGGAAAGGGCTGGGACTGAGCCTGAGCAGTGCCTGGAGTGCAGCCTGGCCTGGGAGGGGAAGGCAGTGTAGTATCAGTGATGGGAATTACTCTGGAAAGCTGATTCTGCATGTTCTAATATGAAACACTGATATGGGTGTCAAGAAGGTGTCTATGTATTTTGTATGGCATTTTATTTCTAGGATGTATTAAAAACAACTTATTCACTTTTTTAACATCTTTATTCCAGGATCACAGACTAAGACAAAAGGTTACACAGTAAAACATAGCTCAGGCTCTTGACATTCCTGTTGGATTTCTAGTCACTAAATGAGTTTCTACTTCTCTATAAAATATTTAAGTTAAACAGTTTGCCATTAGACAACAACAACAACAACACCCAAAAGACAAACAAACCACCATTTCAAACCCTTCTGTTCTCTACGCTTTTAGTACCCACTGAAAGCAAAAACTTTATGTATCTGTGCTTGAATAAGGCTTCCCACATCGAAGTGCTACAGCCTCTAGGTACTGCACAAAGTTACTTGTTAGCACCTTGTGGAGCTCTTGGAGGGTAAAGAACAACCTTTTTTTACTCCCTCTTCCAGAACAGTATCATGGCAAATGGCATGGTAAAACTTCTCCCCACACCAGAGTTAGTACTTTAAATAGTTATTCCTTTTAAAAGTGCTGAAACTACACAGGCTAAATTCTTGTTCAAAGATTCAAAAGTAAAAGACAATCTGATGGAAGACTCACTACACATACAGGAAATACTCTTGAGATGTGCTTAGGATGGTCACTCAACCTTAGGTTTTAAAGGCCAGCATCTGGGAACCAGTGGTATATGTTTATTCACTGCCTATAATTTCATTGCCAAATATCAACTTTTCAGCTAGATTTTTGATCGATTTTTTTTTAATTTGGGTAATAAATCACTTCTCAAAAAAGCTGCCCTCAAAGCTACTTTATATGATAATAACTCATAACTTAAAATCTTCATTACAAAGATGAGGTCATGCTGCATGAATTTTAAGGCACTTGTATTAAACCAAGTTAAAGTGCTTCATGTATCCAAGCTCACTGTCCCTCAGCCTGAGCTGAGATCTGGTCTTTTCAATGTGCCTGCAGCAGTACAGTGGTCTGTCCTCTGTGGAACAAAGTTAGCAGACAAAACAAAGTGCAAAGAGCAGGCTTTAACAACAGTGTCAGTCCCATAGAGAAAATATAGGTAAATTTAAATCCTATTACAAAACAGGTGCAAGCTGCCTTGTGGCTGTCAATAACCCTCCCTGTTGCAGAAGGACAATTCTCCTCAAGAAAAGGTGATTTATCAACCACTGCTACCAGCTGTCAGTGACAGAGTACACATGTCAAAATCTGCAGAGGAGCAACTTTTGGCTTCTTGCATAACAAATAGGATTAAAATTTAGCAGTGCTAAGACTGAAAAGTTGATTTTCTAGTGAACTATCCACAGGGCCCTGTGAATTTTAATTGTGTTGCTTAGTAAGAGGAGAGTGGCTTGGGTAGAAGGGCACTGCATCATGCAGCAGGAATGTAATTTAGCTAATTACAGCACCTAGACATGTATGTGGGGTCTTTTCAGAAAAATGAGATTAGGTATGTGAGAGGTGACCTCTTGCATTGTCTTCTAGTACTGCTTCTTGTCTGCAGGCTTGTAAGATACCAGGAGACCGAAGGAAGCATATCCAAATAAAAGGGTCTGAACAAACCACTGAAACTGAACAGCTGGGTCAGTGATTCCTTTAGCTCTGTAACAAAAACACAAAATGTGTCAAAAAACTTATGCTCCTGCAGGCTGTACTGGTACTTAGAAAGTAAGGTTAGCTATCTCTACCCATCCTTGAGATTCAGACTGGACTAGAACATTTCAGTTCAGCACATTAGTTTCCATCTACTGAGAAATTTTTTGTGCTAACTAAACATACCAGTTCTTGTGGTTTTATAGGATTTTAAGCTATCTATTGAACAAAAGTTCTTTCAGACATTCTATGCATACAATTTCCTCAACAATATATAAATTACAATCTCCATCTGTCCTATTTGAAATGACTTATCCCAGAAGTTGGTGTGCAAAGAAGCAAGAAACTGGAGTAGCTTAATACTGATCTTAATACACAAGTCTGAATATAATTTCTTGCTGACTGTTAGTCAAAGGAGACTATGCTGGCAGAGCAGAGACCTGACAATGACTGTGTGATGGGGGATGGAGAAACACTGGTACCTGAGCTTGTGGCTAGACAAAGACAGGTAATAGGGCTGAAGGCACTTCACCTAATTTATGAAGAAGAGACCTTTCTATGTTAGTTAGTTTCAATATAACATACGTGACTTTTTCTGTATGTTACAGAAAATGTCATTTTCTCCTCCGTTGTTCTTGAGAAGTACTCCTACTGAAAGGAACAAGTATAAACACAACAGCAAACCCAAGGGGTTTCACATTTCCTGTAAACAATTCCATAGCTGTGGGTATTTTGTTTATAATCCCAGCTGCAGTGTTTTCAAATTAGTGCAAAACCTGGAGAACAAGGGCTTAGGAAGTTTACCTGTTGCTACAAGAAAAGCTTAATGAATAGACCATGTGCAGCAATACAGGCCAAGAGCCAATGACAGTACTACTGCTGATTAACAAATTTGTATCTGAGTCCTCACAGTGTTCTTTGTGCCTCCTTTGTGATGTTGCCAAGAAGACATAACTTCTACATAAGTAAAAATAAGTGGTGTTTGGTGCTCACAGAAGTACAATTGTTAGGTAATCTAAAGCAGCACTCCTGATGAGATGATGATGGGCAGCCCATCTCTGCTTTTTTTTTTAGTGGGTTTTAACACTAGTCTGTGAAACTTCATTAGTAAAATTAATTACAATACACTCCTTTCGTATGTTCACTGCTAGTCAAGTTTCCTCATAATTAAAAGAATTGCCTTAGGCCCAGATACACATTTATTTGCACACTCTGACTTAAAATGAGAGTCTGAAAAACAATTAATTTTTATTAACTCTCCTTCTGAAGGCAGAAATTATTCATCCATATTCTACTATCTTAAAAAAAAAACCAAAAACTCAAACAACTTATGCAGTGTTCCATGAAACAAAATCCTGTTGCTTCCAAGAGTTGTCACCTGAGAAGCCTGGGACAGACAGCAGTGAATGACCCAGATGAAGTGGGAACCCATCATGGCAAACAGACTGGCCTGACTCTGCAGAGCATGAGAACCCAATGAGTATCTACATTCTTCTGAACTACTGCAACCACAAGTGAATAGAAGGAGGATGTGTTTGGACAGCACTCCTTTCCAGGTATGTGGTTATCCTAACCTAAGACTCAGATGGCCTTGCTTGTATGGTCTGACTAGTTCCAGGATTTTATCCCAGGGACCTGCAGATGCAAGTAGATCTGAAAGAGTCCCCAAATGAAAGTGCCCAGCTGTGTTCCCACAATACAAGTGTGATTGTTCAAGTGTGTAATTAGCAGTATTGCAATCCTGATGGGGTAACATCTGATAAAACTCTAACACCTGAAGTTATCGGACTATTTCTACACTATCTATTTATTGTTCCCTCTGCCTCCTGAGCAGCAGTGTCACCCAGTGAACAGGGAGTTCAGAGGCTGACAGACAAGCTCTGGCAAACCTTGCTGCTGCCACTTCTGCAAGTTGCCAGCCCTTGGTTTTGCTGCCCTGCACAACAGTAACCACTGGGAGAAGTGGCAGCAACCAACTGTGGAGGACAGCAAATTATCACTGCAGCAAGTGTTTTACCAGCATCCTCTGAATTCACTGCTGCTGAGAGCCACCACCACCAGTCTGTAGCTTATGTTACTTGATTCAGAAATCCTTTGCAGAGAACCTGTGTTGGAGTGAGAGGAGGGAACAACTTACTGGCATAACTTAATACCGTAGAGGGCTTCCACTATGTGAATCAACCAGGATATCCAGAACCTGGTGGAAAGAAAACATGGTTTATGTTGCTGAAAATTAGGGAGAAGACTGTTGTATCAAAGATGCATTATGCAGAGAATATAAATCTGGAAGCACTGAAGCAACAACCTATTTTAACCTAGAAAGGAAGGGGTGTTTTTCATCTTGAAAAAACCCCACAAGTGTACACTTAAAAGGAACTGAAGCCCACTGAGAAAATCAGAGCAACTGTTCTGTGCAATAAGCCTTGACCTGCCATTTGAAGCATCCACTAGGCTTCCGAAATTTTCAGCCATCAGATTAAGCCAAAAAGCAAATACTTAGTGAAAGCAGTACAAGTTAATCTTAATTAAGCATGCAAAATCTATCCTTTTACTTACATAAGTATTTTTAGTGGTCCTAAGGAGCTACTTAAGTTTTTACAGCTTTAGTTCTATGAAAACAACTGTGTGTATAGATTCAGAACATATAATGTGACTTGATAAGCCACACTTGGCCTACAAATTTTTATCTAGATGCTTTTGTAGGAAAAAAAATATATAATATATTCAGTTAGGATCAATTAAATACCTTGCTAAAGCAAAAGATGCTCTGAGAAAAGATGAAGGTTCTACATGATACATAAAATAAACAAGAAAGCCCTACTGACTTGTGTCTTTACAGGAAGCCAGTGAGCTCAAGCAAATATTTTCTGGCTCTTTTGTTAATTACAGTAGCAAAAACTAAGTTTTGTAACCCAGCAAAACAGCACTATGCAGTTTGTTCAGCAGGTTATTTCTCATGTAGATCAGGAGAAGTGAGGATCAGGGTAGAAAATGTTCTTTAACTGAAGCTGTATAAAAAAGATTCCTAAAGAAAGAATTGGACTGCCGAGTAACAACTGAAGAAGAAAAAGACTTGCAGTAGATGGTACAAGTGTAACTTTGGACTCATAATTGTCATCAAAAGTAGTACCTTAACATTTTTCCCTTTCTTGTTAAACCATCAGTGATGCCAAATTCGAAGTTGAATTTTTAAACTATCAAACTGGTCTTAGCCTGTCTAGTCCTCTACATACTTATTACCCCACACCCTTAATTGTAATGAGCTTGAAAGAAGAGCTCTTTAAATCTAATTAACAACTGGGTTACAGGAAAGCTTGTTAATACAGACTAAGTACAGGAGTCAGAGAGAGGCAAAATAATTACACAGTCAAATATAACTTACCCGTAGCATACCCATTTGTGGTGGTGTTCCACTAAATAATTAAGGAAGGTACCAAATAATCCCAAGTAACTATAAGGTATAGTTGAAGGCCAAAGTGTTACCCACTGGAAAAAAAAAAAATAAAGTTATCTTACTTCAAGGTAGAAGTACTATCAATTTAACCTTCAAAATAGCTTTATTTTTGAGCCCCATGAGTTCAGAGCTCATTTATTCATAGTACTTAAGTTCTTTCACTCCATTAACCTTGTCCAAGGACCATATTCTTCCAGTAGCCTTTGAAAGATTCCAACTAGGAAATTTCTATTCCTTGACATACCAGATGCCAAGGGGATAAGTTTAAGGTTGCTGTCTGGGGACCAAGAGTGCATCTGCACATTAAGTGGTATTTAAGTTTGTAAGCTCATTACCTATTAGACATGGAAGATGCAAAACCTACATTGTCTTTGTCCTGAAGAAGTTAATCTGAGGCAAGTGACCTGAGGAGGCCAAACCATGAATACACTGTTTAGGAGGAATAACTATCTAAAACTAGGGGATCAATCTTTCTTCTTTCATTCCCTAAAAAAGAAAATGTCAGATTTTGGTTTATTTTTAACAGGGCACAGAAGAAAGCTGAGCAGGAATCCCAAGACCAGAGATGCAGAATTTCCTTCCTGGTTTCTTTCTCATGTCACAGAGCTGTCCACAGTGTTTAGCACTGTGCATGCTGATTTCCACAAGCCAGGAAGAGGAACAGGCAGTGAGGGATGAGCTTCGCACTTCAGAGGCCACTGGGGACCTAAGGTAAGTGCCAGGCCAAAGTTCACACTGCCTTACCTTGCTTCTGCTATATCAACACTGCAGTTTCTCACTATATGTAAATTTAGCTATGCCAAAGATTTAAAGCTCATTCTGTTTCTTGAAACAGCCTAAAAATTGTTTTGTGAGTGGCTTGACGTGCCTTGACTATAATTTTTACAGTGGTGGTTCCCAAGTTTAGAAAATCTGTGCAAACAGAAAGAAAATCGCAACGTGTGAAAGTCAAGGGACGACTTTCATAAACTTGCCAGATACATCAAAAAGCCATTAATATCCCTGCTCCAGTAATCCAAACTAACTTGGCTGAAGTCTGTTTTTGGAAATTAACACAACGTGGTGACTGAACTCTTGTGTTTTCCAACACCACCAGTTCGTACAGCCTGCGCCCAAAGCCCTCCCCTGCAAATGCACCTTAGGGAGTGACATGTCCCCCAGCTGTCCCGGAGCGGGCTGTGCTGATGCTCGGTGCCCCAGCTCCCAGTTCTGGCAATGCTGCAGCCCCTTTCCCGGGCACCTGCCCCTCAAGCCCTCGCTGCTGCCGCGCCCGGGATGCTCTGACGGGGCCCGGGACGCGCCCCCAGCGCCACGGCCTCGCTTCCCTGCGCAGACCAGCTGGTTTCTCCCTCCCTCTGGCCTTCCTCCATGGCTCTGTCCAGCCTCATCCCGCCTGGCCCAAGCAGCACCTCCAGTTTCCTTTTTCGCCCCGTTTATTTTAGGGAGCGGCGTTTCCGCGGACACGGGGACGGTGCAGGGAACCTGTTCCACGCACCCCGCGGTTTCTGACCCATCTCCCTCCCTCCCTCCCTCTCCGCGCCGCTCCTTACGCCGAGGACGACCATGCCGAAGATGATGGCGACCATCCAGATGAGCCGGGAGCGCTGGAAGTGGCAGCTGCCATCGCGGCCGCGCTCCGCCGCTGCCGCCGCCATGCCGCCGGGCCGCGCTGTGAGCGGAGGCCGCGCCGCCGCCGCTAAGGCCGGGCTGAGGGAGGCGGGGCCGGGGCGGGCCCGGCGGGCGGGGGCAGCGGCCTCGCCCAGCGCAGGGCGGGCACTGCCCTCGCGTCCGGGCGGGGAGCGGCCCGGCACCGATGTGTGGGACTGAGTGTCGCCTCCTGCCCTTGGCCTGTACAGGCCCAGGCTGGGGGCAGAGTGGCTGGGAAGTGGCCCAGCGGAGAAGGAGCGGGGGTGCTGCTCGGCACTGGCTGAGCACGAGCCAGCCGGGTGCCCGCTGGTCCGGGAAGGCCAATGCCACCCTGGCCTGGATCAGCAGTAGTGTGGCCAGCAGGACCAGGCAAGGGATCATCCCCCTGTACTTGGCACCAGTGAGGTCACACCTTCAGTGCTGTGTCCAGTTCCGGGCCACTCAGTTTGGGAAGGATTTTGAGCTGCTGGAATGAGTCCAGAGAAGGGCAGCCAGGTTGCTGAGGGGTCTAGAACACAAGCACTACAAGGAGCAGCTGAGGGAGCTGGGGTTGTTTAGCCTGGGGAAACCTTATGCCTTTGTACAACTGCCGGAAAGGAGGGTGTGCCGGGTGGGAATTGGTCCTTTGTCCCAGGCAGCCAGTGGCAGGACAAGAAGACATAGTCTAGAACCACACTAGGGCAGTTTGGGGTGATTAGACACCGAAACGGGCTGCCCAGGGTGGTGGTGGTGTCAGCGTCCCTGGAGGTGTTTAAGAAAAGACTGAATGTGGCACTCAGTGCCATGCTCTAGTTGACAAGGTGGTGTTTGCTCACAGATGAGGTCTTTTCCCACCTAATCGATTCTGCGATTCTGTACCGAACGCAGCATGGAACAGCACAGAAGCTGGAGTGAGCTTTTCAGCTTGACTCGTTGCTGCTTTCCTGCAGGGTTTGCCCAGGGGTGAGGAAATGCAAGAAACGGGACAATCGCAGCAGGTGCGGCCCGCGCTGCGCCCCCGGCTCCCGGGCAGCCCTGGCCCGGCCCGCGCCGCAGGGACCAGAGCGCCCTCCCGTGGCCGCGGGGCGGAGGCGGCTCCCGGCTGTCCCCGGTGGCCCGGAGCGCGCGGGACTGTCCGGGCACAGCGCGCTGTCCCTGCCGCAGCTCTCCCCGGAGCGCAGACTGCACCGGCGCTCGCTCCTGGGCGAAAATAAACAGCTATTGGCCTTCCCACCGCTGGGCACTTCAGTCGTTACCTAGAACACCACAGAGTGCCTTCCTTTTTGAAAACTGGCGATTCAAAGCGTATTAAGTCCAGCATTTTCTAACCTGTGCCCTTTTGGGAATGTGCCCTTGGGAAAGGTGCTTAGGGGTAGAAACGTTGAGGGGTGGGTTGGGCGGGTTTGTGCTTTCCTTTGAGCTTTGCTACTCGTTTGCTTGGCATGACTGACAGTGTAGAGACGCTGTAAAATGTTGGCTGTGCTCTTGTTTCTCCTTGCATGAAAGCTAAACACGCTGCTCCGTTAATTATGTGTTAATGACATACCTGTGCTTTCCCCGCCCCCCTTTTTTTCCTCCTTTTTTCTGGGATGTTCTTTGGCGATTACAAGAGAGTTTGGTAAAAAATCCTGCTGTGCTAAAACTGTTGCTGGGAATCCCCTCTACAAAACCCAGTGAGGCTGGCTATGTGAACTTAAACCTGATTCATAAATTTCCCTGTGTTGCTTTGCTGATGCAGGAGAGAAGAGTGTGTGGCCCCACTTACATCTTAGTATCTGGGAGAAATTTCTGAAATTAAACTTTTTGTGTGGTTTTTTTTTTTTTTCTCCCGGGTTTGTTCGGTATGCTTTGCTTTGGTTTGTTTTTTAGTAGCCCGTTTGTTAATTTCTTCCTCTTTAGAACATTCTACACAATTGCTTCTCCAAAGGTGGAGCTGAGCTCCTGATCCGGGCCGAGCTGTGTGGCAGGAGAGCCTGCGAATGGCTCGCACCAGGAGAGCCCACCGTGCCCGGCCCAGGGCCATCCCCGCGGTGCCAGCCAAAAGGCGGCCGGGGCTGCAGGGCTGCGCTCAGGGCAGGGCTGCGCTCAGGGCAGGGCTGCGCTCACTGCAGGGATGAGCTCAGGGCAGGGCTGCGCTCAGTGCAGGGCTGCGCTCAGGGCAGGGCTGCGCTCAGTGCAGGGATGCGCTCAGTGCAGGGCTGCGCTCAGTGCAGGGATGCGCTCAGTGCAGGGATGCGCTCAGTGCAGGGCTGCGCTCACTGCAGGGATGTGCTCACTGCAGGGATGGTGGTGGCTGCAGAGGGCGGTGGATGCACAGCAAAGGCACGGGCTGTCAATACCAGCCGCTGCTGCTGCATGTGCCTCTTTAGACTGGCCTGGGTGGCCAGGTGGGGTCAGACACCGTGTCCTGTCACCCGTACTGCCACACTCCAGTGAGGACCGCCCGCACCATGGGCAGAGGATAGGGAGCTGGCTTATTTTTGTTTCTCTGCTGCCAAAAATAATTGATATATCTTTTTATTAAGTGATATTCTTCCAGCTTCACGTGGGGCAGCAGCCCCCACTCGCTGCCAGCCCTGTTGACTGTCATGGGCAGCTCTACCAGCCCTGGCATCTCAGCAGCCTTGGACCTGAATGTGAAATAGTTCATGAAGACAGCTCCCTGCTCAGGCCTTTCTTGGGGGCTGGACATGCAGACATTCCATTTCTGATACAGGACAGTGTCTTTGACCTGACTTTAAAAGAGGCTATTTCTCTTGACAAAGAGAAGAGTCTTTAGAGTATTTAAGAAGCTGAATATATGTCCAGTTGTAATAATTTAAAGCCAGAAGACCTGTAGCATCATCTAGTCTGGCCAGCACATGCCATTAAATATTACCTTGTTTCTCTGAATAGAGGTCAGTGACTTGCACTTACAGGACACGTTTCAAGGGGCATTTTGTCTTACCTTGAAGGTGTCATAAAACAGAGAGTCCACAGCTTTCAGTGATTCATCTTTCATGTTTCTTAGGTGCTGTTAGATATACCTGATGACTAATTTTGAGGGAGTCATTTCCCAGAGTAGCTGAAAAGCTTGCTCTATCATATTTTGCAAAGGTTTGCAATTCTGCCCTCATATTTTTGACAGATTAGTTATCTTTGTGGCTTCAGCATTGGAAATGTTATTTGTCACTGAACTGCATTTATTGACAGGTATAATCTAAACTGGAAACAACAAATCCCAAACACTGTTTTGTGAATTATTGAAAAAAATGCAGAACAAATTCCCTTTGCTGAGTTTACAGAAAACAAAACTATTCTACCATAACTTCTGAGATTTCTACTTTGGAAACTGTTGCCTCTTCAGTTTAGAAACATTTGCTATCTCTAACTTAGAGATATTGGCTATCTCACTTCCATCGGGAAGTACAAAGGGTATTTGCCAGGTAGTCGGCCTCTTTTGTTTGGTGTTCTCCGTGGATGCCAGAGAATAGATAGAGACACATTAGCTCTTCCTCGTCTTTTAAAATTCCTTAAAAAAAAAAAAAAAGGAGGAGGGGGAGGGAGGATTAGTTCAAATTCAGAACAAATTTTATGGCATGAGTCATCATGCTAGAGCCAGTGAGGTGACTTGTTTAAACAGCAACTTTCTTTATAAGGATTTAGGGATTGGGCTTTTCTTAGGAAGTTACTTGGAAATAAACTGGAGCCTATTTTAAACTGGATTTGAAGCTGGTATAAAAGAGATGGGATCCATTCAGGGAAAGTCACCTAAGGAAAGAAAATTATCAACGGGACTTTTTTATTAAATCAGAGCTAAATGGCACAGTGCTATAATGAAACCACTGCAAGCAATGTCTGGTTCCTAATGTAGCTAGTTAACCTGTCATTTCTAATTTTTACTGGGGACTCAGAATTGTATCACCTTAATCTTTTAGTTCTAAGACTAGAGAAGCTAAGGAAAACTATGGTGTCTTAAAATACTTTGTGTTGCAATTTGACAAGCATTAAATTTTTAGGTTAATGGACAAGATTTTCAACAGATTCCTGTACAGGAAATGTTGAGTGTAATGAGATGTGCATAATAGGAAACAATGTGCTATAGTAATTCTGTTTGATACTGTGGTGAATAGCCTTTGCAACTTGGAGTGATTTAACCTTTGCATAAGTCTGCTGAATCCTTCTCCTTTGTCATTGGATTCCTTGGGTGTTTGATAAAACTACTTCTCTTCTATCATATTTTAAACACAATTATGAGCATAATTCAAGTCTTGGAGATTGTCAGCTATAAAGGTCCCAGCTAAATACTTTATTCTTTGCAAAGATTAAGAACTTATAGGTAAAACCTATAAATATATGAAATTCTCATTGATTTTACTACAAATTCAGTTTGTGCATTTTAGTGGTGAATTTATGTCAGAGTTCCATATGCTAATCCTAACAATATCACTGTGGGTTTTTTTTTTTTCTCTTATTAAAGAGGAAGAGGAAGGTGAAACAGCCATCTCTATCATGATATGCTTCAACCAACATTGCCTTAATAAGCCTTTGTCAAGAGACAGCCAAGGCAGTTTGAAGTCCAGGTTGCATAGAGAGCTTCAGTTTTGACCTCAGCTCTGCAGTTTACAGTTCTCTACTTGTTTTTACTCATATCTGCTGGAAGTCAGTAACTTGAGTCCTACTGAAAATATTTTGTGGACATCTCTGATGTCTTTTTTTATTATGTGAGGTAGCTTAAAAAATGAAATATTAAGAAGTAACAAGTCCATTTGAAATCTCAGTTTATAAATGTTGGATTTATGCTACATGGATCTGATGGAATTTTAAAAATTGGATATGAATGGACTACAAGCATTTTACAAGATTTTTTTGAAGGTATGGGAGCAAAGAAAGATTTTATGTCATTTGGGGAGGGTATTTAATAAAACTGAATGTACTTTGCAAGGATAAATTGTGACAGACAGCCTTATTCATATTGGTAATGTTGGAAAACCCTGAGCAGCTTAGAGTATTCAAAAACATCTTTCATACAGATCCAGTGCCCTGACTCTGCACTCCTACAGCACATACACTGGTTATAACAGGATGAAGGACTAAATCTCTGTTTTGATGCCTTGTTCTGGCCTTTAACCACTTCATGACAGTGCATGTGTATTTTAATACACAGTGTTTGGAATCTGACACTATTTCTTCTTTCTCTCTGAAGGAACTCCTCTTTATTAGTGCTTCCTACTGGGAAAGACACTGCCTTATGTTGCCAAGGGGTATGGCAGTAAACACAGAGTGCAGTGTTGAGAAAAATGAAAGGCTTCCACTTAGTTTACTGTTCTTGAGGGTCCATTGGGACCAACTAATGGATCTTTTTTGTGCTTCTCACTTAATGAATAAGTCATATCAATTGACACAGTTTTATAGTCCTGAATATTTTTTCCTATATGTCTGGAATAGGAATATTGTGATGGAAAAACTAAATGCAGTAGAAAAAAGCCAGCACAGATCTAGCAAAGAAATGGGGTCACTCACTAGCAGATGGTGAGATAGGTGGGAAGCATGTTTCATTACAGCCACATGGGTGGGGATGTTATTTGGGAGATGAAGAGGAATAGGATTGACAAGGGAGGTTAGAGCAATAGTTCTTTAAACAGGGAGGAGGAGACTCCAGACAACTTGTCTCCAGTCCCAGCAGACTAGCCTTAAGGCCAAATTCACTCGTCCTTAGGTGACTATTATCATAATCAAGTTCAGCAGACTGCCATGTTGAGATCTGTTGTATTTCTATACTATCATGTGGTGTGCTTGGATTCTGTCAGCACAAGAAGAAGATAGTCCTTTCCTAAAACATCTGCAGTTCAGAGGTCTGATCCTGTCAGGTCTGAGAGTCCAGTAGTGCTTCTGGAGCTGATCAGTCACAGGATAGGTCTGCAGTTACATCAACAGCTCGGGTGAGGACGATGACAGACGCTTTGTCACAAAGGAAAGGAGACAGGGAAGGATGTGGCACAGAGTACAGGGAAAAGGATTACCATAAAATAAGGTAGCCTGTGAGCCTGACTGTACTGGGCATGAAATACCACCACATTTAAAGGAAATCATCTTTGTCTCAGTGGTGCTGCAGCAAGCGAGGGCTCCCAGACTGAATTGTGCTCAGTAACCTCTGGAGGCCCAGGCTGGATTTCTGGAGGATATTTTATCCACGATTTTTTGATGTTTCCTGCAGCAGGATTTTACTGACCACAGGTTTCCTACTGCATGGCTGTGTGGCTTTTCTACTACTTTTCTTTCTACTGTGTGTTCAATGGGGTCAAGAATACTGTTAATCTATTCATTATGCTTATTGAACAGGGAAATCCTACTCCAGCCCATTCCTGCACTGGTGCAGACTCTGCTCTGCTGATTTGTCCTTCCCTGTGGTCATCCTAACCCTTTACAGACTCAGGCTCAGCCTATCCAAACTGCAGATCAGTGTTATGTATGGCTGTGGGAGGCAGGTCTGTCCCACAGAACACAGATTTTTCCTCCACCAGAGCAGGAGACATTGTATTGCATGAGGCTGGGGGCACTGATCACCACTTTCCTAGCTATCCTGCATCCATCTTCTAAGACGTTTTTCCTACTGCCCAGAAAAAATGAACAGTGTTGAGTACTGCTGGGCTACCACTTCATAAAATGCACAATTTTTACAAGTACTTTAGCTTTGGTATTATATAGGGTTTTACTACCTTTAAAATTTAAGGCTGCCTTCTCCTTGACAGGGATGACAATTTCTTTCCAGATTGCCACAGGACTCAAAAACTCACCAGCAGGCAGCATAGTGACAGTACACGTAAGGAACTGTTTTCAGGTTTCACAGCAGATTACCATTACAACACAGAAATGAGATTTTGGAGTTTGATAGATAATTCCATGAGAATGCAAGCTCAGTGAGGGTGAAAAAGACAAAGCAAATGTTAGCTGTTAGGAAAGCACTGGGAAAAAACCTGCACATTACCTTTATAATAGTTAAAACCCTATTATTCCTGTACATCTTAAGTTCTGAGAGTTCTGAGAGTCACTCTATCTTTTTTTTTTTTTATGAAGGATACAGTATAACCAGAAAAAGCTCTGGAAAAGACAACGTGAATGAGGAAGGCATGGAGCAGCTAGCATGAAGAAGATTTCAGTCTGGAAATGAGGTGGCTGAAGGTAGAGAGTGAAGGGGTTTCATGACAAAATGGTCTGTGTGAACTGCTGGAATCAGTGAAGGTCACTCCACATTCTTGGGTGGGCAGCAGCAAGCACCAAGTGATTTTAGCAAGTTACATGTTCAGAGCACAGAAAATTAAATGTTGTTTCACATGACAAGTCCTAGTGAGAGGATGCTCTGGAAGCTAAAATTTTACATACATTCAGAGAAAGAATAAATTCACAAAATAGAAACTCTGGGCTGAAAATGACCAAGGTCTTCATCATAATTTCCAAGTAAAAGTACCAGTGTGTAATTTACTGAGCTGGTTATAGATTCTTACCTTCCCATGGCAGATATCCAGTTTTCATCATTGGTGAAGAGTTAAATATCAGGTGAGACAGACATTCAGTCTTTTTTTATTATTATCCTGGATTTCAGAGCATTAGAATCAGTCACATAAACTATCTAAATTATTTCATATATTTATTCAAATATAAGAAATACTGAAGTGGAAAATTATTTCAAATTATCTGAAACTGGCCTAATGCCTTTTTTCACCTTGAAATATATAGATTTTAGTGTGAACTACAGCAAGACTAGTATGTCCCAAAAGTGCATGGTGTTTTCAGCAATATTTTTTGCCTCTGCCTTCAGGCATTAGAAGCAACATTTATTTCTGGTAGGAGAAAAGTCTAGAGCAATGCCTTGGATTAACAAAGCTGTTTACTGTTAGGGAAAGTTCAGTGTTGGTGGCAGCTCCCTCAAGAGCCAGTTCTGGACTGGGGAATGAATACTCTTGAAAAGCAAGGATTGTCATAAATTTTGCCTTCTTTTTGCTCAAGGTGCAAAATGTGCCTCCATCCTGCTTATCCTGCTGGCACCCCATGGAACTGGACATGTCTGGACACTGAACTACTTTTCAAAGTAAGTGGGGCTGCTGGAAGTGCTCCTTTCCCTGAGGAACAGGGGACAGCACAACCATCACTTGTCTGCTCATGTTCCTGGGTGCCCCTGGCCATGAGAGTACTGCCCATGGTATGAAATCTTTGTGAATGAGAATCCATGTCCCTTTGCTGAATTCCACCGTTTTCCATTTGAACATGAAATCTCTTTGCAATTCTCCCGGGTTCCTTTCTGGCATTTTTATTTCAACGATGTAAGAGCTGCCTGTTACTGCCAAGCCCATAATTAAAGCAGTGTTGACTGGTAAGTAATGGGCTGCAAAAGGTGTATACCAAAAGATAATTAAAGACACATTCCAGATAAGCAGGGCATGAACATCCTTTTTATGAGGTGTTAATGTCCGAAGACCAACTAGTGAAATTGATCTTGACTCCTCCGGGCTGAAAGTTCTGCTCAAACATCAATAGCTTTGTACTGCCCTGGAAAATGTTTGATGTAGGGATTTCTGAAGGGTGTTTGTCCTAAGACTCCCCAGGCAGGCGCCTGCTGACAGGGCCCTGCTGCACTGGGTGATTCAGCATCCCAATCACGCTAGCACGGCTTTGGGGCTGCTGGCAGCTCCTGACATGAGCGCTGCTCTGGAGGGAGAGAACAGAGCTGCCTCCTGTGCCCTGCATAGGATTGGTGCAAACCTTTTTTCGAGAGCCATTTTAAAGAGTACTGAGGCTAGTCCTTGTCTAATAATGATGTTGTTGCTCCTAAATATACTTTACTTGCATATCCTTCATTTCTGTTCTATTCTCAGAATATCCCACCTGTGATTTGGATTCCTCTGTAGATGCACTTGTATCACAAAGGGCATAAAGGAACCCCGGCAGAATGGGTTTCCACATTTGGACTCTACTAGCAAAAAATCTAAAGCACAATTCCGTGGATTTTTGTGGAAGTCTGAAGACAATCTATGAACCAAAGAGTTGCTGGTTTTGTTAAGCATGCTGCTTTGGGTTTTCCTGCTTCTTTTCCCACACTTCTCCCATTTCTCTATTTGTGAAATGAATCAAAAGTAGGGGTCAGAATACTATTTTTCATCTGCAGCTGTGGCAGAAATTAGCTCTTATGTCAGGCCAAGTCCATATGCCTCAGCAGAAAAGGAGGAAAAGGAGGGGGAGGCAACGATTGTCATCTTCTTTCCTGGAATCTGACTTAAAAACAAAACTCGCAATCTCTATCGATTAGCATTGCAAAGAAAATCTCTGAAAATGAAGGGTGTAAAGAGGCTGCCTGACAGAGTTCCTCAAACAATAACTCCGGGAAGTGTGAACTACTCTCTCTATGCTAGGGGATGTTAACAAAAGCTGTTCTATTTGAGCCGAGCTAGTAGTGATGGACAGGCACTGTTAGCAAGCACTGCAAGTCTGTGCAAGCCTCTGCTGGCTCCTTCTTATCTCTTCTGCACTGGCTCTGTCTATAAGGTGTGTATGTGGGTGTTGGAGGAGGTGGTTTCCCTGTTCTTTTGAGCTCGGTATTGCAGGCTGCCTACAGGGGCAGCTTTGTGTTGTAGTTCATGCCATGAGATGATCTTTTCTGCCATGAAAACTGGAAATCCAGAAAGAAAATTTTGAGCATTTGTTCCAGCATTCCCTCTGTGCAGACTGAATGAGTAATCTCTCTTTGTACTCTCCAAACTTCCTTGGTATCCTTGGTCCAGTGTAGCATGTACCCCATGGACAGTGGTACTGGAATTGCAGAGATGGAAAGGTCAGGTGCAATTCCACACTTTATTGAGCCAGTTCAAATTGAGGCTCCCTGATTCTCTCTTTCCCTTTGCCCCTGTGCATCCCTGTCCCATGCTGATGCTTGTATTAAGTTCACCAAAAACAAAACTGGCCAAAAAAAAAAAAAACCAACCATGAGCTTTGCTAGCCCAGAGTGCACTGGAGATGGTTTGTGCATGACTGGGTGCAAAGCCCTGTGAGGACTTCATGGCAGCTAGAGGTGAACCCTGCATGCCTAGAACAAGAATTAATAGCTGAAGCTGAATTTGCTGTAGTGAACACAGTCAATAAAACTACACCCCCAAGATTTATAAGTCTGCTTATTGTATCTGAGCACTCAGATACACATGCACTTCTGCTTGAAAATGTTATTTAGGCATAGTGGTTTCTGAGCCTTATGGACCAAGCTGCTAAAGGAATCCGGTCTCTGGAGTACCAGACTCACAGGACTGACTGCCATCCCTGTGTGGAAGGACATTCATTTTTGTTGTGAAGCACTGTGATGGTGGTGTATGTAATGGTAAAACCCTTGTGCAGCTCAGCCCAGAAGTGGCATCATGGATGATGGGTGCACTGGTCCCTACAGAATGCAGACAGTGTGTACCAGCTCATACACACTTTGTCCCTGTGCCCTTCAGATTCACAGCAAGCTGGAATAGGTCCCAAGTTTGAAAAATGAATGGAGACAAGTTGAGATGAAAAACAAATGATGTAATGATGCTGCTGTTCTTGAACACCTTCAGTGACAGCCATTAGTGGCCTCATTTGACAAATTATTACACTGACTAATTGATTTGCTTTTCTTCTAACATCTAATCCTTTTCAGTGTTGCAACTGTTGCTCCCTCTAAGTCCCTTATGTCACTCTTGGCTCTCTTAAATGATATTTCTGGCCACTCTTCTGAATTAATATGCTGTTCATGATTTCACCTTGGGCTGATAGCACAGACCTTGCTTGTTCTGTACCTGACTTGGATGAGCAGAGCTGTCTGGAGGGAAAGAAAGCTGCCCCAGGAAGGGAAAACCTTTGCTGAGCTGTTCAGCATGCACTCCAGAGGGAGACTGCTCCATCTGACCCGGGTGACTTGAGTGTGCTGGGGGAGGCTTTGTCCTTTGCTGTGAACATTGGGTGTTGATGCAATGTCTAGTAAAGCCACCAGCATTTTATTTCCTGCAGTAAAGCTGATGAGAAATGTCCCATGGATGGGAATAGGAGCAGGGTAACCAATGGGGAAAACAAGGACTTGTCACCTGGGCGCAGGAAGCACTGGGATGGCTTGGCTTTAGGAGAAGGGTGGTATGGAGGCCTTCTTGCATTGGGGGAGCACCGGGTTTCCAGCAGAGCTCCAGGCCTGCAGTGCAGAGAGAAGGGGAGCTCCCTCAGAGGGCTGAACCAAAGGCAGAAGATTTCTTCATTAAATTATTTGCTCTCCATTTGAATTAAATAAAGGTGGATGGGTTGGTGGCAGCAGCGAGGACTTCGCTGGGAGACACTTTGGCTCCTTGGATGGGGCGAGCCCTCATTATGTGTATTTTGGTGATGGGATGACAATGGAGGTGTTGGAGACGGCTCTGAGTCACCCTCTGAGCCGCAGAGGGGCTGGCCCGGGTGGGTGGGGGTCGCTAAAGGTGGAGGGCTCTTAAGGCACGGAGCTGCCCGTGCCGTTACACCGCCCGCAGACCTCGGCCCGCATGGAGCTCGCCAGTCTGCCCCCGGCCAGCCTGGTCCCCGCCAGCCTCCCCTCCGCCAGCCTGGCCCCCGCCAGCCTCCCCTCCGCCAGCCTGGCCCCCAGCCCCGGAGCCGCCGGTGAGCCGCGCCGGGCGGGCATTGGTGTGGCGGCGTTGGTGGTGGCGGCGTTGGTGGTGGTGGTGGCTGCGTTGGTGTTGGTGGTGCCTGTATTGGTGGTGGCGGTGTTGGTGGTGCCTGTATTGGTGGTGGCGGTGTTGGTGTTGGTGGTGGCGGCGTTGGTGGTAGTGGTGGTGGCGGTGTTGGCGGCGTTGGGGCAGGAGGACGCTGCCGGCCCCGCTGACCGCCGCTCCCCGTTCTCTCCCCGCAGGCGAGCCCCGGGCGCGCCCCGGCGGCCCCAGCTCGGGGCGGGAGGGCGGCCGGCGCAAGCGAACCACCTTCAGCAAGGCGCAGCTGGAGCTGCTGGTCCGCGCCTTCGAGAAGGAGCCGTACCCCGGCATCGCCCTGCGGGAGCAGCTCTCCAGCCTCACCGACATCCCCGAGTCCCGGATCCAGGTGAGAGGGGCGCTCCGGGCAGGGAGGACGGGCGGGTGGCGGAGCGGCTTCCCCGGCGGCCCGGGTGCTCAGTGTCTGCCGGTCCCGTAGGTGTGGTTCCAGAACCGGAGAGCCCGGCAGCTAAACCACAAGAAGAGCGAGGCCGCCGCCTACGCCAGGCCGGGCAAGCCGAAGCCGCCCCGGTGCGCTGGGCAGGAGCGGCCCCGGGCGCAGCAGGGCCCGGGCACAGAGCGGAGCCGTCTCTGCCCGCAGCCGGGCCTGCCTGGAGGGAGCCAGAGCTTCGGAGGGCAGCCGCCGTTCTACTCGGGGCAGCTGTACTCAAGGCTCGACATGCATTTCAGGAGCTTGGATAACAGTTTTGGGGCGCTGGGTCAGACCCCGGCTGACTTCGGCTTGGACTGTTCGGGAAGAGGGGTCCCACTAGGTGCGGGAAGCGGGGGGAGCGCCCCCCCGTTCTCGCTCCCTGTGCAGCAGGCACAGGAGTACCCGCACCTGAAGAAATCCTTCCCTGAAGGCTACTACTCAGATGCGGATGGTTTCCAGCCTTGTACAGATCACCAGTACCCAGCACCTAAAGAGAACACGTACAGGAAGCCTGCCCTAAACTACTTCAGTGCTAACCAGGGCCTGGGTGTTGAGAACTGTTTGTATGCCAAGTCAAGCACTTCTCCCTTTGGGAATGTCTCCACTTGCAGTTTTGATGGGGGGGAACCCAAGCTTGAGCCTGAGCAGATGAGGCACAGTTCACCTCTGCCTGCAGCTACAAATGCTAGTCCTCCTTTGGTAGTTCCAAATCATGAAGGGGGCTATCAAAGGGCATTTGCCACTCCAGCCCCATTGTATGAGCAGCAGCTGCTGGAGACAGTTAATGACTATGACTCTCATTGGCTGGGCATGAGAAATGAAATTTTGGGAATAGGCTTAGATTGGCTGCTTGAGAATGAGCAAAATGTAGAGCAAGGTCAGACAAAAAGTTACCTTTCTGCTTTTGGTGGCCAGAATTCAGTCTGTCATTTGGGTCAGACATGAAACTGGTAGTGGGTCCACTTGCCTGATGGAAAATGAATGTGATTTTTTTTCTCAGTTGCCAGTGTTGTCTGGAGTGGCTAGAGGTTTTGCAGGCCTAGGTGCAGAGTGCTTGCTCTGAGTTTTGTGCCCTGTATGGAAGGGAAAGAAAGATAAGCCATGTTAGCAAGGGCTATCTGAGCTGCCTCCCCAGCCCAGGCCATCTGTCACCACCCTTGCAGTATTCCTGCACGTGTTTGGTTATGGGCAGCCTGACACTAACCTGCATGCACAGACTGATCTTCACAAGTGTGTCAGCACTGAAGAGCTCTCTGTGTTCAGACTGTGCTGGATTTGTTCTGCCAGGAGGTTTAGCACTATGGTGGTGTTTTTGTGGCCTTACTGTACTGAGTTTGTTTCTATTCTGGTCATAATTCCGTTATTTTAACTTAAGGAATCTTAGATAACAGACTTATTTATAGTTTTTAGTTGAGAAAGCATTAACACAAGAGGGGTACAAGCATGTGAAAAGCAGCCTTGGTGGTGGCAGGGGACATCTCACTGGGTGTGTTTGCATTTTAGGTGTGTTCCTCATAAAGAACACTCACGGTCTTTTCCTGGGTACTTAATTTATAGTGTTTTCATTTAAAAATGACCACAGTCTTTTAAAAGGCAATATTTTTGTGATTTTCTTTTGTGTAATTTGCTTGCAAATTGTTGGTTTTTGTTTGGTTTTTTTTTTTTTTAATTGTGATTGTCTAGTTGCCAAATTAAGGTTTTTTTACTTTCATGAAATTGTAGAATTGCACTGAGGAGAAAAAAATGTGTTTCATCTTCGTATTTGCACATTGAGCCTATTTTTAGAATTCTCAAGATCCATGGTTATCCAGAAGACCACAGTAATCATGGAAAGGTTCTTCACGTGTACCTCTGGAGAACTGCCATGGATGTGTGTTAAAGCAGTATTAGGCCTAGGATGCTGAAAACTCTACATGCAGATCTATTTTTGGGTTTAAAATGTGGCTCTGGAATATTTTAAAGTATGCTTAGATTGTAATACATTTGTTATTAACTCAATTAGTTTGTTTATAGAACAAGAGAAACAATAAAACTTAATCACAGACCATTATTTTATTTAATAAAATTGATATCCCTGAACAAACTGTCTATGGAGGTGTGTACACAAGAAGTCCAGAAAATTAGTCCACACTTTTGTCAGTAATTTTTATCTGGCTATAACTTTTCTGCCTTGACCTAGAGGATTGGAACAAGCTCATGTATTACAGAACAGCTGTATGGCTTCAGACAATAGCTGCAAGGCACTTTGAACACAAGTTGTATTTGAGAATGAAGGACAAAAAGATGATTGTATTTATGATTGTATCTATGACTCTTTTAGTAAATTTTTGAAAAAAATGCATTAAGACTTATTTATTTACATATACCCTCTCCCTCCCTATACAATACCTTTTTGATGAGAATGCTTATACCTAGGAGGTACTTCCACAGCAATGGTACAGTAATCTCCCCTGGACTTGCCAGCATCTCTGCTGTCATGATCAGGTGATGCTGGGGCAGGAACCAAATGTGTTCAGTACTTGAACTACTCTTCTACTGCCTGTAAAATACTCCTGTTTATAAAAGAAGGGAGGATTTTACATAGTAAATATTGAAAAATGTATTTTCCACGTAACTTGTCAAAGAGATAGCGAGGACCCAAATTCACCAATGTCACTTTTAGTCAGGTTGGGCTAATTCACTGCAGGGTGTCCCGAGCTCCTCCTTATGCGGGAACCTGCAATCACATTCCTTTCTTCACAGCCGCCTCCTCCAGTGTGACAGCGTGACAGCCACGGCCCCGCAAGCCCAGCGGGAAGGCATTTGCCTGGGAGGCAGGATGGGGCGGCAGCAGCACGGAGGGAGCAGCTCACGCCCGGACACCTCGTTAGCAGTCCTGCCCCTCGCTGGCTCTGCCATAAGGAGCATCACCCCTGGCAATAGGGCTCTCCGCTGAGCAGGGTGTGCACCTACAGCGCACCTCACGGGGACCGGCCTTCAGGCGGGGCACAGAGCTGAAATAAAACAATGGCTCACTTCTCACCCGGGTACCCTGCCCTCTGCATGCCTGGTCATGTCCCTGTGGCTGCAGGGCTTGGTACCTGCAAAACGCCTCCCCGAGTTGTATTAGCGACGGGAGGAGAGGACACAGTGTTAAGCTGCAGCAGGGGAGGCTTAGGTTGGAAATCAGGAAACATTTCTTCATAGAAAAGGCGATTAGACATTGGAATGGGCTGCCCGGGGAGGTGGCGGAGTCCCCGTTCCCGGAGGGTTCAGGAGCGCGGTCCTCAGTGCCCAGGCGGGGCTGGCACGGCGGGGCTCGGTCATGGGATGGCCTCATCACCCCGGGGCTCAGGGCCGAAATCCCCATTGTTCCTGTCATTCTTTGATGAATTCCGTCAGACCTCACTGCACGGAAAAGCTCTTCATAGGTTTTACCCTCTGACTTGTTCATCCTCCCATAGTGCTTGGCAAGGATTGATTTTTTATTTTTCTCGCAGTAATTGCTGGGGCCGCATCTGCCAGTCTGTGCGGGGGCTGCCCCGAGCCCGCGGGCACCTGAAGGTTCCCACGCCTCCTCCGCTCCGGGTGCTGTGGGGCCGGCCCCGCCGGGCAGCTACCGCGGGCTTTCACAGAGCTTCCAGGGCAGTCATTTATTCCTCAACACGCGCACAGGAGCCGACTCCCGGTCCCGTCCCGGTTCCCGGTGCGGGCTGCGCGGCGCCGCCGCCACTCTCCCGCTGTGGGACACGTGTGCGCCGGCAATAGCGCTCCGCCGCCGCCGCCGCGCACGGAACTCCGCGCGCAGCCGCTGTTTCCGGGAGGGCAGCTCCGCAACGGAGCGGTAGGTGCGGGCACACGTGGGCCGGGCGGTGGGGCCGGGACGGGCCGGGGGACAGCACCCGAACCGAGGGGACAGCGCGGGGCCAGGGGACAGCACCCGATCGGGGGGAACAGCGTCGGGCCAGGAGGAGAGCGTCGGACCGGGCAGGACAGCGTCAGACCGGGCAGGACAGCGTCAGACCGGGCAGGACCGGGCCTACGGCCCGCACGGCCCCGGTGAGTGGTGGCTGCTCGTGGGGAGGGGCCCCGCCGCCGGACCCCTTGGCGAGCTGAGGGTCCGCGGTGTGCCCGGCAGCTCCCCGCCCTCAGCCGTACCGCCGGGGCGCTGCCGGCCTCCCGGGGCTCCGGGCTGGGAGTGCGGGGCGCGGGGGCTGCCGTGCACCGGGAATGGGCCCCGTGAGCGGGGTGCGGTGGTGCTTGCTCGGTGCTCTCCAACTGGTGTGCCGTGTACCCGTGCCCTGTGCTAACTGTGCTCTCCTCCTGTGCCAGCTGTGCCCGCTGTCACACGGAGGAACTCAGGATCCTGCTGGCTCTAAACAAGTGTTGAACCAGTAAGATGGAGGAAAAGGAGAAGAAGAAGCATCGTGCAAAGCATAGCGGGCCGAAGGCAGAGAAGAAAAGGAAACGTTATCTCAATGACCTGGGAATAGGCGATGAGGAGAATGCACGGAAGAGAAACCCCAAAGCCTTCACGGTGCAGTCCGCTGTGCGGATGGCCAGGACTTTCCATCGGTGAGAGTGGGAGCTGCTCCAGAGCCTGCCGAGGCGGCTGGAGGGGTGGGAGTTTCTGGGCTTTCTTTGTTACTTTGTGTAGACATACACAGACTGTGTTTTCACTGGTGTCTCTGCCTGGCATTCATCGTTCACCCAGTCACGCTGTAGTTTGTGCAACAGGAGTGGGGTGCTTTGTGCATCTCTGTTGCACTGTACACTCTGTTAATCCATAGAAAAGTATAGCTCCTTAGGCTCAGTGGGAGTTCCTGGTGTCTCTGCTTGTGCTCCATTTGTGCTCAAGCCTTAGCAAATACTGAAGACTTTCAAATAGTAAATGCCACTATCCATGGCGTTCCTGTGTTTATTTATTACAAATTTCTCCTCAGAACTCAGGATCTGAAGACTAAAAAGCATCACATTCCCGTGGTTGACCGGACTCCTTTGGAGCCACCTCCCGTGGTGGTGGTTGTGGTTGGCCCTCCCAAGGTTGGGAAGAGCACTGTGATAAAGTGTCTCATTAAGAACTTCACCAGGCAAAAGCTGGTTGAAATCCGGGGTCCTGTTACAATTGTTTCAGGTGAGAACAAAGATAGAAATGCAAATGCTTCTTTTGTGCTCCTTACTTGTCTTGCTGGGATGTGCTCATGTTCTCATGATTTTTGGTCATTTTGAAGATATTGTTTGGATGTGTGATCTGGCATATGTACAGTAAAAGAAGATTGGATCATTTTAAGTTAAAGAATTATAGTACAGTTATAAACAGGTAAAAACAGACACTTCTCTAGTGATGCATGTTGGATGATTTACATGCTAGACCAGAATCTGAGTCCCAGATACCCTGGAGGAACTCCAGGAATGTGACCTGAAAATAAAACTATTGCTTTGCTCCCTCTGTTGCAGTTTTTGATGCTTAATTCTGTTTTCAGGTAAAAAACGCCGGCTGACCATTATTGAATGTGGGTGTGACATTAACACAATGATTGACCTGGCTAAAGTTGCTGATTTGGTAAGTTAACCATGGAATGTGATTTCTCCTATAATTTATATTGAAAATACTACTTTTGATTGGACTGCACCGGTGTCTGGTTTCTCTACACATTTTTTGCTATCAAAGGCAAAACTGTCTTTGGTTTCAAAAGAACAAGACCTGAGCTCTTTGGCACACCTTATGTTCTGGAAACCTCAGGATTTCCTCATCCTGAGGGTGGGGGAAAGTAAAAGTGTGTGTGTGTGGTGGTGGTGGTGGGGAGGATGTGAAACAAGGGAAATGTTGCTGGGCTTCATTGCTAATGCAACTGGTAAACTTCTAGTGGAAGATCTTGTAACGAGCCAAGGTGACACAGTGACTTCTCATTAAGGGATTTGTTAAACCATATAAAATCTGAAAATGAGTTTTAGTCAAGAAGTTTTCAACTGATGTTCAAAGTGGAAGTATGTATCAGTGTACTAGTTGGGGTTTTTTTGCACCCTGAGGTCTCCATCTGTCTCCATCTATTTTGCAGTAATACAGCTGATTTCAGTGGAGTGTGGTCACTGTTGTAATTTACTTGCAACTTTTGGATCAAGAGATTACACCAACTGATCCTGGGGATCCAGTGCACGATTCCTTTGTTTAGAATTTTACTTTACATGTGGATTTGGAGTATATTATTCACAGCTGATTAGGTATTGGGATCCTTGTATAAGTATTAACTATGTAAATATCTAAATACATGTGTACACTGATCTGGATATTCTTCTACTTTTATGTTTTCTACTGAGTATGGGACATGTACCAAACAGTACAGATACATTTGCTGGTGGATGATTCAGGTTCTGTGTGCACATGGTGGTGCTGAGAATCTGTTTGGATTTGTTGTTAGGGGGCTGAGATTACATCAGTGCTTGAAGATCTGTCATCAGTTCCTGTATGCTTTAAGTTCTTTATTCTTAAAACCCTAAACCAACTTTGCTTCCATTTTCATGTGACTGTTGGCTGCTGTGTCAGTGCATTTTAGAATTTTGGTTCCTGAGAAGCTTAAGACTTTAAAGGTGTGGTATTTGAAATAATCTCATGTAGGCACTGTGGTATTGCTGTAGTGAAATGTGAATATTTTGTTTACAGGTTCTAATGCTCATTGATGCCAGCTTTGGATTTGAGATGGAAACATTTGAATTCCTGAACATTTGCCAGGTACATGGCTTTCCCAAAATTATGGGAGTTCTAACCCACTTGGACACATTCAAGAACAACAAACAATTAAAGAAGACTAAAAAGAAGTTAAAGCACAGATTCTGGACTGAAGTGTATCCGGTATGACATTTAACATTAATTTTTTCATATATTTTGCTTTATGGACGCTAAATTAAAAGTGGGTCAATACTTAAGTGTTTATTATATTCTTACATCTTTTAAATAGGTAAGTGAACAATGTTGATACTGTATCAGATTGTTTAATCTTTCTTCTGTTTGCTAAAATAGTTGTGTGATTATTCTCAATCCTGGTGTGATAAGATGCCTAATTTGCTACTAGGTCTGTTATGCAGGTGCTGTGCAAGGAGGATCTGCTTGTAGGTCTGTATGAGATCTTGAGGATGTGAATAGTTTTCCAATGAGATTTAAGGGACAATTTTCATGTTGAAGTAACCTGGTTAGTTTGATCTTTCAGAACCAGTTGTAATATAATTTTCAATTAAGACTTACAAATTATAATTGCATTAAATATGTACTTTTCTTGTTAGCTTTATGGGTATTAAATAGAATTTTTTATGTTTTTATGTCTTTTTAATATGCTTAGGGTGCCAAGTTGTTTTATTTGTCTGGCATGGTTCATGGAGAATATCAAAAGCAGGAAATTCACAACTTGGGGCGTTTTATCTCGGTTATGAAATTCCGGCCTCTCACTTGGCAAACGTCTCACCCATATGTTCTTGCAGACAGGTGCGTGTTTTTCTCTCTGTTCTTTATTCCCAGCATAGACAGCACCTTGTTGTTTGAAAAAGCTGTGCTGCTTGCCCTCAGCTCTGTGTGTGAATGGGTGTTTGGTGTTCCCTGAGTGGCTTTGGGAAGGGAAGGTGCCTCTGCAGTTCAGTTTTCACTTGTGTCAGGTCATGTACATGCCTCTGGTATATTGTAAATACATTTGAAACACAGGATAATTAAAATAATCCTGCTTGTTGATGAGTATACTGAATTTCTGTGCAAAAGAAACAGCATTCTAGTGATTAAAGAACAGTTGGTGAATTAGTCCTCTGAGTTCCCTGGAATATCCCTTCTGCTCCATCTCCCTGTATAGCATTTCATTCACAGTCTCTTTGGAACATGAAAGTAATCTTGATGGCAGCTGGAACATGAAAGTAATCTTGATTACCTCACCTTTCATATTTTATTGCCAGAATGCTTACAGTTATGACTAAATTCCCACAATAATCCAAGGTGCCTTGAATGAGCTTCTTCTTTAGCTCTAATTCTTCAGGAAAAATTGTCAGAGAGGTAGATAAGCATTGTGCAAAGACCTGCAAAATACATCAAGCAAAGAGAGGGAAAATGCAAACCCCACATTCTGTAGTATTTCAGTAACAATGTTTTAGGGTGCTCTAAGTGTTGCAGTTTCATGATTGTTGGGTCAGATTTAAACTGATCTGATGCCGGGTTGTGCCCCCATTCTCCTCCTTGGCTCTGTGTGCTGCCTACCCTGTGCAGTATAGAGAGGATTTCCCCTTCTCTGCCTGTAAACAGCCCCTCTTTTCTGTGGTAGCTTCTGTGTTGCTCACCAGCATTCTTAGGGAAAAGAAGGTGTTGTGTGGCTGCAGGGAATGTGACATTCAGCTGTTTGCCCTCTACCGGTGAACTTGATTAGAGGAGGGTTGTGTGTACAAAGCCGATAAAAGAGTAGTCAAAATGTGCTAAGAAAGCAGTACCTGCTCAGTGAAGTGGCAGTAAACCTTCTGGAAATTTGTTGAGCATCATTATACAGCTTTTAGAAAAGAATTCTAAAATGTTCTTAGAAGATCATTTTTTCCATGATTTTTTTCTTTCTTATGATAATTCAGTTTTGATTATTAGAGGCTGCAGATCATGCAGTGGCAGCAGTGATGTTCTCTTAAATTACCTTCTCTCAAAAGTTACCATTGAGACTCTGGATATTTTAACTGTTATTTTAAATGTTGAGTAGAATGGAAGAGCTGACAAACCCAGAGGATGTTCGAATCAATCCCAAATGTGACAGGAAGATATCACTGTATGGATACCTGAGAGGAGCACACCTAAAAAACAAAAGTCAAATTCACATGCCAGGTAATTTATCAGTTTAGAACTCTTTCTGTACTGATATGTGAAAAACAGCATAGCTGAAATTATTTGTATCTTTAAAGTATGTTATACAACAGATTTTTCACCTTTCTAAATGCCTGTTATGTTTTTGAAATTTTTTCATAATGCACGTTTTTGTGAAAATAAATCTTGTAAATAGTTTTGTTCTAAATTGTGCAGTTTTGTTGCACTGATAAACACATTATTCACAGTATTTAAAATTTTTTATAAGTGTTTCACTTTTAGAAAGTGCTTAAGATGTAAAACATATCAGCTCTAATTATGAAAAGTTAATTTAAATGATGTGAATTAGTAAATTATGTAATATATTTATTATGGTCAGAATTGAATAATTTAATATTTTAAGTGAATGATTAAATAGTTTAAATTAAGAAATACTGTGATAATAAATTTACAGACCTACTCAGAAAAGTGAGTTGCTGTTTTTGTCATTTGAAAACAAGCAAAGAAACAAACAAAGCTTTGCAGGATTCTGGTGAATTCATATATATTTCTCCGAGTTCAGTGGTAAGGCAGAGGAATTGGATATTTGGTACAGAGCTTCCTGTTGGTGAATCATTGTCTGTCCCCTCAGGTGTTGGAGACTTCACAGTGAGTGATGTGAGTTTCCTGCCAGACCCCTGTGCCCTCCCTGAGCAGCAGAAGAAACGTTCCTTAAATGAGAAAGAGAAGCTTGTCTATGCCCCTCTCTCAGGAGTTGGGGGTATTGTGTATGACAAAGATGCTGTTTACATTGACCTTGGTGGAAGCCATGCTCATGAAAAAGAAGAGGTAAAAGAATGCTGGTGGTGGTTTGAATGTTCTTGGAAAATATAGTTTTTATCCTTAAAGCCAAAAGAAGTGTTTAAAAATAAGCTTCTTTAAAATAATCAATCCTTATCTATCCATAGTGGGTAATTAGTTCTTTTCTCCTTCAGGGATTTCAGAGAAGGGATATTTCTATTATCTGTTATTGTACAAAACATTGGAAGATCACTTAATATTAAATACCTAAAGTTTGTGTAATAACTTTCCAAATATTGACCTAAGATTTATGAAATCTGGTGCTGGACTATTACTACTCTTACTTGCAGGGCATGATGATTGTTGGGGAAAGACTTAAAGGATTTGACTGGTCAAAGGGAGAAAAAAAAAGATTTATCTACAAACAAATTGAATTCAGTTTTTTTCCCCTGTATTGTGTTAAATGTTAAATATATTTGGGTCTGTAACAATGTGTTTGCTGGTGTTTACTGTAGTGGTTGCATACTGTGGAGGAGTCCCTCTTCAATTTTTCTTGGGTTGATATTACAGATATTCTTGAAATGTGAAGAGGGGAAGGGAGACCTTGCTATTCTATTCTGAGAAAATGTTTCTTTAAAATGCTCTGCAATTTTTTCTTGCATATGTGTATTTCTGCTAGTTTAGACTGATGGGTGTTATTAGACATTTGTTTATTCAACTTTATTGAAAAGTAAAAAGTCTTGTCTTTCCAGGAGGAAGTGAGGCCAAATCAGGAACTTGTTCAGAGCCTCATCTCCACACACTCAGCCATTGATGTTAAGATGGCATCCAGCAAGGTCTCTCTCTTCATGGACTCTACACCCTTGGGGTCAGAAGATGTAGGACAAGAGTAAGTTCTGAATGTTGAGCAGTGTTTGAGCATGAATGAATCTCTAATTTCAGGCTCTAATTTAGGAAGAATTCTCAATAGAGCACAGCCTGTAAAATGTCTGTTTCTTCCTCTTCTGAGATTACTCATATGCCACGCTGTATTTTGGGATAAAAGTAATTGGTACTAGAATGTTTTGCAAGCAGTGTAGGCCTGCCTTCCAGGAATTTCTTGCTGGTACAAATAACATTTCTGTTTTAATTAATTCCTTGGAAAATGAAGAAATTTATTGGAATTAATTTTGGTTATAATGTTCAATATTCTTGAATAAATAGACACTAAAGGATGCCAGTGCCTTTCTAATGGTCTATGTAACTTCACTTTCTTTGAAAGAAAATTTGTAGAACTGCTTAAAAATATTAACATGAAGCTTAATTCTTTCATTAAAATTTTCTTGTACTTCACCATCTTACCCCAAATGTGGTCTTTGGGAAAACAGGTTTGTGATGCCAAAAGAAGAGAGGCAGGTGGATTTGAAGAGTGGAAGAGTTCGTCGGAAGGCTGTATTTGAAGACGACGAGAAGGAAAATGATGATGCAGCAAGTGATGAGGAAGATGACCAAGAAGAAGAAGATGAAGAAGAAGCAGTGTCTGAAGATGGAAGTGATGGTGATGATGAAAATGATGCTGAGGAAGAAAGTGAGAGAATGCTCTTGCGGGAAGGGATGGCTGGTAGGAGAGCCAAGCGCCTGAAAACAGAGGTGCCTCAGGAAGAAGCTGTGAATGAGCTACCAGCATTTGCTGACAGTGATGATGATCTGGAGCTGAGCTCTGAAGAAGAAGGAGAAACTGCCCCTGAAGATAGTGAGATGGAGGAGGAAGAGGAGGAGGGGGACGTACAAAGGACTTGTGAAGATGAAAGCTCAGGTAGTGAATTTGAGGCTGCAAATAAGAGAGCTGAATCTAAGCAGTGTGATATGGATAGTGAACATACAGAAACAAAACCACAAATCTCAGTGCACAGCCCCAAAAGAAAAGCAGTGCTCACTACAGATTCAGGAAACTGCACTGCAGAAGAGGCATCAGAATCTGAGGATGAGAACTCTTCCCTTGAAGAGGGTGATGATGAAGGAGAATCACATGGGGAATTAGAAGCTGATGAGACAAATAGGAATGGATTTCAGCAGAGTAAAGCAAAGAAAGCTGATAGTGTTAGACATACCAAAGTTAAAACTCTAGATACTGAGGATGATGATGTGGAGAACCTGCTGAGAGAGGAAGAGGAGTATGAAGAAAAAATAGATCTTTCTGCTGACACAACAGGTAGACTATAACTGTTTAATTTTTACTGTCCACATAATTGTATTAATTGTTAAATGATATAATTAGTGAATAATCCTTAATGTTGCCTGTCATATATATATATATATATAAATGTGTATTTAGATATAATTCTTAAGTAGCAAAACTTCAAGTTAGGAAAGCTCGAAATACTTGGTATTAAGTCTTTCATTTACATTGTAGTATGCAGTGTCAAGTTTCCTTCCTCTAGAACGGAGGTGATTCATTTTATAAACAAAACTTCATTGATTTTGCATATACTTCTCTTTATAGCTGTGTGTGTAAAACAAATTATGATGCTCTGTTACATCTAGAAAGGCTAAAATATGTTTGGGGGAATGTTACTGAAATGCACTAACTGTTCACTGAGCACTGGAGCAGGAATCTCCATCTTTGGAGATGTTCAAAAGCCATCCTGACATGGTGCTGAGCAGCCTGCCTTAGGTGTGGCTGCTTGAGCAGTGGGGCTGGACACAGAGGCCTCCAGAAGTCCCTCTCAACCTCAGTCATTCTGTGAGTCTGTGAAGACATGTATCATCATGAACATGATCAAATCTGTTACTGTTGTTAAAAAATTTTTAAAATTCTAGCCTAAAAAAAAATAAATCAGTGGTATAATTTGTTATCCACAGTTCATGATTCTGTGTATATATAGAATATGAGAAAAAGAAACTGTGGGCTGTGTCTACACTTCTTAAGTCTCTTGTCATGTCCTTATTTAAATTATTTTTGTAGTTGCTGAGTCTTGTTCTTTTTTGTAACTTTTTTCCCTTTTCAGGTGCACTTAAATGGAAGGAGGACCTCACACAGAAGGCAGCTGAGGCCTTTCTAAGACAGCAGCGATCAACCCCCAATCTTCGGAAACTTGTATATGGAACAGGTACAGATCTGTTTGGAAACTTGTCCCAGCTGGCTTTTAGCTGTTACTAAGTTTTCAAGTTCGAATATTTGAGCATGGTCTTTTGGTGGGAGGCTTGAGGAGAGTTAATTGACTTTTTAATTGCTGATGCTCATTTTCACTAATAATTGTAATGGGAAGACAGTTTTTACTTTTCCTGTAAAAAGAATGTTGAGTTTATTTTCCAGACTGCTCAGTTGTTACTCATGTTTTCTTACACAGTTATTTCTTCCAAACATTTAAGGTTTGGTTATTTGTGTAATGATCTGATAGATATTATGCATACCCATTGTGGTAATTGTGTTTCATAAAGGGATGTTGTCTGTTGGCTGGTTTCAGGAATTTCTGTCTCACTGTGACTGTGGAAGAGTCTCTTATACATGACTTAGTATCAGGTGTTTGTCAAGGGAAAATAGCTGGCTTAAAAGGAAGAGAAAATTGCTGTTTATGTAACTTGTCCTGTTTTAATTCACAACTTTTACAGTTGTTGTCTGAGAGTGCCAATCTCATTGTGCAGAACCTTTGTAGAACATGATGAGATTGTAAACCTTCCACAGTGCGGGTGTGAGAAGACTTTCTGACAGATTCTCCAGTTTGGTATTCTTGATTTACACACAAGCTTAATTCCTGTTCCTGTTCCTTCCTGTTCACAGATCATTTTGCTATTGTTCTGATTTGTGATATTGAACAAGCATCCTCTGTTTACTTATTGGACAATATATTTTTTTTAAATTATTCCAGTTATGAAAACAACTAGATCAGTGTACCTTTTTCTTCAGGCTTTTACATTCAAAACGGTTCCAGTTTGGTTCTTTTATTTCTTTAAACTGCTGCAGCTGTTGGGAAACATAAAGAGAGAGGTGGTTAATGAATTTCATGCATGTACTGTGGGGGAAATCATCACAGCCTCTGTGTTTGGTTTAGCTGTGGAGGATGAGGACCAGGAGAGCGAGGGTGCAGATGATGAACTTGGAGGTTTGTTTCGTGTCAGCCGTCCAGACCAAGCATCCAAACAGAAGGCTAATGCTCTTGACTGCTCCAAATTCCTGGTAGAAAAGCCACAAGATTGGGATTTAGAAGAGGTAATGCCATTGGATAATTGCTTCTGCATATCCTGCCTGGTTCTGTCCTGGCTGTGTCTCATAAAGCATGACTGAGTTGTTATTGAAACAGAGCTGTGGGAGCTATGGTCACAGTGTCTTAGATTCTGCCACTTTGCTGTCAGTATAAGTAACAGATTCCAATGTTTGTTTTTAGAAGAGTGGCAAGTTACAGTAAATCAATTTAATGCTTGTCTCATTTGAGTATTTGGTGGATAATAGTTTGTTCTTTATTTACCAAAAAATAAAAAGCAGGGGAGACCCAAGCGAAAATACAATGTAGGGTAGAGATTTTGGTAATGCAAAGACTTTTTGGCAAGAATTAAACTGGGTTCACAGTCCTGCTTTTGGGGAGGCATTGTGTAGTTTTGGTAATGGTGTCTTGATGTGGAGCTGCATGTGAGAATTGTCTCTGCTGGGGGAGTGGGGAATGTCTTGGAGAACATTTCTGTTGATGATAAGCTGTGGCTGTGCAAGGCAATGCAGCTGTGCAATTGATTTTGCAGGTTATGAGCAGTATTCGAGACTGCTTTGTTACTGGGAAGTGGGAGGATGATAAAGATGCAGCAAAGCTGTTGGAGGAAGATGGTATGTGTAACACTTTTAAAAATGATACCTCTATAGGATTTTTAAGAAAAATATGACTTTTTAGTTATATATATAGAATATTGTACCTTAGTGCTATACTTGCAGGGGTTTTTTTGTCAAACTACTATATAAATTATTATATAGATACTAATATAATTACACATTGCTGCCAGTCTCTGTAGAAACAGTAGGCATATACCACATTCTGGAAATTTACTGTCTGAAAAATAGAGTATGTAACTTAAATTACTAAATGGGAGTCCTTAGTCTCAACACTTGGTCATGCCAGCTTTGAATTATGTATCTGAGTTCATCTATTCATCATATATAGTTTATTCTTTTAGATAGCCATGGTAGAAATAAACAGAAACTATTCTTTATTAGGAAGACAAGCTTGCCTTTCATGTTTGGCTGAAAAGTGAGATCTATCTTGAGATGTTTTGGAGGTGGTGTTTTTGGGTTTTTGTTGTTGTTTTTTTTTTTTTTTAATTAGGAAATACTTAAAAAGTTTAAGAATGTGGCTATATCTTAGATGCATTATGATTGTGCTTTAACAGGCTTCTATAAGCACATGTTTTTAACCCAAAGACTGTCAGCTGTATTTAATTTTTTTTTTTTAATTAAACATAGGATCTCAATTGCTCTGCTGGTGTCTTGTGTCATTAGAGTGCAAACTAATGTATTGGGAGTCCTTTGGGGTGATCTAAACTTTATTTGCATTTTTTAAATCATAAGGGTGTTGAAAGGGTAAAGGAGGAGCCACATTGAGTTTAGCTGGGAATTTTCAGCTGAAGCTGTAAAGAGGGCAAAACAAATGTATAAAACTTGATGGGAATCAAAAATATTTGGACTGAAACTAATCTCCATGGCAGCACTGAGAAATGCATAGTACTGAACACATGGGAGATGGTGTGGAGCAATACAGCAGAATGGTTAACTAATGCTCACGTGTCTTGGGTGCTCACTGTTGCAGAAGAGCTGTATGGAGATTTTGAAGATCTGGAAACTGGGGTGGTGCACAAAGGAAAGGCTACTGCTGGAGGAGAGCAGGTCTGATCTGCATTTTTATGTTCTTTAACATTTTTATGTTCTTTAGCCAAGTATGTGTTTCTTATCAACTGATAGGCGTCCTATGTAATAAATACAGTGCTCATAGAATCAATAGGAAGGAAATCAGTGGGAGCATGAAAGAAAATTTATGTTTATTGCTGACTTTATCGAGAGTGGCATGTTTTTAGCCTGAGCCTGAGTTTTTGTTTGTAGTTAATTATGTAGAAGTCACCTCACTTATTTGACAGTAGGTGTCAGGCTTAATCAAGAGCTGGGGGATCTGGAGGCAGGACAGAAGTATTTTAAAACCAAATGTAATCATAACTGTTTGTACTATGTCATCTCATCTGATGCAGAAGATTATAGCACTCTGTTTAAACACAACAAATAGTGGAAACTTGACACAGTTTCCTAGTTCATTCCTCTTATCTGCATAAAGGAGGCTGGTGGAAGCAATTTTATGCTGTGGCTTGGATATCTTTCAATAACAGAACTGTAGTTGTCTGTGACAGTACAAACTGAAAAATCAATTTCTTTTTGGACTGAGCAACTTGATGGCTTTGCATTTGTTGTTAAATTGAGGGTAATGGCATCATTTTGGCAGTTTTCAAATGGTCTGTGAACAAACTTCCTTCTCCCTTCTCTCTAGAGTGCTTCCAGCCTTCCAGCAGTTGATAGCTCAATGCTATCAACAATTACTTTTTTTTCCTCCTGTATTATATATGCTTATATTAGCTGTAGAATAACAGGTAGGTCAGTTCTAGGGTCTGTTCCCTTGCAATAAAATGATCTTTAGTCAAAAAAGTTTTGTCAGTGAAAAGGAATATGATTAAATAATGAGATCTTTCAGGCCTTGCTGAAGTTGTCTCCTTGTATGAATAGCTTACTAATTTCTGTCTAAAATTGAAATGTTATTCAAGTGTCTAATAATTGACACTATAAGAAAGTATTGTTTAATCATATCTATAAAAATATTGTTTAATAATATCTATCAAAATGTTGATCAGAATGAGTTGCTTTCAGTGAACCATTTTACATATTTGACAACTTATTGTTGATTAGTCTGGAAGTGAAGAAGAGGAGGAGGAAGATGAAAAAATGTCCAAACCAGAACCTGAGGAGGAGGAAAAGAAAAAGGAGCGCATGGACAAGAAAAGAAAACTTAAAGAAATGTTTGATGCAGAATATGATGAAGGGGATGCCACATACTTTGATGATCTTAAAGAAGAAATGCATAAACAAGCACAGGTACTGTTTGCTAATTTGACAATTTATCTGGCTATATGTCTTCCAAAATGCTCCACAAGAGTTTGTCTCCCAAGGATTTTTTCCTGGAGACACAGGTGATGCTCAGGAGGTATTACAGAAAGAAATACATACTTGTGGTTTTTTTATGCTTGAACTTTTTGATTCTGTTACCTGGAAAGGAAAGCAAGTAAATAAGCCAAACAAGTGAAAGCTTAATTTAAACTGAGTGCAATATTTAACCATACTTTAAATCACTGAATAAGCCAGGATGTATCATCTAAACTTCAACTACTTAAAAAGTTTTTAAATAAAAAAGGCATCCTTTTATGTGTAGGAAGGTGAAAATTCTCCTCATATTAATTTCTGCCATATATTTTCCTGGTATTATTTTTAGTGTGATTTTTTTTGCACTGTTATTAATGGATAAGTAAATTCCCTGTGACAGTCTTTTTTATCCAACTGTGAAGTTATTTTGGGGAAAAAATAATTAATGACTATTGCTCTGTACATGTGGTAGAAGTCTTCAGTGTAACTGTATCCAAAATGTGAGGTGTTGGTTTTGTTCCAGACCTTTGTTTTTTTTTACATGAGAACTTGTAAGCTTAAAAGTAGCTTCCTTCTTTGACTGACTTGGGAGAACACTGCCTTACATTAATAACTTTAATTATGTTAATAACTTCCCTGTCTTGTCTTTTGACAAAATTTTGCCCTAAATAGTTGTTAAATTAATCCTTACCTGCTTGTATTAGCCTCTGTCACAAAGGATAATCTGAGCTCTGGTATGCTGATGCACTGAGAGCACTTAAAGGGTAAAGAAGGACATTCCAGTAAAAGAATCAGTGTCTGAATACTGGCTACTGCCTTTCAAGTAGACGAACAGGCCCACTTGGGATCTCAAATTGGAAGGGCTTTGTGGTGGTAGAGATCTTCCTCTGAACAGAAGTGGTGGTAGAGATCTTCCTCTGTAGTCACACAAAACCTATTCTTAGATCTTTCCCAAAAAGATTTATATAAATGTTAGAATGTTTTAAATAGAACCATCCCTTCTTGAACAAGTTGCTAATACTTGAATTTTGTGAATTATGTCTTTGTCACATAGCTTAACCGAGCGGAATTTGAAGATCAGGATGATGAGACCAGAGTGCAGTATGAGGGATTCAGGCCTGGCATGTATGTTCGAATAGAGATTGAGAATGTGCCCTGTGAATTTGTCCTGAACTTTGATCCTCATTATCCCATCATCCTGGGTGGTCTGGGCAACAGTGAGGGAAATGTCGGCTATGTACAGGTATGTAGCCAAAGGGCTGAGTGCATTTTATCTCAGTGCAGGTGTGCTTCAGGGTGTCTAGAGTTACTGCTTTCTGTGTATTTAAAATGCAGTAAACACAGACAGAAACTTCCATCCTTGTCTCCTGAATAGGGGATTTGCTTTAGACACAAAGTGTAATTCTACAGTAGCAGATTCTGGGTCTTTACAGGCTTAATTGGATAACTGGAAAAGGTTACTGCTGTTTAATGTTCAGCTGCAGAGGTGTCTCAGGACTAAGGTCTGATACTGTGATTGCTAAATTGCAAACATTAATTGTTCTCTGACCTTCATGATCTATATGCAAGTGACTACAGAAAAGCTATTAGCACATATATAAATGTATTTTTAATATAATACTTGCTGTATGCATACACACATGGCTTCAGAGTGAGTGAAATACTGATTGATCTTCTGAAGATAAACAAAGATAAAACTTAGTGTATAAAAATTCTAGTGTAGATAGAAGTTGCTTTCAATCATTCCTGAAAAACTAAGGCTTGAGTTTCAGAATCACTGTTGCCATCCTGCAGTAGCATGGTTCACCTTCTCTTCCAACCAGCTGCGCCTGAAGAAGCACCGGTGGTACAAGAAGATCCTGAAGACGCGCGATCCCCTGATCCTGTCGCTGGGCTGGAGGCGCTTCCAGACCATCCCCATGTTCTACATTGAGGACCACAACGGGCGGCAGCGGCTGCTCAAGTACACCCCACAGCACATGCACTGTGGGGCAGCCTTCTGGGGTGAGCCTGCTGCAGCTGTGTCCCAGCTCACCTCAGCAGAGTACAGCTCTAGCTGTACATGCACTGCGGGGCAGCCTTCTGGAGTGAGCCTGCTGCAGCTGTGTCCTGCCTCACCTCAGCAGAGTACAGCTCTAGCTGTACATGCACTGTGGGGCAGCCTTCTGGGGTGAGCCTGCTGCAGCTGTGTCCCAGCTCACCTCAGCAGAGTACAGCTCTAGCTGTACATGCACTGTGGGGCAGCCTTCTGGGGTGAGCCTGCTGCAGTGTGTCCTGCCTCACCTCAGCAGAGTACAGCTCTAGCTGTACATGCACTGCAGGGCAGCCTTCTGGGGTGAGCCTGCTGCAGTGTGTCCTGCCTCACCTCAGCAGAGTGCAGCTCTCACTGCACATGCACTGTGGGGCAGCCTTCTGGGGTGAGCCTGCTGCAGTGTGTCCTGCCTCACCTCAGCAGAGTGCAGCTCTCACTGCACATGCACTGCAGGGCAGCCTTCTGGGGTGAGCTTGCTGCAGTGTGTCCTGCCTCACCTCAGCAGAGTACAGCTCTCTGGCTTTGCAGGATGTACCATGAAATGCAACTTTTGCAATGAGAAGTATACAGCTTTTTCCCCGTGGAACAAAAAATAACATCAAGTAGTGTGGGAAAATAGGCAGTTCTCTGATATTTGTGCATTATTTAAATGATTTGTGAATTGCTTGGCTTCTAATCAAATTCTGAGCATTCTGCTAAGTTGTAGCATATTGAAGAGGAACCTGATTTGTGTGCAGATAGACTTTGCACACATTATGGGCCCAGCCTTTGCATGACTAACTTCTTGTTAACCATTCCTTTATGGGGCTTTAAATGTGAGCAGTAGTTTGAGGGCTTTAAACTTTGGTTTTCTTCATTGAGTATATTTTCATGTATTTTTAAGCTTTTGGAATTTAAATAGGGATTAGATATTGCGTAGTAAAACTTCTCAGAAATTTTTACATTTAATTTTCTTTTAGGGCCCATCACTCCTCAGGGGACAGGATTTTTGGCAGTGCAGTCTGTCAGTGGCACAACGGTAGGTTTGTTACCACAGAATGTTTATTAACACTTTCTATAGGTATTTGTGGAAAATACATATGTTCTGGGAAGGAAGTTTACATTATGATAAAACAGTGTAGTTGTAGGAACTATGAAGTAGCGGAGCTCAAGCTTTTGAAAGGTGTATTATGTTGAGGTGGGAAACTGTATGGAGAGGATATTTTTGTTTGTTTGTTTGTTTGTTTTGTTTGTTTGTTTGTTTGTTTAGCAAATTTCAGGAAGAAATTGTTTACTGTGAGGGTGATGAGACTCTGTCACAGATTGCCCAGAGAAGCTGTGGATTCAAGGCCAGGTTGCATGGGGCCATGAGCAGCCTGGTCTAGTGGAAGATGCCCATGGCAGAGGTGTTGGAATGAGATGATCTTTGAGGTCCCTTCAAAACCAAGCAATTCTATAATTCCAATTTAAATAGTGTTAAAGCAGTATTTATCAGATATGATCTTTATTAGATATATATTAATCAAAGGTAGTTCATGTTTGCAGACAATTGGTTGCAAAATCTTTGCATGGCATTGTAATGAGCTTGTCAGTAATCAATGGTGATTATTATCTCCTTCCTAAAATATGCCTTCAAGTACTATTGCACAGTTGTCTTTTTACATGTTCTAAAAGTCTGTTTTCATCATGTGTCCCTCACATAATACAGTGTCTTAGAGCAGTACATAAAGCACTTTTCCTTTGAGATTTTCTGTCTGAGTAAGATTCTGTTTCATAAAGAGAATGCAGTGAGGTAGATCACAAGGACTTTTAGATTGTTTCCAAGGTAATTAGAATGGCAGTTCTGGAAATCTCATTAGTGAATGGTAGAAATGTTATGTCAGCAGCACATCAACTAGTCTGTACTAGTCAATCTGCATTTTTCATGCTGCATTACTTCTGTAAAGGTTAGAAATTCTGAATCTTAGAAGTGAAATGTGGAGTGCAGGTGCCCAACAACATCCTTCTCTCAAAGTTGGAAAGACATTCATTCAGTGGGTGGACTGTTTAGTGGAGGAGGAGTTGGTTGAATGGCCACATCTGGAGGGTGGTGGTCAACAGCGCAGTGTCCTGGTGTGCAGTGCTGACAAGTGGTATCCCTCAGCAGTCTGTGCTGGGACCAGCACTGTTTGGTGAGCACTGACCATCAGTGACACAGGCAGTTTGCAGGCACCACCAGGCTGAGTGCTGTGGTTGACGTGCCTGAGGAATGGAATACAGTCCAGGAGAACCTTGGGAAGTGGTCCAGGGGGAAGCCCACCAGGTTCAATGAGGCCAAGTGCAAGGTCCTGCTCCAGACCTGGGGCAGCCCCTAGTGTCAGTGCAGATCGTGCAGTGAAGGGATTGAGAGCAGCTCCTGCTGGGAAGGACTTGGAGATTCTGGTGGACAAGAGGCTGAGCTGTGGTCGTGTGAACTTGCCCAGAGAGCAAATCACATCCTGGGCTGCAGCAAGAGCAGTGCCAGCAGCAGAGCAAGGGAGGGGATTCTGCTCCTCTGCTCTGCTCCAGTGAGACCCCAGCTGGAGTACCACGGCCAGCCTTGGGGCCCTCAGCACAGGAAAGACAAGGACCTGTTGGAGCAGGTCCAGAGAACAGTCACAAAGATGACTGGAGGGATGGAGCACCTCTCCCAGGAGGAAAGGCTGGTTCCCAAGAGAGCTGGGGTTCATCATGGAGAAGAGAAAGCTCTGGGGAGACCTCATTGCAGCCTTTAAGTATATAAGAGGGACTTAAAAAAAATATGGGGATAAACTTAGCAGGGCCTGCTGTGATAGGATAAGGGGGAATGATTTTAAATTAAAAGAGTTGATTTAGACTAGATATTAGGAGGAAGGTTTTTACAACAAGGGTGGTAAAACATGAACAGGTTGATGAGAGAGGTTGTGGGTGCCCCGTCCCTGGAAATATTCAGTCAGACTGGCTGGGGCTCTGAGCTGCCTCATCTATTGGTCTGTGCTCACTTCAGGGGAGTGGGACTAAATGACCTTTAGAAGTCATCTAGATGACTTCCAGTCGAACTGTTTTATGACTCTGTGATTCTAAATGGTGTCTTCACTGTTTGAGGAATACACCTTCAGAAGTGTCTTTCATGTCTGATGTTTCAGCCTGACTTCCGGATTGCTGCCACAGGAGTTGTGCTTGATTTAGATAAATCCATCACTATTGTAAAGAAATTAAAGCTAACTGGTTTTCCATTCAAAATTTTCAAGAACACTTGTTTTATTAAGGTAAGTTCATAGGTATGTATACTGTAAAACCAGATGAACTGATGTTAGGAAGGAATGCAACATGGGATTGCCTTTCCTGAGGCAGAAGTTCTCAGTTATTGTTGAATGCTGTTCTGGATCTCAAGAGCTGCCTGTGCTTTTTTGAGCTCTCTTCCATGTGACCTCTAAAGATACTGGTTACTACAAGGAATATGAGTAATTGGTAACCAGACAAAAATTCTGGAACAGTCTCCTGATTCACATTCAGTGTGATTTTTTTTCCTCCCATCTCCTGCTTCCTTCCTAAAAACCCACTGATTAGCAATGGCAGACAACTTTGGAGGATGTAAACCTGTGCCTGGTCTCATCCCACTGATCAGTCTGATCCCACTAAATTTCAACTCTGGAGTCAAAGGAGACTTCTAGCAGTGCTTTAGACTTCTCAGTTACAGTTACAAAAATGTCTGGGGTAGGGAGTGCTGCAAAGTGAATGTTCACTGACCTTCCCACTGTGCTTAGCTGGGCTTTCAGGCTCAGGGAGAGCTTAGGTTGTTGTGCATTTGAGGCAGCAAGCAGCTAAGCAGTGATCCCAGCAATGAAGCACTCCAGTGTTTGCACTAGGCATAGACAGATTTTTTTCTTGCTTTTCTTGTGATATATGAAAGAAGCCCAAACCTTCAAGAACTGTATTAGAATCTCAGAACTAGCAACTTAGGGCAGCTTGGTTGTTTTTAAATTGTCCTGTGTTCTAGCAAATTACTTCAAAGGAGAACTGTAAAGCTTCTGTAGATATGTTCTGGTTTGAAATTTTAAATACATATATTTACTGCTTAGCAACCTTGCTTGTGATGTATGACTAAGTAGATTGCTTTCAGTAGCTCACCTAAAGTCAGCTCAGTGGGTTTTTGGTATGATCAGCACTCAGCACTCTTAGTCTAAAGACAGTGCTATGCTTCTCCTGTTTCTTTATAAGATATGCTTGTGGGAATTCTGGTTTTGTGGCCTACATAGGTCACAGAGAGAGACTTGGCATCTTGAACAACAGTGGTAATTCACATTTTCAGGGCATGTTTAACTCTCAGTTGGAAGTGGCTAAGTTTGAAGGTGCAGCGATCCGTAGCGTGAGTGGCATTCGAGGCCAGATCAAAAAGGCCCTCAGAGCTCCTGTGGGTGCTTTCAGAGCAACATTTGAAGACAAGTTGCTGATGAGTGGTAAGTTGCACATTGCATGTAAGGTATCACACAACTTTCATCCTTCTTCACAGATTGCAAAGCTGTGTCTCAGAATTCTGGGATTTGATAATTGAGATGTGAATTCACAGAGTAAGAACTACCTTGTGAGATGCAGAGTGAAATTCAAAAGTGTTTTTTATGTTGGATTTCTTTCACTTCTACTCAGAAGTCATATAGTATGCAGATGAAAAGGGCTTGAGTTGAAGACATGCATCTGCATTAAGTGTTTTAATGCTTTACAGAGCATGGTTTTAGTGTTTTACACAGGCTTTCTCCTTGAACATGATGAGTTGAATTTAGTGGTACAAGTGGTAGAAGGACAGTTTTCTGAGAACTTTTTCTTGTAACCTTTTGGGTAAATTGTGCAGAGGATGTCCTGTGTTTGCTGACTGTCACTGTGATACTGAGAATATGACTTTATACTTACTTGGGTTTATATGACCTGTTTTCCTACACACAAGAAAATCACAGATAGTGCAAAATAAAAGCAAGTTAGTTCTTATATAAAAATAGGCAAAGGAAAAGAAAATTGGTTTTGTCAGTAATTATATAGGCACATTACATATATGAATTCTATTGCTTGTTCTTGAATATGAATGAACAGGATGGTATTCAGCTGCCTACTCTTCAGGAATGTGTGCTGTTCGTGCCTTTATGGGGTTTTGCATTGCTTTTACCACAAGTTGAAGACATTTGGTCTATATAGCAAACACAATGCTAGCATGTGGTGCAGTATCTGTTCTGTTCAGGCAATCTTTCCTTAGAGTATGGATATATGTATACTCTTTACATTTCATATTTTTAGAGCCAACTAATGTTCCCTTTTCTTTCAGATATTGTTTTTGTGAGGACTTGGTATCCTGTTTCTATCCCAATGTTTTATAACCCTGTAACATCCCTGCTGAAGCCAGCAGGTGAGAAAGATAGTTGGAGTGGCATGAAGACAACAGGCCAGCTGAGGTATGAGCGAGGCATCAAACTGAAACAAAACAAGGATTCTCTCTATAAGGTACATTTTTGTTTTGTTTTTTAAAACCAGTCAAATTTGCAGTGTGTCTCATACCTGTGCAAACTGAGAGCAGTATGAATACATGTTCATACACATGCATATGTGACTTTAATTTTTTATCTACAAAGCACAGTCCTGACATGAGATAGAAATAAAATAGTTGAGAGTAGATTGTTATGGGTCAGTTAAAGTATACAAAGTAATCTGCAGGGTAGAAGTCTTCTCCAGAAGCTTACTGAGACTTCTGTTGTAGTAATTGGGGGGTGAACATATCATTTACAGATTTACAGTTCAGTCCAAGGATGTCAGAGGATATTGTTTGTTTGTTGTTTGTCAGAGAATGTTTGTTTACTTTTGGTTTGTGGGGTTTTTTTGTGTGCTTTGTTTGGTTTGGGGTTTTTTTTTGAGGGGTGTGTATTTCTATTTTGGTTTGTGGTGTTTTGTTGGGTATTTTCCCTACTAAAAGATAAAAAATTAAATAAAAGTTTTTAAGATCATGAGTATTATATGTATGTTCTGTATTCATTCTCTTAGCCTATTGTGAGGGAGAAGAGGCACTTCAATAAGCTCCACATTCCTAAAGCACTGCAGAAGGCACTGCCTTTTAAGAACAAGCCTAAGAATCTGGAGAAGAAAGGCAAGACTCCAAAAGACCAGTGGAGACCAGCTGTTATCAGGGAGCCTCATGAAAAGAAGGTAATTATCACTTACTCTGAAACAAGGACTCCTGAAGGGTAAATGGGTTGTTTAAAGCTTTTCTAACTATTGTTTTTGCATTTCAATCTACTGCTAATGCTAAAGATATATATGTTCCTGGTGAAAAATGATCACTTGCAATTTGTTTTGTTCCTGTTTGGCACACAGTATGTGTATGGAACTGTCACAGAGTGGATAGTGTCTATTTTTTAGACTAGTAGGTCACCTGAAGCCTAAATACGATTTTTGTCCTTGTCACAGCACTTGAAAGGAGTTTCACTTGGATTTAGTGCTCTCATATTATGGGTGACTTAAATTGGCAGCTGCAGTTTTTTATTTGACTTGTCATTGCCATGCATTATTAACACAGACAGGATTTGAAGCAAATACTCTGCTTCCAAAATTGAGAATTAGAGTGCTTGCAGAGGCAAGAAGATCCAAACTGCAGTTTAAGTGTTCTATAGTAGCAATTAGGCACAGCCTTTTACAAGCTATCTAACCAAAATCAGAGTTCACAAAAATTAAAGCTTTGATTAACTTCCTAACAGGATAAATAATTAACCATTTTAGAAATTGGGTAACAGGTGCAGAGATAATTAGGAACTTGCCTTGAATCTCTGATTCATTTATATGTGCCTGCTGAGGTTACACTGTTTCTTGCTCACCAAAACTGGGTTGCATGTATATTGATTGTCCATTTTCTGTTCTAGATATCAGCTCTACTCAGTGCTTTGAGTACAGTGAATAATTACAAGATTAAGAAAGCCAAAGTAAAGCATCGGGAACAGCTTAAAGAATATCTCAAAGTTAAGCAGAAGGAGGATGAACAGAAATTCAAGAGGCAAAAGGAGGCTAAGAAAAAAGTCTATCGCATACTGGGACAGAGGGAGAAAAAGAGGCAGAAGTCAAGCTTGAAAGGATCTAGTAAGGGAGAGAAGAATATGTAAAATTTCATCAGGTTTCAGGCCAAATGAGGAAATAGGGAGCCTGTGCAATTTTCTCTTGAAGAAACAAAAAGGCCTTGGACTACACCAAATGTGCTTTCAAGAGAAGAAAGAAATGCAAATATGACCTTACTCACACTCTTGAATACATTTGGTATTGTATATAAATAAGATGTAGAAGTATGAATTGTGGTTTTTATACAGGAATATTCTGGAAGACTTCATATTTCAGTATATTTCTATGCATACTGCATATTTCTCCATTTTCTAGCCAATAAAATATTTTAATCAATTACAGAATATTGTTTCTTTGTGTGTTGTCTTAGTGGACTTCTGTGGAAGAAAACTCTCCTGAACATCTCCAAATATGTCCCTTACTTTGAGCTATTACCTAAGTTTTGCCCTTGCCAAATATTTTATTAAAAGGTGTGAAGATCAACAGTTACTGGGTAGGAGTTTGGGAAATTCTTTATCTTTGATCAGAGTAGCTCACTCCTGTGCTTAGATCATTTCCCCCTGCATGAAAGCATCTCAGTTTTTTCCACTTCTCACTAGGTTATTAAGCAGATCTTCAAAACAATGTTGCATCTAGATCTTGTGCTACTTGGCCAGTTTTGGCACCCTGAGGCTGTCAGTAGGTCCCTCACTGACTGCAGCTTTCTGGGCAAACAGTATCAGACCTTCCCCAATGTGTGTAGCTACTCTGGGATTTTCTGTGGGGTTGGCACTGACAGGGTAACTTGCTTCCTTTGGGAAAATCTTCCTGTGTCCAGCCAGCTTGGTTTCATTATACATTGTTAGGCTTAAGATGAAGAGAAGAGGTGGTAGATGGTTTCAATCCTGTTAAATTAGCTGACAGTTGAAGTCTTTCTCTGTATGACAGAAGACTTTGAACAATCATTTTGTTGGAAGAGCAGCATTATTTTTTGTGCCATATATGGCATAAAAAAGTAGTTACTATGATATACCTATTTTTAATACTTCACCCTCACACAGGCAGTGCGGCAGATAATATCAGTAATTTCTTGGTCTCCTTCCTGAAAAAGTTTACTCTTTGTCATCAAGCTGAAATTCATTATTATTACACTGTAGTAATATTTGCTATCTCAGATGTGAGATCCCATGTGGGACCAGGCTGCCTCACACAAAAGCGTTTGGTTGAATGGGTCTGCAGATTTTTTTTTAAACATTTAGTATTTTGGGATTTTCTTAATTAATCTCATAATGTTCTGTTTACTGATATTGAAATTCTAATGCATTCATCTTTGTCTATATGATACTAGGCTGACACCTGACTCAAATTAATTTGTCAGTAATTTTTTTTTTCCCTTGTGAGATTCAGATGAGGTCACGTGAATATGAAAACATGGTTTATGTTTGAATAATTGAAGAGTCTCTGCTGAATAGACAACTGCTGCCTTCAGAGACTTACAAGGAAATTGTTGGCATTTTGCCCCACGGAGTAGTACAGGATGGTTGGCTATGACTTTGTTTCTGCAGGGTTTTTTCTGCTTCTGTCCAGCTGTGCTAGGCTAGGTCTAATGAAGCCATCAAGGAAGTGTTTCTATTAACCCTGGTTTTATGCTGTTGTGAGTGAACTTCCATCTTTAGGTGCTGTTGTTTGCATCTTCCATGTGGTCACATGTGACAAGCAGTTGCCTGGGAAGTCAGCACTGCAACATTAGACTTTTAGGTTTTCACATTTGTCATTTGCATGTAATGAAAAATAACTTAGATCTGGTTTATCCATAATAGCTCTGCCAGAGACAAAAATGGTGGGGTTCAGTCTTTTCATTGTGGAGAGAAGCACTCAGAGAGCCAAATGGGCGTGAAGATGTTACACCTGGGAAGACAGTAAAGATACTTGTTTTGGATTATGCTTCTTGCTTCCTTTAGGTAGCTTTCTTCAGTGGGAGAGAAAACGTTGGAAATGGACCAGACTTGTTTGAAATGAACACAAGTTTAGTAAGCAGCGGGTGGTAGGTGGGAGCTGGTGTGTGTAGCGAGCCCTGCCGAGAGAATTGCGGCGGCACCGGCTCCGGGTCAGGGCTTTCCCTGCCGCTGCTACCGCTCCGCATTTCCAGCCCTGCTGAGGGAAAGGCGGTGGCACAGGGTCCGGTCAGGGCCTTCCCTGCCGCTGCTCCCGCTCCGCATTTCCAACCCTGCTGAGGGAAAGGCGGTGGCACAGGGTCCGGTCAGGGCCTTCCCTGCTGCTGCTCCCGCTCCGGATTTCCAGCCCTGCTGAGGGAAAGGCGGCGGCACCGGGTCTGGGTCAGGGCCTTCCCTAACACTGCTCCTGCTCCCGGATTTCCAGCCCTGCTGAGGGAAAGGCGGCGGCGGCACCGGGGTCCGGGTCAGGGCCTTCCCTGACACTGCTCCCGCTCCGGATTTCCAGCCCTGCGGGCAGGCTCCAGGGAGCCCTGCCCTCTGAGGAGGCTGGCATTTCTGCCAGCCTGAAAAGAGCTACAGCCCCTGCCTGGGTGGAGAGATGTTAATATTCCCTTTGAGGAGAACCACCACATGCCAGCTAACAAAGGTACTTGGGTTTTGTCCCCAAACACTAAATAAATCTTGGTTTTAGTGGTAACAGCAGTCTTTCACAGTGCTTTTGGCCTGTTTTTAGCATGGATTGTTTCAGCTGTGCCCCCGCCCAGCCCCACATCTCTCGCCACAGCCTCCAAGTAAAAGTGCCCAAGGAAAACAAACAATATTTACTGCTCGTCCTCAGCTGCTGCCACAGCCTGGGTTATCAGAGGGAATTGCTGGCAGCAGGCCTGGGCTGGCAGGTGGCGAAGGAGGGGCTGAACTGTTCTTATCTTGGATAAGCCCAGACCGCGCTGTGGGAGGTGCAAATAATTAGCAGTTGTGCTCGTGATTAAGCCCGAGGCAAATGTGAAAAACTGTAACAAAAGCAAAGTCGTTTGTACAACGATTTCCGTGCTAAAAAAAGTAACGTGCTGGTAGAAGGTGCCATACAGGTCATGCAGGCAGGGTAATACAAAATGAACTGTATGCCAGAGTATTTCACATGGAAGTGTACACTCACTAATTGCCTGTGAGCAGGGGGATTTCAACTGCAACAGTTCACCCTGCCAGGCTGCGGAAATGTGTAAGTTGAAAGAAACCGAAATTGCAAGGAAACAGGCATTGGAATCAGAAATAGACAGAGGTGTGAGGGGTCGATTGGCAGCCAGGAGGGCAGCTGTGTTGCTGATGTTACCCATGGAGCTGTTTGTGGAAGTGGTTAGCAAAGGCTAATGCCAGGTGAAGGGCAGCTGGGGACTCACTTTTGAATAAAATATTTCCCAGGAAGCACAAAGCTAGATGAAGACAGTCTTCCCTTTTGGGCTACCTACCCAGATTCACTTTACCAAGCTTCATTCCTCCTAACTCATAGTGTTGTTTCAGTCTGATCTCAGGCTGGAATTGGTGATAGACCTGCTGGAGCAAATGTGATCTCCTGCCCTGTCCTAGAGGCTGAGTTGTGGCAAATATCCACTCCAGCAGTTTGCCATGTGTCTGTCAGGCATATCCCTCCCCTAGCTCCAGCTGCTCAGTGTATTTCAGGTGTTCACCCTCCACACTGTCAGGTCACCCTGTTCTGCAGCTGTGGCAGAAAACCCCTCTGACATACTTAAGAAGTGATCTAAAATGCATGTGAAGGTAGTTATTAGCTATTGGCAGAGGTAGAAATCATACTGGGGCTAACCAGCTTTGAGAGAATTATTTTATACTGCTTGCTATTTTTAAATGGAATTACATCTTTGTAATGGTTTGCAAATAAAAACTCTGCTCACATGGTATTTCAAACTAAGTTAATGTGATATTCTGGCATAGCTATTGGATCCAATTGATATAATTAAAATAAATATGTTAGACTGTCAAAATACTTCTGTGCTGTGTGTAATGCTCAACACTGCTTGCATATACAAAGCTAAGCCCAGACTCCATCACTCAAACCAGGCAATGTCTGTGCTGGGTGATGCAGAGGTCCTGTTTATTCCACAGCCACTGTGCACCCACAGGTCTAAATGAATTCATTGACATCTGCACATGTGTGCATTGCTGCTTCACCACAGAACTGTAATTTGTTCCTGGCCATCAGAAGAGTCTCAGGGTGTTTAGCATTGACACAAACTAATGCAATTACATGTATCAGATACTGGTTTCTCTGCAACCAATTCTAAACAGTGTCCTTGCAGTAACTTTAAAGGTCACTGTTGATGGGGTCTCATATTTGCAAACAGCAAGCTTAATTTGTTGTCTATTTTAATGTATTGTCCTGAAGTTATTGGGTTTTGAGAACATAGAATCTATTAAGAAGCTTAATAGAGCAGCTCGTTCCAATTATAAGAAGTGTATTGGTGGAGAAAATGGAAATGCAACAAAGATCAATGTATTAAGTAGTTGCCTGAATGGAGGAAATAGAGGAAATAGATGAAAATTAACTCTCTTTAGTACAAAAAATATACATGCTTCTATACAGTACCAAAAATGTTGCGTTGCTTATATTGTAGGTGATGATAAAGCATTTCTGTGCTGACTGTATAAAATCAGACACAGAGCTGTCCACAACTTTTTCCTTCATTCATTTCTTTTCCCAAGATGTTGCTGGGTACAGTTGAATTTGTTTTGTCTTCACTTTTTTTTTTAATTTTAAATTTTCCCTTTGGGTTATATTTCCCTCTTTTGGAGGTTCTTAAATTCCTGTGCTGGAAGATTGTGTTGAAAACTTATTTGGCACCAAAATAACTTAGCAGTGAACCTGAGATGGGTTGTCTGTGATGATGCAGTCTGGAGCAACTGGCTCTTTGGCTTTGAATTTCTGTTGCTAAATGCCAGGTTTCTTGAGTGAAAAAACAGGGTTTTAGATTATGGCCTAAGGATGTGGGCATTTGGATAGTGATCCTACGTGAATGTTGCCAATTTCCTTTATCAGTGGTGTCTGAAGAAAGAAAACAGGGGAGGTACTTTTGACTTGAATGAATTCTCTGCTCCAGTTTGCCATGTAGCACAGTTTGGTGTGTCATCTGCTTTGGCAAAATCTCATGGGGAGGCAGAAGAGGGGGAAAAGTCTTGAGCCAGTTTTTGCTTTTCCTACCTTTTCTGCTGTAACCCCTCTTGCACTGGCAATCACAATTGAAACATGTTTGGAAAATGCTATTGTAATTATTCTTCATTTACTCTTAAGGGCAGGTTTCATAGAGCTATGAAACAAACCTATGATCCATAGAAATTCAATATTGAAAGCTAGTTGGATTTTTACAGTATCATCCATTAACTAATTTCACCTTTTGTGGTATAAACAGGTTGCCATTTAAGCCTCATTTTAAATTATCTGTGGATAATATTTGTGAAGGAGTTCTCAAGGCTTTTTTAAGTACTAGAAGATCATAGCCTGAATGTGAGCAAAACTAGGCAAAGACTTACTCAAAAGTTCACTCAAACACAAATTGTATATTTGCAGTAGGTTTTTACTTTGAATTGCCTGAACAAACATTTGTCTTGTTTTCCCATGAGAGGAGCAGTCAGTAGGACCTGGAGACAGAAGTCCCCACCACCATGTTGTGGTATGGAGATGAAGAATGATCAGGAGCCCTTTACTCTGCATTGCTCCTTCTGTAGGAATGGGGAAAGGAGTAAAAGCACAGTGCTGGAGATGGAGCTAGGAAGGGGATGTATCAAAGCTGGGACTGAACTGAAATGTGCTCATTTCTTCCCTCTGAGATTTGCACCAAACCTGGCATTTCAGTACCTGAGTTAGAGCAAGAGTTGGACCACAACAGAGTCAAATGGTACAAGCAAAGATAGGTTAAAATAACATTAGCTGTAGCTGAAAATAATTTCAGTCTCATGATGCCTGCTAAGATTGTCTCAGGTCTCTTTCTCAGTTTTGGCTTAAGATCATAAATTCCTTGTTTTGATTCTGCTTTTTTGGGTTTCTTGGTTTTTTTGAGTAATATCTATCTGATGCTAAAGAAAAACACCACTATAAGATTTCTCTTTTATGCTCAAATTTTCAGCATGTGTTTGCAGTGTTTTTTGCCCTTTCAAAAATTATCAGGAGAAGATGCAAATCTCACAAGACTGCATCCTGTTAAAGATTCAGAGGTCTTCAGATCATGTGATAGTTTCTAGGGCACATTGTTCATTACAGACAGTAACAACACAGGGAACAGGATGGATTATTGAGGATCTTGATAGATGATTCTGTGATCTGGAACTGATCAGAGCTTGAAAAGAACGATAGAGATCTTTATTCCTGAAAATAATAAACTACTGACTTTTGATGGGATTGCTCGTATGATTTAGATGAGAAACTCTTTTTTGGAAGAGGTTTAATTTCCAGCCTACTGACAGGTGTGCATTTTAAAATGATTTTATCCAGTTTTTCCTCCTTGTTTTTCTGTTTCCAAGATACATTTTTTAAGTAATAAAAAAAAAAAATCTAATTGTCAATAAGTTGTTTATTCCAGTGCTGTATAAAGCAATTTAGTTCACTTGGATTTACAAAAAGTCTTTTTACAGAGTTCATTACAAAAGGCTCTTCAGGAAACAAACAGACCATGAGTTCAGTCCTCCTCCCCCCATGATGCTCCATCTGTCCGGACTGGATCTATTCTAGACACATAATAACCTTTGCTCACATCCAGGAAGGAACAGACTTTCAAAAATTATTCCCAGAGTTGAATTGCATATGTTTTTGGCAGGTTTTCTATTCTATAAGGTGTCCTTTCTGGCAAAAGTGTGGGGAAAGCATATGTAAATGTGTCAGGCATGTTCCAATAAAAAATTTGCTTTGCAGAATTCCTTTTACAAATGTTGGACATGGTGTTATTGTTGACCTTGCTTGTGTTGTAGCTTTTGGTTAGTGAGGGCTGATCCCTCAGGACAGAGTACCTTGTCTGCTTTGAGACCAGTAACATCTGCTAGGTTTGTTCTGCCTCTTGAGAGGTCATCTGTGCAAATCCCACAAAACTCAGAACTTGGTTTAAAGGTATCTTTCCAAAATGCAAAACTCTTTTCTACAGCTTCAGCACCAGTGTTAACGAGGGAACAGCTGGGAATTTCACCACTGAGGTGTGCCTTGCCTTGATTGGGAGAGCATAAAACTGTTCCCACCTGCCTGGCAGCTCTTTGGTTGGTTTCCCAGCAGATGAGAGCCCTCCTCCCACCCACCCCTCGAGAGGCTGCCTGGAACAGAGGCAGTGTTAGGAGCTGGACAGTGTTAAAGGAATAAAGCAGGGGTTTATTAAAAGGCCCTCAAAGGAGACACCTTGGGCAGTACAAGAACCTGGCTGAGGCTACACCCAAGATGGATGCAAAGTCACGAGTTTTCACACTTTTGTAAGTTTTTTCCATTTACATATTGGGGTCGATTGTCCAATTACAGCTTCAGGTTATGAAGTGCCATCCTCTAAATTGCTCTCCTCAATTCACTGTTTCTATTTTTGGGGCCTGAAGCTACAGTGGTGTCCTTGGTTCTCAGGGTGGAAAAGGATTGTTTTGTGTAACTGAACTGTGAGGAGAACTTGCTAACACTTTGTATCAAGTTCAGAGTTACACACCAATGCAGTACAGAATCTGGAAAACAGGAAAGCTAAAACTTAAGGCATCACCACCTGTGCTGCAAATGGGGTGACTGCCAGGAGCAAGGGCTGGTGAGGCCATAGCTGTCCTGTCCCCCTACTCTGGCTGTGCCCTCTTGTCTTGTGCTTGGACAGTTTTGACTCAGTGGTAACCTGAGGGTTGTAAAGCAGATGCTGCAATAGCCCTGAGTGTGCCAGAAGCTTCACCACACACAACCAGCATTCAGGTGATAGTGCTGGGACTGAAACAGAACAGACTAACGGACTTGTGGAGGTGGGTTGAATTTTTTTTGTTTGTTTGTTTTTGTTTGGTTTTTGATTTGTTTTTAATCTTTCTGGTGAAGAACTTGCTGTTTCTACTGTCAATGTAACTTTTACATTCTAACTGTCCCCAAAATATGGGAAAACACTTTGTGAAGAGTTCAGCAGCAAATTAATTACTTCCCTACCCACAGAAGCAGTAGTCTGCAGCTGCCTGTCCCTGACCATCATTCCTGATTCATATTATTAATTCTGTCTGAATTAATACTAATGAGTCCTGTAGGGCTTTTTATGCTGCACAAGGGAATGCCCACATTTTGGGGGGAGAAAAAGAGAGAAGGGCTGATGGCCAGACCTCAGAGAATCATTGCTGTTTTGGAAGAGAAAGCCAAAGTACCTACTTTTCTCTCAGGCATGGGGTTTTAATTCTGTCATTGGCCCTTTGCTGGTGATTGAGCATTCCTGTCTGTAAGCAGGATGTGGGTGTGTGTCTGGACCTGCATTGTCAGACTCTGCTTTGCCTCCTCACTTGCACTCCCAGCACAGGGCTGCAGGGTGAGAGGTGCTGCTCAGCTCTGCCACTGCAGCAGAAGAGAATGAGGACAAGGCACAGAGATGCACTGTGCTACATGCCTGCTCCCACATCTGCTGGGACGCTTTATGCATTTTTGTCAAGTGCTTTAGGAGTTGTAGATGGGAGCTGGTCACTCACCATGAAGTGAGGTACCTGTTGGAGGTACAGCAGGAAAGCCATCAGTGACCTACAAGTGACATTGCCAAACTGTAACAGCAGGTGTAGAAAAACATAAATCTTTGGGCAGTGCAGCAAGCCTTGTCCTAAGCCGAAGCAATTCTAAATTCAGATATTTGTAAGGTCCCATGGTACTTTATAAATCCTGTAGAGCACTCTCCAAAATCTGGAAGCTCTGTCTCCTCTTGCTTTGAAGCCAAGAACACTTAGAGCTAATTCTCTCTTCTTTGCCCTTGCCATTGACCTCATTTATGGAGATGAAAGAAGAAAAAAACAATTAGCTCACTGGGAAATTCTATTATGTGGGAGGGAGGGGGATGTTTGATCAATACTCTTGGGCTATGGTCTCAGCTGGAAGGGCAGATTTTTGTCTCCCGGATGGAGTGATGCCTGTTAGTCCCTAAGGCTTGCAAGCAGGAAAGATAGAGATCCAGCCTTTCACTTCTGGAAAACTAAAAGATGCCACTTTCACCTTCTCAAGAAATGAGGAATGAATATATATTGGACATAATTCATCCTGTTGTTGGGGTAAAAGGGCTCAGTAGGGAAATGTGCCTTTTATTCAACTGTGCCTAATGGTATAAAGCAGAACCCACCTCAGCCTCTTGTTCCTCCAGCCTGGAAGAGATTTCTCTTTGACTTTCACAGTATCAGTGCCTTACTGCATTCCAGCCCGTAAGACATTGTCTGAGGTCCCCCCTTGCTCTCTCCCCTTGCTGACAGGAGGGGCCCTGGGCCTGCGCCCGTGCTGGGGGCTGAGGTGTGCCCATGGTGTGTCCCCCTGAGGGCAGCCTGTGCCATGGGGCTTTCATCTGTCACTCCAAAGCAGCCTCTGCTACACTGGAGCAGGTGAAGCAGACCTGCCTGCTCTTAAATGTTAATGTCCTCACTGGAACAAATTAGCATATATTAGGGGAGGAAAGGGTAAGTGGACTTTTGCCTTTGAGGCTACTCTTGCACGGTTTGAATCAGTGGGTTTTTTTCCTAATCACTGCAGAAAAATATTATCTCCTTTAAGGTATGTTATCATGAAAAGACAGAGATGTCAATATTTGTGAGCTCAAGGTTTATTTTTACTGAAAGAGCTGTTGAAAAGCTTTTGTAATGTATGGCTAATTTGTTGTAAAGATAAAAACATAAACTAGCACTGTTAATGGTGGGGAAATTTACCCCTCTGCTCATGTCCTCTAACATACACATATTTTCATGCCACTAGTTGCCTTTTGGAATGGATAATTTACCATAATGAGTAAAGGAGTTAATCTGCTGAGCCTCCTATTTTCCTTCCAGCTATAGCTAATATGGAGAGTTATATAGTAGATATATTTTGCATTTTTATTCTACATCCACTCTAATAGTCTCAGTGGTTTTTACTTGTGTAAGAAGCCTCTAAGCTACTGTGATAGCAGAGAGATCATAAATTATCTGCTTTTGCCAAGGTGGAAAACAGAGCAATGGCATGGCAGATGTCCTTTAGTGTTCCTGGTGCTGGATTTAGAGCATTGTAGCTGTGAGTCACAAAGCAGTAGTTTCATATATCTTTATCCTGGAAGTGAAAATAGGGGATATTTTTAAAAAATAATAATGATTTAACTTTGTTTTGGCAGGTTTTATTCCAGGTCATGTATCTTTTCCTTCCCCCTGATATGCAACTGGATATTCCACCAATCTTTTATTGGCTCAATGGTCAGAACATGATGCTGACAGTGCCAAGGTCATGGCTTCAATCCCTGTGTGGGCCATTTACTTGAGGGAGTTGAACATGGTGATCCTTGAGGGTCCCTTCCAACTCAGAATATTCTGTGAAGTCCATCCCTAGCTCTCCTGTCCCTGTTCTGCCCCGGGAGCTTGGGTGTAGCCCCAGCACTGCACCTTCCCCAGGCAGGCTCCGTGTGCCAGCAGTCCTTGGCTCCCCTCCCCACTGGTCCACTAGCTAGATCCCAGAAAATTTGCTAGGGTTCTGTGATGTAGCAGATAAGACACAGGCTTTTCTGGTTAAGGTGAGTGATCTACTACACTTTGCTTTGCAGGTGTTTCAGCATCAAATCTTCAGTGCCAGGTGGCTGAAGTTGGTCCATGTAAAGGTCGTGAAGGCTGCTGCGCTTGGAAGAAGGTGGTGGAACCAGGTAAGAAGGAAGGCTCTGCACTACTGATTCCTTGGCATTGCTGGAAATCTCCTTAGAAGCCATTGACTAACTTAAGAAAATGTCTTTCTAAGCCAAGTATGCTGTTGTTTTTCTGAATTTTCTCTCTGTTACTTGCTACATGTAGTTCAAGGTGCTGGCTGGTCTGATTTTTTTTTGATTGTGCTGCTTTCTGAACATTGTGTTCTGGCATGGGCTCCAGCTGCTGTGTCCCTAGGGGTGGCAATGGACAGAGCACCAGGTACTGCATGCTGTGTCCTTGGGAGCACTCCTAGAGAGGCCCTGGCCAAGGCTTGCAGTCTCTGCCAATTTTTCTTCAGGCCTCACCCCTGGAGTTTTTTGCTGTTAGTTTTAAGGAAGATGAATAGCAATGCAGAGCTGTCTGTGTGCAGCAGTAGTGGTGACTTACTCCTGCCAGAAGTGAGGTTTCAGTGTGGAATCTGCTCTGGACCCTGGCACGACTTTTCTCTGCTCATCAATGTAGATTAGGCATGTGACCTCTCCTGCTCTACAGTTGATTATTTCACTATTGTTTGGACTTACAAAATTATTTGTTGCTAAATATAGCAAAGCTCTTTTCCCCATATAGTTTATGGAATAGGGAATTTGTCTGCTTACATTTAGGAAGTTCTTCTCCCTGATTAGATGATACAGCACAAGATGCCCTCTACCCAGAAACAGCAGGGCTTTCTGAGGGGTGCTCTGGGCACACCTGGGCATGCTTCACATCATGGTCTGGCCCCAGCTGTGACCAGGACATGGGTATGAGCTGTTATCAAACTGGCTAAAAGGGAGAGAAAAATAGCTGGTCCACAAAGTTCTGGCAGCAAGGGGAAGCTGATTTGGGCAGAAGCATACATGTCCTTTTGGAGTGGGGATGCTCGCTATGGATTGTGTCAAGGAGGAGTACAGCTGCCTTCAATGAGCAAAATGGGCCTGAGAAGGTAATCCTGGTCATGAGGAGGAGTGCAGTGATAGATCACTGGTCAGTCAGCAGGCTGAAGTGGTTTGTGATTCTTATGGTGCTGAGATGCACATAAAGGTCTGGTGGAGCTGAGCAGCCTTTCTGCAAGGCTGTTTCTTGGAAGTGTGGGTGACCTTGGAAACAGAAGGGCCCTCCTTCCAAGAGGGCTGCTCAGAAAGCCTTGCAGTACTGCAGAAGAGGCATTTTGCAATGCACCAGGTGGTGGGGACCAGCACAGGCTGGGATCAGTGCAATCTGGAATACCAGGTGGCAGGCTGAAGCCTGGTGCCAGCACAGGCTTGCTATCGTTCTCGTCATCTAATTCATTGGTGATCCTGCTAATTTGAAATCCGATCTGTGTTTTGTATTGACTTAAATATCTTCTGCCAAATGAGTGCTAGTGTGAAAATCTACCATTAATTGTTTGTCAAGACACAGCTGAAGAAACAGTCAAAGTGAGTATGACTCACTTGAAAGAAGTGCTTTTTACTTCCATTTCCCCTCTTCTTTCTACCATGTTCACCCCCTTCTCCCTTGTCTTTCCAGAGTGATGCTTTCTCTAGGGGAAAACTCTGGGGCTTTGGCATTGAGAACTCTCCAAAGGTACTGCTCAGGCTGCTGGAGCTACTGAAATACTCTGAGTTACAGATGACAGGTTTTCTGTCACTGCTGCATTTCTGGTGCTCTGGATCTTTTTCTGGATGTCTTCAGTGGCATTTCACAGCAGAGTGAGATTCAGTGACCTTTTGCCAGGTCATCACCATGGGGTTTATTCTCGCTTTTTTCGCAGTTGTGAAGCAAATGCTGCTGGCAGAGTTGGCAGGTAAGACTGCACTGCAGATGAATCTGATGTGATGGGACTACTGCAGTCTCGAGGGATGAATGTGTGGCAATCTCTAAAGCCAGGTAACTTCTCAAGTCTTGCTTGTGATATGGCAAAATGAGGTGAAATATTTTCAAGTGCTAAATAGGTGGAGTATTGTGCCTTCTTGCTACTGCGTTTTTGTATGTATTTCAGGGGAAAATAAATAGCTTTAAAAATGTGGGTCTGTCTACGGCAGAAGTAGCACTGAATTGAAACAGTGTGAAGAAAACAGTCGTGTTTGCAAGCTGTCTGAGAAACTTGCCTCTGATTGGTCTTCCGGGTTAGCAGAATGTGACAACCTATAGCAACAAAAGTGAGCAAATACGGGATAAAATACAAGGTCTGCTTAAAAATTTAAGAAGTTGAACTCCAAAACCTCTGAAGGGTATTTGTATTGGGATTTTTCTTTCTTCTTAGCAGTGTTTCTAAACAATCTGGAGTGAATTAGACCCCTACAATTGGAAATTTAATTTTGGGTCGTCTTTAAATGAACTCTAAAAGCATTAGACTCTGCTTGGCCAGGATCTCTGCTTTGGGCCCAAGCCCAGCATGTCATCTCCAAATCAATTCCAAGGTCCCTTTCCAGCCCAAGCCACTATTGATTATTTCTCTTTCCTTTTAACAAAAAGTCATCTCTGCAGTGATCACATTATAAATCTTCGTCAGTAAATCAGGAAAGGCAATTTCAGACTGAAGGAAGCTGCTGCCTGAGGAAGCACTGTGGCTTATCTCTGGCAGCAGTGCAGCAGCTGGTGTGTGTGCCTGGGCTGGCCACTGCTGCCCCAGCAGGGCCACCTCTCGGGCTCACAAGGCTGCAGCTGCTCAGGAGTCATGCAGAAAGGAGCATGGATACAGGTCTTGGGCACCTGCTCTTCCCATCTCAAGTCTTGGAGACAGTTTTACCTTTTGATTCGTTTTGGTAGCAGAGGATAGTCCTGGCGAGAGGGAGGTGCAATTTGTTGGGGTTTCCTTCTGATGGGCTGATGTGTATCAGAGGTGTTGGTGTGTGTTGTGTCACCTCTGCAGTGACAGGCTGCAACACCTGGCAGGAGGTCTCACTCTTGACCCAGCTATGTTGTGTTTTGACAGAAGATAGGGAATACAGGATGGTACTATGACAAGATTGTAGGACTATTTATGTTTGTGTGGTATGACTTTTTATAGGCTTAATTCAGCCTTTTTAAGCAACGGCTTTGTTTTGGCTTTTTTCAGGTGAAAATACTCTTTTTTTAGTAGAAACTGTCATGGGAATCCCATGGAAAATAACTGTAAATAGGGGACTGATGTGTATGCAGTTTGTGTCAAGGCATATGAAATGAGAATAAATCTCTTAAAATAAAGACCAGGTGGCAATGCAAGCCAGAGCAATGATGCCTTGTGTGCTACTAACTTTGTTAGTGCAGTTACCAATAATTACCACATCCCTAAATGACCATATTGTATTCAGTAGTGTCAGTAAGGTCAATTCACAGTCATAGGATGAAAGGGGACACTCCAATAGATCTTAATGTGCATCAAAATGAGAAGATTGATATTGACAAGGTGACCTCAGCTCCAAAGGGGCAGTTTATTTTGAATGGCTGTAGTTTTCTTTTGCTTATGATTGACAACTTCAGTGGTATGACTATTTTCTTTCTTTCTGGTTTTTTTTTCCTTTGTCTTGAAGAAGCACCCCAGTTGGTGTGAGCTATTACATATAACACAGCTGTAGCACAAGCAAGTAAAGACCAGTAAGATTTTCTGTAGCAAGTTGCTGCACCCCAGTGCCCAATGTCCCCCAAGTGCCCTTTGATGGTTCTCTGGATGACCCCGGCTCTGTGTTAATGTCTGGCATTCAGTTCCGCAATTAAAATGGGTGGCCTGACATCAGTTCCGAATTTGTCTTTCCTTCAATTTTTCATGTCCACCAAATTCATTCTTTTGTCCTCTTAACCTTCTCTGTGTCAGATAACTGTGTGTTTTATCCTCCAGTTGCCATCAGTGGAAAGTTTGCTGTAATTTATTTACAATCTCTCATATTTTTCTCTTTTTACATTGAATTTTGTACTGAAAATGAATTTAATTGATATTCTGTAAAACTTGAAACCATCAACACTCTTCAATTTACAGCATAGCTTTTTTTTTTCCTCCCAAATAAAGTGATTAAAAAGTTATGCTGTATGCTTTTGGGAGGAAGAACTGCATATTTTTCATTGCCTGCAGAACACCTGGGTACATACAAATTTGTAAACTTTAGTTAGCTAAATGTAAGCCTTGCAGACTGTTCTCTGGTTATGTTGGGCAATTAGAAGTTCAGGCTTAGTGAGCACTGCTGCTATCAGTGGAATGAGAAAGCATTTTTAATAAACATGGTGGATATCTCCAGGATTTGACTGTTTGAAAGTATTGGCTGTGGAGGGAGGTTATGCTGTTACTGCATGTGTGATCAGTGCAACTGTTCTCAGCCATGTGGAGGAGAAAAAGAAGTTGTGAAGTGTAGCAAACTTGTGAGAAAACACAACTTTCAGTAGAGGGCTCTTTAACCTCAGCTTCCTTGGAGGTTAAGAATACGTTTATTGCATTTCTTCCTGCAGAATATGGTGCTGCAGCTGTAGAAAATGCTGAGCACTGAATAAAATAAATTGTACAAACAGAAGGATACACATCCTTCTCCAAGCCTCTTGGTTTGGTATAATACAGTGTAAGATATTTGTAAAATGGACAAAAAAGAAATACTCATCCTTGACATTTACAGCATATGATGGAACTCTGAAGCAACTTCTGATGCAGAATTTGCTGCATTTGTCTTAGGTAAATGGATGGCAAAGGGATGCTTGTTAGGAAGAAAATCTAGAATAATGGGGCCAGGAGCAGTAACTGTTCTCAGAGATGTGAAATGTGAGGAGGTGACTTGGCAGTCCCAGAGACATGAGTACAGGCAGACAGACATTGCATATCTGGGGCTTTCTGCTCCCTTCTTCATCTGGTTGAGGTCCCTTTCCCCCACTAAAACTCTGGTGATGCCTGAGCAGCAGCATGGGGTGGCTGTTGCTTCTTGCCTGAGTGTTGGGGCAGGAATGATGCCTGATGTGGTATATAAAGTATAAAGGAAAAGACATGGCTTATTTTTGTTCTTCCATCAGTACCCATATTGCAATTTCAGCTGTGTCCCAAGTCCATGAATATTTGGAGTGAATGTTGTTACTAATAAATAGCAGGCAAATAGAACTCTTCTGTCTTGGTATAAGATAATACTGTTAATTGTTTTTTTAATATCCAGGGAATACTTTGCTTTTAAGACAGGAAGAAGTAGGTACTTTTAAAACTAACTTTAACTGTCTTCTCTGACTTCCTGTTAGTCAAATAATGGGGGTAAAAAAAGAAAGCAAAACTTAATGAAGAAAAAACCCTGATACTTTGACGAACTTTTAAAAATAAGTTAATAAATTATGCGTTTGTAACAAGCTTACATTGATTGCTCTCCCTTGGATATTAAGATTTATTCTCCCTGGAGTGCAGTAACTCTGAGGTGGAAACAGGCCAGCGTGCGCTCGTTTGCTGCTCTTGGGAAACGGCGTTTGCAGAGCGATGGCTGGCTGGAGACTCAGCCCCTGAAGGGGTTAACAAGTGGGACAGCAGAGCCAAGTCAGGGACTCCAGAGTGAGCCAGGTGAGCAGAAGAGAGGTGGTTTTGTCAAATACTTGGAGAAATAGCTCTGACTTCAGAGGTTCCTTTTGGCTGAGTAGGTTCACATTGCTGAGCCCCATCATGCTATGTGCTGTCTCTGTTTAAGGAATTATTTGTGTTTAGATGGCACAGCAAAGGTTTGCTAAAATGTTTTTATTTAACTGATGACTGTTATAAATGATTTTTTTTAGCTCAATACCCTTCATTGTCTCTGTTGTGGCTTTTTTCCCCCCTTGCAGCTGCATGGAAGCAGTTTGCTTCCATGTGTTCCCATCTTTAATGATGTCCTGTTCTGTTCTCTGACTCGAGCAAAGCTCTGGTTAAGCATCAGGACTTGCCTGGGGAGTCTTTTTCTGTGTAATAGACTGAAAACCTCAACTGGTTTTACACATTCCCTTGAAAAATCTTGAGAGCTGGATTACAGCTGGGTTATTACAGATTGCCACTTTGCTAGATTTTTGTGCTAATTGTTTTAAATCCTCTCTCTCTTCCTAAGTTATCTCCATTACAAGTTAGCACAAATACATGTGATAGAGCTAAAATCCATGGCTTGTTACAGAATACAATAGTAGGCCTTTTTTTATGATACTCACTCATGCTGGTGATAACAGATAATATCTGTTGAAAGGTGTTCACTCTTAGCAGTGTTTCATTAATGGAAGGAAAGATTTCAGAACTTCTCTTGTAGGAAGTCTTCTGTTAGAAGTGCAAGAACAGGGCCCCTAGAGGCAAAGGGCCTGTGTTTTTCAGAGCAGTACAGTAATTGCTAGTCTCACTGTAATCCCAGGCTACTCTCTTGATTTGAGGACAGAGAGGAGGAGTGCTATGACAAGGGAAGTGTGCCCCTTTTCTCCCTTCTGGGTTAAGAAAGGGGGAGAATTTTGCTGATACGTTTAAATTTTTTTTTTCTTGAATCAGCAGCTGAAAATCCAAGGTTTTCTCCTGTTACCCTGCAACTAGGAGCAGTTACTATCTGGTTACTATATGTGTATACAGTGAGTAAGCAAGCAGCCTTGGTTTGCTTATTACTGCACTGAACCTCTAACTTGCTGTCAGGTGCTGCTGGCAGCAACAAGGACCCTTTGGAGGTCACTTACAAATAGTAGTTTAAGCTCCTACACAGAAAAATTTAAACTAATTGCCCTTGTGCTGAACAAACTGCTCTTTGCCAAGTAACATAATAAAGCAGTGCCTTATTGAAAGGAGGGAAGGACAGGACATCAGGAAGGAAATTGGGTTTGCACACACTTAAGCAGACTATTTCTTCCCCCAGATCCTGCTGTTATGGGAACTTTTCTTCTCTGGTGCCCAGGAGGCACAGTCCAGGCTGCCCGTCCTGCAGCAGGAGTTGCTGGCAGCCCAGGATGCCCAGAGGCTCCTTGGCTGCTGCTGTGCATGGGGTGCTGCCTAGAGAGGTTGGCCTCTACTGCTCAGTCCTCAGCAAGACTGCAGCTCTTGCCTGCAACAGACAGACAGTTATGGGTCTTTCTGTGGCTGCTGTTTCCTTGTCCTGTAATCCACACTTCCCCAAAGGAACAGGAGAAGTTAGGCTGGCTTCTTTCTGTGGAAAGTGTCTTGTTGCCTGCTGGGCACTGGGCAGTAGATCCAGAAATACTCTTTGCAGAGGTTCTATACTAGTAATTTACATTTTGAATAATATTTGGGCAGGCACTTGAGCCAGGTGTTTTTATTTCATGATGTATAACTTAACATTGGTTTCATGTTTCACAAGTACACAAAACAAAGAGCAGCCATAATAAGCTCAGAATATCTTCCTGCCAAAGTGTGTCTGTCCCTGGTCTGTGGGATTTAAATGCAAAAGGGGCCAACAGGGATCATCTTTTTGTTCTGTGCTCTGGGAAGGAATCTCATGGTATGAAATGACATATGGTGGATGTGGAGAATGGTCAGAGGCAGCTGAGCCTGGCTTATGCCACAGGCAAACCCTTTGGTGTGGGGCTCTCCTGGCTGTGCCTGGCATCCACCTGGTGATGTTTGCGGTCACTGTACCAGGCTGCTGTCTTTTACTGGTTATGGTTCATTTTACCATGTTACTGAAGAAGTGGTAGAGGTTTATATAATGCTTGCAGATATTACTGGAATAATATGGGATTGGAGAATTTCCATTTTCTGAAACCTGCTGGTATTATGCTCAAGGTAGTAGAAACCACACATAATCTGTCAGTTCTAGCATTTTCTTAATGTGTTTATTTTCATATTGGGATAGGAGTTTAACCTTTCTAGCTTGTTAGAAAAGACAAGACTGGTTTCTTTCAACCAAGTTTATGCAAATATAGGCAGGAAATATAGGAAACATACAAAACACTTTACATTCCTTCCCACCAAATAATAATGGAAATATTTCAGTCTTTAGAAACTCCATTATAATGCTACTTGATTGCAGAAATAAAATGTATCTCTTCTAAACATACTCTTGGTTCTCACAATTTTTCAATAATTTTGTATGGGGTATGGTTCTGTGTTGGTGATAAATACTGCAAAAGGAATGGAAAAAAGATGTGCTTATGCTAGCAATCAAATAGGAGATTTCAAATTCATAGTTTGAGTAGAAGTGTAATTGTTCCTGAATGGCATAAAAAATCCAGCTTTTAATTTAGCTGAGCAATCTGATTTTACTGGACTAGAGCTGAAAAGCCTTTTACAAAGTATTCTCCTTGTGCTGCTGGATTTAAGGTAATATTTTGTAGGTGTTGAAGCTGATGATGTGTTTCTAGAGAAGAGGGCTTCGGTCTGTGAGGCTTTTGCCTTGGATCCTGGGATGCAGAGAGCCAAGCTGTTCTGACTTTGTGTGCAGTGGCAGCAGCTCTCTGGCCACAGAGAGCAGCAGACAACTTTCCCAGGCATTGTGCTGGGGAAAGGCTGTGAGAAGATCAGAGAAAAGAATGAGAAACAATTCTTATCATAACTTAGTGCACCTGGTACTGTGAACATGTGCAATGTGTTATGGAGATTTGTTTACCAAAGGGTGCTTTCTTAATTAGCCAGTGGTGATGGTGTTTTCATTAAAGGACCAATTAGGTCACCCTGTATCATAGCTGTCTATAAGAGCAACGTGTTTCTCAATAAAGACAGAGATTGATCAGCCTTCTGTGAATCATGGAGTCACTGTTAATTATGACCCAGCCAGGGCCCGTTGTGATGACAGGGGCTGTCACGGTGCTGAGACACCCAGCTTGGAGCTGTGCTTGCCAAGTCACAGCCCATCATGTCTGAGGCCATTCCTGTTCTGAGGCTGAACTGTACTGCTCTCTTACCCCACAGCAGGACATTTCACCCTTTTCTGCATAGCTAAGTGAGGTGAAAAATGCTGTGTGGGCTTTTTGTTGTATATTTGTATTTTCACTATGGCAAACTGGACACTGTACACGAGCACTGCAGTAAACACCTGTTAATGCAGCTGGAGATCAGCTACACCAGGGAATGCTACCTTGGGGTAGCTCTTCTGATGAAGAATTAATGCTGTAACAAACTTTTGGGTTATTGAGCTCTACAGCCACCAAATTTATGTAGAAAGGGGAAGGAAAGAAAACAAACATTTAGCACAAATTTTTTTATTTGCAGCAGATTAGATTAATGTATCCTAATATTTAGGAGGGCTTTCTGAAGAATAATAGATACATTTTTTTTTTTTATTTGTAGGTACAGTTAGATAATAAAAAACTACAGTCATTGTCTAAAGTTCATAGCTGGGATATTTTCCTTCCATTTTCAAGAGACACCTGAGGTTTCCTTTTTGAGCTTATGTTTCAAAACTGATAAAACTCAGAGGGCTTTTTTCTTGCTGCAGTATTAATTTCATTTATGAAAAAAACCAAGAGATCAAATATTGACCTGACCCAGGGAAAATATTGACAGTATAACTAGAAATTTTACTGGTTAAGGTGCAGATTGAGAACAGAAATCTCATACCCAGGGTGCACTGAAAGTTTAGAGGCAGCTTGAAGCTAATGTGAAGAGACAGGTTGTCTGGGTTAATATCAAATGGGGAAAGACTCTGCAAAACCAGAAGGGAAAAGGATGCATAATGCCTTTCTAAATTGTATTAGGCTTTGGGATATAGTCCATGTTTTATAATACATAGCTAAATGATTTATAGTCTTGTAATAAAAGAGTGTTTAGAGGAATAATCCTCCCACCCTTCCAAACTTTAAGCCATCCATGTTGCTTTCAGAAACTGTGACCTGTTGTATAATTGTTCCATATCACTGGTTTCCTTAAATATGCTTGACATTGTGACCAGCAAAGTCTTAGACAATCCTGTAACTTTACAGGCTTGTGTGTTAAAATGCTTGATGATTTCTAGGGTTTTTTTGTTTTGTTTTTTGGTTGGTTGTGGCTTTTTTTTTTTTTTAATATGTAACTCTTCCATGTTTTCTGTAGTACTGGTGACTTTTTTTGAGAAAAGACCAAGTTGGAGGGGATGGTGATTGCTGCCTGGATGTTACTCTGTGCTTGGCCAGTAGGTCTAGGGCAATGATACTTGGATGTCTTTCTCACTTGTTGTCTACATTCAGTCTTTGCTCCCCACTGTACGAGTACATGGCACTCAGTAAACCAGGTCCTGCATTTGGACTTTACCTCTTCAGAAGGGCTGAGACACCTCCTGTCTCATTTGCTCCTAAACTGAAAGCAACATAAAATGGCTAACAATACTGTATGAGTATTGCATTACATGATTTTTTTGCTGCCAATTACTTGTAGTGCAGTAATTATTAAGTAAAACTGATCTGCCTGAGGTCACAAAGCCAGGAATAGAGCACATATCTCCTGACTTCTGATCCAGTGACACAGCTGTTAATTCACACAATTTCTACTTGGGTTCATTAAAAACCTTCTCCCACAGCTCTGCCTCCCTCAACAGCCAAAATTTCTCCTTTTAATAGAAGAAAGGAGCTTCCTTTGGGACTGTAATTCCCCCCACAGTGAAAAACTTATCCAGCTGAGATTATGTGCTGTCTTTTGAAGTACTGTTAGCCCTTTCTGACCTGAGAAACAAGGAGGGGACTAAACTCTTCTATCTAAGCTTGGAAAGCACATCTAATACTGTCAGGGCATGTGTGCTAGACAGTTTTCATGTCTGAATGCTGCAGATAATGTGCTTTACAAGTTCTCCAAGATGAAAACTCATTTTATTACAACAAAGATGATATTCACATCTCCTCCTAAGCCAACCAACTTTTCCATGGAACTACAGAATGGGAAAATAAGTCAGGTGTGGGGTGTGTGTGTAGTTTTGATGATATTTTTGTTTGTGTGTATCTTGTTTTTCTGGGGTGGTGGTTTTGTTGGCGGTCTTTTTGTTGTCTATTTTTAAGGAATAGATTTTGAGGACAGCAGGGACCATTATGGTCCCTGATACAGAACTTTGTCCTGTGTTTTTTTCGTTAACCATGGGCATTTCATATGTGGCACAATGTATATTTTTAGGTAGATAGCCATTCTTGATCTACTTAAATTAGTGCCATATGAGCACTAACCTTTTCACATGCCAAGTTGTTCCAACTCTTAAATACTAATTTTAGTCCTAATGGCTAAGAAAGGGAGGTGTATGTACTCTCAGAAGAGAGCAAACATATCTCACTACAATAAGGGTGCTCAGAACATGAGCTAGATGCCATGTGGTAACAAGCTCGATTACCCTTCTATCTCTCTTCAGACAATACACTAGTTTAGAACTGTTTAATTTAGAGTTTCATTATCTGAATTTACTTCCATGCTTCAAATTTTTCAAGAAATAATTCTGGAGAGAGTTGAGAAGTTGTTTCAGTATACATTGTTATTCACAAGTGATAAATCCTGTACGTTTCTGGATGAAGTCCTACCTATGTTTTCAAAATAGTATTTTTAAAGCTTAAAAATCAATCTATTTCCAGTGTAACATATTAGTTATGCAAATATAGAAAATACTCTGTCTTAGTGTACTCAGTTACATATAACAAAACTTTTAATGGAAATCGGTGTTGGATATATTCAGCTTGCATCTTGAGACTTTGATTTTATATTCTGCAGCCTTCTCCAAAGCTTTAATTTCAATACTGAAAACAAGTCACATATAGTAAAATATTATGTGGATGCTTTTCCTTTCTCCTTGGGATCAAAAAATGTTTCATTTTTTTTCCAAGAGTTCTCAATATAATGCTTTGAAAAGCTGTTACAGAAGCTTAGGGTTATGAGCTAAATAAAATCCAAGTGTGTCTCTTGCGGTGAGATTTAAGTCAGTGTTGTGGTATGGAGTCCACAAGGCACTGCAAGTGTAAGTGTCCAAGAAGCTGGGAGAAAGGAGAGGGAAAGGAAGAGTAATCCCCTCATTTCTGCAGATGTTTGAGCTATGGGATACAGCAGTGCTGTAACAGACTGCTATTCCCTCTGTTCCAGGAGCAGTGCCAGTGTTTGCTGGAACAGCCAAGTTGGCAGTCTCAGTTGTCTCTTCATTAGTGTGCTCTGTCTCTTAACCTACCTCAGAGGGCACCAGAGTGGGGAAGTTCATCAGAAATTCAGGAGTCTGGATGCCCTAGAAATTGGATTGAATTGGGGCAATGTGCATGTGTGTTTTGCTGTTGCCTCTCTTTAAGGTGTTTCTGATGATAGAATATAAAATGTCAATGGTTAGTGATGTATAAGACTAAAGGTAACTCTCAAAAACTTAATCCCTGCCACTTTCAGGTGCCTTTAACTTGGGGTCTGTACAAGGCATGGAAGATGGCATACAACTGCCAGTGACACTCCAGCCTTTTATGTGTGTGCATGTTCCCTGTGCTTTTGCTAGTGACATGTGGGGTTTTCAATTCTTAAAAATTATTCCAAAATTGTATCTTCAAATCTCAAACCCAATTGTTAAGGAGGTGAAAGAGTTCACAGTATGTGATGGGCTGTGGTCAGAACCTGTAGAAGTCCAGCCCAAATCAGGATCAAGCAAAATTCTTATTTTCTTGTGATATTTAAACTGCATAGATGAAGGACACAAACCCATGTTTAACTTCAACCACAGAATTTAAATTAAGCACATGTTTTGGTGCACATGCTGAACAGGGATCATACAAGAATGGTGCCAGAGTAATTTCTGTGGAGAACATGTATGGATAAATGTATATACACTACAAAACCATCAGTTGATTGATGATTGCAATATAGCATGAAGATTGTATGTCATCTTCTGGAACAGTGTTACTCAAAGGAATCACTAAGGAAAAGGATGTGCATGTAGGTAATTTATAATGTTGTATCAACTATAACTTCTGATGATTTTCTTCCTTGTGCATCTTATTGGTACTTTAACCAACTTATTTAAAATTACTTAGTGAATGGGAAATCCTGCTCTGAACTTCAAAACAGACATTTTTCTCTCTATATATCTATACATTCTCTGTGTGGGAGTATGTGTGTGTATATATATCCGAACTTTATATATATATAAAGTTTTTATTTCTGTATTAGCTCAATGCTGTTTCACTAGTTTTCCTTTACAATGTGTCTGATAAAGCAGAATGGTATTTTGATTTTACAAAAGTCATCTTTGTGTAGTCTGCCAAGCGTTGGTGCCGTGTTTTGCTGGAGTGTGATTTGCATATACCTATATAGATACCTACAAGTATAAATATTTAGCTATATAAAATCAAACAACACCTACATAATTGCTCAGAGAGAGAGAGAGAATGAGGTTTTTACAGCAATTTATCACAGATTTTGTCAGTGAAAAGGAGAAAGAGAGATGATCCTGCCTCCAGCCATGGCTCCAATCTTTTCATGAAGGGAGCTGTCAGATGGGCTTTGATTCTTCCTATCTCATTGTGTCTAACAGTTTGTATCCTGTTTCTGGCAAAGAAAGAAAGAAAACTGTTAGTTTCTCTATAAATATATATGCATGAAAAAAGAAACAGCCTGACTTATGAGGATTATTTTCTGGTTTTCTTCCTATTCTTCCTTGGAATGTTCAGAGATCCCTATCAGTGTTCTGAGATGTTAAATATTGAACATCAGCAAGTACAGAACAGTAAGCCTCAAAATTGCTCAAAAATAATAAAAAATTATGGACAATGTTACTATTCTCATTTTACAGATCAGAAAGGTCTATCTTAAGGATTATGGATATTATCTAAGGCTGTAGGGACTCCTGGCTGAGCCTGCAATCTAATGCAGTGTGTCTTGTGCGTCTTGTTCTAGTATCTATGAAATGATGCTCACTTTTAACTCACAGTTCACTATGGGTACAGTACATTGCAGTTCAAATAAGATGATTCTTGTGTGTGGATACTGTTTTTAACACTCTGGTAGCAGGTTGGAAAGGCACATCAGAAAATGTGTGTGTGGGGGGAGGAAGAGAGACACATCCGTCTGTTGCAATGATACAGCATCTACCACGATGTGCATTATTTGGAACAAGAGCCCATTAAGAACAGCAAGCTTGAAAGCCAAAACAAATGACAGGATATGTGAGGGATTAGTTGGACAGAGCATCTGTTATTAATACTGAATACTACTTTTTGAAATGAAATGTGAAGCTTTAGCACAGTGATGAGAATCAATTTTAATGCCCTTCCATGAAACCAAGTATGAATTAGAGTCCTGCTCTTCTTTATTTAGAAGTAATATTTTCAGTTCTTGCTTTATGAGAAGCCTGAATGCAAATGCAGTCCTAAGTGGTGAAGCACTGGCTCTTTCTGATCCCCTGGAGGACAGCGTGTCTGGTATGGCAGAGCAGATCCCTTCTTTGGGGACAGTGAATGACATGCTTGATCAAGGAAAGGCAGGCTGGCTAATACTGCTCTACTGAGTAGTCAGCAATGGAAAATTAGCAAGAAACTGTGCACTTTTGGAGAGAGTTATTGATCTGATTTCCCTGCAGAACTGATTTCTCCATGAAAGCAATATACCTGTTCTCAAGATCCAGAGCATTTACACTCAAAATATAATTGAGTCTGGCAATTTTGATAAACACAGATTGTTCTCATAAGTTATTCTCAGATGGCTCCAAAGCACGAGCACACCATATTGTGATTACTGCATGTCTGTAGCAGACTGGGGTTTGAAGGGTTTCTAGAGTACTTTTCTTCAAAATCTGCAATAATGATCCATTCCTTTGAATTTATTTGTCAGTTAACAGTGACAGTTGTGAATGTGACTGTTTATAATTGTTGTAAACATGAAAGTTTGAGTACATTTCATACTGAGGTCGGTGCAGTTTTCCCTTGAGTACAAATACAGTTTTACCAACTTCTAATCATGGAACTTCATCAGCTTGAGATCCTCCACAGAAAGGTTGAATCTCAGCTATGCAATAGAGATATTCATTGTTACAGCCTGTCCTCAGGTGATCCTTCATTTAAGTTTGTAGCAGCAGCATTCAGGGAAGGATCACAGACCACAATGAATAAGCATATTTTATAGATCCACTTGAGTATATTTATTATTTATGAATACAAGTTATACTATATATTGAATACACTGCAATACCTTTTAGGTGCTTTGGACACACAGTGAGGATGAAAGGATACATCTCAACAGGAACACCAGAGATTGGCTTTCATTTTTTATTGTGTCAAGAAGCTTGGCCACCTCCCTTCCTCTGTTCAGACTGAAAGCAGGCACTAAGGAGGAAAGGTGCCTTTCTTTCTTTGTATTAATACTGAGGAAGGAGAGACAGAGATTTATGTCATTTATAGCATAAGACTTCTCTGAAAAAAAAAAAGACTAAAATACCCATCTTTCTGCTTGACTTTATGCCTGGCATCACTGAAATGCATTTGTAGGTCATGTATTTGCTCGAGTTTCTGGCTGTCCTCGTGTGAGGTGAGCAGCAATTCTTAACTCGTTAACTTGCAAGTGGAAAGGTCACTTCTGTGTTTCTGATTAGATGGCAGGTAAATGGGAAAGATGGATCGTTGATGTGTGACAGGAAAGACCAAGTAGTATTTCTTGTCTGCTCCTAGGCAGGCAGATGTACATGCAGAGCCACTGGCTGCATTGCCCTGGTTCAGGGCATAGTGCTTGTGATTCTTACAAGATGGCAAACTCCTATTCCATTGATGTCCCTGGCTAGATGAACCCAAATGGATTTGAGGTTTTGCTTAACTAAATTAATTCAAATGGTTTTAAGTCATATTACCATGGACAACTACACAGGCAATATAATGTTCTTTTCTTCATGACCTATAAATTCTTATCTGAAGACAGAAAATACCTAAAGGACTAAAGTATCATAAACACCCTCTGAGGTTCTGTCTTTCCAACTAGTACCTTGCAATGGTTCTGCCAGCTGCAACTCCAGTGGACAAATTATTTTGCAAAATGTTGTCATCATTCATGTGGATATTTCTGAAATACTTTCTGAAAGAGCAAGAATGGAAGAACTTTGGGCTTTGTACTTTTGAATTGGTTAATTTGTATGGCTTGATATAGGATGAAATCTTTCTTACTTGTGCTGTCGTTTTGTGTTGATACCAAACTATCAGACTATGTGACATAGTACTAGTTGGCCAGAGTACAGGAACAAGCACCATTTTCTAATAAACTAAAGTTGAAATGGGATGAGCTGCAGATTCTTCTCTTCTGTAATTGCTGAGCTTTAATGTCTGCCATGTAAAAAGTACTACCCACATCCCTCAAAGAAATAAGTATCTTGGCTTCAATTATAAAATAGCAGATGAATATCTGCAATGAGTTTTGAACTTAAAGCTACAGAATCCTCATCCACAAGGTGGGAGGGGCTGGGCTTTTTTCTCTGGGGTATGGAGGGTGAAGAGCAGAGTGGCAGGAATGTGTCCTAGTTATTGGCTGCCTTGTGAGGAGATGCAGTGCTCGGGTTATCCTGGTGCCCAAGGTCCTGAGTTAGGCTTTGATCAAGGATGAGAATGGTGAGTTTTACATGGCCTTGTAGCCTTTGCAAGTCCTAACATGGCTAGATTGATTGGATGGTGAGGAAAATTTGTCCATTAATTGTTTGTTTCTTATGTGAGTAATCTGGGTGTGCCACTTGCTAGACTCCACGTGAAGCTGTGTCTGAGTCCTCTGTTAGTTAGCACTGGTCAGCTCAAGCCTAGAAATGTATACTGCCCCTATGAATAGATTTTCTGAAGCAAAACCACTAATGTTTTCTGCTGTTCTCCAGACCAGAGGAAAAGGCAGTAGAGGAAAATTATTCTGTTTTTTAGCACAATCCTGTTATACTTGGAAGCTTTCAAGTCCCTTGAAAGACTCTAGGGATAATTTTTTCAAGTGAAAATAATCTTTCCCATTTGTGTGTGTGTCCCCTTATGTTTTTTGTTTGCTTTGTTTTGTTATTGTTTTTGTTTTTATCCAGTTTATAGGGCTTGTTCCTGTAAATCTTTGTGTTTCCACTGACTTCACTATGGTGCTTTGTATGGGAACTTTGCAGAATTGCACCCTTTATATCTTTTGAATTATAAATGAAGCAAATTGAAAATAGCATTCTTGCTTTTAAGCATTTCTCACACACTAATTTTTTCTTTTGGCTACTTCTTGTGGTTAATTCTGCTACCAATTAAGAAATAAATGCAGGCATCTACTGTCACTTGTATAAAGAGGGATGTAAAAGCTAATTACTTCAGGATACATTTAAAAAGTAAGCTAGTGTACTTCTGTTGTTTTATATTGTAATGACTAGAATAAGGTTATTATAAAGTTATGTAAAGGAAGGACTGATTTCCTGTCTCAAAGAACTCTGTGTAAGAGGGGTGTGTGCTACTTTCCTAACTTCTCCACGTTGGTCTGTTGTCCAGTGTTTATCATCTTGAAACCTTCAGACATGTTTCCCAGTGAATTTTCCTCTTTGTGAATATGTTTGAATAAACTTGATTTATCTGCACCTTGGTTTTTGATACATGGACTTTACAGCCCACATAACCCTGAGAAGCTCTTTTTTTCAGTGTGTCAATTATGATTGATGTTGAAGGAGTAAGGATTTTTTTACTTGCTACATAAGTATATTGAATCAGCAGGACAAAGTACATTTTAAACTGGTTTTAAATTAATTTCCTATTCCCTAACATAACCTTTCAAGCAAAAGCTGCTTTTTAAGTAACACATGGAGAGAGCAGTTAAGTGTGCGTATGAAAGATTTTTGTGAGGCAAAACCACTACTTTCCCAGCTGGGATCTGCTTTCAAAATATAAATATATCAGAGACACACAAAAAAAGATTTTCTTGTATGACAGCAGTAGCAAGCAGGGGGTCTCAGACCATTTGCTGGTGAACAAGATTACATATCATAAAGCTGTCATGAGTTGGCACTAATTTGACAGTTTGTTGGCTCAAGAGACTCCAGCACTGTGAATGCAGGGGATAGAAATGTTACTGTGATGCCATGAGGTTCACGTGGAGGGCATTGATGAATGGCAGACAAATTGGATTCTTAAGTAAAGTTGTCTTGTGCTGGGGGTGGAGGGAGCATGTTAAACCTGACAAATTTTGGGTTGCAAAATGTGTAATGCAAGACAATGGGAGAATGAAGATGTCTTAGAAGTTGAAATATCTGGCTTTTTGCTATTCTGTATCTCTTTGGTGGGCCAAATTAAAATATTTTAACCTTGAAATAGCCTGCATACTCTGCTACTTCATAGAACTTGAAGTCTTTTATACAAGTCAAAACTTATTAGCTATAACTGATAAGTTTGGGCAATATGCAAGCTATTCTTTGTATCTCAGAACAAATGGAGGGAGAGAGTGTGCATGAGTGTGTCTGGGAAAGAAAGCAGATGAATAGATATCAAGGGGACTCTTCTGGGGGAAAAGTGATGGGTAGACAAGAAGAGGGATAAATGAGGAGAAGAAAGAAATGTTCGTGGGCAAACCTTTGAAAAACAAGACTTCTTTTGTCAGGCCCGTGTTTTCAAGGAATATCAGTAGAATATTTCAAAAGCCATTTTACCATGCTTTCATGACCATTAGTGAAATAACCACTGAAATGTTTGCTAATGTATTTGTTGCACTTTCCCACAAAGTGCCTCATTCATGTTACTCTTGGGCTTATTCTCAGCCTTGCTTACTAATCCATATGGAATACTGGGAACATTCAGGGTGAATTGCTCAATTTTTAAAGGTGCATAGAGAACTGGAGATTATTTTTGAGAACAAAAAACACAAACAAGCTCAAAAAATATTCTATATCTTTTGCACACCTTAACTAAAGTAGCTCAGATGATATTTTCACAGATAATATTTACTTTGAGATCTTCACACTTGAAGTGATATGTAATGTAGGTTTAGCATGGCTGCAAACATTTTAGCAAGTATGGAGGTAGTACTTGTTCACACTTTGGTCATTTTATCTGCATGCGTTGGTTTAAAAGATTTTTTGTTTAGTTGTTCAGTCAGACAAGCAAGAGATGAAACTATCTGTTTTTAAAGAGATGATATTTGTATTTTTTTCCACTCTCTTAATGCTGTGCTATTTTGTACATAATTTGCCTACAACCATTGTGGAAATGATCAGTCTGCCCTGTAGACTGCTCTAAATTAAATATTGACTGGATGTGCTTGTTTAACAGCATAAACTTGCACCAGAACAAGACAATCTAATCTGCACACTGAAACTCACGCTCTCACATAGTTTAAGGAATCTGTATAGTCTACTAACATATATGGCCTCATTATAGGCACAAGTATTCTATATACACCCTAAACAGCTTTGTCAGGCAATGTAGTTCTAAACTAAAACATAGGCTTAGGTATGTGGGTTGTTAGAATGATCATATCTTGGTAGAATATTTAGTTCACTTCTTAGAGAATCTGCTAGAATTATTGCTGAGATAATTCAAAGTCAATGATTGTGCTCACTTTCAAACACAGTGTGACGACTGAATTTCTATAGTAAATCCATATGTTATTTCAAGAGTGGTTACATAACTGAAGCCAATGGAAAAGTTACTGAGTGACTGGAGAGGTCTAATGTAGATGCAAGGAAAGTTCACCTCCAACTGAATCTGCTGAACTGTCTTTCCTAGTGGCCTGAAATTGCATAAAAGTCCAGACTGAGGTTTATAACCTAGAAAAGATGAAGGAAACTTAATAAAATCTATTTTATCATGTTGAGGAGAAAAGTATTTTGCCCAGTTTTATCTGTCCATATCTATACATAATAAAATGGAGATTACCTAGACTAGTTGCAGAAAAGCAAGCCTGGGGCATGGTCATTGCAACCTCTATCATTAATCTCTGGTAGGAAGATTGCACTTCAAAGTGTTGGGGAGTTACAGATCTCTGCACAGGTGAGGGTCTCAGCCTGACACTTGGATCAGATGGCAACCTCCAGCCCAGGTATGTGTTTATGTGCAGCTGTTACTGATTCCCTATTGCTTTCAGTGTCTGATGTGCTGAGTTGAGGAACACAAAAAGGGCAATTGTTTGTGCCTGTTCAGTGCCTAGGAAAATCCATGTCTAAGGTACATTGAGTTGCTACCAAGACTAAGAAATAATGGAAGTTAAAAATCAATATTTTGCTTCATTTATATTCCCTCAGCTTCCTCCAAATCACTAATGTGAATGAAGGGACTGTTCTCCCATCAGGAGTAGTTGCTCACTTTAACTTTTCCCATCAATCTGTACTGGCTGTTTGCTTTTGATAACCATGAGGTGAAGGTTGTAGTTACAATACGCCTATTTAGTAATACCATAGGCTTTATTCTATGACTGGATGTATGTAAATAAGTATTAGAAAAAGGCTAAAATGTAATCTGTATTTTGGGGTGCTCAGACTCCTTCCAGAGTAAAGGAACAAGGAAGAATAAGAACTGACTCTGTATCTCTTCTCACAGCCAAAGGTTCCTAATCTTAAACACAGTCTTGGCTCAAGTGTCTCTATGTTTAAACTTGAACAAGAAAACATCAAGCCTGTAATAATAAAGCTCAGGACTATGGGTTCCAAGAGAAAAGAAGAAAGAAGTTAGATATTGTTTTCCAAGAGAGTCCTGAAAAAAAATGGATTGATTTTTAGCCACACTACAGGATGTCTTGGGCCAAAATCATTTCACTAACAAAAATCACCACTTATGGGAAGTGAAACAATAGGTGTAAACTACTGAAAGCAGGCTGCTACTTATTTGCCCACATGGTTGTATCTCATTGTTTGTCTGTGTTGCAATAAAGTTGAGCTTCAAATGGAAAAGCACAGTAGTTTCTAGGCAACAGCTTAAGTAAACAGGGCTACAAACTGACAATTGGTCACTTGGTGGTAATAGGATATGAATGACCCCCTGTGGAACATACCCTGTTATTAGTTAGCTAGATGTTGTGAGCTATAAAAAGGAAAAGGCAGAATAATCTATTGTAGACAATGCATGGGAAGTGACCTTCCTTTGAAAACAATTAGAGATAAAAATCCTTTTTATTCCTGAAATGTACAGAGCTCTGGGATCGGGGGTGTTTGCCACCTTACCAAGCCTGTGTTTGGGCTCTGCCTCCTGCAATATTGCAGATCAGCAATCAGACACAGAAACTGCTTCCAGGTGGAGGCAGCTGTTTTAACACCAATTATTTGCTGAAGTATCTGGATGAGGGACTGAAGTAAAACTGGGTACAGTGAACTGATCCTCAGTCTGGTAAGGGACTCTTGCTTGGCATATGATAAGGTAGATACACTTACCTGGGACAAAAAGCATAAGAACCTACTAGGGAAGGGGCACAACAGTAGTACTCTGAGGAAATTCTTGAAAATCAGTCTACAAGCTTGAATATCCAGTTTTGAAAGCTGTCCCTGTCTTGGATGTGGGCATGCAGGCAGGTCTCTGTCCCAGTGTCCTTGTAAGAGGAGATAAACAGGTTACTAAGTACAAGTAGGAGACAAGGATTAAACAGCACATTGTTTTGGCCCTTCTTTTCCTACCAGAAAAACTGAGAGTCAAAACTTGCCATGCAAAATTCCAGAAGAGACATTGGTTTCTCAGCAAGACACAAAATTCAACAGATGGAGATGGTTGCCTACTGAGTTACTCTACAAAGGGAGTTAGTAAGCCAAATGAGCTGCACACCTACACACTAAAACTTATTTCTATCCCAGAAGATGCCCAAAATGTGAATTTTTTTTAAACTGGGAATCTTGCTGTAATTTAAATCATAATAATGAAAAAAGAACAAAAAAAAACCCCAACTAAACAACCACCCCCCCCAAAACACAGCCAACCAACCACCCCAGAAACCCTAACAAACTCCCACACCACTATAGCAAAATACTAAGTTATTTAACAGTTTTCTTTTGTGAAACAGGATTGACTAGTGATGTGCACAATATGCAGGTTGATCGTGTTGTCCTCCTTGCCTCTGTCTGGCAAGGGCTCTGCCCCCATCCTCACTGGAGCTGTGCTGTGTGTGACTGGAGGCTGTTCTATGTGGAGATGCTATCAGTCTCTCCTGCTGAACTTGGTCTGTTCTCTGAGGATTCAAAAGGGACCCTCAGGATTCAGAGTGAATGGAAAAGGAATGCAGGGCATTTCATGAGCTGTAGGAGGAAATCAGTTTTCTAGTGATGAGTCTTATAAAGTCATTTCTGAATATATTCAGAACAAGAGTTTTTATCTCTTTTGGGTGAGTGTTCTCATTGCTAGGATACCCTAAAAATGTGTGAATGGGGCAGTGTCACTGGTGTTGAAGTTGATGATAAACCTTACTTATAGTATGAAGTTCAACTTACTCAGTGTACTGTGGGAATGTCTGCTAGGCCAGACCCTCAGTTAAAATATCTAGAATTACTTTGCCTTATGTGTTTTAACAAGATAGAAATGTCAAGTTCTGGATTCTTTGGTCTTCCTCTCCTTCCTGATGTGCAGTGTAGATGTAGCCCTTGGCAGATGGACATTTTGGGATGTTGAAAACCAACTTATTGGAGTTCAGGCAGTAAGTGAAGCCTATGATTATTATAATCATGAGCCTATGATTAAAATTTTGGCTCAGATTCTACATTGTAGTAACTCCAACTTTCAAAACAAAAATCCCTCTTGGATCTCAGACTTGGTTTGTTTTGTACCTCACTTTTCTGTACATGAAGAGGACAGCAATGATGCAGATTTCACAGTGGCAAAAGCCATGCAAGAAGGAAGCTGAGATAAGCATGAACATTTTGGCTGACGAATTTTAAATGACAGAAAGGAATGGATTTTAAATGCTATCTATAATGGCAAATCTTTGCAAGGCCTTGGATACAATAGAGATATGTTGATTCTTTTATGCTCACCTACCCCAAACCAAAGATCAAGTTATAGAACAATAGCAGTAGCAACAAATCATTAAAATAAACTTTGGGCCAACTGGTGACTTACACCACAACTTTAAATTATACTTGTTATCTGGTTCCTTTGTGAATGAGAAAAATCTTCACTGCCTGTGAGATGCTGTTAGTGCTTAGAAGGAGCAGGGAATTATGCCATAATTAGAAAAAAATGCATGGGTGGAGTATTGGGAAGAATCAATTTTGCTTAATTTACTGCTTATATTCTTATCCTCTTCTCAGTAAGTAACCATGCAGATCAGCCCCTCCCCCCACTGTTCTTAGTCAGCTCTGCTTACATCTGTGCTTGGTGTTAAGCATCTATTCTGGCTGTTATCTCCTCTTAGGCTGCACAGGATCAAACCTTGAAAGTTCAAGGCATTCCATCTGCCTTCTGTTAATTACCACTTTTATTCCTTATGATTCTGCTTCTTTCTAGGGGAGCTTTTTTAATATTGCTTGTAAAGGACAATTTTCTCTAGTAAGATATGTAAGCACAAGGCATGTATTGATCTTTTCATGACCTTTTCTAGTAATAACATGTGAGATGTACTGCTACCTTCAAAGAACAGAGTGCATTTTCTCAATATCATGGAGGATTAAATACTGCAGTGTGAAATGTATAGTTCATTTAAAGGCATGTAAATACTTTTTATGGCACTTAAGAACTTTAGACAAAGATATGGGGGTAGAAAGCAAAAGAAACATCATAAATTTGAAAAAAAAAATCCAGCCAACAAAAAATGACAAGCCAACAAAATAATCCAACCAAAAATTCAACCTTCCATAATTTATAACACAGTTTTGAGTGTGTTTGCACATAAAATCCAACAGTAATGCCAATAAGTTTAGTAGGTTTACAAATACTGTATTACAAAAAAAAAAAGTAATCTTTCATGTAAGAAAACCAGGCACTGCCAAGGGAAGTGGCAGGCTGTTATCACTCATGAAATCTGCTCAGGGTGCTCTGTAAAGGCAGCATGAGCCTCTCTCCACATCTAATTGCTTTATTTCCATTACTGCTGGCTTCCCTGTGCTCATGATCAGGTGTGAATGCTGGATCACAGGGCAGCTGTGGGCTTACTACAGAATTGGAAGCTCTCTGTAAGAAGCTGAGGACATGCTGCCTGTACTTAGGTTTTGTTGGTGTGCTCTGTCATATATTGCTGATGCTCCAGAACTAGATTGAAATTGCTAGGTTGTTGTAGGAGCACTGCATTTGTCCTAGAAACATTGTCTGAGCAGCTGAGCACTTTGCCCAGCAACTATCATCTGAATGTCCTTGTTTAGCTGTGATGGAGCTTGTCTTTCTGCTTGGATTTGTTAGCTCCAGTCTCACAAGTGTTGTAGATGCAGCTAGGCAGGGGTGAAGAACAGAATTAAGTATTGTCATTTTCCTACATATATGTTGTCCCTTGCTTTTTCTCTTTACTCATGATTTTTTTTTCCATCCACCAAGCAAATGGATGAATTCAAAACTTGAAGCAATGAGCCAGCAGGAAGGTATAGTGCCTTAGGGACAGGTCTGGAAAACTTTATCTGAGAGTTTTCTGTGAAAACTCATTATCTCCATGTGTGCAGGAAAGGACGACAGTGCTTTTAGAAAAGAAATCTCTAGAAACAACTTGTAGTCTACTGCACTACTTCTAATCACAGCCTACAATGTGTTAAGACCTCAGAAAGAGAAGTTTCATCTTACTCTGATTTGCATCTGGTTTCTCTTCAGACAATTGACCAGAAAGATGCTGAAAAATATTCAGCTGATGAAATACATATTTCTCAGCTTCAGCATTTAGAGCTTCCTCTGGAAACAAACTAGGGAGAGCTGTCTTGGTGAGCAGACCCACAGCACAATAGCGACTGCTAAAGATATAGATCTAATTAGGATGTAGTCCTAATTAGAATGCATTGAAAAAGTTGACCATATGGTGATAAAGATGGATAAATTGTGAAACCTTCTTGCCTAGTGTAGAAAAATACACTTTTTAAAAAACAATCTTTAGGGATTCATGGCTGCCGAAGACCTTTTTTTATTAAAACCATAAGAAAGTGCCACATTTAAAAGCTGAGAACATGTAGTACTTGGGAACACAGTGGCTGATGCCTGACCTGAAGGAGATGTGCTCTGTTACAAAGTAAAGTTGAGGAAATTGTAGAAACCTTTGTTTTTGCTTTGTTTCTAAGAGTTCCTGTAACTTTCTGCACTTAACACAGAACCCAGTACCAGTTGAGGCAGAATCATCATGAAGCCACTCCCACCTTTCCCATGCACATGTAAGGATTTTAAACAAAAATATTTTAAAGGTACCACCATTTTGGAATTCTTATTTTCAATTAGTTTGCATGCGCCACTCCATCTTCCAGTACGAATTGTTCGCTTTGGAAAGTCACAGCTTGTGTGTGAGTATATTTGTGTTCTCAATGCTTGGGTTTTCTTAAAGCAGAAGGAGCAGTGCAGTATGAAACCTTGAGTAAGATTAATGTCCAGGGTTCCTAGAAATTATTATTTCTTTTGCCTGGTTTCTGTTACCTGATGAGCCCTATTTTTCTTGGGACACAGCTATAACGAGTCCAATAAAAAATAATAGCCAGAAATATAGAGGGAGGAATTATAGTATTTCACATTTGCCACTAGAGAGCTGGAAGGAGCTTCAGACAGACCAATTTTGTCCTTGCAGATGCCTGCTAGCAGTTAGTTTTGAAAATACCCTTTTTACAGAAAATGTGGCTAACTGTCCTGAGACCAAGCTCATTTACTGCGCTCTGAAAGTGCAGTAGAAAATGCACTGTAGAGGCTATTAGAGGGGAAACCATCACCCAGAAGGGCTGTGTCAGATGTTCTGGTTGGTCATCCTGGTCTCAAAGGAAGGAAAGGAGCAATGAAGTAAAGCCCAGTGTTTGAGTTTTGTACCACTCTTACTATCTTTGAGCTGGAGACATAATTTTTCTGGTTGAAAAGACTCTGCTACATCAGGTCAAGCTTTAGATGGTTAAGTGGGTCTCATGGTCTGTGTGTGGAATAATGCTATTTTAACCAGAACAGTGTTCTTGACAAGTAAAACTAAGGGCTGGAGTTAGTTTGTGTGCCCCCCCAGCATGCCCAGGATCCCCACAGAATGGCTGAGATAGAAACAAAATTGACTGCTGAAGAGTTGCAAGAACCCAGGCACTTGCAGGTGTCTGGTATATTTGCTTCTCTTCTCCCTGGCACCCTCCATTCTTTCAGAACATAAACTTTTATGAGGTATTTGATGCTACTACCAAAATCAATAATTTCAAATGATTCTTTGTGGGTTTGAGGATATTTTAGACAAATATTCAATATTTTTGAAGATAAATATAGCAGTAAACTTTATAAAATTATTTTTAGCTTCTTCTGCATTACTAATAACATTAAAATAACCTGAAATATTAATTAACTAATTTGCTATTCCTCTAGACTTGCTGGACTAGTGAGTAGAATTTTTCTGTTCCTTCACTTTGATTCTCCTGGACTAGTACATCTATCTTGCTTTTCATTCCCCTTAATGACACACTTAATGAAAATGAAGATACAGCCTAAGCTCTAGTATTTTGAAAAATGATCCTCTCTCTTTACTTGCTCCTAAAACAACCATAAACATGACTGAACTCTGTGAATTTTCTTCAGTGATAAATGAAGGAAAATAAATATCTGGCCAAGACTGATACCAATTAATCATTGCTTGCTCACCTCACTGTCATCCCTAAAATTATGTCAATGATGTTCCTACAAATCTGCATGATAATTAGGTTATAGAATTTTTGGTAATATATTCTATATGGACTTGTATTAGTTTTGTTTCAAATACATGTATTAATAAAATCATATTATTAGGTATAGAATAGCATTTAAACCACTTGATTATTCACCTTGATGCCAGACATGTTTCTGAAAATTCTTTCTAATGTCATTGCATAAACTCTAGCCAAGAACAGACAGTATCAATCTTTTGACTAATGTCTGTGTGAGTCCTTCAAATGTTCCTTCTTGCCAAAAAGAGTGAGGAAAATATATGGTGACAATAATTCAAAAACTTTTGTGGTTTAGATAGCTTAGGGAAACATCTAATTTGTAATGCAGACAGGATAGTTGATGCACAGTTAATGTTTGTGGGCATCAGCTGCTGCTTGAGTTTGGCTTTCTCTAGGTACCTATACACTTAGTTCCCTTTCTGGATTATGCTCTTGCCTTCCAGCAGTCTTCACTTTATACTCAAGGACCCTTTTCTTATTTAATATGTCAGTGAATAAATGGAATATATGAGTAAGAGAATGTGAGTTTCTGGAGAAGAGATGTGTACTGTGAATCTGGATGTACATACTGTGAGTTGTCAATAACATGTGGATATGGATGGCTTCCAGACACATCTAGCTGAATGCAGACTCAGGCCCTGACACCAGCAGTCTGCTTTGAAAGTTGAAGTTAGTAGGTCCCTGATACAACTGTGTCATAGATGGCTTTGAGGGCTTTCCATTTTCTTGCATGCTCTCAGTTAAGTTCAAAGGGCTTCTAGTAAGGGGTAAATTCAGTTGCATCATTCACATTCATTTTCCATTTGAAAACTTCACATATTCCTATCTTAGAAAGCAAGCAGGTATATGTAGGGGGATAGAACATAAGAAAATAAAGATAGCGTAGAAAGTAATCTTGCCCCTAAGGAGTTGCAGCTGGGCCAATTATCAAAGATCAGGAGCAGGCCTGACTTTAACAGGCCACAGCTGTAAGCAATGAGAAGAAGATGCTATAAAAGAGTGGGGTGGCTGGGTGAGAGGGGAGCTGGAGCCAGTTGGCTGCTTTGTGAAGAAGAGAGAGTCAGTGCTTGGAGGAGCTGCCCACAAGAAACACCAAGAAGGTATGGAACTTTTGTGATAAGGAGACAACAGTGTGGAACCCTGCAATAAGATGACAACAGGTATATAATGATTAAGGGACCTGTTGTTACTCCCTTTGCCAGGTACACAATCCAGAGGTAAATTCTTCTGTCAATGAAATGGTTTTTATAGAAATATAGGTTCTGTGTTCAGGACTTTTACTTGGATTAAAAATTTATTGTCAATAGCATCTAGCTTGACAGGTTCAAGTGTTTTATGCCATTCTTTTCCTTGTACTTTTCTCAACTCTTTTCTAAGTCACCCCTGTTAAAACATAGACACAACAAAAGAACAAAAAAGCAAAGGAACTCCTTTTGTCCCAAATCACTTCTTCTGCTTTACTGAAGATGCAAGAAAGTTAGCTTTTTGCTGTTTTTTTAATGTGCTGCAGAAACTATCTTTAATATGAGGAAACTGAGCTTTGAAATAATTGGAGACTGCTGCTTGATAATGGAGCTGTAGGTTTTGGAGAGGAGTTGGTTAATGGAAATGATCTGTCTCAGCTCACTCAAGCTTTCCATTATGAAACTTTTCATTAAATGCTTGTAATGTTGATTGATAGTAAATATTGGGTCTCTGCTTGCTGATTCAATGGATGGCACAGCACAGGACTTCTTCTGCAGCAGCAATTAACAAAAAACTCCAGCTCCCTTTGAATTATTTTAACCTGTCAGTCTCTGATTCACCACACTGTGCTTCGAATTATCTCGCCTCTGAAATTTTAGTGAAGAAAAACAAGCTCCTGTCTGAAAAATTTCAATAGTGCTCTTAAATATTATATTCCCTTTTGGTATCACTGGTTTTCCTTTTACCCCTGGGGACAAAAACAAGTGATAGTGCCATGATTTCAGCAAGAGAGGTTCCCGGTACCACTTGAAATTCAAAGGTCCTATAAATGCCTTCAGGAAGATGACAGAGCTGTTATCAGATACCAAACAGCCCTGCAGTTGAAGAAAAAGAGTGGGTGCTAAGGAAAACAAGGTGGAGAACACTGAACTTTAAAAACATCCCTCAAAGATTTTGGCCTTTTCCTTGAGAAGTTGAGAAATCTGAGAAAGATCTGTGCTTTAAAATCACGTTTAGTGCGCTGATTGTGGCAGAACACAGTGGGGGGTGAGAGAAGTTTTTCATGGGTTTTGGAGACACTAATATGCTAATCAACACATTTGGCAATTTTCCTAGGTACATTCAAACCAAGGAGAATTGTGTGTAATTCGTATTGAAATTCTAGATATTCTGTTTACTACCTACCTGTATGTAGAGGAGTAATGACTGTCAAGTCTGATCTGATTGCAGATTTGACAGATGATTGCTAGATACTCTTGCTGATCGAAAAGAAAAGAATGAAGTGTTTTTGGGGGAGGAATGGGAATAGTTAGACCTGAAACTTTACAGAAAGAAAGGATTGTTTTGGACGCTGTATTTTTCAAAACACTTCTTCTAGCTGAAATATTTTTCCTGTATTCATTTAATTTTAAATGAGTCTCGTTTTATATTCATATATTCAGTGGTCCATATTGAATAATTTAAAAAAACATAAGATAGATAGATATGCTTAAATAGATTGAGTCAAAATTATCTAGAGCAATTTTAAGTCCTTCTTTACGTTTTGTCTTCAATTTCCTAAAATTTAACTCTACTGTTTTGACCATAGGCACATTTGCTCCCCTTCCCATCCCCATCAGTTTTCTTGAGACAGGAATAATAACTTTCAGCCAACACAATTTATAATTTAGTTCTTTCACAAGGTCAGTGTCTGAAGCCGTGTCAGTTAGCAGATCCACAAAAAATATATCATAAATATGCATATATTGTAAATATATGCATAAGTATGTGCACATGCACGTAAATGACCAGAGAGCTCATCATGCAATGAAAGAGCTTAATTTGAATAACTTAATATATGGAAACTATTCGCAAATAGTTTAGAGAGTTATCTGATAACCCATAAAAATGGTTGCAAAATCAGATTTCCTCTCAGAAGTACCTTATTTGACAACAACACAGGTGTGTGCATCAACTCAGTTATTGGTGAATGTTAAGAATTAGTTATGAATTAATATTTTAAAGGGTTCAATGCAACCCCTTGCTTTCCAAAGGTCCCCTTTATTGACAATTGCCCTACTAACCTGTTCCATGGCAGGAAAAATGAGTGATCATTTGCAGTAAAATGTGGTGAAAATACCTGCAATCCTCCTGTTCAATTTCACTTGGCCTTCTCAGTAAGACTGTGCTTTCATGCTACATTAATTCTGAACTTAATTGAGTGCTGTCATCTGTGTGCCATTTCACTGCAGGGATTGAGCCTGGAAAAAAAAAGAAAAGCTTTATTTATGGAGTAGGGGAATGTGTTGGCAATTACTTCTTGAAATGAAGGAGTGTGCTTCTATAACAAGTATGCTCTCATGCTACCTGATCAGACTAATTGTGAAAGTTGACATAAAAGCAACTAAAATTATCTTAAATTGTTAATGGCATGGCTGAATTAAGTTTTCAAAGTATTAACACAAATGTAATGTAGAAAGCATTTGTAAGGCACATTGCTCTGAATTTCCAGTCACTGTTCTCTCTCTTTTCTTGTACTGTGGAGTTACATGTGTTACTACAGAGTAATGCATGTAAACATGAACCTTTTGGGGCCTGAGTTGTGGATTTTGCTTAGGCTTTGGTGGCTTTGGTTTTATTTCTTGTGGTTATTAATTCTCTTTCTTGATCCTGAGAATGTTTAAACTGAATGTGTGTGTGTGTCTGTGTATAATCTTTCTGAGTGTGGAGAAGGCTGCAGAGTAACTTTAGGCAATGGTTCATGACAATGCTTTGTTTGAGAGCTGCTGTGGATCTTGTTGCAGAAGCAGTTCCTGTCATACCTGGAATGCTCAGTCACCCAGGGGAGCGCTCTGCTCGTTCACATGATGTGATTTGTGAACTCCTGTTTGGGATGTAGGAAGCCTTTTATTACCTTACCGTGCAAATATAGGTAAGCCTGTGAAATGTGGCAGACTTGCTTCCATGCTACTGTGAACTGTAAAGGTTTTATTTAAGTCACATATAAGTCATGGTGAAACTTGTATACTGCAGGTATCACCTTGGCCTTGTAGAAGAAGTATTACAGGGATGAACATTTCAATAAACAAGGCTTTTTTCCTCTTGTCTGATAAAAAAAGAAAAAAGGGAGAATTTTGGCACACTTGCTAGGGCCTGGATTGTTGTCTGTGTTAAAAGGGCATACGAAGCACTGTACCAACTACTGGGAAGAAAATTAAAACTATCCCAGCCAAAACTAGGACGAATTTTTGAGTGGTAATTGTGGTTTCCTTATACTAGTATGAAAAGATTTAGTGATCAACCAAGCACAGCACTGTAGGTCAGAGCATTTACTTTGGTTCCTCTTTGTATTTATTTAGTAATTTCTAAACTCCTTCTCTTTCTGTGGCAAAAAATTGTCCCTGATGATACTTCTCATCTGCCTTCTATGAAGACAGATCATAAGTCCAAAGACTTGTAAGGTTCTGCCTTTGCTAAAGCAGAGTCCAGCCTGAAATCAATCTCAGTGACAAAAGCAGAGTTTTTTGGTGGTGAGTTTCATTTCTAGTGAGCAAAAATTACATGGAGAGTGGCTGAAAATTCATCATTGTAGAGCAGAGTTTGGTTCCAGAAAGAACAGAATTATTTCTCCATTTCAATTCCAGCTGGAATTTTCAGCAGAGAAGTAACTGTCCCCCTTGGTTACATGAACACTATCTCCCAGAATAGATTCTGCCAGCCCTTTTTAGGGATTGTGAGCCTTATAGGCTTGGAATAGGTAATTTTTCCTTTCATTTGTACCCAACAGAGCAGAAAATGCTGTAAAGTCATTGAATTAATAGGTTATATAACAGCCTTTGTATGCTGCTTAAAGTCTGTTCTCATCCCATGGTCATTGAGCACTGCCCACTTTCTGATTTCTATACACCCGTGGGACATACACTTCAATCCAAGAGCTTGTAACAGAGAATCATTTACCAGTAAAATTCATGATACTCTTCAAGAAAACAAAATAACTCCCCCCATCCTTTTTTGATGAGGAGTACTACTAAAGATAAATCTGGTTTTGAGGGTATTCTTTTTGCATGGTAGGAGGGCTCAGGGAGGCAATTTTATGTTTTATAAATTGTAAGGCAAAAAGCCCAACACAAACCTGGAAAGTTTTAGCTTTCTGATGTAGGAATGCACCAGGAAACCAAGGTTAGTAAAAATGGTATAATATGTTTTTGTTAAGTTTGAGTTTTTTATTTTACTGTGAAGAGAGACAGGAGATTTTGCAAGTTCTGGTACCTGGTTCTAAAACTTCTGTGCTCATCTCCCTTGCTATCAAGAGTGCAAACTGACACAAACTGTGTGTATTTCTTGGTTTCCTTGACTTCTCTTCAGTTTCCAGATTCTGTTCTTTTCTGACTATGGCTGTTGTGGGATTACAAGTAGAGAGATGAGAATGGGGGAGTACAAGTGTACAGAAGAACATTACTAGTTAAAAACACAAGCTGCAGGCTCCTTTGTGCTGCCTTAAGATAACACCCACTGGCTGCTCAGTTAACAATGAAAGAATATCCACCAGAGCTGGGGGCAATCTGTGTGTTGGATTATCTAAAGGACAAATGGGTAGTTGGGTGACAGAGCACATTCAGAGAAATGTGCCACATGAAATTATTTTCAGAGCAGTATCAGTGCAAACAATACTTTTCCAATAGGAGAATGGACTTCCATAATACACTCAAAATGAGAATGACTTGGAATTAGCAAATGTAAAATAGAGATTCTCTTCAGATTTTCATGCTTAAATCAGCTTTACTGTTCAAATATCTCATTCACACTCAGCATATGGAATTGCAACACTTGTACACCTGTGCTGCCTTGAAACCTCTCACACAGGTTGTCCATATGCCAGCATCACTTTTGAGGAATTAAATGGTGATAGCTCACCCTATGTTTGAGAGATTAAATTTGAGATAGGTTTCTGCTTGACTACTGGTACAATATGGCAATGGACAGCATTCTCTCTTAAGACCTGGTTATTTTAAGGGTCCTCTGTGATGTGAATGGCACAGTTAGAGTACACACTTTTATTTTTCACAGGGTGGTACACACATGCTGAAAGTAGATTATATTCCTAGAAACCACTGTGACACACTGATGCCTTCTTACTCTTTTCCCTTAGTCTTTGCTCCTTCTGAATGATAGGAATTAAAGTTTTTTAGGTATTTGTTTCTAGAAAACCTTAGTTTCTGATAGCTCAACTTGCTTTGTGCCATCCCAGTGGAGAATAAGAAGCTGTCTTTTATATATCTGGACTTGATTGCTTGATTGCTAGACAGAAGGATTAGCCACAGAAAAGAAACTTAAATGTAAGATATGAGTTTAATGTCAAAATATTACCTATTTCCTTTTCATGTGTATTTTCTGTAGAAAGATATGGGTATTATGTAAGGGTGTTTATAATGTTGCTTTTATAACACAATCTAATGATTAATACTCTTGTTGGAATTGTTCTGGGTTATTGGATTCTGCACAAGTGTCACTTTAAGACATGGAGAGCTTCCTTAGAGAGAGGTATTAGGTCCATTGTTCTCAGTGTTAAAATTTCACTTATCAGTTCTCCCCACACAGATCATTAAACAATCCTAGGGGAGGAGGAGGAAAAAAAAGTCAATAAAATGTTGATAAAGCAAACTAAAAACCCTGTCTCTTGCAGAGTCTTTTGTGCATGGAATTGCTAGTAAGTGTTGAACTCTACTGGAAAATTAATAATTTCTACTTTCTGTAGCAAAGGGGATCAGATGCTGTAGGATGAGCACCATTGCCAGATTCTTGTAAATAACATAAAAAAGGGACAATTTAGTGATATAGGGGTTATTGCCTCTGAAATATTTGTGTCATAGGTCTTTGATTCAATTTTCTGTAACTTTCTATAAGGACTGTGAAATAAAAAGCATCCAACTACTTTCCTTCTAAGAAACATCTTCAATTGAGTCTTCCCATTGCAAAATGAGATAAAAAGAGATTAAACTTATTTGGTAGGGGAAAAGGCTGCAGAATCATGCTTGAATAGGCATCACTGATAAATCAGCTTTTGGGAACTGTGGGTGAGAGGAGGACTTAGTCACTATGTGGATAATTTTATCCTAATGGGCTGAAAGTCAGATGTTATATATGGCAGTAATTAAAATATTATGTTACAATTCTGAGAATGGCAATCTGTTTTTCTAATCAATAAATGGTGTCAAACAGCTGAAGAGCTGCGAGTTACAATTCCCCAATCACATGTATGGGGTTATTACGTTGCAACTGCATAGTTAATCAATTGACTAACATCTGTGAAATGTCTCTTCTGTTAGGTGCTGGGAGTTTTTCTTTTGGACAAATTCCTGACTAAGACTGAATGCTGGTAAGCTTCAGCAAGACTCTGAAGTGTTAATAGAGTTTCTGGTTTTTACCAGTTGGAAACTTAAAGCCTGAATTAGTGTGCTTTTCTTGAGGCCAGTGTGGGATGGAATCTGGATCTTTCTAGAGATGGCATGCACTACTCTAAGGAAAGAGGAGAGGAAAATTAGAATATTCAATTGTTTGATGCTTTTTTCATCAAAGGTATGGTGAAACAATTGTATCATTTGCATCACTGCATTTTGCTTGGGAAGACATCATTGTGACTCAGCAACCAGTGTTTTTAAAACACATTGCCAAAGATATTCACCTTCCAATGCAGTCCTTAAAGTGAAGGAAAATCCTCTGTTGATTCACTAATTAAGATATTTACATGGTAGCTGCTGAATTGTTCAAAGAGGCATTTATATTGTCTGGTTGAATTACCTAAAGTCAATTGAGATACTTCATGGTGAAAAGTCTGCTCTTGTGGTATGGCTGCTGGCTGGTAGAAAGCCGATTAGAGTCAAAGAGCGTGAAAATTGGAAAGAGAGGTTTGTTAAGGATGTTAGTAGCTCTGCTTCCTACAAAAAGCAGAATACATAATGGATCTAAAATAAATGCAGGATAAGATCATGGTCGAAGTGTGGGAAATCAGCAAGGAATTGTATTAGGAGTTTAAAAATAATAGAATCAGTATTTACAGAAAGATAAATCATACCTTATTGCCCATGAATGTTATAAGGGCAGATGAACTAAAATGCCTTAAGGGGGTTTGGTGCTGCCTTGATAAAGTAGGCATCTTAGGAGCATGAGGAATGCTGAAAAACAAATGGTGTCCTGTGGCAGCTGGATCACAAACTATCTTAAGTGAAAGGTGCTTTCCACAAGGCCATTAAGATGCTGTTCAGAAATGGAAATTGCAATTCAGTTGGCTATGTTCTAGGCTGTGAGAAAGTGAGTTTATTTGCAGAGTAGCAGTGCCAGTTTTCAGACCAGGAGAAGGTGGTGGAGAAGACTGTGTGATGGAGAATGGTGGGTATGAGGTAGGCAGGAAAACTCACTGGCCTCTCACAGTGGGACACTTCCCATGTGCTTATCCCTTGGCTCAGCCAAATGAAGCAACCGTGGGAGCTGCAACCGGTGGGAAATGCTGTGGCCCGTGGCAGCCATCGCCTCCTCAGGCGTTTCCCGCCACAGCCCGTCTGAGGGGACGCTGCTCCCGGCCGGGCTCTGGGCCTCTGCCAGCGCTTTCACAGCCGAGCCGTGGTGCCGGTGTTGGGAGATTGGTGTGGCAGCCCTGGCAGAGGTGACGAGGTAGAGCATGGTGAGGGCCCTCTCATGGCAGGCTCAGAGTTGGGCTTCTTGTCCCAGGGAACTGCTGGCCCTCGTGGCACGCCAGGGTGTGTGGGAAGGATGGATGGTCACCACAGCCAGGCCATGAGGGCGCGAGGGGTGGGTGTGGGAGTGTGGGAGCTCTCTGAGGAGCAACACTGCAGTGGAGCCATGGAAACTGCTGCAGGAGGGATGCAGGGTCCGTGCTGCCAAATCCACTGTTTTGTGGAGCATTGTATTCAACTTTATGGCTTAATTTGCCATTTAAGTATTGTAATCAGCAGTTTTCTTAAATGTTTCTGGTAGACAGCTGCTCTCTGCTACTGGAGGCAAAATGCGCACAGGGTTTTAGCCCATTGGCAGCAGTGGGGTGTAACCTCCTCCAGAGCAAACACCCAGTGCCAAGACAGAAAGAGATCCTGAACCAGACTGGGCAGGCTCTCCCACTGCTCCTCAATACTTGTTCTGGCAGCACCAGTAATTGCTTTTAGTGAATATTGGCTTTACTCGGAGGATATCTCAGCAGAAAATATCACCTGACTGGAAGAAGCTTGGGAAATAGATTTTTATCACTAAATTAGGATAAAGGGCTTTTAAGATATATTTGCAATTAGCTCAGCAGCATATTGTCCTTGTATCCGATTTTTTGTGATTTCATATAGTCTCCTGAGAACATCTTGCATTGAAGTTTTAATTAAATTAACCAATAAATTATTTTGAAATAGACTCAACAACTGCAAGGTATCTGTGAGCATTTTGGGCAGAAAGTAAGCATGGTACAGTATCACTATGACTGCAGAGGAGATTGTTTCATGGTTGGCATTAAAAGCGCTTTCTTATAATCTGGCTACACCAGATGGGTTTACAATACATAATCCAATTCACATAACTAACTGTGACATGCATAAACTTGAAAAGCCAAACCATGAAGACAGCATCGTATCTGAGGTCATATTTGTGTTTAAAAAGCGGTAGCCTCTTCAAAGTTTGGTGGCTTTTTATTTTTAGCTGCCTTTTGTAGATCATCTGAACAGTCTTCACCCTGTCCTGTATATTAGGATAGAGTCAAGTGAATTTTGTAGTTGACAGTTCCACCAAAGCTGTCGTCACATTTATTTTTTTTTGTTGTTGGGAAGAGGTGCACATGGCCTCATCTTCTGGCAGCTGCAGCACTTCACAGCATGAAGACAAAATAAACCAAGAATCTAAGGGGTGATTGTGCAGGCTGGCACAGACGATAGAGGTGGAAGTTCATTCCCTCAAACTTTCCATGCCACTTTGGATGATCATTTAGGCCTACTTGTCAAAAGAACAAAAAACCTGAACCCCCATGACTTCAGTAATCAATAATCCTTATGCTCCTAGATACTTTCAGGTTTGGACTTCAGTCTCTCCTTGTGTTTGTTCCTCACCTTATCTTACTGGGTTGTTAAATCCTCAAAGGACCCTGAGGCACTATGACAATCAGGGAAAAGATGCTAATGCTACAGAAAAACTAACCTCACCATCTGCTGTCCTGTATCTCACACAGAAAAACTATTTGTTCATTTTCTGACAATCTCCTGTCTATATAGCATGTGCTGTATACATATGTGCTTCTCACAATTCTTTGATATTTTGGGGACTGGTGCACTGTATACCTGCACTGTATACCTTTGTATACCTTCAAACTGGTAGAATAACAAGACTTCCATCAAACTATGTTTATATTATGAATAACTTATGAGTACTTGAAACCTGATCCAATACATTTCTGCAGGCATTCACAAAGGAAAAGAACCCTGATACTGGTACTTTAAGATTCAATTAGATGTGCTTCAGAATGAATGAAATCTTGCCTTTAGTGCATCTTCAGTACTCCTTAGGTGATTACAGTAAAGGATATTACGAAGATGGTACAATTGCTGGAAATTGCTTTAATATACTAAAAGCTTGTTTTTTAATGTGAACTTTTTTTTCTTTTTCCCTTGAAATACTGTGTATTTGAGTTAAAGCAGCATTGCAAGTTCTTGATTCTTTGGCATATGGAGTGTGTACTGGTTAATCAAGGTCAGCCTCCAGAAGCCAAATGAAGTCTGTCAGGGGCAATATTTATGAATGGACTTTCACTCTGCTGTAATTGAAATTAATGTTGAGTCATTCTTTCCAGTAACTTCATGAGCAGACAAATGTGAGTTGACAGAGGGATAAGAGGCTCTCCAAGAGATAGCTCAAAAAGTGGCCAGGGTTATATATCACTTCCTGAAATGGTAATACAAATGCTAATTGATCTAGAGAACCTCCTGGAAGTCATGTAGCAAAAGCATGTTTTCGTTTTTATCAGGAACTGCTGTTTGCACAGAGTGAGTCAAAGAGGACAGGTGGGCAAGTTTAAGATACTTAAGATACTATTTCAAGGTTAAACTGTACTTCCTATTAAAGTACATAGTAGTTGTATCATCTTCATTTAAAAGGTTAAAGCTGGGCTTGGATATTATCTGCAATAGGTCTTATAATGTGTTTTTTGCATTTTCTTGTAACAGTGAGTTACTTATTATGTTATATAGTCTTATTTAGTGAGATCGGTTTGCAGTAGATCTCAGTAAAACATCTGCACTCTGCTGGGACAAAACAGAATCACAAAGGATTAGGAATGGAACATATAAAATTTTGGCAATAGAAATTATTCAAAGGAGAAGATTAGGAATGCATTTTAATCCCTTTAATTCTACACAGACTGTGCAAAATAAGGATTTGAAAAAATGAGATAAATGCTGTGAATTTAATATTCCTTTGGTTTTTTTGGTGGTTTTTGTTGTTGGTGGTGTTTGTTTTGTTTTAATTTTGTTGGTTTTGTTTCTTTTGAGCCAGTAGAATTTTCAGCTATCTTGGTTTATTGAAACCTAATAAGCTTATATTTTTAATTGGAGTGAATTTTAAGTGATTGAAAAACTAATTTCCATTAAGAAACAGCAATTATGCTCTAGAACTACTTTTTCCTTATGTCTGAGGCATGATGTAAACTGAAAATTTGTATTTGTTAAGTCTTTGATAAGGAGTGTGTTCTTAAATAGATACTCCTCAAATGAATACTAAAATAAATTCTAGAAGATCTTAAAGTTCAACTTTCAATTATTTTCAATTTTTTGGTGGCTGATGTTTTTTTATTGGTGAGGTCTCTGAATTTGTTTGGCATTTCCAGAGATACATTTCTTGTTATACTTTCAGTTTGGTCAAATTTTTTGTTCCTGAACAAATGCTATGAAATGCATAGCTGAATACTTGGTGTTACTTTGACTAAGGCATGCCAGAAATCTGTTGAAGCAGAGCAAGTACTTAGCATTAGGAGACCATAATAACAACAATACTAATTTTCCATTCTCCCAAACTTGATATTCTAGTCCAATTTTCTTATTTGTGATATTGCTTACTTTACTTCTTGATTATCTCTGGATACTGCAGAAGGGTTTTTGCTGAGTTATCAGTCTGTGCTATGTCACTTCTGGAAGTTAAGTAGAAACCAGCAGGGTACCTGGAATCAGGAGAGAGCTGGTGTCCTCTCAGCTCTGGCAGCTGGGCCTATGCCAATGGCACATTTTGCCTGCTGTTTTCTTGGGAGGCTCTTGTTAGTCTGTCTGAGCTCCCTCCTCGAGGCTGCTCTGATTTAAACAGTGTCCTCTGCTTGCCTCTGAGCTTCATAGTCAAAAATCAACCACTGTTGCATGCATGGGATTTAGCCATGTATTTCCTCCTTGTTTTCAGCCACTGTTAACTACACTACCAGTTATCCTGTAGCTCCCCAGTTATCTTTAGAATGCTTTTTGAGGAATTGTCCTCTAACTCTACCCATTATTTGGGTACCTACCTCACATTCTTGGAGGGGCACTGTTTCTTTAGAGCCTGACATGTCTTTGTGCCTTATGACCTTACTTGGTGCTGTCTTTCCTTAATGGAAGAGGTTCCACCTGGACTTTTCTGGGCTGCAAACAAGTGTCTATTTCTCTACTTCTTGTGTCTTATCTGCAGCTTCTTTGAAATTTGGCAGAGATGGGTACAAAATCTGACTGTGCCAAGAGCATTTGTGCCTGTGCTGGGAGATGGTAGAAATAATCTTAATAGCACTGTTAGCATGTTTTATAGCTCCGTTAAAGAGCCTGTCATCAGATGCTATGTAGTGTGGACAGGCTGAATCAAACAATCTTGTCCTACAGAAGTCTTTCTAGCATTGTAATTTTTTCTTGTTTTTTTTTTTCCTTTGCCTTTTAGTTAAATTGAATCAAAATGTGTAATTTTAAGTATGGGGCTTTTTTAGCTTTGTCTTTTCCCTATTGAAATTTGGGTTCTTGAACAAATAGATGGAAAATGATGAGGCAAAATATTATACCATCATGTCTGCTACTCTTTATACATATGATTGTTTCAAAGGCATACCTCTTCCTGTAAATTCCTCAAAGGGAGTATTTGATTACTGTGTGGATTTTAGGCTCGTAATAATTTTTTTCCCTAAGTGCAATATATCCAGAAAAAAAGATACAAGTAGTATATTTTTGTTTTCCTGTGCCTTGTGTTATCAAATACCTCACAAATTTCATTTTCTAGCTGAAGTAGGAAGCATGCAGTTTAAGCATTAGCATTGTCAGCCAAAGGGACAAAGTCCTTATCCACTGAAATGGAAATGGCACACAGACTAATTTTTAAAGATCTAAACATTTGCATGTTCACTTATTTCCTGTCAGTGATGGATTTACTTTTTCATTTCTAATTTATTTTACTAATATTTTTATTAACACATAAAGGTTATCTTAGGAATTTGAACAGTTCTTCAATCTGCTGAAACAGAATATTTTTGAGCCTGTGAATGTCACAAACTTAAAACTTTTTGGTGCGAGACAGGACCATAAATGAATGATCATTTTCACCTGCAGATTTTGAAGTAGTTTTTTCTAATGAAGGATTTCAGAGGTGTGATAATTTAGATAAAAATATTTTCAAAGCTCATTGTAAATATGCATTTGTAGTGACAAGACACAAGTTTTGATCTGCTCAATATGGATAGAATATGCATAAATTAGTATTTTGCAGCAAGATTATCACATGCCACCTCAAAAGCAGAGTGTAAATATTTATCTGCAATGAGTGATATATTTGAATATACATTCAGTAGTTGAACAAAAGGGGTTGTACATTTGCCTGTGCTGTCACTGGTTATGGCTGTGTCCATCTGTGTGTCACATGAGCTACGTGACAGCCCTGTTTGGCTGCATCACGCTGCGATGTTTGTCAAGCGTTTGGGGGTGTGTGATGGAATCGTTAGCTGTGATTCTCCCTTTCGACCCAGACTATCAATGCAAAGCCAAAAGCACTCCAGAAGCAGAGGCTGTGGGAGTCTTAGTTGAGACTATGATTAGAAACCTTTTTATCTGGTGGGAAATGTTCCAAGAAATCATCTTAAACTTGAAATGTAAACCCACTTGTGCAGCTCTGTATTTGACTTCAGCATTTTTTGAATTCTGAATTAAGACCAACATTGCAAGAGACATGATTTTGAACAAAAATAAATATGAATGCTTCATTTTTCCACTTTACTTTTATGTGAATGCAGCTCAATTGTAGGAATAAGCCATCAACAGTAATTTTCCAGGAGGGAAAAAAATGTGATGCTCTAGACTCATACTGATTTTGAGGATAAAAATCTATGCATTAGGGGACTAATGTTTGGTTCACTGCTTTGTTGTAATTACCTATTTTCTACATAATCATGAATGGGAAATCTTGTTACCGCAGTTCATTATTAGAAAAATGGTGGGTTTCTATCTCTAACTGCAGAAATTGCTGTACTGAGTGCAGTTTTACTGCATTGTGAGGATGCTTGTAATGTGAGATATATGATTTATAAAATACGTAACGTGGGCCTTAGGTTTTCTTTGTAGTAGAAAATTTTAGGAGAAAGGTTTGTGTAATGAGTCTTTATTGCCTTTTCATGGCATTATGGTAATTAAAACCAGATTTTATGGATCGTGTATGAATTTTAATTGCATGACAAAAAATCTCTTTTATATTAAGTAATTTGGATTGACAAGAGTTGTTTTACCCATTTTCAGGGAGTTGATCATCATGCCTCTCTAAGTTTCTTAGATCTTGGATGTTTACCAGCTATATGAGTTTGCATTGCTCCATTGCCTCAGGCTCTGTGTGTTTGCATTTGCCTACAAAGTGCAAAGTGAGTGTAGAGCATTCCTGCTTCGAGCTGAAGGGCCTGTAGTGCACTCAGCACGAATGCAAACTGGTGCACCCATGTTCAAAAGCTGTGTTTGAACAGGGCTGGTATCCAGTGGTGACACCAAGCCACATGTTGCATTCTGTGGCAAAGGGCAAATTCAACAGTATGTTGCTGTTTCTGTTGGTGTAGGACAGGGGGTTGCTTCAACTGCAGAAATGGAAGAAGAAAGCCCTCTTTAAAGACACTGCCTTTATTGGAGGTCTTCATTTAAATCTGCTATTCTCATAGAGCCAAGCTGCATGACAATCCATAGCAAATGACAAGGAAATTGATTGCCATGCTGCCTATCACTAAGGATTTTGCCAGAAGTATTTGTCTCTTAACTGTCTAATAATTTATAAAGGGCAATAAAGCCGTGTTGAAGAACTCTGTGGCTGTAATGTGTTATAGTTCTAGGCTAGAGATGATTTACTCCACTTGTCACCCTGGACTGCTGCTATGATATAGTACCCAGGTTGCTGCTAAAACATCCATAAGCACCTACATCATATAGGGTGATATAATTTCAATATGTAACTTCTGAAAGCATCTGTGCAATTATAGATTGGAATAAGCTTCAGTCTTCCACCTCAACTTTTGCTAAATTCATCAGTTTGCCATGCAAGGAAGGGTTGAAAATCAGAATCTTGGCTATCCAGGGATCCTATAAGAAACAAGCCTTGTGCTCTGGTCCTGTGCCCTTCAGCCTGCTGGCTACCATATGTCATGGGGGATTTTAGCTTTGGTAAAAGCTGTCCAGTGACATTGTGTTTGTGTATGTTGATGAACAGGCATTGCTTTTTGACTGAGCTAACTGGCAATAATTCTCCACAGATGATCATCTTTGTCCTTAGCCTGGCAGAGACAGGAAGTAGTTGCATATGACTTTCTTGAATGAAAAAAATAAGAGCCTCAAGTTATAATTGAACTAATTCCAAAGCAACCACCAAACTGTGGAATAGAAAAATATCAGTATTAGGCTCAGGTCAAAACAAAGAAACAAAGATGATAATTTATTTGGTGAGATCTTCCAAAGTGTGTGATGTTCTTGTTTGCTGCCTAGCAACAAGGCCAGCTCTAAGAGTAGGAAAGTATGTGCCTGCCTAATCTTTTAAGAGTAACTCTCTACAGAAAAAAAAAATACAATCCTTAGCAAGAAATTATTAAGGAATATTAATTATTGTAGTAAGTTGCTTGTTGTTAATATTGGCAAACTGACAAATGCTGACCCCTATTCAGAAAGAGTAGCAAAAAGTTTATCTAATTTTATGGTGAAGGCAAGAACAGTAGCTGAGAAGCATTCAGTTCCCATACTGAGTAGGATTAATGTACTGTGGTAAGACAACATGAGCTAGATGTGACTCTACCCCTGAATGTGGAAGGTGTTCTTTTTGTAATTAGTTTACATCAGAGTTTATGTGACTGAATGGAAATGCATCATCTAGTCCAGTATTGCGATACTTCTTCCACAAAGGTGCAGGGTTATAGTTGCAGTAGGAAAACTTAGATGTCTCTGGATATTCAGGTTAGATGGTCCAAAATTACAATGTTGCTTGGTCTTACAGATGCACTTACAGCTCTTCATTCTGTATTTTAGTTCATGTCATTAGAGATAGAAGGTTTTTACTTTAATGTATTAGTAATTCCCTATGTGCAGTTCCATATTGCAGTTACTGGAATTTGTTCTCTCACAACTGAAGTGCTCCCATTTCCGAGTTTTCAAGCTGCAGCTACATACCTCAGACATCCAAACACTTGTATTTGTAGTAATGTCTGTGGTATCTTCTAAAATGTTCCCTGTGAGTCAGTTCTACACCATTTTTATAGCAGGCTCGTAATTTAGTCAGCTGAGCAGGGATAAGGGTGGCTCACTGTACATGCTCACATTTACTGTGTCGAGGATGCTCCAGAGCACGGTCTGCTCTAAGCATATGTGTTTGCTAGGCTGTGCTGACAGAAGAGAGATGCCATTTATTCCAATCCAAGTGCTTCATTTTGCTTTTTAATAGTGTAAATACCATAGTAGGGAAACCTGCAAACTGTACTTCTTACTTCTACACATTTTTTCAGTAGTAAAAGTAACACTGCAGTGTTGCTGCAAGTTGACAGAAGGCTTTTCCTGATAACAGATGGGGAGGATCTTGACCTATCCTTTGTCAAATATCACATGAGTCAGGCTACCTGATTGCCATCAGGCTGCGTGCCTGGGTGGGCGCCAGGGTGGTCAGGTAGGGTATAACAATAGCCATTCATCACACCCAGCCTGTCTCTCCCCTCTGTCAATAAGATAAAATGATCTAATATAATCAACCCTACAGGAGGCACAAGGCTTGCTGGTGTTTTGTTCTTGGTGGAGAACCTTGTGAAAACAAGCACACACATCTACAAACAGGCCAGTAAAACTCCCACAACATTTCCAGTGTGGTAACTGATAGCAGTCATATTCATGCACTAAATTGCTTTGGGGCTCTTCTGGGTTTTTCTTGTTTTGCATTCTCCTGTAGTGGTGGTGTCAGGAAAAAAAGTTTGTTTGTTCGTTTGCTTATTGCTGTATTTCTGCTGCAACAGATAATGATGTGGCAATGACAATGGTGCCACATGGCTTCTGCCCTTGGGGACAAAAAGGAACAGAATAAAGGCAGGTAACTGAAATTATTTAAGATAGTAAGGGCCTGGACTAGTCCTAGGAAAGATTACTGTTTGAATTAAACAGGCTTTGAGTACTTTTCCCTGTGATGTTTCTGGTAAAGTTTTGATTAGGGGTTAGCTGTTAGGTTAACTTTGAACATGCTTGGCTTTGTCTCCTAAAATTTTTTGTCAAAGAGCTGTGTTCAGATCACAGGACTTGGAACACCCATGTCCTGTCAGTCTGACAGGAACCTGCATTTATTATTTGAAGTGAGGAAGATTAAGGTAACCACATCTTATTTTAGTAGTTCCAGTTTGCTGCTCAGAAGCCCTGGATGGTCCTGTAGGCCTTACCCTGCTATGTGAGCAGATTTTGTCATAGAGACCTTGAAAGAAATCCTTAAAATGATTTATAATTCCTGAAGACTGTCAAAACAAAGCAATTTGTTGAATGATTTCTATACTGTGAACACAGGACAGTCAGGTTTAGTGAGTTCAGCAGCAGTGGTTGAAAATGTTTGCCATGAGTGCATCTCCCAGAGTGGTCTGGATGGCAAAATAGGATTTTCTACTTTGAGCAGTGGAACACACAAATTATTTGTCTGAGGACTCATTATTATCTATTTAGAGAAATGAGAGTTGTTAAAGGTCTCTCTTTGTCCCATATTTTTCTTTGTAGGACATGGAGGAACTCTGCTCTAATTTCCTTTAAAAATTTAAATCTTTCATATTCTTTATACCACATTTCTTCTTCATACTGACAAATAAAACAAGGCTGAACTTAGTTCATTAAAGATATCTTATAGAACACAGTACCTTGTACAGTACCTTTTTATTAAAATGGAAAACATTCAAAAAGCATTATATAGCATTATATATATAAAATACACTTACATGTATACATTATACAATTATATCTTTCATATAGCATGGCCACAGGAAAAGTGTATATGCTGGCTGTGTATGTGAGTGTGGTTTCTTCAGCTTCTGTGAAGCTTTGGCCATTTAGGCCATCTAAGAATTGTTTGCTGTGCCTAAATTTAATTTCCAAGAGTTTGACTGCAATTCTTATCTCTTGATAATGTTTTAATAAATGCAAGTGTTTTAAGGCCAGTAGGTACCCCTATGATAATCTTCCAATGTTCCACATAACAGCTGCCAGATAATTTTATCTACATGAAGTCCATAATTTCTAATTTTGTTCAGCTCTAGGCTTGTTCTTGTTGAAATTAAGGAAAAAAAAATTGCCCTTGGTTTGAGAACATCATCTGGATGAGAGCTGATAGACCTGGGCCTTGCTGTCGTTCTGCAGAGCAATGAAATTACTGGGTGCATTTGAGAGTGCTTTGTGCTTCCTCTGGCTCCTTTAGTCAGTTTTGTTATGCTTCACTACCCAGATTCTACTTGGATTAATACCTAAAATTAAGTGTGCTCTATACTTTTGGTGGTGTGAGAAACCATCTAAGTACTAGGAAGTTGACTGGCTGGGGAGGGAGGAAAGAAAAAGAAAAATGACTGGTAAAATATGCAGCAAATAAACCCTCCTTATATTTAGAAAATAGTAATTTGGGAACTTCCCTCCTTGCCAATGAAATGCTCTATTACATTGACATGAAAGGATTTAAAATGCAATGACATCAATAGGATATTTATTTCAAATAATTAATCAAAACAGAATATTTTGCATTAATTTTCAGGTATTAAAACTTGACTTACCTGTGAAGTAAATTTGGCCTTGAAACAATGTGTCAGTTTTTTACTTTGAAAATATTGAAGCAAAACTTTGAGGACATCTCCTTTTTTTGCCCCTTTTTGAATAAAAATATTTTCCAGAGTAGTTGCAAATTTGAAAGTTGTTGATCAAAATTGTTTTTTTTCCTTCTGGTGAAAAGTCACTCTGCATTTGAGTACCTGAATTTTATGGCTTTCAGAATTTTAAGGCTTTGTTTCAGGTATGTTGCTCATTGAACAGAGGGTACCACTCAGTTTGAGAGCTTTTTACTGGCTACAGATGGATTTCTTCTCAGACGTGTCAATAATATGAGTGTGCTTTAACCCATTTTTGTTGAGCTGGGCATGATTGCCTTAGCCTGAAGGCAGTGATTTGCCTACATTTTTTCCAGGTGCAAATGGAAAAATCCAACCCTTCTGCTTCCGAGCCATTTTTTCTGCCAACAGTCAGCACTTTGCTGCCTTTTTAGTTGTTGCTTCCACAGAGGTTTATTTTGTTAGCTTTGCAGCCCTTTGCAGCCCAGAGCCACAGTGCTGGGAAGCCCATGGAGGGCATTGGGGCCAGTGTGGGAGCAGTGGTGGGGCCAAGGGGAGCCCCCCAGCCTGCCAGGAGAGAGGCTCTGCCTCACTGCCTCAGGCAAAGTGGGTTAAAGCGGGTGAGCTGCAGGAAACGCAGACAGCCCCGTGTTTCCCAGAGAGGTGCTGTGCAGATGCTGATCAATAATACAGTACGACTGAGGTCAGTAATTGTGTTAATGAAAGCTGCAGTACAGATGTTGAGCAACTGAGTTTGTTTTCAGCGAACCATGTTGTAAAGGTTAGCTCAGTTCAATGGCAGCATATGGAAAGCTGGAGCTTCCTTCTTTCTCCTGGAAAAAAATTATAGGAATTCCTGTTACACAAAATCCTCACATAGGTTATGTCGATGTTTTCATATACTTAATACTTCCCTCACTGTCAAATACCAGACCTATGAAATACAGTCACAGATGCAAAAAGCTGAGTTAATTTTACTGGAATATTATTTTGCATAATAAACATCATTTATGCAAATATTTTAGGTTTTTTAGACTGTGGTTTTCTTTCTGCCACACTAAAGCAGCATTTGAATGTTGCACTGTAGAAGATGAAGCAATATTGACCAAACTTGTCTGTTGGATAATCTGTTTATACAGGGCTTGTTATCCTAAGTGGCTTTAATGGCACGCTGCTGACCATGTGGAGATTCAGGGAGATTGCTCCCACTGTGGGAAATATGATGTCTCTCGGTGTCTCCTCATAGGATGGTTCTGTCTGGCTGCAATGAGCAGACGGCACCATCAGCTTTTTGCCTGTGAGAGCCTGTGAAGCTAAATTCAGTCCTCCAGGAAACAGGCATAACTTCTTCACTGAAGGAGTCAGTTGATTTTTTTTTTTTGCCTGGTAACACCTGGTCTGAATCTAGCCTCTTGTGATACAATGAAATTTGAGGTAGAAATAGGAAAGGCAGTTCAGAGAGGGCTGTTAGAGCTGACCCTCTAACCTGAAAAAGAATGGTAAATAAATACAGATTTTATTAAATAATTTTTGAAATTGAGTTTTTAAATAAAATGTTTTCTCAGAGGTTTGAAAATATTTGGTCTAATTTTTAGCATACTTCTGCCAATTTATATCATACCCTGTTTGTTCTAGAGTTGATATTAGAATAAAAATTGCTTATGGGTTACTTAGGAGTAAGTCCAATTTTATAGTTTAAATCTTATTAAAAATGTCTATACAGACAAGTGGTTCAGACTCAGATGTTGATATATGCTTGAACTTCTGGGCATGTGCCAGATAAATTCTTCTTACTCCTACAAGGTTAATATATTCAAATATCTATAACCAGGTTGGGGGCTGACAGTGAGGACAGTTTATAAAAGAAAATGTAAAGAGGCAGAAGGGTATCTGACTCATGAGCTGTTTCATAGCTGCATTGCTGTAGGATGCATTAAACCATGCAGGTGGTGTGGACAGCCTGGCTGTCTGACATTTACCCTGCTCAGGGCTGGATCTACCCAGTGGGAGGATGCAGTGAAGATGGAGCTAGGTGAGGGATAACAGACGTAATGGCATGGAGGGGAAATCCCATGAGATATCAAGGGAAAAATGGTAGCCAGGCAACAGCCAGGGTCCAGTGAGGTGGTGGAGCTTTCATTTACAGAGACACTCAGAACTCCACCAGACAGGAAATTGTTCTCTGACTCTGCATTTAAGCTTAAGACTTTGTCCTCTCGTTCTCCAGGCAGCAGCTGACAGAACCAGAGGGCACAGACTTAGTCAGTGCCAAGGGAAATGAAGGTTGGATATTAGGAAAAGGATTTTTACTGAAAGAGTGATAGTCTGCCCAGGGAAGTGGTGGAGTCACCATCCCTGGATGTGTTTAAAGACCGATTGGATATGGCAGTCGGTGCCATGATTTAGTTGAGGTGTTAGGGCACGAGTTGGACTCGGTGATCTTAAAGGTCTCTTCCAAACTTGTGGTTTTGTGATTTCAAAGGGCAGACTTCCATGACATCAATTTTTCTTTTTCTCTCCTCATGGTATTAGCATGGTCATACAGGAAACCTTTTGTATCTCATTGCTTGCATTTTATAGGCATCACAAATAATTTCAAGCAAAACAGAAAAAAGCTGTAAATTTTTATACAAATATATAATTATATATATATCTATATATTTGTACTTAAATTGGGACCTTATTTTCACTAAATCAATGCTAAAGACAAGACAAAAGAATCCCAGGTACTCAGGCTGATTGGGATGATTAGCCTTTTGTTTTGGGTAAGCCTGGTGTATCTCTTACACTGTTCAGCAGCTGGTATGCATGCCTGCTAATGTAAAAATACATTATAATCAGGAAAAAATTTACTGCATTTGTTCATTTGGGGCAACTTTGGGTATGCCAAGATTCTGGTTTATTCTGGTGATAAATCATGTTTCATGAACCTACTGCTTGGATACAAAAGGAGAAAGAGGTAATGAGAGCAACAGGATTTGTGCGTTTGGGTGATATTTCAAGTGATGCAGTCTGACTTTCATTCATAATATTCATTCTCACAGTTTTCTAAGAAGAATGGATTGCAGTTTTGATCTGGTTTAAAATGAGCTTCAGTTGATCACGTCAATATAATGATATAAAACTGAAATAAAAAAAGTGATGACATTCATCAAGAGAAGGAATTGAGTTTCCAGGGGATGCAGTCTGCCCTGTAGCTCAAGCGCTCCATCTTGAATGGAATTTTTTCAGTGTGATGTGATTGCCAATATGAGTCACAGCAGCATCCATTAGCTTTGTTTTGGAACTCTAAAAGATGCGTGAAATTAAAATCTAGATGTGGACTGGTCAAGAATTATGAGTCATTCTTCTATTTAAGAAACATAAAAAAATATCACTCATAAACCTTAGATGTTGGATCAGGTTTTATCTCAACAAGTCTGGTGTGTTTATATTGATCCAACTTCAGCACAAATAAATTAGTAAGCTGTGTATGATTTGGGGTTGCACTGAGTGCAAACCTGTAGTTTTTTGTGGTTTTAAATGGAGCTCATTCAGTAAAAGCACAATCTAGAAGTTAAGGGCATGCCATGGTCCCATTTTGAACTATCTGTGTTTCCTGCTTCATGTGTGATGTCTGAAGGGGTTAACACACACAGAGCTGCAGCTTTCATGGGCAGAAGGTGTCCTTGGGACAGAGATGGTTCAAGGGGGAGTGATGGTTTACCAGTGTGAGCTTTTGGTGATGTAGTGCTTTTAACATAATATCTTTTTGGAGTTTTGGCAGAGGATTCTCTTGTGGCATCTGACAGTGCAGGAGTTTCTTCCTTCTGCTGCCAAGTGCTGTTTCACTTACACTTAGTCAAATTAATGTCTTCCATTTAATACAGTGAACTGATTTTCTAATTTCTCTCTTGAAGTTTTTAACACTAGTAATGTAAACAATAGACCAACCCTAGAATTTGTTCCAGGGATTGACCTGGAAACCAAATCAGAGACAAATAAAGGTGAAGACAACCTTTGTGACCATTCAAGCTTTCTTCCTTTACCAGTGGTAACTTTGTTGTGGGACACTGTGCTGCCTTTCCTTTTTGGCACAGCACGGTGCTGTGCCCAGCTTCAGCAGAGCAGTAATGACCTGTGAGTGCAGTGTTTGCCAGTGCATGTGTCATGGATGCCCTCACTAACTCTGATGTGCTGTGCACACATTTGAGATGAACATCAGTATGATCTTCCTTCATGGCAAAAATGCTACAGTTTCCAGTTACTGCTTACAAATACCAAAGCACAGCACAGGCTGCAATTTACTTTAGGAATAATTTCCATTATCAATGAATCATCTCCTCTTTTTTTTTAATTAGATGAGAAAGGCAGGCACGCCAAGTCCCAGTGCACTAGCATATTAGAGAAAACTTATAATAAAGATGTGTACTTTTCCACTAAAGTACCTGCATCTCTTTGCAGAACAGCTGAGGAAGTTATTGAGAATATTATAGCCCAAGAATTCCTACTTTCTCATGATATGATTACTGTAGGACTTGTGGTTGTTCCATTCCTTGGCCCTCCAGCAACTGCACTGTTGTTAATTTGCTAATATAGCTCTATTGTTTTCAATTGTTATATTTTAGTTGAATATAATTGAATAGCATTTCTAATGACAGATTGGGATTCCTCTTCCTTTTGGATAATATGATCTGAATAAATGTGGGGACTAGAAAAATAAACACAATTGCTGCCTTTTACCATGTTGTGTAAACTGTTTAGACTCCTTACTGGTCTTCCCTAGGGACCACTGTCATATACTTGTCCATCAGATGGTCAGACTAGCCTTGATCTGTGAAATGATACTGCCTTTTGCTTTCTGTTTCTCTGAATTGCCAGAGTCTCTCAGTAAAATACAGGTCTAAAAATTTCCCACATGGATTTTGAGTCAAAACAAATCTCGGGAATATGTAAACAGATATTGCTTTTCTGAGAACTAGTAATTCTTTGCCTGTATCTATTCCCCTGCATCTGGCTAGATATTCCCTCCTTTGTGCTAGAAACAACATCTGTGTGTGGCCACATGTTCATCTATATTATAAAACCCATCCAGATAAGCTAAATAAAATAAAAAAAGCTAAGAAAGAAAAAGCCCCAAAAGCCAACTTATCTGCACTGTGGGGTTTAAAGAGGGCTAGCTAAGTGTGAGACCAAAACTTGAGACTTCCTTTTGATGAGTTTTATCTCAGATGCTTTACCACAAGCTCTGGATCCTGTAGAGGATGCTGACTGACCTCACAGAGGTGTTGTTTTTTTTTTTTTTTTGAAGAGGAAATTCTGTATTTCAAAAGAGTTAAAATCACCACAGATGGATGAGGGAAGGACACATTTGTTCATCTAAATCGGTTTTTCTAGCTTATACAACTAACCTCATTTGAAATGACTGAATGATTTAAAGTAAGGAAAGGTTGAATTATCATCAATATTCTCCTTTCCACTTTACCATAAAATCCCAAACAGCCTCTTCCTCAAAGGGTGCAAAGTCTAAGAAATCATTAAGTGAAATGACTCTGCAGAGCACAAGGCCATCTTTTTCTTCCTTTGGAGGTCACCCAGCCAGTGTTGCTCTGCTGTGCTTCCATGGTTGGTTCTCAGAGCCTGGCCATGGTGTGAGCTCTGTCAGCTGAGCCTCTTGTGGCTCCACCAGGCCATGAGCAGCTGTCTGAACTCCTATTACAATGGTGAGAATTCAGAAAAAGTGGGACTAGAAGAAAGTAGATTTGATCTATTTTTCTTTTGGTCTAGTTCATGCACTCTGCTTCATGTTTATCCACTCACGTCTATCCACTGCTAGGGGTAGAATCTCCTCTCCAGTTTTAAACTGGAACAGTTGCATGTTCCAGCTGTTCCTGATGAATTTCAGGAGATAATGATGTATTTCAAATCAGCAAGATTTTCCTTTTGTCTTCCTTCTGCCCCCCAGTTGCAAGTTCCTGATCTGATTCCTAGTTAACAGTGACTGGAACAAGGGAAGGAGCTTCCTTCAGAAGCTGCATGAGTTTTAGTGCTAGTTCTTGTACATGTAGCTTCCTGCATATGAGTAGCTTATTTCTTATGGGTCTTATTGTCCTAGATAATCAGTGTATGATAATTATCTTAAGGAATCAAAAACATATTTCAAAAAATTAAGATTTTAGTAAGACATAGTAATAAATTTACTTACAATAAGACTTCTCAAGGATAGATACTAGAAAATTGAGCAAGGATGGGAGGTGGTCATGACTAGATTTTTAACTTTAGCCTGGGAAAACTGCTTCTGCCTCTTTACAGAAATGCCACACTTCATTACTGAAGTGTTTTGAGATGCTTGAAAATTCCTCAGTGAGGATTAGGTATGATTATTTAAATATATTTCTAGGTTATACAAAACTTGTCAAATGTGAGTAATACTGACCTTACCTCTAGAGGGCCTGTGCAGTTTACTCTTTCCTCTTCTGTATATCCATCTTATGGGAAAGGTCCCTGTGCAAGAGCAACATGCTATTGTAGCAGTGTATCAGAAATATTTGAGGCTTCATTGCCAGTGAGCCCCAGGGGCCTGTGCACTGCTTATTGCTCAAGCAGTTACAGCAGAATAGCAGCCTGTTACCCACTGCCTGAAAACTCCTGAAACCTTCTGCCTTTCTTATTTTAATTCCTTTTTTTTTTTTTTTTTTTTTTTTTGTGGCTTAGTATACTGGAAAACAGGATGTAGGGGGGAGGATTTGCAGGCTTTTAGCAGTATGTCTGAGGTTCAGTAGTTTCATGTTGGGATGGTATTGCATTACTTCAGCTGAGATGTTTGTGTGTAGATACATGTACATTGACTAAAGTCTGGTTTATATACTTTCAGCTGGCACCTGATAAATTTCAGAAAGCAAAAGCCCCCTACAAATACTGAATAGGGATAAGTGAAAACAAGCCATGAATTTGTTCCATTAATGGGCTCCACATGTTCTCAGATCTGCCTTCATATTTTGTCTATTTTTTTCCCTAATCAGCAATTTGAGAGTTGTACAGCAAATTAAGAGAAGTGCTTTCAACAACTATAGCTAAACATGAAACAGTTAGGATAATGAAGTGCCTTTGGATCCCCTCAGATTCAGAAAGAATGGGAAAAAACTAATTTCCTGAAGAGGTTTCCCAGTCATTCTGCATAATCTCCGCTAAACCTGGCTCCAATTCTCATAGGATGATTCCCCAGTCAGCACATCTGCAGAGGTGTGTGGTTCCTCTGCTGTGTTACAGCCCAGAGCACCTTCAGCTGTGACTTCCACTTCATCTCACCCAATTTAACTCTCTGCAAGTACAGAAGGCTAATAATGAGCAGGTTGCCATAAGTTTTTAAAGAAGCAGCAGGAAACATCTTAATGCAACTGTCAGTCTGTGCACGTACTGTGGGCGCTTGCTCTCCCTGATAGCCTGGAGCTTAAAAGCGCTGTTCTCTGCCAAGGGAGAGGCGGCTATCTTCAATCTGGCATCTGAAAATGACAAAGTGATCTATCAAGCAGAATTAGGAGCACAGATCCTTCCTGTTCTGTTTAGCTTTGTAATTTAATCTGAGTCAAACCAGAGGCCTGGCCTGAGGAGAAGTGCTCCTTCAAATCTAATGAAGCAGTCCTCCGATTTACCATCATGCAAACATTAATATGTAAACTTCCTATGTATATAAAAGACAAAAAGGCATATTGTATCTGACAGAAGTTACTTTTCAAGGTATGCTAATTTTGAAGCTCTCCTTCTCTTGGATTCTTCTTCACACTCGCTGCAGGCTTTTGTAGCTACCTTTCTATTTTTCCATGCATTCCAGAGATCCTGGCTGAATTCCTACCCAATGCCTAGGCATATTCATTTTTCATATTCCACTGAAGTTCAGTATTGGTGCACAGCCTTAAACCAAACTCAACAAATCTCTCTTTGGGCCATTTGAGTTCAATAACCTAACTTGGCTGTGGAGATTTTTTTACAACAGCTAAACTCAGGCTGGATTGCCTGAGGCATGTGTTCCATTCCCTACTTTAACCTCTGCTGCTTTCCCAAATCCTTGGGAAATTCTGAAAACTGAGTTTCCACTTGGAATGAAACTAGATGTAGGAAAACAGAAGAAGCAGTAAAGTGTAGCATAGTAGTGCATGCATTCAGTGCAAACTTCAAGTTTCTTTAGCTCACTTGTGGCAGTCTTCAGCAATTTCCTTTTTTCATCTAGCAAAAGAGCTATTAAAAACTGATAGGCAAATGAGGTAATGTCAGTTAATTTAATTTCTTTAGCAGAGAATACAGATAGCAATGGAATATTCCTTCTCATCTGTGGTTGGGAAGGTTCTGGGATTCTCTCTTTTATCCCCATGTCATTTTGCCAAGTAATTTTCCAGTAACTCAGGAGTTGGCAGGCCGTGAAGGGCTGTAGCAGGAGCAGCATGATGCTCTGACAGCTGGATGACTCCTGCCTAGGCAGTAGGCCGGTAAGGGCATTGCAAAAGTTCTGATTACTCTTCTGAATGGGGACAGCAGGCTGGTCTTTACTCTGTAGAATTCTGTCAACTTGGTGTGATATAGAAACCACTTGACATGCCTTTGCATCCCTGGTTTTATTCCATGCTGCTCATGCCTGTGAAGGCATGTACTGACTAAGATATCCAGATGTTTGGTGTGATTTGAGCTGTTGTAGTTTTCTGTGTAATTCCTCTTGTCAGGTCTACTTGCTTGACTCAAGTTTTGCTTGACTCTTGGAAACACAGCAACAGATAGCAACTAAAAAGAAAACTGTTTAAGTATTTTTCTTTGCTGGAGTTTTCCTTGGAGATGGTTTTTGCCATTTGAAGTCAATATTAGAGAGCCATGATGTTTGACCCTTAGCATTTCCTATGGAGAATGCTCATGTACAGATTACTTCTTCCCAGGTGTCAAAGGCAGCTGAGCTGCAATTGCACTGGAACTTTGATTGACATTATCAAAACACTGTGTAGGGAATAACAGCCCATTCCCTTTTGCTTCCCTGGATGGATTGGATGTGTTAGTTGTTTTGTACCCTACTGTGTTTATGCCAGGAATCATGATGTTTCTACATATCCCTGACAAGCAGCCTCGGCTGAATGAGACCTGCTTGTCATCAGTAGATTCTAAGCATGTACATGCTTTATACATCAAATCTGAAACATTTTTAGCATAGCCCTCTTCAGTGTAGATCAGAAAAATGTCTCATGTTGCTCTTGGCACTTTGATTCCTTATTGTAGTTGAAACCAACAATTGTATAGTTGTTCCAGCCTGGAAGAATGTGTTAATTGACCCAAAGCCCAGAAGTGCTCAGGGTACAAGTAGCAGATAACAGAGAGGCTTTTCTCTGTCAGTAGATAAATTGACATCACCATTGAAAACAGTGGCACAGCATTAGTAATGTCCTCAAGGCCAGTGCTATATTAACTTGTTTCCTTTGGACACCAAAGAACAGCCATTCCAGGAGGGAAAACCAAGCCTTCCCCCCTTCTCCATAGCCTTGGGCTAGAACATGTATTATTAGGAAGGAATGATTCATATAAAAATAGCAACTGTTCACTGGTAATGGGTCTTCAGTGGTTTGGTTTATTTTGGTGTTCCTTTTTCAGTTCATAAGAAAAACGTGGTTTTTTGTTTGTTGGTGTCTTTTTTCCCCCACCTTCACATGCTCATAAATTTGCTATATTTGGGAGCTTTTCTTACATGCAAACAAAAAACATGCTCTGTTCTGCCAAAATTCAAGTTCTTGTAGAATAAAGAGATAATGAAAAATTTCAGTGAGGTTCCCAGATTCCTGTAAAACATGAACAAAACCATTGTGTTTCCTAATCATCTTGCTCCTGAAAGGGTTTAACTTTCAACAAGGATTGTTGAAGACAGGCATCAGTATGCAAAATTCATCCCAGGTGGCAAAGGCATAAAAAGACTGAAACCAGAGGTCACAGAATAGGAAGTATTGAGCAACCTTAATAATAGGTGGTGCTATCATACTTGCCTATAAATAATCCACATTGTCAGGAAACTAATGGATATTCTGTATTCAACATTCCTATGAGTCAAGAGTAAGTGGTTCACCAGATTTTCATTATTGGTGTGTCTGCAGCTTTGTTTAAGTATTATGCCTGCATTTGGGACCAGGGAATGTTATAAGAATCCTTTCACCACTGGGTGCTCTGTGACAGCCACCTTGCCTTGCACAAACAGCTGAAATCCTCTAAGTGTGTTTTTAGAAGAGTTGTTGCCACAGCTTGGGAAATGGAGGCAATCAATATGTTTTAGAACTTCTTGGGAATGAAGGATGTCCACAAAAGATTGAGAGAACTGATGTTAATTTCAAAAATAATTTTGAAAAGTAGGTGTGGAGTTAGCAAATTTTTTTTCAGCCGCAGGGAGAGTTTCTACCACTTGCTGGTAGAGGGGGCTCTCTGTCCGTGGTTGACAGAACATCCTCCAGTCAGGAAACAGCAGGGGACCCAAAGTCACTCTCAAGAGCAGTGTGGTACACAGGGCAAGGAAGCAAGAAAAACATGAGTTAAAAGTGTATCAGTGATTTTATTGGCTATAACAGACACCCTTCTTTAGAACCTAATGGGAGTGGAGGCAATATTTGACCTCTTAGATCAGAAAAGATATTTACTAATATTTTTCCCCAAACAAAATATCTGTTAAATGCAGATGCACAGTACAGTGAGCAAACTAACAGAAAGTGTCAGAGTAACAACATTTCAGCCATTGTAAAAAGGTAAACAGGAGCTGTACAGGAGAAATTCTGATGTTAATTAAATTTTAAGGCAGTTACTTGTAGACATTGGTAGACTTATTTGATTCTTCAACCCTATTCTTGAATTATGCTGATAAGGCAAATTTAAAAGCAAAACACCCTAGATTCTTAAGTTTCTGCTTCAAGATTCCAAGAGGAATGAAAGATTTATCAATGAATCTGGGCTAGAATGGTAAGTAAACAGAAATCTTGTTTGAGGAATGCTGTGAAAGTGAAATTGTTAATTTGAGGTGTGCCTCTATGTTACTTTGGAGATATAAAAGGATAAAAATAAGATTTTTAGACATGCAAAAATGAATACCTGGTAGGATGCCTTAATAATGAAAGAAAAGAGGTGAAACTTAACTTGAACAACCCGAATTCAGCAGAAAACCTTCTGTGGCTAGTGAATATTCTCATTTGAATACAGTACTTTGTTTGGGCTTATCTATCAACTCACTCACTCTCCTGTATATACTAGTTCAGTCTGAATCTAGGGATGAAACCTTAGATTCAGACTGACCCAACACCTTCTATTAGGAAGTAAAGTAGTTGGAGAGAATGTAAATGGCCTCCTGAAGACTTAGGTGGGATTTGACCATGCACCCTGGCTGTGCTGCAGCACCAAAGTGCTCAGCATGAGCTGGTTGAACTGCTTGCCCACATATTTTCCTCCCAGGTGTTTCTTGCCCCACTGCTGCTGTGTGATCTGCCTAGGCTCAGTGTGCTTCGGTGTGTGTGCAGGATCCTGCAGCCACAGCAGGGGTGGTGCAATTAGGCTGTTCTTGGTTGGCAACCAGAGCACTGCAGTTTGAAAATAAGCTCTATTGAATTTATGTGGGGCACGCATTTCAGAAGTAAGCCACAAGATTGTACATTTGAATACACAGTCTGTATTTCTTCTATGTGGGGTGTAAACTCCCCCTTTCCTGTCCCACATGTCTATGTTAACCAAAGGCCACAGGGAAACCCACATAATTAAAAGGCACTGAGGTCATGAGCTGGTTATGAGGCAATTTAGGTTTCTTGTGCAGGCCGGTTGGGTCGATAGAGATGCAAGTCTGCTCTCGATAGGAACAATGATCTTCTTTTGTAAAACATGAAGGAGAAAAACATGATTTAGGAAAGCCTAGTGCCTCACTGAGGCTTAATTGCATTTTCAGAGATGCATATAGCATTCTGTTTCACTTCAGGATGCACACGGCTGGTCCTGTCACCACTGAAGTATTAAATCTGAGATATATCGCAGTTAAAGTAGCATCCCTGTTGAAAATAACATCTGAGTAAACATTTACTCAACTGAGAAACTGAGTGTGGAAAATACTGCTTGAAAAAGCTGCTCATTGCTATGAAACAGGACTAGGGGGAAAAAAAGCACAATTTCCTGAAATTCCATTTGGCTTCACACCTCTGTGGTTCTCAGAAATCCCACAAGGAGTACGTGCTTGGTGAGTGTCAGCTGACTTTAGAGAGTGAGCATGTGTGGGATGGCAGATTTTAGTCACCCACCTGAGCCAGGAGCTGTGCTTCTATCACATCAATACATGTTCATCAATCTCTAGAAGCTCCAAAAACTACATGGGCAACTTAAACTGCATAACTGCTTCTGATGCTCACTGTTCAGTATTTTTATCACTTTTCTGCCCTAGCCTTGCTATAGAGATGGTAAAAAATATAACAATGCCCTTTGAGATTAATGATGATGTCAATTTTGAACATTTAGCAAACACACTGATACTTCCATTGAAGCTCAGTGTTTTTCAGTGTTTGTGCATCCATAAGCAAGTCAGATGCCCAGAAGATGACTTGTGACTTGCAAAAGAGTAGTAATTAATATACATATAACTTTATATACATATTTTAACAGCTTATTTCACATTCTGTTCAGATCTTTTAAGAGTATTGGGCAACAACACCAGAATCAATGGAAATTTTTTTTTTTTTGTAATGGAAAGAACATTCAGGTTGTAGATTGTGCATCTCTTATGAGAAAAAATGAGTCCTTAATTTGGTCCTTTCTGTATGAAAACAAATAGCTGAAGGGAAGGAAGTGCAGACTCTCCGGATGGTGAAGTTACATCCCAGAGTTAATGTCTTTAGTTATCAAGGAACCAAACAAGATCAGGTCTTCAGTATTTTAAATTGATATCCTTTCTGTTTCAATTTCTTGTATTCAAAATTTATAGTCTTCATTTAAAATGTATTACTTTACCTCTATCAACCATGAATGAAAGATTAATTCAAAGCCAGTACAGTTCAACAGAGTCAGTTTTTCTTGCAGGCTGAATCTGTAGCTCAATCTAGCTGGTGAATTTCAACCTAATGGCATGTCATGTGATGCATATGATATGGTTAATTTCCTTGTAGCTTTTTCTGCTCAAGATGCATTTATCAATCTATAGCTCAACTGCTTATATTAATGTTTTCTTGAGAGTAAAGTGGCACCCACCTGTGACAAATTGTGAACCATGGATCACGATCCATGATTCTATTTAGTGCAGCCTGGCAAAGGAAAAGCAGCATGCACTTTGAGTAGTTGATACTGCTTTAAATAGTGTTACATGGAGTGGTGATGTCCCAGCTGTCCTGAATTCTAACACAGTTTTCCCTACATCTTCCTATGAGGTTAGATCGATCTGTTTCTCATTTAACTAACATCTGAATTCTTCTGCAGGTGCAGGATTTGTTTTGATGTACTCCCTTGATCTTGACCCATATCTGAATAATTGAGGATTGGGTAGAATCTTTTATAAATGAGCTAATCATTATACATTAAAGCCTATTAGAGTCAATTGGTTTAATTCCCAGTAGAGGTAGTGAAGTCCTTATCTGTGTCAAAATCTTGACAACAAAAGGACTGCCTGTAGCAGAGAAGATAAGCTTCCCTCCCCTTCCCCCCTTCTGATGGTACTTTTAAAGAATCTCCTATGCAAAGGTGGCCATGTGGAATTAGCTGTGAGAGCAGGTGTCAGACTTGTCAATAACTAGCTAAATGTCAACAGTTTGTGTTTGGGGTTTTTTTAATCCTTTAAATGAAGCATGGCAAACATTGATGCACGGGTGCTAATGGTAAAATGATTGTAAAAGCATCTTTGCCAAAGTTTACAACTCTGTGAGCAAAATTAGGGTCGTAAAATGTACTGCAGCACTGGAATAGTCAGTGCCTAGCTGTAATCCTGTCTTCAGAAGACATTGGACCTACCATGCACCTGCAGATCAGGCCTACAAAGCCATACTGTCTCTTCTGAACTCCACATGCAGGACTCTGCTAGTCCATAGCCCAGCCAGCTGCCTGACATGTTTGGTGCTTAACACAGAGATTGGAAATGATGATGCAAAATAGCATGCAACAATTATGTCTATTTTTTTAATGGCATTTGTTTAGTTGAAAAAAGAAAAATATGGGGAAGAGTGTACCTGTCATCTTCACCTAACCAGCTGGGAAGTGAAGATTTATGATGTGATAACTTTGAAAATGGAGGAATAAAGATCATGTGTTGTGGAGAGGGATTTTACACAATAAACAGTAGACAAATTGGGAGTTTCATTCTGTTTGGTTGGGTTTTTTTGAGGTGGGATGTGGTTTGGGGTTTTTTTTAAGTGTTATTAAAGAATGGGTTATTAAAGTATCTTGTTATAAATGTGGAATTAGGAATTGGTAACTGATTTTAATGGGAGCGGATGTTTTCTTCTGTAATATCTAGAACACACATAAACAATATATGTAGTTGGTTGAATGCAGATTTTGAGTGCTAATATTTCTGCCAATAACCTCAACCCACATATGAAGGAACTAAATTTCTTGAGTGCGATTGGGGTCATTCAGCCTCTGTGCTAATTTATTTCTTGTCCATTGCCAGGCATACAGTGCCAAGTGCAGTGCGTCAGATTGCATGGCAAGAACATGATATGTTTTATCAGGATCTGCCTGCCAAAGCTAGTCCACATAATATTTTGAACTGCTTTCAAACTACAATTCCTGAGAGAGGGGAGAGAGAGTATGATGCTCTAATCTTGCTCTTGGTGACTTTTTCTGTTGCATATTTATTAAAAATATTCTTAAAATGAAACCATTATTACAGGAATACAACTTTAGTTATAATTCTTTGGTAGTTATTAACTGTAGGCCAAGTTGGAATTTTATAACCTTATTTTCACCAAACAAATGAGTCTTACTGGGATGATGTAAAGCTGATTGCTATTTAAGTTGTGACTGATTATATATTCCACTTATTGAAGTGGACAGAGAAGTAAGTAAGAGGAGGGTCACCTGAACTGAAAGACATATGCAAATTGCAGCACAGCTAATTCCTGGAATTTTTTTTTTCTTTATCAAGATAGGAACAGAACTAGAGCACACACTTCGATACTCTTGTTTTCCTGTATTTATTAAGCTGAAACATGCTCCTTATATGATGGCTTAAGAGGGAACAGAAGATAGAATTTTGGAGTCAAGACTCTTCATAATTCCTATTTATTAGCACAGTGCTGCTGTGAATGTGCACAAGGTAGAGCCAGTAAACGCTTGCCAGCGGTGGAGGAGCAGTGTTTGCCCCAGCTTTGCTGCAGACCCGCTGCCGGTCCCTCCCTTTGCAGCCGAGGAGAGGCTGTGCCGCACATGCCCTGCCACAGAGCTGGGCTCCCTGAGCCCTGATTCCTCTTGCCTTTATGGAGGTCAACCTGACTGAGAATCACAGGATTTGTCCTGACATCGCACCTTTCTTGTGTTCACAGCCAGGAGCAGAGCAAAGAAAAATTGCATCTACATTAACTGTAGAAGAATTTTCTGAAGCTGTCCTAGAGGGCACTAAATCAGTTGTGCTATCGATTTTGTAGAAAAGACAGCTGCAGACCAGATGTAAGGACTGTGATAATCAAAATCATTAGCTTCAAGCTTGAGATAATTTAAACTACTTTGTTGTCTACTCAAACAGATGAGCAAGCCTAGTGAATTATCTAACGAGTGCACAACTGAAATATCTGGTTTATGTTGCTCTTAAAAGACCTGAATGGGAAGATGATCACATGAATATAGTGTGCAATTGGTTGAGTTAGCTGGGTAAAATTTTGGCTCCATCATTCTGTCCAATCCAGCTGGTGATGTTGAGAGAAGGAATGTCTCAGCCTTGTCATGTAACTGGTCATAAAAACTAGGTGCAAGCAGTATTAACAAAGTAAATTTTAAATTCCTTTTCTGAAATCTATGCTGTATCAAAATGGGGTTATGTTTTCTAATATAAACTATATTTTCAATAGCTACTTACTTTTTGAAAAATTCAAAATTAAAGTCCTCATAATATTATTTGTTGGAAGCCCTGCTTCCTTGTGTATCTTAGCATCTAGACTTAGGGAACTAAATGAGCCGGTTCAATACACTGGATTTTCCCAAATGTCTGTCAAAGAACTGTCTTCACTTTCAGAAGATGGTGGCTAATTATGACTACAACACAGACAGTAATGAGGAAATTACTTCACTTTAATAATTCACTTTCAAAATAGAGACCTTTTCTCAAAGCAGTGCTTTCCATCTGGTCTGAGATTTCAGTGAGCTGCTGGATCAGGGAAGGAGAAGTAAGTTTGATGGCTTTGCAGCTTGATTTTCTCATTGCAATGTGAAATGTGAAGTGTATTGCAATGGGCTGAGTTAATCAATTGAATATACAGATATGCTTGGCTTATGGGCTGTAGTGGAATAAGTGTTTCTGGCTTGTGTTCTCCTGTGGGGTATATGGGTGTAGGGACCAAAAGGGGAGGGCAGGACAACATTCTAAGCTGTAGATTTTTGCATTAAACTGCTGTGTACTGATCATTCTCTGTACTTTGGTAGAATTCATGGATGTAAACAAGTTTTTAAAATCCCTTTGTTGCAAGTTAAGATTTGTGTGGGGTTTTTTTAATGTGTGGTAAGCATTTTGGACACTGACAGTATGGTGCAAAATATTTGGTAGGTTTTTGTAGCTTGGAGGATGGCTCTGTACCAGATGACAGGTAAGAATGTCCATGCTTGTATAAAAAGTTGAAAAATTTTCAAATAACTGTCTTCAAAATGGCAATTAGCTAAAAAAAGACGTTATGTAGGTAACAACTTTTTGATCAGCTCTTTAAGAGAATGAACTTAATGGGGAGGATCAGCAAACTGGATGATCCTGTTACAATTTTCATCTGAAACTCATCTTGTGTGTAGAAAGCATCCTGGATGTCTGGATAGTCATGGCCTGTACTGCATTGTGTATCAAGGGTGAAATGCTGATGTACTTAGAGAAGTGTCTTCTAGCCACCCACAGCATTTCAGGTTTCTGTGACCTTATTACCATTTCTCTCTTCATGAAAGCTGGTGATGAAAGTGCACTCAATAGACCTCTTACCATTATCCAGCCTGTTTCCTGTGATCTTCTTAAAAGAGTTAGGGAGAATTCCTGGCTGGGAAATGAATCTTAGGGTTAATGCAGTCTATCTTATCTCAGATCCCAGTGGGAGAATAGGCTTTCTGTAATTCAGCTGCAGGTTATCCCTTCTTTGTGCAGACAAGATGGATGGGGAGATAGAGCTGCTTGTTTAAAAAAAATGACCAGAGTAGGTTTTTGGAAGACAAGAAAATATTTGGTTCCAATTGGACACATGAGCAGAAAGGTTTGAGTGTAATAAATGGGACATTTTTAGAAATGATCATGTTTTATTTAAAGTAATAGCTTTAGAGAAATAAGGCATCTACATTATTGAAAGCGATAAAACCATGTTGTCAGGGTCTGAATGTAAAACCAGGTTCTGCCTCATCTCCCAGTCATTACATCTGTTAGCTATCTCCTGATTAAATAAAAGCTCTTTTAGATTTAGTAACTTTGCTCTGGATATTGTGGCATCACTGTGCATGTAATGGTTTTAATAAATTTCATTTATAGAACTAAACAGAAAAGCAGTCACTGGCAGAGAGGGCTCTGGCTGCAATATGTTAACTCTTTGGAAACCCACTGTCAGCCAACACGTGTGGAACCTCACCTACAGCATTAGAGACAACTGCTTTGCATGGGGTTTTTGTTGTGTTTTGGTTTTTGATTTTTTTTTGGTGTGTGTTGTGTTTCTTTTAATATGTTCAATTAGGGTATTTAAAGTAACTGTATAGTGCCTACAGTTGATAATACACAATTATATTTGTTTTCTCTTTACATTGTGGGAATTTTTAGTAAAGATAGAATTTCTCATAATATTTTGCTGTTAACTTATATTCTAACCTAAGTCTTCTTCCTGGTGTGTTTTAACCCCAGCCAGCAAGTTAAGACCATCCATCTGCTCACTCACTCTCCCTTGGTGGGGTGGGGGAGAGAATCGGAAGGGTAAAAAAGTGAGCAAACTCCTGGGTTGAGATAAGAACAGTTTAATAGTTGTGCACCTGCTCACTGGCAGAGCATGGGAAACTGCCAAGTCCTTGACTTGGGGTCAGCACTGCCCAGCCACAGCCAAACATCAGTGTGCTATCAACATCGATGTGAAACTAATCACTGCTCTGTACCCAGCTGCTAGGAAGAAAATTAACTCTATCCCAGCCAAACCCAGGACTTTAGATTTCCAAAAACCCCAGAGGACACATCAGAAGTGTAAAATCTTAGAAAGATAAGAGCAATCTGAAAGAACCATTTAATAGTAAGCCTATTCTCTAGACTTTGGACCTGCCCTGGAGCCGACTGTAAGCCTATCGCATCTGTGATAAAACAACACATCTGTGTTTTAATTTATTTTCAGGTAGGAAACAAGGCTCTAGATCAAATAAACACATTTTTGGTAGTAAAAGGTAATTTTTGTCTGATCCCAGTGAATGGTTGCTAAGTCTACTTTGTGTAAATCTCCAGAGAATATACTGACTTTCAGCTGCTTGGCTCTAAACTCAGACTGAAACAGGACAGATGTGTAAGTCTGGAGGTTGCCAGTTCAAATTCTTCATGTTGGCCAAAGGTTTAGTGTCGTGTGTATATGTATTATTATACCTTATTACTCATTGTGTGTGCTGCAGATAGAAAGGAATATATCCACTAGAGCAGAACCCTCATTTTAAGAGTAGCTTCATTATTTTGTGACAGCAGGAAATTGCAAGATAGCAGTAACTTTTATTCCTTGGTGTCATTCTCTGTTGTACAGCAATAGCACTGGGAGCAGCCCTGGGGGCCATTCTGTGCATGTTAAAATCTACTTATCTGATTGTTCCTTCAAGAAATTTGGAGAGGGAAAGCACAGAAATTATTTAGAAATAATTTTTAGGGAATATGAAAAGAGAAAATAAGTGAAGTGTGTGTAAGAGATTGAGTTATTTTTTCCTCTCAGATTCCAGAAACAGAATCTGCACAAGGAAAAGATCTTCACTCTTACATACATATTTCTTCCTTACCTTCCTTTCTGTATTGCCTTTTCAGGGGCAAGGTAATAATTTTTTAGGGTAAAATCTACCTCACAGATTTGAAAAAGGAATTTTACCTTTGGCTGGTTTATGTTCATGGATAATATTGATTGCTTCTGCCATCAGTGCTTACAAGCAAGCTATTACACCTTGCTTCCCCTGGTGACACCAGGCAGTTGTGTGGCTGGCTTGCATCAAGTTATTGGCATGTACTTGGGAGATGGGGGGCTTGACATTACTCTGCAACATGAGCCATCTTCTTGGAGACGTCTCCAGTGCAAACTGTGCTGATTGAATAATAATTTCAGGAATTAATGATTTTTTTTTCCCAAATGAAATTTATTTTGATGCATTTGGGGGAAGAGAGCACTGTGTTCATCAGAAAGTTACTTCTCTGTTGATATTGTGGTTTGTACATGACTTTTGATGAAAGAGAGAAAATGATCTATGAAAAATGAACAAGCCAAGTACTTTTCCATTGACGTGTCTGAGCTTTGGGCCAAAGCTAAGCAGAAAAGTGTGATTCAGTTTTAGGGGTTGGGCTTGGGGAAGAAAATAACAGAATTAGAAGTCAGATATACTTTAACTTTTCTGAGGCAAATTTTATAGTCCTAGCCCCTGCTATCTTCTCAGGGCTCTCAGACTGTAAAGTACTTGTCAGTCTCAAGTCACTTTGTAACGTTGGAAGTACTACTATTATCTTTTAAAGACTAGAAGTTAAAGTGTATTTTACTGGCTTACACACTAGAAAGTAACATTTTTTTCTACTCAAGTCGAGTTGGAGGTTATCACCTCTTTTCATTTGGTTGCTTCAAGATTCTTTATTTTTTGGAAATTCAATATGTACAACTAAAGATCTCTAAAGTAACTTTTTTCTCAGTGTTTGAAAAAAGATATATCTTGGAATCTATAATTTTCATGGCAGAGGAAAAAAAAGAGAAAGCAATGATTGATCATGAAGAGAAAAAAAAAATCACCTCTTTCCCATACTATGTGTTATATTGATCAAAGGTTCATTTATCCTTCATTGGTTTATGCCTGCTTTTAAATCAAAGGTAATTTTGCTGCTTCTTCCATGACAAAGCAGGTCCTTTAATGGCAATCTGATTTGAAAGCTCACCAACCTGTAAGACTTGACATGGAAATAAGATTAACTAAAATAGTCTATTAGATATCTTGGCAAATATATGCTGGTTTTACAATTTCCATTGCTCTTCATCTTGCTCTTCCAGTTAGTTCTAAATTGGGCATTCAAGACAATTTTGTCTTTCAGTTCTTTTTTTACTCATTACATATTTACAAATGCATAATGAGTGCTGTACTACTGGATGGCTCTTGTAGCCTAAGCAATAGTGGGTTTTGCTCTCGTCTTCTAAGTGTCAAGCAATTGGAAGCAGCAGTAAATAACTGGTGGCTGCTCTGGCTTTTAGGAACCCAGCAAGAACATCTGAGAGACATTATCTCAGCTGTGAGGGGCAGCCAGTAGAGTTATTTGAAGGAGACTTTCTTTGAACAGTGGATCTCCTCTCACTTTTACTTCAGCAGGTGTCCATCTACTGCTCTTATGTCTGGAAATTACTCCAGTGACTGCAACATCCATAAAAGTCCAAACTGAGAAAATAAGGGTCCAGAGGTTATATGTGGTTCTGTATTTTGTGTCTGGGCAAAAGATGAATAAAAAGAGCCTAATCTCTGAATTTGTACTTGGTTGCTGTCTGCAAGACATGCAGAGCTTTATAAAATGCAGGAATGAAATCTTTAATTAAAAATTTTGTAGCTGTACGACTAAGCCAAAGATGCTTTAAGAAAGTGGTGGATGGAGCCGTGGGGGAAAGGAATGGCAAAAAGAACAAAAGTGCCTGTGCAGAGATCCTGTAGCAAATCCCAGCACTTGGGATGCCCAGATGTGAATTGACTTGAATTTGGTCTGAAAGTGGAGAGACAGTCATTGACCTTTTCAGCTGTTTCAAATGGAGCTGCACTGTGACAGGGGTGTCTAGAAAAGATTTGCTGTGGCAAAGAGACATGCTTTGCCTATGGGCAGGGTCAATAGGCCAGCAAAGTCAGCCAAAAGCTTGTCAAGATGGATTACGTATCAGAAACGGCTCTTGGGTGCAATTTATTGCATATTTTAAACCGTATTTTATGGTGTGGGTTTCTTGTATTTGTAATGCAGAGAATAGCAAGGCTGATTGTGAGGTGCTTTATTCCATGACATTGCTATACTGACAAGGGTAGTAGAAGCTTTGGTTTGAGGATGCCAACTGTTTTATGGGAGGAAACAACAGTTAAAATCTCATGTGATTTAATGTTCCTTTTTATGGATCAGCACTAAATATAAAAGTAGTTGCGAGCACTTTAGGCTTTGGGGGTTTTTGCGATTCCACCTTTTTTTTGTTCTGGTATCTTCCCCTCTCTGTGCTGTGTACTGTTTTGCTCTGTAAATTTTTAACTCAGTCAGGAATGGGTAGAGCTGCCAGGTTCAACTTAACAGAATACAATGGTTTTCCTTTTTGATATTCTGAATAGGTTTGAATCTTACTAAACAGAATGAAGTTACACATTATAAACTAATGCAGTAGAACTAAACTAGCAGAGATTCAAGTTTGGTCCTGAACATTTGAGTCAATGCGTAAATCAGCCATAGTAAATTTTTTTTAGTATCCTATGTTAGAGGTCTGCTATGAAATTATCACCAAATTGCAAAACTTTCACAGATTTGAAAGATTTTTAATACTGAGCAGCAGGTAAATAAAAATCTCACTGCCAGTGAAGGGACAAACCCAGCCACATGCACTTGGTGAGCTGCAGCAGTTCTAGACATAGGGCCCTGGTGCCTTTGACTGACGCCTCTCCTGCTGAAGGCTCCACCATAATAAGAAGGTACTGTACATACTGTACAGGTCCCCTGTGCTCTCTTCCACGTGACAAAAGGCTGTATTTGTTGTGCCACTGTTTATGAAACAGAGACACTGTTCTTGGAAATGAAAAAGGAATTAGGCCATACAGTATTATGGTCTAGTCTGAGCTGCCAGTTCCTCTGTATTAAGCTGTGGCCCATGTAAGTTATGAAATTCAGATTATTCTAGTTAATATGCTTGCAGTAGGCATATTTACTTTGTCAGAATTATTCTGACAAAAAAGATTGCTAACAGCCATGTTGAATAATTTTTAAAGAACAGATGTAAACAGGCTAACCAACAGTTTCTGCATAAAAGGATTTAGGGTTTTAGTCAATCAAAAATTTAATTTCAGTCAGCAATTTTATGCTGTTAATACTGAACAGGGGTTTATAAACAGAGAATCTGAATGACATGAAATAGCATTGCCCTGCTTGGCACTGGTGAGGCATCAATAGGGATCTATCTTCATATGGCCCACAGTTTCATGGAAAGATGGCCTGATGGGAAGCTCAGGGAAGAGCAGTGCTGTAAGAAATCTATTGAGAAAGAATTTGAAGTCCTTATGCTAAAAAGGATCATGAGAGCAACCCTCAGAGGTGTAGAAAGGCTACAATTAATACTTTTTATCTATATTTGGAGAGACAGAAAATAAGGAAAGCTTACGGTGAGGGAGCACTGGCTCTGTCATTATGAATGTTCTCCAAACAGATTAGAGAGATGGAGGCATGACAAGAGAAATTTCACAGCTTTTCCAAATAATGACCAGCTCTAGTACTACCTACAGAAGTGCAGCTGAGTCAGAATATAAGTTTAATTTGTCAAATATAGCTGAAAAATCTTTTTATTATTTGCTGAGTAAACTCAAGAACTTTGAGATGACTTCCCTGCATTTTGTGTATCATTGTTCTGAGTCATTTACCTTTCCATGGAAGGGAGACTACTTCTTCAACAGTAGTAGTGGCTGCTGCTTGTTCACTGGGATTTATTTACCTTTTAGCTACAGCAGTGCTTCTATCCAGAACCTTTTGTTCTTTAGTTATCTATTTCTCTTGTTTATTTTAGAGGAGTTCAAGGTAATGATGACTATGCAATGTGAAATTAACCTTACTATAATATCTCATGCTTCTCATCAGGTTTTTCTGGTATCATTGAAGTCTGCATGAATCTTAATCTTAAAAAGATGAATCCATGTTTTTAAGACTAGTGTATCTTTTATGTGAGCATTGGAGAGCTACCATGTTTCCATTTCTTCACATGCCAAGCTGGCTATACTGTACAGGGGACACCACTGATACACTGTTATCAAGGGACTCCTTGAAGGGAAGAAAATGTTTTTGGAGATTTTCATCCCTCCCCTTTTGCCCTGATTTCTTTGTATCTAGGCTGTAAGGGAAGGTAGCTTTATGTAGGTCAGACACAGGTTTTAAAAACCCCAGAATCATCCTAAACCACTTACTTGAGAATTGCCCTCTAACTTACTTCCCAATGAATTGTGTTGCTTGGTAGGAATTGTGTTGCTTGGTAGGATATGCTCCTTCCAGCTCAGGGACTCCTGCTCCTGAGCTTTGTGCTTGGAGGTGTCAACATTCACTTTGTCAGCAGCTCCACCTGGTTTTAAAACAATGCCAAGCTTACTACATATTCTTATATCTCAAATCAGTGTTAGTTTGCATACGAACAATGGGGGGTTTATATCTAAACTAATTAACAAGTCAGGTGACAGGAAGAAGATCAAGACAATTGACTTGTGCAAGCAGGTTGCACTCATTTCTCAAGGAATTGCAATGCACTCCTACATTAACTTATGCCTGATGGAGGAGTTTACAGGGGATCCCAAATGTAAGATAGCAGTGGGTCTATACATGCTGGCTGCTGTGAAGCTTCCAGGAAGCAGATTTTATTCACCTGAAGTGATTCCTTCCATGTTACTTATGGCACTTAGTGCCTATTTGCTCCTTAAGGAAACTTGTAAAGCTACTGGCTCTGCTTAATTTCACAGCTGCATCTGTGGGAGAGACCTCAGAGGCTCTGGGGGGAGAAAGCTGATACCTGCCATGCAGTGGGAGCTGAAGAAAGCTTTAAGGAATTAGAGAAGTTCAGGGGATAAGGCAGTGCACCCAGTAACTTCAGAGTTGTATTTTTCATTCTGTTAAGTGTTTATCACTCTCTAGAAGTGTAATGAAATAGAAGTCAGATGTTTTGTATCAACAGGAGGGCCTGTAGTGCACAATCATACCATGTAGAGAGCAGTCAGGATCAAGTATCTTATACCATGATTGGTGTTTCATGCTTTCTATCCATTGTTTTTTTGCAAATTGGTTTTTATTCAAATGAAGGATGGGAAACCTATTTCTGGAGAAATCATGCAATGAAATGGTGTCTGGTTTCTGCATTGCTTTTATACTGTATAATGCTTAATTATATTAATATTATTATATTAATCCTTCATTATAATGAAAAGAAAAATAATTGTTCCTGAAGACATTTAGACCAGGATTCAAAAGAAAATGATGAGATGGCAAAACAGAGAATGATCACTCTTATTTCAGTTTTAGAGTTGTAACTTAAAGAGAATGTAAGACTGGTAAGCATGAAATGTCCTTAAATGCAAATTTAGTTTCAGTTTCTGTGTTCCAAATGCTCTTGTGACACCTTGATATCCAAATTAAGCTAATAGCACTGGCTTTTTGAAAAAGACCAGAAATTGTCCAAGCAAGGAGCTGTCAAGCCCTTTATACAAAGAAATTTTTTAGCTTCTTAACATGTACAAAAATACTGTAATAATAAAGCCCATATAATTAAAAACAATTAAAAAGAATGTAATTACTCTTGATTTATCCATAAGAATGATATATAATTTTTAAACTTAGCCTTAGCTCTGATTCAGAAAACCTATTGCAGTGAAAAAAACCTATCCTGTGATCTCTTCACCATCAGTGTATCAACTTATCAAAGTACTGCTTTCTTTGTGTGCCTTGAAAACTAAATTTCTGAGAAGTCATGAAACATTCTTGATGGAAGAGGAGATATTTTTATGCAAATACTGTGGTGCTTTACAAATACCTCCTTTTCTGCCCTACACTTCCAAATCTGATAATTGATTTGCTAGAATATTATTTTTTCTAGAAAGTAAATTTTATTTTCTTTCTATATGAATGATGCTTGTCTAGAATCTAAACACAGAAAGTGGAACATGGATCTAATTTGCCAATGCAACTTTTTAAATATCTGATTCAAAGTATCAGCATGAATTTTTGCTCCTTAAAAATAAAAAGGCAGATAGAAAGGATTGAGTGTGAATTCAGATGCAAGTTCAGGGCAGGGAGGATCAATGTGTATGGTTTGGAAGATGCTGTCAGATGCTGCTTAATGGGGGACACAAATGTTGGAAGCATCAATCTGCAGCTGAATTTATTTGGCTTTCAATAGGGGATAGTATTTCAGATAGAAACACCTAATTGGTAGTATACAGTAAAAGTGGCACAGTAAAAATGTCTGGCCTGTGTGTTAATTGCTCTGTCTGAATTAATACAGCCATATTATTTATTGGAATACAGTAATCAAGGCCACTGCTGACTGTTAGAAAGGGGGGCCATTTCAATTAACAGGCATTGCTCCCAAAGGGGCAGTAAGGACAAGTAAGCAACAGAAGCATGCAGGTATTCAGGGCAGAAACTGCAAATGAGAGAATGGCTCATTCTTGCAGTCCTTGCACCTAATCCAGGTGTGAGAGGACTTACCCTTTGAGTCTGAGTGGTCTGAAGATGGTTTCTTGTATCATTTGCTATATAATTCACTAAGGTCTCTTGTTGGCAGGTGGTCCATTGGTATTAGCAGCAGACATCTTCATTTTCTTGTGGGTAGAAATCAAATACAGTAAAGCCCAGTCAACCTTGGTTCATCCATAGTTACTGAAATAGAGCTCAGATCCATTCTCTGGCTTTCTCAGGGTAGCAAGGTGAATTTACATCTCGGGTTGCTTGCCCTTATAATGTTTGGATGGTGTTGCATGCTATATGTCTTAGGCCTGAGGTTATTCTCATTTATATCTTCATGGACATAATAAGTCAGTGAGAGGGAGAGAGGTGGAGTAGTGTACTTCTCTAGTAAGGCCTTCCCAAAGACTAGCAAACTCATTTGCTTTGCATTTCTTTCCTATCCCACTGAAAACTTCCAGAACACAAGAAAATTCTTAGTCCACCTAGAATTTGTGTTAATGGATTATTTTTCAGTCTTCTAAATAAGCGAAAAAATAATCTTATAGTTTTTTGAGGCCAGCATGAGGTACCTGTTGTCAACATAACTGAAAAAATTGTCCCAATGTAAAAACGGTTACCTCAAAAGTGTGATTGCTCATAGTAACATATATGTCTACTATACCAGAATTTCTTTCTTGCCCTTTGTTTTATGCACATATGATACTGTCTTAGGAGACTGAATTGCCTTAATAGTTAGTGTTTAAGCATTTTTATGCACTTTTTGTTCAGTTGGTTGGTTTTGATTTTGATTTCTGTAATAGGTTGATTCAGGATTTTAGGATTTTCATAACCCCCTTGGTCTGATGAATGCACCACTCCTGAGCTGCAATGTATTGTGTGGCTTGATGTTCTTACTCTATATAATATTATACCCCAAATATTTCATTTGAATAAAATATCATGTGTTGTCAGCCTGTGTTACATTGGGTTAGGGGCTTTACACAAGGAAAAGTTATAAGCAAATGCAAACCAAAACAATCCCAGTGCACACAATTAAATTTACTTAATTCCCAATCTAAATGAAAATTGTAAAATATCAGCATATAAAAGTCCAAAATGATTGCTTCAAGGGAATTGTGTATAGGTTATGTATTTTGACCAAGATGCAGATAACTGTGATGAAAAGGAGACCTCCAACCTTTCAACACATCACATTGCTGAAAGAAAGGTGATGTTAAACATCGATTTCAGAGAACAGATGATAGATTTCAGAGTGGAGGTGATAGAAGGTTTGGTGGCTGAAGTGGAAATCCAGCATAATTTATGGGAACTGAGTGTTTTGGGACTGAAGAAAATCTGCACGAGTCAGTTTTCAAAGCTTCTGTTTTCTATGAAGACACTAAATGATAGAATCTAGAACAGTCTGGGTTGGAAGGAACATTAATGATCATCCAGTTCCCATCCCCCTGCAAGGACCTTTCTACTAGATCAGGTTGCTCAAAGTCCCATCCAACCAGGCCTTAAATACTTCCAAGGATGGCGCATCCACAGCTTCTCTGGGAAAACTGTTCAAATGCCTCACCACCCCCACAGCACAGAATTCCTTTCTAATACCTAATCCAAACCTGCCCTCTTTCTGTTTGAATCCATTCCCCCTTGTCCTGTCCCATGCCCTTCTAAAACCCCCTCTCCACAGTTCTTGTAGCCCCATTAGATACTGAAGGGTTCTCTAAGGTCTCCCAGAGCCTTCTGTTCTCCAGGCTGGATAACCTTTCCCAGTCTGTCTTCATAGGTGAGATCCTTTGATCATTTTGGTGGCCTCCTCTGGGCTCCTCTGCCAGGTCCATGTCCCCATGCTGAGACCCCCAGAGCTGGCTGCAGTGCTCCAGGTGGGTCCCACCAGGGTGGAGCAGAGGGGCAGAATCCCCTTCCTCACCCTATGGGCCACGCTTCTTTGGATGCAGCCTAGGATGCAAGTGCTCATCTGAAGTGTTCATGTTGAGTTTCTCATCCAACAACACCCACAAGTCCTTCTCCTCAGGGTTACTCTTCATATTTTTGGTTTAAAATCATATGAAGGCAGTAATGGAAATACCCTAAAATTTCTGCATCTTGAGTCAGCATCTTGGCTCTTATTACAATATTACTTTTAGAGATTTGTACTCTTGTTTTGTTTGTGTAAATTTTCTTGCAGTACTAAACTAGATTCTATCTGCTCCTCCTCCAGTGGAAAGCTGGCCCAAAGCCATGGTTTCTTAAGTGTTACACCCAAATTGCTGACGTAAAGAAGCAATGCTAGAGTTGTGGGTATGCCTGTGTGCGTATTTGTTATCAGCATAGAAAGTCCCTGCATATGTCAGAGTGCCTAGTGGTGAGGAGGTTGGGGAAAGATTAATTTGCAGGATGCCTCTTGCTGCCCTAAAGAGTACCCAGTGGTGGGAGTGTGGGTGGAGGTTGATTGGGGTTGATTTTTGCAATTTTTCCCTATTAAAGGCTTTGCCTTGCTTCAGGAGATTAAGCATCAATCCATTTGACTTCTGTAAATAATTTAAATCATTAGTAAAATAAGCTTTTCCAAGAAACTGTGGGGTTTTTTTTTTCTAGCTACTAAAATATAAGTAAAATTTAGAGACACATTTAAGTGTTGGTTTGAAAGAATATAAACTTTATCAATATTTTTTCTGTTCCTGTGTATTTTTCTGGAGTGCTTAAAGTGATAGAATTCAAAAATGTTTGCGCTTATTTCTAAAAAGAAACTAATCTTTAATTATGAGTCAGTTAAAATTAGAATTCTTTGGTAATACAGATTTGTTTTGAGTTCAAATATCAAATGTAGTTTGGAACAACATGCAGTAGGCTTAAGAGCATCTTTATTGTGATGAAATTGAATTTGAACTGTTCCTTATCAAGCTTTACACATAATAGTTTTCCTGTAATTTCTTTAAACCTTGCAATCAATCAAATCATTGGCTTAAAAGACTCATGAAAGTAGTATTTGGCTCATCAAAATATTATCACATATTTAGAATAGAAAAGGAACTGTTTAGAAACTTTGGACTGGATGTGCTGGATGTGTATGAAATCTACTTATTCTGAAGTATTCATTGATTGGAAAAAATTATATTGTTTTATGTAAGGCTCCAAATTAACAAACTAATTAAAAATTTTCCTTGCATTCAAGTGGGTATGGTATCAGGAAAGTTTTATTTGCTAGCCTGTTGCAGAGCTGGGGAAAAGTTGATACTTTATTCTAATAAAAGTTTTTTCATTAAATGGGAATGAAGAAACATCAACACCCCTGCGTTCCCCTGCCCCCTGAAAAACCCCAAAATCATTATAAAGCATACACCCCAACTTTTCACTGTTATATTTGTTACTATTATCAGAAAGTGACAGAGTTAAATAGTTTCATCATATCAATATTTGGTGCAAGTCAAAATTTCTCCTTAAACCAAGTATTACTAATGAATTCAGCATATAAAAGTATATGACAGTCCTGTAGTTTTGTTATATCAGCCTTCCCAAATTCTAATATCAATTTATCAATCTGCAAATAATAAGAATAAAAATCAAACCCAAAATAGAGGTGTTGTTTTTACATTAGTCTTTTGAGTTAAAGGATTAGAGCTATATTTACAGTTTTCTGAACAGACAGGAAGATTAAAAATAGCCTTTTTGAGAAAAAAGCCCTATTCTTACAAGAGTTCTTTTAACATGACTTCAGAACCTAAGACTTTAAAGCACTTGCAGTGCTAGGTGGAAGCTTGCAAGGGGCCTGTATTATAAATTTTTTTGGGGCTAGGAAAAAGATTTCTGATTTATCATATCAAATGCTGTATTTTTTAAAGATAAAGTCTTGGTTTTACGTTGTTATCACTGGGCTCTGCTCAGCTCATAATCTGTGAAATCGGTGACAAAACTCTACATATGTGCCATGTATTTCTATTTCTCAGAAATATGTGGCAAACTTCTGAGGGTTTCAAAATAATCATACAAACTGATCTTGCTGTGTACGGAACTAAATAGGTGATTAGCAGAGGAAGAGAAAAGCAAGTATTAAAATGTTTCATGGCTTGCAACACCTCCGAAACTTAGATTTATGAAGCTTTCATGTCCTTTCTGCCTATTTTCTCTTTACAAATTACCAGTATTCTGTTTGCATGAAGGTGCTACAGTAGTTGTCTTAGTAATTTAGAAGGTCATCTGTAGAAAGACCTCTATATTTTTTACATACATTTGTATGCTTTAGAGAGTAGGTGTCTTTTTATGATTCTCTTAGGTTAATTATTCTGATTAGCTCCTGCAATTAGCTGAAGAATAATGGCTTTTTCTTAATGGATATTTTCTTCTGACTTCAATTTAACCCTCTTCTTTTGAATGTTCTTCTTCACCACAGTGGGATGTATAATAAAAGAGCAGCTTAAGGTGTATTCTAGTGCATTTTGGAAATCTACCACCAGCACGTGAATGAGTTATTATTATTATATCTTCAGAATTCACTCAGAAACCAAAAAAAAAAACCAAAAAAAACCCCAAAAAAACCCCCAAAAAGTGGTTTTAGTTTGCAATAAATTAGCAATAGGATTTATAAATGTGTTTTAATGGTAAAAATATAGACCCCTAAGATATTTGGTTGGAAAGAATGATTGGTCTACTTAGGAACTAGGAGAAGGTGAATTGGCGGCATAATTTCTTTCACAATTCACTTGCTGTCACAAGGAGGACAGCTAGAGGAACAGCTAGAATCTAGTATAGTACTGCAACAGAATTTATATCAACAAAACAAGAGTACAAATGTTTAAAAGTGATATTGTAATAAGAGCCAAGGTGCTGACTCAAGATGCAGAAATTTTAGGGTATTTCCATTACTGCCTTCACATGATTTTAAAGCAAAAATATGAAGAGCAGCCCTGAGGAGAAGGACCGGTGGGTGTTGTTGGATGAGAAACTCAACATGAACACTTGAGATGAGCACTGTCCTGGCTGCTTTGAAGGCAGTGGGCAGTGATTCCTTCTGTATTGGCTGTATTCTCTCAGGTGTTGGTGGTACTCTGGCTATCCCACAGTAGTGACTGCATGCTGGGCCTGCTCCTTTTCTGCTTTCTACCTCTGCTGAGACTCGCTCCCATATTCTCCTGGCCTGTTTCCCTGTTTCTTGACTTATACTGCAAGCACTGTGTTCCCTTTAAAATTTGTTACCTGTGCAAGATCCTTTCTTGCCTTCTGTGGCTTCAAGGCATTCCCCTAGTACCCAGGTGTGTGAGCCTGGATATACTGGTTCTTCTGAGCTCTAGCACATTTTGTGGGAATTAAAAATTAATTTTCACCATCACAAAGGCAAAATGGGCAAGCATCTTCAACTCAAAGGAAATGGAAAAGTGGCAGAGGAACATTATGGAAAAAGGTATTCTTGTTGCCAGTATCATGGATGTGTCCACAGCACAGTGTGCTAAGTGCCTGGAAATTCTTTGTTCTATTTGGTGTTGCACATGTTTAGAATTGTGATATTGTATTTTTCATATGTTGAGCCTCTCTGGAATTATCTTGATTCTTTGCTCTCTCTCCATCAGTCCTACCCAACTGTAATTAAGCTGCAGTGGGCCTTTCCAAAGGCAGGAGAGTTTAAATATCAGTAATTTGATCTGCCCTGTTTACTGATCTCTGCTGTTAGCTGAGTTGAAAGCGAAATGTTTTAATTAAAACGATTGGCAATAAGTTGGTATAATGCCATAATTTGCACCGGGCCTCTTCTAGAAAATGACTTAACCTCTGCCTCTGTTGCTAAGGCAACTAATGGACATGATTGTAACTGGGTGCATATAGACAGCAAGTGGAGGGTCTAAAGCTTTTTTAAATTGCTAGGGTATCATGATGCTGAAAGATTAAAATGTGAAATTAGTAAAATATATCCAAAAGTGTCTATTCCATACTTCATTTTTCACATTTTATTTTTTGGTACTGTTTCAGGCTTCTAAGCCTTCCAGTTTGGACTCTAAAATCTTAGGGTGTCATGCTTAAGTTCTTTAATGCAGCACTGTCTGTATAATAATTTGTGATATAATCTGGAAATGGCAATGGCTATTCTACTGGGATTTAGAATAATGTGTTTGATGGAATCTTATCACCAATCTATATTGAACCAGTAAAGAGTTAAGAATTAGACCATGCATTATAAAGTATCCTGAATTACATTTTTAGACAAAAAACACAAAACCTCACTTTTTTCCTCCTTCACTTGCTGGATCTTAAGGTTCTTAATGAACGTGGACCATAGGGTAAAAAGGGGGAATTTTTTCTGAAATAGCCATAGGAGTTCTGAATAGAGCTTAATAGATGTCCTTGACCTGATGTTTATCACTGCTGACCATGTGGAGTTTCATGAGGTCTTTGAAATTATGTTCAGACTCTGTACTTTCTAATTTGCCCTGTTTTCCCCCCAGTGATAAAAAAAAACAAAAACAAAACAAAACCAAAAAAAACCCCACATCTAATATGATATTTCTGTATTGGAAAATACTCAAAACTAGAGTTCAAGGAAATTACTATTCTTACTGAGAAGAAAGAAAGGGTGTACTTTGTGTACTTTCCTCCTGACCTGATCCATGTCTAATATTTAGGCTCTTAAAGATAAAATTAAAGAGAATGTCACCATTCAATATGACAGTGAGAAATGCACACCTCAGGAGCATAGATTTAAGCTTGTGCAATCACAAATCAGAACAAGGATTTAGTTACTTGAGGCCTTTCTCCTGCAGCATCATGTTTGCTTTTCCTGTCTTTTCCATATGTGTGCTGTGTGCTCTGAAGGCCAGGATTGGGAGAACAGGGAAGCGGCAGACTAAGCAGTACTTAGGTGCAGGGAAAGAGGTGCCTGGAGTATCACAGAACTTAATTGCATAGCTTGTTTGTTTTTTCTTCATTCCTTCATTAGTAGATGTAATTGGGCAAATTAACTTGAAAATTTATGCATTTTATGACTTTATAGCTTTTATGACTTTCTATCACATAGAATGAAACAAATGAGAAATGCTTTTTGGGTATGTTTGTTTTTAAAAATATTGCTGGAAAGAAATTTTATTCCAGAATTACCTAATTCTTCAACCAAATATATCTGGAAAATTTAGAGCCTGAGGTGTCAAAAATTAAATGGCTTTCCTATCTCAAACCATGCCTCTGTTTTCCATGAGAGAGGATTAGACTTTGCAAAAAAACTGGATTAATTCAGTAGTTTTACTGATAGCTTTCTAGTGCCATAAGACCCACTACTTACTTAAGTATTGACAAACTGCATATGAAATTATTGACAAGAATTTTTACAGCTTGGTAAACATTTTAAAAGAGAAGAAACTAAACCAATGATTGTACAAATGGCTTTACTAAAATAGTTAAGTTTGGGCCCTAAGCCTAGAACTCTGAAAGCACTTGAAATTATTGAACTTCATTGTAGATGGCTGTCAGACCAAAACAGTCTAACTTGCTTTAGTTGTGAAAAGCCACTTCATCAGAAAATGATGAGATTGCCTTCTCATGGTGATTTTAATAAATTCTGCACCATTGTGGGTTTTTTTTCCCTCTTTGCTTTCTTACTTTCCATCCATCCATGTGTATATGTATATGTATGTACACATGTAAATATGTATATATATGTGTATGTATGGAAAACACTTCCAAGAAAAACTTGTTTATGTTAGTATTAGGAAACTAAAGCAATCTAGTGTAGGGAGATAGAAAATAAGAAAATAGTGTAGAAAGTGATCTTACCTAAGGAGTTGCAGCTGGGCCAATTATCAAAGATCAGGAGCAGGCCTGGCTTTAACAGGCCACAGCTGTAAGCAATGAGAAGAAGATGCTATAAAAGAGTGGGGTGGCTGGGTGAGAGGGGAGCTGGAGTCAGTGGCTGCTTTGTGAAGAAGAGAGAGTCAGTGCTCTGAGGAGCTGCCCACAAGAAACACCAAGAAGGTATGGAACTTTTGTGATAAGGAGACAATGGTATGGAACCCCTACAACAAGAGGACAACAATCTAGACTAACAAAACCCCATTAGGGTCATGGAAAATAAAAACAGTGCTCTCAAAATATAAATTTTGGAATGTAGTCTCCGCTTGTCCATGTTGTACCACAGCTGTTGTTAAGGGAGTGGAAAGGGAAATTGAAAATAGGAAAGGGAGAAGGTGATCTGCTTAAATCAAGAAGGGAATGCAAGGAAAAATCCCATATCATAAGAAGTAGTCTCTCAAGATGAGTCAGTTCCAAAATGCCTCATTATCTATATAAGCATGGAACAGGAGGGGGTGGGAAGGGACTCAAAGGCAAATGTCATGTGCACATGCAATTACAGAAGCAGATAAGAAGCAGCCATGTATGGGTAAGATGTGGGAGGAATGAAGGCTGAACTTATCCTTATTTCTCATTTTGCTGTAAACCTGCTGGGCAGAGAGCTGTGCTGGTCAGCAGAAGTTACACAAGCACCAGAACCAAGGCAGGCACGTTTGCTCCCCGCCAGAGCCCAGGGGAGCTGTGCTGCAGCTGGGCAATGCATGGTGGTGTGAGGTGTGTCTGGCCGTGCTTGCTCTCAGCTGCAGTTGTTTGGGGTGAGTTCAGAGCATGGCCATACACAAAGCTGTGCTGACATGACTGAGGTGTAGCAGAAACTCCTTGTGCTGAATTCCCCAGGCCTGCAGCCCAGACTTGCCAGAAACCTCTAAAGAAGGATGGCCAAGTCTGGCTGCTGTGCCAGTGTAACTGGGCTCCTGGCACTGGCTGGGGTGCTCAGTCCCTCCTCCTACACGTGCTGCTCTCTCTGGTTTGCCTCACTGGGGAAGCAGGTGCCATCTGCTTTATATGTCTCTACTTCACAATATGCATTTGTAGTCACTTTTCTACTGATGATAGCATCCTCTGATATTTGTTATTTTATATACATAAAATATCTTATATCTTTTCAAATTGACTTTTGTTAGTAGAAGTCCCCACGTGCTTGGAAAATAATTGCTAATTGCAATATAAAAAAATCAGGCTTCTATACATAAATGTTAGGGTATAAGGTTAATAATTGGTGCAAATATTTATTCTTATGTTTCTTGTTCATGAAACAACATGTCCCTTGTGAATTAGATAGAGAAGGACAATCTGAGACAGAATTGGCAAACGGGCTTGTAAATTAAAATGTTTAATGGTTTTGAAAAAGAAGCACAATGTGTATATACATATATAGTTTGTTCATTCAAGATCACAGGTTGATTTTGAAAGGGAGGAAACTCTGAAAAATTAGAATAGGGAAAGAAAATTGCAAAAGATTAGAATGCAGCTAGTGGAACTACAAGAACAATTTCAGTTGAAATCAATAAAACTGTGCTTCATCTGTGTACTAAAAGTAGGGTTTTATCTTTGGTTATTGAAAATTGCAGCATGCCTATTGAAATCAAATTGTGTGCTTATATACACTTGTTACAATGAATATTATTTACCATTTATAGTGAAATGGTAGCAATAGATCTGAAACATACTAGTTTTGAATAGTTAGAAACATAATTCCTATTACTTACAAACAAGGTTGTGATAGCTGTTGTTGAGCAGTCCTACTCCGCATGTGAAGATGACTCTGAAACTGTATGCAGTGAAAAGGCCTGATATGAACTGCATTCAGGTGTCAAGGGCATTTAGTTGCAGTTACATACCTTAATATTACATTTTAAAAAGTACATATGGGTGTGACTCTAGAAAACCAGAGTTAGGTGGTAGTCACATAAAAATCTAAGTGAAGTACAGTTTAGCCTATAGAAGCCCTCTCATTTCCTGTTAAACTGAGTTAAAGCTGAGTTGAAGAAAATTTAGACATCTATTCCTCTATAAAGTTTTCTGTGCTGTGCCTTCATGAATAGTGGCTCTGCAGTATATGTATTTTGGCAAAGCAGAATATTAGAATTTGGCAGCTTTGCTTCACCCACAGTTGTCTTTTCTTCACCTTGGTAAAAGAGTGGATTAAACCATCAGAGTGGTACTTTTTCCCCTGTGAGTGTAGAACACTGCACTTAGAAAAATCCCCTTCATTGGTGTGTAGCATGGTTTAATTTCATCATTTTCCAAAAGAAAGAAGCCGAGTTTCTGTCAGAAGGTGTTGGGGAACACCAGGGGTGGGAACAATTTGGAGACCTCTGGAAGCTCTAACTTGAAAGTTTATTTAGTGTTATTGTATATGTTGCCAGTACTACATTTTTTCCTTTGTGAGGGAGAAATAGAAAGTCTTGAGAAGAAAGTGGTAGTTCCTAGAACAACTTGTTTAAGGCCAGCTCTGTGTGCCTCAGCAGCCCAAATGAGAGGGAGAGAGGCTCCTCTCTTTTTTAATCTTCTTTCCTGCAAGGCTTAATCTACCTTTGCACAAGAAACTCATCAGACTTTGCATATTCAAACTTGGGCCTATTAATTCCCACAAAAATCCCTGCAGCCTAGACCTATCTTTTTCCACTGTTTTTTTTTTCTCCTAATAATTAAACTAATATTTTAGCAGCTTATATATCATCACATTCATACTATTCATAGTTTTAAAATTTTCTCTTCAGTAATATTAAAAATAGATGAATAGATTACTTTTAATTTTAATGACAGGGGCATGACCCTGAAGATTTTACACATATTGCATTGCTCTGGGGTCTCTCTGGGCACAAATGAGTTACAACAAACGAGTTATAGGTGTCAATATCATGTCAAACTGTTCAGCAGAATGCTACAGTGCATTGTATTATCTGTATTTCAGGGGGAAGAAACATTTGAAGAAATTACTAGCTGAAACTGGCATTTACATCATTTGTTCATTATCCTAATTTAAAGCTTGCAGAGAACCATGTAGGAACAAATTATAGCTTATAAATACCAAAAGTGTCATGGTTCATTGAGCTTTTTATTCTGAGGATTTTCCTGGTTAAAAGCAAAAGTTTGAGAAATTTACTTTTCTCTTTAAGGAAGTGCAAAGCTTTTGGTTTTGTATCTTAAGATATGATGCAGACTAACCTGTAGGGTGGCAAAACAATGCCACTTCTGCATGACTGAAATTCATGCATTTGAGGTCTTAGGGAGTATTTGTAAGGAAACCACTTTTCAGAGTAGATTGAAGGAATACAGATTTGGGACTAGGATTATTTTTTAAAGTTTGCAGCTATCTAAAACTGCTTAAGGATATAAAATAGTTGAGTTGTATGGGAAATACTTCAGAGGGCAGAAAGCAGGCAGAGTAAACAAAAGAGGATGGAAAATACATTAATTACATAACTTTCACTATCTCACATGGTTATCACTGTGATGTGTGCCATCATAGGAAGACAAACTGTGAGAATTGTATTTAATCTGTGCACTTGCTTTATGGATTCACTTTAAGTGATTCAATCACTCAGTCATAGTTTTTTCTTAATTGCAAAAGATACCTACTAATATAGTAAAAAAGTGAACATAAGCAGACTGATTCAAGGGCTCATGGAAACCCAAACCAAAATGATTCCATAGTTCTAATACGAGGAAGATAACTTTGCTGAATTGTATGCTTCTGTCACTTTCCAGGAGATTTCTGTAATAGAAATCTGTGCTGAAGGCTGTAATACTACTCAAGAAGGTGGATGCTTCAAACAGGTGCATCCTTGATTTGTCAACTCCTGGGAGTAGTTGCACAATCTCATGGTTAGTCAGGAGAGTTTTCTGTGCTCAGGAAGTCCATTTCTGACCTCCTGGAGCATTAACCATGTGAAGGGTGAATATGAAATGATCACAGAATGCTAAACTTGCAAGGGACCACCTGGAGGTCATCTAGTGCAATCTCAGAGTTCCCAAGAGCACAGTAGTCAGGATTGTGCCTGGGCAGCTTCCTTAGATGCCCAGTGAGGGAGACTCTACAGCATCTCCTGGACAACCTGTTCCAGTGCTCAGTCACTCACACAGGAGAGCTCTCCCATGTGTTCAGGCAGAACCTCCTGTGTATCAGTTTTTTTCCCCACTGCCTGCTGGCTTGGCACCAGTGAGCAGAGCCTGGTCCATCCTCTTGGCAGCCTCCCTTTAGATGCTCATAGACATTGTTAAGATCCTCTCTTGGTTATCTCTTCTTGAGTCTGAACAGGCCCAGCTCCCTCAGCCCTTCCTTTCAAGAGAGATGCTTCTATCCCTTCATCATCCTCATTGTCCTGCACTGGACCCACATGGAGAGGCTCCATGTCTCTCTCACACTGAGAAGCCCAGAACTGGACACAGCACTCCAGGTGAGGCCCCCACATGGCTGAGGAGAGGGGCAGTACAGCTCTCTTGACCTCCTGGCAATGCTCTTCCTAATGCACCCCAGAAAGGGTGAGAACTTGCAGGTTGTTGAGACAGGGCAGAAGTATTTAGGTGCCACTGATGATTATTTTGGATGAACAAATTTTTCCTGGCAGCCCCTTTGAATTTGTAGCTGTTGCTGTATTCCCATCGAGTTTGTAGAACAAATCTATATCCATTATGTTACATGGCTAGAAGAGAATTTCTCTACTAAAAGTTGTCAGAAAGATCTCCAGAAAATGAGCTATTGACCCAAAGTAGTAGAATTTGTAGTTCAAAAATATAGCTGGCACTAATTTCTAGTAATTGCTGAAATTGTATGGAGGTGTTTGAAGTCCACAGCAGCTTCTACAAGAATTATTTTACTGCATCTTGGGGATAACTTCCACTTTTAGACTCAATATATGTCATTAGTGATGGACCCTCTAATAAATGCTGTGAATGTGAGCCTGTTTTCAGCATCCTTTCTGCAGCACCCTGGAGTTGATGTATCTTAACCCCTGGAGTAGAAATAACCTTTTACATATATCCTTTGAATGCATCCAGAGGCTAAAGCTCTCTGAGGGGTATTTTTGCATGTCACACTTCTGTTATACAATTCTTCTTATGCTATAAGCTTAAAAACCCTCCAGTTATAAATGGAGTTTGTAGCTGTAGTTTCTCACATGCTGTTGGCATTCAAGATCAGAGTTTCAGAGTTAGGGGGTTATAAATATATGAGAATGATCTATGAAATATCATTTTTAAAGTTAAGTGTCATTATTATTAAACTGGAAAGTATATTTAGTACAGCTAGGTACTACTTGGCCTAAATATTTGATGATCAAAAAAATAGTTAAGATTTCTTCAAGAGCCAACCTAAACAGGATTTACAAGTTCTACAGTGGCAGGATACTTATAACAGGCTGCTTTTCACATTAATCAATACTATATTTCACAGCAGACCATTTCTCTTCTTTCTCAGTTACAGAAAAATAGTATTTTTTTTCAGCAACACTGTGAATTAATTAATGCCATTTATTCTTCTGATTCTAACCAAAGGTTGTCAGGTTCCCTTAGCCTGTGTATTGATCTGTAATATAACCTTCCATTTCCTGCATCTGCTATTAAATGGAATAGAATTCATAATGGCTGCACTCCTGAACAGCTGTTCACCTATCCAGTATTGTCAGGTCACCAGGGAAAGTTGCTAATACTTGAGGAGAACTTCACTGGTATATTGATGTCTTCTGTTGTTCAATTAACATTTCTAATGTGAAAGAAAAGAAGATAGTATTTAATATGTCAGCCAGCCTTAAGACAACTCTGTTTCCATTTTCCCTAATACGATGTTTATGTCCATTAGAGTTAAAATACTTTCCTTATTAGCTGCCTAAGTGCATTTTTTCAACAATAATAGTGAAGGGCACTCAGTAAACTAAGACTAATTAATCTCCTCAGTCTCCCTTTTTGTATTTATCTGATGCCAAAAGCAATATACTTTTTTCTCTAAAGCAGATTAAAACAAAACTGTGGATGGTGCCTCCTTCCTGAACAAAACCTGCAAAATTATCAATTTCCCTGATTATTGTTATCTCTCCTTTCAGAATGCTGCTTATTACTAACTGGGTTTTTGTTTCTGCCGCTCTCTGACAGCAAAGGTTTGACATATTGCTGCTAGAATGCAGGGGAGCTGCAGGGACCCAGAGCCCAGGACCTGCCATTCATACATTCTTGTCTAGTGTTAGAGACACTGCAGTATCAGGCTTTGCTGCAGCCCAACAATTAAGGTGGTTTGGGGGCACTTATACCCTCCTAGAAGGCTAAATCTCCATGAACAAAAGTTGAAGCAAAGTAATAACATTTTCTTAATGGTTTCAAACTTATTTGGGAAGAGGGGAGTGGAGGACAAGAGTCTGAGCACACGGTGGTGTATCATAAAGACCCTGACCATCTATGATTGACTTGTGCTTCTTTGAGCCAATTCAGAGTTATAAGAATGGAATGGGGCCCACTGACACAGGACAACAGGCTCCTGCCTCAGGGCAGTGTCTGCTGTGCCAGCAGGTTTCAGAAGAAGTGGATGGCTTCCCCATGCAGGATGCAGTAGATTGTATAGGGACCTACCAGGCACATTAAGTGTGAAGTTTATGCTGAATTATAATTAACTTTTTGGTCATTAATGAAAGGGTGAAAAATATCATTGGCTTGACTGTCTAGACATTACCTTCTGCTATTATTGTGTTGAATTATTACTAAAGCACTATTATTTTTTATATTAAATATGTATTAGTTCACACAGAATTCAGATATTGTATGTGTTAATGATGTAACTATTAACCAAATACAGGTTTTTCAGCCTTCCTCCTGTCACCCTTCAACCAATGACTCCTTTATCATTCATTCCAGTGTTCTTTTTCAGAATGAATGTGGAGTGCAAAATTAATAATTCGCAGAAAAGCTTCAATGTTCATCTTCACTGTATTTGTTAAGAGAATACCCTTATTTTAGAACTTTTGTAGCAGTTGGCAACCTTAGCTTTGACACAAAACACTAACTTGCAGTCTCCCTTTGAGGGTTTTTGTTGAGTTTTTTTTTGCATACAAATTGATATTTTTATTTTCAGTATTATTGCATGAGTGTTTATTTCAGTCTTATTCCATCACACACAAAGGGCTATCTTATCAGTATCCTGTATATATTGAAGACAAAGGCACGCATCTTGGGTAGAATGGAAGATCAGGGAAACAGCTTTGAGTTTGCTTGAGTTTTTTTAAATGCTCAGGATCTTCTCTGAGGTTAAAGGAATGGCCTTTACCTGGTATGCTTTAAAAAGTAAAGATGTGTCTCTTTTAAGTTCAAGTAGGTCAGAATGAGTGCCATAATCAAGCCAAGTCTTGAATACACCTTTTTAGGAAGGAAGGTGATTAAAAAGTTCTGACAAAGTCTGTAATGTTGCAGTAAAAGAGTAGAAATAAAAGCTTTTCTTAAGCTATTTTGTATAGTAAGGTACTATGAAAGTATCACAACATATCAAAAGTAGAAGTGGATGTGATGATTCACAATTTTTTGTCTTTAAGGATAGTTATAAGGTAAACTATTAATTTTCTTTAGGGGCTTCCTAAGGACTCAGCCTGCTCCAGGAAGCTTAATCCTAGCAAATATTCTGCAGGCCTCCTCCAAGTGTTCTGGAGGATTTTAGTCTTCTCTACACATCTTGCATCTATTCATATGAGCCTGAGTGTGTCCTGATTTCCATCCACAAGTACAGACAACTTCCACTGTTTGTCTTCTTTCTCCAAGGCCCAACCCTTCTCTGTAAGGAAATTCACTCCTGCTGATCCTGTAGCATACCTCGTTTTGGAGTCCTGCCTGGTGAATAGGGCCGGATTACTGAGTACTTTCATGTACAAACATAACTTTCAATCTCTGTAGTGGCTGGGTAGTTTCTTCTCTCCTGGTTCCTTTCTTACCTCTAGCTAACCAAAATTGTACTTGGATCACTTCAAAACTCAAGCAGCTGTCCTCATCAAAAGATATTCCAAATATCTTTTTGCTTCAGTCTCTAGGCTTGCATCTCCATCCTTACAGTGCACAAGTTGCACTGGGAAGATGGACTTAGACCAAGAATTGTGTTTGTGTCTGCATGCTGTCATGGTGAACATTTATTTATTTAGGTATTTTTTGAAGCTTGCGTAGAAAAAGCTTCATACTTGGTTTTGATTCCATTCCATGTTGTTTCTGAGTGTCATAATATTCATTAAGTGTGATAGTATGAGTTACTGAGCCTTTCAACATGTGATATAGAATGGTAAAATATAGCTTCCATATTCCTTCCTTTTTTTCAAAAGCACTTTAAGCAAATTGGCAATCTAATTATTGATTTATAAAAGGAAAGGAATTAATACAGCCCCCCATAGCCGTTGGCAGTAAGAGTATTTAAAAGTGAACTATGCTTAAATTTCATAAAAGCCTCCTCAGCAAATCAGTAGAAGAATATTGATCTTGAAATAAGTATGTGAATTCTAATTGTGTTTTGTCTTTCCACTGGAGGACCATTACTTTATTTAGCTGGAGTTCATTCTTTACTTTTATAGTCTTGGTATGTTGTCTATGAACACTGCCTTTATGTTTGAGCAAGGCTCGTAACTACCCAGTTTTGCTGATCTTTTCAAAAGAGTGTATTGACATGTGAGAGCTAAAGAGAGGCTTTTAAGATCAGGTTACCATCACCAAAAGTCTGAGCAACATATAAGTCTGGTTCCTGGTATAGAGCTGTCTGTTAAATGAGTATGTCAGATGCCAAGTACAATAATTGCTTCTTGCTGTACTGACTCGCAAATCAATTTATTCTGATTATGAACCACCATCTTAATCATATACAGTGTAATTACATATATATTTTAATCTTGGAAAACCACATACATCTGTAGGTTAATCCTGCTGCTTTCACAAGTGGATTTCGACTGGTAAAAGGGAACAGTCTCAGCCACTAAGTTTTGAAGTATCTGATCTGGCTATTTTTTCATTAGAAGATTTTGGAGAAGAGAGAGAGCAAAGAGGCTCTAATGGTGACACAACTACTACATTCAGATGCAAAGGAAAGGAACGAAAAGACAGGGAAACTGAATGTTTAACAAAGTTTTTCAAATCAGTAGTTTTGAAAATAAAATTTGAAAATATATTTTTTTAAATTAAAAATTCAAATCAAAAGTTAATTTAAGTAATTTCTTTGGAAAGTCAGATATATTTTGTCAGAAATCTTTTTTTCTGCCTGAACAAATTGAAGCAGCTTTACAGAACATAACACAGGAAGGTTTCAGCCTTGGTGTGATAGTTGAATGTAGAGGTTTATGTTCCTTTATCTTCCCATCACTGTATGTTAAATTCAAGTGGAAGTTTCTTCCTGTTTCCTACATTTATAGTTAATATGTGCTTGTTTTTTAACTGAGCTTTAGAGCCTTTTAAAGCAGCTCTGCAGTACAGACATTAGTCATTTTTTAGCCACCTGTAGTCTAGCACTGAGTGGTCATGAGGTGCTCTCAAGGAGAACTTCAGCAAGTTTTGGTGGGGAAAGATAGCATTCTTTGGGTTTGGTTACTTTTAATCTAGCATTAGGCTAATACCTGAGGGTCATATAGGGGAAGAGTGAATGGAGATACATTGGCATGTGGACTCTGGGTAACCCATCAAAGGCCCTGCATAAAGCAGCGCACTTTTGTCACCCTAGAGCAATGGGTCACTTGAGAGCAGCACAGGGCTATGTACTGCTCCTCCAAAGTCTGCTGATGGCAGCTGTGTGTTGGTTTCTTCTTCTAGGGAGTAAGTGGTAGCACAAGAAGAGGCCCCAAATTGCTCCATAAGAGGTTTAGATTACCCAGTAGTCAAAATTTCTTCACTGAAAGGTTTGTCAAGCGCTGGAACAGGCTGCCCCGGGAAAGTGGTTGAGTCACCATCCCTAGAGAAATTTAAAAGATGTGTAGGCAAGGTGCTTAGGGATATGGTTTAGCCTTGGACTTCAGTGTTAGGTTTGTGCTTGGACTCAGTGATCACAGAATAGTTTGCCCAACCCTCTTGCAGTAGGCAGGGACATCTCCCACTAGATCAGGTTGCTCAGTGTCCTACCCAAGCTGACTTGGAATGCTTCCAAGGATGAGGCCTCTACTGCCTCTCTGGGCAACCTCTACCAGTGTTTCAACACCCTCATTGTAGCAAAAAGGGTCTTTTCCAGCCTAAATCATTCCATGATTCTGTGGATGTGACTGGCAGCTTACTCTGCCATGCCTGCTGAGATGGGCCACAAATTCACATTTTTAGAACTTACTTCTATCTGGATTTTTTTACCATGTTTGCGTTTCCAGAAACTGTTGCATTGTAATTTAAACAAGCCAACAACAATGAGCTGTTGGGCTGAATTCCAGTTCTTCAGTTTAACACTTAATTGATGTTTTCCTGACTAAAGACTGAATAATCTCTGTGTACATAGTGAAGAAATACTTTCCACAAATCCAAATTTTATTGGGTAATTTAGGTGCATAAAAATTTAGCCTAATGAACAAGTTACTGCAGGGTAAAAGATGACTCAAATTACTCTGCATTTAAGTTCAGTAGGGATTTAGCAGCAGATTTAACAACAGTTGGGATATCATTTTGTGTTGGCAATTTTGGAGAAGTTACTTCAACTGCACTGGGAGAAATCTTTATATCATATGGAGAGAAAATGTAATAAAAAGCTAACAACTCAGCATCAGTTAGTGCTGCTTCATAGTGAACCTACATTGAAAATCTCTAAATTTTAGGGAGAGAGCAAATATCTGGATATTTATATTCATTGAACTGGAGGAAAACAGCTTAGTTCACTACTAGAAATAACAACTAGAAGAGAATAATGTGTAGCTGACAGCACTCATGTTCCTTCTGGCGTTTGCCTTTACTTTTCTGTGCTTATCATTTCAATTGCAACTCTGAAACACAATTTGGAGACTCAGTCAAGTGCAATAAAATGAAAATGGAAGACAGGATTTTTTTTCCCCTTGCTTGCCTGTCATAAATACTTCAGCTGTTTTACTTGGAATCCTCATATCATGAAACTGAAATCTTTATGGGAAGACTTTTAATATCCAAAGTTAATATTGGGATCCTATTATGTTGAACAGCATATGAATATAAATCTTGCCTTGGAAAACCTTAAAACTGGATGAATAAATTAACAAGTGAGTGTAATGAGGGAAAATATTATCTTCATTTTAAGGAAGAACAATTGGCACATTAGGAGAAAAGTGTTTTTGCCAAAGCCACACTGTAGGGCTCGATGACAAAAAAATTAATGTTCTGTTTCCTCTAGCTGCAAAGGCAGCTCCCAGTGTGTTTTGTTTGCTTGCTTTTCTCCACTGCTCTTTTTCAGATTTGTATCTTTTTCTCAGACTACTTTTCTGCCTACAAGTCATGACAGTAAGTTGCAGTAGTCCCTCAGAAGGCGTGTGGAACTGTGGTAAAAGAAAGTAAAACCATTGTCTGAGAAACTTGGTTTGAAACATTTTTGGACTGACATTGGCCCTGAGGGCTTGAGACTTACTGTGTCAGTCTCAGTCCCAGTCCAGTGCCTGACCATGAGCTATCATTCCTGTTTAGGGGAGGGATAAGGAGCTCAAAAACCTTTGCTAAATGCATCTATGGAATGCATAAGTGGGTGTTGAAAAGAACTCATTAATGGTAATTTTCTTACAAATCTTTGAAAAATTCCTGTTGGGTCACTCTTAAAAAACTTCCAGAGTTTACTCTTAAGAAGGAATGTTGCATTGACCAAGATAACCATTCAAAAAAAAGGAGGAATGCCTGGTGGATTTGGATATTCTTTTCTAAAAGTTAAACTGTTTACATATTTCTTGATTTTGTCTCTTTTACAGCATCTTTCAAAACAAAACAAAACCCCCAGGCAGGAACCCAGAAACATACAAATGGATAGCTTTAGGATCCTGATGGGAATACTGCCAACAAGGTAAAAAGAAATATTTAAAAAGTGCCAAACATGCAGACCTGTCATCTTTTGCCTTAATGGGCACTTACAAATGTGCTACTTGCAAGAGATGTTCTTCCACAATATGATTGTGGTTATAAAACAAACAGCATGGTCAATAATATGATCTAATCTGATTGAAGAGGTCAGTTAGAAAATTATTACCCACTTTACAACCCATTAACATCAAACCTACATTACAGGAATGTATGTGATAGATTAAAAACTTGCTTACTTAAAGCAAGAAGGTCTAAATAAACTCCATTATGAATGTTTTTTTATATTTGAAGCAAAAAAATTGCCCCCTTGGTGACTGGAATGCAATGGAGAGAGTCAGAACAAGTTGCTGAGTTTAGCTTTTTAATCTCTGTGCCTGAATCCTATCTAGTAGACGTTTGGGGAAGTGGAAAAGACATTTTTGGATGATTAGCTTGTGCTGTGTGATTGACACACTGAGGAGGCTGCAAGAAAGCAATTCAAGGGAAATTGAAGCTGTTGAATGGAGTTACTGGAATTAGGGAAGGAAAAAAAAGTGCTTTGCTTGATACAGAGCAAATTATTTGCTGTATCAGGAAAGACCCAATGACCCTTCTAATCTTGTATCCTGCCTGCAATGTTGATTTATACCAGATGCTTCAAATGAAGATATAAATCCCCATAATACATTTACCTGTAATTGTATAATAGTGTGCAAGGAGGGTATGTTCTTTCTTGACACCAGCCCATGATCAGCATGTGCCCTGTAGCATATATATTGAAAGCTTCTGTCTTTACTCCTAGCTGATGAAATTGGAGATGCTTATGGCAATTGTATAAGTTAATGTGGGTGGATGGCTAAGCATGTTGTGTGGCAAACCACTTGTGCTTATTGAACTGCCTGAATTTTAGCTAGTATATTCTAGGGCAATTTCCATAGGATGTTATGCCACAAAGTTAGGAGGACATTCTCTTGGGCTTAGTAGTGCCCTTTCACTGGCAATGCCAAAGGAAGGTGCTAACATTCTCCTGGCTCTAGTTTCCTCAGCAGTTATGCAGAAATTACATGTATCTATATTATCTGCTGGATCAGTTTTTCTCCAATGCAAGGTGTTATGTGATCAGCTCCTTTTTTTTTTTCAACTGGCTTAGCTAGATGCCAACATAGCTTTAAGGTATATTGCCTGATATTTCAGATTGCCTTAGGTTTATTTTCCTGCTTATTTTCTATATGAATTGCTAGATGCAAGCTTCTGAGGGAATCTATGGGTACGTTTGCCTCCAAAGTCCCTGGGGAGTAAGGTGAGCTAGAAAGGAAGATCCAGGTCTGCTCCTGTTTGTTTCTAAAACCCCATCTGTCCTGGGGTGGTCATGGGTCCTGGGCATCCTCACCTGCAATTAATATTGCACTGGTGACAGATATGTTTCATGTACAAGTGCTGAGATTCTCCTGTGTAGTATGCACTCCATCACTGGGTTCATCCAGCAGCTGCCCATAGCACCAGCCTGACAGATGTTGCTCGTGGTTGCACCCTTAGTACCTGCTTGGTTGTCTCCCCAGTTTCTGTAGGAGGTCCTGGAACTTGAGAGTGACTTGTGACACTGGGCCTTTCTGTAGATGTGAGAATGCTGCATCTGTGTGCTGTGTTCAGGATGGCAAACAGATAATGAAAAAGGGGTTGGAAGAGCCCCCCAGAAATGCCTGGAGCCCCCTCCATCAGAGCTCTGAACAGACATGAGGTCATGGGGGCAACACGCACAGAGGCTTCCCTTGCTGGGCTGGTACTACAGAGGCTGTGTCACCATCGTGCTCCCTGCCTGTCTGCAGGCTGGAGGCAGCTCATTAGCAAGGCCAATTCCTTCTGGGCTGTACTGCTTGTGGGCACAGATCAGGCTGCTGTACCTCTGCCTTTAATGCAGGATGGTCTGGGGAGGCTTGAACTGCCAGTGATTTGAACATTTCCAGCCTGGTCAAGGCTATTCTACAGGCCTATTTACATTTGGCACCGAGCCCATGAAGCTCCATGCCATCATTTCTGCCCGACATTCCTCTCTGCCTGAGTTGCTCTGACTCAAAGGCATTCACAGGTGACCTGACTGCTTGCCAGGAAACACTTATCTCCTCAGTGACTGTGGCATGGCAGGGGAATGTGCTTTTTGGCTGAATGAGGAGGAACTGGATGTCCATCAGGTCCAGACTTCAGAGTGGCATACAAGGTTTGAGAGCTGGATCATATTTGCCAGCCATATCCATCACAACATCTGTGAGAAAAAGAACGGGAGGCAGGCTGACCCACTCTGTGCATCTGCAAGGATTGTGAAGTCAATTCCATGTAGGAAGCCCCAGATGAGTCCTTTAAACACAATGCATTACTGTGTATTCACTGCTTCAGTGATGTGGTTTCCAAGCTGTTTTTTTCTTTTGTCTTTCCTTTTTTTTTTCAGGTGATAAGAGGGAGGTAGAAAACCTTTTATCATGTTTCTGTTAGTGCTTCTTCTGAAGCAGTATATTCCTCACCACCTCCATGTTCTGTCTGGATGCCTGGCTGGCAGTGCCAGATGAAACCACAAACCCTGCATAATATGCCATGTTCTCTTCCTGTAAGTTTCCCTTTCATATTCTATGTTCCTTCATCTCTCTCTCTCTCCAGGGATGGAATGATTTATGCCAATATATAGAGCTATAAATGAGACATTTTACTACGAGCTGAGGTAAAAACAATGGTGCAAAGCTGTACTGCTACCAGTAAAAGTAAACACAAAGAAGCAGCAAAACTAGTTGTTAGCCATTAAACAGCTATAGTTTTATTTGCTGTAAACATTTCAAATAAGAACAAGTGACTAACTACTGACAGCTACTGACTACTACTTTTAACAAAGGAAAATAGTAATGCACCCAGTGCAGTATGTGGGATTTTATTTTTAAATAATTTTTATTTTATCTTAAGTAGTTTAAATTATTTTTGGTTCATGTTCGTTTTACTCAGCTTGAAGTTTTGGAAAGGAGAGTGGGATTCAATATAACTGAATTGCTTCATCATGTCTTACAAATGATGTTGCTAATCAGTAAGGGGAATAAGAGTAGAAATGAGCTGAAATAGTAAAGAGCAATGTTGGTGAAGGAATAAATTAAAGTTTTTATGCTGCTTGTCCTATTTAAATCTTGTGCTGTTCGAAGATGTGAATTAAGTTTGCTAGGAGTATTTAAGAGACTATTTTTGTTGGATTAGTATTGACTTTGTAAAGTTCATTTTCTGTAATTGCCTTGACCTTTACTTGGGGGGCTGGAGTCATTCTCACATTCTTTTCTGAAAATTCAAATTATCTTGGCTTCAATGTGATGTAAAGAGGTAAAACTAACATCTCAAAGATATTTGTTAGTATAAAAGTATTTTCCTCTCTATCTCTAGTTAGTTCTTAGACTGCTTCATGCCATGGGCATGGCTCAGCACAATTAAGTTTAACTTTGTATATTGATCTATAATTGTGAAGCTAAAACCAAGCAAAATGTGGGTTTGCTTTCAAAAGGATTTAGGAAAGATTTATGATGGTGTCTCATGAACCTGGAAAAATGATGTATTTTGTTAAGCTATTCATTTCATTTTTTCTTCATGCTTTGGTGAGGCCTGCCATGAGAGGAAAGGAAGTTTTACTGCGAAATCCAAGATTACTCAGCTGGTACAGTGAAAACATACATGAAACATGTAGGTCTAGGCAGTATTTTTCCTTGTGTATCAGGACAGTGATTTTGCATCTATTCCTTTAAATCAAATCAATTTTACTAGAAGGTTTCTTTGGGCACAGGAATTTTTACCATTCTAGAGTCCAGAATGTGGGGTTTTGGTCTAGGAGCCAGGCTTGCCAAGAGAATGTGTCCCTTTGCATTGCAGTAAACTGTGGCTTTGGTTTTTGTTTTTGCAGTAACTTAAAACTGTTTTTCTTTACATTGTGGCTGAGATATTGCTACTTACTAGAGGGCCTCCAATGCTGATATTTTAAAGGAATGGAAAAGTTAAATCACACACATAGATTTTAATAAAACCCTGGCATTTTGCTAAGTATTGTTTTAGGCAAATTCATAATCAGCACTTTTCCTTTGTGAATTGCCATATGCTTCAGTGGACAGTGGGCAGGATTTACCAGCAGATTATAGGTCTGTGAAAGCCCAGGCATTTAGTGTGGTGAATGTTGTAAAAACAAACTATTAGCACTTTGCTGCTTCCAGCAAGAATAGCTCACTAATTCAGTTTAGTAAAATATGGTGATATTTTAGTGCCAATAATCAGATCTGGAGACTTTGAAAAACAACAGTTATGGTGTATTATTTCTGCTGTCCCATGGCAAAGGCTTCAGGCATTGAAATGGTTTTGGAAAACCAATATATATAGTCTTGCTAATGTTAGTGATTCATGTTATCTACTGAATCATTTCTTTTGTGTGCTGTTTTGCTCAGTTTCTGTAGTTCAGACAAGACAAAGCAGCTTTTATGAAAAGGAAATGAAAGAACATAACTAGGGTAAGATGTAAACCACAGAGCTTCTGTCATAAACAGGAGCCAAATGGCCTCGTAGCAGCTATACACAAATGAGTAGGTTGTAGCAAGTTGTAGCTGAGAGCACACTTTTGGCCAGGATTGTCATCAGACATCAATTTGGAAAGTTGCATAACTAGATGCTGTTAAAGAAAATCAACTTGTTGTCTGGCATGATTACGAATTTCCAGCACAGTTCAAGTGCTTGCTCCTAATATTCCCATGCTATTAATGTCATTGAGAACACCAACTGAATTAGGCTTGCCTTGGGAAATGAAGGATGTTGCACATTTTCCCTGGTATTCAGGACTTCCATGGGTGGAATTCACTGGTGCAATAGCCAGTTGGGGTGTATGGCCTCTGTAGACTTGGAATACTAATTTCCTCTCTTGTAGAGTTTTCTATATGATACTAAGTGTCATAACCTAAGAGGTTCATGCCCTACAGGTTCACATGGGCTCCATTTCCCACTAATTCTGTTTCTGTGGTCATCTGAACTATTAGATGTCCTAGAAAAGTAAGCTGCCAGCTGGCCAGTACCTGACACACACAGGCATTAACTGCCACTGGGGAAAATCAGGGTGAAATTAGTCATTTAGAATACTTTGGCACAATGACATTCTGAACCCCTAGTGAATGGTGCTATGTTAGCTAGAGAAGCATCATTCTACCAGTTAAGTGCCAAAGAGCCACTGTTCAAATATTGGCTTAAAGGAAAGTCAGACCTCTGAAAATAAATTGTGTTAAGGAGACCTAGTGAAACTTTGCTAGTGAAAAAAAGAAAGTACATAAATGAGGTAAGCATGCCAAATATTGTATTAAATGTTATGGTGCTGGTATGGCATGATTTATATTCTTATATTCTTCCCAGGTTCCTGAATTTGGTTAAAAAGAAGCTTGATAAACCAGAAAAAGCATGTTTCAGTTTTCTTTGCTCCTGAGCATTTTCCCAACAGGGACATTGTTGACTATCAAGTTCCCAAAATAATGCTGAAGTTATGACATCCCAACACGTTGCAACAGAAATTTCATAATGTAATAGGAGTTATTCATCTTACACTGTGATTTATCTGGATTACTCATTTCCTTATTTTGAAGGATATATATATTACAGAATCAATGCCTTGAGCCAAGCTTGTTGATAGTGTTGTTTTCAGTGCTCATGTTACTACTCAGATCACTTTCTTCTTTAGGGGAAGAAACAAATCTGTAGAATGATTCTGTTTTCACCATATATGTAAAGGACAGACCTACGAGAAGGTATTTTACAGCTTTTCAGAACATGTTCTGTGTTAAATCCAGATACATCTGTAATGTATGAGCTCTATACTCTTGATGTACCCATAACTGTTGTTCCTGCATAGTTCCAGTCAAAAGAAGTCCACAGAAGAATCCAACTTCATCTTGTACAAGAAAGTGATCTGATATAATACAGAATATCAGCACATGACTAAATTAAATGTTTATTTATCAGTAGACTAACAGGGAGTCCAAAACTTAGCCAAGTGGAAATAGTATTGTGATTTTTTTTTCTGAAGTTAGCTATTAACAGAGAAAGTGTGGAGTAAAGATCTTTGAACTGGAAGCATTTTCTGAAGAAGTTTCTTCCCTCTCCTTTATCGGATAAGAGTAGGAAATTTAAGCTGTCATCTGAATGATCTGCAGGGAAGATAACACCAGAGGTGTTCAGACCTTAGAAAAGGCAGGTTTTTCCCTCTGCTGTTTTTTTTTGCTGTTTTTGTTGTTCTGTACTATTTAAAATTAGACTATACTGAGGTCACATGGCTAAAGGAGCATTTCTCCATTTATCTTTGACTGGGCAAGATAAGATAAAACCTACACATAGTTGAGACTACAGCTGGCAGCATATCATCCATCTGCCTTGGATGCTGTGCTGCAGAGATTTGCACAAGGGCCATGTGCAAGAGGAATCCAACTGGTGCTGCCAGCAGGTCACCTGCTCCCCTGGCCTGCAGGACACTGCTTGAGAGGTCCTGGAAAATGGATGATGGAGATCAGATGTCAGCTTTTCACAGATCACATGCAGGCAAACTGGAGCTGCCTGCACTTATTTCAGCTTATCAGTTGTGTCTGAAATATCTGGTATCTATACAGGAACAACAAAATTACATGCAAGTGAGGATGGCACTTTAATTTCTTTTGTCCCAAAACTGTGGTATGTTTTTTCACAAAGAAACCTCATTTAATGTTCCAGGTAAAATCTGCAGGGGATCTTTTGCATAAGAATATGCATGAATACTTGAAGGAAAAGCTGCAAATAAAATAATAGATGTCTGGATTCTTTGTTATAAGTAATATTTCTTGACTAATCAGATAACTTTAACATTAGTACTCTGCTTTATGCACACAGATTGTTCAGTGTGGGGTAAAACTCTAAAGCAGAATGCTCTAAAAGATGATCCTCATCTGTCTTTGTCCCCTTTATGCTTGCACAACTAAAGTCTAGGAGTGTGTTAGGAATAAATGGCAGTAATGCACTGATGGGAATACTTTCCAAGTGGACAACACAGCCTGGATGAAGCCCAACACTTAAGGGTATGAAGCCTGTGATTAATCCTTAGATTCGCATATGCAACCCTGTATGCACTCCAAAATCTAGGAAGCTAGTTTGAAAATGATGGCAGCTCTTATGCAATAAAGATTTATCAAGTGGTGTGTATTTGCAGGTAGGGAGGTGATAAGCACCAGGATGTATTGAGGTTTGAATAATTTCCAGGCATTTGAGGAGAGTTGCTAAGAAAGCCTTTCTCCGTGATGCACTTTCTGTGAAATTTTGGGAAAACAGGAACAAAGTTGGGCCGAAAAAAAAAAATGTAGCTTTATCCTTTTTACTTTGCTGGAGATCATCTTCCAGAGTCTGTGAGCTGCTTTTATTCCCTACCACCCCCTGGGATTTTTTTTTTTCTATTTTCTTTCTTTTCCACTGAGAAGTGCCATCTGGTTTCCAGCATTTGCTTCTTTTTCGAAGGAGACAATGTTTTGGGAGAGGAGGTGTCCTTTTGTCTCTGATTTCTGTGTGACACTGGTTTACTGTTTAGATGTGAAATGTGTCAAAAACTTTCAAGCCATTTGTGTTTATCTGTAGACATTCTGTTAGCTACCGACATCCTTTGCTTTTTAACATTGTCATTTCTAATGCCTACAATTTACCTTCAAAAGATAAATAGGGGTTTTTTTAGGAAAATGAAATGCCTGACCCTGCCAGTATTTGATAATTGATGGCTGTATTTTTACATATACTAGCTAGTTATTCCTATGCTAGCTATGGTATTCATTACCCTTTTGAATCCCAGGCTACTATTCATAGTAAAGGCAAGAATCTGCACAAGACAACCTGGATTTGATTAATATCCTTAATTACTCTGCACTGGACCAAAGGGTAATATTTCTTACTGCCTCCTGTTAATAATCAGTTATGTCTCAAAGCACTCGGATCAATAACCTATATTTTTTTTCTTCAGACCCGTGCTTATTGTATTGGTAGGAAAGTATTCAGATGAAAAAGCCTGCCAATGTTAACTAAAATTCTTCAGAAATTTGTTATTGATTTTCTAAAAGTTTGTCAAATTGGAGACATTAAACCAGCTCAGCAGAGGTTTGGGTTTTTTTTAACAGAATATTTCTGAGGGGTTATCAGCCAGCTCTGCAGAGTGCAGGGACATTAAGCAGGGTAGTATTTCATATGGGCATGTATCCATCTCTTGACTACTTGGTAAGGCACAAACTTGTTCCCACTTTATGCTAGAGCAGCTCTTTGCTAAAGTAACTGTGGTCTCTCTGGAGCACACTTATATATTACTTCAGGTACAGCACTGTGTCAACAGCTCTCCGGGCTGGGGCAGTGGGATCTTAGCCTGGATGCTGTACCCACATACAGACATGATTTAAACCAGCTGTCCTTTGGCTGCAACTGTAAATTCAAGGTTAGCTGTGTGGTCATCAGCAGTCTCTCCATATGCCTTTGTGATGGTTTGCACAGCCACTGGCTCACTGCACTGGGCTCCTCCCCTTGCTGCTCATCCTCTGAGTTGTGTCATTAGAGCGTCTGCACACATTGCTGAGTGAATTGTCAATATTATGTGCCTTTAATTTCTTTGGCAGCCTCGGGCACCAAGGTGACAATGAGAGAGGATAGAGCTTCTGTAGGCTTCTGTTTATCCCCACAGCTTTGAGTGCAGTGTGCCTGTGTGTATGTGACCTTGAAACTGTCCTAACATGGGATTGTTGAACTATACCCTCAATCCATATCTATAACCCTGACCTAACTGCAGCCATTATATCATACTCTCTTAAGAGTGATAATCAGGAGGAGGATGAGGACAGACACTTGGCAGTGGAGGCCAGCAACTTGACAAAGTGCAATGGGCACAAACTGAAACACAGGAAATTCTATCTGAATGTAAGGAAAACCTTTACTTTGGGAGTGACTGGGAACAAGCTGCCCAGAGAGGTTCTGAAGTGTCCTCCTCTGGAGATATTAAAAATCTCCCAGGAGGTGATCCTGTGCAACCTGCTCTAGCTGATCCTGCTTTAGAGAGGCCTTGGACCAGATGACCTCCAGAGGTTTTTCCCAACCCAACCATTCTGTGATTCTGTGATGATACTGACAACTGACAGTCTGCTCTTTGCTCCCTGCAGTGTTCAATCATAAAAGCAAAACCTTGCATTGCTGTTAGTTTTGTGGAGAGTGGGAGGAAGAGAAATCCCTGAAGTGAAAGTGATAGGATGTGGATAACAGATTTTAATTGCTGCTTTCTCAGACTGTCTGTAGCCTCGCTAACACAGATTTTCCTGCTGATTCGCATGAAAGAAGACCATGTTTTAAATATTGATGTGTATGTGAAGGGGTTATAAAGTGCCCAGATGGACCTCCTCAGCTGTACTTTTCTGATAATGTGTGTTGTGTTTTTTTCTAATTAGTAGCCACTGGGTTCCAGTCCAGCACATCGGTCCTCCTGACCATTGCTCTTCCCCAGGCAGGGTGGCTGCCTGATGTTCTTCCAGCTGGCAGCTGAATAGTTCAGGTATGTCACTAACATAAAACAAGAGCAAATGATTTTATTTTCCTATTTTTGTTTTGTTCAGTCTTTGCTTGATGAACTATTTCACTTGAGCCAGGACCTGAGTACTTTATTTTTAAACTACAAAGATACCCCACAACTCAGTTTTTCAAGTTCACTGAAGCAAAATGAATCATCAAAATGTTTGAAGTTTATTTAAACTTTACAGGTTGGGGTTTTTAAAGGTTTTTCAACTAGAAAATACAGACTTCTAAGTTCTTTTTTTTTTTTTTGGTTAACTTGGATTCACTACCATGTTTGTCAGCCTGGGACTGTTTTGTGTAAACACTCCTAAACTGCCCAGCTCTAACCATGTGATTTCAGCAAGACAGCCATCTCAAAGCTTTTTGATGTAAAGACATTTTAAACAAGTTCAAAGGGTTAACAGACAGGACAAGAGAGAGACTATTTCTGTATCTGAGACTTCAGTGGGCATGATTTACTGTGAGCAGAAGAACATATCTCAAAAGTCATCTTTTTATCTGTCTCTGCCTGCAGAAAAATTTATGATGATGCAAGGATATCTATAATGGCACAATTTACATGGCACCTTTTGGCTGATGAGAAATGGCAGTCTCAAAATGGCTACAGAGATTAGGAGTTTTAGCCTTGTTTCCAAAAGTAATGTACTCATGGAATTGTTGGCAATTTTTTCTGGTGTAATTATTTCGCCAAAGCATTTGTTACATTTATGTCGGATCCTAAAATAATAATGCAAATAGAAGCCTTGTCAATCAGCCAGATAAATTTTCATGCTCTTTTGGCATAGCATTTTTGGTCTTGGGAGTAAATTTGACAGCTTCATGTGATGCTGCTTAACACAGCTTGAACATGTGCTACATGATTCTATGCTGTTTGGTATAACTGGCAAAAGTAAGGGTAAAAAACCAGAAGGATAATTTCAAAAGTATCAGTGGTACTTTGAGACTGAACTGCTACTGATATTTCACTCAACCTTTAGGTTCTCAATGCCCAGGTTGTCTGGGTCAGTGGCACTTGAACTTGTAGGACACTTGAATGCTCAGAATTATTTCCCTCTGCTCTGAATTCAGCTCAGGCATTTTAGATGCAAGAATCAAAGACCTAATCCCATGCAGAGTTAGTGTGGTTCAGAGTGCTTGAAATGTAAACTGTTTGGAAAAATGGATACCTTCCTTCAGATACTGTTGGAGAGGTTTCTGAGGTATCAACAGAGAAATTATTGATGAAAAGAAATGAGGGCACTTTGGAATTGTTGATGGCCTAGTATTAGGACACTCACATGGCAGTGGGAATCCTCAGTTCAGTAAGATGCTCTTGCTCAAGGCAAGCAGACCAGCACAACTTTCCTACTGTTGTGGGGGAAGATTTCATCACAAAACATTTGATTGGGTGTGTCTCTCTAACAGATTGTTTTTGTTCTGTTTTGTTTTTCTTGTTTGTGAATGGGAGGACAAAAAAAAAAAGTCCTAGGCCTTTTATGGTAGTGAGGTAGGGTGGGGTTTTTTTTGTCTGTTTATTTATTAATCCATAAATACCATTTTTTTTCCCTCCTATTCTCCTCCTAGTATGAAGGAATGCATTGGGGCTCCCAGTGGAAGGCCTTTACTTTAAGGGTAAAAAGACAAAAGATTAGGCCATTTCCATCTACCCCCCACAGAGGAAAGCCAAACTCTTTTGTTTCCGAGGTTTCATAAAAACACCTATAATGTCTTTATACAACATCACTTTTTCATTGAGTTTGCATTGCTGTGACTCCACTAATGCTGTTGAACAATTTTGTGTGTGTCCTCAGGTGATACATCCTTCAGAAAGGCAGTGGCAAAGATCAGTTATTATATCCTCTGTGACCTTTTGGTTTGTCATTTCAAATGACCTGCAGCAGACTCTGCCCAAGGCGGGCAGTTGCTTTGTGGCAGTGGTTCCAGATGTCAGTATCTCTTTTTATTCTGTAGCTATTTTGCATGTAGTTGTTTGCTAGCTTAGGTGAAGATGGGGAAGACTGATGAGCACCGCAGGGGGACTGGATTTTAGGTGAGGCTCGCTGATGAAATAAATTGTATGGTGTTAATTGCTATGTAACACTGTATATAATCACTTCTATGGTGATGATAGGCAATGTCAAGGATACTGTAGCAAACATCACCCAGATTAATGAGAAATGAATGGGACAAGCCCAGCAGTGATGGGACCAGAACTGGCTTCATGATGCAGCAACCCAAAACCACACCAATTTTTATACCCTGAACAACAATTATGACAGGTGGAGCCCAAAGTCATGGAATAAATTAACTCAGTGGACTCCCACAGGAATAGTGCATAGTCTCAGGGAATGATTCCTATATGTATATATGTGTGTGTGTATATCAAAAGACCAAGAAAAACAATGGTGGCTAACTGGAGTGTGGTGCAAAATGTGGGACCTAGGCATGGCATAAATGGTATGGAACAAAGGGTGGATACAGTCTCAGTTTTGGCTGGGATAGGATTCATTTTCTTCCTTGTAGCTGGTAGAGTGCTGTGTTTTGAATTAACTATGAGAGTAATATTGATAATACATTGTTTTAGTAGTGGCTCAGCAGTGTTTATGTCAGGGACTTGTTTCCCTTGCTCTGCCAGTGAGGAGGTGCACAGGAAGGTGGGAGGGAGGAAGGCCAGACCAGCTGTCCTGAGCAGTTCCAAGGGATATTCCGCATCACAGAGTGTCATGCCCAGGATGCAAGCGGGGGGAGTTAGCCTGAAAGTGCCAGTCAGTACTTGGGGAAGGATTGGGCATCAATCAGCTGGTATGTACAATGCCAGTTGTATTGTACATAACTTGTCTTTCCTGGGGTTTATTTCTCTCTGTCTCTCCTCTTAATTACTGTTATTGTTGTAGCATTTTACTTTATTTCAATTTTTCAACAATTCTTAGCTCAAGGGTTTTGCCTTTTTCCAATTCTACTCCCCATTCCCCTGGCTGAGAAATGGGGAGTGAGTGGCTATGTGGTGCCAGCTGGGGTTAAACCACGAACTTAAAATGTGGAATTATTTTTACTAGGTATTTTGGGTCTGCTTAATTGGTAATTTTCTAAAATCCTTTAATAATCACAAATGAGACTAGTATGCTTTTGCTTTTTTGGTAGGGAAAATACTGTAAAGTTTAAAAGGCTTTGGGGTTTTAATTTCTTTGCAGAAAAACCCTCAGAGTAGGTTAAAAGACTGTGTAATGCTCAGGGAAGGTCATTAAAGTTTTCAATTTAAATTGATTACAAGGAAATGATATGCCAGAGGAAAAAACAATAGATGAAAAGAAGTGTCCTGGATGGCAAGAGAAGATGAATGCTCTGTGTTTTCCCCACCTCAGATTGTCCATGACAAAGTATGATTGTCTAATATCTCAAGATGAGAAGGCTAATACAAGGCCATAAATCATAGTGAACAGCTTTTCAAATAATAAAGCAGTCTGCCTTCTTGCTAATAGGTCCCAAGGTAGGGCCCTGAAATGCTGAAAAGAAGGCTAGCGCTCACCTCCCTGTGGGTGACAATGACTTTTGCACAGCCTGTATTCACACATTGTCAGGGGAGACAGCTGAGAACTCAACATACTGCGAGTACAGCAGATTTGTAGCCTGTCGTTAGTTACTTATATGTAAAGATTAATAGGAAGATTATGGAAGATGTGATGTTTTTGCATGGTTTAACTCACATCCATTATTTAGACTCATATAACCCACATGAGTGTAGAACTGGGATTATTGTGTGCTGTATGGTGAGGATTCCGTGCTTGCACAGAGAATTTTAAAGCTGGAGCTCATGCATGAGACATCCTTATTGTGCCTCTCTCTTTCTCTTCTGACTCTTCCTTTGCCAAACCATACTGACTGAGAAAATGTGCTTTCTTTATATGAGAGCCTTGTATGACATAAGACCACATATAAGCTGAAACAAAATATTCATTTAAGTCTTTCTTCCCATAGATAAAAGTTGAAAATCTAGACCGAGAGCAGCACATTGAAAAGTGTGAAGTAAATATATTCATAATCTATGGGCATTTTGAACTGCATAACTAGGAAGGAGATTAGGCTGTCTTATTCTCCCTAAAAGAATTGCCTCAATGGTGGGAGAAAATTAATAGCCTTGTTTTAAGGAAAATCAAATATTTCACGTGATGACAATGTGCGATTGTTCATGCAGAGCCAGCACACTAATAGTTTTATTGATGGAAGGACAGAAGAAGGCCAAATATCAGATATTTGTTTTCTAATTAATTTTTGTTGGTGTTGATTTCCATATAAACATTTTGTTAATAGGAAGCATCTTTGCTTTCTTTCAATTAAAGGAGAAAATTGTGAAACAAAATATTTCCCTCTGATACAGGTTTATTTGTATGCCTTTGTTTTCATTGGAATTAGGAGCTTGTGAAAAACTTGCAAAATATGGAATCAATTTTTTTTCCAAACAGATTAAAAATACTGAAATGTAGCAAACTTCATTTGATTAGCTTTTTTTAGTAATTGTATTTCTGAAGTTAAGAATTTGGTTCAATAAAAAAATGTTATTGTTCTCCAAAAATCAATAAAAATGTTCAGAGCTAAATAATACCAAGCAAAGGAGACAATTTACAGAAATCTGGAATTTTAGTACATCCTCACTGCAAGATTGAAAAGATGAAACACGTTATTACAAACAAAACTGAAATGGAACTGAAACAAAGTGTCTTAGTGAATGTTGAACTTTACTGTAGTGTTGCCAGTTAATATACAAAACCTCTGAAATCTGTCACTTGAGCTGAAAAGTGTTTGATTGATACCAGTTGTTATCTTAGCAACTAACAACATTTGATTAATGTTAATTGGAATAATTTGGTGGACTACTCAGTGGGATAATGGAATCACTTGACTGTCTTTTGAGCCCTGTTCCTGAACTGCTTGACTTTTAGTACTTTTGTTGCATCTAAAATAGATGGAATCTTCCCATCAGATCTGAGCTGAGATTAAAAAGCACAGTACTGAGACTTATTATTACTGAAAGATGCTAAGATATTACAAGAATAGATGAGCCTTTGTGCATTTCTTCAAGCCTCCTCACACCATCTTTCTTCCTCTTGAAGACCTCTTCATTTTTTCTACATTTATCTCTTAGATAAAATAACCCCTCCCCACTTACTATAATTATGATAATTTAAATTAAAAAGAACACTGGGTTTTGGCAGAGAAGTGAATTTAAAGGACCAGTGCTCTGAAGTCATATTTCCTTTCCACAAATTCCAAGACATGAGAAAAAGGAAATGTGTACATAACTTTTTAACTTTCTCTTGCTTATCTTTTTAATAGAAGAACTAAAATATAAGTTTTGTCATTATATAGCTTTTGTGGTGCTTACAAAACAATTTTTCATTCACTTTTCAACCTTAGAAATGGCATCAGCTGTTGGTCCCTCTTTCATGTCAAGAACATGAAAACCAACTGTACAAACCCAAAACCTTTGTCAATATAAATATGGAACAATCTCACATGAAGTGAAGCTACATTCAAAATGACAACTTTACACTCAAACTAGTTCAAATAATTGACTCAATTGAGATAAAATGTGTATTTCCCAGAGAAAGCAGCCTTAAACTTTATAGCTGTCTTCTAAAGCAGAAAATCCCTATTGATTATCCTGATCGACGGTGGTCATGAATTAAGAGGGAGTTCCATGTGTAGCTCACACAACGTCAAAGGGAAAACTCTTTTGTATGACATTTAAGTATCTGTGTCTTATCCTTTTCCTACAAGACAGAATCCTTTTATTGTAAGAGGTACACAAAGGAAAATGTCATTGATTCACAGCAGGTTAATCCTTCTACAAAGGAAGATTTATTTGGGTACAGTTACTTTAATGTTATTCTTTCAGTTGGTTTGCCTTAAGTTTTAAAATGTTTCTCTGGTAGGGAAGCCCCTGTCTATCTTAAATGCAGGTTGTTCTGTAGACTTAGTCCTCTTACAACTAACATACTTACTGGGGTGCAGACACCTTTCTGGAACAAGTCCAGTGCTCTACATGGACCAAAATACTTTCAATATTGACAGGATAGTATATGCTAAAATAGTATGGACCTCAAACCCACACCTTTGAACCACATTTGGTTTAGTGCATGGAGTGAATCCCATTTCAAATTACCAAATTCACTTCCAAATTTTAAATACTTTACTGAATCATAGGATTTGAGTTTATAAAAATTGGAAGAAGTTTCAAACTACAGAGGGGTAGTTTAGAATGCAATTTTCTGTAAGTCATCAGCAGAGATAATCTGTGTGCCAATTATGTGTAAAAAATAACTGGTTTCAGATGTTTCCCAGTAAAAAATGCATTTAAATTCATTTTTTTTGTCAGTGGCTAGCAGATAAAATTACTCTTTTAGACTCTGTGAGAATTAAATACTTACAAAATTTATTTAGGGTAGAAGAATAGGAGGACCAACTAGTTTTCTCAGAAGTAGCTCTACTGAGTGCATGTATAAAACAAGTATTGCTAGGACAAAATATTACTTTGTATTCTAATCATGTTCATATTTCCTGTTGTCAGTTGTACAAAAGCAGTGCATCAAACATCCAAATGAGTTGAGATGTGTTTTGCTGATTATTGGAGCAGATGGTACATCTCAATTAGGGAAAAATATTTTCTGTTGGCTTATTATACTTTTAAATTAAATTCAGTTGGAGTGGAAGATCAAACATAACAAAACAAAGGATTTTTTCTGATTCTTTTATCATGAGGCTGGGTATTGCACGAAATAGTAATGTATTACTATTAAGCAGTAACATGAATGGCAAACAAAGCTGCTTATTCTATTTAATTCTTTCCCGCTGAAATATCAATATGATGATGTAACAAAATATGTTAAGGACTGGAACTTGGCAAGTGGAATTAGTTCAGTTTGATTTGCACAGAAGTTACCCAGGATGTGCAGGGATGATGGAAAGAACATGAACTGCGCAGAAGAAGCAGCAGCAGGTTGCAGGTGACAGTATCAACCACTGCCTTGCATGAAGGGCAGCTGGTTGTAAAATGGATTATCTGAGTGTGAGCATTGCAGGATGCCTCTAGTTTTTAAAAAAGAACTTGTTGTTATAATAAAACTTCTTAGGTCATTTACCAGATGTACCAGGCACACTATCATGAAGAGAGCAGTAATAAAATATGAAAATATTAACTTCCCATGTTTCCTTATTTTGCAAAAGAAATAGTATAAGGACCACAAAACTGCATAGAGGAGGTACATTTCCTTCTGCTTCGTTTGATCCAAAGCTGCTGTCATGTAGAATATAGTTTTCCCTAAATTACATTAAAAACTTTAGATATAATAATGCGAAGTGAAGTAGTATTTTAATTTAAACTACAGCCTGGCAGAGAAAACAGAACACTAGGAATTCACTTGGCTAAGTCCTGTCAGGAAAGTAATTAGAGGATATAATGTTAACTGCTACAATTAGCACTGATTATACATCAATGACTTGGATAGCCTTAGAATTATAAGGAAAGGGATTAAATTGTCTTTGATTTCACAGATCCAATTGAAGAAGTAGCAACACAAGAATATTTGTATTATTAATGATGTGATGTTTACTCAGAGAAATGTGTACTTTTGTGACAATCCTTTCCTTTGAAATAGATCCCTAATTAGTAAATTTGTAACAATACTGCTTCCATTTTTCTGTTTGGAAAGCTATTTTGTTGTATTCTGAACAAAAAAGCAAAGGAGTTGAAGGGATCCTGAAGGAAATGGGTCACATTTATTCCTGATGCAATCAACCTCTTTGTCAATGGATAATGAATTATATAAAGAATGAGTTTTGCCTTACATTGAAAGAGAAGCTGACCTTCTTTTAAAAAACCACAAATGGGCAAAAGTGGTTTTCTTAGTCATTTTCTACCTGAATGCTAAGTGTTTATTATGATAATTCATTTATCATTCTAAATATTTAATTGTAAGACAGTCCTTGAGGGTTTATACTTCCTGTTGCTATCAGGTCAAACCATTTCTGCCAGGTTCATTTAAAACAGGCAGTTTGACTTTTGTCTAAACATTTTTCATTGTCTTCTGTTTTACATGGGATTTTTTTGTATCAGAGTATCTTCCACTATCTTACATAGAATAATTGTAAACAATTATTGGTCTCAACTAAGTTTGAAACTGTAAACATGGCTTCCTACAAAGTCTTCAGGTCGACCATGAAAATGACAGATTATCCTCTGCCCATTGTCCCTGGCTGTGAAAAATAGTAGTCTAAAGACTTCATATTTGCTGCTTTAATTATATTTTATTTGTTCAAAATAGTTAAATACTCAAATATTGTTGAAACTGAGACTGTTGCAATATCTTTCTTTAGTTCATTCAGCTGAAACTCCTTTGAGGTGCTTTTCAGAACAGCAAACTAACCCACTCTACTTGATCTAGTAAAAATAAATTGTATCTGCATGTGCTCTGCAGTTGTGAGAACTGACTTTGGGGACACTGGCTGTAGTTATGGAAAAAGGACTGTATTATTCAGAAGGTTTGCTGCAAAATGTGGGTATTTTGATGATGGTTTTCTCAGTATGCAGGTGTTTGCTAACCTCTATGTATTCGCTGGTAGGCAAGAAGCACAAGGTTCAAACTGTGTAACCAGCCAGCCTAGCACTCATTTCTGGGAAACCTTGGCACTTCAGGTGGAGAAGTCAGTGCTTGAATGAGCTGGTGAAACTAAATTACTTCTGCACTAGAGTTAAACTTTCTAGGTCAAGTTCAAAGAATGTTAGTATATCTAAATGACTTGCTTGTTTCTTGGAAAAAGAAAACACAGTTTGTCATAGTTGCCTAAATTTTACTATTTATTATTGGACAGTTCTAGTCACTCAGCTATTTTCTTTGTTTGGCATTTCAGGTAATGAATGCTGACTACAATGAAAGTAAATAAATTTTCATCTCAGGGTACAAAGTAATTAGAAGGTAAAATGTAGTGAAATTTTTCTTTCATAGAAATGGTTGTATTGACAAACACACAAGTTCTAGAGAAAGAGGTTATGAAAGTCAGTACTGGTAAAGACAGGAGTCAGAGCTTTTTCTCTCAACTATTTTCTTTTGAAAATTTAGGACAGTATCAGTAGATTTCTTTCATTTTCTTTCTAGCTTTTTTTTGGCAGATGAAAGCTGGTACTTTTTCATGTTGTATGTAAAGGAAACATAAAGGAATACAAAAATCTAAAATGTAAGATTCAAAAGGCAATATTAATTTGCTCAAAGTATATATTTCTATGTATATGTAACAGTTATCTGCTATGGAAGAAGGATCAGAAGAATTCAGTAGAGACTGATGTTAGCTGTAATCAATTCATGTTTAGTTTTTTATTTTTAATTTTATCAGGTGCAATTTTGCTTTTGCTTATTTTCCTTAAAACATTCCTTATATTTAAAGTACCTTCTTTCATTTTACTCAACCGGTCCCAGTTTAAATGATGTCAGCTAAGCCAGAGAACCTGAATGTCTGTCCTTTATGATGTCCTGTATTTTGGCCTTGATTAGTGGTGTTGCTTATGCTGTCAATTATTAGTAGATACTGCTGGTGCTCTGCTCTTTGATCCTTTCAGCCTTTCATTCTGCCATGTCTGGTGAATAATGATGATGGGGAGAGCAAGGTCTGCTTTGTTCGAGGATTGCAGGCCACTTGACATGCATTACTTCTTCAGCAGTGCTTTCTGATATTTACAGAGGTAAAGCCTGATTCCAAAGTAGCATAATGTCCAAGGAATACAAATCCAGAAAGTACAATGGTGCTTGGAGCAGGCCTTTGTATTGTGCTCTCCAAAGCAAAAATAACAGTGTGTAACTTTCAACTGTGTACAATGATACTTTCAGTGCTGCAAGACTGGAAGCAAAGAATGGTCTTCCAGCTTTACTCACCAGCCTACTGACTTCTTTCAGTGAGCCATGAAGATGACTATTGGTCAATAGACTGTGTCAAAAGAAGGAAGAAACCCAGAGTTAGGTCTTAATTACTATTGGATTTAGGGTTAAGTGTTAGAATTATTTTTCTGGCCCCAGCTTTGCTCTTCAGATATTTGTCTGAGATAATTCTTGTGAGTATGTTCCTGTTTAAAATGGGGGGTGGTAGTCACTGGTACATTAATAACCAACAAGCAATGAGCTTACTTATCCTAAGAGGGAGAAATTTGGCCTGTGTCTGTCCTACAAGTTTGTGAGCTCTTGCTGACTGCCAGCTTGCCTTGCTTCTGAGGGTGCAGCTATAGGATGGCCAGCATTCAGCCTTGGGCTGAGCTCTCCCAGAGACAGGGCAAGAAATGGGGCTCTACAGATCTGTTGAACAAATATGGTAAACATGGCCTTGGTGTTCCAGTGCTGATTTTCACTATTTCATCATGCACATGTAATTTGGTAAGCAAACAATCCTGTCCATTAAATGTAACAATAATGGCACATTTTCTCCCACATTCAGTTAAAGATTGAACTGAAAACTTTAAATATATTATATTACTGTATGAATTTTGCCACCACATATGTGGACATCGCTAGGTAATATGTGATCAGATTCTGAGGCATTTTCACCTATCATTAATACTGGTCTATTCTAAATTTGCCTAAGCCTGATCCAAATTGGCTCTAGCTACTGCTGTAATAATTTGTCCTTTGAATTGACATCATGGCTTTAAACCAGAGCTTATTAATTGTAAAAAGTTGATATATGTGTGTGAGAGAGTGCAGGAAGTGCAGAAGGTAAGTTGATATTTAAATGTGTGTTCATGAAGTACAGAAGGTAAAAGAACTGGAAACTGATCAGATGCTTGCATATGCTTACTGTATCCTCTCTAGAAGCATAAATGCTTCTCACTAGCAAGAAAGTTAATGTTAGCTAAATGGAAATTAGTAGGACACAAACACATTCTAAAGTACTGAAAGTAGTGAAATCTCTATGAGATGGAAGAGTGAAGAAAAAGGAAAGTATATATTGAGGCAATGGTGGTGTCAGAAAGAGACCTTAAATAATCTTCCATTTAATCCTCCTCATTTTAAGTCTGTATTTCATTTGTACAGGTGACCAAACTACGTATTTCATAACATCTTCTTTTGCCATTGTTTCAGATTTCAAATGCAAATTCTTTCTTGTTTTGACTTAATGCAAGCAATGTGCTTTTTTTTTCTTTCTCATTTTGAGAACTGACGAGAACTGCAGAGCCTTTTGACCCTGAAAGTGTTTTAGGTAGAGTCAAGTTGGTTTTCATTGCAGGTGAAGGAAACCATTGTGTTTCTCATTGTTGTGCCTATTCATAACCCTTTTGTAGGTAATCACAGTGATGCTTTTGCTTTCATTACTTCCATAGTCCTATATACAATATGAAATTGCTATGTAATACTGGAAGTCTACTGGGAAATAAGGGAAAGATTTGGAAAACAGCCATAGAAAGAGCCATACTGGAAAATACTGACGGTCAAGTATCCTGTTTGCAGCATTAAAACAAACAAACAAAAAAATCCCACAGCCAGCCTGTAATGGACCTGGCCTGTAAAGCAAAGATCCTCTCCCTTTCCAGCTGGGTTAAATTTATTCCAAATTTTTGTCTATTGGTCTTCTGTGTGGCTATTACTGAGGACCAATAAATGCATTCAGTTTTTGCTGTGTTTTTTCGCCCCTCGTACTTTGTCTTGACTCTCACCAGATATATGAGGAGAAAAATATAAAAAAGCAAGGTATCTATTGTTCTCTTTAGAAGATATTAATGAAACCGCTGAAGAAAAATTGCTCCTCAAATTAAACACATTTTTGTTTGCTGCTTCAAAATGATCTATCTCAGCCTGGGCCCAAATGATATCAGGAACTAGGCACTTAAATATTGTGATAGAATGTGATTTGAATGAATATTCGGGAAGAACATACCAAAATACAGAAATCTAATCCCATGAGAACTTGACTTGCAGTGGTGGATCAGTTCTAAAGGATTTTCCATTAAGCCCGTGTTTGTGTGCTGGATTTTTAGCCCCTGCCAAGACTTGCATATATGCTTAATACAGTGATAATAGTTGTTTTGAGTGCTTATAAAGTGTACACACATACAGCATGCTACAGGTATTTGTATTCCAGTTGTGTCAGCAACACCTGGAAAGCTCAGAAGGACTAAAGACTGAAATCCTAGCAGGCAATTGCTATTTATGTCATCCACTGGAAGGGCCATTGTAATTTAATTATTGCTATAAAATGGGAGGAAGTTGAGTATTTGTTAGATTTAAAGCAGAATTGAGAAACCAGAATTCTGATAGAGCAGCTGTGGATTTTTTTCCTTTTTTTCTTGCCAAACATCAATTTTTGCTTGAGGAACAAATAATATTATTTGGGGTAAAAACAGTCTACAAGCCACCTGCTTACCTTCCCCCTTGTATGGGAATCTCAGCATTAAATAATGTAATGTAATTTCAGGGACAGCAGAGAAAAAAATCTAGCATTATATCAGATTTATGGGATCTGTATGTTTAAAGCTTGGCTGACTGACAGAGAGTTAAGAAAATGGCTAATAACTTTTTGTGAAGGATAAACATAAAAAATGAAGAATAATTTATCTTCTTGCAGAAGAAGGGCTTATAACATGGAATAGTGTATTGCTGTTGAGAAAAGAGGAATTTAGGCTGAACATCATGAAAAATTTCCTGACAGGAAGTTTTATTAGACAGTGGAACTGAATCTCAAGGGAAAACATAGGAACCCACTAGGTTCAGACATTTAAAACAGTGAGAGAAATGTCAGAAAAATGGTAAGTCTATGCAGGTATTGCACAGTTCATTATTAACCTGATATGCCTCTTTCATTTTCACCTTTCGTAATTCCACGGTTCATTAGCCAGCAACCTCTTCTGCCCTCTGGTACATCCAGGACAACTTCCAGGCAATTTGTAAAAACACACTTATTAAAAAACCACATTTCTTAAAAAACATGTATAGCTTTTGTTCTGTGGCAGAATACTCACCAGCAACCCTTCCTATGAGGTCACTTGTCTACGCAGGCTTCTGCTGTTTCTGCTTTTTTTATTTTAAAAGGCTCTGGCAATGATGCAGTTACTTTCAGTCTGTGAACACTGTTTGGAAATATTTTTTTATTTATCAAAACAGGAAAATTCAACCCTAATTAAAATAATCCTAAAATGAGTTGGAGCTTTTTGAAGAAAAATATGTGCGTTCATTCTGCTTTCAGGCATTTTAAGTGCTAAGCTGTTTAGCAGATGACTTATTTCATGAGAATGGGAAACAAAAGACCTGTAACCTCTGCTGAAAAATTCAGAAAAAGGACACAAACTGTTAGAAAAGCTGTTTTACAAATGTTCTTGAGACCTTTACTTGAAGATGAGTTGCCAGCCAGCAGAAACTCATAAGCTCAAAGCCTATTCAACTTTACGAGACTCTTGTTCATTCATTTTATAAGGACAGTTAATTTTCAGCCTTGTCTGAGGTGTCAGGGCTGTCAGCTGTGAAGAGGAGGATTAGCAAGCAAGTCAGAAAAAACCTTCTCCCCAGTGTATCTCGTGTGTTGTCAGTGGCCTTTCAGCAGAGCTCCCTTCTGTACAGCTGCTGGGTGTGACATCATGGTGTGCTACAAATCCCTGCACGCCACTGCTGGGTCATTTGCTGGGAAAGTTTTCAGTCCAGCCTCGTTTCAGCACTGCACTTTTAACTATTTTGTAGCTTTAAAGACCAGCAAATTTTTAGAAATATGAAATATTGATTTCATATTTCTGTGATGAGGAAGAAACCTCTGATGAATGTAACATTTTTCCAAGCTGCTTTACCAGTGTGATACTCCCCAAGATACTCCAGGCCGTATTTTATGTCAACCTGAGTTACTGGTTAGTAGCAAACCACTGCTTCAATGGGAAGTTGAAGGAAACGTGGAACTGCAAGGACACAGTTCTTACTAGATGTGGCTTTTTTTGTTTTCTGCTATTCTGGAACGTGTATGTTTGATAATACAAGGCTTGCTACCTACAAAGAGATCAGCATAAGGATTGTTCACCTCTTCTTTCAGTCAGCTATTTAATATGCTTACAGGTTACCCTGTAATTGTCTGAGGACTGAGGCTAACTTTGTGGCTTTTTCCCTGTGCCTGTGGAGGTTGCTTGGTTCATTATATCTAAGTATTCCTTTGTTGATCAGTATCTGTGACAACCAACAAATAGGAAGCCATAGTGTCTATGTTGTAGAAAATCAATTAAAAACCAACAAGTTCAACAAATTCCTTTATCCCCTAATCAATATTGAGATTAAAGTGTCTGATAAAATCCTTTGGGTAGTTTGTTGTGCCTGAAAAAGAAAAACACATAAGAATATTTTTTACTTTAAGGGTTTTCTCACAGCTTTTTACTGCTACACAGTTAGGAGAAACAAGTCACTTACCAGAAATTAAACATCATTACTGGCAAACTAAATTACCTTCTATATAAACTGTACATGGTAGTGCTTTGACTTACAGAGCATCTCAGGAATTTGAATGCTCTGAGGACAAGCATGTAAAATGTTTCTACATTTTTAGTGAAAAAACAAGCTGTAATTCTTTTTTTTTTGAGGCAAATTGATAATTCTGATTGTGTGCTATATCTAATCATTATCCATAGTAGAATGGTAAATAGTTACTTTGTAATATGAACATTGAAGTGGGAAAACTATTGTGTTGCTCGAATGAAAGGACAGTTTTTTTTTTCTCCCTACACTTACTGTTAATTTGCACCACTGAAATAAGAGTCAATCTGACTGAGGTTTTGGAACCTGGAGGAGAGTTTTAAGGTCTCTTTTAGATTTTGATTGTAATGTTGAAGCTGCAAACTGCTGTAATGATGTGATGCAAACACCCTGCCTTTGTGCTTCAACTCCAAGGGGGAGATGTGAAAGTTGTCCCTGCAGGTAGTGAGCATGCAGAGGGGACACATTTCTTGGGAAATACAAGAACAAAAAAGAGCAGCTCACAAAATACGGTGACAGATGACTATTGAGAAAAAGATGCAGGTAGTGACTATATAGTTATTCAAAATGCTTCATGGAGCTTCAGAAAGTTCTGCTACTGGGGAACTATCTTGGGATAACAAGGAGCATCTTCCTGCTCCTTGTTATCCCAAGAAACTCGGCACAGCTTTTAAAAGATTGTCAACTCCTAATTCCCATAGATGTCTCTCCAAATAGTTTAGGTTGCTCCCTGATTTGTTGGTAAATTTGAGAGTGCAAAGCTTTCAAATTCCTGTGCCAGAGTGTATAAGTTAATTTAGTGATTGGTGAGAGGTAAATCTTTATATTTATTTATATTTAAACCAAAATACAGTCACTTTTGCTATAGTAGAAATTAATTAGTCTTTGACCAAAAATACAGCTCTCATCTTGGCTGTGAGACGTATTTTAACTATGGCATCCATCTGGAAACACAGGAGTCTGACTCTTCCCTGATGTCCTCCTCCCACATTTTTCATGATTCCTGTTTTATGAGAAAGATAAGACAATCCAGACCTTTGGCCCCATGCTTTACAATACACCTGAGACATTCATTAATGGTCCAGAAATTATTTGTGTGACAAGTCTTATTGGTTAAATATCACTTACTTATTTATGGCTTTATGCTACTTCCCAGTGCTTTAGACATTTACACTAACCAGCAAGGGAAAGCTTAGTTTAAGATTATTTGGACAAATCAACTTTAAAGCAAGGTTTTCCAGAGATTTCTCTAGTGGCAGTCCCTCTACTCCCTACAACTCTTTCTTCTTTGGTGTTATATCTTCAGCCAAGTGGATTAATTCTTTAGAATTTATTTTAAATAAGTGTTTTCTCTCATTGATAAGTGTTGAAGGACCTGCCAGTGTTGTCAATATTTTTATGTTTTCCTCCTCCCTCTGTGGAAGAACATTTCTATTTTGTAAGCTGAGACTGGAGCACGATAGTTTAATGGGAAACAGTGTAGCAGAGGCTCAGTACTGCTCAGGCTGAGCTGTTATTGGGAGATGAACATGAAGCACCATTTGCCCTCTGCAGCTTACTGATAAGGGACCAGAGACAGACATTTAAAACTAACTTTACACCCTGCTGCAGGTTCTTGTCAGCATTGTTCATAACCATTAGTAGTACAGCACTAATTTTAGTAGGGGACATAAGGAAGAATGCTCCTGTTTTGGAGTGGACATGATTGATTCATGTGTATCTGCTGCATTTGGAAAAACAGAGAGTCTGATCAGAGTCCCTAAGCTGCACACTATGGCAGCATTAGGACAGAGATATGCCATAATTTTTTTGAGAATTTTAAATGAATTTATTGAGAAATCTGTTTCTTCTAATGCTTTTATTAAACATTACACTCGTGCAGTAACACTTTTTGGGACAATGCAGTTGTAAGTTATGCAGAGGTGTTTGTCCACACTCTGAATAGTTCATACTTTGAATTCCAGTAGAAGGGTGGTTTTTACTTTGTTTTCAATGAAAACATTTCAGAACTTTCAGTATAGCTCTACCAAGGAGATGAATTGGCTCCAAAGTGCTGTCTCTTGTTTTGCCCATCTCTTTCATTGGAGAAAGCAAAATAACTTCTCCTAAAACCTGTGAATAGGAAAACTGTTTTCCTACCTTCAGAGTATAAAAGCCTGGAGTGTTGCAGTTTCACTTTTTAAAGAAATGTTTATTTCAGCTTTTTGTTCCTAATCATGTTTGTTTATTCAAGTAGCTTCCTCTTGGATTGTGTTACTTTTCATGGTAAATATTTAAATTATTCATGTATCTTTATCATTCTGAACTGTTTCTGCAACACTAGTTTTGATTTAACTTACTCCTTGCTAATGATTTGGCCAATTGGTTTAAAGTTTTAATTGCATAACACTGAATTTTAAATTAATTTAATTACATTTTACAAACTAATACTAATATGATTTCAAATTATTTTGTGGCTCTAGTTTTGAGAAAGGATTCCCTGTTCCAATATATTTTAATATTACCTTGTTTAGTCACAGTTGATTAAAAAAAAACCAAATGTATTTGGTTATATATATGAGCACTATAGTGTTGAGTGAGATTTTGCATTAGTTCAGTCACTGTTACTGATTTTGCTGTTCCAGTAGGAAGAACAGCTGATTGTCTACTCTCTTCACAGCATTTTTGTAACCCAATAGATGATTTGTTTTGAAATTTGTTATTGACATCAACATATGTGTAAAGCATTAGCCAAGAGGGGTAGTTAGAATTTCCACTTAAATTGAAGCAGCAGTTTATGCCTCTGCCTTGTTTCCCTTGGACAGTGCTCAGCCTCATGGTGAGTGACTAAATAATAAATCTATTAAGCTTTCTCCTAAAGTAATTTTACTGTGTACTTATTTTATTTCGGACTGGTTTTCAACTTGCTAGTCAGTGCGACTGGCTCTGGTTTCCATTCCATCTGTGCCAGATAGATTTACAAGGTCTCTTCTCAGAGTTTTAGGAAGGTATTAGGTCCTCTGTTAAAACCTCAGTCATCTGAAGCCTTTGAGTCATCATGAACTTTGAGTCTGTACATGTTACGTATTTGTTCACATTTTTTCTCACTGTGGTCTTTTTGTGTCTGATCGCTATTTTTGTGGAAACGTTGCATGTTCTCTTTTTACTGGTGCAAGGAAGAAATATCAGTCATTTACACTGCAAGCACACAGTATTGGAAAAGATAAAATCGGAAAACCTACCCTGTGTTTGGGGCACTGTGAAACAACCTCCCTGGAAAAGCACAAATCTTCTAAAGACTCAGAAGCAGGAGCCATGTCCCTGTCATTTAAGTTACTTCTCAGATTTCTGAGCTGAGCCTGCTCCTGCCCTGCTTGCTGAGTTTTAATCAGCTTCTGGCCACTAGTCCTTCACCTGTTCTGCAGTTTAGAGCAAGTCTTTACATCCTTCCAATTGATTCTCAACCAACATATTCACCTTGAAGATGGAGAACGGTCAATGCCCTCACTAGAAATTGAATGTTTTCCTTCAGTGTTACATGGAGGACACATAGAAACTGTAGAGCAATGGAAAAACAAACCTAGAGAGGATTAAACTGGTCTGCTCTTGCTGCCCATTGCTGTGGATTTGATTTTGTAGTGATTTTCCCTTTATAATATCAATGAGACAAAAATTATCATGAGCTGTAAATGGAAAATCTGTTACCTAATATCTGCAGAAAAGAGCCCGCAGGAGAAAGTCTTGTACTGTTTAAAACAAAGCTGTGTCTTGCTTTCATTTTCTTGGAAGGATCAGTTTTGGTATATACAGATTTTGCCCTCCTGAATCAAATTATCAGAATGTTTGTTGGCAGTGTGTGAGAATGTGTGCTTTAAAGGGGTCAGGAGAATTAATCTGTAATCAATCTCTCAAAGATATTGCAAAGCTTAGAATACATTCAAGAAAATTATCATTTGTGTTAAAAAACAACCTTTCTAAACACCTGGTCTTGTAGTTGTATGTGTGGGGATGTTACATAGCTGGATAAAAAGCCTTTGGTTATTATTGAAGGAGACTTTCAGGTGTTTGCCCAAATCTTGTGTTTTCATGCCCATATTCTGACTGTGACAGTGTAAACTCCTTAATACACAAATGCGATTTGCACACTTTTGATTTAATAATTCCACACACACCTTGGCTTAGTGGTTGTTCAGAATTAGAGAAGGAAAGGGGAAATGTTGCTTTTCAGGTTGGCATTAATTTCATGCCTTGGCATTTTTGTAGGCACTTTGCAGGTGAAAAACAGAGGCATCATTTTGAAGTCCCAGTTGAGTGTCAGTGGTGGAATATCAGCTACCATGTGCTGAACCTCACTGTTTTCCTCTTTTTCTTCTGGTGCCTTTTTCTAGGAGATGGGGAGAGGAGGTGAAAGCAGGCTGAAAACTGTCATTCAGCACACTTGTACTAAAAAGCCTATTAAACAGTGCCTAACAGCTGTATTGATTCCTGCTACAGTTTCACAGAGTGCCAAAAGACTCCTAGTGCCTGGTGATTTGGAGTTTGGCTTTCAGGGGAGCCCACTACAGAGTGACAAAGTGGTGCACGTGCTCCAAGTGTCAGAGTGACAAACTGGTGGGAGTGACAAGAGCCAGGGCACTGCATGCTGCACAGAGGTGAGTGATACTGTAGTTCTGCCTGGTGGGCTCTAATGTAAGTTTTTCCAGAAATTTGAATCCTGTTATTAATGTTTTGCATTGCTAACAGATAAGAAGGAAAAAAAATCTGAACTTTTCAAATTATGCATGTTATCTGTCAGTGTGGCACTGAATTATATTCTGCTTGAAGTCACAAACACTCAAGCTCCCATATATGTGTATAAAAAACCTTTCAACATAAACTTTAGCATACTGACATTCTCACCACATCTGAGACTATCTAAACAGCAATTCAGAAATGAAAGCCCTAGGCCAAAACTACATTAATACTGAATGACTACCATACAGGCAGTTGGCAGCTCAGATGAGTAAAAATTAGCTGAGTACCACAACATTTCATTCAGTAATGTTCCAAAAACAACCAAAGATTACTGTAATCATCTCTTCTATAAAGCCTGAGAGTACTGAAATGCTTTAAAGCTCTATATTGGTCCTTCTGTTTCCATCCTCTTCTGTTTACACTAAACACACTGGCTGGGTGACTCTTCTGCTTAGAGTTTGCCCAGTTTATAGCAGGGCTGGTTTATGATTGGACTCCCAGATTCTTGGTAACTCAAACAGGCATCTCTTAAAATGGTCATATTTTTTAACATTGAAATTAGATATTATATTCTGCATCAGTCATCCTCATTTCAATATGCTTCAATTTTGCGGGCCATTTTCTTTAAATTTCTATAGAATTTATGAGATTAATTCTCTTCTTGTTGAAGGTCCATAATAATTTCTATCCCAGTAAAAATTTCCTGATGGAATATCCTATTGCTGCATTTTTCAGTTGTTTCTTTTGGTAAGAATAGAATATTCTCAAATGTGATATTCTGTCTTTTCTCTGAATAAAAATAACAATGGTTCTTTATTCTTTTGAATCAACATTGCAAAAAATCTGATGTAGTTGGAAGCATTTCAGAAAAGCTTAATTTTTGAGTTCATTAACAAGTGAAGTAGAACATTTCTGGTGTATTAAAATATCTTCCTAAGGAGACAGCTATACATTTTTTTGTGAAATTCCCTCCACCTCTCCTCTGATCTTGTTGCCTAAAATGTCCTTTTTTGTCTGCAAGTTTGTGTTCTCAAGAATTTTAGACAATATGAGTAGAAATTAAGGAATATATTCACATAGGTTTTATTTTATTTTAAAACTTATATAAATTATTTACATTAATATTTCTACTTGGTGAATTTTCAGTAGTACTGGCAAATTTTAATGCTTTCTTTATTGATTTAAATTCTGAGATAATAATATCTTAAGATAAATTTGAGTTCATTTTTTGCCAAACACTATTTTCTGTAATATTTTGTTTTGCAGAAATCTTGACTAATTCCCATGTCCATATTGTCCAATGACAGCTTCAAGTTGAGCTCATTAAATCTCAGAAGTCTTCTTAAAAAATCAGTTGGTGACAGGGTGTTGATTAAATTTGTTAAATGTAGAAGTAAATTGACTCAGTTTTGGATTATGCAACGTGCAAGTGAGCTTAGAGAGCTCACTTTCATTCCATTTCACTTTGTAGGAAATTATTTTCTGTTTCCTGCTTCACAGTAGATGTGGTTACCACATGTTCAGGATGGTGTCTCAAGTAGTCAAAAGGTGAATGTCTCTATTTATATATATACATGTGTAAGAATATATTTTTTTCTTGTGTACAGCTGCACTTTTTTTTAATATGGCTTTTTTTTGGTCTATGTTTTCCCTGGCTTGTAAGTGGAAGAGGGAGAAGAAACACTATATGCCATGGGAAATGGATATCACCTGCTTGTATTAGCAAATAGAAGGCAATTTTTATCACTGCCTTCTAAATAGCTCTTTTATTGCTTCTCAGAATTCTGTTCTGTCTACTGTGCCTTCTTATGTACTGTCAGTCTTTGATAATACCAACTATTTCAGTACTGAGAATGCCCTGACCAATAAATTTTTTGTTACATGGAAAATCCAAATAACCTGCAGAATTGGTTTATGCTGCAAAATGATAGGTGGTGAGTAACTGTCACAGGCAAATTGTAAAATCCTATAATTTGTGTAGATAAGCGGGCTTAATGCTGTAATTCCAACCAAAAAAAAGCACAAGTAAGAATGAGTTTAATACTTCAGTGTGCTTGTATTTTTCTTTATCACATTTAAAATGTAGTAAAGGCTTCTATTTTTATTCCTGTGAATGAAATTCTTCATGAATTGTACCAGAGGAAAGATTACCACCTACCAAGTGACTGAAATCACCTTGCTCTTAAGGTATAAAATTTTCAGTGTTCACATTAAAAGCCAAGGCTTGAACTTGACATATCTGGTGAAACTTAAGCAATGAAAAAGCCTGACAAATTGAGTAACTGAAGAAGCCATCACCAATTCCAGTGTAGCAGTTCATTTGAAACTCCACATCTTTTCTTACAAATGCACAGATCTCTCCAAAGCTTGAGGCATAGAATAGAAGTCTGGGGGAATTGTCCTCCATTCTGAACTCTGCTGTGATCATAAAATATGGGAGTTTTTCTTGGTTTCTCTCAGTGACTCTGGGACGATGCTCAGTAATGCTTATTTCAGTTGCAGTGTCCAAGAAAGGCAGTAGGTCACCAGACATCTGTGGTCCCTAATCTGTTTATGTCAATCTGTTTATATTTAGGGTGCATCTGAAAGAAGGAAGCTTCTATTAAATTCTTAGAATTTTGGAAAAAAACATGGAAAACCTGACAGTAGTGAGGTATTAAATTTTTATATTAACAGCATTTTTCTTGTTAGGAGCACAGTGCAAGCAGTACAGTGCAAATTAAGCTCTCAACTCTCTCTGTGTATCTGTAGAAAATATGTCTCTTGGTGCTCTTGTGTGCAGAACCTTTCAATCCAAAACTGCATAACATGACAAAAACATGTACTAGCAACCAGGACGAGGCTGCCAAAACTTGTGTTTTTCCAGGGCCCAAGCCTCCAAAAAGGATCTATGTTTTTAATTAGTTGTGTGATGACAAGATCAAGAAGGCAGGCACTTCTTTTTACTTACCATAGTCCCACAGCTCTTTTGGGCAAAAGTATAAAGCTGGGGTTTTTGGGAGGGGAAAAAAGGAGTGTAATACTTAGAATTGAATTCCTTTAGTTACAGCTAAATGGTATATAAGAATACTCAAGGCATGTTATTTGTGGGAATAAATTGATATAGATCCATTAAGTTAATTGAAGTTAAGGTAATTTAAACTTGCTGAGAGTGTAACTCCTATGGTGAAAAACATGAGGGAAGGCAAACAGGATTTTGTGTGATTCATTTCTCTGGGGAGGGAGCAATACCTTGGGGTCTTTGATAGGCAATGGGGCCGATCTGTGGCTATTTCCATGACTATAAAGTGCTCTAAGTTCCATTTAGGAGTGGACTAACATTATGGAATAGTCCTTTTACTTTCTTTGGAGAAATCATCTTCGTTTGCAACAGTTATACATAATATGTAAAGAACTTGGGGATCACTGAATGAAAAGTGATATGTAAAGGCAGATGATTTCACTTTCATATAAATATTGATATCACATCAATGCTGTTCTTACATGTCAGACTTTAGAAACTGAATATCCTCTGCCTTTAAACTATGTAACAGGTCTAGCTCTATTTCCCCCAGATAACTTGGGGTGGGTCTTTGAAACACCCATTCAAATATCTCATTATTTGCTGACTACCCTGAAGTTCAGTTTCTACATCCTAGTGCTCTGCTCCTTTTTACTTTCTCTGTGCTGGGAAACTGTTGTAAATTATTTTCTTTGGCTGGGTCAGGAAGTATTTTTCCATTTGGCTACTCTTTATTCCTGCTTTTCATTTGCAGAGTAATTTCATAGTTAGACACTAGGCAGCTGGTCTTCTAATGTGTGGACTGGCTTAGCAAATAATTTTATTATGTCTACAGTGCACCAGGTTGCATTATAAAGTTTCAGACAAGGCTATCTCCTTCCTTTCTCATTCATAGCTTTTAGCCTATGCAGTTAAATGAGGTAGCTGACTCTCTGCACATCTTGAGAGATTCAAAGAGGAATAGCCTCTTTGGGTTCTAAGGGTGTTGTTTCAAGATTAGTTTAAGCCAATCTAATTGCAGGCAGCTCCTGTTGACTCTCATTGTCCCTGCTTCTCTTCCTCCCCAGCAACATTTTCAGCTGAATCAGGTTCTTGGCATGGTGATGTGTGTGTGCCAGTGACAGCAAATGGGAAAAGTAGGAGGGAGGAGGAAATGACTGGCATAGTCAGGACCCAGTCACACCAAGCCAGAGCCAGAATGGTGCCCCCAGCAGTGCAGACTCACCAGGGTGATCAGTGGAATTTTGCTGTCATTTGTGCAGGTCACCTTCAGCAGAGCTTTTATCTCCCATCCTCCAGTAGTGCACTGTACATTAATGGCAGTGTTTAACCTGTTCAGATTTGGAATCCTGTAAGATTCTGCAAGATTTGAAAGGAGTGCTAAGGCAAAGGACATGAGTAGAGGTTTTAATGATTTCCATGTTTATGCTGAAGACAGATTAAAGTGTTCAGTTTAAGATACAGAAGGTAATTTTTATCAAGTAGTATAGCAAGGACATTTGTGATACTATTTTTATTTTTGCAAATAGTATAGATTTTGGACACCAGGATACAAAGACAAGGCAAAGTAGTCATTATTATATTTCATGGCAAACTTTGCCTTGAGTTTAGAAAGGCCAGCTTCAGCATGTGCTTTTCTCAGTGGCAGTGCTATTTCAACAAGATAGTCATTTAGATTAAATAAATAAGCTTTAATTCTGTTAAACAGACCTCAATCTCCAAGGCATGCAGATACACCCATCAGATGTAAAGAAGCCAAATCCAATCTCCTCAGCATCAAAAGAAAACATTTTAGGCACATGTTCAGAGAAATCCTGCTCCTAGACTTAGAGCCAATAGGAAACACTTGTCAATGACATTTTGATTTGTTTTCCACTTTATTAATGCCTCCTGATGACCCACTTGAAAGGATCCTTGCTAAGTATTTTTTGGGCAATGCTGGAGGCTAAACTGAAATTTTGCTTTTCTATCTTTGTCTTCAGTATGACTCCCAAAGCTGCAGATATTTCTGAGTTGTCTATTAGTATAGGATTTGGGCAATATCTATACAATTTTACAAGAACGACCATTTCTGGCATATGTAATCTCAGCAAATTAAAATTTCCACTAATAAGAGCCAGAAAACAATTATAATAGCAGTGTGTTTAAAAGCTGAGACTCTCCATATCAAAGAGACGAATTGTGACTTTGTAAGGCTGATAATAGTGGAAAAAGTTTGGCTATAGTGTAAGACAGGAGATTATGAGGAGCTGTTGCTATTTAGAAAACTATTTCCTTTCTGTTCTTTACATGAAGAGCTGTAAGTTATCAGTATCTATAAAAATGGGCTTTCCTGTAGTTCTTTGCCAAGGTGGTTCACTTGCATTGCTGTTGTACCTGCTCATTGTAGGTCTGTGGATACCCTTTCTGTAGCACCATTAGCAAAACATGCTTAACCCAATTAATTTAATCTATTTCCATCTGGAAAGTAAGTAGATAGTGTGTGTTGGGAATGAACTTCTATCAAGGCATAATTGAGAAATGCCTAGCCATTTCCTCTGTCTATAATTCTATCACAAATTTGAAAAGACTGGTTTTGCCTTTTGTGCTAATAGAGACAGAAGTAGTTGTCCCTGTGGGTTTGAGAAGTGCTTTAGGATATACAGTTGATGCATGCATGTTGGAGCATGTTCTGTTTGCCAGGACCTGTTTCAGAGTGCTGTTTGTCTGGTTGCACCTCGGGGAAGACCAGGTGCCCAGGCCGAGCTTACACAGCCAGCTCCATCTGGTGTAGCCCCACACTCTGGGCACAGTCTCTGTCACTGCCAGCTGCTCATCCTGCTCCTCCTGTGCCCTGGGTAAGTGTCTGGGTCATCATGTCCTGACTGTAGAACAAGGGACCTCATCCAGCCTGAGAACTAATCCTTCTTACCTGGCCAGTTTGTGGTTGAATCGGGCTCCTGATCCAGCCATATAATGGTGGTGTGGCGGTCAGTGACAGCCCAAGGTAGGAGCAAACTGGTAACAGGTGCTAAGGCCACATTCTGCATGGCAGCTTACAATGGTGTTTGATTAAGATAACTTTATAATCCTAATGATTACTTTTACACTTTCCTTAAATACTAACCATGTTGAGTACTCTGTCATTTTACTTCCATCTCACAAAAGCCTTTTATTATCTTTGTGTTAATGTGCATTTAATTAAAAATAATGATGCAGGTGATTGCTATGGAAGTCCCCAGTGAGAATGGATATGATCTGTTTCACTGGAATCGCGTTTCCTTCATGCTCTTTCTTGCACTAGTGAGATTTGATTTCTTCTGATTCTTAAATTCACATATTCAGATGGGTCTACTGCTTCCCCCCTGCTGTTTTTCTTTTTTTTTTTTTTTAATTCCACTGAGACTGTTTATGTGTTTATTCAGTGGTTATATCTGAAGTTAGTGAATTTTTCCTTTGTGAGTTCCAGTGCTCTGTTGTGAATCCCAGAAAGGAAGCAGGGATGGGCTGCCTCTATTCGGAACAAACTGATTGTTTTTAATATATTTTTCCCGGAGTGCCTTCCCTGTGATTCTATACAGAACTCTCCAGCATTCAGCAGAAAAACATTTTCATATTTCCTTGCATTTCTCTGCCAGCACTACCCTGGACTCTGACTAATGCTAACCAGTGTAATTATCTGTGACTTTCCTCCGCAGCTTTCCATTTCCACTCAGGCCACAAAACGGTGTTCTTCAATCCACAGCAATTATGAGCATGATATATGAGACAGCTGGAAGAGGGTATTGAGGATAAAAAATGAGATGGTAAACAACAACCACTGCTAAGCCAAATGCATAGCAAGTCTCAACTTACACTCTCTTCAAAACTGCTACCAAAATCATTGAGGATTCTGCCTGCATGTCCAATGCTTTGATCTTTATTTTTTAGTTATTAATTCTGTGTTTGAACTTGGCCCACTCTGCTGAGATATTTGAAACACATAGTTCTGAGTTGTCTTTGCTCTTTTGCACGTGACAACCAGGGCCAGCCTGGGTTTTTCCCCAACAGATGGAAACGAGGTCCATGTTTATATAGAGATATGTGGAGAACCATGGGAAGGTTTTGTGTGAATATGTCCTGAAATAACATCCACATTTGATAATTTAGGATATAAGATACAAGGGGTGGTGGATTTCTGCCGAGGCCCCAGGAAAACATGGTTTTGCACTTCTTAAAGAAGGGGGTCGAGAGTCTGGGTAGTTGAATGTCTCATGATTCCGTGTTTGCTGGATGCCAAAGTCATTTGAGAGCATCTCCTGCAGGTCCCCTTCAGCTCAAACTGTTTCTAGCAAGGGATACACAGATCCCAGAGGATTAATTACCAATCTCAGATAGTCTGTACTCCTTTTTGCTTCCATTTGTGCTGAATTTTACAGTTTTGTTTATCCATTTTTCCATTTAATAGAAATATGTAAGAGTTTTCTCAGTTTGTTTTGTTGGTCTCTGACCTTTGCTCTGGCTGTTACCTTTTCATGAGGAGTCCACAGGTGGAAGGCAACACAACTGAGGTAAACAGGCATATTTTCTGAAGAGATTGTGCATATACTGTATGTGCTAAACAGATGGGGTATAGAATTTGCTGATTTCATAGAAATACTGGAATTATAAGGTGTACATATGGAAAGAATGGTAGCAAATTATGGCAAAACAAGTAATGCAAAGGCCACTGTTTATTGAAATTATTTGGATATTTGTATTGTTGTGGGAAATACAAGAAAAGAAATGTGGGAAAAGTTGGATATTGAACAGTAAAGTGTGAGGTTTTCTTTTTTTTTCCTTAATTTCTCATGCAAAACCTTAGATTTTGACCTTATTTTTGGTTTCTTTTACTTTTTTTATTGTATTGACAGAGAGAGGGTTGCAGTCATTTAATTGTACTAATCCCTTAATTAAGCAACCTCATGCTCAATTTAGGTGCGTATCTTCTTGATCCAGGAGTACAAATATGCCCCTGAAAAATAAGTTCTCTGTATTTTTTGGCATGATTTTCAGAATTGTTAGGTATGCTCTGCTATTATCATAAAAAAACCTTAGAAGGAAAAAATGCAATAAAAAGAGTAAACCTACAAACTCCTTCTTGTTAAGAAAAAAGCCCAAATCCTAAAATATTTTTACCATAATTTGTGGAAAGAACTCAAGCTGGTTGAAATATTCTGAATAAATAAGAGTGGTGTCCCAAAATTATTAAAAACATGCCATCTGTTTTGCAGTACATTTTGGAGTTTTGATTTTGCCATTTAAATTCCAAAAATAAATGGTATCTAGTATCAATGGCATTATTTTATATAATGTTCCAAAACATTAATATATATGTGAGAGAAATTATCTTTTTGTATTTCTATTCTTGATTCCATTTGAAACAAGTTAAAAAAAATTTAGACTTCTTAGATTTTTATGCAAAATACAGGTTCTGTTTTTTCCATGTTTTTAATTTAAATCTTATTATTCACCCTAAGTCTGCAAGTAATATCTGCTACAACAGTGCCTGCCAGTTTGGATTACCTTCTAAGCTCTGCTGCAACAAAATCAAGTTTTTGGGAAGGATTTAGGGAAATAATGAGTGGTTTCCATGGGCTTGAACTGTGACTCATTGTGATCATCAACTTAAATAGCTCCTTTTTTAGTGTCTTAGTGACATTGGTCACCTTTGTGATTCGAAGGAGATTTGAGGATGTTTGTAGCGAGGTCAAGAGATACAGGATACAAAAAATATTGATACATTAAGCTCTTCAGCCCAGCCCCCTGTGTGCACACACAAGTGAGTATTTCACCTCTAATTCTGTACATGTGCCCCCAGTCTCAGTGGAGCAAGATGTGACTGGAGAGCTGGTGATGGAGTGAGCACAAATGAGCTGCTGAATGAGGCTCCTCTCGAGTTGGAGGCTACCTATTCCCAGTTTTCCAGGAGGCTACTGATTTTGTTTGCCTGCAGAAACAGGAAGACTGCACCATATTTAATCATGTTCTGAAAGTTGTTTTGCAAATGTTAAACCTAGGAACCAAAATTCTGCTGCCTGGTTTGTTGTGTAAGGAATTAAGTGTTAGTGAGCTGCAAAAACATCTATTGCTCAGAGACAGTATGAGAGTGTAACAGCAATAAAATTGAATTCTGTGTTTAATAGTTTTGGAGAGACAAAGGACCTACTGTGTTAGTCCTAGTTTAGACCTATGCTTAAGTTCCACTTTTTAGCACCCTGTGAGTTAGAATAATGTTGTCAGTTCCACTGAAGCTGAAATTAGCTTTTGTGGGTTTTACATGGAATTAATAGGGCACACAGAAAGTCAGCATATGCAAGATTCTGCTCTTCATTTTATTCTATTAATAAATAAGAGTTTTGCAAAGAAATAAGAAAATAAAATGAATCTTACAGCACTTTATTCAGTTACCTCAGGTTTTCTTGTGTGAAGAAGAAAAAAAAGCATACTTTTATGCCAATTATCAATTAGTTAACCCTTACTTTTTCTTGAATTGTGTCTGTGAATGTCTGATTTAGACTTCTGATTTTATTTATTTATTTATTTCCAGGCTGAGAAGGTTATCCTGTTGCATTGTAAACAACCACTGAACCTTCAGAAGAGATTTCTCATCTGGGCTGTTTTGCTGGTGAGTTGCTTGAAGCCTGATGCTATAAAGATAATAGAATTAGGAGACCTAGCAGGCCTCATTATTTTTAATTACTATTGCTGCTGCTCACACACTAGATGTAATTCAGTAAAGCTGGAGTGGAGTGAGGGGGGAACACAACAACTCTGCATTTCAAAATGGGCCATCAGAAGCAGCAGTTGTCAAATCTTTCTGTGAATTATATGTTTTTCAGATGTATTATTCTAATAATATTTTGAAAAAATCTCAGAAATTCAGTAAAGAAAAGAAGAAAAGGGAATGTGGGCCTTAAATAGGTCAAAATCTAAGTATCTTCAGCTCGCTTTTTGGTTCATTTATCAAACCAAATCAATTGTTATTATTAGCCTATTATCATCCTCCTTTCAGTGAACTGGTTTCATTTCAATCAATATTTCTAATTAAATTACATCAAATGTGGTTTTAAATTGTAGCAACTTAGCTTCATGTAGGCTAAATTTATATGCATATCTTTATCCATTATTTTCATTCTCTCTTTATTAATTTAAGGTATTTCTTTGCAAATAAGCAATAAGCAGCTGTGTTGAGGCAGCTATACATCAGAGTTGATAGTGGACCACCTGCTATGCTGAAATGCTATTTGTCTTTTATTTGTATGGACTATATGCTTTAAATAGCTCTGAAACTGCCATTGAATTTTCCAGTCACAACCCAAAGAGACTGAGGACCACTGCTCTGGGCCATGGTTTTCACAGGGTCCTTTTGGCTTGTAAACTCACCATTTATGGATACAAATGGCACAAATACAACTCCTTGGTAGCTTTTTTTCATCCTGCAAGTATCTGCTCTGCTCCTTCAGCTACCCAGCTGTGTGTGCCTCAGTGCTCTGATTCCCCTTGGTTTGGTACTGCTGCTTTGTGAATGCAGTGCTAAAAGCAAAAGTGGAGTTAGTCTTGCTGTTGTATCTTGCAGTGTCCAGAGCAGGAATCTTACAGCTTTTGAGAGAGCAACAAAAATGCACTTGCTTAATTTGTTGGGGCATTTTTTATTATGGCTTCCCATTAGAAGGATCTGTGGATTGTCCTTTTCTTCCTTCCCATTAATACAAATACAGTAAGTGTTGAGAATAATTGTTTTGCTTCCCTGCAGGGATTTAGGCACTAGTAAATCATGCAATAGCAGTTTCCATAAGATGTACTTTCCAGGATGATAATGTGGCTCTAGTTGAAGCATGCATGCCTTGGAAGTATTCAATATCTGTGTGTCTGTGCTAATTTGAGGCAGCAAGGCAAGTCTTACCTTCATTATGTTTTTCATAAACACATGTGTGTGTGGATGGGTGTTTGCACACTTGTTTATGCATGTGAGTGTTTGTATATAAAAATCAGAAGTCTTTCTTTGGTGGCCAATGAAGAGATTACTGGGAGAATCCTAATCCTGTTGCCAGTGTATGGAATTCAGTCTGAACAGTGAGGTCCACAAGAGCACACTCAGTACTACATTTACTACTATTTACTCACTGAGCAATTTTTTTTTGTGAGTATTGTGGCTGTGCAAGATAAATACTTGATTTTTTAAAAAAATAATTTTTGGTATAAAGATCTTAAAGCACATTCAGAAGAAGAGTTAATATAACTTTTCCTGACTGATGTACTTACAAAGAGGTCATGGCACTGGGCAGATGTGGCAACGAAGACAGCAATATAAGGACCTTTGAAGTATAGGTTTGGCATAGGACAGAAGACCTATGGTGAATCAATCTTTGTCCAGTAAACCATGTGGTGAAACTGGTGGCCTGTTGATGTACTTGTCACAGTATTCAAGACTAGATATGTAATTTGCTGTCTTGCACTTCGCAGTGCACAGACATGCCCCTGTGAGCACTGCTGAAATCCTGCATTTGTAAGGAAGGCTGGTGATATGGATTATGGACTGAAGTTCAGTTATGTGGTAAAGGGAGGTGTAGAGAGAGTCATTACAATTTTAGTATCTCATGCGATGCATCTTTCTGGGAAAATAGCCACACAGTGACTTGTGCAGCATTCCCATTCATATCACAGCTGAATAAAATCATGGCAAAGTGAAGTTTTATACAATTTCATTCTGTATTGTAATCAGAATAAAATACTAGAAAATAGTAGAGACAAAAATGAATATTAATCAGAGAAAGGATGTTCAGTACATGATGATTTTCCCATTCCTTTGCTTCTGCATTTTTTCCTTCCAGGCTTTCAGATGCTGGGGTGATTTTAGGTGCATCTTTATTTCAGAAGCAATTTAAATACAGATTTGCATGTTTATTTGTGGCTCGGGTTAATTAAAGGTCAATATTTTGGGAGGGATTAAGGGGTACGTGCAGTTTCCATGGGATGAACCTCCAAAAGATACCAGTGATTTATCTATCCATATGTGTGTGTGTGTGCATATAAGGTATGGTACTTAAACATCTATTACAGAAAACAGCACCCTGGGGACTTGGGTAATAGATCATTTTAATGTATGAATAGGTTACATCCCTAACTACTAGTTGGGAAGGGTTACTTCTTATGGGAAGGGGGCTAAAGTAATTGGCCAAGAAAATTTATAGTGTTGCAATTCAACAAAAATATTGATTGGAAGATGAGGAACTCCATTTTTATAAACTTAATCAACACTGATTGTTTGATTTCAGTTAGTAGTCTGTCAGGGAGAAATAAGAGCTTGGAGCTTGGAGTGGTGCAGGGGGGGAAAGGAGCTGGCAATATTCTAGGGAAAAAAAAGTACCAAAAAGCCTAAATCCAAAAGCACTAATGTAACTTTCCAGAAGATTCAAAGACTGCATATTTTAAAGGGAATAGAAACTGCCTAGGTTTTGTTTTGTTTGCACGGCCATATATTTCCCTGACTGGAAATTATATTTCAACAAGCAACTGCTGTATTTATTGGCTTATATTTTATTTTGCTAATATTCTGCTAGTGTCCTGTATTTCCATAGTAATCATGTAATAATCTCTTCCACAAAATAGTAGGTTGCCAAGAGCCATTTGGAGCCGTGAGTGCTGTGGCCAAAGGTCAGTGCTGGGGGAGCTCTGCTGCTCAGTGTGCAGGTGCCACTTGCATCACAGCCATTAAGCAGGAAACTAAAATCAATTTCACTGCATCTTTGCAAGCTGGCAAACGTAGGAGTCACCTGAGCAGAAAAAAAACCCGACTTAACTGGCACACATGCCTGGTGTGCCTTTATAAAGAGCTGGAGAGGACCTGAAAGAAGTTTTGAAGAGCCTGTAACTCTGGTAGTGTTTCCAAAACCAGCTGTTGTATTGTCTCTGCTGCCACCATTCAGGTCTTCTCTGTTGCATTTTTATACTGTGTTTCAAGTGACTTGCTAACAACAGTTTGATTAATGCAGTGAGGTTTACAGTGGTACCAAAAATGTCTCAGAGTGGGGGCTTCTAATCCTGGATTTAAAATTACAACATGTGGCTCCTCCTCAGTATGTGATCCACTATGACTGTAGGCTTTCATTGCCATGCTAGAGGTTCTGCACTACCTCTTTGTTGAAAAATTGACTTTCCTTCACTGGTGTCAGAGAGAAGACAAACTTTTAAGAAGCTTTTCCTCCTGAACTTGAGATGATTTATTAGGAAGATGACAATGCCTTTCAGGTAATTTAGTGAAAGGGCACCCAATTAATCGATATCAATTTTGAAAAATCAGTTGAATACCAATCATTTCCCATAACAATCGTGGTTACTTTAAAGTCAAAGTCTAATTCTTGGTGAATTTAACAATAGGGAATAAAACTCCTAAACCTGTTTGGCCCACGGGTACAGTTTAAGTTACTGTTTAAGATTGTGTTTGGTTCTTATATGAATTAGTTGGAGTTTTTTTTTTAGAAAATGATATTCTTATTGCTTCCATTCATCAGTGATTAATGAGCACAGTGTATAAGGTTATGAAGTACCTGTGAATGGCTCAACCTTCCAAGATTCTGTCATACATGCCATAAGTAATCCTCTTTTACCTGAAAGCCTCATCTGCTTTGAGGGCCCCAGCCTGAAGGAGGCTTCCTGCCTTGGCACAGCAATGTGGAGCAAGACGGAAGCTGGAGTTTTGCCTGGAGGTCCTCTCTCTTTAAAATAGTCCTTGGCCTGGGGATTGATCCATGGCTCCAAAGAGCAGTGAGCAGCTGCTGCTGAGGAGCACCCTGTAGGACAGGGGCACTCTAGTATGTCTCACCCATCCTGGCTGCCAGGAAAGCTTCTCCTTGCTCTCATGGGCGTTCTTGGTTGTGGGGTCCCTGCTAGATCACTTCAGTTTCTGTTTCCTTCAGACTTGTCTTGGGCAGGATGACCACTATCAAGTGCTTTTACTTTGACATTTTCTTTAGAAGCTATCAACATCCCTGGGAATAACATCTGTCAGGGAGGTGGCAAGCTGGGAATTGGGTGCCTGCCCAGCCATAGCATAACAAGGCCACAGGGCACAATTGACTGCAGTGAACAAGGAAATTTCTGAGCCATTGATCCACAAGCCCATATAATGTGTGAAATTGGAAATGTAGCCTGTCAGAAGAAGCTAGCCATATATTTTACATTATCTTTAAAAAACAGTACCCTTAACCATTGCTTGGTAGAAAAGAGTCTTTGTTACTTTTTTCTGAAGACTGTTTTGAGGGGAGTTTTGGTTGGTTTTTGTTTGGGGGGGAATGTTTGTTTTGGTGGGGTTTTTTTGTTGGTTGTTTTGGTTTTTAAAATTATTTTCTACTGGTAATGATTGTAGGATTTTCTTTCAAAATCATTTTAGTAGACCAGCTTCTCTTTCATATCACATAGCTTTGTATGAGCACATACACATACATAATTGTTAACATAAGCGGTTTTCAGAGGCCAGCACTAAGAAGCATTTTGCATTATATTTCTGGATGGTAGAACTAAAGACCTGGCAGGACAAGAAGGAGTGCTGAGACCAAACGTGCAATGTCACCAAGATAAATGAATGTGTATCTGCATCCTTAGGAGAAGTCTAATCTCTTCCTACTTACTTTCTTACCTATGCTTGCAAGTATCTCTTGGCTTCAGTGAAATTATTTCTGATGAGCATCTATGTAAAACCATCCTAAAGGCTATAATATCTTCCTCGTTTGTAAGTTTCCCCTCTTTTTGAAGGGTTATTACTGTTCTGTAATTCCTAAAAGAGTTTTCCTAGTAGCTGAGAAAAGTTTGTTGGAATCTGCAGCATGCCTGCTTGAAGTAGTTTCTCATTCTGTGAATGGATTTTTCTGTCTCATTTGCCAAAAGAATATATGAAATAAGGTGGCCAGGCTGGGACAGCACCTTTCAGCACAGCTACCCCCTTGATTAGTCCATTCACTCCTACTGAGCAGTAGCAATTACCTCTTTCATGAAACTTTTTGTCTTATGAGGTATGATGAGAACATTAGCTATTCAGAAAATGGAATACTGCCACCTCTACCTGAGGAGAAAGAGAAGTGAATGTTGTTTGGGCATTGACTGCATTTTAATGTTTGCAAACCTCTTCAAGTTTGGGAGATTATCTTCTGTGTTATGTGCCAGTCTTCTGCCAAAGCCCTTCAGCGTACAAAATTCAGCAATTTGATTTTTCTCAGCTTAAAATCAAGGTGATGAACACTACCTATAATTTTCTTCTTAAAGCTCTACACAATTTGACAAGTGTTTCTTTATGATGGGTATAAAATAAATGTGAAGCAATGTTTCACAAATTACTATTTAGTAGCATCTCTCTCTTAAGGAAAAAACTCCATCACCTTTACTACTTGTTTAGTGTCAGTAATGGCAATTGCACAGGAGTTTTAAAATGGAAGATTTTCCATGACTCTCACTAAAGAGTAAGCAGATCATTCCTGTAGGGCCCATTAACTTTTACACAGATTTGAGAACAAAGTGCAGTTAAAGACCTTCCATTTGTCTCTGAGATGAGAAATAAATTAGAGTTCTAAGTCACCTAGTAGCTTAAAGAGTTGGCCAATGTAAAATGAAACTAATGAACTGTGCTGCTATTTTTGTAAGAATTAAAAAGTGAATCAGAACATAAGTGTATATAGATTTTCTTACCATCTCTTATGAGTTTCCCTACTTTTGGTTACTGAGGGCAAATGTTTTTTAACTGGTAGTCCTGTAAATATTCTGTATTCTTGACAGCAAACTAATTAACTAGAAAAGTATAGAAAGTTATCACCTAATGTCCCACTTTACTGCTTATCCAAAGCACATTAAAACCAATTTCACAAGAATTAGACCAATATAATTTGTGTCTAAAGTTTGCTCTGAAGAGCAAATATTACTGTTTAATTAAAGTTAGTAAATTTATTAAAAAAGAGCAGAAAAATGTCAATGAGATAGCCTCTAAATGCACTTATTCAAATAGGAAACTTCTAATATATATTAAATCTAGGATAAATAATAGGAGAAAGAACCTTTGGTGAGAAAAGTTTTGACATGTCCTTCATTGTGTACCAGCAGTACTCATACTCCTTAGCACAGGGAGGGAGAAAAGCTGTACTTCCAAACATAAAGATATTTACTGCAATTATAATCTAGATAGAAAATCAACAAGACACCAATGGAGTTCCTTGTAATTTTATTTAAACTTTATCTTCTAACTTTTTTTAATTTATGCAGCCAAGCTGAAGCTTATTTGTGCACATCTCTACCCCATAGCCTTTAGTACTTCTATAAATATTAATTTTAATACTATCTCAGTGTTTCCAGTATTGCTGGTTCTCGTAGCAAATTATGTTCTTCATAAATCACATCATTTTTGGTATTAGCCTCATATAAATAAGTAGATTTTCCTGGATTTTAAGATGTTCAGTTTTGCTTGAGAAATTAAGCAATAATACTAATTTCTATTATTTATCCCTTTTCCAATAACATATCAGGCATTTTGCAGATGCAGAGCAAAACTGCTCCTTTCCTCAAATACTTTATAATTTAGGCTCCATTATTTTCAATTTTAAGCTTCTCAGAAAATATTGAAGTAATTTTTCCAAAATAAAACATTTCCAACTTGTTTCACAAATTCAGCTAAAGACTTTCTTAGAGCTAGCTGAGTTCTGATTGTAAGATTATTTCTAGCATGAGTTCAAACACAAATGGGATGCACAGGGCCATATTCTGGTTTTGCTGGGTTTTCTTGTTATCATATTATCCTATCCATTGGCATAGCACTTTTATTCAGGTGGTCAACAGGGTGTGTTGAGCCTTTTTGATGCTTTTATGCATATATATTTATTGTTTCATCCTTACAATCCATAAGTTTCCTCTTTGAAGGACAGAGTGTCAAATTCCAACAGCCTTACAGGAAGACCATCTAATAATATATGTCAGATAGAAGAGAGAGGTATGTGGACCCTGGCTAAGATATTAATTTATTGTTGTTACAATGATTCATCATTCTGTCTGATCTTGGCCTCTTAGAGTCCATGTCATTAATGAACATTGGCATGACACAAAATCAAAACTAATTTCATTTTGTAAGGGACACCCACAGCTGTGACTCTTGCTGTAAATATGATCATGTTGTTTTTCTGTCACAATGATGAGTAGATGTATGTAATGTTAATAAGATAGCCTTTCTAGCAGTGGTAGGGGAGAAAGAGTTCAAACTAAATTGTGTCAAGCTTGGAGTTTATATGAATGGGCCAAGAGAGAGATTTCTTGCTATTCATCATATTAAGTTAGTTCACAAATCAGGTGGAGTGTTCTTTGCTTAATTTGAAACTGTTAGATTAGATATTTAAAAACCTAAAATCAATATTTTGAATCATGAAGGAAGCCTACTATAAGGCTTTTCTACACCAGAGTAGGAGGACAGCTCTGGAATCATGCACAGTTTGGGGCTGAAATGAACAGTTGGAAGCAATTGCTTCTGTTTGTTCTCTAATTACAGCAGTTCCATTCTTTCTCTCTGTTGTACCTCAACCTAAGGTTGGATTTCAAAACCTTTGTAACTACTATCAAAAATGAAAGGGCATCATTTTGACAGGTCAGAATTAACTATTTCAGTCCCAACCCCTTCTTGTTTTCAGGTTATTACTGCAAACAAAAACTAGCATTAGTCTCGACCCTCCATAGAAAAGAAAAGAAAAAAATTCTAGGAAGGAAAATGTTCATTTTCATTGTTTTTTTCTGGAACTCAAAGTTCAGAATTCTCTGATAGAAGCAACCATCAAGACATTTTATCTAGGCCATGAAAAAGGTGTTCTTGTTAAGCAATTTCATTTTCTCTTCAATGTACAATGGTTTCGTCAAACAAGCTGTTGATTACCACAATTAAGACAAACAAAATTTAGCTTCTAATATAAACAGTAATTACCTAGTAACTCAGAGATCCCAAAATTGATACTAAAGAAAATGTTCTTTACCTGTGGTTTGTAGTTCTGGGGTTGTAATGAGAGTATTTAAAGTCATTCTTGATCTTTAAGTATTTAAGGACTGGTTTTCTAGGTTTAAGCTTTCAAATATGCTTAATAACTGAGTAGGAAGACAGAATGGTGATCCAAGTGGCATAATGGTCTGCAAAGCCCTGAAACTTTCAGTACAAACTTCAAGAGTATGATACAAGAGGAAATGTGAAGGTAGAGTAACACGATGTAACTTGTTCAGTTCTGTACTGGTCCTGTTCTATTAGACTGGCTTCTGGAAACCCTTAAATTTTCAGCCTGATTCTGTCCATAGGTGTTCACCTCAGGACAGATGCATTACCTCCCTTTGCAGGCTTCTGTTTGTGTGAACACTGACTGCAGGCTGGGAAACTGGGAAGCTCTGTAGTCCCTCTGCCCAGGCACCTCAGTGGGGAAAGAAGCACCCATCTATCTCTTCCCCTGCAGCTTAAGCTGTGCCCATGCCCATCAGCACCAGCAAGCAATGCTCTCAATTAAACAGGGACTTTTCTCTGCCTTTAGTAGTTACTGTTTGGGCAGATGCTCATGAGGATGTTTAATATATTAACCACTGTTAATCCTCATTTCTAAGGCCAGCTTTGAGTGAGAAGGGGAGATTAATTCCAGTCTTCTAGTGGTCTTAGCCTACAACTCCACAGGAATTGTTCCCATTTTTGGAGCATGGTACATAGGCATTTTTCAGATTGTCTTCCTTGTCTTCCTCTCCCATCTGATTTGTGTTTTCAAGATTACCTTTGCTATTCGTGAAAGCATCATACAATTTTGAGAGAGAATAAAAAAAAATGAAAAAGCAAACCAACAAAAGAACATAAATTCAGCAGTATGGAAAGATTTTTACTGTGTTTGGTATGCTTTTGGGTGAGACTGTAAGTCACTGCAAGGGAATCCTATTTGATTCTTCAGCCTTGCTGGCCCCTGCCAGGATAGGGAATGACACTCTTGCTTGTTTCCTTTGATGAGGAAAGTCCATCACTCTGCACTGAGTCTCTTTTTAACCTGAGAATCTGAAGATGAAAATAAAGACCAAGAGCTGCATAGCACCCTCCTGTTCTCCCATGTCCATGTGTTATAACACAGAGAATAAAGGCCAAAGTCTGGCAGTTTGCAGCAAGCAGCTCCCCAGGCACTAAATCCACTTGCATGGGCCCATGGCTGAGGTGGTCAGCCTGCTCTGGGAGCTCCACCTTACACACAGCTATAAATTGTTCCTAAAGCAATTGCTAAGTCACGTTTGTTTTCATTTGGGACATATTGACTATTTGAAAATATTTTTATTTCATATTTCCCTTCCTCCTTGATCCCTTTGAAAGGTGTAAAGGTGAATTAAGAATATAAAACTCTAGCCAGCCAAAAGCATGTTGTTTTCTGTTTGAGGCACTGCTTGTCATGAGAAACATTCAGATTGCTTGTTAGTAATGAAGCTTGAACTTCAGAGGAAACAATTACCCTTGTTAAAAGAACTCTGTTTAGTGTACAGTGCATAATGAGGGGACAACAGGGAGGATCATTTCACTACTTAATGGACTACAAATAACTTAAAGCAAACTTTTGTCCTCATTTTCACCAGTGTAACAGGCCAGAATTCTCCTCCTATGACTGAACAAAATATGAAAGGTATAGTTCTGCAGCTGCTTTGTTTCTGTGGAAAGTTTCCTCACAGTGAAGTACTGTGAAAGAAGCAGCTGCAGAATCAGGCCCTTTGTACACATGCACTTGTAGTAATCTTTAAAGAAATAGAATGGGACCAGCTATATGGCACTTGAGCTCAAAGAAAAATCCAACGTCTTCCATCTGCTCCCTGATCTTGCAGCTGCATTGAATTATGATGTGCTGTCACATTTATAGGGTGATTTCATCAACTGATTTATTTAATTAATTTAGATTTAACATTGTGCAAGGGGTATGTGATAAAGTGGTGTAACTCTTTCCTCAGCCACCACAGCAGCCAAGATTTATTTTGAATATCCTCTGCCTCACTGTGTCCTCCTTTGTGCTTTTCAAGCTGCAGCCAAGGGAGAGTTCAAAATAGCTGGTTGAACCTAAAGCTGCTTAACTAACAGTGCTCCATGGAGCAGAAATGGCAATTTGAATCTTGTGCTGTGATGTTAGAGTTAAAACATCCATATACTAATATCCATATATAAAACATCTCCACCAAAAAATATCACCCTGGTGGATCCCCAGTGACTCCTAAATGTGCACAATGATTTCATGTAGAAGAACAGAGGCACCTGGGGCCAGGTAGATCCTTGGGATCTTAAAAATTTCAGGATATGCTTGTTTAATACCCTTCTTGGATATAATCTTGAAATGGTTTAGCTTGCACTCTTTTACTTTGTTTCTGTAGAATAATGAAATCTATAGGTGCTAATAGATAAAATCAGTAGCATTATAAATCCACAGTTGTGATTTGGTGCCATACTGGTTGCAAAAATAAGGGACTCTTTCTTGGGATGGTTTCAATAATCCTAGTGCATTTATAGAATGCTCCTATATAATGCAGATATGGGGAAATCAGGGCACAGGTTTTGGCAACAGCTGTATGCAGACTCTGCAAGTCATGATCTCTGTGCTGAAAAACTTCGTAGCAAAACGGTGAGACAATAGAATAGAGGTATTCCTAATTAAATATACTCTGGTATGCATTTATATCTCTGTGTGTGTGCAGGAGAGTGACAAACAGGTGTTTAATTACTCTTCTTGGCTGGGTGGACAAGTCTGAGAAACCAGAGGAAGTCACAGTTTCAAATTTTTTTGTCTTAATATTTCTCCAGTGCTCACTTTGAATGAGGGTAAGGGCTATGCTGAGTAAAACCCAGAAAAATAGCAAGAGTGGTTTAACTGAGTCAATGCAAAATATCTACATTTCTAGCACTTATTTTGTAGTATTGATCATGCTGCAGTTATGAGCCATAAAAATTCAATTATTCTCATATATAAGAAAAAAAAATCAATTATTTTTGGTGGAAGAGAGAGTGAAAACAATCAAAAAGGGACTGGATATTTATTACAATGTGTACAGAGAAGTAGTCTGGGCATCTTTTTTGTACCCCTGCTTTATGAAGCCAGAGACTATGGAATTATCTTCTATGTTTCATTTTCATTTGTCTTGCTTTGTTTTTCATAGTCCTGAAAAATATTCAACCTTTTGCACTATATTTTGCTGGTTTATTTTCCTATAAATGAATATTTGCTAAGAACATAGATTATTTCTATGGAATGAAACCACAGAAATAAAATGGTTTTTCACTAGTAGCAAAACTGTAAAGTAAAAGCTCAGTTTAAATGCATGTGCTTCATCTGAAAAGCTTTGAAGTTCTGTTGGCTGTTGTAATTTCACACTATTGGATAAAATCAGTACAAAGAGAAAAGGATTATTACAGAAACTAGGCTTTGTTTCCACAATGCTAGAATTAGGATCGTGACCCTAGAACTTTAAGCAGCATTCAGCAAATAAAATTGAGGGACACCCCAATAGTTTCTTGTGTTCGTTCATCATAAAAGGAGTCATCATGTGGTAGTTTGAAAAAAAATGAGTCAAAACAGTGTAGGAACTATATCTTAATTTCAGAAATGATCAGAGTAATTGGCAGTTGAGAATGTCATTGAGGTAACGACTCAGACTTTTTGCAAGTTTATTAATCAAAAGGTGGAGATGAGAGGGAGAAAACAGCATAGCATGTTCAGTAGTACAGAATCACGAGCTACAAATAAATGACACAGAAGATCTATTTTTGTAATAATACCCATTTCTAATTATTTTTTACCCTGTGTCTACAGCTAAAAGTGGATGTTTGTGTCACAATCAAATCAGATTTGCTTTCTCTGTCAGTATAGTTTATCTGAGTTAATAAAATTCTACTTCCCCCTTCCCCCACCAAGAGTTTGTGTAATTCTCATGTTGCAACAGACCCACGTGTAAAATCAGAGTTGGTCCTCTGTCACTACTGCACAGATTAACTGCTGTTCTTATTGAGCAATTCACCTTTTGGTTCTCCAATCAATACAAACGGCTTGGCATGGATGCTGCTGCCTCCCTCCACTGCTCTTTCTTTTCTGTGATTTCTACAGTAGATATTGCTTGTCGTGGACCCATGTCCTGGTTCCTCTCACCGAGGGGATTATTTAGGCTGCCCTGGCTGAATACATGTAAAATTAAGGATTCTTCCTTGTAGAAGACATCCCTGCTAAGTGCTTTCAAATCTGAAGCAGGGTCATGTGAGTTGGTAGTTATGGGGAAATATAGTAGAAAATACAATGTTCAGCCAGAAATTTTATCTATTATTTTTGAATGAGGTGTTGATTTTTATGAACGTATCATGTTTGGCAGATTCCTCCAGGGCTGTGTTTAAAATTTTTGTCAGTTTTACTTTTTCCTTTTCTTCTTCCTGTTAATGTTCAGCTTGAAAACTATCACCACTTGCACCACTTCCAGACTGAGCTGTGGTTTGTCTAGGAAGTGAAAATGAAATGCTTCTCAATCAGAAGTCTGATCTCCATATGGTTTCTCTCAACATTAATAAGAAGCTAACAAAAAATCATCCCCTTTTGTCAAATGCAGAATGTTTGACTTTCATATCCACTTTTTAATTAGAGAAACATGTCTGAACCTGGGAGATCAAGCAGTTCACAGACAGCAAGTTAATCCATCACAAGTCTAACAAATCTGCATTTAAAAATAGTCTCAATGCTATCCCTTGGTCAGTAACAAGCATTATGTTGTTATTACTTTATTATTAATGTTCTTTTCCCAGTAGTAGTCATCTGAGATGTCTTCATCAAACTGGACATGATCTGGTAAATGATAGGAAATATAATATTGGCCCTGGCCAGCAGAAGAGAGCAGTAGCAAAGAAAAGTTTTATTTATCTTTGCTTACATGAGACAAAATAATGTTGAGACATTTTGTGAACAAATCAAAATGTTCTCTGTTAGACACATTTACAGATTTAAGTTATTTTTACCCTAAACCACTGGAGAAACTTATAGAGAAAAAAACTTGTTCAAAGATTTCTTTATTGAGTTCGTTCCTTGCTGTTTGATTGGAAAGAAATAATAAATTGCTTCCTTGTCAAAAAAGAATATTAGTCTGCTGGGATAGTCTTCTGCTATCCCAGCAGAAGACTAGATCATAGCTAAGAAAAGTTTCTAGAATCAGTTCAGTGAATATTAGTGAGAAAAATAATTAGTGAGAAGCAGAAAATATTTGAAATCACTGCTCATTGATGAGGGTTAGCATCTCATTAGGTAGCAGATTAAGACCTTGGTCACAATAATAACTTCCAAGATGAAGTAAATGATAGAATGTGTGCCTACTGTGCATCTTCTTGCCAGACTCCTCTGAAGAGAAGCTCAGATCACTATTTGAGCTCTCTAGTGTGCCTTTTCTAGCAGCACTTTTCTCTTTCCAGACACCATTTTTGAGCATCCTCACCACCCAGGTAGACTCCTTTTTCCACTCCTTGAATTTTCCTGTCTCTCATGCTCTTTATGGCTGTCTTCTGACTCCTCCTGCATTTTATGCCCTATATCCTTTTTCTTCAGTGTTTGCCTCTGCACTGTGTGATCACATTTTTGTTCTGCCTTCAAAAATCTCATCTCCTGTTGTCAGGCTTTTTAATTCCCTAGGTGGTTATGTATCAGTGGTGAAGGGGCCATCATCTTTCCTGAGAAAAGTACACCTTTCATGGTCTGTAGCCATGTGAAATGGTAAAATCCTTCTGTGTGCTTGCCTAGGCTGTAAGCATGCTGCACCTAAGCAAAAGGACTCCAGGCATCACATCAATAACAAGAAGAATGCAGTGAGTGTTTTGGTCATTTGAAACAGATGAACAGATTGTGAGCAAAAACACCCTCTAACCAAAATCAAGAGTAAATGCTGTGAAAATTGTGAGCTACAGAATGCTGGCAACTCTTAAATATTACAGTTTTGTGGATCTTTCTCCTTGTTTGTCAAAAAGACCATCACTGTCTCCAGATATTATTGTGATCTCTTGTCTCTTTTTACTCTTACTGGCTTTTCTTTGACTTTCATATTTGAACCTTTGGAAGAGTACATAATAAAATTCATCCCAAATTGCTAAGATTTGCTTGGTTTCACATGAAATGATACAAAACCTCTGCGTTCAGCATAATTTCAACCTGAAATTGTAAATCTGCTCACAGTCACTCAGCCTAGGATCACGGTGAAAATTTTAAAGGGCCCAAATGGAGGTTTCATAATTAACCTGTCAGCAGGTTTGGGTTTCATTACAAACAATTTGAATAGTTCTTTTACAAAAGCATGCATGAGCAACTGGCCAAAAGACCAATCACAACTGAGTTGTGCAATCACCAGAAGGAGGATATGAATTTTGTATACTGATAATGGAACAAAATGCTACTAATATTCACCACTGGTCTTCTTTTTTGGGCAGAACAAGTCATTTAGTGGTACTCAAGATTAGGATTTTGGCAACTAGACGAAAAACTTGCAGAAAGTTAACCAAAGTTAACAGCACAGATCCTACACTGTATAAAGGCCCATGAGAAGTTAATAAATGCACCATAAGCTATCAAACCATGAGCATCTGTCTGTGAACCTAAAGAAGACAGCAGGTTAATGTCATGTGTTGAGATCTGCCTCCTACAGAATTAGCAGAAGCCATAAAGGCTGGAGCTTCTCTGTCCAAGCATTCATGGCTTTTTGATCTGTATTGAGAGGAGCATTAAGCAAAGAATAATTCTAAAGACTTCTCTCTGTTAAGAGCTAGGCTGCCATTTTTTAAAATTAACTTTTTAAGAAAATGACAGGACTGTGAAGGCCAAAATAGCTGATATCGTTTAAAAATGGGGAGATTATTAAAGCCATGAATAGAATTTGAGAAATTGTCATGAAACTGCAGCATTCTTGCAGACATATTGTCCATGCTCAAGATATATGACAGGACTCTGGGCACCTATGTGTAATATATCTTAAATGACTTCCTAGAAAGGTCTTGCTAAAAATACTGCTGTCTGTCTTCATAATTGAATGGCTCTAATATGTGCCTTTTAAAATGCTTATGCCTAGAAATTGTACTAAGGCTACTATAGTTCTAGAAGTTCCTTACATGTGGAAAAAAATCAACTATTTTAATGTGATATTGATTATAACATGATAGATTAATTCACAGTGTCCTTCTGAATTTTTATTTCTTTAATGAATAAAGGGAATTTAAGATATTTCTTACATACTTTACATGAAGCACAAGGAAATATGTCTCTTGATTGAGAATTAACTATTCTTAAGACTTGATGAGTTTCTTTGAAATATCCATGTACTATTTTCCAGTCCTTTACACTAGGTATTTAAGTAAAATATTGGAAGAAGGCATGATGGTTTTAAAGGAGGAGGAAAAATCAATAGGCAGCTACTTAGAGTATTGCAGTATGCAGATAAGCAGCTTTGCTAAGTCTGAACTTTGCACAGCAACATCAATACAACTTGTAGAACAATGAACTTCAATACAAATGCTGTGGAGGGAGAGTGGGGAAATGCCTCTTATAAACAGAGCTGTAAATGGTGTTAATGCATGTTGACAAGAGCCTGCTTGAGTAATTTACTGTGTTCAAATACTTTGCAAACCAATTCTTAGCAATAACTGCTTCAGAAAAAAGGCATGGAACTGAGGTAGCCTATTTGTGTGAAATGCAGCCTTCTACCACTACATAACTGACATGTGTAGAAGGGCTTCATTTCCACAAGGTGTATTAAGAGAATTGGGATTTTTTTTTTTAATCATGTAGAATTTAAGTGTCTGTATTAAAAAAAAAAATTCACATGTTGTAAATATTTCAGTATAAAAGATTTGAAGTATTTTGTGAATCATAGCTTCTTAAGTGTATGCTACAAGGATTATATTGGCATGTGTCCTGGATAACTGCATTACACTTATGAGTGGTGAAGGCATGACTAAGTTATTGGTTACACTAAGGAAAGGATGTGGTCAGTGTAAGAGTTTTAAGTTCCTACTCCTTATGCCTCAAAAAGTAATTCATTGCATACCTGTAGGGGGATAGAACATAAGAAAATAAAGATAGTGTAGAAAGTAATCTCACCCCTAAGGAGTTGCAGCTGGGCCAATTAGCAAAGATCAGGAGCAGGCCTGACTTTAACAGGCCACAGCTGTAAGCAATGAGAAGAAGATGCTATAAAAGAGTGGGGTGGCTGGGTGAGAGGGGAGCTGGAGTCAGTGGCTGCTTTGTGAAGAAGAGAGAGTCAGTGCTTGGAGGAGATGCCCACAAGAAACACCAAGAAGGTATGGAACTTTTGTGATAAGGAGACAACAGTGTGGAACCCTGCAATAAGATGGCAACACATACCTGGCTATTCATTCAGCTTTCTAAAATGCAGTAGTGACAATGATCTAGCCTTGAGACTTTCCAAGCACTGAGTGAGGCTGAAGTAGTAATTACAGATGTAAAAGACAAATACTTCTGTCAAATTTCTAGGTTTTTTGGGAAGGCTGGCTTCTAGGAAGTTCTTGGGCAACCCTTTGGAGAACTACAAGTGATCATTTGTCTTCACACCTGTGTCTGGAAGGTATAATTAATGCTTTTCAGATTCCTGGTTTCTTATTTCTGAGGAGCATCTCATAGCTGTCTTACTGAGTTTTCCCTGTCTTTTAGAATGTACATAGAGGATTAATACAATCCTGGTGATGGCTGGTTTGAGTCGGTCAAACAAATTGTTAAAGTAATCACTGGTCTCTGAACTAGTAGCTAGAAATTGACTTCAGAAAGCTCTTAGAGTCCTCCTAGCTGCTGCCCCCTTCTCTGTAACTTGGAGTGCATGTCTGTTGTTGCGGGGAAATTGGGTGTGCAATTGTTTTTCCCTGCCTTTTTTTGTTACTCCTCAAGTCCACTGGCAAAATCAGATGACAAATCGACCTCTGGTTAATAATATGAAGAATTAATTTTCAATGAAGGAAATCCTGGATGTTCTGGTAATGTAAATATTTAGATTTAAAATGCATAGCTAGAAAATCTATGGGAAACTATTATAATTAGGGTTAAAAACCAAACACTATAAGTATGGGAAACAGTGGTCTCAAGAGTATGCACCTTGTTTTGATTCCTAGAGAAGTACAGCCCAGCAGAACTTTCTGACTGTTAACTAGATGAATTATAAGTGGAAAGAGTAAATATGTTCACTTCTATGAAAATGGAACTGGTAAATGTTTTTGCTATTTTCCTGTTTCTACACTTTATAACCATGAATATCACAGTAGTGGGAAAAAGTGGAATTGAATGTCATTTTAATTAAAAACATAATGAAAATTGATGCTTCATTGCAACATAAGTGATTTCAGCTACTCTCATTTAAATGTTCAGATCCGTTTTAATATCTCATTTTTAGATTATTGCAACTTTTTAAAGATTGCATGATTTCATACATTGATCTTGACCCAGAAAAAAACCCCAAAAATTTTAGCAAGCAGCCTTCAGTGTACAAAGGATAAAAAAAAAAGGCTATGGTGATGTAAGATGCCTGAGATCAGATCCAGGAGCACACCTTGGTATCTTTTTCAATCCTTGCAGGTCATTTATTGCATCATCACCTTGGAGGCACTAAAGATTACAGTTTTTCTGGCCCATTGTCTCCCAAATGTCACTCAAAAGTTCTTCTGTGTCCAGAGCACTTTTATTATGCAAGCCCCAATTCAAAATGCTGGAGGTTTTAGGTTAGTTTTTGTTTATTTGTCGGGGTGGTTTGTTGTTTCTGTTTAGTTTTGGTTTTTTTTAAATTTGCTGTTCAGAAAAATGTATCATAAGACCTTTCAGCTAAGATGATGGTATTAAAAATGGCCAGCTACAATTTCAGCTCTGTCTTTCCAATACTGAGATACCTCTGAGTCAAACACATTAATCCTACATGACAGGAAGAATCAAACTGTTCTTGTTTCCCTTCTGTCTTTCCTGGATACTTAAAAGTCTATCCAAACTTTAATGCACTGAAATCTTTACTGTTATATTTCTTTTATTGTAAGTGTTTTTAAAATAATGGACTTAGCAAGAGCTGAAAGAGCTGGTATGGTTGAGATATGCACTAAAACAGGCAAGATGCTTTCTGCAATGTTTGGTACCCTTTATATCACTTTCTTTTGGGGATCTGAATTACATAATTTAAGAGAATTTAAAAATATTTTAGTACTACTGCTTCTAGTAAAGTTGTATGAATATTTTTACTCATGGTGTCTCTGTTAACCTGAAAAATATCTAACTTCTCTTGCCTCAACATAGTTTTTTCAGCTAGCTGCCTATTAGTTTCGGTTTTGCCTCACTGGTCTTTGTTACTGGCACAAGTTAAAGCTGACTGTATAATTTTTCCCTAAGGGTGAAGCATTCAGCTCCAAGGAAAATTTCTAAGCCAGTGGGAAAGCCACACAACTCTATTTGCCCAACTGCAGCAATGCTGTGGTACATCTGCTCAAAAATCCATGCATTTTGCAGGTCTTTTCAATGACAATGAACCAAGATATTGCTACTGTGCACTTTGATTGTTTCCTGCACTTTTCTCTCCTGTAGTGGGAGGTGTAAATCTAAATGCGACTTTCAACATTCTCCCCTCTGTCTGATGGGGATTTTTTATTTGTCACATCTCTGCCCTCTGTGACTACAGTGATTTGTTTCTTTTCTGTCCTTCTGAGAGTAATGCTATGTGATGTTGATTTGAAGAACTGGCAGAGAGGCCAGTTGTCCATTTATCTCAGGGAGGACATTGGAACTAAATCATTACTCAGCTGCTGAAGTAAAGGAATTGTGCAGGAGCTGCTCAGCAGGGAGAACTGCAAGCTTGTTCCCAAAACAGTCTGTCTTACTGAAAAGTAACTGCTGTGTCAATGAGGCCCTGTGCATCATCCAAATAAGTGAAAAGACTGTTCTCTGATGTATGTTAAGTGCTTACTAACATGAACCACTCAGAAAATAGGGTGTATGTTTCCAAGGGAAATCAGGGATCATTTCTGATCATCATTTTTGTTTAATTCACAATCTCTGGACACATTTGGAAAAGCTCTACCTCATGGATGTCCTTTTGCAGTTTATGAAGCTGTGATGCCAAATGTAGTGTTTCTGCAGTGGGTCATAATTCAACATTCTGAGTACACAGCAGTGTGCTGTTGATGCTCAGCCCCAAGAGAGGGGGTGGGCAAAATATCTGAATCTGATTTCCAAGACTGACTTTAGCAAAGTAAAATGTAAATAAACTGTGAGCTTTTATATCTTTCACAACAAGGGTTGCTTTCCTCTTTATTCCTCTTCTCCTGTATGGAAATAGGGTTTTTTTCTGCATATTGCTGCATGCCATCCTTTAATGTTTCCACTTCTAAAGACTTTTTCTTCCAGATTTTTCATCTATTAGGTTTGCATATGCAGTATTATTTAATCCCAAGAAAGAGAAAAGTGTTTGATTTTCATAGTTTTAAGATCTGAATGTTGTCATTTTGGGGCATCTACTTACCTTTTGAGTAGGAAATGAAGTTTCCAAAGTTTACATGTTCAGTTCTTCTTTCCAAACCTACTGGGTACATCTATCTCAGATGTAGTTATATTTTGAAAAACTACTTCTTCATATGGAGGAGAATAAACAGCAAATAGCCAATGATTTATTTTGCCTCTTGAGCTTCAGTATTTGAAGATATTTGTTACCTGGGAACAATGGCTCAGGTAGTGTAACTGGAATTATTAATGAGTAATGGATGATTTTAAGCTTCTTTTATTCTGTATTAGTAAGAAAAAAAATGACCAATGAGACCTTTAACAAAGCCTAAGTTTAATTGCCTGAACTTCGTGAGGAGCAGTCATTCACAATTAACATATGACAAATATTGAAATTGGGGGTTCCAATGTCAGAAGATTAAAAATTATGCTTCATAATATAGCATAATATCTCCTCAGCAATTTGGAAAATGGATGTGTAAATATGCTAAACATATTTAAAAGATGTGATGCCAAAGGGTTATGATGAAATGCAAAGCCAATGCACAGGCTTGGTTCACCAGCATTGGCTTTTGTGTGCATCAGCAAGCTGAGTCAGAATTTGGAGATATTTAACTTTATGCTTATTGTCTTGAGGTTTTGAGGGTTGGTTTTGGGAAAAGAGCGACAATATTCTTTTTAAATGTGGTCCCAGTACTTAAATTTTGTAGGACATAGGACAAGTAATTTTAATTTTACCATCCACATTGTTCTCAGTAGTGTTTTCCATACTGCATTTGCTAAGCAAATTCTACCTTTGATAAATGTAAGCGGTGAGGGATGGAAAAATACTCAGAATTTGAAACTTGTTCTGCAATGATTTCTCACCTAATCATCATTATGTTTTTTGAGAACTGTCCCTGAAATAGAACTCTCTATAGAGGCAGTCACTTATATGTGTTACTAACTCATGTTACTTGATTTTTGTGATTTTTCCCAAGATAAGAAATTGGGGAGGAACATTGCTGCTTAAATTTTATTCAAACTAATCAATCAGAACAGAAAATGAAGACATTATTAACATTCAAACTGCATTTTCACATCCCAGAGACATGTTTTTTATTAGTATGATTAACTGTGTCAGCAGTCAGACTAGACATAGACTCATTGCCAATTAATAGAAAAATTCCTTTCTTTGATTTACTAGGAGAAATTGAAGGGACAGAATGGTTTTATTTTAGTTCATGCATTTCCTTTCCCCAGGCTTCACCTGATTGAGGTATTTGCTCTCTGTGGGTCAGTGTATTTTAAAGTTATTAATTACTTCACTTCAATCTATGATAATTAATTAAAGCTTTAAACAAAAATAATTGGTTATGTTTGGTGAAAACGTTGTCAGTCAGATGGGATTTTAGCACCACAATAGAGCCGATGTATTTGTTTTGTTTATAGCGATACTGAATGACCTTGAAGTGTTCATCTGGCCAATGTGGACTCTTTAAGATAAGAACCCAATTTCTTTTCTTCTCTTTACCTGGGTTAGGATTAACAGTCTGCATTATCAAAAGGATATTAGTACATGACAAGCCTACAGATATTTCTTCCTTTACTTTGCTTGCTGTCACTTAGAGCCAGCATGAAGGCACTGTCAGCAGAACTCATGTATCTGACTGCAGCTCTGGCTGAACAGAGAAGATGGTTGCTTTAATATTTACCCTCCAAGATCTGTTATTGCATTTCTTAGTTTCGTTGTGTGACTGACCAAACAATGCTGTTGTTCTGTTGCTCTGAGAGGTAGAATTCTGAAATGAAAAAGTTATTAGATTGAAACAGACATTTCTCTGCATCTTTAGAACAGAGAGCAACCAGATTAAGAGTTAGGTATTAAGCTCTTCCAACCCTCTCTCCTTTGCTGGAATGATTAAAGTCCAGAGGACTTTGTAGCTGGTATCATTTAAAACCAGCTGGGCAAGTAAAGCGTTTTCAACATGCCACAAAATATTCTGCCCTTTTCTAGACATCAGTGATAGCTACTCTGCTATTTCTATGCTTTTCAGTTGCCAGCCAGGACTAGGAACACATGTTCTTTCTGTAATAAAAATAGAAACATTTCAGTAAATAACTCTATTATAAACTACATTTTTATCCCAAATTCCACATTTAGGCAACATACCATGATGTCCTAGTTTTCATCCAGCTGTTTCTCTAAGGTTAATTCTCTGTGAACAGAACTTACTTTTGATATCCTAGAGAGACTTGTATGCCTTTTGAATAACACAGATGCTCTGTTTTCTTTGGAATAACTACCATGGTCTTGTGAGGTGCTTCCTCCCATCTTCCTCCCTTCTGTAGTACAAATGCACTCCTTTAAAGGCAGCATATGAGCCAAAGTTTTCTCCTGCTTATATAAAACCAAATGTTAAAAATGAATTTTAAAAAGGTCATTGTTTGGGCTATGAGTGCCAATCTGATATAGATGTTACTCAAAACTGAACACAGGCAAATGCCCTTTTGGCCAAGATCAAATTTAGTTCTGGTTTAATATCTGATTTATCTTACATTTAGCATTTTCTAAGTTAAAGCTTTAAAAACATGGTATGTAATTTTCAGTAATTTTTTTTGTGCTGTGTACTCTTGAAGTTCTGGGCACCAGCTTTTGAGATGTATTCATGTGTATGTATTCACTGTAAGTTGAAAACTCTTACAACACCAAACAACCCCAACACTCACTAGTCTGTAAACAGTTGCAAGGTATCACAGCTTGCTATCCTGCTGATCCTGAAAGACAAACCTTCTCCTTATACCCTGATATTTTCTATGTGTGTATGATCTTCACACTCTGAGCACTCTGGAGGTTCAGATTGTCAATATGTACCTTGCTGTTGGAAAATGCTGTCTCTGGGCTCCCGGGACTGTTAATGCTCAGGAAGCAGGCAGAGCTGAAGCACTCACAGGCACAGAGGAAATACAAGGCAAGGAGCTGAAAGAGGAAATGGAGAGACAGAAAATGCATGAAAATATTACCCTCCAAGTCATAGATTTGTGTCATGTAGAGCCTTTTCTGCACAGATTTGGCAGGCCCTTTAGTGGAACCTATAGCTCTCTGGCAAGAGGAGAGGCATAGTATCAATTTGTCTGAGTCAAAGGGCCAGTTTAGTGAAGCATGAATTTGCAGTGTACCTGAAAGCGTAGGCATGGATATACAAGCAGGATTTCTTGTTTATATTCCCATTGTGTAAGAGAGATTTTCATAGAGATTTTATTGCATTCAGAAGAGATTCCTAACACAGGAAAGTCTTGCACAAGGTGTGCAAGTCCATGGCTTCATTGTATACCTGGCTGAGTTACTGAATATTAAATCTTGTGTGTACATGGAAGCACTGAGAAAAGATGCACAGAGACACGTAAACCTTGGTATGTTTTTTTTGTATTTGCAAATTTTATTTTGGTGTTGAGAATATAGTCTGCTTTATTTTTTCAGAAAATATAGGAAGTTGGAAAATGATAGAAGCACCATATACTAAGGAAAAGCAGACAGTATGCAGCCAGTCCAGAAAAATTAAACTCCTGATTGTGAGAACTTCTAAAAATTGTGAGATATTTGTAGTGGTTCAGCCTGTGCAAAACAGATCAATAAATTGAAAAGATATGGCTCAGCAAAAGCTTGATCAGTTCAGGTTTGAAATTATCTTTGACTCAGTAATTACATCACTCTGGATCCTTTCTACCTGTCACATCCTCTGACAATTACTTTATATCCCTTAGTGTCACAACATCGTATCTTAAATTATTTGATAATGACTTTGCTAGGGTCATATCTTGCATTTTATAACCTGTTTCCTATTTTGCTTCTCTAGGGCGGGCCTTATGATACTGTGTAATGTTAATAAATTCCCTTCAATTTTAGAATCTCTACCTGTTTGATTCATAACAGTGGCATTTGGGTGTTTATGAATGTCATGACCCAAGTGACATGTAACAGGGAAACATACTGAGGCTGTAAAAAATTTAGTTTCATTAAATATCTTCAATATCACTGGGACTTTTTATTATTTGATGCAAGACCTTCAGATGGTTTCATTTAAAATTTACATAGGTAAATTTTCTTAGTCATATTCATTTTCCCCATGTCTTTGCAGTCAGTGCTTTACTTTTCCATGACTCTCAAACCAGGGAAGCAGTGATCAGCTTGTGAAGAATAATATCCTCAGCATATCTGAGAGAGTCACAGGCAGAGGGCTACAGTTATTTTAAGCCCATACTTTTTCCCTAGAAGTAGTGTAGCTGCTGTGAGGAAGTTGATTATTATGGGAAGTGGATGCCAGTGGACAGCCATGTGGGTAAAGGTGTTAGCAGAGCAGCATGGCCAGGTATTTTCTCCATTCCCAGGGCGGAGGAGCAGCACTGCTGCTGGCCAAAGGCTCAGATGAACCCTCTGGTGTTAGCCATATTCTGGTTGCTGGCTTTACAAATCCCACTGCGTTGACAGAGTGGTCAGTCCTCTGAAGGTGCTGACATATGATAGTGGATGCTGACATTACCAGGGCTCCCCTAACAGAAGGCAATATGTGGGTGTGAAGTGGGCTTAGAGAACATAAGCTCTGTACAAACACCGTGCTCTTTCTGCAGGTTAATCAGGTCTTTAATAAAAGACCATGAAAATGTCAGCAGTCTGAACAAATAAACCAGAATTGTAACTGAGTGTTCATTCAAACAAAGAAATAGAAACCCTTTTTTTATTAATGTTCTTCACACAGGGAGAAAATGGGTGAGAATTCTTCTTAGAAAATATATATTTTAGAAATATTAGCTATAAATTTTGTAACAAAACTGAATATACATTACACATTAATCTTAAAGAGATGATCACACTTTAGGCCTGCAGTACTCATTTTTAATGAAAAATTTTTCTTGGTAAACAGATTAAATAAATAGAAGAATTAACTAATTAAGCAACCCTCAGAATAGGATCAATTGAGAGATGATAATGACAGGCGAGAAAATATTATAATTTTTTGTATAAAGTGAAAGGCCAATCATTTATACTTCTGGTCAGAAATATAAAATGCTCTTTAGCCAACCTTTTCTTGCAGGTAGTGGTGAAATACAGTTATCCAAAATAAATTTCTCTGAATACTGGATGATGAGACTGAATGGTGAGTGGTCTTAAAATATCCTACTATTGTATCCTGAATTCTCTATTAGATATAACTAATTATCTTTCCAGTTAGTATAATTCCCATGATACTGAGGGGCTGGGGGAGGTTTATGTGAGTTGGTTTTTTGTGAAGGTTATTTTTTAAATCCTATGAAAACCAGCTGACAAGCCAGTTTGTTTTCTTGCTCTTCTTATAACACTTCTCTCACTATTTTTTAAATACTGTAGTAAATTTTCTTTGGGCTTGCTTACCTGTAAAATAAGGTTACTATACTGACATATCTCCTAATTACTGGAAAGTAGATTGAAAGACAGGAAAGCTATACACTTTGTACACTGCAGATACGTGGAAATACAGTTGGTAAAGTAAGATGGATTAAATTGCACTGAGGAAAATTTACATTTAGTATAAGGAAAAAGTCCACTCTTTAATATGGAGGAGATGAAGCACTGGAACAGAAAGCCTAGCCAGACCTTGTAATTTTTATTTTTTTCAAGAACTGTTAAGACAAATATTAGGAATGACAGTCATGTCTGATCTTTCTCTGGAACTGGGGATCGACTGTGTAACCTTTGTAGAAGAATGAGTGTGGAAGGAATCATGCATCACCTATCTAAAAAGACTGATGAGAAAGTCAGTATGCACTTCATCTTTTTCACTGTGTGAAATGGTTTCTGCCTTGTTTTTTTCCTTTCTTTTCATTGTTTCCAGATGAAATGGAACAGGGTTTCCTAGATGCTATAGTTCTGTGGATGTTGTCAAAGTTGATCATACCTGCAGAACCATGACCGTATCTTCTGGATCCTCCCTGTGTTCTCAGATTTGCCTCTATTTGAATTGTCCAGCTGGAGATAAGGTTAAAAAGAAGATTTATACTTAGTAATGCAAGGTTAAGTCTAACTGACATCTTGTTTTGGCAAGGCTTCTCCTCTTTTCTATGCTGAGCTCTAAGCTCTGGTTTTTCTGGTGTTTTTTGACACAGGTGTGGTGTAGTGCCATCGTGTGGATTCAGGATGGGTGGAGGCAGAAAATTGGCTTGAAAGACAAAAGCAGGTGAGGGGTGAGTGTGCAGGTAGTTTCAATTACCACAACCAAAGAAATGGCAGTGTTATTCTAGATTATCAGGTTCTGAATAGCCAGTCCTCCAAAATTTCTTGAATAGTGAGCATCATTCAATTTAGTAAACTGTAGAAGTAATAACAATATATAATTGTAATCCAGAATTTGTCACAAGCAAAACTATAGATTAAGAAGAATTCTTTGTAAGTGCTCTTCTCCTTTCCTAAATGCCTTCTTTTATTGCATATCTATCATGCTTATTGCAAGATCAGTGTAGGTTGGCATACTTGCAAAAAAGTTGTGTCCTTTGCATGATAGACTCCTAACTAAGCTCAGTAGCTTTAATAGTATGGAATATGCCAGGACAGTGGAGTCCAGATTGGGACAGAAAAATGAGATACACTGAACAGTTGTAATGGAGACTATCAGCTGCTTTTTACATGGAAGCAACTAAGTCTGGAATGGGGCTTTGCAAGTAGTCCCCTAAACTGGACCATATTTTGCAGAATCTGTTAAAGAAAAAGACATAGAAGAGATCACCAAGTGGTATGTGCATTAACATATAATGTGATACATTGTGTTGTAATTGCCCACGGAAGATAATTGCTTTATTTTTTGCCATGTAGAAAATAGCAATGCATATTTTGAAACTTTGTAATGAGTTGAAATAACAGTCTGGAATTCATGCAACAGCATCTTAAACCCTTTAATGCCTACATGCTTAGATGAGTAAACTGCTGTTGGGTAGCTGATTGAGCTTGCTGAGTTTGGACCAAAGCATAAGAAAGTTTTCATCATCATTAGCCTTTGCAGAAAGGTGTTTGAGTGTCTAACAGAGTTCCTGTTGGGTACTGTCGCTGTCATTGAACATATTATCCAGACATTAATGTTGATAGCTTTGCCAGTGTGTTTATGAGAAAAGCCAAAATCTGAAGAGGCACAGACTAAACTAAGTCCTTCCTTCCTTCCTTGTTATGGCCTTGACACTGTATGTGAATAGGAAACCTATTATTACCTCTGCAGTGCCTGTCTTATGGATTAATAGCAGAATTTAGCCTCCCTGCATGTTAACATGCACTGCTCTCTCAGCAGCAATAAATTCACACAAGCGTACCAGCAGTTCACCAAAAACATTGAGTCCTGTGCTCTTTTGTTTCACCTCAGGTGCACTATGCCTGAGATTTCATATGAGTGAGTCTGCTTGATGACTACTACAAGATGACTACCACATTACTGCTTTAATTACTTATAATGAAGGATCACGGGATGGTGATGTCATCATTTTAAGGCTGGCTATGTCTAAGTGCACTGCCAGGAAGAGGAAAGTTGAATGATGATTTATGTACCTTGGACAAAATTCAGGGAAAAACCACTTCAAAAATGTTAATTATTTGAGGTCATTTTCTATTATATAGGATCTGTTCTTTAGAATTTCTTCCAGGTTAATAGTGTTGAGCCTGGGCTGGTTTCACAAGAAAAAGCATCAACTGTGTGGGGGGAGGGAAGAGAAAGAGACAAAGGGTGTGATTTATTGATGTGCACTTTGCTATTTGTGACTAACAAAGAGATGGTTCACAAATGTCTCGGACTCAAAGCTGTGATCTGTCAGAACTGCTGAGCTGGGGAAATACTACCACTAAGTAAAAATAGATTGGTCAGCAGTTGCAGACTTATCTGTAAGCAGGTCATCCCATACTATCTGCATGTGCAGCAGGCAGACCATTTTGCTGGGTTAGGAGTAAGGTAACTTTGTTGCTGTGTTGTGCTTATCAATTAATGGTTTTAATTAGTTACATCATTGACTAATAAAAACTCTCCCTGATTAATTGATTTTTTTTCCTGATCTGGCCTACACTTGCTTTATTACAAGGTGATTTTTTATTTGAAGTAAATACTTTATTATCAAAGTGCAGAAGGTTTTTGTCACTTCTGAGGGAGTGGAGGAGTAAAAGTGTGCAGAGGCGAAGGAATACTGACATCTGTCTGGAAAAAAGATATTAAAGGTACTACTGATCAGTGCTAGTCTGATAAAAAATATTTGAAGGCTCTTTGAAATAGTTGTGAGGGTCCCCATGTTTTTTTGAAGTCTACTGCCACTTGCAGAAAAGCAACCTTTTTCAATGATGAAAGGGATTTGGTTTAATATTATGAATATTTTAACACTTCTCATATGCTTTATGATAATGTTGATTGCATAATTTGTAAATACTTTTATATTTACTAAACAATAAATCTAATGCTTATTTCATTTTCTTAACACTTTAACTCCAATACAGATTTTTATATATAGGTGTGTGTGTATATATATAAACATCATAGAATCAGACACTATTCTTAATTGGAAGGAACCCACTCTTAGCCCTACATGGGACCATCCCTAAGAGTCACACCATGTTCCTGAGAGCATCAACCAAATGCTACTTGAACTCTTGAAAAAGCAAACTGTTATCATGGGTAGTTATGTGCATATAAATTTGTTCATCATAAGCCTGAGGCAAGCTTTGCTGTGCTTAGCAGATCCCATCACAGTAAACAAGCAGTGGCATTGACTTGGCTCATGAGATCCTAATCCATACATGTATGTCATTATAGCTATAGTTATAGTATCTTTGGAGTGGTAAATACACTCTATGTGTCACAGCAATGAGCTTGTAGAATGTCTGGAAACACTGGAAGAGCATCTTGACTAAGTTGACCAAGACTTGCAGGGAAAATGGACTGAGTTGTATAGTACATGCTGGGTTGTAGGACTTTGGAATGCTAGGCTGGAAAGTCTGAGCCTTGAATAAGAGTCTAAGCAAAGGAATTTCTCCTGGCATATGGACCAGGATCTAGATTTGTTTTTCTTCATCTCAGTGGCTTTATATTGTTCTAGCATTGAATAACTTTATGTTCCAGTGTCTATCATTGACCATGTTGGCCATTTCCCTTGATTGAGAAAATGTTCCTGCTTGCTTCTCTTGAGAAAAAAAAATGATTAGACTAGTGACCCAGAGCACCAACACAGTAATGTGACTGCAGTTCTCCAGTGACTATTGTGGGTACATCTGCAGGCCTAGAAGTCTGACTAACACCTGCAGGATCAGAGTGAATTACACATTTATGGTTTTCAGAGAATAGAGATTTAATGAGAAAACATCAAACTGACTTAAGATGTAGCAGCCTGGTAACTGATGGTGAACCAGGTCATGCAGTGGGTGTTTAGTGGTGACTGTACATTGCAGGGCATGAGGAATGTACACAGCTAAGTACATTGCAGGGAATGAGGAATGTACACAGCTAAGCTTACCTGGGGCTCCCTGCCAACTTCCAGCAGACAGGTAAAACTTTGCTTTGTCTCCTCCTGCCTGTTAAATATGTGGTCCTGGTGTGTATGTACTGACTCTGAACTCTGCTCCCAGCTAGTGACTCTGGACAGCTTGCTTTGTATCACAGACCACCTTGGGGTCTCTAATTGCAAATGTGCTTTTCAATTACTCCCTTTTGAGATTAATAATGATGATGATAATGGAGAGCATGTGGTTAAGGTTCATGCAACACTAAGAGAAACAGACATGAGTTATTTCCATGAACAACTCTGTATTTCTATTACAGAAATATAAATCACAAGCTTATTTTGCACTGGAGCAACAAAAGCAAACTATGTTCTTGTAATACTTGCCGTGAACTTTTTTCCTGGCATCTAGCTAAAAAGTAGTTGAAGTGCTTTTGCTGCAGTAACTCTGCAAATAAGAAATACTCCATGCCTGCTAAGATATCATAGCTCTGCTTTTTGGTACATGATGGTTTAAATGCCTATTGTTAGCCAAAGGCTCTTGAGCCAGTAGCTAATGAATTGCTTTCTGCAAAGGGAGAGCATTACAGTAATTCTAATACGTGTGCAATATTTCCAGCTTGGAGTCTTTGCTAAGCTTTAGATCACCCTTATGCAAAAGCAGTGAAGCAGGTGATGTGTGAAAGGGAAAACTGTCACTGCCAGACCCTGTGCTTCAGAGCATGTCCACTCACACACTGGAGACACTGAGCAGCTGCCTCAGCCAGGCTCTGAGTTAAACTGGCTGGTGACAAAATCACTGGGTTTATTCACTGGAGCCCAGTGGAGCTGATGAAACCCTCACCTACTAGCTGTGGAGTCAGCACTTTTACACTATGCAAGAGGGGAAAAACGTTGAACTGGAGGCACATTCTATTTGGGGAAAAAAATTTACTCTGTTGCCTTTGCCTTTAAACTCAGTCAAGAGTCCTGTCCCAAATGTTGCAAGCTCTGACACCTGGGACTGGCTTTAGATGCTGACTAAGGAGATTGCAGGCTGAACCATATGTGAGCTGCTTGCTGATTTGTACTGGGTCATGGATGGCAGCAAAGCAACTTTCCCAAGTTCATTGCCCAGCTTGTAGCAATAAGGTCACTCCTGTGGGCTCTATCAACAGCAGCTCTGGGCCACTCTGCTCTGTGACTTGTGGCCAGTCTGTAGCAATCAGTACCAAAGGCTAGAAATAATGTGGGCCTGGGACCCTAATTTCCTCAGGAAGCAGATCCTGGTGAGCCCTATGCAAGTAAGATATCTTAAGTCGATCCTGACATTTCACTCAACATTTGTGCTGGAAAGGTGGCTGTTGGACAGGGCACTGACAAGGACTGAGCTTGTCCTGCCCTGAGGGTGTCCTCCTGAGGAGCATTCACTGCTCCCATGCAGTGATGCATGTCCTTAGTCCAGGTCCCTTCTCTGTGCCTTTATGCAAGCTCTTGTGCTTTTATGTCTGTATTACACAGTCTGCAGGGAAGCACTTGAACACTTGGTTGCAAAAGGCTCACACGCAGACAGAGAAATTACACAGAGAAGTACAACAAGATGTAGACAAGAAGAATGTGAACCTCAGAGTTCAGGGAGGAAGTTGGAAGTACAAACAAAAAAAAGTTCAGAGGACAAATCTTTAGTGTGATCTCATAGTGGAGTTGTTTTGAATTCCAACTCATGTAGGATTGTGTAGTGACATTAAGTCACCCTGCTTAAGTTCTGAGTCATCTTTATGAAGTCACTGCAGGTTTCTTATGGCAATAATCAATAAAAACTTCTTTACAGTCTTATTTCAAACATTTTCTGGAGGGAAAAGTATTTTCAGGAGCTCTCTCTCATGGGTAATGACAGGAAGTTTGAAGAGGGATAGGTGTATTGCTGACACAGGTACAATGGCGTTTCAGGATGTATTTAAAAAGACTGGATTAGATTCACAATGAGTGCACAGAGCAAATTAACTTTGTCTGAAAACATCCAACAAAAATAGTTTGATTAATATTGTAGAGCAAGATCCTACGCTAACAGCCACAAATTTGGGATCTGTGGGACACTTAGGTAAGGTTAAATCTTTGACATCCAAAATGGAAGATGTTGAAGGCAGTAGGTGCTTTAAGATTACTTCTGGGTTGTGATTTGAGGTTTTTTGTTTAATAGCTTAGAAGAAGCTATTACTCTTAACTTCACGCTCTGATAATGTGGTTCCAGTTGGTTTGTGCTAGAGCCTCCTGTCATTCTCTGTCTATTTAAACTTCAAGCTCCCAGTGACTTGGAAATGAGTTCTGACAGAGCAGGCATTCTTGTTTCCAGTCTTCTACAGAACAAGATGTCAGCAGGTGACAACCAGTGTTTCCTTAATATGGTTAACAAGGTTCAAAGGACTTAATCCCTGGCCCTTTCTTGTGAATGTCTTACTATTCTGACACTGTTGCCCACTAGCACCTTAGGCAGTGGGTATTGAGGACTGTCAGCTTAATGTCTGACATTGTACTTCAATGTAGACTGCTTAATTTCATGTCCTCTAATCTGTGGATTCTTGTTAAGAATTATTGTGTTAGGCATGCAAAATGAAGTGCAACACTCGCTTAGCTCCTTGGAAGACTCTGTTGAGCCAGTCTCAAGTACTTTTAACCTGTGCTTTTCTCTTGTTTCCTGGCCAGTGGCATAGAAAGCTATGCATGCTTTGTTTCACACAGGCAATTTTTTGTTTAATTTGATTTGATATTAAGCATCTTTTCCATGTAGATATACAGCAGCCTCTGAAAAAAGAGCACACAACACCTCTACAATAGATCCCAACAGAGCTGGGATTGTGGTCAGTAAAGATAAATTCCCTACAAAATAATGTGTAAGTAGTTACTATTACATAAGGGGGGCAAACTGTATTATACATTATCCCTTATCACTTTAGGCTGTTTCTGTGATACTCCCACAAGTTGTGCGGGCACCTTCAGGAGACCCAGCCTGCCAGTGTGGCTGGGGACTGCACTGGCTGCACGTGGCAACACCTTGTATGTCCACACCCCTACAACTCTACTCTAGGACCTTACTTCTTACTGATTGTTAGTTAGAGGCATTGCTGCTCTTTAATGTACCAAACATCCCTTTCATTCAGAGATGCCTTATGCAAAGCATTTGCTGCGGAATCAGTAAAAAAAACTTAAGACAAAACCACCTTCCCCACGGGAGCACTTCCTCAGTACATGTTGATGAAATATGTCAAGACTCTCTAAATTGACTTCCTAGGTTCACTGAACGGTTTCTCTTTCAATCACAATCTTTTGTCCTGTCTGTGCTTTAGTTTTATATATTTTGTTACTCCTTCAATGGTTGATTTATTGGTGGAGAGACCAGCTGTGCCTGGTTTACATGAGCTGTGATATAGGAGGCCTGAAAAGGTCTGGTTTAACTTAGAAATATTGGAGCTGTAAAATTGGTGATTGGAGGTTGATAGAGCACTGATGTACCTGAGTTCTGTTTACCTGCCTCAGTCAAACCAGTTTGTCCCAGGTGTTGACTGACCAGTGTAGAAAGTGTAATGGTAAAAAGGCTATTTCAAGTTGCATCTCATGAATTTTGTTTATCAGAATCTAAGGGATAAAGACAAATATTTCCAAGTTTTCTCTTCCAATTATTGAGTGGTAAGCCTGCTCCACAACTATTGTCCTGCATCAAACACCACTTTGTGTGGCCTTGCTTGTACTCATTGAGCTCTTAGTTTTGGTTAAATGCTGCTGTGTATGTGCTAACAAAACTGAAACAGCTGTGTTGAATTGCTCTGCGTTACCGTGGTTAGAAACAATAACTGTTTCCATCATATATGGAGAAACTCCAGAGAAACTCCAAGAAAGACAAATATCTCTGAACTAAAATACAGGATGCTCCATAGCCCAAACAAACAGAAATAGACTCTGAGTAGCTGAACTGCCCATGATGACTTAAAAAAGAAACTGCCTAGCTGTTGATAATAGGAGACACACATGACTGCCAGTTCATCTCACAATACGCATAAATTAAAAATATGCTGGTAACCTACTTTTGCTTAGCTGCTTTAGGTACTTAAAGTTTCTCTTGTCTTTCTCCCCTGGGCTCTGATTCCTGCTCTTTAAGTTCATGGAAGTCAAGGCACAAAGGAATAGTAGAATGAGCTTCTAAGGGTTTATATTATTTCTATGTATGTCTGTAAAGGTAAGCATAATTTCACCAAAACAGAAATCTATCATTCCTTCTATATGAAAATGAGAAAATTAAATATGAAATTGTCCTCGGTGATTTGATTGCAGCACTAAACCAAAAAAACCCTCGTTACTTTTTTAACCTTTTAAACACATATTTTACACTGGATTACTGTTTCTGTGTACTGTTATCTCGTACTGTTGCTGTTTTTGCTAGGGAAAGTGCAAGTCAGAGCCTTGTGCCATGTAATGGGTAACTGGGCAGAGACCCTGTCTCTTCTCAAATAAACCTTATGTTAGATTTTGCACTTTCATATAGGTAAGTGTATCTTGTAGAAAAGAAATGGTGTCAGTATATACTATGGAAAGCTGTCATGACCTGGCATTTTGAACAGGGACCTTAGGGAAGAGAGGTTTGTTCCCATTTCCTTGAAAAATCAATCCACATCTGCCTGTGCATTAAGCCTCTAACTAAAAGAACTTGCACCCTCAGCACTTTCTGAAGACTTTCTGCCAAATCTCCAGAGTGGTCCGTTTGACCAACGTGTTCTCCCCTGTACAGAGCCTTAGGGCCATGCAGGATGTTAGAGGGTCAGGGACCTGGTGCTACAGGGTGAATCCCTACTGGGCTGGCCAAGACTTAGCACCTGTCATTTTGCTTTTTAATTGCAAATGCCATGATGATTTTGAGAAATTTCTAGTCCTTTTAAAGTTCAAATAATGATCAAATTCCAAAGTTAAAGAACAGATATGAGTTATGGCATTTTTTTTGCTGTGTGTCATTCTTGTTTTGGGGCTTGTGTTCTCTTTTTTGCTTTTTTAGGAAAACCAGGTTGTACTAATGTGCTTGGCATCTTGATCATAGTTACCTATTGTAATGAGTACAAAAGATTCTTTTCCTTTTAAGTAGTTGTTTCCAGCCATTAAAAATCTTGTTGTAACTTATGCAGCACTCAGTGTGACTCCATGTGGTATAGTTCTGAAATTTTAATTTGAAAAAGTTTTAGGAAATTACATACTGAAAAAGCCTACATTAAAGAACAGTATCAAAGTATTAGGCACTCAAAACATAAATAAGGTTTACCTTTTCAATCCGAATTCACCCCCTTTGTTCAGAGTGTTTGTACATGTAATTATATATTCTTGCATTTACTGGACTCTGGGCTTACTCAATGCACAGGAAAAACAAGAATTCTTCATGAGTCTCAGGTATGCTATTTTAAGGTTATGTCTTTGGGTTGAATCCTAGGAATTTACAAGTTCCAGCACTAGTTCTGACACATTTGTAGCTGCTCCTGAATGAGACTTGTAAGGCATATCAGTGAGCAAATAAAAAATGCATGGGGCAATCTCAGTCTGAACATTTCTTCACAGGCAAGCTCTTGATTTCATTTTTAATGTAATGCTCTTTAAATGTAGAGACCATGTGCATGTGTAATAGAAAAACACATCCTGTGAGATCAATGGAACACAGGGGCAAACGTGCCTCTATAAACCATGGTGCAAATGAAGATGTGTGACCTGACTACCTGAGTGCTCTCTTTATGGCCATGATACCATATATTTAAAGTTACAGTACAGTGGGAATCCAGATCTCTGGAATTACCCTAGGATCATATTTCCTAGTTTCTAGTGATTACGATTTAGTAACATATGGTGCTGAAAGTAAATCAGATTATGTAGATCATTTAACCCAATACAGGTTAACTTCGAGGTGAAGTCCCTTGTAAGTCCTGATTCTGATATTTTTATACTAATTCCTATAATGACAAAATTAATTGTTATTCCATTGATTGTGATCTTCTCTTCATTAACTTTGGTGTGCCTTCATGCTTGTAACTGAATAATGGTCATATTTTGTCGGTTCTTCCCTGACAGAAAAAACTTGATGATTTTGGAGACTGAAAACTCTCAGGTCACCATTTCCCCTGATGGCATTGGGGCTAACCCACCAGTAATATGAGTTATAGTGCCTCTATTCTGAACCTATGAAAGTTGTAAAGAAGTGAGGCCCTCTCGTTGTCACTATGGCATGTACTGAACCTTGCTGTGGGTGACAGGAAGAGTAGCACTGCTGGGAAGTCTCTCTTGACTTCCTCATGCAAATCTGGCTGTGCCTCTTCTAAGGAGCACTGAGACAAAGTTGTACCTGAGAAGATTTTGGAGCTTAGTTGTTGAACTTCATGCATAGGAGATTTGATACTGCTCAAGAAAGACATACTTTCTTCAGTCCAATTTAACTGCTTTTCATACTGAAACCCAAATATTTATCTATTTTGAGTTAGTTTCTCTACCTAATTAGTTATTCCTAAAATTATGATATTTGAAATGTCTTTTCTACATTTGCAAACTACATTTACTTTTCAGGTTTGAAACTTCTAGGGTATAGTGTGGTTATGTTTTCAAGTTCTCTGCAGCCAAGAGTAATAAGGAATGAGAAAATTAAGTGTAAGCTCAGCTTCACAAATATTTACTGGTCATTTAGGATGTCTCACAGCTTTATCTGGCTGTTACTATTTTTAATTAAGTTGGTAATGGAGTGTTTTTTAAGGTCACCTGAAAATTTCAGAAATAGTTGTAGTGGGTAAATCTGACTGACTGTACCTTGGACAGAATCACTCTCCAACACATTCACTTCCCCCAGGTCACTGTAGGGGAACTGCAGCTGGCAGGGAGCAGGAAGCTTGCCTTGGTCATAACCCAGGCTGGAACTTCATGAACTTTATGAACAAGTAGGGAATTGAGGTTACACATCTCTCATGTGGGCTGTTATATTTGACACCAAATTTTAAGAAACTAGGATGAAAATAATATTTTATTGTTATGATCACAGTAGTGTATTATCTGCTGGAAATGGACCTGGAGAAGAGTCAACAAAGGATGTTTTCTATTTTGTTAGCTGGTTTTAATTTATCAGCTGCCAGTTTCAATGTATTTCTCTAACTTTTGTTGGAAAAGTATCTACCCCCTACCATTCAGATTCTGATGGGGGATGTGTGAATATCCTTGTGCGTGATCATAACATTTCCAGGCAGATCCCAAATGTTTGTTTAAAAGCTAGAAAAATCCAGCCTTCAAAGTTCAGAAGAACTTGACTGCTCATACTGATGCAAAGAGATTTATTGTGCCAATATCTGTTCATATCTCGGGGAAATTAATGCCTCTTGAGTAATGGGATAAATGTTGAGCTTCAATGCCAAGGTGCCTGTGGGTTACAACTGTTGGGTTTATGTTATATCATGGTTCCAGGCAAAAAGGACTGTCTTTGCAGATGAGATAAGCATGAGTCATGAGCCCTGCTGCTGTCCCTGATGCTAGCTGGGGACATTCCCGCGGCGCTGGAACGGCAGCTGCTGTCCCTGCTCTGCTGGATGCCCTGCTACAGGCACACCAGGGCTGCAGGCTCTCTCACACCAGGCAGTGCTCATCACCACAGCAAGAGGTTCACATCCTCATGCACTCACACTCCTGGAATCCTGCTGCTCCATTAGAGTACAGAGATCAGAACTTTGGACTTCACTGAGTTTGCAACTTACACACTGTTGTACTTTGAGTAATGTATCACAGTGGCCTTCACTCCAGATGCCTTTTTCTGACATAATAGCTGCATCCATGGCACCTCCAGGACAATCCTTAGAACAATGACATGAAAACTGAGCTTTTATTTCCTGTCAGTTTTAGAAGGCTTCTGTAACAAGATAGATGTAAGATGACATGAGATTCTGAATAGAATTGACACAAAAGCACCTGTTGTTTGCAAATATTGGGAGAATTTGTTTCCTCTCTGCATGGAAATGCTCCAGCATAGTCATCCTGTGCTTCATGGAAACCTGCAGCAACAAAGGCAAGCATTTGAAAATTTCAGATAAACAGTTAGAGACCTATTTTGGTACTGACTTCAGATGGCACCAGACATTGTGATTTATGATTTTATGATGGTTTTGATAGTTAAGTTTAGGCTTTCAGTGAAACCATCTGATGGCCAGGAATCAGGCAATTTTTGTGGATGAATGTATTTTCAAAAAGGCTTTATATTACATTTACAGTGGCACAAACTACTGTTGTTGGAGGAACTTAGAATTCTGTTACCAAGAAGCAGCAGAGAGGTCAGATGAGGGCTTTCCTGATGCAGCCAGCTCCCAGGAGGGACAGCTTTGTCAGGTCACCAAGGGACATTGGTTCTTCCTGGTCATGGCCCTGGGCCAGGCTCACGGTCTGTTCTGCTTTCTCTCATACAGCATCTTGACTTATGCCAGTCCCTTGTCACTGTTTTCACAAGAATCCTGGTTTTGCCTTGAAATCTATTTATCGGACAATTCAAAGCTTTTGCTTAAACTTGTTGTTATCAGGACAGTCTGTAGCACTTTCTCCACAAGAATGACTTCTTTCCTCTTGACTTGAAAGAAACAGCTTCTTGGTTCCCTCCTCTAGGTGCCAAGATGGACACATCTCCTAGCACAGGTTTACTGCTTCTTCATGGTAGTCAGTGTTTCTGACAAATTCATAGCACTTTTGGATGAGTATTTTGGGAAAACACACTGCTTTTAGCTCTTTCAATGCTCTTAAGAGAACAAAAGTTAAATAGATAATGTGGATACTGTGCAGTTTATATGTTAGCAACATCTAACAAATAGAAAAGGAAAAAATTTACAGAAGGATAGGAAAATAAAGCCCAGGGATTGTGGAAAAACATGTATATAAGAACTTGAATTAAGTATGACATGCAGATAAATTCTTTGTCACTGTCAGGATCAAAATTTGTTCTGTCCTTTTACTATCTACCTCAGGAAAAATATCTATTCAGTGCCACCTTAGTTGTAACTGTATGAAAGACTTGACAGTTTGATCAGAAAATAGCATTGAGTGTTAATAACTTCTTTTTGTAGTTTTAAAATATTTTTTTTTCTACATGATCAATAGCAGCACCTCAGACTGAGTTTTTACAGTAGCCAACCTCATAGCATAGGGGAAAAAAGTATTTAAGTCCTGAACTGATCAAGAATTGGATTTTAAATACAATATTCTAGGATGAGTTTTACCTGAAAATATTTCAGTGTTCATGCCTGAGTGTTTGGAAAACATGGAAAGGCAGAACAGTCCTCAAGTGTCTCGCCCTGATGCTTAATGAACATGATCTAAGACTTGTGATGAAACCAAGAAACAGTTATCAATCAGCATCAGTTTCAGGAAGCATTATTGTATCGAGACATCTCAGGGTGCCTTTATAAAAGAAAAACCTACAATAATTTAATAGCTCAGCCTGCTGTGCCAAATAAATGAGTCAAAGTTTGGGGGGGGGGGGGGGTGGGGAAGAGAAGGAGTATGAGCCACAGTTTCATAATTGCACTAGCCTGCAGGAAAGTGTTGATTTACATCCAAAGTATTTCTGCTAGGAGAATGATGGGAGATGTCACTGCAAAGCTTGAGCTTTTCTGGGAAATTAAGGACACCTCGCTTTTTTATTCCCCATTTACAAGCCGTGTTTTTCATTCAGTTTTCAAAAGGCCTTCAGACAAAGAAACCAAGTGAATGACGTGAAAGTGTATTTTATGCATAGTAGAGCAGAAGTTAGCTGTTGGAAGGAGATGGTTGCTATAGGCTTGTATGGCTCATGTAAACTCAAGGGCAGATGGTTCACAGCCTGTGTTGGGACTCTTCAGGGTTGTGGAAACCAGGCTGGGCAGGAAGGGTTTAAGTTTTTTCTCCTGAAGTTTGAATTTCAAGTGGAAAATTTAAAATGCCTCCATTTTGATAGGCTTTTTCAGGGTTTGAGAGATGCTGCAGTTATGTTATTTTTGTCTTCTCTGTGGTAGGCTATGTTTCCTGGATGAACTATGTTTCCTCAATATACCACTGCTGACCATAAAGCTTCAGGAAGAATGGTGACTACATTAATATGAGAGACATGACCACAGTAGGTGGAACACAGAAGACACCTGTATTTGGTCCTGTTTTCATCCAAGTTGTCCAGTTTTTTCCAGCTGTGTTGTGTGTCAGTGTCCTGGGTTGACAGTTAGCTACAGTCCTCTAAAAACACATAAAACTGCTTAGCTTAAAAGCCTGGAAATCAAATGAAAAAATTATTCTGGTGACCTTAATTCTGTTCCTTGCATGACGAACATGATGGCATCTAAAACCAGTTTTAGTGTGCTGGAGCAGAGCCTGAAGCTGGCAGAAGAGTACAGCTTTGGCTTCAGTCGCTGAGATGCCAGAAGAGATTGTAAGTCCTTGAAATTCTTCCAAGAAGTCACTTTGTCCTGGATGAAAACTGGCATTTATCAGTGCAGATGATAGTGGTGTATTTTAGATGGCATCAATATTGATTTGTATACTGCACGAGCTTTTAAATATGATTTAAGATAAAGCTTAGCTTAACGTAAGACATTTCTCCACAAAGCATTGATTTAATGTTAATGTTTTATGTGTTGCTTTCTTTGCTATAGACTTTCCTTTGGTTCACAGAGACTTTCCAAGTAACCTTCTCAGTTCCCTCTTTCAGGCACTTGCAAAAGCCCCACAAACATTGGACACGTAAGTACTTGAAAGTTTAATTTATACTATCTGACAGGAAGCTTCAAAAGCAATTAATTAATGGTGGTCATTATTGTTCATCTCAAATTCATTATTACCCTTCTAGTTGCTTCAACTTGGCTTATTGTTTTCCCAAGCCTTATGAAGACCATGGAAGAAGATCTAACTTGATGAACATCTGACAGAAAAGTTAAAATAGGTTAGTTTTTTTACCATTCCTATAGGGTAATTTCTCATACTTTGCCTCCTGAAGTGCTAGGTATTGTAAACAAGAGTCCTTACTAATCTAGAGAGAGAATTTCCTATTTGACTGCTATTTAAATAATCTATAGCAAATCTTGCTGGGTACAACGGCTCTGAGTATCAATCTACTCTGCGTCTCTACTTGACCTTGCTTGGGCGTTTCAGAGTGTGAAGGCTGGGGAAGCCGAACGCTGTAGCTGCTGATCTGTGTCTGAATCCTGACGACCAGATCTGTGGAGCAGCGCGGCTGTGAGGAAGCAGCACCAGCTTTCGGGAGAGGAGTGGAAAACATCTCCTCGACAGGTTGGAGATGCCCTGACAGGAGAGGCGCTGGGAGAAGGGGCAGGGTTTGTACCAGCTGGCAGTCGCTGTGGCCCCTCCAGAGCCTGCGCGGGCGCGGTGCCCGCGGGTGCCGGGGGGCTGTGCCCGCGCCATCCCGGGGCTGCCCGCGGGCCTGGTGCGGCTGCGGCAGCCGGGGCAGGGCGCGGGCGGGCCGGGCGCTGCGGCGGGGCCGCCGGGCGGAGGCAGCGCCGGCAGCGGCGCAGCGGGGGCTCTGGGCGGTGTTTGTGAGCGGCGGCTTTTTCGGAGCGCTTTTCTCGGCGAGCCCGACCTGTTAAGGCGTATTTCAGCTTTGGCTCGGTTAGAGCCACCCCCCTCCCGCTTGCGGTTTAAAAGTGGCGTTTCGCTGCTCAGCGGGACGCGTGCGTTCCGGGTTACTTTGGTTGCCTGCCAGGTAGCGCACATCTTCTACAGCATCCTCCTACCATCAAGCAAAAATTGTCTCCTCTCCTAAGGATTAATTATTCAACACGTTTAATGTGTTTCGGCTGACAGGGAAGACGGCCACTCGGGTACATCCTGGTGCCGCAGCGCCTGTCCCCGCTTTGTCTCGCACCTGGTGTGTTTGCGCGGCTCGCCTGCCTTCCTCCCCCCGAGCCGCCGCCTCCCGCTCCTCCCGCCCGCGCCCCGCTCCTGCCCGCGGGGCCGGGGGACGCGGGCCGGTGCTCCGGGACACCGCGGTGCCGCCGCCCGGCCCCGCACCTTGCCCGCGGGGATGCGCGGGGCGGGGCCGGCGCTGCGCCCCTCGGCGGAGGCTCCGCGGGCGGGGCGGGGCGGGGGCTGCCCGCCGGGCGGGGCGGCCCGGGCAGAGCGGCCCGGCGGCCGCGGAGGAGGGGCCGGGGGCTGGCCGGAGCCGGGCGGTGCCGCCGCCCGGGCAGCGCGGGGGGCTCGGCGGCGGAGCGGGGGCTTCGCTCGTGACTTCGCTTTTCCCCGCAGAGCCCGAGAGGAGCGGCACCGCTGAGGGAACGAGGCGCTTTCTTCCCGGCCGGTGGCGGCGGGGGCGGCACCGGACCCAGGAGCACCCAGGGAAGGACCGGCGGAGAAGCATCCCGGCGCGGGCCGTCCCGTCCCTGCCCGGCTCTGCCCGGCTCCGTGCGTCCCATCGCGGCCCGCTGCCGCCGGCCCGGGCCATGGGCCGGCCCGACTGAGAGCCCGCGGAGCGTCCGGCAGCCCGGCCGGTGCTGCCCGGAGCGCCGAGGCGGGGCCGCAGCAGCGCGGGGAAGATGCGCTCGGCGGCGCGGACAGCCGGGTTCCTCCTGCTCTGCGGGGGTAAGTACCGCCGAGCCCGGCCCCCCGGGAACTTTGCGGAGCTCAGGTGCCACCAGCGGCTCGGGCCGGCTCCGAAAATCTTGCCACAAATACAGACAAGATAGAAATGATCCTGATACGTTTTCTTCGTTTTTTAAAAGCTAAGTTAGAACAGATGTGAGTTTGTTTTTCTCTGAATTTATGATGTGAAAGGGAAAATATTAAACTATATTCCCATTTTAAGTTTTTAAAACACGATTTCTTCTCTGCTGTCCCACTCCCAGAGCTTTTTGTATCATCAGATAAAATGCGTTTTGGATTGGTAAATGAAAATGACCAGAATATGAATAGTGATTGGATTGTAACTTAGATGATGCTATCCACAGATGTCAAGTTTCTAAAGCAAACAGAAAATCCATTATATCTCTTTTTCTTCCATATGGCTTTGTTTGCTGATGGATTTCTGACGTTTAAATGAATAAAACAAAGTTGTATGCTAGAGAATGCAGTACAACCTTGCACATTAAAAAATGCATTTATGAAAAAAAGTAAAGCCCAAACTAGTTCACTAGTTGGTCTAACAGTGAGTAGAGTGCAGTATCAATTCTGCCCTTGTGGTTCTTCATAAGCATGTGATGTTTTCCTTCTTGTTATTAATTCAGGTTGACTGCATTAATTTGCACTATTTTATACTACTTTTTGTACTTGCAGAGATTATACAGCTCCTATTTAATTTTTTTAAATTATTTTTCTTTGCTGTGCTAAAATACTTTCAGTTGTTCACATTTTTTCTTTACTTAATATGTTGTTGTTAGGGCCTGATCTTTGTAAAATCTCACTAGCAGTGAAGTCTAGGATATAAGGAGATAAAATGTGTAGGATATACTGCATCTAAACACACATCTAGTAAAAAAAAATAAAGTGGGTTGTATCCCAAGACATTTCACTGTCAGGAAGAATTAGCCGTACTTGTGTTGCTAATGGATGATCTATCATGCCTACTTTGCTTTTATCTTTGGCAAATCCATTTTCTTTAATGTTTTTGGCAGAATTAGGAGAAATGTAATTTACCTAAGTTCTTCAGCTTGAGGGGTATGTTTTCATTAGCCAAAATGATTCACGTGCATTTGCTTGAAAATGACTTCCCGTGATTTCTGTTTAAGCTGGACAGATGAGGTTTCTTTGATTCATGCTGTGATACCCCAGGTTATTGCGCATCTGAACTAGCTGGTGTTAGGAACTCCGGAGCTGCTCTCTCAAATGGTGCTCTTTTTTTTCCTGCCGTATTTCCCTTTCAGTTGGACCACCATTTGATTTTACTTTTAGTTGTACAACTTTACATGAATTTCATTCTGAAACTCTCAGATGGGAGAGGGTTTCTCTCTACTGAAGACAGATATCTAAACCTTTCTGAATATCAGATCTCAGCAGTTGGAAATAGTTTCAAAGACTTTTTTTATTAAATGTAGCCCTAAATTGTTAACTTTGAGATCTGCCAAAAATATATTTGGAGGAATATTACAGGAGCTAATTTATTTGGGTAGAGTAGGCTGCCAAGTAGGTTTTTTTTTTTTTGTGTACTCCTTGCTTATATTTGAAGTTGCAAATATTTTGCTTATGCTGTCAGCTTTGACTACTGAGGCTTAATATTTGGTTCCTGTTAGTTTCTACTAAAACTGTGGTGAAGAAAAGTTGTGTACATTTATGCCCACATTTTAGGGTAATTGTTTTCCTAGTTATTTCAAGAAGTCCAGTGTATTAGCAATAGTCTATGGGTGTCTGTTGATAGAGAAACACTGCTTCACATTGTTTAGGTGTGTGACACTAATTAGCTTTTATGCAATAAGAGCTGATTTTACAGCAGGGCTACGATGAAGTGTTATCTCTTGGAGGTAGTAGTAAAGCCCCTGCATGCACAGAGTTCCAGTTTAGAAACACAGCTCTCTTAGGAGTCATGGTGCATTCCCCTGGTGGGGGAGCTCAGTGAAACTTCAGTGGGCTCCATCCTGGGGGAAGAGCCAGGGATTCTTCATTGGTAACTGACATGCTCTTGCCAGGTGTTGTGCAGGAATCTCTTTCAGCTGGGCAAGACCTCATCATAGAGGGCTGCCACCCGAAGTTAACCTGCAGGGATACCCTTGCACTCAATTGCTGTGGGTACATCTTTGGTTTATCTAAAGGTTTTGGAAAGCTTAGAACGGCCGTAGTTCATAAAACACGTGCTCACAACAACCCCAAAGGCATTTGACTGAGTGAGCTGGCATAGTCAATCTGGTGAGCGTGCTGTTAGTGGAAAGGATTAGATTTGGTAATTTTGTACTGGCGGGCTGCAGGAAGCACACTGGACCATTTGTTCTGAAGCAGAAAGGCGCAGCCTTGGCGCTTTTGCACCACAGGCAACGTGTGGGTCTCCTGCAGGCACTGGCCTTACCGTGCAGTAGCCTAGAAATAGAAAAAATAAAAGGAATGTTTCTTCCCAAATTAAGGCTTCTGTGTCTTTTACCAATTAAAAGAAATTCAGGGTTTTATTATGGAGTATACACATGTCTTTTTCAAAAGTTTTACACCTTGTCAGTTGTAGGACTTCAGGGTGTTTACTTGCCTATCATGCTGCTGGGCTGTTTGATGCTGGAGTTTTGATTCTGAAAGCTCATTGATCTCAGAGCAGGACCTTGTTCAGTTAAACGTAGAAAAGAGTGCCCGTGGGAAAGGCTTGGTAGGATTGTCTTGTCTGGAAAGTAATTTTTTGTCATTAAAGGGAATACTGTTGACGAGGATTTCTTTCCAGTGAATAAAACACAGTTTGTAAGCATTACACTATGCAAATTTTTTAAAATTGAAGGGAAACCTGCTCATGGAAATAATAGGGATCCTATTTCAATGATGTGCTCTTGAATGCAGATTATTCAAACTTTTTTCCTATTTTATTGACTGTGATATAAAACTTCTGGTGAATGTACTAGTTCTGATGCTCATTTATGGACTGTTTGGGATCGATTCTTACAGTGCATTTCCCTGCTGCTAGGATTGCTGCTAATGTTTTGACTGGTTACAATTTAGAGCAAGCCCAGGCTCAACTCATGCATCCAGATCAAGGGCAGACCAACTGCAGATATTCTTCTGACATTCTTTTCCCCCAAGTGTGGATAATTTCACATAATATTTGTATTTCATGATAGAAAATGGGTGCTTTCTCTAGGAAAAGAATACCTATGTGATTCTGTCAAATTCAAGATTTCCTGTGTGCTCATGCTTTTAGATCAAACCAGTGCTGATCAGGTCAAATGGCAGAGCACAGACCATTCATTGACTTTTGCCAGGAACTGGCTAAGACAGACATAATTTGTATGCCTGTTTTCTTTAAACAGTTATCTGTCAGATAATATATGATCAGGATTTTGCATTGTAAAGTAAAAATTATTCTGTTTTATTATAACCCTGACTGTGGGCAAAGGGAATCTGTGGAGGACCATGAGAGGCACTTCATTAGATGTTATATGTCCTAATCAGGAAAGATCAGAGTTATGTGGGAGTTGCACACCTTGCTGGTCTTTTTGATAGGAAAAGGAGTATTAATCACAATGCTTTGGTTCCTTCCTACTTTGTTGTTTTTCTCTGCCCAGAGGTTCATCATCTCACCTTCTGGCTCTTCCCCAGGTGGCACTTGTCCTGTCTCTGGTCACCTGCAGCTGCCTGCATTGGACTGCGAAAGTGCTGCTTCACTTGCACAGCACTCACCAGGATTCATCCCAGTGCTCCTACCAAGGAAGGAGCCTGAGCTCTCTGTGGCCCTCTAGGCTTTGTGTCTCCAATCATTTTACTCCCATTGTCAGGTCCTTCACCTTCTAGTTTCTTCACAAAGGAAATGTTGCAGTGAAGTTCACCTCCTGCAGCGTTTTCCCTTTCACAGAAAGTAATTTACTGTGTTGGGTTTTTTTAAAATTCATGCTAATTGGATCCATATTTGTGTAATATTTAGTTCCTTTCTCATTGTTATGTGCTGCCTTCTCAAGGTGTCGTTGGCTTGATTATTTCTGCCAGTCAGTTGCAGCCTTGGTCCTTGGCTTCATTCAAGGATTTTGCTACTATCATGGAAACAGTATAAAGGAAATGAATACGAAGATAACAAAAAGCCAGCATTTTAATGCTTAAAGCTCATTTGTTAGTCTTTGATTAACAGACAAGATTTCTCATAGTATTAACATCAGCAGTCAGTCTGAACAACAGTGTGGGTTCAGCACCTGAATGCAAGATGCATATTCAGTAGCATGCCCACCATCAGTTTTCCATCTCTGTGTCATGTCACAGTCTCTTACATTTTTGTTTTTTTAACTGAAATGACAGACTGGCTGGTGCAAACACATTTGTTTTGTTAATTTTAATTTTTTCCCTTTTCCCCAGTTTGGCCCCTGGCAGGAGGGAGAGGATTTGTTCACTTGTTGCTGTACTTTCATGCTTGGCTTGGCACTGCTGGTACTGCTCCTCCGGGCTGCTTTCTCTCCCATAAAGCAACCTAGCAAACACAGATAGGCCATGGGTTGGAAGAAATCCACACTAAAGAAGCTTGGTGTTTTCTGGAGAGCCTTGTTGTGTAAAGGTCATTTAGAGCCTGTCTGTGGTGAGGAGAGCGTTTGCTTTGTTCAGACATTGGCATCCTTCAGCTTTCCGGCAGAGCTGTAAGTGGTGCCAGCTGGTGATGGACTGCAATTATCTCTTGGTTTTGAAATGTAAAAATTGCCTGACATTACTTATTGAGCGTGGGTATTTGTTTCAGGAGCATTGCAAAACTTACATGAACACAGGTGGTGGTTCCCTGTGGGAGCAGGGTGGATGTTAAGAGCATCTTCTTCCAGGATTGAGGCACGTTCATGCTGCGATCTGTTCTTAGCTCTTGCTTTCTACTTTTGTTTGGTTTGGCAGAAGCAAAGCTTAAAATTCACCAAAATGTTCTAAAGAAACTTTGGAATTGTTTATTTTCCAGATGATTTTTTTTTTTGGTAACTGTCTTATATTTTCGAAAGCAAGCAACTGAAGCATTGCAAGGATAAATACAGCAATTACTGCGAGAGAAGGACAGATTTGAGGTTTGCATATTAGTTTGGTTAGATCAGGGTTCAAATTCAATTGACAGCTGTGCTACACATTTGCTCATTGCCTCACACTCTCTCTCTTAGTTTTCTGTTAAGTACCACCACCAGTTACTTTATCCTTAGAATATCATGTGCCTTGTTGATTGACTAATGCAGTTCCAAACTGGGTGATACTGGAGCTGATGGAACGTAGGGAAACACAATGGGAAACCTTACAGAATCTCTAGAGTGATAAAGCATCAATGAAAAATAGCATTGGAGAAGCTGTAGAATGAAATCTATTGAAAGGCTTTATTTTTACAATGTGGTTTTTTCTTTTTTCTGTGAGATATACTGAGATAATCTGCAATGTTTTGGCAAAGTCATTATGAGCCCTTTAACAAGTTTTCATGTAGATATGTTGCTAATTAATAAAGTTATTAAGAAATTTTTTTTAACAAAATAGGAAGTCAGCTGAGGTGTGAAAAACCAGATGGATTTTGATCCTTTGGGAGCTTAGGATTTTTTTAAAATTTGTCTCTAGCCATCTCTTTTTTTCCCCACATAAGGAGAACACAAAGCTGGTTTTTTTAAAGATTACTTCATAAAGATGGCTAAATGGTTTCAGATTTCTGGATCTTGAAATGAGACCGTAAACATGCTAGGAACATTTTAACCTAAGAGATGCTCTGTAAATCTGCTGAAACGAAGATGATCATCAGCGCTTTAGAGCCTAAGGGAAAATTACAGTGATTGCAGTCAAAAAAGAGAATTGGAAACTTTGCTGGGGTAATTGTGCCAGAAATGTTGTTTGACTGAATTAGTTTAGAAATTTGGCTGATTGTAAATCAGGTGATTGTAAAAAGAAAATGGATGTATTACTCCTAATGGCTGTCTAATGGCTTTTCAGTGTATGCATTTAGAAAACTAATTAAACAATATATTTAACTGATATAACAAAGTTGCTTGTGTTGCTGTAATGGGTGGTTGTGTTTTGGTTGTGTTTTTTGTTTTTTTTTAATGTCCATTATGGCTTTTTTCTAAGTGAGACAAATTTCAATCTCAGATAATAAAATTAAATCTAGCTTTTTCTCCTAATTCAGAGGCACCAAGTTTTCTGATAGGGACAATTCCATTATCTGTTCTTTTCACTTGTGAAATGGAAAGATTCATTTTGACGTGAGTAGACCAGAATTTCACATATCCCCAAAGCCCCTTACAAGGCTAGTTTTGCCACTGAATTAGAGCAGGCATCCTGTGTTCCTGTGAGTGCCATTCTCAGGGGTCTTGGAGATGAGACTTAAATCTCCCAGTGGCTTAAAGACACAAGCAATACTTTCTCTGGATTTGGGAGTAGTAGAAGTTTGGGTAGTTCTCTACTGTTCCTGCATAAAGAGCTGATACTTTCAGTTTGGCCCCTAATAAAGATGATGTAGAGCAGCTTCCTTTGACTCCCTTGAGAGGAGTCAAAGGAAGTATTACCTTAAGAAGTGATACTTCTGCACTGGTTGGCTTCTGGAAATGTTTTGTCTTTGTTGATGAGGTGCCCTTCCATACCCTATCATCTTAAAGTAGACATGGAAAAGTAGACACCAAAAAGGATGTAAAAAATATCAGTCGTTCACAAGATGCTGAGAATGGATTTGGTTCTCTAGGTTCTCTTTCCACTCCTGCCACTGTGCTGCTTAAAACTTGCCTCGTGTTAAAAGTAGCTCTGTGTGTTGCTGCTGTGCATTTGGAAGGAAGGTACTGACCACCAGTGTTCCGGCTGTTTGGTCAAGAAGGAGAGTAATAATTTGCATTAATGCAAATAAAATGTAACAAAGTTAAATAAAAGCTATTGTTTACTGAAATTTAGCCCATAACAATTTATGACTTTAAAAAGCTGATTTATAAAAATTAGATTAATTATGTCTATTTGAATGGGAATGGCCAGTGTAGCATGATTAATACATACATTTATGGCAGTCAGTCATCTCAGAAGACCAGAGGGTTTGAAATGTCTATGTACTCTAGCACAGCAATCAGGCTTTCTTTTACACAGGATAAAAGTAGACACTAGAAAATTACATGAATGCATTTCTATTGCCAGACTGTGGTGTGCAAGACTGTAAGTGTTCATGAAATCTGAATAACAGCGAGGGGAAAGGAAAGAATCCAAAGAATTCTCATCAAGCAAAGGCCTCAAGTTTTTATTTTAGTGGGAAAAGAAGTTTGTTTTTCAGAGGGAAAAAACCCGCAAAAATTAAAATCGGGAGTAGTGGAAGAGAGTGGATTTGGGTAGAGGGCATTGGCTGCCATGTGAAATTTGCACTGTGATGATTGGGGAGTTCTGATAGGACCTTTGGAGAAAGTATCCAGCGCTGATTTTTAACAAAACAGACTGCTGCTTTGGCCCCTGCAGTGAGGAGTCAAAATTTTGTAAAACACTTAAGTGGATCCTTCTGACATCTCTGAATTACTCAGACATATTCTTAGTTTATCCTGCATCAGCAAAGCATTTTAGAGTGAGACTGCTGTATCAAATAATTGCACAGTTCCCAAAGTTAGAACTCTCTGGCAGTACATTCAGGGGCCAGATTTCTCTTTGCTCCCATTGGATGTCAAGTTCCCCTTTTGTGGTGTGTGCTGTCTAACCATTGAGATGGCTCTGAGGTGCATCATCCAAGTTCTGTGTGTGTTTTAATGAGTAGCCTTAGTAGTCTTAACTTTCCTCAGTTAGACCAGGGGAGATGCCCTGGAGCCTTTCTGTAGGACTGTTGTTTCTCTGGGCTGTAGATTTTTGGCAACGCTTTCTGGATGCTACCTTGGCTTGCCTCTGCTACCTTTCAACTGTGATTTATGTATTGGGTGCCCCATTTGTATTTTGATAGTCACAGTGTGTCTTTGGAGAGAAATACAGGAACAAATATTTAAAAAAAAAAAAGATGATTGTCTGTTACTGCTTTTCAGCAATTCTGGGTAGAGCTTTCTCTAGCTGAGCTCTTGGATGCCAGTGAAGTAAAAAGGACTGAGGATGATGATTGTGTAAAATGGCTCATCCCAATTGCTAATATGAGACCAAAAAAGCAATGGGAGTGTTTAAATTTTGGGTTTGAACATACACATACATAAATGTTTTAAAGTAATGAAGGGGAAACAATATGGCTGTAATATAAATTTTATTGCACATTTCAATTCAGCATTGCTGACACGCACTAGATGAGAAGGCATTTTAAACCATTTTATTGCTTTGGTAAACTTTTGCCTTTGTGAAGATTAGAAAAGTTGTCTTAAATTGCTTTGCTGGGGACTTTCTGGCTAGTGAGAGAGTTTATAATATTTATTTTGCAGATTTTTATTATTTAAAAAAGGAGACAAAGCCCAAACCTTCTAAACTTAGATTCTGTAGATTTAAAAACAAACAGGATCATCCTTAGAGACTGTGATAGATCACCCTTATTTTTTCTTACTGTGGCATTGAAGTGAGCCTGTTGTCTGAAAAAGGGTCTTTTTTAACTACTTATTTTCTTAGATTCTAGTCTAATAAAATTTGAAATTAAAGTTGGACCGAAGGTTTTAGGGCAGTAAATGTCTAAAGAAAATAAGCAATATTAGCCCAGGGTTTTACTTATCTTTTTGATGCTGCCCCTCCACCTTTTTTTTTTTTTTTTCAATCTAGCTGCCGTAGGCTATTTTTAGTTGCGTTTTTATAATTTTTCCAATAATTTCTTAAATCCTTGTTTTCCTGGCATTGTGAAGTTGGGTGTGATTTTTTTAGTTTATTGGAAAAATTTTGTTCTCTGTCTTTGCACAGGCAATTTTGGCATCATGGCAGAGCCATCCTTAGTACCTGGCAGTTAGAAAGAAAAGAGGATGAATCTGTGCAAGTCTCTACTTTGGCCATTCAGAATATGTTTGTCCTAAATACAACTTCCAGGAGACAATAAAGGAAATGTACATTAATTAAATACTTAGATTGCTCATCAAAAACTCAGTTTAGATTGATTATAGTAGTAACATTTGTCAGTGTAATAAGACTGGTAGCAAAGACTTTTACTTATTTTATAAAATGTTCTGTTGCTAAAGAGTCCTTATGACGAAAGATTTTTTCTCCTTTCCCTGGTAAACCTTGGTAATGGTATGTAAGATAATGTAAGAGTTACTACATAGAGTTATACCTGACACAGTAGTTAATTTCCTGATGATCCCTGGCAGTATGCAGTTTTGAATGGTGCATTTTGGTTTTCATACTTCTTGAAATGCAAAGGATAACAACAAGAAATTTAGGAAACGCTGTTTTTGAAGAAAAATATAAGTGAGTGGCAATATTTATTTACAAAGACAATTGAGAAAGCACAGAGTTCAGGTTTTTCAGTTTAAGCTGAAATATTACAAAGGTGGAAGTACTGGTGGAAATTGAGTAATAGTGGAAACTAAAACTTGGGACATAGCAAGGGATATTAGGGAAACATTTTGGGAGCAGGGAGCTACAAGGATTTTTGTCTGCAGTCGTTGTGGGGTTTCTTTTCATTTGGAATATCTTAAGAACAGGTGGGACAGCAGTGTGTTCATGTTGGTTATATATAATCAATCCTACCTTGGATGAGTTAGATGACATCTCTTGGAAACTTTTGATTTCATCTTCTTACGGTTTTGTGCTCAGGGTGTTAAAAACAGGACAAATGCAGCCTTTGTATGTCTGCTGAAGCTAATGTCTGGTGTTTGGTCAATCAGGGCTCCTTATGAGATCATGATGACTTAGTCTGCAGTTAATGTAACTTGAGAGTTAATATCAAAATACTTATATTGTTAATCATCAACAGCTGAATAGACAGGAGTTAGATGCCTTTGATGTCAGGACGAGCTTCTGGAGTTTCTGGTTTTCAGAATATCCCCAGGGATGTATTTGATATATGGTGGTCTTTGTCTTCTCAAAAATCAATTTCTAATTCCATGCTCAGCATTCTCAAATCCCAGGCTGTGAGCTGGGACCTCACACTGCCACTGAGCGTTTCCAATTAAGGCCTTGAAAAAGTCTGTGTACATATGGCCTAACCTTGTCACTGAGAAGAGTAAAGAGTGCTGCTCTCTTCAGATAAAAAATGAAATGCATTGGAGTGATGGTGTTTGTTGAAGTAGAGACAGGATTTGAGGATCCATTTTCTCAGGAGCTAAACTGGATTTATGATTTGGTAGGCAGTTCTTGTTAAATGAGAATTTAATGATTGCAGAGAGACCATGAAAAAAATTAGTACTGGGATTATAACTCTACTTTCAGTATTTTCTACCCTGAATCCTAAATTGCAATTGCCAGGACCATTTATCTGTCTTTGACATGAGCTGCTGAGAACTCTTCCTTTTATCAATGCAATGCTTTGTTAGATTTTGAACTTTGAAGAAATGCAGCTTGTATTTTTCTACTGTTGGTTCTATTTCATAGTTAGCATCTTCCACTGCATTCATTTTAGTTTTCCATTTTCAATTTAAATGTTTGTTTCAATGTGCATAATTTAAAATGGGGTTTGGGACATGAGATACTTAGCTACTGTTGGTTGGCAGCACTGGTCTCCTCCACTGGAAGGAGCTGGTGATAAGGTGTTTCACAAAACTCCAGGGGCATATGGTGCAATCCTATAATGTTATCCTATTTCCCATTCTTAGAAGATTTTTGTTTACTCTCTATATGCCAGCATGACATTATCCCGCTCTGAATGTGAGAAAGACAGAGGAAATCACTATGAAGAAGAAAAAGACTATTGTTCCTCCATTCCAAGGACTAAACTCAATCCTAGATAGTCTTGATTTGAAGCAGAATTGTTGCCTTGTCACCTTTTCTGGCGTTTGGACAGCAAGTTACAAATGTGTGGAACTGCCATTGCAGATGAAATTGCACTGGGTGCGTGATTACCTTTCCAAATGTCCTGATAGAGAGTGCAGACACTGTCACAGCATCTGTGATTGTTTAGGCATGTGATTTTGTCTGGGAGGAATGTTTTATTTGGATTTTTTTCCACGTGTAACTTTTGAATAGCTGTGAGTCCAATCTGTCTCGCAATAGAATGCAAACATTAAGCCTTCACTCTTTTTTGCATTCATTAAGAAGATAGGAAGGAGCAATATCATGGAAGAGGTGATTCGGAAAAAGTGCAGAACCTCATTTTTGCCTTTTCATACTAGACAACTCTTTCTAACAATTTTAATTATGACTGCCCTTAGATACTGCCAGGTAATGGGTGTAGATATACCCCTGGATCGGGGAGTATATTGCCAAAATGGTAACAACACTGAAGCCTTTTGTGCAAAGGCCTGCCTGTACCTTTTTTTGTCAAATGTCCACATGGATTTAGGATTGACTAGAGTTCCAAAATATAAACCTATTTAGAAAGAATGAGCTCTAAAAAATTGTCAGTTAGATAAGAAATTAAAATAATGAAAAACCACAACGAAATTAATTCAGCTGCTACATTCCAGCTTCTGTACCTGTTTTGTTTGCCTGGGGAAATTTCAGCAAAGTGAGTGTTAAAATGCTTGTTTCTTTTCTGTTCCTTATACGTTTTATTGGATGAATGAAAACAGACTGAAGCTTAGGAAAAACAGGAAACTGTTAATGTAAAAGTACTGTCAAAAGCAGAATGGGCAAGATTTTCAGATAATGGTTCGCTTCTGTGTTTAATGGGGTCATAGTTTTTTCTAGCATTACTTAATGAGGATGGATTTCTCACCTAGATTTCAGGTAACCTGGGGACTGTAAAATAATTAAAACAAGAATGCAATTGTCACTATTAATAATAGTAGAGTTTTGGTTTTTTTTCATTTCAAGATACTATACTTACTTCTGGAGAGCACAATGGGACTTAGTTTCCATTCCTTTTGCCATGGTGACTTTTCCCAACATCAAGTCATGAAAAGCACATTTAGTGACAATTCCAGAGTTTGCAAATCGCTTTGGAAGAAAAACTGTAGGAGTGAGGGATTGTTCCCTTTATCTCAATGAGACATTACCACTGAAATCTTTAAGTTGTTTATGTGTGGTCATTGGCAGCTTTCTCACTGCTGATGTTTTTGTAGAGTTGTCTGGGTAAACGATTTTGGATTGTTGTGGGAACAAGTGGCCTGTGATGGGCATAGTGATCTCTGCCCAGAGTTAGGTCAGTATTTAACAAGGTCTTTAAGCCCTAGTCAAAAATCACTTAGCAGTCCTACCATCAGAGTAGCACACAGAAATTTTTCGTTTTACTGTTTTAAGTATCCATGGGTATTTTTTTATAACAAGATGTTGGTATGGTGATAGATGAAGTGTGAAGTTGCAGAGTGACATAAAATGAGTATCCTGGAAATTAAATAAGCCACATGGACTGTTTTGCTGATTTTTATCTCCCTAAATAATGTTCCTGTTATTTTGCAAATGCTGGTGGAGAATCAGGTACCTATAAGGCGCTTTGCATTTTCAGGAGTCTGTGTTTCTCATTATGAAATTAAGAGTCTACTTACCATCAAGTACACAGATAAATATACCCAAGTTTATTTGGGTTTTCTCTTTCTGGGGTGGTACTTTTCAACTGTGGTTTCCTTCAGTACATGGTTGACATATGGTGGTGGTCTTTGTCTCAATGTCAGTGTTTCTGTATTGTGCCTCTGGCAGCTGAATATCCATGGGAAAATGAGTTACCTTTTGATCACTGGTTTTTGAGCTGTAGGTTTCTGATGGACTGTAAGCCATGGTAAAGATCTAAGATGCCTTATTAAACAGCTGTTTCAGTAGTGCTTGCAATTAAAGCCTTGATGATAAACATGTATTTTGTCATAAGAAGGCGATGAGGATTGAGAGATAAACAGTGATACAAAATGCTGGGAACTCCTCTTGTGACAATCCTCCATAAAAAAATTTGTTAAACAATTTTGAATACACAACTGCTACTTCCTGTCTTTGTTTTTTGAGAGGGTTTTCATTTTTTGGGGAAAAAACTCAATTATACGTATATATTTATATGTATATAAGCATGTGTAAAAATAACAAGTTGAAGAAAAAAGTAAAAGTAAAAAAAGCTTCTGACTGTCAGGTAGCTGGAGGGAATTTGCTGCTATTTAAGCACAGAAAAGGACTTGTAACTTTCTGAAACAATGGACATTTTCATTATAGGAGGCTTAAAAAATAAGCTTAGAATCAAGCCTTTGTCAGAATATATCCTGTCTGCAGCTGTTAGGTTACTTGGTTTGTTTAAATATGGAAGTTGTGAAGTCAGAATTATTCTGCTGGATCTGTAAGGTAAGGATTTCCTCTTCATACACTTAGGCCTGTCAGATCTGGTCTGGGCACTGATGTCATACCTAATATATTATTTTTTAGCAGTGGTTGAAGAACACCAATTCCTGTCAGCAGAGCTGGATGCATTTGTCAGGGGAGAAAGTGAGAAACTGCCGTTTTGCATCACACTGTCACATCTCCCAGCACTTGTGGTATTAAGCCCTGCTTCCCTCACACTCAGTATGCAGAATGAATGAGGCTCTTTTACTATGACTTCTGTTTTTATAGTTAGCTGAACTTTGAAATTGTCTCCTAAATCATCCTTGCCAATAGCACTAACCACCCCTTTGCTGGTAGTCAGAGATTATTCTGCAGTAAGTTAAAGGGTAACTCATCTTCTTTTGTGATGACAGGAAACATGGAGGGATGTAAAAGATAATGGCTAATTCAAAGCAGAGCACTCCACTCTGCTTCTGGAAATCCATCAACTCCACTCAAACACGGATCTGAAATTTTGCAACAAACTTGGAAATCTCTTTCCTTTTTGCTGCTTCAGTAAATTGTTATCTGGGGGAGGATGATGCAGATGCCCATGAATTATGATGGCTTTCATTACAGGGGGGTGAATTGCACATTAGCCTGGCATTCAGAAGCCTGGAGGTTTCTGCCACTGTGCTTTTGCTGTTTCAAAAGAGGTAAAAGCGTGATGTAAAGTAGATAAATGAAGTGGTATTTAAGAAAGGTCTTTATCCTTCCTTCTCCTTTTGCAGCACCAGAGCCCTGAAAATAGATGATGTAGAAAGGTTCTTGTGCAGAGATGAGTCATCCCAGCTGTACGGCTGGGCCAGGTACTGAGCGACAGGGCCAGGTGGAGCAGAGGAACAGCAGGTGAATTGATCCTTGGGTAAACACCTGTGTTTGCTTTTTTAAAATTTTCTTGTTAAAGACAGCTGCAGCAAGGGAACAAGAAAAATCTAATGTAATAACAAGTCATGGAAGGATATTTCAGAGAGTTACTTATTTTTCAGAAACAAACTGTATCTATCTGGCTCTCTTCACATGGCAGTTCCATCCATGCTTCCTGTTCATTACCTGGGGTTGCTTCTGCTAAGTAAAATCTTGCTGTTGTGGTTGACAGATTGTTGTTCCTGTTATTAGCTGCTTCAAAGAAATGACATTATATTCTGCAGATGGAGGAGTGGGATCAAGCAAACATTCCTGTTAAGTCAAGAGCATTACCTTTTCATTTACTGCGTTCTTCTGGAGCAAGGCATCTTGCAAGACCTTGAGCAAAACACATGAAAACTCTGGATCAGACTGTTTGCATGGGGAAATATGGGCAGTAAAAAGACTGGGTGGAAACAGGAGCAACCCACTTTTTAAATGTTCTAAAAAACATTAGGAAACACTGTGTCCAAGACAGATTTAAAGACATCCCTGTGCTCTGGAGAGCTTTGGAGATGGAGGAGAAAGACCAGATTCCTCTGTTACAGCCACTCTTAATCCTTGAGTATAGAAATAATTTACTTAGACAGTATTTAGGTATGGCAGTCAAAAGCACTATAAAAAATTATGAAGTAGATTGGTTTTGTTAGACTGTGATTATACTTATTCACAGCTCTTGATAGGTGTCATGTACTGTGAAGCATTTTTAATTTCCTGAGAACAATGTAACTTAAGATATCTTTCTTCACCAGGCCATTTGATTTATTAGAAAGCTGCAAGATCCATGTAGGGCAGGCTCTGTTAATGATTGTTGTGTACCATTCCCACTGTGAAAAAGTGGAAGCATGGTAGCTTGCATGTGATAAATTGATGCACATTTTAGCACGCTACATACAGTATATCTTATACGTGCTACATACATTATTTATTTCTATATAAGGTCTGTCAGACATAAAGAAAACAAATATTCTATGCTATCCCTCCAGAGAAATTGTAAAGGAGAGTAGGAGTTGCCTTACTGAAGTGCTTTTTTCTTCCTATGCTGCCACATGCAAAAGAGATTTATGGAAAATAGAGAAAACAACACTGATGAGAGAAACAGATTTACAGTGAAATCTACTATCACAATATAGCTGCTCTGTTTAGCAAACACCTTATGGAAGACAATACAATGTGCCAGCAAGACTGCTTTTATTTTACAGTATTTCTTTACAAGCTAATAGTCAGTGTGCTTGATAAAATCTTCTTGTTATGATAGATGTATTGCCATTACAAGTAAGTTTTACTAAATGAATTAATTAGCTTCGTTTACCCCTTGCAAAGTCAATGTCTTACTGGAGAATTAAGCAATTCCTTGCTGTCAGTGTATTAAATTATTAAGAGGGGGGAAGTAAATAAATAAATGACCTAGTGGGAGATAAGATAGGCAACTACCAAAAAGAGTTTAAATTTTGTCCAAACATTGACAAGCACTGCTGCCTTCAGAGGGCTTGGATCAATCCTTATGACTCACACCCTTAAGAAAAAAATAATAAAATTAAAAATGTCTGAATGTTTGCATTCACAAGCTTATTATCCATGATAAATCAGGGAAGGATATTTTGCACAAAATCAGTTATTGTCTGCAAAGTTTATAGCTGTTTAATAAAACAAGTAATTGGTATTATTTTGTTGCAAGGATGCACTTTTTTTTACAGATAGTAGGCTTGCATGATTCTGTCTTGTACGGTTCAGGTGCTTTTATTGGCAGCTTTCATGATTTGTGGCTTGCTGAGTGACATTTTATTTCCTATTCAAGGTAGTAACAGCTTAGAGTCTTCAATTAATCACTTTTATAAGTAAAGCTGCACTGGGTGTTTCTAGAGCAATATTCAGGCCAGGTTCCTTGAGAGATCCAAATTGCCAAGAAAACCATGTGGATGATCACAGCCTAGTGCATGCAGATATGAGCCAGAGAGGATTAAAGAAGGAGGCTGTGGCTGAAATGTCTAGACTAGCATTTGTGGCTGCTAATACACTGCTAATATGGGTCTGTTTTTTCAAACAGAGGTGTTCAGAGGGAGCTTAAGGTCCATTATGAGTTTTCCTCCTGTGACAGAAGTGAAATAACTTTGGGTAGGATCAAGCTTTGTGGATTTCAGCTGCAAAACTCTCATTAAGTTTCATTTCACCTTTTGTGTTGGTTTTGAGACCCTGTCAGAATTGCATTTGGCACAGAGAGAGCAGTGAATTCATTGAAGAACTCCAGAGTTTTAAAAAGCATGATTGCTTTTACAGTCTCGTGGTGTGTAGCCTGGCAGGACAAGTGTCTGTGCCCAGAGACTCTGTAGTTCATATCCCTGTATTGATAGTTAGATGTAATTTCTTAATAAAAACATTAACTGTGGTTTAGAGAAAATGTTGCAGTGAGATGATTAGTGGTGGAAGGAAAAGACATGCTCTTACTGGAATTCAAGTGCCTTCCTCTGATTTTAAGGCACACAGTGATGAATATGCTGCTGCTAATGTGTGTTTTTCACTCCTAGCCTTAGAAGCTGAGGAACACTGAAGAGGGGTGAATATAAAAGCCTGGGGAACTAAACTGGTGTAGATACCTGAAGGGAGGTTTGTTCATACTTGGGACAATAATGGCAATGAATGAACAGGTTATTGTCAGAGCTTCTGCATGTGAGGATTCTTTATGTGGAAAAGAATAACCTCCATGATGTCATGGGATTTTGGCTTCTGAGAGGGCAACACACTGGCTTGTCAAGAAGAGCTTGACAGGCTGCAGAGGACAAAATGTCAGATGAGGAGTTAGGAAAAACAGTTTCCTTTTCATTTCAGTTCTTGGCCACATTTCTTCCACTTTACCCGTTATTTCCTCCTCCGATTTATGGCGATGGAGATCCAATATTGTAAAAGCTCTTTGTGGTCTGTGAATGGAAAAGTACTCTTAGTTCTAGTAACTAAATATTACAGTCTTCTTGTTTGCTGTTCTCAAATATTGCTGAAATTTTTTAACTATCTCAGTATAAAGGTTAGTGAAAAATCCTATCTTTGTTTCTTTAAGCAGATATTTCTGATCAATTTCATCACGTGAGGCACTGTAGCATTGAGGGAATGGTGGAAAAGGATAACTGCTGTTAATCCAGTCTTTTGTTGGTTTAAGTAAGATTCTCTCGTGTGTATTGCCTCCATTTGGAAGAATCAGGCAGTACTTTTTCCTGTTGTAATATGGTGTTTGTTTAAAGGCAGGATTCCAAATATATTTGTTGGCTTTTCTCCTGAATCATGACTGTAACAGGGACATGGATACCTTAGAGAGCTAAATATCCTGCAGTCTGGTTTGCTACTGATGTGCATACATAATTTCTACTGACAGTAATGGGAGTTACATGTGTATAGAAAACAAAACAGACCCCTTAAAAAATGCTGGTCAAGTAATAAAAACTAGTCTAAAGAAAGGGTGGAAGTATAGAGTGGGAGGGAGATTTTTTCTCTTTTTTCAACTTGCTTTGTCTTTAACTTATTCTCACCCCGCCCATGTTAGCTTAATATTCTTTTTATGGATTCCATCCTGATCTAATATGACATGAGGGGTAAGACAACATCCATGTGAAATAGGTAAGCAGAAGAAGATTTTAAAGTATATTTACTCCCTTTCCCAGCTCTCAGAGGAGTGAGCAGTTTCCCTGTGTAGTGGTGGTACACTACAGAGCCTACCCATGTGCCTACCCATGTGCCGCTGAAACTCTTTTATTATGCAGGAAATTGTAGCATTGCCCCTGCATCAAGGGCAGGGCTGCAGACCCCCCTGCCACTGAGTGAGCACATCCCAGCAGCATCCAGCATCCAAAGGGTGAAACTGGCTATCCCAGTGGGTTTATTGGGAGCTCTCCTGTCCTTTGCATGCTCTGTGTTATTTTGAACTCTGAAAATGAGAACTGTAACTTCTTTGGAGGCTGACAGGACTTGGAGTGTTTTCCTGGAGCTTCATTGAGAAGGTTGAAGCACATTCCTGGATAGTTAGACCCAGTGCTCTGCTATCTATCCCTTAATTAAATTCTCTGCAACCTGTGTGTTTTCATTGTTAATCAATTGACATTTGTCCTCAGAAGTAACTAACTCTGGGGAGTGTAAGAAAGAATAAAACTCTTCAAAACCCCAAATGTTACACAAAGGGCATAAAAATAAAATTGTCCTTTTCCAAAATAGCTGAGCATTATGGCATCTTGATAAAGGGAGTGCTAGAATATGTTCTCCTAATAAACCTCAGTAAAACCTCTAAAAATAACTACACAGATATATTCTAAGTTGATTACCAGTAATTGAACTGACTTAATGTAGTTGGATGATGTCATGTAAAATATTCCTCTAAAGTAATTTCTGTAGACAAGCCATTTGAAGTCCTCTTGCAGGCAGCATAAACATCTTCATGTTGCTAAACCGAGCACTCGGACTAAAGCACTCAGAGGGGGAGCTCTGGCATCTCTGTGTTTTATCTCCTTCCTTTGAGCCACTCTGGCTTGCCTGTTAGAGGCAGCTTTGCAATGACAAATGTCTCGTCCTTGTTTTAGTCAAAACCTGGAAACTCTGTAACAGTTCAGACCTGTTAGTTGTAGAATAAGAGAGGCTAAAGGTGGAAAGGACTCTGGAAGTGTCTGGCTTCCAAGTTTCCCTGCAGTATGCATTTCCAGTGTTCTGTCCAACTTTAGCCTGCCCAAGCAATGGGGACTGTTCCATGGCCTAATTCATCTCATGAGAAGGAAGCTTGGAAAATGATTTTCCGAGGTTTCAGTCTTGTTTTTGCATTTGCTTATACATTTCCTTGTGTATTTTCTCTTGTATTTTTATAGCCTTTTAAAGCTTTGTAGCTGGTTACTGCAGATAATATCTTGTTCCAAAATTTATTTAGCTTGTATTGTTACTTTAAGGAAATGGTATAGTAGCATGGGGTTTTTTTGTGTGTTCATGTTTTTTTGTTTTATTATCTCTTTTATTGTCTGTTTCTTTGTTTCTTTTTTTGTTTGTATTTGGGTTTTGGGGGGGATTTTGGTGTAATTTTTTTGTTGGCTGTTTGGGTTTTTTGTGTTTTGAGTTATCCTCTGAGGGCCAAGACATCCATGACTGATTCAAGTGTTCAGGGTGCAAATGTGGATTCTACAGAAATAAAGTGCTGTGTCCCTGCTCTGAGATTTTTCTATTTACTGATCTAGCTTGGGTCAGTATAGATGCACCTCAGAGTTTTTCTTCATCAGCTCTCTGTATCTGATAATTTCCTTCTTCATGCCCTGAGGTACTGGCATGTCAGTAACTCTTGGGCAGTTTTGTTTACTGGGGCACCGGTCTATCACTTACTGAGTAATCATTCTGCTGATACAATGGAGAAATTCAGTCCAGGATTTGCAGATGCTGCTCTTCCCTTTACTACATCTGGAACAATACCCTGTGAAAAAAGTCATAATTTTGATGTTTTTTCCCCTAAGGCCACAAGGTTGGTTTTTTTCCTTTTTTTTTTTTTTTTTTTTTTTTTTTTTTTTTTTTTTTTTTTTTTGTCCAGTAAGGTTGGTTGGTCAGTGGGTGATTCAGTAAAGCACTGACGTGCAAATCCTGTCAGAAATTTGCACTAACCTCCTGAACTTGTCAAAGTGCCAAAGGCACTGTAACTAACAGTGCCGCCCTTAATCAAGAGGCCTGGTAAGGCCAGAGCTGTGGCTTCTGTTCTGATATTATTAAATATCAACAGCTAATAGCATGCTTAGTTAGTACTAGTTGATTCTTTGAATGATAGCTTATGGGGGAAGAGCACATCCTGTGTATGAGGGGAAGAGTCATTAACTTCCCCTTGAATAATGACATTTAGGAGCAGGCTTCAACATGCCCATTTTTGCCCCTTCCCCTGTTAGCCTTTGAAGAGGCGATTTCCTCTTTCTCTCCTACATTGTTTTGCCAACTGTCCTGGCTTGCCTGCCTGGAGCATTGAGTTGTTTTTCCCCAGAGGCCTTGTGACATGTTTTCCTGCTGGAGCATGAACCTAGCTGGCTGAATGAGTATCCTTTTTAAATCCTCTGTTCTCTGTGCACTTAAGGGACATGTCTGATGTAACCTTTTGCAGAATCAGATGCTTGCCTTGCAGGTTTGAGAGTTGCTGGTGAAAGCTATTGTCTTACTAGGCCTGGAATGCCAGCAGGACATGGACTGACAGATTTTGGAGTCTTTCTGTCCCTTAAGGACAAGTCTTAGTCATTCAGATCAGGACTGAACCTATAGTGTTTTGAGAGAGGCTGACAGTGCCATTTTTATGTGCAACAGTGCACTCTCTATTCATCAAGGAAATGACCGCAGAAATGTGTACCCAGCTGTCTCTGTATCAGTAGCATCTATGCATAGCAGCTGCTGATGTTTGTGATCATTTCCTATCAGGCCCTTCTTATTCTTTTGGATAAGCCTCAAAATAATTAGTTAAAATCTTGGAGCTCAAGGACACCGAAGAGCCAAAATCAAAGCCATTTCAGTAACACTACTGTTGCATTGCCTTAATCCCGTACATTTAAGCTGACGTTGAATGATGTTCTCTCAGGGAGTTTGTGGCAGTATTCCCTGCAGTCCTTGTCCTTGAGTGTCCCCTGCTGCAGCCCTGGTCTCATGGCACTCAGCCCAGAGGAGCCTCTGGAGTCCCACAGCACCCTCAGACCAGGGTTAGCTCCATGTGCTGCGTGGGTGTTGGGTGCTCACATCTCCTCCAGCTGCTCAGGACATGCCTGCAGTGCTGGATGTGGAGCATGCCTTGGCCATCAGCAGATGCCATCTGAGCAAAGTTCTGCTCTAACACTTGGATTTTTTTGTTGTCATTTTAAAATCTTTGTCGCTTCCTTCATAAAGAGACCTTCTGGCTCATTTAAAGTTGTTTTTCAAAGTCCTTTTTGTACAATTTTACAAGAATCATAGCAAGAAAAGAGATTATATTGTGGCCACAGCTTTAATCTATTATTTATTAGACTTCAATTAAATGAGGTGCCTGTGACAAAGCAGGGTGCGTGGTTTTGGTTAAGTCCCCTGGATCCCTTGGTATGCAGTGTATCAGAACTGTCAGTGCAAAGCACTCTTAGAGAGGAACTTTCTGTTTGGACATAACCTCCTTACTACTTCCAGCTTCTTTTTGCAAAGGAAATTGTGTCTTTAAAAGCAGATTGTAGGTGGATTAGGTCTGTACTGAAGATACATTTGTGTTAGAGATTTTACCTGATGGACATAGTTTTGCCATTTAGATATATCCTTAACCTTTCTGCCCCGGTTCCCCAAGTGTAAAACAGGGATAAGATTCTTGACAACTCAAAGAAGTGGAAATATATTAAACATTGTGAGACCACTTAGTACTACAGTGATGGGGAAGAATTCTCTAATGAGGAGATCCAATTTCACATTTATGTTTTTAAGGGCTTGGCAGTACTTATCCACACAGAAACTATACCGCAAATTTGTGTCCATTATTCTGAAAACCTGCTGCAAAGGGGGAATCTTTTGCAATTTAAAATAGCTAAGAGCTGTTGTAGACCTGCACACTCAGACTGTCTTGTGTTTTTCTCTTTGGGCTAGTAAATATATCTCACCTTAGTGTTGCAACTTCTTTACCTTGTCCTAAGTCAGGAACTATGAAAAGAGCATAAGGTCTGTGGAAAGGATGAAAGAAATATGCTGGTGATTCAAAAATTTTGTTTCTACCAGCAAACAACCAGGAGTATGTAAACAAACATTATTTCTTTTTTTCTTTTTTTCTCCCTGTTTGTGTGATTTCAACCCAAGTAAGTACTAACCCAGTCAGTCCAAAAAGTATTCCATGATTTTGTGCTGTTGGGGGTTTGGGCAGGAGGAGATGTGGACTGGGAGACTTTGAACATTGAGATTCTTTGTGGATATTTTGCTCCTCAAAGCAGCAGTCCCCTTCAGACACTTCTCAACAGTAGTTTTTCAGTAACCTTAATAATCTTTCAATGGATGTTACTTTGAGAGCAGAACTAACACACTGAGTACTTACAGGGGATGGAATGACATTTAAGATCAGGTTTGCCTTTTTTCCAACCCCTTGACAGTGTACACAGAACTGATGTAGCTGACAGTGGTACGATCCAGGAGGCCACTCTAAGTGGCTGCTTTTTCAGCCACTTGTTGGAGCTCCCAGTCTGGGCTTTTCTTCCTGAGCCATTGAAGCCTTCTCTGTCAGATCAGCGACTTGGAACAGTGATCAGTGCAGCAGGTTTCTCATTTTGCATGATTTCCTGACAGGAGGTAGACTTCTTTTATTTCTAAGAGTTGATAAAATCAGAACTCAGTTGCAAGGCTCCCAGTCTACATCCGTGTCAGCTGTGCATTAGCAGGATAGCTTTGTTTTCTAAGGTGTGTAGATGGATCCCAGACATCCCCAGTGCACCTCACATATTGTACTGACAACAATTCTAATGAAATACTCATTTACTTTGACCCTCTTTTATTTTGCTCATGAGTAATACCAAGCCAATACCAACAAATTGTCTGAATACTTCAGTTTCATGGTTGGTTGGTTGCTCTTGTTTTGAAGTTTTTCCCTCTAGTTATTTGAACAGTTGCAATAGTTGTCTTTACATGGAGAACAGGCAAATTTGTAGTCATTACAAATAGTCAGAGAGCAAACCCTAATAAAAGGGAGGAGCTCAGCACTATGCTTCCCTATTTTTCAGAATGTATAGAAAAATACAGACAGAAGACTCAGGGAGAAGTTATACCCAAACAGTGTGTGCTGCTAAGACAGAGGCACTTTGCTGTGCAGGCATACTCATTGATGATTTGTGCATGTGGCCACCTAACTATAAATCAGTATCTTTTGGATGACACACTGTACTCTTTGCAATTACCCACAAGTTTTAAGAAAAATAGAACCCAGTTAAGTAGAATAGTGTGCAGAATATAGCATTTTCCTGCTCAGACTGGTGTTTTAGTATCAATGAAGATTGATTTAATGATATTTTCCTCATAAGAAGAGTTCAAAACACCAATTTCCCATTTTTTCCTAGTATGTTGTCCAGGAAAACAGTAGTGGAGTGAATTCTGTTCAAGTTACTGGAAAAGTCATGGAGGCTCTCCTCCTGGAAAGAATAATGGCAAATTTCATTGGGACATCTGTTTGGTTATTTGAAAAAAACCCAAAAAACTGGCATGATGTTAGCTTGACTTTGTTCAGAGTAGTTATTTCAAATATTATATGGTTGAAAATAAATATTTTGGGTTTTAGTTAAAGGTATATCCAGTGATTTTCTGGGTGCATATGTTTATATACATGCAGAGAAATAAAAATCCTTGTCTTACTTAGCTGCTCCTTTCTGACACAGTTTTATTCCATTCATGGAAGAATAAGTAGAGAAAATGTAATAATGAACTTTATTGTGGTTAATGCCTTAAAGATTGGAAATCATCTGGAATCTGTGATCAAATTACCAACTATTATTATTTTAAGTACCCATTTTCTGTTTCCATCTAAATAATGATGACCAGTAGGGATCTGCTACATTACTTAGCATGTTCATTAGCAGGTTTTCCTTTTGATAGGGCTTACACAAAAAAAAAAAAAGAGGGAGAGGTAGGAGCTGAGTCTGAAGGTAATGCTGATTTGGATTACGTTCAGAATGGTATTTCCATTTGGAATGTTCAGGGGAGCAAAGTACAAACCCAAATTAAACTGTATGTGAATTCAGCAGTTTTCAAGGCTGAAGCAAAACAGAAGTTAAGGGTTTTTTTTCATGTCTCTGTTGAATTGTGATAATTTCATGAAATTACTCTGCAGCTGATCTGGGCAGGAAACCAAACTTCTCAGTCCAAAGTCTGATCCAGATCTGTAACTCTGAGAGCAAATTTATGAAGATGAAACTCGGTATCACCTCTTTGCTCATTCAAAAAAAAAAATTAATTAAGGCATCTTTTTTGGCTCACTTGTAATTTCAGAAGCTTATTCCCACTAGTTTGCTCATCTGCCTCTGTATCTTGCTTTTACCAGATTTATGTAGCCAATTACACTCAATATAAAGATACAATAAATCATTAAATAATCGAACAATCTTCAAGCTCATGCTACCTTTGAGAAGCAAATCTCTGTATTTTCTGGAGTCAATGTTACCAAAATATAATGTGGATAAAGGGATGAAACTTGTAAGAGTGCAGTCAGCTACTGAAATGCTCTGTGTATTCATCCTTAGATATTTGCTGGAAACTGCTACCTTGAGGTAAGCAAGGTGTGAGGTAGCTGTGTAGACTGACATTTGAACAGCATGTAGATGCACTTTCCCTGATTCAGTCTCTGCCTCTCAAGGTCTGTTGTCATGGTAGAGTTCATTTTTGATGAGGAACTACTTTGATGAGGAACTTTCATTTTGATGAGGAACACAATGGAGAAGTCTTTATCCATTATATCCAGATGATGTTTTCTATTGTTTGTGCTAAAAATCTGTTTTACTAGTTGTGCCTACCCAATTGTTAAGTGTGCTTAACCTTGGTTTACTAGCTTCCAGTATTTTGTTTTGGATGGTTTTCTTTATGTGTTTGACATAAAAGCATGTTCATAGATTTTTTCAGTCCAGCTGGCTGGTTAAATGTGTTTCCTCCATGTGTGATTTTGTAGGTATCCAAATGCACTGGAGAGGATTTGGGTGTTTTGTCTGTTGTTTGAAGTATAAGAGCTGTAGTTTGTTCATTAGGAGCATGAGGTTCAGAGTTGCGGATTAACCAGCTGCACTGCCTGCATTCATGTGGTCACAACCTTCCAAATTTACCCCATCATGAAAGGAAGAATTAATTATACTCCTAATTGACTGTTTCCTTGGATATAAGCAGGAAGGAACTGCTAGGAGGCAAAGTGATTAATCAGTTAAGCTAGTTACATCAATCAAATGTGTGAGAAAGTTCATCATCCCAAAGGCAAAGTAATGCCAAAATACAAAAGCCATCAACTATTTCATTGGGGTTTTGCTGTGTTTCTTTTGTCAGTTTTCTGAGGAATTGCAAAAAAAAAAGAATAAATAAAAACACATGGTGATTGACCCAGTCTGCTTGACAATCTGTCTGGATTATGGTGGAAGAGGTAATGCAGCAATCTGTTCTCTTATCAGACATTGCATGTAGTCCTCATTAAAAGACCTTAGCATACGTTTTTCGTGCAGATGGACAAGTCACACGTGTCTTCCAAACAAATACTTGGTGCCACTATCTCACAAATCCTGTCAGTTGTTGTGCCAGTGAAATGGAATCTCTTGGTTGCAGTCTCGGTGAGGCGCTACCCACAGAGCTGGATCTAGTGAAAGCCTAAAGCTTTAACTCTCAGTTGACAGTGCTTCAGAGTGTTCTCCCGGTGTCCCCTGGCTGCCAGCCCGTCCTCCCCTGGGGAACATGTGGCACCTTGAGGGCAAGTGCAAAATTCTGGAAAATCCCTTTGAAGCATTATCATCCTCAAGTGAGGATATTTTAAATAATTGTAATTGACTGGATTGTAAACAGCAGATTTTAAAGAGCAGTTAAGTCTTCCTTGCTTTGGCTGACAAGCTCTGTCTCAAGGGACAAGGAATGGGAGCCACTCTTCTCCTTTGCTCTGGAAAGCCTTTGCAACAGACAAGGCCCCATGCACTGGGTTGTGTGTACATCCTTCCTTCTGGGCACAGTTGGTTTAAGCCCAGCTTGCTCCTTTAGTCACACATAGTTCCACAGTGGGAGGGAGACACATCTGAGGTGATGGGGTTGGAGAGAGAGACAAAATGTGGGTGAGAACAGCTTCTGCTGGCCTTGCCAATAGCAGCGAAGGTTGTGGCACGGAGGTCCCAGAGCCTTCAGGCACAAGCTCAACACAGACTGCATGGGTACCTTTGCTTCACAGGAACCACTTGTGTGCTTATACAGCCACGTGAACTGTATTTCCAGGACTGGAAACTTCATTGTCATGCATTATTTTAGGGGACAATCCAGTTTCACTCACTTTTCTCTCTCTGTACCTAGAAGCTGATAAATAGAAGGCTTTTGGTTTGCCTGAGCTCTGGAGGGCTCTGGGTGCCAATCGTGTGATGATTGAAGGAAAACTCGGGAAACAGAGCTGTGCAGGAGGTTAGGAGGGGTATGAAACTATAAGAACAAACAGGCTTCTGTAAGTTAACACTGGAAAAACTCACTGCATTTCTGTAAGGTCTACTGGAAGTAGTAATGTATTCAGATATAAAATTTGTCCACAATATCCTATCTAGAAGAAGAGCATTTATGCTGAACAATTCTTGATTGTCCAGAAGATTAGGGTTCAAGTGTGTGTGTCTATCTGTATTACTACTTTCATTAGGTTTTCACAGATGTGTATTTAGCTTATAAATGTACATATATTAGTACATAGTGTAGTTTGTGCATAACCAATATGAAACTTAAGTGTTGATATATAAATTGTTTAAATCAGAAGAGAAATATGAGCATTATTAATATTGTTCTTGCTTTGTTTCTGTATTTGAAACATTGGACTTTGTAATGAAGATATGCTGCATGTTAGCTAACAGCTTCATTTACGGATGAGCTTTCTAGGGTAAATTAATTGTTTTAGTAAACAGGGTGTTCTCCATACTTAAGAAGAGACAGATTTAATCCAAATTGCACCAGAAAAAAACATGATTACTGGTTAAAGAAGCTATTTGATTTTTTTTTTTGTGATTATAATTAAGGTCTAGGCAGTGCAGTTTTTATTAGCATATATATTTATTGTGTGGATTCTATGTATATTGATTTTGTTTGCTTTTATAAATATCAAATCCATAGCAACTTTTTAATGCAGCTGCTTTTAATCTTTTATCATTGTGCTAAATCCTTGGCAGATGGCTCTTATTTTGTAAAAGGAAACATTTCTAGGAAAGTCATCTTCCGCTTGTGTACTGCTTAGTTTTCTTGAATCAAAGGTGACGTGTATGAAGTGCTATTGTGACTGTAAATGTCTTAGTGTGATCAAAATGTCTTTTGGATGGCATACTTCTGGGCTTGGCATAAAAAAGGTTATAGGATAAGTGGCTTTAGGTGGTGTTTCTTGAGTAGGAGAGTTGGACCAGATGATCACCAGAGGTCCCTGCCAACCTCAAGCATTCTGTGATTCTGTGATATCTTGTTTTTAAGGAATCTATAGCACAACACCGCTGTTTCTAATCAAATACCATTTTTTGTGTCTTCTCAATTTTCCTTTAGAAGTGGAAGAGGTACTGGTAACTGTATAGTAGAAATGGCCAGGGTGTCTCAAAAATGAAGTAACCTCCCATGATTAGGGTAGTGCTGGGGAAATGGCAATGCTGTCTGCAGGTGACAGCAGATGGATGCAGGACATACAGCCATGAAGGCTGCCCAGTCTATTCTGGACTTCAGCCTTACAAGCCCAGAGGCCTGATGTATAACTGTACTCTCTGTCTCCTGCTCCAGAAGAGAGTTAGATTTTGCTCGTACAGCTGTATAAGTGGATTTGCTCTGCCTTTTTTCAGAGGAAAGTGGATTAAACCCATAATGAATAAATCTAATTTTAAAATTACATTGTTGATCTTCACTGCAGCAACATGTGAGATCCTTTCTGAGGTTTGCCAATCAAATGTGCAGAGACAAAACAAAATAATATATCTGCAGCTAGGCATTCCCATTTGCAGAGTCAGAGCAATGTGATCTTTTTAAAAAGTTGTATTTCAGCAAAAATTGGGTCAGCCAGAAAGCTTTGAGTAGGTCCACAAAGTCCTTATGGCATCCAATAAAAAATAGTGGGCTAATGATGTATAGACTGACTGACTCCACTGGGCTTTTTGGTAAAGTAGCATTCATTCAAATGGATGGGGATCATTGAAGAATTACCATTGATGTGCTGCATTAATTTTGGTTTGAAAGGGAATATTGCCTAACCTTAAAAACAAAATATTGCTGAATTAAAGCTACAGAAAACCACATTAAACTCTTAGAATAGTGCTAATTGTCCAAATACTATTTTGAACCGAAATTCTGGACAAAGAAGCTTAAAACAGCATTCATCATTACCCAGGGAATTGTAGCTGAGACTTTTAAATATGTTTTCCTTAGCATAAGTTCTTAAAATGTAGCATTTTCTCATTCTTTTTGACTAAACATTTTTATGCAATAGTCCCCAAGCATGCATCTTTCTCTCTTTAGGTGTAACCCATACTCACACATATTTATGTCACTGTGGGTATGATAAAATTTGTCTTCTTATCCTGCCAGCAAGTATTTGCAAAATGTTGCCTTGTAGTCTCAAAGCTGGTGAAGTCTTAGAGGGTTCTTGACCTCAGCAAGTTTGGTGAGGCAGTGATTGTATTAAAAGTGGGTATTTTTGTGAGATGTGCCTGCAGCTGTCAGTTGTTCTGAGCCTGTAGCCTGGTGCAGGCTCAGCACTGCTTAGGCAGTAGCATGAGCTGCTGTTGAAGAACATGAGCCACATTTTAGCACATGGTTTGTGTGCTCTGAATGTGAGCTCTCTGGGGAGAGCTGGAGCGCTTCACATCCAGGTGCTCCTCTGTGAGTGCGGCTCAGTGGTGCCAGCTGTGCTATCACAGAGCTGGTAGGGCTGGAAGGGACCTCTGGCCATCATCCAGTCCCACCCTCCTGCCAAGGCAGGGTCACCTGGAGCAGGTGGCACAGGGACATGCCCAGGTGGGTTTGGGGTGTCTCCAGAGAGGGAGGCTCCATGATAGCCCTGCACTGCCTGTTCCAGTGCTCAGTGGAAAGGATCTCTTCCTCATGTTGAGGTGAAACTTCCAGCCATTTTACCTGTATCGCCTGCCCAGCTCTTCCTGGCTTGTTTTCAATCTAAGAGACAAGATTGCTGATGAAAACTACCTGGCCCTTAAAACTTGGAGGCATTTAAGGAAAATTTAGAGCCCACTCTGCATTCTTAAGTGAGACATAGTTGTCAGTCTATGGTTTTTAAGATTCTTCTGTTTCAGAAGAACCAGTCAGTTGGTGAGCTTGAAAGCAGGCCAGAAGTGCCGGCAAATACTAGGTCTGTTTCTAACTGATATGTTGATGTACTAGGAGGCAGATCTATGCAGAGAACTTCCCAGGGAATGTTCCAAGTGGCATGAGGGGGCCAGGCTTCAGTGGAAGTCCTTTTGTACCAGAAACACAGTTGGTGTTTTGTTTTTGTTTCATTTGGTTTGGTTTTTTGGGGTTTTTTTTGTTGGTTTGTTTGTTTTTTGGGGTTTTTTTGCTTGTTTGTTTGGGGTGTTTTTTTGTTGTTGTTGTTGTTTTGTTTTGTTTTAATTCTACATTGTGCTCCAAATGCACAAACACTTGGATTAGCTAGCTGAGCAAAGTCTTCTTCAGTGCATGGAAAAGTATGGGAGGTCAGTCCTTTCCTAATAATATACAAAAACTAGAGAATAGTCACTGGGAAACAGCATTGCCTTCAAAATGATTCATGTAAGCCCAAAGCAAGAAGCTTCTCTTTCCTGAAACCAGTGTTTATTAAATTGATAATTGCTTTAAATTAGAGAAATATGGAAAGCAATGACATTTATTTTCCTTCAACTGCTTTCATCTCTGCCAGCCGGTGTGTAGGAACTCCCAAGGAGGGCCAGCAGAACTTGTCAATGTTCATTCCAGAGCAGAGCAATTGGAAAGCCACAGAATATTTTTAAGCAAGTCTGTCCTCACTTTTCTCGCACTGAAGTCTGGTTAGCAAAGTGAACACTTGCCCAGTGGATTTTACTGTGCTCAGAAAAATATTAGCACATCAGCAAAAGAAACGTGTGCCAAAAATATGAAAACATACACCTGTGGTTGGGTAATGCTCTGGGAAGTGGCTTTAATGCTCATCAGGGGACTCTGTGACCTGAAGGTTGATTTATACCCTGAACCTTTTATTCTGTAGCCTGAAACAATTTCCAAAATTTCCTAGGTAACTGGCATGGTTGTGGTGTGCATTTTGCATGATAGATGTAGTGGTAGAGTCTAAAATCAATGTGGATCCATGTTCAAACAGAAACTGAGTTTTTGAATATAAAGATTTATACAGCTAATGTTTTGTTATGGACATTTAATTATATTATAGGGATCATGGTACATTTCCTTCTTCTCTTTCTCAATTTTTCTAATTGCACCAGTAAGTTGGAACTTTGATCTGAAATTTCCTAAACCAGCTCTTTTTAATCCCATGCAGCATAAGAATCCCAGTTTAGCCCAGCAGGTTTGGGTTTTTTTTCCATTTCTTTTCTTTTTGTTACACTGAATTTACAAATTCTAGGAACATTTAGCTTCAGCCTTGAGTCCTGAACCTGTTGGCAGAGGAGATTTATGCAAGGAAGAGACAACTTTTCTGTGAGGATATTCATGGTAGCTGTGGCATAGAAAGAAATCTTGAAGTTGTCAAGATTTGTATATTGTCATCTCCTTTTGGCATGAAACACAATAGGTGTCATTAAGGATAAAATGGAAATTGATAAGTCTATGCTGTAAACTTAAGTTTTGTTAGGTTTTTATGATAAAAAGCATCAAGCCAGGCAGCTTTTTATTCCTCATGCAGGGAAACACTGTTGCATGAGAAGCATTCACAGAAAAGTCAATGCATTTGAGTCATGTACCATGACTTTAAAACCCAGCTTGGTTTGTTGATGAGTGTTTCTGCTGTGTAGGGGGGTGTTTAAGGCAGAGGTAAAGAAAGGCACTTCTTAATGGACTCACCCAAGTTTTAAATTTGCATTTCTGTGGTATTCTGAAATCTGAACTTGTGTTTTCATTATATGTTACAGTCTACTAGCCTGTGAATATTGCTGCCTTGATCAGGAAAGAGGGGAAGCAGAGGAAATGAGGTTTTTTAAATTTAAAACATGAGCTCTTGATGAAATAGTGCAACAAGCACCTTTGCAGAGGAGTTGTAAAATCAAAATGCCTTGATAAAGTGTTCATGGAGATACTGTGCTGAACCCAGCCCTGATTACTTCTTTGTGACAGAAAAAGCCACTGGAGGTGTTTTCAGCTCATGGACAGAGCAGAAAGCATCAGTTTCACCATCTGAGAAAAATGTAAATGTATAAACTTCGTGATTCAATATTCTTTTTGGGTCGGGCTGCCCTGGAGCTAATCACTGAAGGATGGTAGCCCTTCCTTTGACTCTGGGTCTGTCACTTACAGTTTGTTTGTACATCAAAAAAGTGTAATCACAATGACTGCTATGGTAGTCTGAGTTCAGAATAAATGTCAGCATCAAGGACTATCTGTGTTCATGAGTGCATGCCTGGACTTGGTGCAGACCTTGATGTAGAAGAAATAGCTAATAATTAAAGACAGTAAGAGGTTAGCTGACAGAGAAGCTGTAGCCTAGCAGAATTAGCAAAAACTTCATCAAAAGTGACTGTATGTATCAGAGATACAAAGAATTGGTTCTCTTCTGTTGGCAGTGGAGGGTATAAACATGGGGCAAAGTTTTAGCTGTTACATTAAAAATGTTTGTAAAGTAAAAAAGGCATTGAAGTAGTTATGAAATATATTAAGCAAATTCAGTCTTTAATAATCAGATGAGGATTGTTTTGTGCATGCGCTCGCTTGGCAGTCTGTGGTGGTTTGGCATGCCCTCTAGCAAGGGACTGGGCTGGAACCCAGAAATTCACTTAAAGGGAAATAAAGCTCTTGTAAAGGCCTCTGGTATTCCAGATTTTACTGCTGCTTTTACTATTGTTTCTTTTAGACTTCTCTAGCTCATTCCTGTCCTTGTCAGTGCTGCGATGTAGTTCGTGACTGTCTCAGAGGCAGTACAGAAGAGCTGTCTGGAACAGGCAGCAGTGCCCAGCACATATCATTAGTGGTCTGTCGGCCCCTTTCCAAGCCTTGTCAATACAATCCTGCCCTTCTGATGACAACATTTATGCTTTAAGACAACAGCATAATGAGTAGCTACTCTGTGGTAATGACTGAAAGTCCCCAAAGGAAAAGTTCTGTTTTATTAAACAGGGATGTTCACAGTTGGGCTAGTGGGGGTTTTTATGTTTTTTTTATTATTATTATTTTTATTTTTTTATTTAATGATGGCAGGTGTAATATAGATTTTTATGAAACTATTTTAGAAGCAGTCTTCCTTGTAAGAGCACTTAAGAAAATGTATTTGCCAGAGTGGCTGAAGGAATTAGAAATTCAAGTGAAGGTGTGTCTTAACAGTATTTTAGTTCTTATATGTATATGCATTAGAATAAGATAATAAAGTATTAAAAAATAATAACAGCGTAAGAGCTTATGTTCTGCATTTGATTTCATATAAAAAATAGTAATCTTAACCTAAAATATAGTGATTAATCCTAAATGTTCTGTTAGTTCAAGACGAAACTAAATAAATCAATAAACAAATAAGCTTGAAGTTACAGTGAGATTTCACTTCCTGGACTGAAAATTTGAACTGTAGGCTCATAGCTCCCTTGAGTGTTCGGAAAGAGAATAGCAGCTCTTAATAACAGAGCACTTTGCTGTGAGGGGTGGACGTTCATGTCATTACCATTTTTCTGGCAACTTTTCAACCACCAGCAGCAAAAGTTTTCATTGATTGCCTCCTGCTGTAAGGCAGTAATTATACTGCTCTGTCTCTTTCATGAGCTGCAGGAATTGGAGAAAATAAGGGAAGCTAGAGATATTAGCTATGGATAAAACGCAATTCAGGCTGAGCTATTTCCTATTTTACTGCATGGGGTCAAGCAGGCTAATTTTTACACATCTGCACTAAATATAGAAAATAGGGTTTCCAGTGCAATGGTGGAGAATCCAAGGTAAAGATTTGATCCAGATGCTGTAAAGTCATCCACTCCCTAGAAAATGAGAAGGTATTGCATGCAATTCTTTTTCTGAAAATCAGACTCCTCTCGCCACAACCCAGGTGCAGGGTCACTGGTGTTGTTCAAGAACAATTAAACATCGTGCAATTATCCCAAATTGGTCCTGTTACGTTTGGCCAAGGTTCTGTTCATTGTTGCAGTCCAGTGATGCTGAGGGGAAAGAAGCCATTTGTGAGAAATATTGGTACTTATTTCACCTGAGCATGTTCTCTCTCTGAAGGTGGCTTAGGCAGAGGAAATGGATGGAGGTGTTTGTGAACTGCCCTGAGCTGTCAGAAAGTGATCCCTTATGTCTGACTTCATCTATTTATAATTGACAGGAAGACTTGTGTTCATTTTGGTGATGCAGAATCAAGTGCAGCTGGAGGAAGAGAAATGGGGAAATTTGAGCTTAAGTTGTAATGGAATGCAGGAGTTTGTGCATATACAAATCTTTGTCATAAATCAACAGGTTTTAAATCAATTGGTTTTTATTCATTCTCATGACTTGGGATTGTGAAAATATAGTGCTCTATTAAGGAATCAGCACAGTGATCTTGATCTGTATCTTAATGTAGGAAATGTTTTTTGAGGCTGATATCCTTTTAACTAAGATAATTAATTTAAACTTGTCTTTGCCTTTAAGGATCTTTTCATCTTATCAAGTATGCTGAACAATTTCTACAGATAAGTGTCCTGTGATTTATTTTTATGTTTTTATGAAACAAATCTATTTGGTTGTCAGTACTTTGTTCTCCAAATTGCTGCTATAATGTTTATCTTCTGTGTGAGCTCAGCACTGTTAAATACATGTGAAAGCTAATTAAAGTACAACAGGGATTTAGAGCACTTGTATGTCACTCCATTATTATTTGAGGATTTTATGGTTTTGATACAAGTAGTGTGTCAGTTTTAGCACAGAACAGTGAGAGACATGTCACCAATCTTCTCTAGCTTCTCATTAGAGCAGTGTTTACATACACATAATACATAAACACACTCTAGAAGGCACATGAGATCATACACAGAGTAAATTAATTCTATTAAGTATTCATTAATATAATTTGTGCTACAATACAGTTATTTCCTTGTCTTACATTTCAGCTCAGTACTCCTACAGAGCAAAATTACGTCCAGGTATTCTCCAACAATTAGGCCATATTTTAAAGAAGAAGTATTCAATCACACAAGTAAGGAGAAGTGGCAGAATCAGGATCTGAAGAGTTTTCAGAAACCCCTGTAATCTCTCACAAGAAGCTTTCCATGCATATTAATTTCTATAATGGATAGTTTAAGTTCTACTAACACTGGTATTTAAGAACAATGAAGCATCAAAAATTTGTCTTTTGCTAAAGTAATAAAAAACCCCAAAACAAACAACAAATTGTAAGAATGCAAGAGGAAGGAAGCTTCTAGCCTTTGTGGCACTTAAAGAGCAATTTTCTCAAACTTACTTAGAGGTACAGGCTCTGGAAGGAAAGTCTAGGCACAGGTTTGACCTCAGTCTGAACTCACAAGTGAAGCTTCAGTAGAGGTGCTGTCCTCTTCTCTGGTAGATCCTGAGCTGCACAGATTTTGCAGTCTTGAATTGAGACACAAATTAAAATCTTGGCAATTGTCACAAATCAAAATTCATTTCTTTTTGATAAATTTAGGCTCTGTCTTTGATCTGGACGTTTTTTATATTTTTGTTCAGTATGCCCGACATGGGAAACAAACTCTGTTTTTGTCAGATCCATTTTTTTGCTTCACGATGTCTGTCTTATTTTCCTATACCAGAAAATCTTCCTCATTTTGCTGACTAGCGGAATATTTAATATTTTATCTAAATATACATTTTTATCTTACCTAATGTATGTTCTATAATACTATATTTAATATAATATCTGATATAATATTTCTAATTAATTTCTGTATTTTCAGTCTAAAATTCAGGGTCATTTTCAGTATGACTGTGGGAATCTGGTGAGGAAAATCGCAGGAGAGGCAATTAAGTTAAAGCAGAGCAGTTGACCAGGTCTGGAGTATATTCCAGTTAAGGACTGTTTCTGCTTACCATCACTTCATATGGACCTGTTTTCCCTGGAGGTACTGTGTTCTGTAAAGCACGTGTATTTCACTGAGGCTGCTGGTACTGAAATTTATTCTGTTGTTCTCCAACAATTGTGCTACATGTAAATGTACACAACAGGTGACACTGAGCAATTATCCAGCTCCATAAGTTTGACTACAACCACTGTAAGAAAATTCTGGTGTGAATCCCTACAGTGATCTTTCCCCAATCCACTCTAACCTGGGCTCCAGAGGGGAAGCTTTGTGAAAAAAAAGAAAGAAAAATTGTTTTCACTGTAATACAGTTTCTTATGTTCTTGGGTTCATGTAACATCTGTTACAATGTCTGTAGTGATCAGCTTAAAAATGACACATTTAAAAGTAAATAACATCATGCTGCTGAGCTGTGCAAATGGCTTGCTAGTCAATTAGGAGAATGCCACTTGTTCTCTGTCACTGTTGCAGTGACTGAAACCCAGTTTCAGAGTTACAGCCAGGCAGGAACACTGCAGCCTCAACAGCTGGTGGCAGAATTTGGCTGAAGTTTTTGTATAAAACCAGGAGAAGTTCTGTGACTCGTGCTTGTGTGTGACAGCGTGCCCTGCGTGGTGCCTGGGAGCCTTGCTCACCCTGCTGCCTGCTGGGCGGGCACTCAAGGCACATCAGGGTCCCGGCACAGCTGACCATTGAATCCAAAGTGGTGTTTCTAGCTCTGCTCTTCCATACTACTTTTCTGTGAGGGGACAGTGTTTTTCCTAAATTACAGACTTTTTGGTTTATGAGGGCAAATTTATTTCCTAATTGTGTGGAGACTAGAAGGGAATTAAGTGGGCAAGTCCTTTAATTTAAAATAGGAAAGTGTATTACTGGCCTTGTTCGCTGATGAATCGAACATTAGGTATATTAATATTAGTAATGGAAGATAATGGCTACTTGTCAGAAGTAAAGATAATTATTTCAGGAACACAAAACTAAGCTTGACAGATAATTGCCTGTTGAAATCTGATGCTGTGCAACAAATGGAGGATTATTAACAACAGACTCCCACGTTCATCTGTTACGTCATTAAATCCTGTATGTTACATTGGCAGGGTTATCATTGCATTAAGAGCATCTCCCTCTTCTTGGAGATGCATGTCAATTCTGGATTAAAGATTTTGGTTGCCTGGGGTTGTTCTGTTCTAAATAAATTGTTTTGTTTTCCTCCAAAAGGTTGAGAAGCTCTGCATAAGTTTTGTCAGGTGTAGGTTATATAGGTATTTACTACTTGCTGAATGAAAAACAACCATCACTTCCATTTTGCTGATTTTTTTTTCTTTTCTTTTTAAAAAACCAAACTGGTCCTATTGTTTTTAAATGCATATTCATCCAGCAGGCACCTTGAGATCTGTGAAGATTTTCATTTACTGGACAAAAGTGTACTAACAGGAACTAGTGAAAAGTTTGCAGGTAACAGACCCTCAGGCTCGAGAGAGAGTTTTCATTACATCAGTAATGAAACCTAAAATAACTTCAGTGAGTAATGTTATATTTCAGCCATTTGATTTTTTTAAAATCAAGAGTAAACTTGTTGTTCAAATGCCTAGTGTAATCTAAACCAAGCAGTGGTCATTCAAACTTTGAAGTTTGACTGTGAACTTCATTAGACATGTGCTAGTTCAAAACTATTTGTTTGAAGTCTGTAGTTGTACCTTGAAAGATGGTTACAGGCATTGTTTGGGAGAATGCCTCACAGTCAAGTCTTCTTCTATATCTAATCAAAATTTCCTGCTCCTTCATTTTGTGACTCAAATGTTAAGCTGTGTTTTCTGTCATCAGGTTGATATTAAGAATATAATGTTGCTGTAGTCACTTTAACAGTTTTCATCAAGAGCCATCCCCAAATGCTACTCAAGACAGTAGTGGCAAGCATAAAAAGCACTAAAAACATCTTAAGTTTTGTAGAGCAAATTGTGTTCAGAAAAAATTCAATTTGTATCAAAAAAGGCATTATTTACCTAATCATTCATGACTGGAAAAAAGCTGCATGAAAAATTGCCTTATTTCAAAAGGCAATCATGAAGGCTTCAAAGTACATATAATCTCATTTCTCTACTCTCATTTTACCTGCTTTCTCTCCCTGCACTGGAAAACTGCTGTCATAACTGTATCTATTTCCTGTAGGAGCTATTAGTTAGTAGCATTACATCCGCTTAAACGTGATCACTTTTCTCTTCTGTGTGTTACTGATACGCTATTATTATCCCATAATATTGCTCATCCATCAGAGCTTGCCATGTTTCCTGTGCTGATTGTAGTATGGAGAGCTGAAGTGTCCTCTAAAAAAATGTTCAGAGATGCCAGAATATTTTAATGATTCTGTGATGCTACAGAGCTACAACCTTCTTGTGGTGCATTTCAAGATTGGAATGCAAAATTTTTCTCTGCTTTTAATTCCTAAGCAAAAGCACTTTAACCATCAGTTTTGAATGTAACCATCTCAATTCCTCTTTATTTAAATGGCAGATTCATTAAAAACTCCATCTGGCTTCCATAGGAAGCTCACACAAGTCCTTGGAAATGGATTTTTTTTTTTCAGGACACAAGGAGCTGTGGCCAGGATTAGAACCTCTTCATCCTGCAGCATACTTGCCAGATGGCAAGTTTATTGAATTTGGTTTTAACTCACTAGGGCTTAAAGGAATGAACACACCTCTGAGAAGTGGGTGCTACATTTCTACTTCAAAGGTCTCCTTTAAAATTAGCCTCCAAAGATTTATATGCAGAGAGTGGTTGTGACTTGGGCAGTCTGTTGCATATCTCTTATCTCTTTCAGTGCTGAGTCAGAGTGACACAAACCACTTTACAAAATCCCAGTAATGTCACAAAACTGGGTGAATCTTGCTGTGTGGCTTAATTAATTTTTTATATAATTAAATATATTTATGTATATAATTATTTATTTTGCAGTATTGTAAAGACTCTTCACTTCAAATACTTGTTTTCTAAGTAAAATATGAAAATTTGACATATTCACTGGTGTCACTTAAAACTACCCTTGGATATTGTCCTCAATATGGAACTCTGCTTTGTACTAAAAACTTACACTTTCAATGGACAGAATTTAGTTTGATCAGGTTTAGGTTTGAATTGAGTAAAAAAAGAGCACGTATCTATTTAAATCTCTTACAGCAGCTTTTTCAAATTTCTTGAAGTGGCTTTGCAACTTGTGAAATACATTTCCAGCTAATGATTGTGTAAATACTAAATTATTTTGTGGAGGGATCCTCTCTCTTCAAAATACAAAGCATTGTTTTGCATTTCTCTTATTTACAGAGAAATCAGAATGTTTATATTACAGGATTTTTTCCCTTTCTTTCTGACAATGGAAAAGACTCCTCCTGTGAACTGATGCCAAAGAACTTCAGAGTCTGCAGCATCAATATTAGCCTTTTCTTTCAGATGCAGAGCAGTGGGGATGCTGACTCTGCTGAGATGTAGCTGTGTGCCAGGTTTCAGGCATTCAAGTGGCCATGTCTGTCATAATTATTTATGTGCTTGGTTGAACATGACTGTACCTGCGTGCAGCGTGAGCCCTCATTTGTAGAGCAAAGCATATAAAGATTTAGCACACTTGTTTAAGATAAGGAAGCAAATAATTGCAAGTCAAAAGACTCCCTTTTTCTCCCTTTCCACTTCCCATGATACACATTGATATTGTTTATGTATACTCTGTATAAGCTCCTTCTGCTTGAGGTGGTTTCATATCTCTGCAGCAATGCTGGTTCTTGTACTGTGCACAGGACTGCTACCCCAGTCTTGGAAATAAGGAAATAACAGCCACTGTTGTGTAAGCCTCATTTGTATGCATTTGTGAGTTGAAAGTAATTTTTTTAGTCTTGAGAAGTGAATTTTCAGTGTTAAATTTTTCGTGAAGAAATTTTCATTGTTTTAAAATCAAGTTTTTACACAAAATACCTCAAGGGGGGTCTATTTACTTGCACTGTGAGTGGGCTTTGTGTTAGAATATCACCTTACTCCTCTTGTTACTGAACCTATTTGTTAGGAGTTCTAGGAGCACATATTCCCCAAGTTTTCCTGTACTTCAAAAAAGATGGAGGGACTGAAAAAATATTTGTAATTTAATACAAATATTCAGAAATCTTACTTACAAAGAAGAGATGGTGATAGCGCCAGAATCAAAAGTAATAATTTTTTTTTCTGGACAGAAAATGTCCAGAGTTAATGCTTTCCTAAAACCCTCAAAAATACTCTGGTTGGGTTCTCTTTGAATTAATTCTTTTGGAACGAATTCACCTACCAGATTACTTTAACACTTTATTCATATATTGCAAAATATATGTGAAAAAAAATAATGGGCCTCTGAAAACCTGCTGGATGTAATTGCATCCAGGGATACAGATGATGTCTGAATCATTGCAAGGTACAATGGTTTCTGTGGTATTTCTAAATGAAATTAGAGGTCTCTTGTTTACAGTTTGTTTGTGGTGCACTCCGTTCAGTAGAACAGTGTATGGATCCAGTACTAATGCAGAATAAATATGTGCTACAGCCTGATGCTATTTTGAAGATGTTTTTATATCCCTAGTTTTATTTCTGCATTACCATCATTTCCAGTTGTATCTGGCTTGATTTAAGCTGAGAGAGCTTTGTATTAGTAACATATGGAAGTTATTATTGTTTACATTTGTTCAGCAGATGTGTGAGCTTTTTATATGCCTAACTCCTTATCAGTTGGATGAAGTGATGCATAATTCTGCAGTATTCAAGTATTCAGGCTGGATGAGAACAAGCACTGACTGTCAGTGCATGTAAAGTCCAGGAGTGACAGTTGCAGTATTTCAGTCTGTGTGAGCATCACTTTGTCCCCTCCTTGCAAATCAGTGATTTGTGATCACATTTGCAAGAAGTGAAATTGGAAGGGAAGCACTGCAAACAGGTAGAGAGGCCATTGCACAGTGACCTGGTGAGGTGAGATTAGCTGAAGAAACCAGCACCAAGGGGCAGTTGAGCCCTACTAACTAAATGTAAATGCCTTCAGTGCCAGGGTGGGAAATGATCAGGTCAGTCACAGTCATTGTACTGAAAAAAAAGTGTATGTTTCCCTTCTCCCTCACTTCTCAGCTTTCCCATCTGTCATATTTAAAATACTTAAAACACGTTCAGTATTTTTTTAAACTATCATTTTCTGTACCAAAAGTATCATGCTGGCCTGTTTAGAAAGGGGGAGCCAAAAAGGCTCTACAAGAGGGGTTTTGTGTAACCTGAGGAAAAGTGTGCAAACCATTGATAAATTTTTGTGTGTTTTCTCTCAACAAGAAAACATGTTTAAAGGCTTTTTAAGTGTGTGATTTCATCTAAAGGGTTTTTTTTTCCTCCTTTGAATATCATCTGTGAGCTGATGGAATTACAACTGAGAGCACCAGATAGGAACTTAAATAAAATTTGGCAAGCAGAGCTTCCTTAAGTGTTCATCTTAAACTGGGCCTTGTCTACAGCAAACCTGTTTTACTTTCAAAAAGCAGTTAATTTTGTAATTGAGTATAAACAATAGGCCGTATTTTTGGTGGCTGTGTCCTTGGCTTCAGTGAAGTAAAACTGTATTTATTTACACCAGATGAGGATCTGCCTTTTTCCACATTTTTTTTTAATGCTTCTTTACTTCTTAGAGAATGAAACCTTTGTTTCTTGGGAAGCACATCTATTAAGAAAACACCAGTGCCAAAATTATTTAACTGTGTCTGCCTCTTCTCTCGTGTGCCTTCCTTTGCAGTGGCCTTGGGTCTCTACTTCCCCAGGAAGGAGTACCTGGAGAATGTCTACATTGACGAGCCGGCGGGAACGCCGCTCCTGCGCATCCATGCCTTGAGGGATTCACGTGAGGAAGTGGCCCACTTTCATCTGTGCCACAATCTCATAGTTCCTCGAGCAAGACCACAAGAAAATAATTGGTTCCAAATCAGAGAAGAAACGGGACTTCTCTACCTCAGCAAAAGCCTGGATAGAGAGGACTTTAACATGCTGTGTAAGTATGAGAAAACCAGCCTTTCTTCTTGAGGTGTCTGTTCTTAAAGAAAAATACATTCAGACAATGAGATCTCTCCATTGGAAGATGAGCATCAAATTTGAAAATCTGACCTTTTAAAATGAGGAACCAGACCCAGTGAAATCCACAGCAGTATGCCAAAGCAGATGCTGACCTGGGACAGATCCTGTTGCTCAAATTGGGAACTCCAGTAGGGTGGGACACTTGCATTACTGGAAATATTTTTTCTGCGTTTCACAGCTGTATAGGTCACAGCTTTACACTGAAATTTGCAGTTTGTTCATCTGCTGATGAAAGTTAGACCAGTTCCATTGTGTTAGGGATTCCAAGACAAATGCTGTGAGAGTGGTTCAGATTCTTAAGTAAATGGTCCTTGAATTCTGGTGACTTGGATTCACAAATTACGATTGCATGTAACACCAAAGAGCTCTTAGAAGAAATGGTTAATTGTACCTCTCTCCCTCACTTGAGATTTGGTTTTGTTAGGGAAGCTTACTGTTGAACTAAAACAATTCATTATCTCAGGGGTTTTTTCTCTTTTATGCTCTAGCACTAAATTGGTTTTGGTGATTGTGATCTATGAGGAAATTAGTTATCATTAGATGGTGGAGGAGGAAATGGATGAGGAGTTAATGGCATACCACTGTGATCAGTTGCAGAAATTTTACTGTTGAAGAGAGTCTGTAGTAACTGTCTTCAGTTTGTAAGATCCATATATCAACACTACCTTCAGAACTTAGGTGCCTTGATGTTGAAATTTTCAACTTCAGACACTTAATGCTTTATTTTTGAAGTGCTGAGCGTTTGATATTTCATCCATTTTTGGTACTTGGCATTCATGTATATCAAATATTTGTGCTGAACAAAGGAGGAACAGCTACTTAACGCCCGAGAGCCTTGTTTTGTTCATACAGATCAAAGTGACCTAGAACTTCTTTTCAAGTGAGTTAGATCTATTACAGAGATATTACTGTGCTGTCTGTAGTCAAGGGAATCAAAACAAGGCTTGAGGATGTATTAGTGGATACCACACGTTGGTTTTAACTTTGATTTTATCTTTTTCCACCTCTTCATATTTGAAAACGATGAAGCAATCTGTTCTCTGAACCTAGACAATTTGGTCCATACTGTTGGAATGCTGTGACTGAAATGTTAATCCTGATATGGATTTTTCCTGAGTATCTGTTGCCATCTCATGCATTATTTTTCCTGTTCTGCTCTAGTCTCTTCAAAAAGCAGTCCTATCAATGAGTTGATTACTGCCAGTGATGTGTTTTTATGTCAGTGTCTTACAGACAGAATGCTGATACTGGTTTTGAGATTCTATAATGCAAAATTGATGCCAAGCCCTGAAGTTTTAGGCTTATTTGGATTATTAAGGTCTAAAGTCTTCCCACCAGCATCTGGCATATTGAAGAGTTGCTTTGCCATATAATAGGATTTATGGAATAATGGACTAGGGTAGAATATAAGGAAAAGAAATGTTGGCTTGTCTTCTGTAAAATATTTCTTATGATGATTTCTTCCTCCTGAAGCTGTAGGAAATTGGATGCCATTGTCCAAGGTGATGCTGTATGTCTTCCTTTCATCCCACCCTTTCCAAGAGAAGGAATGTGACTCTCCTACACGCACCACAGTTTTCCTCTCTTTGATCAATGCTACTGCACCAGCTTGCAGTTCCCTGACAGCAAGGCAGCTTTGCTTCACAGAAATGGATCTCTCCTTTCACATCAAGGAGAATAAACCACCTGGTACATTTCATCAGCTCCGGTTACCCTCAGTTCATCATCTGTGTCAGAATCTCAGCATTTCCTACAAATTGCTTGCAGGTAAAACTGGATCTGAGCCGCTCACGTACTAGCAATAGATTCAAACAGCTGCACTGTTAAAAGAGCTCTTTTGTAGTAGGCCATTTAGATTTGATTCTATAAAGGAAGTTCCTTTACAAGCCTAAACTGAGCCTGAAGATTTTGCCTTTGAGATACATAGAGGAAATGGGAAGGAGGACTATCCCCTTCCCTAAAGAAAAGATCAGTTTTAGAATTTTAGATCTCTGCTAAAAGTAGACTGAGAATAATCCTGAGCTTTAAATTGTGCTGCTTCTAAACTGTAGAATCTTCCCATATATTCTGTGCTTTCTCCCTACTCTAATGTAACCACACAACTTCCTTCTGTTTCACTTCTGAATCTTTTACTGTGTGGTCATGCTGTCCAAATGGATTTACTGAACTGCAGAAAAGCATTAAAGCCATCAGAGCCCTGCACAGTAAGTGATTGTGGCTGTGTGTGTTTGGCAGGGGAAGGAGTTCCCTTTCGGTACAACGAGAACACCACCAGCGTGCGGGTGACGCAGCGCCTGGATCGGGAGGAGAGGGAGAGATACGAGCTCATTGCCAAGTGCACAGTCAGAGAGGGGCTCAGGGAAATGCAGGTGGAGGTGCCTTTCCTGGTGAACGTGTTAGATGAAGATGACTCTCCTCCCTTCCTTCCCAATGGCACTGATACTGCAGATGCCGTCGTGGAGTTCAACAGGAAAGAGGTAATGTTGGTAATGTTCTCCTTTACCTAGTCCCTGAAGTATGAGCACAGCAGTGGGAGGCAGAACTCCTGGTAAGCATCATGTTCTGCCTGGATAATGGATCTTGGCAACAAGCCCATCACCATACCATGCTCTGCAGATCTGTGATTGTAAAATGCTGTTTGTAGGATTCCTTTGCCCCAAGTTATGTCTTACTCAGATCCCAAAGAAAGAGGAGTTTGGGTTAGTAATGAAAGAGATTTGAGCAGTTTCCAAGGTTGGGATGGACATTTGCTGAGTCTGTGGTCAAGATCACTGTGGGTCTCTCCATACAGCACTGCTCTATTTGTTACAGGGTTTCTTCTCCCAGGGGATTAAAATTGTGTTGTTAGAGCAAGTGTTACATGCGTGCCTGTCCCATACATGCAAATGTGTGTAATGTATCAGGAGTATGTTCAGAAAATTTACCAGGATGCTGTAGAAGTAGTGGCTGACTTCTGCAGACAAACCACTGCACCTGTGAAGTTAATGGCGAGCTCCAGGATCTTGTTTTAATGGTTTTAATTTTTCCCTTGCTATGCCAAGCTGATCTTTCAAGAGATCTGAATCCCTGGGAGTCTTTGGTGCCCCTTGCTTCAGTAGAAAAGTACACATGTGAGCTCTTCAGAGGAGCAATGACCCTTTTTAAGTCAATGGTATAGAGAAGACTTTTTGTGGGGGGGCATAAATGAGGTGTGTTTCATGAGAGAATTTCTATTTCCTAACAACAAGATCTCTTGGTAGTCAATTTTCCCTTCAAAGTACATTTTTATTGTATTTGCATTTGGAAGGGATAAAGACTGATTTTAGGAGTTTGCTGCCATCTCCTGACTAGAACAAGTCTTGACAAGACACTTATGAATACATTTGCCTGGGTTTCAGTGCAAGTTGTGAGGTGTTACTTGACCAGTATTTCAGTCTCCAAACCAGTTATCAGAAGAAGAAAGCTTCAGGTCCTTCAGCAGTGCCATTTATTGTTTCCTACCAGGGCACTGTTCTTTCCACGCTGACTGTGTACGATGCAGACACCACACCTATTTATCCCATTGAAAGCAGCAGAAAGAAATACACAGGAACCATCATTACTGACGATCCCTGGATAAGTGAAACATTTCGTGTAGAGCACATCTTTGATGAAATCCACTTCAGCCCAAATGGCAGCCAAGTGAGGGGAACTCGGCATGAGTACAGTAAGGACTCTTTCTTCAAATAAAGGAGAAGTTGCTTTTTAGTAGATGACCAATAATTCTTGAATTTTTCTGAGCATTTTGTAAGTATTGAGCCAAAGAAAGCTGAGAAATTTCATGTAAATAAAACACTGAGTTTTAAATATATACTGAAAAAATGGAGCTTGTGCATCTCTGCAGTAGGGAGTGTATGGGATGATGATGTATAAACTGATAAGCGAGAGGTTTTGATTGTAGGATTCTTGACTTGGTAGGTAGAAGGGAAGAAGGCCTCCTAAACATCTTGAATGACAGAGAGCTTAAGAACATATTTCATATTTAAGTTGCCTTCTGTTTCCTATTAGGAAAGTTGGATGTGTATAATTAAATTTGGTACATCTATTTTTGTTGGGCTTGCAATATTAAAAGATTCATTTGCAGATCATGTGGGTTGCTAATAGATGAATCTTTTCCTTCACAGAACTGGTACTGAATAAAAGCATTTCAGTCACAGAGCATCGTTCCTTCCAGCTGGATGTTTTGGTGAATGACACAGAATTCCATGGCCCAGAAAGATCGGTGATGCTCCATTTCAATGTCTCCATCCTCCCTGTCAGCATTCAGTTTTCAAACATAACTTACCAGTTCACAGTGAACAGAAATGCTGAACGTTTTGCACAAGTAAGGACCATATTAATTATACATCCCCTTTCTAATGGAGCTTATGAGCTGGATCACTGGGGCCAGATGTGTTACAGCCCTCGTTGGTTTTAACTGTTTTAAGCAGAGTCACTGAAAAATGTGATTGTTATCATTGTGATTGTTGCTGGATGTAGGAGGTAGCAGGTAGGCTGGGCACTACCTCTCCCACCATGTAATAACAGGAGGAGCCACACATGGAAGTACTGATGGAGAGAAATAACATGTTGTGGACAGGAGGACTTGAAACCGTGAGTGGCTTAGGCATGAATAACTGCAACAATGTCAAGGGCAAAAAAAAGAAATTAGTCTAGCTATTGGAGTCTTGGTATATTAATGGCTTTTCTTTAGGTAATGGCTAGTTAGTAATTCATGTGTTTCCTAATTTAACCCTTGTTTTAGCCTAATCACCACCATTGCCATTAATAATGCTTTCCAGAGACACTTTCTAGCAGGTTGACATTAGTCAGGTGAAAATTACAATGTAATTCCTATGAAACATGTACATTAATAAGGCACTAGTTCAATGCAATTAATATTATGAAAGTGAATATTAAAAACATCAGTGATGAACCCTTTTGTGTCTGGAAGGGTTGGAAAGCGTGCCTTGTAATATTGTAGCAGAGAGGAGGACTGAGATTAAAATATGGTCATCCCAATTGCAGAGAAAACCAATTCATTAGGAGAACTTTAAGGAAGAATTAAGTTTCATTAATCTTTAAGCCTCTGACTAATTTTAAAAAGAAAGAAAAAGGGAAGTTAGATATATTGCATGTTATTATATCTAATCTGATGAAATGTGTTGCTGCTTGAAAGCTCTTCAGAGTACAGAACAGGCTTTACTCTGACAAGGGACATTTTGTCCATAGTCTGCACTGAATATCCTAAATAAGAAAAAGGTACCAAGTGTGCTCATGTGGGTGCCTCACTACAAAAGCTACTCCTTTAGGATATTTCATGATGCCTTGTGGCTGCAGTTTTTCAATTTGCAATCAGTTAGAAACTTCAGAGGATAGTCTGTTCTTTTTGTGCAGATCAAATTATTTCTGATGTTAGGTTTGAGGCTTTTGTAGCACCAGGCTGGGAAAGCTTTACCCTTGCCTGTTGCCTGGGGATGGGGTGAAACCTGGGGTTCCCCCTAAAAGAAATAATAGCACAGGTATGTAAGATACTCATAGTCTAGCTCTTGCATCTAGAACCCTTGTGTCTGTGTCACAGTGTGACTGCAGTTGAAACAAATGTGGACACTTACCTGTTAGGTGTGTGTGAATTTAGATTAATGAATTGGTTGGGTTGTTTTCTGTGCATGTTTTTATATATAGGTTTATGCATACAATATTATTGTGAATGAATGAGTTCCAGATTAAATTTGGACAGCCATGGTTATCTCTGCATACCCTAGATGACTTGAACACTTCAGTTTTAAAATCTGAGAGTATGTGGATTTTTTTAGTTTTAGGGTGCAAAGCAAAAAAGCCAGTTGAATTTTAAGGCTACTGGTGTGGAATATTGTCATGAGAGTCAAACATCTGAAAAGGAGTTTTAGGATCTTTGCAAACAGTGGCATTTCACACTAATTGTGCAGTTTCACTGGGTGGCAGTAGTAGCAGGGGAAACTGTTCCTGGCAAGAGCTCCAAGTTTCTGGGAGGAGATCTTTTTCTTTGTGCTGCCTAAACACAAATTCACAAAGAGATTTTGTTCTGATTCTTGAGCAGCGAAGTGCAAAACTCATCCTGGCTCTGGAGGTGGTGTTCTCAGTTAGTTAAAGTGTCATCCACTTACTTGTGAAACTGGATTTGAATTTACAGTGTGCTCAGCTTGGAGCACAAGTCAGTGTAAGCAGCTTAGTCCCCAGCACTTCACATTATTAAGGTTGGCTGCATAATTAGCCTTGATGTGCCAGAGTAGTCAGGGAAAGTACTGGGCCAAATCAATATGAAGGCTGAACTGTCTCCTGCCCTAAGGAAAACACAGGAGCGTGAAGAAATTATTAACTGCTGGGCTGATGCCATTTGTCTATTTGAGCAGCTAAATGAATTGAATAACAGAAGCACAGCCTGACAGTGCAGGCTTGCCCAGTGGCATTTAACTTATCAAAGGACTTAAAGCTCTATTGACATTTACTGAGACAAATGATGAATAACATTGGCTGAGATTTTTAGAGAGATTATATTTGTCCAAATGTTCCTGGAATTCAGTGAAGAGGAACAGTATCATTATCCAGACTTTATTAAACATTGGAACTTGAAAGATGGATTTTTCTGTTCTTATTTCTAATAATGGTATTTCTATGTTAACTATTGAGAGTCCTGCAAATTTGTAGGTTCCTCCCCTGTAAGCTGATGTTAAACCTAAGTACCCTTTACCCTGATTACTTGTTTTGTCACCTTTTTGAGAAGGGGGAAGTAGCTGCTTTTTTTCTTCTGGAGTTGTGCTCTGCTGCACCTGAGAGCTGAACTGGCTCCAGAACTTGTGGAGCAGAGCAAAGTTATGAGGTTGGGCTTTCCTCAGTGGAATCAGGAAAAAAGAGAGAGTCTATTTTTCTCATAGAAATTTCTTGAGGGAGGCCTTTATAGCTTCTTCTCTGATTATATGGAGAAAGCAAAACTGGCCAGTGTTCTATTCTAAGGAATAAACTGGCTGATCTGCTCTTCAGATTTTATGGGGTCATCTGAATTTACAGGGTCTTCTTCAACCCCACTGAAGGAAATTGTTGTGATGACAAAGGTGCTTGGAAAGAGCAGTTCTGACAGAGTAGGCAGAAAGGGCAGTTCAGTGTGGTCTGTGCAGAGGTTAATGCCAGGATCCATCAGTGTGTTCTCCTCCTGCAAGGAGCACCATCTGAGCAGTAGCAGAGCACTGCCAGTTGCAGTGCGGCACCAAAGCTGTGCTGACGTGCTTCTGGAAGGGACATGTCTAGACCTTGTGTCTAGACAGAGTTTGTGAACAGTGGAAATCTTGTCTTCTTCCTGCCAGTCCCAGCATGTTGTGCAGGGGAGACGGCCAGAAAGAAATGTCCTTGCTTTTGATGGCTTTTATAGTCTTTCTGTGTTATCCTGCCACCTAAAATCCCAACAGGAATGGTGCCAAATGACCCATCAGTGATGTGAATGGGAATAAGTTAGATGAAGTGGGATTATCCTATAACAAAGTATGCTTCTAGAACTGCAAAGGCTTCTTCTCTGACCTTAAATAGTCCAGGTTCATGGGAAGAGGTCTTAGTACACAAAAACGTCTTTGTTTTATAACATTCTTTAATAAGAATGCTGGAACCAAGATGTACAGATATGCTTTTACCAGCAGTGGTGTTTCTTGAAAACATTTCTTAACTGCAGCATTTGAAAATAATCCATCACCAAGTTCCTTTCAATAACACCCCACCCTTCACATTGTGGTTTTCCCTGCAAAGAAAGCCAATGCCTCTGGGCTTGATGGAATTCCCACTCTTGTAAATGGAAAAACCAAAGTGAGCTTTGGATCAGTTCCTGTAGGAGCTGGACAGGAGATGGGGCTTTACATTCCTGTGCTTCTTAGATGATGTGTTTTAGACTGAGGAGTGTTCTAGCCTAGATACTCTGGCACACAGAAGTTCAAATATGGCAAACCAGCATATTTTCATTTTTAGATTAAAATGTTTTAAAATTGCAAATGGGAAACAATGCAGTTCTTGTTCCTTTTAAGGCCTTCAGAGAGCTCTTCTGGCCAGAAACTTTTTGACTGTAATATAAAATTATGTAATAGCAATTTCTGTGTTATTTGAAGAGTGTCTCAGCTTTGTTCATGCTGAGCTCTTTGATTTCTCAAGGATGACAGAAGTTTTTTCAATGGTCAACCTGGGACAGAACAGAGATTGAACTTAGAATTTCCCAAATCTTAGGGTCTTGTTCCCACTGAACACTGCTGCCCATCAGCAGTAGTCACCAAATACCACTGAGTCTGTGTCAAGACTTTTTGCATTTTCACTGCTAGTCTGAAGACAACAGTTAATGCTTTAAGTCTTGTTTTTACTGAGAATAAATTACATTTCAAGCATTTACATACTGCATTTGTAGGAAAATAACTAATCTAGAAACCCCAAATAAACACTGAATTTGGCAAGGTATAGTATGCTCCATTTTATTTCAGATATTTTTGAGAAGCACAAAGTATTTTTAGTGTAGAGTTTTGTTCCTGTCTGTGATTTCTTTGTTGGTGTTTGAGCCTAGGTGGGAAAGATCTGCATTGAAAACTGCATGAAATTCCGTGGTGTAAACATCACCTACAAGTTGCTGTCCCCCAACTCGAGCTGCTATCCTGTCGGCATTCTGCAAGGCCGAGAGGACAAATTTGGGAGCCTCTTTGTGAACGATTCCTCTGTGCTGCGCAGACCTGAGTGCAAGGAAATACAGTACACTGTGCAAGCTACTGACAAGCAGAGCAGGAAACACACCAAAACCCTCCTCACTGTTGTCCTGGAAGGGACTCGTAAGTACCCCTGTCAGAACTATTGATTTATTAGCAAGTGTTGCTGGGGTGAGGTGATGCATTAGCAGGGTGATCTGTAAAATGGTGGCATTAACGATGAAACCGAGTCTGAGCTACAAGATAATGGATCACAGAGTTTGGATTTTGAATTTTGAATTTTGATTTGTGCCTTCCTGTAGTAGCTATTTATTTGAGGAACTAATGCACAGAGAGGTGAGATATTATATGCAATTCATAATGTTCATGATGACCTTTGATTAAGAAGAATCTTTAGTTTGTGTGTGTCTGTGTGACCTTTATTTTGTATTTCACGTATTCCTGTGGAAGAAGAAAAAGGGTCTCTAGAGGGGTGTGTGTATCTAACTATTTGAAGAAAGAACTATACGGCCTAAGTATGTTTGTTCACTGAGTTCATTAATTTTTTCTCCTTCCTTCTCTCTACAATTTTTAAAATAGTTTTCTTAGTATTCATGTAGCAATGACACTGAATTCAAGCTCTTAAGGGCAGTGTGATGACCCACCCTTACGGGGAAGGAAGTTAAAAATATCCTGTAACACCCACAGAGGAGGATTTCACTGTAAACATACTCATTTCTCTGCAATCTATATTGCATTTTATGCAAAACCATACAAATGTACCTGATCAACACCTCTGTTACATTTTATCAGTTCGGAACTCCTATGACCAGAGCAAATGGGTTGAAGAAAAAGAAACAAAAACATGCAGTGGACTTTTCTTTTTGTACAAGCTTTGTATTGTCTGGAAACATACATTTCTAGCTGGTGCTCTTTGGGTTACTACTGTGTTAGCCCAAGAACTAAATATTTCCCCTTAATTAAACATTTTGTATGAAGCTGTAGGTATTTGTGCTCTCCATTCTTCTGTTATCAGTATGTTTGCATATATCTATAGTTCTAGGCAGTGACAGTGTGCTGTCAAGCAGACATAACCACGCCTTCATGATCTTGCTGTTCATCTTTTATTTCACGGAGAAGGAGCACCTGGGCTTTTCTGTAATTGTTCTCTAAGTTAACTGATAATTGGGTCAGTCAGTTTTCAGTCTTTCACTGCTTTGTTCATCTGTCTTTCCTTCCTATCTATCCCTAAAACCAGATTTCCTCTTCTGAGCTGACCTGCTTATGTGCTCATTTCCCTTGTCCTGAATTTTTCCCAACAGTTTTAAAAAAAGAAGAGGACTGCCCTGACTCTTGTGCTATAAGTAAGCACCGTGCTGAATGTGAAGAGTGTGGTGGCCTGGGAGTGCTAACAGGAAGATGCCAGTGGAGACAAGGGAGTGGGAAAGGTACATTTATGTTGTGTGAAGTCAAACTTCTGTTTGGTTGTAATCGTGCCTTTGAGTTCCATAGATACAAACTGATTTATTCTGGCTGGAAAACATGGTATGGTGAACTACACAGAAGCTGGGGCTAAAAAAAATAATCATAATACCCATATGAAGTATGCACTAAAAAGGAAAATGAGGTGAAGTTGGAAGGGCCATTCTTCATCTTGTCCCTGGTGATGCTGAACATGATACATAAACCAGCAGGAAGTGAACTGAGCTTGCAGCAGTGTGACTGGAGCAGGTGCTGAGCAGGTGCACCCAGCAGACAGTGAGCACAAAGCAGTGTCTCTTTCTGTGCTCTGCAGCACAGATCTGACTGGTGATAGCACTCGACTCTTCCAGAACAATGATTGTGTGCCGGTGCTTGATCCCTTCAAACTGCACAGGTGTCATACGTTCTCTGCAACCACTTGTAACCCTCTCATTCAAGTGGGTGAAATTGTGTAGAGAAATCCTCAGATGTGAAAGCTTCTCTTCAGTCTCAGAGTGGTCAGCCAGCTCTTTTTCAAGCAATATTCACAGTAACTGCAAGTGACATGACCAGAGGGCTCTCAAAAGTAGAAAAGATAACAAAAAATGGTTTCCTCATTTGCTTTTATTTGTTGTCTTGCCTGTTACTTTAGCAGGTGTTTGTAGTCATAGATGTTCATTTTAAAAGGTACCATAACCTGTGGTTTGGAGTGCTGGTGTGCCCTGAGAAGATACAATGAATTTTCCTTCCTTGTGGTATTAGTGCAGCTGTTTCCTGTTTCTCTGTTAACAGGGATCACCACAAACTACTCCACGTGCACCCCAAGCATCAAGACTTGTCCAGATGGAATCTGTGATGTGGTGGAGGGCAGAGACCCGGCTGTGTGTCCCCAAGACTGCACAAGTAGGGAATGTTTTAGGATGGGCTTTTCTGTTACACCTCTGATTGCTTCTCAAATGTCACTTTGCCGAGCACAGATACTTTTACAAGCTCAGCATCTCTGCATTGTCACACTTGTATTTGAATCATACAATCGAGTTAAGGTTATGGGGATTAATCTCAACCTTTTTTGAGCCAGGCAGGTGACACCCATTGGCTGACTGATGGAAGGATAAGGTGTTCTCAGCAGTTCCCATTCTGCTGCCTGTTCATTCACAGGTGGTGATTTTCAGTGGAGGTACTTGCTGAAGAGGTTCAGGTTCTAGGCACCTTAATGCCCCACTTCCTAGCTCAAGTACAGTATGACAGGAACCAGTCTATTTGAGCTCCTGGGTAAATGAGTGAGAAGAGACAAATTTCTGTTTAAAATAAATGTGTTTACAAAGGATCATCTGGGGAAATGTAGCTGCCCTTTTTTGACAGGTGGCCATGAGAATGATGCAATGCTTTACCTATTTGAAGATCCAGGCAGATACTCATATGAGCAGAATTTATGAAGGAAGAATTTGAATGCATTTGTGTTGGATCTTTTTACTTGACCATATATTTCTACACTCCACTCATATACCTGTGAATACTTGCAAGTTCACAACTCACTCTGAAGATATACAGGGTAGAAAAAACAGTGTAATTCTCTTGAGCAATTTCCATCTTCTGAGAGATGATAATTTTTAAGTGGGTCTTTTTATCTGACAGTCTAATTCAGGAATAAAGACACGTGTTTTTTGAATGCTGCTTCTGACTCTGACATCATATACTTCAAGTTGAGATTTTAAAATGGAGTCTTAGAGGAACTAGCATTTTCTTAAAGCCTGGAACTTAATGTTCTTCTATAAAATTGATTACTAAAGAGGCTTCTTAGTATTTCTTACATGCAAGAATGGATTGTGTATTGTAAATTAGTGTTATCAGAAAGATAATTATTTCATCAGAGTGTATAAAAACAATGCCTTAAGTGGGAGAAATGCGTGAAGGAAATGCAAGTAACTTCTCTAATCATCTGAGAAGAATTCTTTATTGGTAATAATTGCAATAGCTTGTCATTTTGAAAGTGGAATTTGTGCCAGGGGCTGCGGTACTAAAATATGTACAACATATGCAGCATCAAATGTTTTGCTCAAAAGAAATATTGTCTTTCTGGATAATAAGCAGGCGAGTAAGACAAGTTTTCAGGATGTTATGCAAGCCCTTTTAACGCCTAAGCTGAATAATTGTGTACATGACTTGACACAATTGAGAACCTGGGCTGATGCCCAAAAGCAGTGTACTTGCAGACAAAAAAATGAGTGTGTTCTGGGGGCTCAGAGCTGCAGGAGTACCATTTTATCAGCTTTTACTGGCAGGGGACATTCCTTTGGAAATGGCAAACAATAAATAGGCCAAGATGTGTTAAGATCAAGGATATTCTTTAGGTTGTAAAAATACTTATTTCTGTAATTCATTTGTCATTATGATGGCTATGTCCTTGAGTCCCAAAATTGCTTTCTCACAGTAACACTATGAATATTACATTCAAGGGCACTAGCTGAAGCAGCTGATGCTGTGGCTGTGCCTATCACTTAGAGGCAACCTAACTGCATTGTTAGCAAGAGATTTTCATGTAGTAAGCAACTGCTCAAGAACAGGTTAAGTAGGACTGGCTCATTCCCTGCTTCCATCTACTTCCAGGTTTTCAAAGATAGGCAGGTATAGATAAATGCATACAATTTTCCGTGGGAAATGGAAACTTTATTTCATCACCTCTTCATGACGGAGGAAGTTGGCTGGGGAGAGGCAGGGAGGATAATGAGGAATTTTTGGGAACACTAGTGCTTTTAGGTGTCAGCTCAGAGGGCAGTGACTCAGCAGAGTCTCATCCAAAATTAACCACCTGAGCTGCCTGTAAAATGCTCTTTGTGATAAAGGCAGCTTAGAGATAAAAATGTCCCTGCTAATAGTAATTTTTATAACATATACAGAAAAAAATTATTTACTTGGAAATGCAGTTGCTGTTACTCTGCGTGAAGAACTACTTGAAATCAAGAGTACGAGTTTCTGCAATTTTTTTACTAATATTAAATAATGCATTTTTAGATAGTGCAATTCATTTTTTTATCACTTGCACTAGACATTTACTCTTAGTGCTTTGACTAGACTGTCCTGTGGCATTTTGCAGAGGTGGTTAAGTGTTGTTATCTCCGTGTGACAGTGGAACCAATGATACCTAGAACTGACTTTTCCAAGGTGTGGGGAAATTGGCATCAGAAGCAGGAACAGAACTCAGTAACAGCTAATGAGGACTAATGTTTAAACAGTGCAAGCTCCTCCCATTTCAGCATCTCAGAAATTTCAGAATTTAGAGTCTTCCATCTCCCTCAGGAGTTCATGTCATTATCCCTGCACTGTGCTCCCTGGTTCAATTTCACATTCATACTGGGGTAAACCCATGGAAAACTGAGTCTTTTCTTTTCCCTTTACCTACATGTAAGAATCTTAGCCTGTTGTCTGTATTTGATTAGGTGGAAACATTATTGGTGGCCATGGGAAAGGTATTGGAAATCTTGGAATTAAGTCAGGACATGGGATTTGTTACTGCTTCCCAAGACAGAACTGTTATTGTGAGAAAGATGATATCAAAGGTAAGTCTAGCTGCTGTTCTGATAGTAATCTTTTTCTGTGTATACATCATGTGTACATATAGAACTGTCTACACTTGTAGCCATGTTAATAGACCATATCTTTGGTCAGAGACTGCTAATACAAAACTAGTGAGGAACTGGCACCATGACATCCACTATGGAGCCTGAAAATTTCCAGAATGTGTTATTTATAGCCATGGCTAAGGATTCATTTTTATTCATTACTACTTGACAAACAAGTCGGTCATCCTTTGATTTCCAGCCACATTTCCATTTCAGTGAGGCTTACCTGATATTTGCAGAGGCAGCTAGGAGAATTAGAATGATTTCTATTACTTTCAAGTAATTCCAGCTTCCTGATAATTTCTGAAAAATCTCAGCTTTAAAATGTCAGAGATAACCATCACCCATGGTGTCAGGAGGAGGAGTGCATTATTTTTTTCCTTGACCTTTCTGTGCAGTTGTTTGAAACAGATAATGGGTATTTTAAATCATTTTTATTTTGGCTAATAATAAACATAGCATGAAATAGTTTGCGTCTTGAAAACTGAATTATTATGCAGAAGAAAGAGACCGCAAGGAAAGTTCTAAGAAGCTCTTCTTGGTCCACAGAGCAACTGTGTGATGACATGTGCAAGACTGTGATCACAGGGGCAGTGGTGCTGTGCTTTGTCATCTCCGTGCTGGTTTCTTTCTACTGCATCCACCGGTACCACAAGAACTCCCCGAAGGCGCCCATCGCCTCCGCCGAGATGACGTTCCGGCGCCCCGCGCAGTCCTACCCCATCAGCTACTCCTCCAGCAACGTCCGCCGCCCTTCCCTGGACTCCATGGAAAACCAGGTGGCTGTGGACACCTTCAAAATACCTGTAAGCCTGATGCCTTTTTGCATGCTCTGTTTTGGTGTCGGCCTTGTTTGCGCGTGCAGATGATGTTACAGGAATGCAGTCCATTCATGGAGGCACCCATTACCTTCAAACAGCACCACTGGAAATCACGTGCACTGAAGATACTTCATGAGTAATTAGATAAACATTTTGATTTGCTGTATAAGGCCAGTACGTTCTTCCTTTTTATTATGCTTTAATACATTGTAACATTTTAGGTTAATTTAAGCCAGTGTTTTTTACTGATATAATTGTATCTTACAGTACTGTAGTTTTACTTTTAACATTGTCCAGTTAAGGACTAACAATCAGCAGGTTTGTATAGTCTATGATGTGCCAAAGTACTACAACGCTAAGTTTCAAACATTGCAGAAGAATCCCTCCTGAGATCTCTTCCTGATCTCTGATACACACATTGTAGATACCAGTTGGTGTGGGAGTTTTGCCCACATTTAAGGAATTTTGCCCAGTCATGCTGTCATACCTTTACTCTACTTTTTCCTGCTTTCAATCACAACTACCCAGGATTTCTGTGAGATGGGGTGTTTTCAGGAGCCAGCATGGTAGAGAAACACTGCTGCTTTATATGGCAGTATCAGATCTATTTGAGTGTTAGATAGGGAGGTTTTCACAGACCTTGTGCTCTGTTTGCTTTAATTTCTTGTCTGGTTTGTACATCTGTCATAATTCTGCAACATTAGAGGTTATTAGCACAAATTTTATAAGAGGATAATTGTTGTCTCTGATCAATTCTTAAGGGGAAACCTTATTCTGTGAGTAAAACTTCTCCATGAATGTCACATGTTCAAAGTTATTCTGAAGGCAAGCATTTATCCTGTATCACTTCATTTTTCATTTGTACCCAATTTCCCAGACCTGTAAATATAATCCATTATCCATAGACTACCTGTACAGCCTGTTTTGAAGGTTTTCAGGTAAGGGAAAATGCATTTGCAAAATACCTTGATACCCAGAAGCTTTTATAAGAACTCACTGATAAAAAGAGCAGCCAAAGACTGCACACTGAAGTGCACCTATTCCTGGGAATAGCCTCTCCTTTCCTTGCTTCATCTCACAGGGTTTCTTTTCTCTCCTGCAGGAGGATCCAAAGTGGGAATTCCCTCGGAAGAACCTAGTTCTGGGCAAGACTCTTGGAGAGGGAGAATTCGGAAAGGTCGTCAAGGCGACAGCATTCCGACTTAAGGGAAGGGCTGGCTACACCACTGTGGCAGTGAAAATGCTGAAAGGTACCTTCCCGCTGGGGCTTTTGAAATAATCTGCAAACTATTTGTGGTAACCTCTGCACAGATTTGAAGAGGGGCTTGTGTGAAAGCAAAAGGTCAGCTAAAAACCCAGCAGTGCCACAGCCTCTCTTTCTTCCAGCATTCTGATGCATTCTGACAGTCACAATCTGCAGATTTGTGACTTTAGCAGTTAGCATCACATTGATCCAAGTAAGTAATTCTAAATCATGATCTGCAAGGAGCCTCTGTCTTAACATAGCAAATATATTCAATTCTGTTTGGCATTGATGGGAATATTGCAAGGGTTTGTTAAAGCTTTCTGATTCTTTTCCTCTATCCACTTTCCTTGGACAAAGCTTTTTAAATAAATCATATGAAGAGACAGAACAGACCTGTTAACTTACTCTCCTGTTTTAGAATTCTGTCTAGCTTTATGCTTTCTGATCTGCTTTTCAATCACTAGGAGCTCTGTCAAAATGGCTTGACTAACCCAGTGCTGTCTCCTGCTGTCTTCAGTTTACCCTAAGACTTTAAACCTGTGGGGAACAAAGTATGCCTAGATAATGTTAAGATGATAATATGAGACCTTGCACTGAACCATTCACTGCTGCTTGGGAGTAAAAGCACGTCATTACAGGAAAATGTTATTCTTCTTATTGCCATTTCTGTTACATTCACAGCACATTTGCCACTCCTTGAGAGGAAAGATGCTGCATATCCCACCTCTTTACCTAAGAAGTAAATGCATTATGCAGTGAATGCCTTCATTGCAAGAGGTGCAAGTCACATGGAGGAAGTTTAGGAACTAGGATTTTTCAGAAGTGAAGATTATTTAACTATTACTTGTAATACTCAAGTAATGACCTGGATTGTATTACATTGTCAATACAATAGTCACTATTTCATCTCTTGTTTATTTGTGCACTTAGTGACACTGCTTTCTAGCACATTTTCATCAACATGTGACTGAGGTCAGATTCTAAGATATAGTGGTAAAAATGTTGCTTTTACTTGCAGATGGTTTGACATTCAGTTTTTCCCTGTCTGTTATGAAGGACAGAATTGACTAAATTGACAATGTGAAGGAGTAAAGCTTTATTTTAAGCACCTTATTTTAATAAAGTGATCTGACATATACAGTAATACTTCAAGCTCTAATGAATCCCTCTGTAATGTAAATTAAATCGAAGATAGTCACCTGAAATTCCATTTTCCAGCTTGACTGTGGAGAGCATTTGTCATTCTGCAAGTATTTATTTACTGTTATTGGCTTAACTTTACTGTTCACACATGACAATTGAAGCATAAGGACCAGTGCATTAGCTTCAGTGGCCTTTGCAATGCTGCCAGGAAGGACAAAGGGCAGTTCTTTTGGATCAGGCCAGCACCACCCATTCTTGCCCTGTACCAGATGCAGAGCAGATCATTTGTCCAAGTGTTTGGGGCCGTTGTACACTGAGTGATCTTTAAAGAGCAGTGCTAGGCACACCAGAATGTTATTGCCTCTTATTGCATGAAAGAGATCTCCTGCCTGAGCTGGGTAGAGGGGCACAATCTGGGTAAGAACAGACCAGGGCAGGACTCTCCCTTCTGTGACAGCTTGGTGTTAGGTACTGTGGAGGGAACAGGGAGCAGTGGGCTGAGCCAAAATAGTCTTGGAGCTATGGAGGGAGGTTTAAAGGAACAGATGGGTAATTTTTTTTCAGCCCATTATTACCACTTTTCTCATATTAATTAAATTTGACCTCCTACCTGATATGAATGCCCTCATTACAATAAAATTAAAGGGGAAAACACCAACCAATACATAAATACAAATATTCACAGTTTGTTAAAATGAGTGGCCTAAAGCTTTAGAGCTAAATGTCTCCATCTTGAAGTTAGTTTTTTTTGGTAGACAAACAGGCATGGTACATGGTTAACTTTGCTCTGTTCTGTTTGTTCACATCACACAACTCCACAGCTACAAAAATAGGACTTTTCTAACAGGCATTAAGTCGACATTCTTGATTTTTGTTTTACATAAATATGTTGTTTTTGTAGTCTTTACTAGTAGTGAGAGACCAGCTGATACTGTTCTCCTTGCAGTAGAAGATTCTCTACTCAGAGTGCAGATTCTGACTACAAGATAATATAAGGCAGATACAAACGTGTAGTTCTGATACAAACATAACAGTAGAGCAGAATAACTGGTTTTATAAGGAGGGCAAACTGGTCACACATGAATAGGCAAATAAATTCTTTGGTGCTCACAGCCTTTATGAAACAAGCACACAGTTCAGTAGCAAAGAGCAGAAGCCAGACTTGTTTTTATTATCCTTAAATCAGGATGAACACATCCTTGTCAATGCCCAATAATGACACTTGAGGAACTGTCCAGGCTGGTCAGGTGTGTCAGAGAAATTAAGGATGAGGAAGAAGGTTTATCTCTGACCTATAGTGTCTATGTGACTAGGGATCTCCTTCAAGCCCCAGTGCACTCAAAGAGGAAGCTGGTCAGTCTGAAGAATCCTGCAAAAAGGCAAAGCACTTGAAAGGCAAAGAAAGCCTGTTGGGACCATATGTTGCCACATGATTCTCACTGACATCAGTGAAGTCTGCATACGTGTCCCACAGTAAAATCAGTTTGTACTGTACATTTAGCTTCTGAACTCTAAATCTGGATGCATGCTACAAGAGTAAGCCAGTAGATTAGTGGATTTTTACTCTATTGGAAAATTTATTTAGGAGAAGGAGTGAGTGAGTCTGTTTTTGTTTGATCAGCATGACAGCTTGGCTTTCATATGCTTCTGAAGCTTTTATTGCACTGATTCACCCTAAGAAGTTGCTTTAGAACACCAGCAAAGGTCTGTAATAATTTCATGGCATCTTTAAGACATTACAGACTCTGCTCCTGATTCCTGCCTGACCTCCTTGTTCTGCAGTCATTAGTATCAGGGCACAGCAATGCCTAAGAGCAGGCTGCTACCAAGCCACAGCAGCAGCAGTCACATTCACTTGGTTCTGATGGGAATGGCTGCAGGACACCAGAGATGGGGAAGTTTCTCTCCTGTGGGGAAATGCAGAGTTTTCCAACCTCTTGCTAACTCTGGGAGAGATGGCAGATCTCATATTTCAGACTTTACATAGAGATCTCTTGAGTGATGCTTTCCTAACCAAAACTGTGTGTTTGGTCACTTTGTGCAGAAAATGCTTCCCAGAGTGAGCTGCGAGATCTCCTGTCAGAGTTCAACCTTCTGAAACAAGTCAACCATCCTCATGTCATCAAACTTTATGGAGCCTGCAGTCAAGATGGTAAATACTAAAAGCTTGTTACTAAGATGAAACCATTCAGAAAGGAAATAAAATGCAGTTTGTTGCTGGATTTCAACAACTACTTGATAATTGTTGAGCATCCTTTAAATTTGCTGTTGGCTGAAAAAAAAGAGGGATATATTAAAAAACAATACTTGAAAGAAAAGGGAAATACTAATTCAGTATAACTAAACATTCTTCCTGGGGTTTTCCTCAGTGCACATTTTGATTGTGAAGCTATTTTAAATTAACAAGTCTCCTACAAATTCTCTTCCCATCAATACATATTTTTATATTATGTTAATAATCAGTGTTTTCAAATATGAGTTATATTTCAAGTTTAATTGAGTTTTCATTACTGTTGTTATTATTTATCCTAAAAAATGTAAATAGACAACTACAGTCATATATAGATGAAGATAGCTGAATAGTTCGGTTGATTTTCAGTTTTCTTCCACTGTCTCAAAATGGTTCTCTCCCTCTGGTTATGAAATTTTTTCTAAAAGCCGCAGTCATCAACAAGGGGTAAAATCTGCAGACACATGTATTATAAATTGTCAATGAAGCAAATTTAGTTGTGCATAGGAATTGCTCATTTTAAGTGAAGTGGCATGGCAACATTCTCTTCCTTTTGCATCTGCAGTTGTGCAGCCTAAAATCACAGCATGGGTTCTGCAACCTTCTTTGCCCACCCAGTTCTGTTGGAAATGTCACTTTTTAGTTGTAGACAGAGAAGGTAATTCAGGAGTGAGTCATCTCTGAGTCTTAGTAAGGTAATGAGCCAGTGGGGTGGGTTAGTTTTTTTTCTTTTCAGTACAATGTATTTTTCATCCCAAAGGAAGTGAAATGTTACTGAGTCACAGGCTTTTAATAAATATCAAGTTAATTCATTAGTGTATGAGGTAGGAGGGCTTTGATACAGCACAGAAATGTATTTATCATTAGGTAGGTATTACTGAGTAAGTATTATTCATGTGGGTAATGGGGAGGAGAAATTAGTGGATTGTAATGGCAGAATGTTTCCAAGTGCTATCAAAAGGCACCTTAAACACAGTGCTGGAATTAGCAGATAATTTGAGCTCAGTATCACAAGCTCAAGAAGTTTATTTTAATTTTAAAGTTTTCTAAGTTAGGCTGTTTCAGAGATCTAATTTGTCTGAAGGTTGTCTGGTTTTTTGGTCTCAGATTATCTAGATGAGAGATTATAGGCAAGAGCCAGCATTCTGCTTTGATTTAGGCTGAAACTCTTTTTTTTTGCATTGTGGATCTAAGAAGAAACATTCTTATTTCATGGCTGACTCAGTGCTTTTTACATAAAGGGCAGAGGTGTCTGGAGCTCTGACTGTTCAAAACAATGTGCTGATTAGAAGAGACTTGTTTGAAAAAGACTCCTAAAGTGGTTATTTGTGAATTGTTTAGTGACCTGTGTGTTTGTTTATTTCAGGCCCACTGTATTTAATTGTGGAATACGCCAAATACGGCTCCTTGCGCAGTTTCCTCAGGGAAAGTCGAAAAGTGGGCCCGAGCTACGTGGGCAGTGATGGCAACAGGAATTCCAGTTATTTGGATAACCCTGACGAGAGAGCCTTGACCATGGGAGACCTGATCTCGTTTGCATGGCAGATATCCCGAGGGATGCAGTACCTCGCAGAAATGAAGGTAGGGCAGCCAGGGGTCATCTCAGCGTGTGATAGATGTGGAGCAAGCAGCTGGTTCCTCCACTAGAAGCATCAACTCTCCTGTTGTTTCCTTCCAAAAGCTTGTGCATCGGGATTTAGCAGCCAGGAACGTCTTGGTGGCAGAAGGGCGCAAAATGAAGATCTCTGATTTTGGCCTCTCACGTGATGTATATGAAGAAGATTCCTATGTAAAGAGGAGCAAGGTACAGTGTGTGTTAAAAGAAGTAATGGAAATTATTGCCTGATCAAGGAAGTTAATTTATACTGTGCCACTTGAGAATGGATGAAAAGGCTGTTTTTATTAACTTAAGATAATTATTTTAAGGAAATAAAAATGACAATGAAGTAAAAGCATGAGCTTAACCAGTGGGATACAAATACGTGTATATATATAAATATGTAAAATATGTATCATCTTTAAGTAACTATTACCTCTTCACTCCTCATTTGTCCAGTCATCTCCTTCCACTCCTTATTTATCCAGTTCCTCATCAAACTACATGAAAACACAAACAAAAAACGCCATCTTCATATAAACTAAAAATACCAAAGAGCTGGAAAATACATAGACAATTTATATCAAGTTCCACACAACTTCCACAAGTCAGTCCTGGGCGAGACTGTGATATTCGTGAGCACAGCTTCCCACTGACTGTGTCAAATGAGCAGTGGTGGTTCAGTTCCCTCTATGGCTTAATATGAAGGAGCTGCCAACAGGATTTTTTTTGCGTGTGAAAATTTTAAAATTTTATGAGAAGATTTCCATAAATACTGTGAATTTTTAGTTTAGCTTTCTCTGTTTTTAAGGTCCAGTTTGTGTGAGTGTTGCATATGTCAGAATGAGTTGTGAAGGAAAAAAAAACTTCTAGAAGGCATGGTTTTATGTAAAAGGGCATTGCCATGTTCATTTAGCTGTCTTCTGATGGGTGTGTTTTTACAATGATTTGTACCAGTTGCTCTGTGTTTTAAGAGTAAGGCATTTACATAAAGGCAGTTTGCCAGTTTAGTTTTGTTTGGGGCATGAGGTAGTGAGTGGATACTTGCTCTTTACTTCTGAGACACTCATCACTGTAGTATTATTCAGAGCCTAACAAGCATCTGTCTGCTTGGATGAGGAGACAGGAGAAAGAAGAATTTGAGAAGGAAGAGGAAGTTTCAAATCCTACTGAAATACTATATATATGGATTTCATGAGTATGAGAAGTAAGGCATATGAATGCTAATCATACTGTGATGGTTATGAAACATCTTGGAAATTTTGCATACCTAGACTTTCATGAATATTTGGGGTGGATTAGTCAGATTTTCTCAGTGAATTTCTGCCAGTGAAAAATGACAACCTGTAGATTCCATTTAGAAACTAGTAACCAAATACGACTGTCCAGGTTCAGTTCTGAAACCAAAGATATCTGTAACATCCAGGTGCTTCTATTTATGCATCATCCCTCGTGTAAATGAGATAGTTCTTCCTCTTTAATCATCATTCCTCATCATTTTTGCATCTGCACATTTTCAGAGCACTTTGTTAAGAGAAGACTTGAGTTTATCTGACTTAAACTGGTGACTACCTGCAAAAAGCCACACCAGTTTATTACACATAATTAGATTGCTGAAATGTGTAAAAAGACATGAACTAGTTTTTTTTAAAAGCACTTAAAATTATTATTCTCACTGTTTTTCTTATGAAATGTCAAATCATAACTGCATTGGCAAGTGCTGTAGGATGGACAGACTGTGTTTTACTATTTTGAAGATGAATACCTTGTTTTTTCACTTGGAAACTTATTTTTCTGACCATTACTGCTTTTTTGCCTCCTAGGGTCGCATCCCTGTGAAATGGATGGCCATAGAGTCACTGTTTGACCATATCTACACAACACAAAGTGATGTGTAAGTGTAAACTCTTGAATACTTTCTGGTTTGTGTGCTTATTTATGGAGCTAGGGGAGGGAGCACAACAAGGTGTGTAGGAGCCAAAGCCATTACTCTTGCAAAGAAACATGAAAAAGTCTGGACTGCACCATCAACTGGCAGTGATGCCCAAGATTTTTGCTGTTGAATGAAATTTGAATAAAATATTATTACTCCAGTCAGCTCAGTCCAGTTTCAGTGCCAAGATACAAGCTTATTTTCATGATGAGGGAAACAGAGACCCTGAAGATGGATATGCTGGAATCTCCACCTGATGAAGAGGAGGCAAAGCAACCACAGCTAAACTATCCCCATGTCTGATAAGCATGGGCCAGGCAGAAGAGTATTTGTAGACATTTTTAATTCAGGATCAGATACTTTTCATTTCTTTCTCTCTGGGGTGAACAATGCTTGTGCCTAGTCACCAGGCAGCCTCTAAAGCTAAAGATTATTTGTTTAGGAGAAAAAACTCTAAAGGACTGTAAAAGCAGAAGTACATAGGCCTGATTTTCTGCTAGGTAACATCTTGATACCTTCTAAGTTTGCCGTTAGACTCAAATGGAGTAAAACGCTAATTTGGGTCGTGTTGCACTTGGAGGGGAAAAACGCTTTGATAATAGCAAATGTCAAAACATGCACCCTTAGATTTGTACTTCTAAAATTATTACCATTCACTTTTTACTCTTCTCTCTGCAGATCAGACCAGTTTTAGTAAAGTAAAATATTTGCATGCCTTGGCAGTTCCTTACAAAATGAAACTCCAAAGTATTTTCATTTACTTTGTATCCATTGGAGTAAGAAAAGGAAAAAATAGGGATAATTCTTGGGAGAATGTCAGTTTTACTTAGGCTAGCATACAGGTTTTTCTGGGTCTCTTTATCCTCCTCAGAGCACCCATTGTGCTGACTTGCTTCTCTTAAAATTACCTTTCCCAAAGAATCGTTAGAATTCCTTTAAAAACTTCTAAGCATATTTTTAATTTCTTCAGTTTTGTCACTATGGTTTGGGGCCAGAACAGATTGTCTTGTCATGTAACTGCCTCTTCTTTGATTGTTGATTGATCATCTGGATCCAATAGCATTCCTCCCATTCCGTTTTCCTGATGGGTGCTATTAAGTAAGCCCAGGAGCGTGTTGGCTGTCAGTGGGATCCAGCACCATGCAGGGATTGCCCAGCTGGCACCAAGCAGGCCAGATCAGAGCCCTGGGCAGCACAATATGCTGGTGCTGTGTCACTTCCCTGCCTCCCAGGGCTGCCTGGGATCTCCATGCAGAGCTGTGCTGGTTGCCCAGCTTTCCTGGGGCTGCCTCAGGAGCACCTCTGCTCCCATGCAGTGCCAGAAGGGCTCCAGGTGTCTCCTGTGCTTACACTGTGCCTTTGTCTCACTGCTGGCTCACCTTTGCTGTGTCATTGTACATGAAATAATCCAGGAGTGCTGAACAGCAGCTCCTGGTTTAGCCAGGTTCCTGCAGAGCAGGACTGAGACACACACACAGAGCTGCAGAGCAAATCCTCTCCAGCACCAGGTTCCACGGTGGCATTTCAGAGCAGCAGACTGATCAGTGTAGTACTCCTTTTGCTGTGTTGATTGATACTTTAGATAATTTCACTCACTGAAAGTATTATCTTTTGGATATTCTCTGTTGTTTGTGGTGATGCAGTTATATTTTAGGTGAACATGTTACTCTACAACCATTCCAATATTCCCTTTTTTCTGATTTTCCACCCTCTTCCCTCTCAGGCTGTTATAGTTAGTGGTTAGCAGAGTTTAATAACAGTACCACTTGCCAGCCTTTACAAAAACCCCATTTTTGCTTCAGAGGTCTATGACATCAATGGAAAGCTAACCAACTATCTTCCTCTTCACATACTTTTCTTTCCTGGCTTTTTGTGATCATGCTTTTATTCTGCTATAAAAGTAATACAGTGGGAAATTCTTCATCCCTCATTTCTCCCCCTGTAGTACTTAATCTGTATAACAGTCTGAAAGTACTGCAGCATTCTACAGCATTCTATTCTAATATGTTCACTTACTGAACAACTTCAGTTAAGAAATTGTTCATCTCATCCCTCCTTCCATAGTCTGTAAAATTCCTCCAAAGCAGAAGTGGATTTTAGAAATAAAACCTGCCATGCCCCAAAGTTTATTTGAATTAATCATGGACAGAATTTTAACCTGATGGCAGAGCGTAATTGGCTTCAAAAAGGGTATGAGGAGAAATATTAATAAAGTATATGAAAATGCTATAAATATTCATAAGCTTTCAAGAATGTGCAGAGTGATTAAAAATTAATTCAGCGAATGGCATTAGGCAGAAGAATGGCAGCATACCACTTGAGACCATATGAGAGTCACTTTGACTTCTCTGACAATTTGGCAAGTTTTATTGCTGTACCTTTGGGGTTACTTTTCTTCTTTAAAGCGTGAGAAGTGCAGGTGGAAGGGAGTCAGACAGGAGGTGAGGTATTTGGCTAACATTTTGAGATGGAATTTTCATAGGGAATTAGACATGGCTGTTTGGTTTGGCTGTAGGTGTCTAACACTTCCTAAAATTTTTTTTAAAATGGAGTTTACAGAGAAATTGCCCAAAGCTAGCATTTTCATAAATTGTATGCAATTTTGCTTCCAGATGCATCCCATTGAGCAGCCCCAGTGTTGACTGGTTTCCTTCCTTTCAAACATCCAGATTTTGTCAGTTGAGCAGATTCAGGGTGATTTGTAGCTTCTTTGTGTCTCAAAAAGCCTTTCAGTAAGAAAAGAAAAACATTTTTGCCTCTTTTCTCCTGGCTTGCTCTCCAGAAATGGTCTAATTTATCTAAATATTTCTCACCCATTATGCAAGGTCTTTTTGTTTGAGCTCAGCAGTAAAGTAGGTTTAAAAATTCGCTATTTCTTCCATTCATTTCAGAAAATTGTTTTTTCTGTTCTGTGTCAAAGTTCATTTTAGGCATTTGGTATTTCCAGAGGAAATTCTTTCCTCTTCTTTCATCAACTCTAAGAAGAAAATTAAGTCCTGAATCACTGAAATGGCCCAAGAGACCAGCTGAAATCAAAGGTGTTGCTTGTGATTTAAATGAACACATTGTGTTGCCTCATAGTCAAGACAGCAAACCGGTCCTGTGGTAACTCTGTAAATTTAATTTAGAGTTATTTCTGAATATGAGAGCTAATTAGGGAGGTTAGACTGCTGCAGGAGCCCTGTGCAGCAGAGGAACAAGTCTTTGGTCTGGCCCACCAGAGGAAGGACTTCCTCTTTCTGCTGTCTAGAGAAGATGGATCTACCCAGGGTATAATTAGCTTTTGTCAGTGGATAAAAGAGGGGTGTCTGTTTTCTCTCCTCTCTTGGTTGCTAACCTTTTCAATGCACATGGGAACAAGATGCACTGCTTGCATCTGAACAACTGCTCTGGTGTGAGGTGTCTTGAATTTTGTTGGCTTCTGAGAATACTAAAAGGAGATTGGTTGTGTAAATGCACATTAAGCTCCTGAAACTTACCACTCTATATAAAAGCTCATTTTGTCTTTTTCAGATGGTCATTTGGAGTTTTGCTGTGGGAGATAGTTACTTTAGGAGGAAATCCTTACCCAGGTATTGCTCCTGAAAGACTCTTTAACCTCCTAAAAACAGGCTATAGAATGGAGAGACCAGAAAACTGCAGTGAAGAAATGTAAGTAACTCTTCATCTGATTAGATTCAGAAAACATTAATAAATATACTTGAAGAAAAAGGTTTAAATAAATACCTCATAAATACTATTCTGTATTTCTTAAAGATAGTCAAAATATGTCGTGCTTTAAAGAGTGTCATGAAATTAGTGAACAGTAAAGCGAGGGGGAAAAAATTGTGCACAGAATGCCTACAGCTATATCCAAACCATTTGTAGGCTATTGAATAACATGCTTGCCAAACAATTAAAAGAGTTTGTACATTTAAAACTTCTGAGGGTGGGAGAAGGAGGAAACTTCCATAAAACACAGTGGTAGCTGAAATATTCAAGAAAATGTCATAGTACTTTCTGCAACTGAAACAGATATTCCATGCACAGTCATTGTCTGTAAGTTTCCAGAGGAAAAATGGTACCTTGGCCCAGAAATCTACTCCCTTGAAGATAAAAATTTTCTGTGATTTAATAAGCCAGTGGCTTTGGAGACAGTTCATAATTTGTTAGCTGATTTATTAAAACACAGTCAGTGTGAAGTATCTTTTGTCTGTGATCTTCCATGACATTTGGAGATGAGGTGTGATTTTATGTTCAGCCTGCAAATTTGATCATGGTTGTGGTATTTTGAAATACCACAGGCTTTAAACATTGTGACCACTCCTTTGACTGATTTTCAGTTGGAAGGATGCTTTGACCACATCTGGCATGAGAAAAAATGGTTTAAATAAATAATAGGTTTTTTAACATACAGAGAAAAACATTAAGTATTTCCAAATTTAGGAGAGGGTAGCAGTTTACAAGAACGATTGGCAAGTATCATCTAAGAAATGTATAATACTAACCTTTATTTGTTTCATCTCAGTGAGGAATACTCATTCCACAAACATTTATGTCATTGATAATTATTAGTTTAGGCAAGCTGACCACATCTGAGTTTCTGGGATTTTTTTATTGAAACTAAATAATGGTTTTCTGACTTCTTTCAGATTTTATTCTGTTTTACTCAGAAATTTTTCTGACAGCTTGTGAAAGCCCACTTTAAGGACCATTTTTCTCAAATTGCATTTTCTCCTATACACAGTCAAGTACAAGAGGGGTCATGGATGAAGGCATAAAATGCAGTGCTTTTCAATAGTTTCCTGTAGTTCTCATAACCCACTGTTTCCACCATTAGAGCACTTATATGGACAGATCCCTCAGTCCTGAGAACAGCTGAGCTAGAAAAATGACATGAAAGGCACAGGTTGGAGAGTTGCACTCCAGAACTTGCCAGTGTCCATCTGGTAATCACTCAACTATAAAACTTCAGTTCTGTTCATTTTCCTTTCCACCCTCTATTCTGTAGAAAGCAGTCAAAGAGAGAATAAATATAGGTTAAATTAAAAGAACAATAGTAGAAGTAATCAAAAGAACATTAGTTTCTGCAAATAGGCTAGGCTTCACTTTAAAGAAAAGTTTACAGAAACTTAAGAATTCTAGCAAATGAAAACCAAAATTCTGCTTTTTGGTATAACAGCAGAGTTTTAAAGTTTGATACACAAATTTCTTCAGTGTCATATACAAAGTGAAGCTGCAATCTGGCATGCTGCCCTACATTTGAGGTGGTCCCTTGAGAAAGTGAAACCTGAGACTAAGTCCTTCAAGGACAGCCAAGTGCATCATCATTTAAACTCTTGGAGACTCTTGAAAATAAAAGCCCATTGTTGTGAGTGTCAGTTGTTAATTCCAGGGAACATTTAACAGTACTCACAGCAGAGATTGATGTACTTGTGGATGGCCTTCATGCCACAGCTAAGGTCAGTGCTGTAAATCATTAGAGGAGAAGCATGAGCCATTTCTAACAGTTTGGGGTTTTTTCCACCCTGTGACGGGTCCCAGGTACAGCCTCATGTTGCGCTGCTGGAAGCAAGAAGCTGATAAAAGACCAACATTTACTGAGATCAGCAAGGAACTAGAGAAGATGATGGTGAAGAGTAGGGTAAGTGTGGAAAGCATGGATTTTGAAAGTTCTTGTGCTCTTCTGAGTTTGAATGCACAGAAATAATTTTTCATTTTATTTTAAAGTAAAGTAACTTATTTTCATCAAATCTTGAAGCATTTACATATCTAGTGTCTTCCACATGCATGCAGCTTTTTGGAAGCAGTACTACCTCTTCTAATAGCTTTGGTGACTTCAGCCCAAAATGTGGATGGATTATCCTTAACCTGTCTATTTTCTTTAAACAAGAGTAATTTAAAAACTCTTGTGAAAAGTTACTCCTAAATAAATAATGTGAGAGATGTGAGAGAGCCAGAACTAGAAGAATGTAGTATTTCATGCATTTTAAATTAGTTGAAAATGCTTCACATTCTTTTTTTTTTTTTATTGCTTCAAAGCAATTCAACAACACAAAAACCAATGAATTCTTATCGGTGACCTAAATATTTAGTTTTAGAACAGCAACCAAAGCTTTATTTGGGAATATTTACATAGTTATTTTATGCATTGTTATGTAATAGCTTTTGTAAAATATGATTGTGAGATCTGAGTACTGTGTCCTTTAAGCATGCATATGTATCTCCATATATATATATTTCAGGCATACATATGGATCAGGCATATCAGCAGCTGAAGGTCAAACAAAGCAGTTAGGACAGATTTTCAGTTTGTTGGGTGTTTTGCTGATGTGCAGAATTAAGTAGGGGAAGTATCCATATGTCTGTAGCAGGGACAGTGTTGAGGCAAATCAGCTGCTTCCAGGGCTGCTGTGGCTGCTGGAAAGCAGAGCCTCCTCAGGTGCCAGAGGTTCTAGAGAAAGAGGGATGCAGTGGGTCTGTAGTTCCTTGCTGTAAAGAAAGCAGCTGCATATTTATGCTTTTTACCCAAACAGCAACACTGCCAGGTGCATTAATGCAGCTTTTTGTGTCCATTTCTCAGGACTACTTGGACCTTGCAGCTTCCACGCCCTCCGACTCCTTACTGTACGATGACGGGCTCTCCGAAGAGGAGACACCTCTCGTGGACTGTAATAATGCTCCCCTCCCTCGAACCCTCCCTTCCACATGGATTGAAAACAAACTCTATGGTAGAATTTCACATGCATTTACTAGATTCTAGCAACACACAAAAAAAAGTTGATTTTTCTTCTGCACTGTTCTCAGACTCTGTAACCCCATTACAGTGTTTCTTGTCTGAATGAAGCCAATCAAAAATTGCTTGGAAGCTTTTTTTGGGTTGTTTTTTTGTTTGTTTGTTTTTTCTTTTGGTAAATGTCAAAGTTTGCATCAGGATCATCCTTTAGTCATTTTGCAGCTGTGTCTAAAACAAACATTTTAAAAGGATGTGAAAATAAGTAAAATTATTAGATATCTACAGTAAAAGCAAAAAAAAAAAGATCAGGGAAGTATTCTCAGGGGAAATATAAAATGCTAATGAGTATCTAATTCAACTATCCTGTTGGGGGAGGCTACAACATTTAAAATATGTTAGATTCTGCACCTCTAATTTAAGCAATAGACTTTTTTTTATACTGTTTTTTGCCATAACTCAGTGATAAGACTCATCTGCAACATTTTTCATTTATTCAGAAGGATGTCTAAATTTCAGCTGCTATTAGTACATTTTGGATCTATAGGCTGAAATGTATTTAATGTATCATAGGATGAAAACAGATTATTATATACAGAAGGTAGAAATACTGTATATAAATATTATATACAGACTAAACTGACATGTAAAATCCTTTGAAAACTTAATTAACAGTGGGCATTTTGAAAATATCAGCTGTTTTCACGTCCTTTGATTTGTTATGAACATGTTAGTACTAAACCTCAACTCAATGATGTAGCAAGTGTTTTTAAAAAGAACATATGCTTTCATATTGTGATGGTGACATGGACAGTAAAAATGGTTCTTGCCAAAACTCCTATATTTTGTCTTCTGATTAAATATTATACATGGTTTTAGGTACTTATTAACATCAGATACCTTTTTCATTCTTCAAGCAGTATGACTTTTGAAAAGTTGGATCTTTTAGTTTAAAAGTTGCCATTAATACATGGCTTTGGGTCTATTTTTGATCTATACCTTAGCTATTATTTTCTTCATTAGGTTTTCTCAACTCATGTTGATTTTGGGGCACTTAGTGAAGTAGCAGAAAAAAGTTGCCACAAGGTTGGTGGCAGATGCTGAATGCTTAATAAGCAACAGAATCAGATTTCTGTTTTTGAAAATCTCAACCCTGCTATGGTTCTGTGCTTGCACAGCTGAATCAACATGGTGCTAAGCACTCTGCATCCATTTTGATTATCACTTGTGCCCGAACACAGAAACAGTTACTGCACTCAATGCAAATAATTACAGACCTGAAATACAACTTGAAATGCTGAATCAAGACAGGAGTGCTCAGCACTTTGTTGGACTTTACTCAGTTGCACTCCTGGGATTTCCTGAAATTAAGCAGAGTATCCCTGGTGGGGGTGTGAAAATGTCCCCAGAACCTCACTGAAGCCAAAGGAAAAGCACCCATTTAAGTAAATGGAAATATTCTGTCATTGAAATGGACTTTGGATCCTGTCCCAAATAGGTTGATTAATTCTTGGAGCATTTCCTGTACAGCAGGAACTTTCTCTTGCAAAGCAATATATTGCTACATGATTGTTAAATTATAAAATTATGGAAAGTTGGAGACATATGAGAAGAACAATTCTTAGCTTTTTATTATGCACATGTGCATGCATGCACACAATTTTTTATTGAATAAGCACTTTAATTTATCCAGGTTATTTGCCTGCATCTGAATTTCTGCTTCAGGGATTTCAAAACACTATTTATATGAATTGATTTGGGACAAAATCCAGTGGACTGGCTTAAAGTATTGAAGGGAGTTTTGCCAAGGGCCTTACTGTCTGCACATGAAGTTATGGTTCTTCAGTGCAGAAAAAATTATCTGTTTTCATTTTTAGGCATGTCATACCCGAACTGGCCTGAGGAGAGCCCCGTTCCACTCACAAGATTCGATGGCACTAACTCTGTGTTTTCAAGATATGCAAATGATAGTGTATATGCTAACTGGATGGTTTCACACTCAGCGGCAAAATTTATGGACAAGTTTGATAGTTAAAATTTTCTTTGTGAAAGGTAATGGACTCCTGAGGAAAGCAAGGAGGCAAAGAGTGGGAAGTCCATTGACTTGTTCTTTGTACAATCAACAACTAACTTGAAAATTGGCAAATCCCTTTATTGGTAGTTTTTCAAGTGTGTTATTTATGCCGAAGACTATAATTGGTACTCTCCCCTTTCAGAAAACATATCAAGCTGGATAAGAGTTGTAGTTCTGGTACTTCTTTCTAAGTTGCCAGTTTGCACATGGTTCAATTTGGCAACTTCTTAGAGCAAATGGCCTTGCACTTCATCCTCAGTGGTTTTTAGACTAACCATCCTGTGTTACAGCATTCTGGGATGGTAAAATGTACTTGAACTGCTACTTTTATAGTGGCTGTTAGCATACCACCACTTGATCTAAGCAGGAAGCACAAACAATATATAGAAGGGAGGAGGGAAACAGGCTCCCAGATTACTGAACTTGCTATCAAATGACAAGTGTTAGAATGATGTTGGCACTAACAAAGCCAATATCTTGGTTTGGAAGCAAACATTTAGTAACTCAATAGAGGACTTGAAATTCAACATTTGAAGTCTTGTAAAATGTATTGTCTTGTCTTAATGAGAAGAGAATTTGTTTTATTAGTCTTAACTTCTCTTACCTTTAGCACAATGGAGATAAATTTGATACAAGATAAGCTGTATAGACTGATGGCAATCAGGAATGTTTGTCTGACACATTTACTTTCCATCACTTTTCATATTAGTAATGTTAAAACATACAATCTTGTACAATCATAGTTTCTTCTATGAGTTATAAATAGGCTACACAGGATTTTTAGACTGAATTCATAGAATAGAATAGTGACATCATAGAATGGTTTGTGTTGGAAGGGAACTTGGAGGTCATCTAGTTCCAACTCCCTGCCCTGCTGCCCACTCCTGTGTTGTAGGGAAGGACACCTTCCACTAAACCAGGTTGCTCAAATTCCCATCCAACCTGGACTTGAACACTGCCAGGGATGTGGCATCCCACAGCTTCTCTGGGCAACCTGTTCCAGTACCTCACCATCTTCACAGTTAATAACTTCTTTTTAATATCTAACCTTAACCTGCCTTCTTTCAGTTTAAAGCCATTTCCCTCTCCGAATGTTACATGCCCCGATAAAAACTCCCTGTCCAGCTTTCCTGTAGCTCCTTTAGGTACTGAAAGACTGCTCTAAGGTCTCCCCAGAGCCTTCTCTTCTCCAGGCTGAACAGCCCAAACTCTCTCAGCCTGTCTTTATAGCAGAGGTGCTCAGCCCTCTGACAGTCTTTGTGACCCTTGTCTGGACCCACTCCAACAGGTCCATGAAGTCCTTTTGCTGGGGATGCCAGAGCTGATGCAGCACTCTGGGTTGGGTCTCACAAGAATAGAGTAGAGGGAGAGAAACCCCCCTTGACCTGCTGCCCACACTGCTTTTGATGTAGCCTGGGATACAGTGGGCTTGTTGGGCTGTAAAAATACATTCCCTGGACATACTGAGCATCTCATCAATCAACACCCCCAAGTCCTTTTCCCCAGGGCTGCTCTCAGTCCATTCTGCAGCCATCCTGTCTTTGTGCTGGGATTGCCCCAACCCAGGTGCAGGACCTTGTCTTGCCTTTTTGAACTTGATGAGGTTTGTGTGGGCCCACCTCTCAAGCCTTCCAAGTTCCCTGTGGATAGCATCCCTTCTCTCCACGGTGTCAGCTGCACCACACAGCCTGGTGTCACTGAAAAACTTGCTGAGGGTGCCCTCGCTCCTGCTGTGGATGTCGCCAGCAGAGGTGTCCAACAGTGCCAGTCCCAATACCGACCCCTGAGGAACCCAGCACTGGTCTGCACTTGGACCTTGAACTGTTGACAGCAGCTCTGAGTGTGACCATCCAGACAATTCCTTATGCACCACATGGTCCATCCATCAAATCCATGCCTCTCCAGTGTCAAGACATGGATGTAATCTAAGACAGTGTTGAATGCTCTGCACAAGTCCAGGTAGATGGCATCAATCACTCTTCTCTTGCCAGCCAGCTCTGTAATCCTGTCACAGAAGGATGTTTGTAGGGTTTACCCTTAGTGATGCCATGTCACCTTATTTTCCATATTTTGTCATCAGGTTCCATGGTCTTGTGGACCCTCAGGTTCCTTAGCTGGTTCAGAACCTGATCTTCCCCTGTGGTGGGAGTTTCTTTATTCTCACAGTCCTGCCTTTGCCACTTTGGCAAAGGGGCTCATGCAAACTTGGGCCTCAGTGGCTGAAGAACTGGCTGGTGAAGACCAAGGCAAAAATGTACTCAATGACATTGAGTACTTCAGCCTTCTCCATGTCCCAGGTAACCAAGTCTCTCATTTCTTTCCAGAGAGGGCTCACATTTTCACCAATGTACCCGTAGAAGCTTTTTTTGTTGCCCTTGATGTCCTTGGCCTGATAGAATTCAATCAGGCCTTTAGCTTCCTAACCTGATCCCTGGCTGCTTGGGCAGTTTCTCTGTGTTCCTCTCAGGCTGTCTGTCCTTGCTTTCACTCTTTTTTTTGTGGGGGAAGCATAGGCTTCTTCTTGTGTTTGAGTTTGTCTGGGAGCTCCTTGTTCATCCATGCAGGTCTCCTGACATTTCTGCCTGACTTCCTCTTGGTTGCATCGGTCCTGACCTTGCAAGAGGTGATCCTTGAATATTAACCACCTTTCTTGGGTCACTCTTCCTTTCAGGACTTTATCCCATGGTACTCTAGCCACAAGATCCCTGAAGAGGCCAAGGTGTGCCTTCCTCATGTCCAGGTTAGTGAGCTTGCTGTGTGCCTCCTCGCTGGCCTCAGGATATTGAAGTCCACCATTTCATGGTCATTGCAGCCAAGGCTGCTCTTAAGATTCACATTCCCCACCAGCCTCTCCTTGTTGGAAGGAACAAGGTCCAGCATAATACTTCTCCTCGTTTACTCCTTGCTCACTTGGAGAAGTAAGTCATCCATGAATCTCTTAAATTGCTCTTAAAATGCCCTGCTGTGTTGTTCCTCCAATGGGTATTGGGGTAGTTGAAGTCCCCCATGAGGACCAGGACCTATGAATATGAGGTAGTGCCTCTCTCTCTGTAGAGCGTCTCATCTGCTTGGATCTCATCTCTGGCTGGGTGGCCTTAGAATCCCACTATAATGTCATTTGTCCTTGCCCTCCCTATAGTCCTCGCCCATAAACTCCTCATCCAACCCCAGTACAGCTCCAAACACTCCATGTGGTCATGGACATAGAGAGCAACACTTCTTTCTCCTGTTTCCTGCCTGTCCTTCTAAAGGGCCTGTATCCTTCCACTCCAACACTCCAGTGATAGGAGCCATCCTACCACATACCTGATGCCAGTAAGCTCACAGCCCTCAGGTGTGCTCAGTCTCCTGCTGCTCTTGTTTATCTCCCCATGCTATGTGCATTTGCAAAAAGGCATTTAAGGTGGGCCTCTGATGGAGCAGATTTACTGGCAGGAATGGCTGGAATTCCTTTGCACAGCACTGCAGGTTCTCTCTCGCTGATTTGCAATCCCTCTCCAAGCTCTGGGCATCCCTTGCTGGTGCTGCCATCAAATGAGTGGGAGTGGAATGGATTGAGGATTCCCTCTCTCAGCAACTTCAATGTAAGCCTTCTTCACCAGCTTGGCAAGCCTGTGACCAGAGATGCTTTGGCCATTCCTGGCAGGTGGGCCCCCATCAGACTCCACTGGCCCAGGCTTTTAGCACGAGTCCCCAGGAGCAGCCAGACCCCTGGCTGTGGCACTAGATCCCTAACCATTTGCTCATTTGCCAGATTGACCTGGCCCTTTCAAAGCCCTTCCCTTTGACAGGGAGGGCTGATGAAAAAGCTGACAGCACTTGTTTCCCTCAGCGCCACTCCCAGGGATCTGTAATGGCCTTGGATCCTCCTCAGAGCACTCCTGGCTGTATCCCTGGTGCACACAGGGAACAAGAGCAGCAGATAATGGTCAGGAGACTGTATGAGGCTCTGGGTGACATCCCTGCTGCAGCTCTCTGGTAATCAGTCAGGTTGATGAGTGGCTCCCTCCGTGCCTGTCAGAGGAGAGTCCCCTGCTACTGTCACCTGTCACCTGTGCTAGTTGTGCTGGTTGTTACACAGGGACAGATGGGGCTGCCTGACTCAGCTCCGGCCTCACCCCTGATGTGATGGTCCTCCCTCTCCAGCCTGCAGAGTGCTGAAGTGGTTCTGCAGGGTCACCTCAGGCTTCAGGGAATTCTCTTCCTCCAGCAGGTCCTTGTCATTTCAAGTTTCCATTCTTTTGCCTTACTGACACCCCTCCTCCCTTCTGTGTGGGCATGGTGGGGGAGTTTTTGCCTCTTTGGCTGTGGGTTTACTGCAGGCTGCCCTTGGAACCAGCCATCCAACTCCTTCACAGCCTCAAGTTATGTAGCCTTCTCACCCCCTCCTGCAGCTCTGCCACAGGACGTCCTCTGCCTCAGCACACCTTTTGCAGATACTCAAGTACAGAGATTTTGTTTGCAGTCTTGTTAAGTGGGTTGAAGACCTCCTCTCAGCTCCAAATTGCATATACTGCCATGCACAGGACACTGCCATAACATAATTCCAAATAAACCTATTACCTTGAAAGTAACAAATAAAAAACAGTTGCACAGAAAACATTGGTCTAAAACTCTGCTGTTGAAACTACTCAAGGCAAATGTCACTGGAATTTGTTAAGGTGGAATATAAAAATGTTGTCCTTACAAAAGTTACTTGATATTTGGGAGAACAATCAGACTGTGAGTCATGTTCTATGTGGAAGAGTAAATGATCAGCACTACTTTTGTCTTTATTTGTAATCTGCCATGGTTAAGGGTAACCTTTCGTTTGCTACAAATGCTGGGATGTAAATCCCGAGTGACTCGTTGTTAGCGTTGTGATGGTTATTCTAAATAATCCAATTCTACCAAAGCTTGCTCCTGTCACAGTCCAATTTAGATGTTTCAGATCTGTTTTCAGATGTTGCTTTGTGTATCAACTTTATGTTTCCATTAAAGTCTGTGATTTCAGAAACATGGTCTTGAGTCAGACTGCCAAAACCTGAACACAGATTTTCATTCTGCAAAAAGCAGGATATGAAGTTATGTGTTGGAATTGAAAGAGCTTCCCTGTTGGCCTGCATACTTGATCCTGTCCTGGTTTCAGACAAGCAGTAGGCACAGCAGCTTTTCCTTTGCACAGACATTTGCCATGTTGAGTAATCTCATGCACAGCAAACACACAGCTCTGAATGCAGCAGGGGCTGTGCTGTGACACCACGGTGATCTTCATTGGCATGACACGACTGTCAGAGTGCACACTTGGAAAACAAAGGGCACTGAAAACTAACCTCTTTATATGGGCTGTCTTTTCTACTGAGAGATCTACAAAAAAGGAGACAAAAATGACACTTGTGGTAACTTGATGGTTTGTCTAGTTGTTTTCCTGTATCTTATGTCTGTAAATGGGAATTCCTCACTTGCCATGAGCAACCAAGGAATCAAGATTTTTGGTTTTGTTTGGGTTTTTTTTTTCTTCCTTAAATGAAGAATGTAACTTTATCCGGTATCTTCAGCAACAGTATGGAACTGAGAGATGTGAAACACCCAATTTCTAATCCAACAGTCCTGTGACAACACTGCAGTACAGTAGGTGAGTGGGACAGTAAGTGATGCTGAAACAACCAGTGGAGGCAGGGAGTAGTGTGTACTTTAGACTTTCAGCATAAGTCAATGTTGTTCCAACCATTAATTTGTGTGAAAATTGTACTAATAGTTATTGCTACCTATCCTACTGGACATAGGCCCTGCATATAAAATACATACATGGCCCATAATTACAGTTTCCATGCACAATTACCTGCATTAAGTGCAGTTTAATGAAAAAATACATATTTCCTAATCCAATTAATTTTGACTCCTTTCCTGTTCATGAATGTTGGCAAGAAATAGATTATTGCTTTTAAGTATTCATTCATAGTATAAAAGCTTCTTATGTCTTCTGTGCATGCTATTTTTGTAAATATTTCCCTTGAAGTGTTTCCTGTTTGTTCTGTGTTGCTACTAGTCAAAATGGTGACAATTTTGTTTCAGTTCCTCTTTGGAGAGTAAATGTACTTCCCACATGGGAAAAAAGTGATAGAGCAGATGATTATTTCCATTGGTGCCAGAAATACTTATGCACTTGGCTGCCCTGAGGAAAGTGAATTCAGAGGGAACAAATGACTCACCTAAATACACAGGTTGGAGGCAATAACTTTCTAAAAATTTCTGCCAACCTTTTCTAAATATCTGCAGAAATGGTATGGTTTACCTGATCTGTGCTTTGAGTTGTGACAAACGGGGGAGAGCGTCAATCTTGCATGTCAGTACAGACCTTAGAGCAGCACAAGGAAATCATTGCAATATTGGTTTCCACAAACTTCCAGAGGTAGGATACTCAGAAAATCTACTGTAAGGTTGCAAATTATAATTTTCAGAAATTAGCCTGTTTCATATAGTAGAAGTTCTTAAAAATATTGTCCCACGGATATGAGGTGCATATTCTTTAATTCATTGGGATTTTGTCTACAACTTGTCATGCAAAATATGCATGAATCTCTATGATACCCTCAACTGGACCTTAGCAATTCTCAAAAACAGTAAAAGCAAGCTTATATTCCTTATTGATTTAGTACCAGTCTTATATGAACAATACGAGTTTCAAAATACATATAAAAAGAATATTTCTACTCTATAACTTTTGAAAGTAAAAAAAAATTGCTTATAATTTTGAACTACTTTGTTTCAAAACTCAGCTTACCTGAAAGTCTTGTTTCTCACTGTAGCTACAGTGGTAAATGTACAACAAAATACTGGAGATGATATTCAAAAGCAACAGGCAATAGTCTCCATGAACAGAGTGCAGATGGGCCATAATGTGATGAATGATTTGATCTTTTCAGCCCAAGCAAACTTCCTGAAAAGAACCAAATCATTCACTAAAAATTTATGCAAGCATTTAAAATCTTAATAAGAAAACCTAAGTTCACGTCCTATCTAACTTCATAAAATTTAAGTAGTCCCTCTGAAGTTAGTGGGATCATTCCTAAATACATTAATAATATACATTTGCTGGTCTAAAGTCCAATATCTCAAGATTCAACTAGCAAAAGTACAAAGGGTATTATCAAAATGTGGACAAAGTAGCAATAGCCTTGGTGTACCCATCCCTGGTACAATATTTTAACTTGCCTGTTGGGAAGCAGTCTGTAGAATGAAATATTAGACACTAGAGAACAGTTAAGCACAAATAAAATTTTAATTTATACCTAGAAGAGACAATGAATGAAATATTTTTTGGTGTTTATCAATTCTCCAGTAAAGCTGAGTCATTAGTTTAAGCTCTGGTTTGTATTTTCTCATTTCTAAACTTTCAGTTCTAAACTTTAGGACAGCAACCTGTGTCTTCCAGTTACAATAATTAAGTACTTCTAATGCATTCTGAGAAAATCAAAAGTTCCTCTCTTTTTATAGTGTTTTTTAGCTTTACTTGGTCTTTTAAAGTGTTATATGTATCATAAACCGACAAATTTCTTGCTGAAATCTTTTTCTTTGAGCCATTATCAAAGATAATGTTCTGAAGTTAAGTAAAAGCATTTTACCTGCCTGAGGATAGATGAGTACACTTTCCCTTAATCTTATCAGAAATAATTAACTCCTTGTTTGGGTTAAAAAGGTACAATTCATAAAAATGCAACTTTATCTCACCTGAAAGCATTTTCATATGGATTACAGAATAATCTAAATAGTGAGAACAGTTTAAGAGCACTGCAGTTGTACTTACCATAGATTTGAAATGCTGAACAATTCTTGAACAGCCTCAATCTCTATATCAATCAATCACTGCAGTTCCTAGTCTGATTGTTCTTCTCTCTGCAGGTCACATAAATTATTGTTTAAGCCCTTATATAATTTTTCAGCTGTTCAGGGCATTCCTTCCTGCCATGATCACAACTGAAAGAGTTTGATGTGAACACTGATTTTTGTTTGGAACATGTGCCATTTTCATAGCTTCCTGCCAATGCAATTTCCTTTCTGAATTTACTGCGCTTAAGGATGGAAGTATTTTAAAATTTTTAATAAAACTAAATCAAATGAATATGTATTTTAAGCATTTGGTTTGCAAAGAATCTTGCTTGCCTGTATTTAGGTATATTTGAAAGTTATTTTGGGAAAAAAAAAAACAAAACAAAACAAAAACTCCACTTAGTTTTATTGCCCAGTGCAAATCAATAAACCAATAGGATACACTCATCCTACTTTTTTTTGGCCAAACTGCTGCCAATAACAAGAATAGTATCCCTTTATTGAAGAGTATTTCACAAAAAAGGAAGAGATTCAGAATAAATTCTTGTCTGTTGGAAAAACACGTTTCAGAAGGGTGGAATCCCAAGTAAGGGGTGACTGATGGGACAGATGAGGAGGCTGAGAGAAGGGGCTGATCTCATTCCTTGAGAAAGCTAGTAAGGATTCATCTTTAGGTGATTAAAAAGCTTGGAAGAGCATTGTAAAGACTGGAATGTGGGAGAAATGTATGAAAAGATCCAGGAGATCAATACCAGAGCCATAGTATATTTTTTAAAATGTGTACAGAGCTTTGAGAACCAGCCAGTGAGAAACAAACAGGGTTAACTGTTTTCCAAGATAGTTTTTCTGTGGTTAAGAGTGTCAGCACAAGACAAGAATTATTCTTTCTGGTACAGGGTATAAATAATTGAGGGAGATTTTAGCATCGAGTCAGGAAATCATTTCAATGCATTCTTCACTGTTTTTCCTGTGCACAGGCTTTCTGAACAGTGCCCTGGTCCAGCCAGCAAACAGAAAGACATAAAGTTTATGCTACCTATAGGGATTTTTATTTGAAAACATTGCAATTGAAGGTGTAACCCAGCGTTGTTCTTCCAGGATCATTTATTAAAATGAGCTGTGACAGTTTGTTAAATACCAAGGAAAAACAGATGGTGGGAGTTTTTGTAGAAATACTACGAAGAATACTTTAATTTATGCTGCAGACTATTGATCCCCAGTTTTACATGCACAAAGATAAAGTAAGCAATCAGGTTACAACAAGTTACCATCAGAGACAACTTTGCAACCAACAGAAATAATGTTTATGGAATCAATTCTATTTGCTTACTGAGTCTCCATTATGGTTTCCTCATGTTAGAAAACATGAAATGCATGCTTTGAAATGCTAGACCTTAAACTAGAGATTGCTTCTAATTGTTATGATTTCAAATGAGAATTATATTTCCTAGGCAATACATAGCAGAACACTATTCAAGGGAATTAAACCTTGAAACACAGTGATATGAGTAGCCCAAATTACCTTTATTGCTATGAAAGGCATCAAGTCTACCCTGAAGACCTTGTCATACAAGGTTTAAGCATAGCTCAGGGGGAGCAGAAAACATACATAAAATTATCAGCAGCATTTTAGCATTTACAAGTTAAGCTATGTTTTCTCACCTCCTACACGTGGCCAAATTTTACTCTTTGCATTTGTCTGCACTCATAATGAACATCTTCATGTTGTCAGTGAACATCAGTAATTTAAACACAACTTGCACACGGCTTCTAAGATGCTTGAGTTGCAGAAAAAGTCAGTTTGAAAAAAACATTTTATCTCTGTGCTTATCCTGTCATAAATATGATTTGTTTTTTAAAATAGTGCAAATCCTTGCTTGTCTAGCATAGTGCCAGATCTGGTAACTGACATTCTTTACATTTAAATTAAAAAGAGAATGAAACAGAAATGGAAATGTCATTTATAACGATTAGGCTCCATCTAATAAATACTTCTGAACTTGATATTCCATAATTTAAATGGGGTGCAGGCTGCCAGATGAGGTCTTTCTCATCCTAGTTCTAAAAACAGGGACAGGAAAGGAGAAGCAAGAACACATTTTCCTTGCTCTTGAGAAGGAGTGGGAACAAATTCAAGTGATTTTCAAAATATTCAGCTCTCCTGTAATTGCATTTCTAATGCAAAATCTTGCTTTGAATTAATTTGATTTGGAGTTTCATTTTGCCAACAGATGTGAGTCATTGTAAGATGCTCATTAGCAAAACTTTTTCCTCACAAAGATAAAACAATCATTACAAGTCAGCAATTAAAGAGAAGCTTGTGAGACTGCTAGGAATGCAATGACATTTGATCCTGACTTTGCAATTCAGTTCATCCTTACCCATTGGTTTTACAATGATAGCAGTGAAGTCTCAACAGCATACTTTAACACTTCTCCAAAATCAGCCACTGCTTTTATGCACCACAGGAACATAACCAATTTCCATGAAAATCTAAACCAAGTTGCTCAACTGAGGTATGGTATTTTTTTCTGGTTGTCTGTTGATATTCTGTGGTACCCAGGAGGGTTCTCTCTTGACAAGGGAACCTTCCTTTTGCCCTTTCTTAACACTGTTACAGCTCTGTGAGAGTCAGTCATTGGAAAAGTACTGCTAATAAAATCAAAGTAGTTAGGTGACTTATTATTACTTCCATATCATTTTATGGGAGGAGTTTAAAAATATTAAAAATGCTGCACTTAAAAACATTTTAATGATGTATATGCAACAATGAATAGTACCAGAAACAAGAGAAACAAATAATTTGTTTTATGCACTGGCTGAAGTTCTTACTTAAATGGAGGGAGATCTTTTTTGGGCAGTGACAGACAAGTCTTAACACTAGCAAAAAAACCCAAATCCTAAACTAGAGTGGAGAAATATTGCAAACAATGGAGCAGCACAGTACAGACAATGAACAGTAGAAGTTTCTTGGTCTCTGGTCTTGTCTAGTGAGCGAAGAAATGAACACTGGCTTTGTACTAACTGTTTGCTAAACTATCAGCATGGAGGATCATCTCTGTCCTGTGCCTTTCTACAGTTTTGCTTTTATTTTGTGTGGAAAGTGGTGGTGGTTTTATTGACTTTTGGGCAGGGTCAGTGGGTACACCTGATCATGCAGTAGCACGTATTAAATACTGATATACTGAATATTTTGTGTAAAACATGAAGCACATCAGATTAAGAAAGGCCAAATATTTCTCTCTAGAGAGATTGCACTTACTGTAAATATTTATCTGAATAACTTGAGCTTTGGTGCATGTGGCCTTCAAGCACAGAAAAACCCCCCAACCAGATAACCAGCCAAAGACCTTGATCATTTATATTGTTATCTCATCGGACAAGGAGTGCTCATGAAAGATTTTCTGGTTTAAATTTCATATATAGAATGTTCTAACTTACTTCTTTTGCTGCATCCTAGGTAGTCAAATCTACAATTTAAAAAAGTAATTTAATAGAATTGATTTTAAATATGTTACTTTATGGTATTCATAGGTTAATGTTCTGCAGTACTGAAGGACCAAAACAAAAGGAATGTGTAATTTTTTAGTATGTTTTGCATAACACCAAATCTTCCAGTCAAAACCCTCCTATTTTTTTTTCCATTCTAGGCACAGAATATGGTTGCTTGGACTTTGTTTCACAACTGCTTTGCAGTCAATGTATTAGTGACAAAATTTTCTTCTCTTTTTAGAAAAATGCCTACAGCACTTCTTGGTGCTATTAAACAGAAGCTATATAGTAAAGGTGTTTTGGAATGGTCAGAAATAAACCAATATAGAATTCCAGCAGTACCTAATGGATTACTTTCCATATAGGCTGTTACTGCTGACTCTGATGTGAGCCCCTGGTGCAGCTGTGAGTGAGCAGTGGAACAGTGGGCACACAACCCATTGTTCCTGCCAGGAAAAACAGGGCCATGTGGCCAGGAAAATGCTCAGCCACCAGTGCAGAATATGGCCTGCTGCTCTCAGCTGGAGCAGCAGCAGAGCCCAGGCATTTAATGCAGCTCCCTGCTTGTCCCCTTCTGTATTCCTTTCCCCCATGGCACCAGCCAGAGCGACACTGTACCGGTGGTACAGGAATGTTTCCACAGTCCATTTGCTGCTGTCACAGAGCCTGGTAAACATTTGTTGCTAACAGCAACTATATGTTGGTTTCAAAGAGAAAAAGTTATTTGAAGAGATTGTATCCAAAAAAATCTGATTTATCCTTCCATACACTTTTCCAGATGCTAAACTATCACTATTCAAAGAAAAAAGCAAGTGGACTACAGTAAGCACTTCTGTTATCAGAAGAAAGCTTTTCCAGATAGTAGATAAAACTAAATCTTATTTACATTCACTTAGAGCTGTGATTGTATTGATTATGTTTTTATGATAAGGAACATCTATTTTCATGAATTAGTACCATAATTATTGAGTCTGCTTTAATGTATGAAAGGACTCTATGTAAATTTTAAGTCAGTTGATACTGTTTTCTAATGAGAATTTTTGAAAGGAAGTAATTTAGCAACTGTGATCCCAAAACAACAGGAAACGAGCAATCCATAGCAGTTCATTTACCAAACATTATATAAATTATACGCTCTGAGTTCAAAATTCAGTACATTATAATACCAAAGAATTACTATTTATTTGATCCCAAAACACTACATGAAAAAAATGCAGTCCTTCAGCATTCAGAGATGTAGAGGCCAAAAGCCTAGGCATTGACGAAAAGGAAATGTTGCTCAGTGCAAAATAAAGGGCACAGTAACAATAAATACAGGAAGATTTTTGCATGGTATGTTGGTACAAATTAATTTCACAGATGAGCTGTCTCTCCTAAAGCTCAGGCAAATTCCAGTCTCTGAAAGCAGCGCAGTGAAACATCCTGGCATTCCAAGTGCTGGTACACATGTCCTTGATGCCCCACCATGGCAACAGGACTGTGTCCTTTCAGAGGTCCAGAGCAGGCCCTGACCTGGGCTCTCAGTGCCCAGCTGGTGCTGACACTGCAGCAGTGCCAGCAGAGCCTGAGCTGGAGCCTGCATTGCCCCAGGCAGGCGTGAGTTAATGCTGCTCAAGAGCAACAGGATGCCTTTGGGCAGGAGCAGTGACAAGGGGTTACAGAGGGGAACTTGGGGAGAAGCTCAGATTGGGCATCTTGAGGGATGTAAATCACAATGATTAAAATAGTGTATGAGGGTTGATTTTGGGCTATTAAAATTTCTTCATGATTTTGCTTGCATTGTTCAGTATGTGTCATAAATCATTTGCAACACTTCAGGAAAAAGCAAGCAGTTTCACATGGGATCATGTTGGAATTGTGCCATCAGTAAAACTGAGCTGTGCTATTTGACAAAAAGCCTTGTGTCAAGGCAAACTAATGACTATTGTTTGACAATTAAAGCTCAGAATTTTCAGGCAAAATAATGGGCCATTTTTCTTATTCTACATGCATGTTTCATTTTGGCTCAAGAGGTTAATAGAACAAAACTATCCTTTGTTGAAGGATTGCTTTTTTTCTTTTCTCCTTTGGCCTCATTTACATTACTCCTTCACTTTGGTATCATGTTCTCAGATCAGCTCTTCTTTCTCTTTTTCTTTTGTTTCTTCTCCTCCATCCCACACATATGCTTAAAAAAAAAAAAGGCACAAAAGAGAAAACCAAAACCACTAGAGGCTGGAGCTAATGCTGTTCTGGAAAATGCTTCTTTTTTGAATAAGCTATTGCCAGCCAGCCACTTCCTTTCCCCCAACTGTACCAATTTAAAAACAGTGTTTAGCAAAGTTTAGGGAAACGTTTTTAAAGTCTGTCTCCTAAATAACCATCCTATCATAATATTTTCGGAAAATTAAAAGTTGAGTCACATAAATATATAAATATATACACTATTGCTCTCAGATGCTAGGAAATCTGCAACTGCCTAAGAAAAATCCTGAGGCTGAAATGAATTGTGTCTTAAAACACACATTCCCTAAATGTTTTATTCCCTGCTTCATTCACAAACAGCGTGGGAATTCCTCTGTACACCTGTAAGATTAACACCAAATAGGAACTATAACATCTGTCTGCATAAATATAAGTCTGAGTTATGAAGGAATATCTAATCTTAGAATAGCTTGTTCTGATAGAAGAATCAGGAAACTATACACATCACTGCAAACCCATCATTTTTCCTGACATGGAAGACCTTTCATACAGAGATGACTATGAATACCCATGTTGTTCCTACGAGAGGTTAAGAAATCTATTTTTTCCTCCTCTCAGTCTGGGAAAAAAAAACAACCTTTCTGGTAGAGAAAAAATTCTGGTAAGCAGAGGAAACTGGCACTTAGAGAAAAAGTATTCTCTGTATAATGCCCTGGAAGGTATATTATATTATAATACCCTCTATAGCTCTCCCCACACAGCAGCATCAAGCTCATGTGCAGAAAGGTGGTACCTGGGAAACATGAAGGACAATATTCAGAGTCTGGTTGCTCTCTGTAAGCCAACCAGTGGGTGCTGCAGTGTTGTCAGAGTTTCTTTCAGATCTACAACGTAGGGTTAGTTAACAAAATCAGTAATTTCAGTTATTTCCATTCCGTTATCTTCTTGTACTCACAAATATTATGTCTACAGAACACTGCAGCCCCCAGTGTGAAGGTGTCTACTAAACTCCTACTCATTATCCACAACAAAGATGACAAGCAGGATGTTCAACAGTCATCTGTAATATGCACTACTGAAATTTTGCATGAGGTCAGGTTTAAAATAGTATATTTACAAACTGTTTTCAAAGAGTAATAAACCCACATTTGCCCAGTTTGAGGAGTGCACGTGTGAGTTTTTAAAATCCTCTGATAATTCTCTTCTATGAATATACATTTTAAGTATATCTTGGAGGGATACCTAAAATGATGATCTAGCATTATGACAAGTTTTAATGGATAGCCAAGTGTCTGGATGGATGGATGGTAACACCAGCCAAGGGTCTTCTCCCTGTTCATTTAAGGTATTCCCTGGAAAGACTTTTGCTGTCTGAGGGCTTGAAACCCAGACTGAACAGATCTGGTCCTTGGACACCCAGGCCCTCCCACGCTGTGTGGTGCAGCTATTCATGAACAAATGGGTTTATGCCTGCCTGAAGACAAAGGGCTGCTCTGTGCTACATGGGGGACAGGTCTCAGCAGAACAGTATTGTGACAAAGGATGCAGCCTCTGCTGCTCACACCACTGGGGCTCTGTTCTGGAATGCCCTCAGTGCCTGCCTTTGAGACAGGTGAGCAATCCTGGCAATCCAGCAGTGATGTCAAGTTAGGAGGTGCAGGCCTGTACCTAATAAGCCTTTACTGGCTTTCTCTGACTCTGTTTTTGATGAGCAGAACCAAAACTATTTGGTACATATCTTTGGAAGAACATTCCTATCTTACCAGCTTCCCGAGCTTTCCCCTTTTAAACTGCTACAAGCCACCATTCATGCGTGTGGCTGGAAGCTGCATGAGTTCCCAAGCCCGGCTTCTTTCTGGTCAAGCCCTGCAGAAAACTAATAATTTTTTTTTTTTTTTAATAGTGTAATGAAATGTTCTGGAAGTACAGAACTGTAGATAAATACTTGGATATATAAAAAAATAATTATTGGGAAATTCTGCTTCACGTTTCCACCACAAAGGCTACATTTCAGGGTTGTGAGAATCAGCATCACTGTGCTGCTGCAGGACCTCTGCGAGCCGTGGAGCTCCACTCAGGGCAGGCAGAGGAGCCGTGCTGTCGGTGCCCGGGCAGTGCCGGGGCTGGGTCAGTGCCCAGCTGGGCAGCGCTGCGAGCGGGCAGCGCAGGGGCCGGGAGCCGCCGGGAGCCTCCGTGCGCGCTCGGTGCGGGCGCGGCCGGCACAGCTGCGGAGGGTGCATTGATCCGCTCCGCTCTCGCCCTCAGACGAGCGCTTCTCACCGGGCCCCGGGCTCATCGGAGCGCAGCGCGCCCTCGCCTCAGGGCAGCGGGGAGCGAAGGCGCCGCAGGGCGGGGTGCGGGAACGGAGGGAGGTCCCTCGGCCCCTCCCTGCTGCCGAGTGGCGGCGGCCCCGCTTCCCCCACGGCACTGCGCGGGGGACCCGGTCCCGCCCCGGGGGCGGTCGGGGGCGGCCGGCCCGTCCCCTTTAAGCGGCGCGGCGGAGGGTCCCGCCCGCTCATTTCCGAGCACGCAGGAAGTGCAGGCGGGCTCCGCGCCGGCCCGCGCGGTGAGTACGGCGGCACTGCGCCCCTCCGCCCTCCCGCCGCCCCACTCCTCCCCGGCCCCGCGTCCCTCACCTGCCCGCCGCCCCTCGCCGCTGCCGGCTAAAGGTGCCGCGCAGCGCCCCGGAGCCCTCCCGGCCGCGGGCAGCGGCACCGCGGCGGGCCCGGCCCCGTGTCCCGGCCCGGAGCGGGCTGCGGCCGGCCCGTACCAAGCGCCCCGAGCGGCCGCGGGTCTGCACAACCGGGGCTGCCGGGGGCTGCCCCGACCGCCCTGGCGCGGTGGCCTGGCACACCGGGCCACTCGGTTGTACCGTAGCGCTGTCTCAACAATAAAACGAATGTGTCCCTCACGGCTGCGTTTCCATTGTGTTCGCTGGCCGTAGGCGTGCTGCGAGCGCGTTTGTGCAGCCGCAGGCAGCGGGATGCAGCGGGCGGCCCCCCCGGCACAGCGCGGCGCTGGAGCCGGCACGGGGCAGCGCCCGCCCGGCCGGGCTGTGCCGGGCTGCGGGGCGGCCTTCGGGCTCGCTGCGGCCGCGAGAAACCCCCCGTTCCTTCCATCAAACCCCCAGAACAGGGGAAATGATGGTGAGGGTGCTTAATTATCCTCAGTGGAATGTTGAGCCTTGTTTAAACTGCGGTTTACATCTCGGTTTTGTCAGACGCGTTCTTGCTCGGTAAATTCTGTGCTCTCGCAAACTGTGAGAGTTTGGTGTTGAGCATAAAAATAGACTGTGTGATTGTCACCAGTCAATTAATTCAGAAATGCTAAAGCAGAAACGGAGGATGTTGAAATTTGCAAGACCTTTTTTGAACCTGAGTATGTAGAAATTTAAATTTGGTAGTTTGTGTTTTCAGTGAAGTGTAATCAGTGTTTACTTTATTCTGTGGTTTTGTTGTTGGTTTGTGCTTTTTTCTCTTCAAGTCCCTCTGTCAGGTGGAAATTGAGACACTGATCTCTTCTGCTAAACCTGCAGATGATGGATAAGGACTAACTTTATTGTCTTTTCTCCGGTAACTCAACTGCAGAAAAGAGAGGTTGTTTCAACACTGAGTCAGTATCTCTCGGTTTAAGGTCATACAGTAAAAATACCTTTTTTCCCCCTTTCTTCTTGGAGGCTGTAATGCTAGGCCTCGTAGGACAGTTTCTTCTTTTCCAGCATGCACTAGCTGCAAGTTCCTACCTTGCTTTAGTGTGTTTGAGGGAAACTTCTGGCTTCCCTTTGTTTATTGGCTAGATAGAGGGTCTCCAAGGAGCACCAAAGACAGCAGTTTGGGAATATTCCCAGTAGCTGTCAGTGGAGGTAGATGTGTTTTGCAGAGGGGTGTTAGCTACGAGGCTCAATTACACTGGGAGGCTCTACCAGTGAGTCCTTATCAGAAATATCAGGAGACTGCCCTGAGCATTGCTACAGCACCATCAGTAAACTGTCCTAAACCATCAGCAGCTAAACATGGGAGGAGGAGCAGTGGCTATTGAAGTACATGACTGTACTGCCCAAACAGGCATTCTTTAGCTTGTCTGTTGCTGGAGAAAACATGTGAGGACTTCAGTATGATTAAGATTAGGTGATCTTGAATAGTTCTTTTCCTTCTTGATCCCATGACTTTGTTTTAGCGTTTTTCTCAGGCTTAAGGAATAAAGGAGAAAAAGAAACCCCCCAAAGCTGTTGGTACAGCTGCTGCATTGTGGTAGAAGTTGCACCAAATTACTCTTGAATGTAAATTCTTTGCTTTTATGATCCAAGCCCAGGATATGGGTCTTCCCAAGTCAGTGAGAAACATCATCTGAGGGCATGGTTAAATAATAAGTAGCTGTGGTCTCTTACCAAGAAAACCCGCAAGCATATTTGGCACAAGAATTTCAACCCCTGCATCACAGTCTGCTACTTCATGCTTGCCAGAAATGTTCTGTGGACCTCTTTATAAGAAGAATCCATCAGAATCACCTGAACTTTTAAAAGAGATAAAACTAAACTCCCAGGAGGGCGGGTATGAGAAATATGAGGTCAGTTTTTTTCACTGCAGAAAACAAATTGCACAATATTTTTCTTGTCTCTGAAGCAGCCTGTCATTATGAAGCAAGCTTCATGACTTGCAGTATTTTCTCCTTAAATAATGCGGAAACAGGATCACAGAGGTGGGATCAAAGTCAGGCTTTGGATAAGTGCTGGAGCTGATAATGTCCTTGGCTTTTTGTTGGCTCATCTGCCCTCTAAAGGATCAGCCCTTCAGAATAAAAGCATGGAAAAAGGCCATAATAATTTTGCTTCTGGAGAAATAACATAGAAAATAGGCAGGCATTTCAAGAGTACAAGACTTGCTTTAAAAAAAAAAATCATTCTCAAAGGGCACATTGGGAAGAAAATATTTTCAGGAGCATATTGTTTTTAGAAAAAAAAGACCAAGCCACAAATAACTGCTTTACCTATGTATCTAATTATACTCTTTTAAGCTTAATGCTAGAAGTGGGGAAATGAGACCAGAGCTCACAAGGTGTTGATAAAAGAAATATAATGCTTTATGAAGGGAATGGGAATATAGTTTTATTTCTGAGTTGGAACCACAGCTTATAAGAAGAAATTTGTGGAAGGGCACTTGTTACTGTCTGCCAGAACAGCTTCATTCTGAATGATGATTAGAAAAGACCAGCACATCCATTAATATTATAGTTCATAAAAAAATAAAATCTGGAAGTGTGCAATTACTTTAATATCTTTAATTTCCTTTTTATTAAGCTCTTAGAATTTTTTTTTTTTTGAGGGCAGGAAAAATTCTGCAAGTTACAGCCCTCCAGTCATGGTGCAAAAGTAGTTGAATAGGGTACTGTTTTAGAGCCTGGTTTAGAGGCCCATTTTGGGTGCAGCTAGCTTCTGCTTTTATCCAGGCCGTTAAAAAAAATTTGTTAGGCTGCAAGTATTTTGTGTGTACTTAAAAATGTAGACTGACAAGTTATTCAGCTTAGTATTTCTTGGGTATCTAATACTTTATGGTGTGTGTAGTCTAAATTGGTGATTCTGATGGTCACTGATGGCTGAGAAAATCTTTTAAAAAGAGTAACAAGGTAATCATTGCAAGCTGTGTGTAGTCACTAAAGATGGGAGATTGAAGGAAAAAGGAAGATGGCTTTTTATGCCTAGTCCTTGAAGGTGCTGCATATGCAAACCTGGCACAGTAAAATACTTGTGAGAAGCTTGCACTCTCTCTGCTGGCTCTGGGCTGTCTGTGCTGCAGCTCTGGGTTATGCTAAGGCTGGCAGGAGCCACTTGCTCCACAATCATTTCTGAATGGGATTTGGTGCAATAATATCTTGAAACAATCTCTGCTTTACCTTACTTGTTTTAAAGGCTCTTTCCATTCACACACCAAATCCTCTAAAATCAAGTTGATAAAACTGGCAAGTTACTTCAAGCTGTGAGTGCAAATGTGAGCTCTGGAAAGAGCATCAGAAGAGTTGGTGTTTCAGAGTGAAGTTCAGAGAGTCTAAATCAGATGACATGAGGAAACTATCCTGTGAGGAAATCATGTATGTACTTTTTAAGTTTATTTCCTGAGAGTCATCTCCAGCTGTAATACAAAGTGACTGTAGTGATTGGCCTGTTTACTGATTTAAAGCTGCCTGCAGTGTAGGTGCTTTCCAGCACAGTGCTCTTGGGTCTGATTGCTTCCTGTGGCCCTTCCTGTGTTCCTGGGAAGGTTTTGGTCTGGAGCCCATCTCCCTGCCCTGCCTGCAGTGGAGGGTGCCCATGTCTCCTTGGGGAGGTGCATTTGAGGAGGGTGGTGGCAGCAGGGCCAGAGCTGCCTCTGTTTTACTTCAGCCTTTTCCCCCCTTTAATTCTTTCACTGGTGGAGTGAGTGGGTGGTGAAGGGCAGGTCTGTCTGGCTTTTGTTCTTACCTTTCCTCCTCCCTGTACTCACTGGTGGTGTTTCACTGGTGAAGCAGCTCCTGGCAGTGGATCCTTCTCTTTTGGTACTGGGCTCTCTGGTAGGGGTGTCACTAAGGACAGCTGTCCAGAAAGCAGAGATCAGCACCCAACAGCCACCATGTGCATCCTGCTGTCAAAAGTGAGGCTTCCCATCAGCTCCTCTACCACAGCCAGAAGTGGCCTAAAATGTCAGTCATGCATCAATGCATTGCTGCAATAGATGGAGGGGTAAGAGAGTTTACCTGTGGCAGCCTGAGTACAAGTACACACTTGGCAACTGCAGAAGAAGTGCAGAATGGAAGTGCTGTAGCTGTCTCAGCAGCGTAGGGGTGGCTGGGCTGCTGCTGGGGGAGGGTTTGGTGGGAGGCACTTCTGGCACTGTTCTCCCAAAAGCTAGGGAAAGTAATTTCACTCTTCTCTGGCATTCTGAGGGAATTTCTGTTCAAGGAAATCCATGTGCTAGTTGTAGAGCAGAAGTAAAATTCTCTCATGGCTAACAAATCCTCTGGAGATGGGTCCTACCCACATACTATTAAGGGCGGTGACTGGCAGCAGTCGTCTCCTTTTTCTGAATGTAGCTCCAGGCAGGTTCTCAGGTGTTCAGAGTAAAAATAATACAATGCAGAACAGGTAGGAGTTAAAAGTAGCTTAGAAATACAGTACTTGCAGTTATTGTATTTCCAAGTAAAATTACTGAGCAGATGAGGTTCTTTTATGTAGACACTTCTTGTATTTAACTCTATAAATGAACATCAACCACAAAATGAGGTTAGTGTGTCTGCACTGTTAATTGTGCTTTTTGTCAGGACAATATATGAATGCTTTCATCGAAGACCAAAATTACAGGACACCTGAGTTGTCCAAAAAGTTGTGGATGACCTACAGCAGTTTTGTATTGACTAGCCCCAGGTGATTGTGTCAAGAAAAGGGCCCTGATAGTTTTTCCGATGCCAGTTGCCAGAGACACGGAAGGACAGTTTGTGGCTTTCAGGTGTGTAATTGCAGGAAGACATGAAAATTTAAAGCTGATGACTGAGGTGCTGCTGTACAGAGGTTCTGAGCTAATCCTGTGTGTAGCTGTTGTGTTTGTAGTGTGTTGTGTGTGGTAGTCAGTTGCAGCCAGATCGGTAACCAGGCAGATTTTCTGCTCCCCCCGTGCTGGTGTGTGGTGTTTGCATCCTCTCCGTAGAAACTGCAGAAATAATACTTAGAGAGTTCTGGGTGGGGTTTGTGCTGCTGCTGCTGCAGGGGCAGGTGCTGAGCAGCCATGCACAGGAAGCAATTGAAGCTTGTTGGGAGCACAGCTGAATTAAAGCAGAGGAAATGATGTAAATGAACTTGTGTTTTGAAGCACACTTTGAAAACACCAAGTGCTACTCTTGAGCACTGTTCAGAGTGAACCCACAGTTCTGAGGCTAATGCATAAGTTTCTGTGAAATAAAATATGTCCTGCAAGGTGTTTTGGGTGACAGCTTTCAGATGACTTGTGGCAGCACTTCTGCTGTCTCTTAAAGGCTTCCCCAAGCAGTGGTGTCAGAGAGGATGGCACTTGACAGCACTGTTGATGTTGCTCACTGCCCCAGGGG